>NC_136226.1:26871145-28135488 GCF_963402885.1 Antedon bifida | reverse complement strand
GTAATTTAATGTTATCATTTTAATTATAAAATTGTTCGTTATTTAATCAAGTCAATGTCTTTTTTAAAACACTATAAATATTGTTTGTATTGTGATTTTTACAGTTTTATTGTAAATTTTTGTAATGTCTTTTTAGTTATTATAGATATATATTTAGGCCTCCTATTCGGGGATTATACAAATATATTTATAATGATCGGGAAATAAATCGCAATCAATTTAATTAGTTTTAAAATGTTCTTAATAAAAAAACTTCTAGAAAGAGGACACCTGTGAGTGAATGACGCAAAGTATATAATTCATATTTGATTGTCCTAATGACACGTATGACGTCACAATTGTTGCGCGGAATAAAGTTTGTGTACACAACCAATAAACATCAGTTAAGCGCTAGCTCAGACAACACGGTGAAGAGACATCATCTCCTTACTTAGTTTTCCTGTGCTTAGTTTCTTTCCAAAATATTTCGATTGAATTTATCAAATATTATTAGTATTATATTTACTATATATATCATAAAATAACGCATTATGCCTCTCTTATTTTGTGGTGCAACAATACGACTGCCTAAGTTTCCATGAATAAATAACAAAGGTAAGAATAAGATGATATTTCAAATTGAACAGTAAGGCAATAAACTTGGTAGATCCCAAGTGAAGTCATAATATAGATGTAGGCCTGGACATAGCATTGCATAATGAAATAACAGTTTTAATATTAAAGTAAGAAAAATTCTTATTAATAATATTTTTAGAACAAAAATAAGTAAACTAAAAATATGCATAAATCTTATCCTTCTTTCTGTCTAGTCATATATTTTGTTTAAATAACCGATTTTATAACTTTATTTAGTTAATTGTTCATTTCATTGAATTACTACTTATTTAGGAATGATTGAAGTATTAAAGGTATTTTTATAAGGGTTTTTTCAACGAATTATTTGAATTAATTTATTACTTTATAACGAAACTAGGCTCCTAGTTAGGGAATTGTTTTGATTTGTTACTATAGAGATTTAAATCTGCATAGTTACTTTACTACTACGCGCACATATTACAGTAATGACGTGTGCGGCGCGCATGTAATGTGTATTATAGTGTGCGCGCTGGCGACTTACTGAAAGATAAAACAATGGTCAATGTCATGGAATTCTATTGGTTAAAATTGACGAATCGGAACAATCAATAAGCAAACTTGGTTCTGATTGGCGGAACCGTATGGGACACATAAATTGCAGCCAATTGATGATCGACGTAAAATATACACACAGCCATATTAGTGTACAGTGTGTATATTTTTGATGATGTTATTAATGTAACATATTTTTGCATATTTTTAGTTTCACCATTGCCAAAGAAAGATGGTGAATATGAATCAGTACAACAGTCTAAATTATGTTTGTTGCCATTTGTACCAAATCAGAAAAATAATATAACCACAATACAATGCTCTTCCTCCTCAATCATTTCTATTTCTAACGATCTACGTTTTGGAATGACAAAAATGGATATTGCTGGAGAATTGCAGTGGGTAAGAGGTTCCCATTCCTGATGAAATTCATACTAATTAACTTGAATTTGAAGGGTGTAGGCCTACTAAATAGGACTTGTTTATGTGTCAATTATGCATCTAAGTCAAAAATTGGTATACCTTCACTTCACTGTTCCAATCTTTTGTTAAACTTCGTAAATTGACTACTTCATAAGACAATTCATTCCGGTTATCAATCTCGACTCTAGTTAAATTAAAATGTGACTATACATTCAAATTCTCTTGATATTATTAGAAAAAATTAATACAATATCTATGCGGTATCTTTTCCATCTGAACTTCCATACTGCTAAAAAGTATGCGTTGTATATAGTTAGTAAAAAACATTAAATCTGAAAATAACCACTTGAATACCTACGGCGACATAATGCTTGTTTCCTGATTTCAATGATATATTTATGACACTAGGCTTTTATAACCGATACCATTGATAGTATCGAGTTGAAATATACACTCTGAAAGGATGAATTGAATTGGTGGTATTATACAGAATCCCTCTAAGTAAGAACAGTTCAATAATATTCTTTTCAGTGAAATAACACAGTGAAGCTGAGTCAATTGAAACATACAATTTGTCTTTAGTTAATTTACAATGAAGTTTGTCAGACAATTTGAAATTTGTCTACATGCTTACATAATAATTATTTTTACTGTCAGCAGTCAGATTTTAATTTCTGGCCCTAAAGATGCTCGAGTAAGAATCGGCTCAGACGTTGTTTTCAACTGTAAAGCGATTTATATGAATTACACGTTGTATTGGAAAAACGAAACTCGGTATCTTACCAGGGGTGACCGGTTGTTTCGATCTACGTCTCGAAGCAAATACTCTGTTTCTTTTGACAGTTCATTTTACCGTTTAACGATTTCAAAACAGCTTTCTGATGCTGGATTATACGAGTGTCGGTTTGGTTATAATAGGAAAAATGCACTACCTTTCCAGCCAAATCCTGCGACTGCTAAGCTAACGGTCCTCCAGCCACCATCTCAAACTTCTCCCCAGTGTTTTATAAAAAGCAATGCTAAGTGGATTTTTTACGAGACACCATTATACATTGGTGAGTCAATCATATTTCATTGCGACTCAGTAGATCATAAAAATACATCTCCACATCTTATCATCACGGTATCTGATGTCATTGTTTCTGATAATATTGTAAGTGATGTCATTGATTTCAAATGGGTAAAATCTGATACAATTATTATTGAAAGGGAAGATACCGAATTGACATGCTATCTTGACAGTGAAGCTTTGGATGAGACAAGAAATTGTACAATCAGACTTAATGTATTGTCACCTGATGTGGAAATTAAACCTAAATTACTATCAGTGCAAGAGACAGATGCTGTTCATTCCCAGTGTTCTACAAAAAACTTTAAGACAAACAATCTTCAGTATGAATGGCAGGTCTCACCATATATTCCTGGAGACATTGTTAATTCAACAACGTCAATTTTTGACATCATAGATCTTAAGCTTAATAATACTTTAGTCGATAGTCAACTATTTATCATTACATGTTTTGTAAGAGAAGATGGAATGGTTTGGAATTCATCCACTACTTTAAACATAACACGAGAGATCCATATTAATCTACCACCGACAGTTCTTAACCATGATCAGGACTCTAATAGTAATATTGATGGACTATCTAAACTTGATAGCAACAAATCTGAACTAGTAATAGTGGGAGTGGTTATAGGAAGGGCCGTCGTTGCTATAACTGCAATATTGTTAATAGTTATTATTAATCGGCAAACATTACGCCGAATCTTGTTCAGCAATACATTTATAAAATCAGAAACCCAGGATAATGACAACAAATTAGACTCGTTCGTTAATAAGAGAATAAGAATGACAACTAATGTACACGAAGGTGGAGTTTCTTGTGATAATGCTATTTATTATTTATCTGTATCCAATGAAGATGATGAAGTTTAATATGATAACTGAGCACCTGTTTACAAGGTATCACACACGATAACTAAACATTGGATCTGAAAAAACTTTGCTGAACTAGATATTTCACGTGATGGTCACCGTCACATGGCTGCAAATTTGAGTTAGTGTTTACCGACCGACCGACATAGTGAGCTGTAGAGTCGCGTTTGCACGCGACTAAAAAGATGATGATAAAAAAGTATAAGTAAAATAACCCATCATAATTTAGGTGACCAATAATAGCCTAAATAGTGATACCTATACAAACATATATCATATCTAAGATTAATAAACAAGCTATTATTATCTGAATTTTACTAATTATCAGAATGTCTCTGAATCATAACGTTTATGTGACAAGGCTGGGTTTTGCCATACGTTTAGTTTATTTTAATTAAATTCAATAAATTAATGATTGAATAAGATAGATTGTAAATATTTACAAAATATTAATAGTATGAAATGTAACTTCTTTGTGTTTATACTTCCATAGCTAATCGTTTTTATATTACACTAGTCAGATGTACCTCAATATTTTATATTAATAATCAGCTTTTCTTTTTAGTCTTTTGATATACACAGTAAACTAATCAGTTACAACAGTATAATAATTGGTATATATTGAATACTGTGAAGCCGTTGTATTTATAAAACCTAGTCTCTGAGCCTATCGCAAAAGTTTCTTGAATTTTATGTAAAAATTAAATTAAAACAATAGGAAATATGTGTTTTGATTTACCACTATCGTCTCATTTAAGAAATTGAAAAAAATCATGTTATGAATAATTGTAAATAGGAAGTATATAGACTATAAGAAAAGTATATGTCATGTAATCGTATGGCGTATTAATATACAAACTGTAATTATTATGTTTCCCTGATTTTACCAGGAATTGCATAATACTGGGTATTTATATCCTCTCTGTCAGTTACTGTTATTAACAGATAATTAAAAAAGGTCAAATATAATATAAAATATGGGAAATATGAAAGATAATTTTTACCATATTTTCTTCTCTAGATTCTGCTAATTGATTATATTATTATTGATTTTTATTTTACAGATATTTTATAATAATAATAATTAATGTATATTATAGAATTTTGCTGTTAACATAAATCAATCAGTTGCAATTAAAAGGTATTAAAAGCATTGTGTTATATTACATCTGAAAATTAGTTTTATAGCACAGTTTTTTTATAAGTATAATAACCATCGAAAAGTCTTATAATAATAATGCAAGTGGTTTTTGTCCAATTGAATACTGACACCTTATTTTGGATTTGTTAAATGCTGCATAACAAACAATTTGTATGGACGAAGGGCATTGTATTTCCTTATTGTTTAACTGATACTTTGTTTATTTCATAATCAACCTAAAATACTCGATACCAGAGATCGTATCGAGTAGTCATACCATCCTGAAAGAACGATGTTCGTCATGAATGGTATGTTTTAGGAAAATCCCCTTTCCTCCATTTTGGCGAACAAGCGTTGGATATCAGGAAATAATTATACAGTATTTTAAATTCTAAACATCATAGCTTACAGTGAAGCTGAGTAGAAACTGAAACGCAATCATTTATTTTTGTTCAATCTACAATGGAGTTGGTCAGACTATTTGGAGTATATGCTTACATAATAATTATTTTAATATCTACTGTCAACAGCCTGACTTTAATTTCTGGTCCAGACGACGCTCAAGTAAGAATTGGCTCAGATGTTAGTTTCAACTGTAAAGCAACCTATGATTTGAAATATCAAAATTTGTATTGGATATACAAGGCGCGGTATCTTACCCGTGGTAACCAGTTTTACCAATCCATATCTCCAAGAAAATACTCAGTTTCTATTGAGAATTCATCATACATTTTAACAATTTCAAATGTACATATTTCTGATGCTGGAGTATACGAGTGCTGCTTTAGTTATACAAATGTAAATTATGCATACTCTTTCTTGCCAATTCCTGCAACTGCTACACTAACAGTACATCAGCCACCAACTGTAACCTCTCCTCATTGTTTTTTAACGACGAGAAATTATAAGAGGCTGTATGAGACACTATTTTACATTGGTGAGTCAATCAGATTTTATTGCTATTCAGAAGGTCATGGGAGTACATCACCAAAGCTTACAATCAAAATAGCTGATGTCAGTGTTGCTGAGAATATTTTACGTGATGAAACTGATTACAAATTGGTAAAATATGACAACATTTTTTGGATTAAAAGGAATGACACTGAATTGACATGCTATCTTGACAGTGAAGCTTTGGATGAGACAAGAAACTGTACAATCAGACTTAATGTGTTATCACCTGATGTGGAAATTAAACCTAAATTACTATCAGTGCAAGAGGCGGATGATGTTCATTTCCAGTGTTTTGCAAGAAACTTTAAAACAACTAATCTCCAGTATGAATGGCAGGTCTCACCATATATTCCTGGAGACATTTATACTTTCAAGACATCAATTTTGAACATCACAGACCTTAAACTTAATAATACTTTACTTGGAAATCAACTATTTATCATTACATGTTTTGTAATAGAAGATGGAATGATTTGGAATTCATCCACTACTTTGACCATAACACGAGAGATCGATATTCTACCAACGACACTTCTTAACAATGATCAGGACTTTAATAGTATTGATGGGCCTACAACTAAACTTGAAAACAACAATTCGGAATCATACATAGTTGCATTGATTGTAGGAATAGTCACTGTTGCTATAGCTGTCATGATATTGTTGATAGTTGTTCTTAATCGCAAAAAAGTATGCATTATCCTATGCAGCAATAAATCTAATAGTAGAGGAAAATTGGAGCAAAAAAAAAATTGTACCGCAACCGGCAAATTAACAAGCTGAAACATGTATAAATATGTTCTATGACATATTGGGGTCATAAAAATGGATGATTTAATTTTTGGTTGCCATGGCAACTTTTTTTACAGGTTATCAAAGGTCAATTGAGGTCAAATTTGATATACACTCCTATCTTTAGGTCTATCTTATTACTGTTATAAAATTTAAAAAATATTTTTATGTCATATTAAAGATAATTTTTTTTTCTTTAAACTGATACTAAATTTTAGTGGGTTTGATATCATTTTGTTACAAATTTAGGGACAAAAACTGTAATTGTGATTGTTTTTTAGCTCAAAAATTGCATGTATTCAAAATATTTGTCAAAATAAATGTAAAAAAAATGCTGTCAACTCAATGAAATTTATTTTCAAAAACTGCCCTGACATGTCATTAAAAAAAAAAATTTAAAAAAATTTAAAAAATTAAATATGCAAAACATTCTAGATAATTGAGGTCATTTGAGGTCATTTTAAGATGAAATTGGGATATTGGCAACCTATGGCAATAAGACAGCTATTTTCATAGAATTTGAGATAAAAGACACTAATTATTTTTTGGTCGTATTGAAGATGATTACTTTATTTTTTAATTTATACAAAATTTGGATGGGTTTCATACTATTTTGGTTAAAATTTTGGGGAAAAAATGTAGTTTTTATTGTTTTTAGCTCAAAAATTGCATGTATTCCAAATATTTTTCAAAATAATGTAAAAAAATCCTGTCAACTCAATGCAATTTATTTTCAAAAACTGCCCTGACATGTCATTTTTTTAAAAAAATTAAAAAATTAATTATGCAAAACATTCTAGATAATTGAGGTCATTTGAGGTCATTTTAAGATGAAATTGGGATATTGGCAACCTATGGCAATAAGACAGCTATTTTCATAGAATTTGAGATAAAAGACACTAATTATTTTTTGGTCGTATTGAAGATGATTACTTTATTTTTTAATTTATACAAAATTTTGATGGGTTTCATACTATTTTGGTTAAAATTTTGGGGAAAAAATGTAGTTTTTATTGTTATTAGCTCAAAAATTGCATGTATTCAAAATATTTTTCAAAATAATGTAAAAAAATCCTGTCAACTCAATGCAATTTATTTTCAAAAACTGCCCTGACATGTCATTTAAAAAAAAAATTTTAAAAATTAATTATGCAAAACATTCTAGATAATTGAGGTCATTTTAAGATTAAATTAGGATATTGCCAACCTATTGTATGAATTGCCATAGTAGTAATTGATAGAAAACACAAATTACTTTCATGTCATAAAATGAATTTTTTTTGTCTTTTGTGAGAATCACTCACCTATATTTCCATTTCAAATAAATACATTTCTTTGTAATCAAAGTTTTTTGTTTCTCTTAATAATCTTTTTGTATATAATTTACACATATTTCTTTAGTATTTCTATATTATATATATATAAATACATCAGGCAATGAACATTAATTCTAAACTATATACTATATTTTCCTATTTGTAAATACATGTAGTCCTCAATAAGTTATACAATTCATCACTAAAACATTTTTTTTAAATGAAAGATCAGTAGGTACACTTAGTACAGAGTATAGCTTTTTTTAAAACATTAGTTGTGTTGTCTTTAGTAACTCTCATCTTTATATTTTCCTATTTGTTACTTAAAGCAGCATTAAATACCTTAGTGTACATATTTGATTCACCTTTTGAATCAACCACCATCGACCATCCCGGTCGATGTTTGATAGAACATCGTTCTCCACATATAAAACAGTAATTAAGCCAATCAAAATTAGCTTCATTGGTTGTTGTTGACCTAGTACTGCGTAATGTGGCTTTTGCCTATCTGTACTGGTGGACCACATAACCGTGGTACTTTATGGGCAGTTGGTCCTTTGTCCTTGTCGACTAATGACATTTTTTAAGTTCCTACATTCCTAAAGCTAGGCATAATCATTCTATAGCTATCTAAATTGGTTGTCCTAAGGTTTAATCTAAACAAAACAAAAAATAATAAATAATAAAAACAATAATAAATAACAACAATTTAATAATAGTAATAATAATATTAATAATAATAGTAATACTATAAAATGGTAACGCTAGTAATAAATTAATAGTGTATAATAACTTATTTAAACTCACCTCTGTTAGAGCAGTAATCTAAAAAAATATGACCGTTCTAGCTACGGTATCTAAATTACATGGGTTGTCCTAAGGTTTAATCTAAACAAAACAAAAAATAATAAAAACAATAATAATAACAACAATTTAATAATAGTAATAATAATATTAATAATAATAGTAATACTATAAAATGGTAACGCTAGTAATAAATTAATAGTGTATAATAACTTATTTAAACTCACCTCTGTTAGAGCAGTAATCTAAAAAAATATGACCGTTCTAGCTACGGTATCTAAATTACATGGGTTGTCCTAAGGTTTAATCTAAACAAAACAAAAAATAATAAAAACAATAATAATAACAACAATTTAATAATAGTAATAATAATATTAATAATAATAGTAATACTATAAAATGGTAACTCTAGTAATAAATTAATAGTGTATAATAACTTATTTAAACTCACCTCTGTTAGAGCAGTAATCTAAAAAAATATGACCGTTCTAGCTACGGTATCTAAATTATATGGGTTGTCCTAAGGGTTAATCTAAACAAAACAAAAAATGATAATAATAATAAATAATAATAACAGTAATAATAACTAATACTTAGATAATAATAATAATTATAATAATAATAATAATAATAACTAATACTAAAATAGTAATAATAGTAATAATATTAATTTATTTGAATTACCTTTGTTAAACCAATAATTTAAAAAAATGACAACCGTCGTGAGCAGTTGGTTCTGTCGTCATTAAAATGATATTTCTTTTTGTTACAATTACACAAACCACTAAAAAAGATGAATTCAATAACTTATTAAATTAATTATAAATATGATCGATCTAAACTATTTAAAATATAGATTCATAAAAATTCATTTAAATAATAATTGAAAATAAATACATGACGTACTAAAAACAATTACTGTATACTGTACTGAAAGCTATACTAGGCCTAGAGTGTCTATAAAAGTTAAAGGCCTAGTAGGCTAGTAGTAGTAGGCCTAGCCTAGCTAGCCTATTATTAGTATTAAAGGGAGGCTAGACCATACGGTTCACCTAGTCAATATTTAAAGCACAAACCTAGTCAATATTTGAAGCAAATAAAATATATTGATGTTAGAGCTGGATATTTCTATCCATTCATCATTTTTAGCTTAAAATATACAAATGTTGTATGTTGTTAGGGAGACCTGACTATGCAGCAGCAGCAAATTCAGCGGAAAAGCAAGTGGGCCTAGAAAAAGTGGTCCCTACAAAAACACAGCAAACACACATAGTAATGCTAGAATCAATGTTTTGAGAAGCTACTATGATGCTATATGATTTATTAAGTTATTAATACTACTTTACAGATTGTAGTTATATATAAAATATTAATTAAAAAAATTAAAAGATAGTCTTACAATTCAAGTTGAAATAGTCAGCAAATGACCAGCGAAAAATGTAAACACACAAGTTTTGGACTCTTCCATTATGAAAAATAGGGATGTATTAAACTAAAAAAGAACCTAGAGAATATTGAATAGCAGGTTCTTTTATTTTTTTCTCATAATATTTTAAGTTTAATCGAAATTTAACAAGAAAACCTATCATGAAATAGAAGTGAAGATATAAAAATCTACAACCGGAAAAAAAAAAAATTCATATTTTCCCCATTTTATAATGATAAGTTACAAAAACTTTTTAAAACTACTTGTGGATTTTTTTCATAGAATAAAAAAGTGAGTTGTCTTTAAAGGGTTGTAATAAAAAATGCCAGCAGTTTTGAAAGTGTCATCATGCAGTTTCTGAAAGCCTATAAAATTATAAACATTTTGATATATAATTCAGCTTGTTAATTTGCCGGTTGCACTAACTCCTTAAATAAGCCACTTTTTGGGCATTGCTTCCTCTACTATAACAAATCGGAAACACGTGTTAATGACACACCATTATATGCAGTTGTCGCTAAAAAGAGAAATAGAATGACAACAACCGTAGATGAAGGTGGAGATCCTTGTGATAATGTATCAGTACCGAATCAAAATGATGTTAATAATTGTGATATTTTTAGCAATGCACAGGACAATGATGATGAGAACAGACAGTTTACAAAAGAAATCAACGAAATGCTAAATGCAGAAGGCCTTAACTATGCTGAGCTGGACCTTAGAAAATTCACTTCAGGTGACATAATAGATACAGAAGAAAGCGTCACTTATGCTACATTACAAACCTAAACAATAAAACTGACAAAACTTAATTTCAGGTTTAGAAATGGAAGTGAACCCTCTGTAGAACAATATTCTGCAAACTTTTTTTTTTATTAAACTGTGTTTTCTTTTTTTTAAATGAATTTCGTTAAAAAAAACATTTTTTCTTTCAATATATCTTAACATTTAGGACTTTTAAAAAGGATGATTTTAATATGTTTTCTTGGAAAAAAATAAGATAAATTAACTAATAATAATTAAAAGATTTAACAACATACCTTCTCACACTTTCAATTTTAGATTTTTATCTTTATATATCATTTTAAATCACTTTATCGTAGAAAGTAAGGTCTTAAAATATACTTTGTCATATTACATTAAAACAATTTGGTAGAACCAAATGATTGCAAGAATCTGGCAAAGGTTATTTTTATCAATGTTTTCTAAATTATCTTCCAGGCAGATGCATTGCATATCAGTTGGGCCTTAACTACAGATAAAATAAAACTATAATTGTACTATAAAAAACAAGAAACAAGCAATAATACTAGTATAAATTACTCATCAGTGTCTAATTTATTTACCACTGCTTATTGTACTCTTTAGAAAACTTTTAAAATAACCTGATTTAAATTACATTTATTATTTATTCAGGAAAAACAATACAAAGCATACATAAAATAAGTATCATCTATCAAATATTATATCTAGTATTGATGTATACAAGCTATATTATCTAAATTCACTGACCACTGCATACAAAGATGAGTTCACTACTCATTCAGAATGTATATAATAGATTAAATGTCAGGTGATACATTGTAAAATGTTTACTTAAGCATTGAAATGTATCTTTTTATACATTTCCTTTTGTAGAATACTGGTTCATTCTTTTACAGAATTGTTTTTATATTATCATATAATCTTTTGTATATTTTATATTACTAATCTGGAATATTTAACATGTTTCTGTACACAGTAAATTAATCAGTTAAAATAAAATGATTAAGGATTTTAATAAATTACATCTGAAAATGATTTTATTGCAGAGCTTTTCCAAAAATGAGAGACCTTAGTCTTAAAATGGGAGTCTGATTTTCTTAAAAAAAAACTTATTTTGGCTGTTTGTTTAAATTTAATATAATTAGGCAGCATAACAATTTGGAAGAGCAGTATTTCTTAATTTATGTACTACTATACTATAAAATGTTATACCTCAAAAATAATATAATACCATAGATTGGATCAAGATAGTATCAAGTGGCCATACACATCCTGAATGGTACGGTTTAGGAAAATCCATTTCCTCCAGATTTTGCCCGAAAGTGTTCGAGGAAGGAAATAATTCAAGTTTAAATTCTAAGCATTATAGCTCATCGTAGTGAAGCTGATTAGAAACTAAAACGAAATCATTGATTTATGTTCAATCAAAAATGAAGTTTGACAAACTATTTGGAATAGGACTATATACTTGCATAATAAGTAATATTGTAATATCTACTGTTAACAGTCAGACTTTAATTTCTGGTCCTAAGGACGCTCGAGTAAGGATCGGCTCAGATGTTGTCTTTAACTGTAAAGCAACACATTATTATGCATTGCTTTGGAAACACGAAACTCAGTATCTCACCCGGAATTACCAATTGTTCCAATTTGTATCTCCAAGCAAATACTCTGTTTCTTTTGACGGTTTGTTTTACCGTTTAACAATTTCAAACGTACAACTTTCTGACATCGGAGTATATGAGTGTCTGTTTGGTAACAAGGAAAACTATGTATTTGCTTTCCAGCCAAATCCTGCTATTGCCACACTAACAGTACTTCAGCCGCCATCTGAAAACTCTCCTCAGTGTTGGATAGATGGAAAATATAAATGGATACCGTTTTACCTTGGTGAGTCAATAATATTTCTTTGTGATTCAGAAGGTCATGGGAGTACATCTCCAAATCTTACCATCACGGTATCCGATGTCGGTGTCGCTGAGATTGTTCTACGTGATAAAATTGATTACAAATGGGTAAAAACTGATGAAATTATAATTGAAAAGGATGACACTGAATTAACATGCTATCTTGACAGTGAAGCTTTGGAAGAGACAAGAAACTGTACAATCAGACTAAATGTATTATTACCTGATGTGGAAATTAAACCTAAATTACTATCAGTGGAAGAGTCGGATGATGTTCATTTTCAGTGTTCTGCAAGAAACCTTAAGACAACTAATCCCCAGTATGAATGGCAGGTCTCACCATATATTCCTGGAGACATCAGTACTTCTTCAACATCAATTTTAAACATCACAGATCTTAAGCTTAATAATACTCTACTTGGAAATCAACTATTTATTATCACATGCTTTGTAATAGAAGATGGAATGATTTGGAATTCATCAACTATTTTGACCATAGTACAACAGATCCATATTCTACCAACAACACTTAGTAGTATTGGTGGGCCTGTACATAAATTTGAAAATACCAAATCTAAACAACCAATAGTCGGAGTTGTTATAGGAGTGGCCATCATTGCTATAGCTGCAATATTGTTAATAGTTGTCTTTCTTAATCGCCAAAAAATACACAGAATCTTATTCAGCAATGAATCTATAAAATCAGAAACACAGGTCAACACACAATATGCAGTTGTTGAAAGGAATATAGAAATGACAACAAATATAGATGAGGATAGAGACCCTTGTGATTCTGTCTATTATTCATCAGTACCCAATCAAAATGAGGTCAACAATGATGAAGCTCTATATGAGAACAGATCTTTTACACAAGATATTGCAGACATGGTAGATGAAGAGGGACTAAACTATGCTGAGTTGGATCTTAGAAAATCCACTTCGCTTAATATAATAGACACAGAGCAAAGCGTCACTTATGCTACATTGAAAAACTAAACAGAACTGTCAAAAAAGCATGTTTGTAAAAACTTATTTCAGGTGGTAAGAAATTGAAGTGAGTCCTCTATAAAACAATACCCTGCTAACTTTTTTTATAAACCTGTCTTCAAAACCGCCATTAAATCAAATAATTTTTTTTCTTTCAATACATCTTAATTTTGATATGTTTATAAATAAACTAATAGCAACTAAAAATAATGTGAACATAAATTATTACAAAGTACATTCATACATACGTCCTAAAATAATATACTTTGTCCTATGTTTAGACTTCTAAGCATTGTAAAACCAAATGGGAAATGGGAATATTTATCAATATTTGTCCATATGGTATGTTTTAGTACATTTTTTCCTCCGTGGAATATAAGATTAGCCTACACAACATAGATAATACAAAATTTAATAAAAACAATGAAAAACGAATAATAGTAATAGCATAGACTAGTACTATCAAATACACATTATATAATATTACAACAGTGCGGTATTAATAATAACAAAATATACCAGAAACTTTGTTCTTACAGTCTGACGTGACCACTGCTTTTTCTACTTGTTGGGAATATCTCATTAACATCTTAATTAAAATAATACATACAATAGTATCATATATAAAAATATTATATCTAAGCTATATGTCAATTGACTGGAATGTATATCTACGAAGACTGGTTTGATCACTCGTTCAGTTAATGTGTACAGATCAAATATAAATACACAGATTGTAAAATAAGCATTTCTAACATGCTTCCTTCTGTAGATTCTTATTTATTCATTCACGGTTTATGCTAATTGTTGTTATATTATATAATCTCTGGTGTACCTTGTATTCTCAATCTCGTATCATAATCTTGATTACTTACTCGTCCCATATTTATTTCTTCAACAGTAAAATATTTCCATACATTAAATTATTTCTTATTTGTTTCTTTGTAACATTTGTTATGTTGGTTATATAAGAATAGGTTTTTGTTTTGGTATGTTATGTATGTACACAACATTTATAAAGACTGAAAAAGCAAAAATAATAGGAGGATCATCAAGGCTTTGCTTTATAGTCATACAAGACAACTTAATGTTTCTTTTATTGTCATCTTGCAATTGAAAAGTGCCTAATATTTTACATCTAAAAGTAATTAATTTATTCAAGAGTTTGAAGATGCTAGCCTTCATTTCTAAATAGCCTTCTTTTCAAGTTGTATGTTAATATTGGTAATTATTGCTTCTGTCAAAATATGGAGTAATAATGGAGCTTTTAAAATGTTATTCTTACTTTTCAGAATATGGATGAATTACCGTGAATAAATTAGTTTAAACAAATTTTCCCATCTATATCATTTACATATAATTTGTTATAATTCTAACAGTTTAAAGTTTCCCTTTACATTAAAAATATATATAACAAAGAGAAAATTATGGTAAATAATGATAATGGATAGAGAAATGAGTACAACAAAAGCATGACAACAAAAATACAATGTTAGAAAAAATATGTATAAATTACTATATTTATATGACAATTTATATGATGGAAATAAAGTGGGATGAACCCACATAAGACCAAAAAATATATACAAAATATTTCATACGATTCAAAGAGTGATTGACATTTAAAATTAATAGTTTACAGCAAAAAGTTTTACCGACATTGCTCTCTAGAGGGCTCACTACACTTCATACACCAATTCTTACCACCTGAAATGAATTATTGTTTTCTTTGCTCATTTCAGACCGTCATTATATCGTCACAAATAGGAAATTGTCTCTTGTTTATTGTAAATCAAATAACAATAATCAAACATTTGAATAGACCTTCCAACTATGTATAGACTATACAAAATGAATACAATATATGTGCAGTATTTTTCTATTTTAACAACTGTACCTACAAATTATACATTTGTATAATTAGTAAAAATCATTATTATAATACCGTACTGAAAATCTAGCTGCACAGCTTATTTCCTGGTTTTGATGATACAGCCTATAATAACCGATACCAATGTTTGTATGAAGCTTAATATTCATTTGAATTTATACATGTTTTAGGTTTTAGGGATATTCTTTTCCTCTACGCAAGAAGGGTTAAATAATATATCGTGTTTAAAATCACATTCGCAGTCAACTTGAGTCAATTGAAACATACAGTATGTTTAATTTGTCTACAAAAAATTTACAATGAAATTTGTCAGACAATATGAAATTGCTGTGTATAAGCTTTCATAATTATGTGTACTATTTACAGACAGAGTTGTCTGGTCCAAAAGATGTTCAAGTAAGAATCGGCTAAGATGTTGTCCTCAACACTTGGTATCTTACTCGAGGTTACTTGTTGTTTCAGTCTAAATATCTCCAACCAAATACTGTTTCTTTTCACAGTTCATTTTACCGATTAACAATTTCATTTCATAATTTAATGATGGATAGAAAAATAAATAGTTTATGGTTATAAAATAACATTATAATTTTTATCCATATAAGGGGTTACTATACAAACTATTACCATGTGATTTGTGTAAGTTACTATAACATTAACAGACAACAAAATAGAAAATATTTTACAAAAGAAATAAAATGTACTGTATAATGTTTTCCTATTCCAGATTCTGTTATATATATGATACCAGAGATCGTATGGAGTAGTCATACACATCCTGAATGAATGATGTTCGTCATGAATTGTATGTTTTAGGAAATTCCCCTATCATCCATTTTGGCTGCTAAATGATATCAGGAAATAATTTTATTTTAAATTCTAAACATCATAGCTCACAGTGAAACAGAGTACTAAACTGAAACGCAACCATTTATTCGTGCTAAACCTACAATGAAGTTTGTCAGACTATTTGGAGTATATGCTTGCATAATAATTATTTTAATTTCTACTGTCAACAGTCAGACTTTAATTTCTGGTCCAGAAGACACTCAAGTAAGAATCGGCTCAGATGTTATCTTCAACTGTGAAGCAACTTATGGCGCATATTATACATTAACTTGGAAACACAGAACACGGTATCTTACATGGGGTAACACGGTTTATTCTTTTCCAAGCAAATACTCTGTATTTTTTGGAAATTCATTTTACCGTTTAACAATTTCAAACGCACAACTTTCTGATGCTGGATTATATGAGTGCAGGTATGTTTATAATAACATTGACCACTCCTTCAAGCCAAATCCTGCTACTGCTACACTCACAGTCCTCCAGCCACCATCTGAAGCCTCTCTTAGTTGTGGGTTAAAGAGAAATTATAATTGGATTTCTAAAAATACACTGTTATACATTGGGGAGTCAATAACATTTCATTGTAAATCAAGAGACCATGGAAGTACATCACCAAAACTTATCATCACGGTATCTGACATCAGTGTTGCTGAGCATATTGTAAGTGTTGGTTACAAATTGCTAAGATCTGATAAGATTACAATTGAAAGGATTGATACTGAATTAACATGCTATCTTGAGAGTGAAGCTTTGGATGAGACAAGAAATTGTAAATTCAGACTTAATATATTATTACCTGATTTGGAAATTAAACCTAAATTACTATCAGTGGAAGAGTCGAATGATGTTTATTTTCAGTGTTCTGCAAACAACTTTAAGACAAATAATCTCCGTTATAAATGGCAGGTCTCACCATATATTCCTGGAGACATTGTTAATTCCACAACATCAATTTTGAACATCACAGATCTTAAGCTTAATAGTATTTTACTTGGAAATCAATTATTTACCATTACATGTTTTGTATCAGAAGATGGGATGGTTTGGAATTCATCGTCTACTTTGAACATAACACAAGAGATCCATATTAATCTACCAACGACATTTCTTAACAATGATCAGAATTTTAATAGTAGTATTGATGGGCCTACAACTAAACTTGAAAACAACAATTCGGAATCATACATAGTTGCATTGATTATAGGAATAGTTACTGTTGCTATAGCTGTCGTGATATTGTTAATAGTTGTTCTTAATCGCCAAAAAGTATGCACTATCTTATTTCGCAATAAATCTAACAAATCGGAAACACGTCAGGTTAATGACACACCATTATATGCAGTTGTCGTTAAAAAGAGAAATAGAATGACAACAAACGTAGATGATGGTGGAGACCCATGTGATAATGTATCAGTACCGAATCAAACTGAGGTTAATAATTGTGATATTCTTAGCAATGCACAGGACAATGATGAAGCTCTATATGAGAACAAAACTTTTACACGAGATGCTGAGGTCATGCTAAATGCAGAGGGCCTTAACTATGCTGAGCTGGATCTTAGAAAATTCACTTCATAATAGACACAGAGCAAAGCTTCACTTATGCTACATTGAAAAACTAAACAACAGAACTGACAAAACAAAGGATGTTTAGGGACAAAACTTAATTTCAGGTTTAGAAATGGTGACCTGAAGTGAGCCCTCTATAGAACAATACAATGAAAACTTTTTTTTATAAAACTGTGTTTTCTTTTTTAATTTTTTAAATACAATACTTAAAATACCGGCAACTTTTTTTATTTAATATTCTACTATTTAGGCCTTTCAAAGAGGATGAATTTCTGCAAAAAATTCAAATAAATCAACTAATAATAACTAAAAATAATGTGAACATTTTACATTATTCCACTCTTTCATTTTAAAATTGAAAAAAAAATAATACAAAATCCTTTGTCATACAAAGTAAGATCCTAAAATATAATTTAGGTCCATATAGGCCTACTATGTCCTAAGAAATGCTTCCAATAAATGAAGTATGATAGAAAAAATATACCAGAAACTTTGTGCTTACAGGCTTGCTTGACCACTGCTTGTTGTACTTGGAATATCTTTAAATTAACATCTTAATTTAAATTATACAATAATAAATAGCATCATCTATAAACAATTATATCTAAAATTAATATACAAGCTATATTATCTGAATTGACTGACCACTGCATACAAGGGTGGGTTCAGTACTCATTCAGACCTTGACTAATAATAATAGATTAAATATAAGTACATAGATTGTAAAATATTTTTTACTGAAGCATTGAAATGCAATTTATTATCTAATATTTCCTTTTGTAGAATCTTCAAAAGGTTCATTCTTTCATAGTGCTTATTTGCTTTTATATAATCTTTAATATAATATTTTATATTACTAATCTGGCATCTTTTTCTGTACACAATAAATTAATCAGTTAAAATAAAATGATAAAGCATTGTACTATATTATCTGAGAATCTAGATCTTTTATCTAAAAGCCTTCAAATGTGTGTCTGAATTTGCGCCCATTTATTGTGCAGAACCTATTTTGGCTGTTTGTTTAAATTTGAAAAAATTTGCAGCATACAATGTGTATGGAAGTGCAGATATGCAGTATTTCCCAATAGTTTAAATGATACTTTTGTTTTACTCTATACATGTACTACTATATTCTTGTTATACCTCCATGCTATTATAATCAGCCTATTATACTCGATACCAAAGATAGTATCAAGTGGCCATACATATCCTGAATAGTACGGTTTAGGAAATCCTCCTCCTTCCATTTTGGCTAGAAGTGTTCGAGGCAGGAAATAATTCAAGTTTAAACTCTAAACATCATAGCACACAGAAGTTAAATAGAAACTGAAACACAATCGTTGATCTATCATCAAAAATGAGGTTTGTCAGACTATTTGAAATAGTTGTATATTCTTATATTATTTCTACAATTATTTCTAATGTTAACAGCCAGAGTTTAGTTTCTGGTCCAGAAGGTGCTCAAGTAAGAATCGGCTCAGATGTTGTCCTTAACTGTAAAGCAACTTATGATACAAATGTTTATACTTTGTTTTGGAAAAACGAAACTCGGTATCTTACCCGAGGTTACCAGTTGTATTCATCTGTATCTCCAAGCAAATACTTTGTATCTTTTATCAGTTTATCTTACCGTTTAACACTTTCAAACGTACAGCTTTCTGATGCTGGATTATACGAGTGCCGACTTGGTTATAAAAATGAAAATTATGCATTCGCTTTCCAGCCAAACCCTGCTACTGCTAAACTAACAGTCCACCAGCCACCATCTGTAACCTCTCCTAATTGTTTTTTAAAAAACAATGCTAAGTGGATTGATCCTGATACACCATTATATACTGGTGAGTCAATCAGACTTCATTGTATTTCAGAAGATCATGGAAGTACATCTCCAAATCTTATAATCACAATATCTGGTGTCAATGTTGCTGAGAGTATAGTGCGTGATGTCATCGATTACAAATGGGTAAAATCTAATGAAATTATAATTGAAAGAAATGACACTGAATTAACATGCTATCTTGACAGTGAAGCTTTGGAAGAGACAAGAAACTGTACAATCAGACTTAATGTGTTATTACCTGATGTGGAAATTAAACCTAAATTACTATCAGTGCAAGAGACAGATACTATTCATTTTCAGTGTTCTGCAAGAAACCTTAAGACAACTAATCTTACGTATGAATGGCAGGTCTCACCATACATTCCTGGAGACATGTTTACTTCCATGACATCAATTTTGAACATCACTGATCTTCAACTTAAAAATACTTTGCTTTTAAATCAACTATTTATTATCACATGTTTTGTAAGAGAAAATGGAATGATTTGGAATTCATCCGCTACTTTGAACATACTAAGGCGACAGATATATACTATTCCAACGACGCTTCTTAACAATGATCAGGACATAAGTATTAGTATAAATGGGCCTATAACTGAACTTGATAATAGCAAATCTGGACCAAAAGTCGGAGTTATTCTAGGAGTGGCCGTCATTGCTATATCTGTGATATTGTTGATAGTTGTGTTTCTTAATCGACAAAAATTACACAGAACCATATTCAGCAATAAATCTGTAACATCAGAAACACTTGTCAATGACACACAATTATATGAGGTTATTCAAAGGAATATAGTGACAACTAACATAGATAAAGGTGGAGACACTTGTGATGATGTTTATTATTCATCCATACCCAATCAAATAGATGTCAATAATTGTGATATTAATACACAGGTCAATGATGAAGTTCTATATGAGAACAGACCTTTTACACAAGATATCGAAGACATGCTAAATGCAGAGGGCCTTAACTATGCTGAGCTGGACCTTAGAACTACCACCTCATGTGACATAATAGACAAAGATCAAAGCATAACTTATGCTACATTACAAACCTAAACAACAGAACTGACAAAACTGATTCAGGTTTAGAAATGGTGAAATATGAAGTGAGCCCTCTATAGAACAACACTATTCAAACTTTGTTAAAATAAAATTGGGGCCTTAAAGCTCAGGTACAGGCATGAAATTTAAATATCTGGTTAATTGTACATAAATCAAATATTTGTAATAGAAATCAAGACGAAAAAACATGAATTTCCCTTAAAAAGGGTCAAATACAAAATTTGGCAAAATTCTGCTATAAAAACCAGGAAGACTTTTTTTAGTAGTTAGGTAGTTTAACCTAATGTAATAACATGTCTGGTGATTCCCTAGAAGGTGAATAAAGCATGAAAATAAAACTCTGAAGTTGAATAAAAATACTAGAAACGTAAATTTTTTTTACCACACTGTTTGTTTTTCATAGTTTTTTATATGTGAATATGTATTCAACAAATTTGTGTACAAAAGAATAGAGATTTTACTGATTGATAAGAAAGTGCTTATTTCCAACAAGCTCGTGTAACACAAATAAAATCCCAAAAATTATGAAACATAAGGGAAACTATACATCGATAATTATTGGAATGTATAATCAATAGAAATTGTTTGCCCGCACGTGGCCTTTAACTATATGCTGAGCTGGATTTTAGAAAATTCACTTCATGTAACATAATAGACACAGAACAAAGTGTTACATTGAAAAACTGAAAGAATAAATAAACTCATCATTACTTCATTCTTATATACTTATTGCATTGCAAGCTTTAGTAACCAAGCTCATCAAAGTTATTTTGCTGTTAAGCCTTGTATTTAATGTAGACCCACATTTTTGTTACTTGATGGGTCACTCGGTAAACTTCACCAAATTTGAGTGGGCTTATACCACTATCAGTATGATAATAAAATCAATGGGAAACTAAAGTGAATGAGCTAATTTTTGTATTTATTGTCCCTCTATGTACGTTCAAAGTTCAACTGAAATCCACTTGAGAGATTATTCAAATATTCAAGTACATTGTAAGTAACCGACATAGATTACTGTTTAAACGAAATGTAATCAGAATTAAACCTAGTTTATAAAATAACCTACACAATGCTTTTATTAGTAGGCCTACACTGTATATTTTGCTACTGCTTTCATGTAATACTGTAGATAAGGTGTTGGATAAAATTGAAATTGAATATGAGAGCAAACCTATAATTGGAAATCACTGCAAATGCCTATAGTTATAAACATCAAGGAAAATATACAGTAAATTTAAATGGCACTGACAGAATCATTTTAAAGCAAGGTTGGTACATATTAGTGTTGGTGGCTAATGGAATATCCAGAATAGGTAAATGTTGTAGGGTCTTTTGGGGTTTCTATTTTTTTTTAAAGTGGGTGATTTATATTTTATCATATTTCCCTTGATGGGCATGATATTTATAATGAGCATGGGAATAGGAATACATCAGAAAAATTGTAAAGCTTATGTACCTTGTACAATGCTTTGGGTTGATCCTACAGTAGGTGGAGAGGGGAGGACTTGAATGTTGGAATTCTATACTTATCTCCATTATGGTACAGGAGTATTTTAAGAACTTTTCGTTTCTTAAACAAACTTCGGTCAATTAAAGCGATGATTCGGTCGGAGTAAGACGCATATACAACAAGCTCCTGAAACGAATTACTGAACATACCAATTTTCTCTAGGCCAATCACGACAAGCCATGTCACGATCTACACGTGCAAATACCAAGCCTGCTGGATCTGAAAGCAAAGACCAGCTATCATTTGAATCATTTGTTAAAAAAAAACTTGAATCTATTTTAAAGAGCCAAGAATCTAATAAAGGCTAGGCTATTGTATCCTATTTTTCTTAATTTTATGGTAATAGTAGTACAGATAAATGATTTTATATCAATATATAATTCTCAGTGAATGAATATGTGAAGGGTATGTAAGAAAGATGTGTAAATATTGTAAGTATTGTTAAAGCTTTCTAAAGAGATCTATGGTGTCACTATAGGGTCTCCTTATTGTGTGACTACACAAAAGATAGGCAAACAGATTAACGGTAAATATGCTGTTCAAGACTTGAGAGTGAATCAATAGGATACTGAATTCTTTAGAGTAACTCTGAAGCAGATTTGAAATATAAAGACTGTCTTAGACTTTGTCTCAGACCTAAGCCCTAAAGCCTGTTTCACACTAGTAGCCTAATTTATTCATTTACAGTAACCAAACAGGGAAAAAATTGGCGCTAATTATCTGCAATTTTCATTTTCATTTCGTAACTTCTGAATTGTTTGCTTGAGCTGAGTTTGGTTTTGCATTACAAAGTAGGTACTACTACTAACTTTGCACCTTTTAATGGGTAATTATTTATTTTAAAGTAAAAAACATTTTTGGTGTTTTATGCATCACCAATTCTTCTCCCTCACCTCCGCTCAACAAACCAACAGTAAGTCTCAGTAGGCCTATATGCTTTGCTACTGTCGATTGCTTACACGTTTTAAAGCATTTATGTGTGTTAATTCAAAGAGCATATTGAAACAGTTTAAAAAGCACTTGACCTTTAAGGTGACCTATAGGTAATGTATACATAATCATGGTTAGTAGCCTATACGGTAACTTTATTACTCGCGGCACTTTAGCGCATAGACAGCATTATAAGAAAATTCTTTAAATCGCTACCGTTTTGGAAACTCTGCTACTGTGTTTACTAGTAATGCACTAAAGGTCAGCGGCAGATCCAAGATTTTGAAATCCTGGAAAGTGTGAGGTGATAGAAAGGAGGAAGGCTTAATAAAATAAAGTGCTGAACTTAAAGTGTTCTATCTTTTGAGTTGCATTTTGTTAGGGGTGGGGCAGGGATTGCCCTTGGATTCGCCTGAAAAGGTAAACATTGTTTATAGGCCTTAAAATATAAAGTTTTTTACATTATCCGTGTTTGAAAAAAAATGCATTTTGTATGAATATAAGATTCTACTTAGATGAAATGCAGTAAACTACCTGTTAAACTTTGTATTTGAGAAATCTTTGTATTTTCTGTTCAGTCCTTGCATTTTTGGATTTTTTCTTCTTATTTTCATTCATCCAATCCATTTTCTGAAAATCTAAAGAAATTATTATTTCTTTATATTGCTGTATACTTCTCAGTGAAGAGGCATTGCCGATATAAAATACTGATATAATGACATATACTTCTAATTTATTTTAAAATAATAATTAATAAAATAATAGGGAAATGTTAAAATTTCAATTTAGTAGATTTGTAAACTTTAGGCCTAACAAAATTACATGTATAGTTAAAAATATAAAAATCTTTTCTTTATTTTATAAAATCCAATAATCAATGCAACTTTTGCTGACAAAAGGGAGGAAATCAATGTATGCATAAAAAATTCATTAGATTTTGAAGTACGGTAAATTTAAGTAAAAACATTACAAACAACACATTCCTACAAGCAATTCATTTTATTTACTCCTTTGTTTATGCTTCCAAAAAATCCAATCAAAATTGACGTCATTCGTGGACGATAATGATTATGAACGGATAAACCCATGAATAATTAACTAATCCCTTAAGTAAGTATTAAAGAAACTTAGCATTGTATTCAAAGATGGACATTAGACCAGGTGCAGTGAAGCGTATAATGAATGAACCTTATTGGTTGGGGAATCAATATTCAATTACCTATTGTTATGTATAGTACATCTCGCGTGAAGAATCTCATTCAGGTCTTGATAGCATGATGATACAGGTTGTTTTTCACAGTAACAGAGCTAAAAACTACATTCCCTCAATTCCTTGTTGATTGTTTTGGGAGAATTTATTTTTGGAATATATATTAAAATGGAATTTTAGTTTATATACTATACCAACAAAGTGGTGAGTATGATCATTTTGTCTACAAATCTATTTCAATTGCTATTCATTTGTTTAGAATTGTAAACAATATCTCATTATAAAAATGTCAGAAAAATTCATAACATTAATACATTTTTAATAACCATAAAACGGAAGAACACATTTGAAAATTATAAGAAAAAATAAAATTTTTTGTTTATTCTGCAACCTGTAAACAGTAGGCCCTATTTATATTATAAAGTAGGCATAAACCAATATACATACTTTAGATACATCCAGTTTATTCAGAACAATCATATAACAAAAAAAATATCTGCATTTCAGAAAATTGGTATTTTTTTTTGTAAAATGAACAAGAATTTCTTTAAAGAAAAACCCCAATATAATGTTTATCTTGAGAGCCTTAGATTTTTCCAATTTCTGTACTAAAGAAATTCATTTAATGATGTCTACTATTTTTTCCACATATTTCAAATATTTTGAACATTAAAAGCATAGACCTACAGGTATATAAAAACATAAAGAAAAACTTTTCATTTTGATTAAAAACAAAAATCTTTAAGATGAATTTAAGCAGAATATAAATTAAAATGCCTGTTTTTTACTGAAAGGCAATTGTATAGATTTTCTTTCCTTTTACACAAAAATTGTCATTCAGCTTTACAACAGGTGAGTATATAGATCCTAAGGTGTCATTTAATAATATGCTTTAGAAAATACATGAATGTGATAGGAGACAGTATGACACTTATGTGACATTCTAAAAATAATTATAGAATTGAGCAGGAAATAAGCTAAGACACAGCTATTATAATATTTATATAGTAATTATTAACATGACCCGATTAATATACTTTTAGTGTACAATTTTCTGTTTTATTTAAATGGTGTTCACTAAATAATTTGCTTAAAAGCTATCGTTGTGGTGATTTTTAGCAACAAGGCAGATGATTTAAGAATGTCCATTTGTATAGCGCCATTGCTCATGGTACTGTGGACTTTTTTTACCTTTTTATTCAACTACATGCTGACATGTCATGTTACTTTAGTGAGACTTTCTACCATCAGGTGTTTGTCCATTTGATATGTATTTTTCCCACATCAACTTTTTATTTGAGAATATTTGGGAACTAGGTGATTGTAGATTGATAAAACAGATTTGGATTATAAGAACAAAACACAGTAGTTTAATAGAACTATACTACATGTCTGCGCAATTGAATAACTTCTGCCTACAGCAACACATTAAAAATATGTTTGACAAGCCTGGATATTAATACACTGAGTCTACTATACTATTCACAACATTTTTTACATTTTGAATATTTATATGGTAGAATAACAATCGGGTAAATAAAACTGGTAAATAAGGATAGACTAGACACAAGACACTTTCTCAACAATCTTAATTTACCAATTTAACTGACCTGTAACATTTCTAGGCCTAGACTTTAATTAAAAAGTTACATATCACAGGTATTAAATATCAACTATTGGAGTGTACTGTACGGTGTGCTGAATACAGAACAGAACTTTTCTCATATCAGATATAGACATGGCTAGAGTAATAATATTGATATAAAGTTTGCGGTACACCACGTATATTACAGTACAGTAGTTCTGAAAAGAACTGTTGAGTTTCTCGACATTTCGATCAATATGCTTTGAAACGTGTACTGCAAACTTTATATCAACATTTGATTTCGCCATGCAAACCTTCAAACAATATATAGATAATAATAAAACAGGTACATAATTTTGTTATTATTCAAATTAAAAACACAATCAGTGTTAGTTATAATATAATTATGTGTATAAATGTAATAAAGATATAAATGTAATAATAATTGTGGCGGTTACATATGTTATCCTTCACTTCTCTTCATTTGATGATGGGCTATGCCCGAAACATACATTTTGTTAAATTTCTATTGAGGCAGTTTTAACATATTTAATTTTTATTCATTTCTACTGCCTATATACAGCTTTTTGATGATTTAAATGTAATCTACTAATTATGTACAAAGATAATTACTGTACAGGTATGTGTACATACAAATATATGAAAGTACTGGTACATTGTATACAATAAATGTTAGAAAGTTTAAAAAAAAGGAATGTACTATATATTAAAACAGGTATATTGATTTGTGCTGCTTTATGATTAATTTTAAATGAAATTTTATATGGAAAAATACAATTTTCTTATTAATATGTCATAAATTAAATATTATTTGACACATTCATAGACAGATTTGTATTTCTTTTATGTTTCAATTTAAAAGTAATTTGTGTCTGGGGGAGCAGGTGCTTGTCTGGTTTGATTTAATAACGCACCAATAGCCAACAGCAAAAATCAACATATAAAGTAATTCCGTAATATGACATGACCTAGTATTATTACAGAATTGTCACCTAATTTGAAAGGTGTTTGATTCAAAGCTTTTTTCTGATTTGGCATCTTGTGGCCGTATATACAAATCAATCATCTTCTTATACTGTACAATACACACTGTACAGAATCTCGTTTTGGAAGCATGTTATTCTATAGACTTGCGAAAGGGTCTTTCACACCTGTTCTGTCACAGTTCCAGTCCGGCGAATCGAACATCAATGTTTTATTATCATGCTGCTTTACGTAGCTATGTGGCAATTGATGTGCGCGTAGCCGCGTGAAAACGAAACATTGACGTTCGATTGGATTTTCTGGCGCCGGATTGGAACCGTGCTGGAACAGGTGTGAAAGACCATTAAGTCTGTATTTACAGTATTGTCTTTTTGATGTTAGTTCACCAGTCGATGTCTAAAAATAAGCTCATGTATTATACGTATGAAATGCCATATGTGCCAAAATATTTACTTTTTTACTAATTTCGGTCTAGAACCTAGACTAGTTATCCTATATTATATATAAAATATATTTTTCGAAATTAAGTTGTTTTGTTTGCAAAATGATTTTATTTTTTGTTTAAGCTCTAAAATTAAAAAGGCTCTCACACCTTATTGCCTGTGATGTACCAGAAACCACAATAATGCGATTCTTCCCTTTATCCACTGATATATCTTGCTTTTGTGTATGGTTGCTATGGTGACCATTTGTTCACAAAAGCAATTGCACTACAGCATTTTAGTTCAACAACCTTTTAGATAAAACTAAAATTGAAGAATGTGTCATTGATAAAACATAAAAGATTGCTATTTAATTGGAATGTGGATACAAAAGGCATTTTGTTCCATAATTCTATGATAGAAAAGCTATATTTTGTAACAAAACTACCTACACATATGTACCTGTAGACAATATAGTTGAATACAATATGGAGATTTATTTACTGTAGGTACAAATTTTAATTTGTGCATACAGTAACATTCTACAGTAGGCTAATTGAGTGGTTTACACAAATTCAAAGGTAAGTAAAGTGTATTGTGGGTTTTAATGAAATATTGTAGGCAACAAATACAATACCGGTAAGCCTATCTCTATCCCAGCACATGGAAAGGGGAGAAAAAAGTATAGTTTTAATATCTCGTTTGAATAACTAGAACTACATGCATGATCTGCAGGGCTGTAGTCAGCATCAGGCAGACGAGGGCTCGCCTCGTCTGAAATTTTCAATCTTCACTACCCACCCAATTCCCCAGCAGATATTGTTATATTTTATAATAATTATATTTAAAGCATCTTTGCCTCCGTCTGTTTTTAACCTCTCATTACGGCGTTGCTGTATCAATGCTCAACACAGGTGTACTATAACTGCTCGACTTAGTTACAAATTACTACTCAGTGTAATAAATGACATAGAAAGATAACATTATTACGATTTATTATTCTTACTATGATCATAACATCCGTTACTAATGTCATTAGTAATGGATGCTATGATCATACAGTAGTAAGAATAATAGTAATCTTCATTTGACAATGTACTCTACAGTAACATTATTAATGTGTGAAAACGTGTGAATATGCCTGCATTTGTTTGGTTGTGTCAAAGTAATTTGATTAGTAATTAAAGTAATTAAATAATAATTATAATATTTGAATTCTATAATGTTTTCTGTAATAATTGTTTGTATTTTTTATTGTAAAAATACTGTTACATTATTTGTAATCATAATTCCACCAAAGACTACAAATATTTAAAGAAATTTCTGTTTAATATTGCCAAAGCAATATATTATGATAATTAATTAATGATAAAGTTGTAAAACATTAATAACACCAAAATGGAAAAATGCTCAAGGTAAAAGAACCTTTAAATACAGAGCAACAAAAGAATGGAATCTTTTACCGACTGAAACTAGAACAAAAGTAACTGGGAACAATATTTATAAACTAAAAAATATAGCAACTCTAATGTCAAATTAGTGATTTTTACTGTTCTGTATATATCTTTTAAATTAGGCCTACTATGCTTTTATCTTTCTGTATTTTTATATGTTATAATTTTTCTTTACTTTTAAACTTGTAACTGGACCATTTTGGAAAGCAGTACTGCGTTACTGAAAATGAAATCCAGTCAAAAGAAAGAATAAATAATAAAAAAATAATTTATCAATTTAGTTGATATTGCAGAGGGTTCGCACACACCCATACACCACACCCACTTTGGCACACCCCACTGAGTATTGTTTAATGAGGCAGTCATTGGTTGTGAAGTGAATATGTTACATTATCAATGAGATATTGATTTTGTACAATTTAGTTACTGAAGCTATCAAATGAACACACAATTCAAGATTATTATTGTTTTTTATGTAAATATATAGTGCTGTCATATTATAATACTGTAGCACTACCCAAAATCTCCTCCAAGACTGCGCATGCTGTTCGAGCTGGGAAAGCTTTAAATTTATTTTTGACATTCAGTATGTTTGAAAATAATTCTTCAACCAATTTCACAATCAAATTGCAGATTCACTAATTAGATTGTGCCCGTCTGTTGGTAACCCACTAGTATGTAAACGTTAATTATCTGTATAATAATACAGTTAGGCCTATAAATATCTGAAGCAATAAAAAAAAAAATTGAAAATGTTATAGATATACCTGTATAAACAAGTTGCATTGTTTATTTTCTTTTACGCATAATATCCTCTAAAACAATTTACAACCTTAAATACTTGAGTATAGATGCTAATGACAAAGGTCGTTAAGCTGGAACAATACAGTTTACTGCAACATACAATTCACCTGATTACCTAACACTAAAGTGTAAGACAACAGAATCAACAATGTTTTACCACTCCATGTAGGCCTACCTTATAATGAGGATTGTAAGTTAAAAGGAAAAGAAACCTACTGTACTGAAAGCCTGCTTCAAATTAAAATCATTTACAGTGCAAGGAATATCATAAATGTTTCTATTATGTGTTTTGTTTAAAAGGTTTGTCTCAGAATTTTGTGATGTTGGATCTTAGCCGTGCAAAGTAAACAATCTAAATAATTACCTTTTTCCTACACAAAGGTCTGTCCTTCCTTTTTGATATTCAGATATTATTTTTCAAAGCATCAATTATTATTTATTTTAAAACATATTGATTACAATGATCTTATGACTTTACAATATAAAATCATTGTTTGACTTTTAGTTTATAGTAAGTTTGTCGTAATTTCTTAAATATTTCAATTTATACTTGACTTGTTTTAAGTTGGAATTCAACATTATTTTATTTAGCAATTTTTTTTTTAATGAATTTGTATAGAAACATCCACTAAATCCAACCTTTTATTGCAGTAAAGTGACATGGCAACATGTGTGCCCAGCATGTACACAGACAAATATTTTTGATATAAAATTTAAAAAAAGTTAAATTATAGTATGATAAAAATCTTTTGATTAATTAAATCTTTTCTAATTATCTTTTCAGATTGTTCCATATCATGGAAGAGTTAATTAAAGGATATAATTTCAATTAAAGACCTGAAATCAATGTAACAAATACAATGAAGAAGATGGTACTATGACAAACATCTGGATGATGTGTGATAAATGCTTGTGTTTTCTACAGACCTCTGCCATTAAAATTCATTCATGAAGAACAAAAGCATGGCAGGCCTACCATACTCAAGTCATGATACATCAGGCTTAACTGACAAAGCCTCCTCGAAGGGGTCTACATTATCAGGCAGCTATTCTAGCCTTGGCTATGGAGCAACATCCACTCCAGGGCCTTCATTCCTGAACTATCCCCATGGAGGTTACTCATATCGTAGAAATTCACTGTCAAAATCTCCATTAGTTGGGAGAAAAAACGGAAGCAGTTCGAACATTGGAGGATTGTCAATATACTCTGTAAATTTGCATTCTGATACAGCGTTACAATCAAATTTAACATCAAGTTCAGTAAGTTACAATGATTGGTACAAGACTAGAACCTCAGATTCTTTAACAGATTTACGGCAATGTACAGTTTCTCCGGATTTACGACAAGGTACAGTTTCTCCGGACTTACGACAAGGCATGATTTCTCCGGATTTGATAAGACATGATGATTCCAGATCACCTTTAAATGCCAGTAATGATTCTATAAACCAGGAATTTTCTAACATGCGTGTGAAACCAAAATCTAGTATTGAAAACTTGAATTTTTCTAAACCAACAACTGCATGGATGTCTGATAGCACAAGTTATACAAACAGACCATACTCACCATCATGGACAACACATTCAACAACAGCCCAAAAAACTTTTACCGGGTTACGATCTGCAACCCCGAGCCCTGTTCACGACTCGAGTCGATCTTTGATTACACGGTCATTTTCCAATCCTGTAGATTTTTCAGTTCCTTCTTATTTATCTTCAACACCAAGCTATTTATCATCCAACTGTGATTTAAGTTCAATTACTGACAGCAAACAATGGGATAATTTACCTGGACGTGCAGCTTCTCCTGAGATTGTCATCACTGCAGAAGACAAGAAGAACTCATCTGTAATGGATGGTAAATCAAACTTATACAGATCAAAGTCTGATAAGGATACTTTAAGAAATTTTAAGACAATCTCTCCCAGGTCTGAAGCCCTGAAGAGTACAACAAAGCTAAGGAAATATCTAAAGAATAATGATAGTCTTGATCTTAAGGAAGGTCCTACAGACTTTGACACACAGAAATCACCTGTTGCTTCTCTTATTGCTGAAAGTGCCAATTTAAGTCGCAGCCGAAGTATGTCACCAACACCTTTAAAAGCATTTTCTTTCCAAAGTATGTTTGAAAATTCAGAAGCATCTGCTACTGATATTTCACAACCTACTTATTCACTAAATTATAATGATAATTATCCTTCCACACCGGATAACAATAACATTGAAAACAAAAAACCAAGTAGTGAACCAACGGTTGCTTGGAGAGATAAAAAAGGTGGAGTAACTCCACTTTGTGGTGACAAGCCATCGTCTGGTACAGAACTTAGAAAGTCTGGTAGTGTTCCTTCAAGTTTAGATACATATAAAAATTGTCCAATTGAGCAGACGCCAACATTCAATGAAAGTACATCTATGAATCTTTCAGAAACTCCTAGAGGTAGATGTAATAGTGTGGGGTTGCAATCTAAGCCAAAGACTCACATTCCATCCTTTGAAGAGTTCAAACAAATGAAAAAACTTAGTGACTTAAGAATTAAGCTAGTCTCACCCAGAAAGTCAGAGAGTACACAGAAAAAGAAAGATCAGAACATTAACTCAGACTTACCTAGTAGTGAATTGGATGAAGAAGTATCTAAAGTATTTGGTAGCAAATCCAGTGAGAATATTGGTGTTGATTCCAAGGTAACTCGAAGGAAAAGTAAAGAAGGTTCAAAGACTTCAAAAGTGATATCAAAACCAGAAAAAGAACATAAAAATAAGTCAGACGAAAAAACAGATGAAAGAAATTCAAGAGAAGGTTCTAGAAATACTTCACAACCTAAAGAAAAGCGGTCAACTTCAAGAACAAGACTACACAGGAGTGAACCAGTAGAACGATTTAAGTCTCCATTTTTGACACGAAAAATAACAAAAGGAAGTGAAAAAGAATTAAGAGAGAGAAGAAAATCGACAGAAAAAGAACAAAATGACTTAATAAAATCCGAAGAAAATAAAGGGTTAAGAAGAGCAACAAGTCAAGGTAAGATTCCTTTAAATTTACTGACCATCTTCTTTTTAAAAAAAATTTATTTCTAATTTTTACATATGTATCATCATTATTAGTTGCAATACATGAGTTTTTTCAGACCACAATTAATTACTTGACTTAAAAACGTGACTGCACTGCAAAAATACTTCTTCCTCAAATATTCTACATTAAATTTTATTTTTTACTGCTTAAAATATTTTTAATGTGAACATTAAGTTGTTTAAATATGCCTGTTGTTGAGCATTTACTTCGAAAAACCTTTCATAATTAATAGTAATATTTTATTTTAATGGTTGAATTGCAGATGAAAACAAAGTAGAGAGAGAACTTACAAAAACCGAGAGACATCATCGAAGATCTGGGAGTGACAAAAGAACAAAACAAAATAAAGAGGTCAGTACATTTGTTTTGTTATAATTTCCAATTTACTATTTGTTTACAGAAAAGTAGAAAATAAAAGTACTTTTTCAATACATTTTTTTCTAAAATTAATCCTTTTTGGATTTAAAAGAAATATTTCTGTCATTCATAAAGTTGATATGCATATATATATATGTATCCAGAGATACACAACAACTACTTTTAAATGATGGCTATAGTGTACAGGTACTGTAGGGGCGGAGCCAAGGGATAGTGCTAGCAGTGTGTGCACCCCCATTTGACAGCTAAAATGAAATATTAAACTAAGTTTTTGTATTTCTATTTTTGACAGACTACTACTACTAACATTAATATTATACTGTATGTTAGTGCCCCACTCCACAAAATATTAGATCCACTCTTGACAAGTATCATTTCCATCCGTGGAAGAATCTCATTTTTTCTCTTATTCTTGGATATGTCCTTATTTAGAATTCATCAACATACTGTAAGATCAATCATACCTTTTATTTAGAAATAATACAGTTTAATTGTTTAAATAAACAGTTTTATTTAAATATACAGTATTTATAATGTTTAGAATTCTTATTAGAAATCCTGACAAATCAAATAAGAATGGAATTGTTTTTCAATTTCAAGGTTATATGAATAGAATTAATATTGATTTTAGTGAAATATAAAACCCAAAATATTGATCTGCAACTTTAGTAATAATTGCCGTACAGTATACTGTAAGTACATATGAAGACAGTAAATGCAATGTGAAATAAAGTGACTATGAAGAATTTGCTGACATGGATAGTATGATGCTGCCTTTGTCCTACATTTATCAGAGGTATATCTCTAGCAAACATAAAGTGGGAGAGTTGATATGGCAAAAAAAAAAGAGAATTGCAATTGTATTCTTGCACGAAATGTAAATAATTTTAAAAGGAATAGAAACTAAGCCATGTCTACAATACTCAGTTCAATAGTGCTTAAACACCTTCTGGTGCAAAGCTCTATATAAACGAATACACTACTGTACATGTGAGCATGTCTAAAATGTTCAACTTTCATGCATACAGTCTCGATTTATCATACTTTATTTTTAACTTGGTCGTTTTGGGTTTTCTATTAAGGATATAGACTATAGGCATATTTTTGCGAGCTTTTTACGGGAGAGGTGTGGTAATCCAACATAACCGACCCCTTGGCTTGCACATTTTAAATTATTTAGATTTATTCACTTTTAAAATGCCAATTTTGTATAGATTTCTAAAACAACCCAACACTTACAGTACAGATCTACCTGTAACACGAAGTTTCAGAATCATATTCATCAGGATTAAAGGAAATAATTCAAAGTTCAAGTTTAACAGTTTTTTAAAAAGTACATTTCATAACAAGAACCTTACAGTATCTTAGTGGATCAATCATTCTGTATAGATTTAAGTAACGATGCAAGTATTTTAGGACAATTGATTATCAATGATGCGCGACCAAGATCGTTATTTCTTTCTTAGCTTCTAAGGACATGTACAATTGTTTCACTTCACCGCACTCACTTTGTAACACCCACCGACCATACTCATCACTTTGTATCACCTTTACGATGAAATGACACCGACGTCGGCAACTGACACCGATATATAATTATGAATAAAGATACCTTTTATCTAAATATTGAGCGATAGTCAAAATACTATTTAAAGCTTTTTACTTTTTTAATTGAGCTATTTGCAATGTGACAGATTAATTTGAACTTATTTAGTACATAATAGTATATTATACAGTATTATTATTATTATTATTAAGACATAAGCATTTTACAAAATAATAATAATAATAATATAATACAATTAATATGCACTAAATAAGTTTAACTTAGTATTATTCCCCTGAACCAAATACATTGTTAAATGTTACTTACAGTGGCCGCTCATAAGAGTCTCTGTCAATAATTACACCTACAGTAGTTTGTCTATGGTTATGCATGATACTTCACAGAATTATAAATGCAGAGGGGTTCTAACTTCTGTTCTATATTTAATTCATGGTTTCAGATGACATAAGTAAAGGCAATGAGCCATGTTATATTATGTAACATATTTCTTATTTTTGCTGCAATTAGATTTTTTTTTCCCGTCAACGGTTATTTTTATTTCAATATGACATGAATACAGAAAAAGTTTACATAATAGACAATAAAGCAACTAGAATCATATACTAGAAGGGTGTAGATGGTTATACTAGAAGAATAAGTTAATCTTTTCAAGACCCTTTTCAAACTAAAATAATATAATTAACAAAGTAAACAGATAAAGTAAATGAGATAATAAATCAAAAGTTTGTCCTAATATTAGAAATGTCACCCCTATATTAATTATGGTAAAGTATTCTATGATAAATGACATTTCCATCCAATGATGGTTTATCTGACTTTTGATCAATGTTTTGTCTTGGTCGTGAGAGAAACACAAATATAATTTTCAGTATTATGTATTATACATTTACTTCCACATTCCACTTTCACAGTTCAATAAAATAAATTTTCTTGTAATAAGTTAATAAGATTAGACGCAACATCAATTCTTGTTAACCACTGTCATGGTAACATAAAACATTACTCGAATAAACCCAGAAACAAGTCGAATTGTAAAAAGAACTAATAGGAAATTTCTCCTTAGCTTAGTTATTGATTTTTTCATTTAAATTGAATTAACGTTAGTGTTCCGAAATGTTGTTTGTAATCTTTTTGATACACATGCCAGATGCTACAGTACAAATGAAAGAAATGATTTACAATAGCAAGAACAAAAATGTTGCTTGTAGGTTGAAACAAAATTAAATTAATAATGTTAATCCATTTATATTACTTTTGTTAAAACTGGTGACCACTAGTATTATCTAACAATATAATGAAATAAAACCGTACTGAAAATGAACAAAATATAATTTTTTTTTTAAGAAATAGAAATCCACAGAAAATAAATGTAAAACGTTTATAATTTAATATTTCATTATAAAATGTGGAAAATGTTTTTTGTGATGAAATAATATTTTGTGTGGTGGCATTGGTCCTTTGGTATTAAGCTCTATCTACTGTACACAAGCAAACTAGTTTAACAAAAAAGTTTCTATATATGGGCACATCACATTTTTGTTGTCACATAAAGTTTGAAGCTTAAGTTACTGTATGTTTTTTTTAAAATGTGGCATGTTAAACATAATCTTTGTGCTTTCATACTGTAGCAAGAGGCTGGCTTGGCACGTTCATGCTCTGACTCCAAAGCAGCTGATGTGAAGAAGAAGAAACAGAGGCAGAGACGATCCATTGACGATAGTACGCAAGAGGTAACTCAGCCACCAACAAGACATTCAAGTGACAGAGAAGTTAGAAGAAAGAGTTCTCACGGTAAGACACATACATTTTTTATATGTTTGCTATAATTTGTTTGAATTTGATGCATGACAATTACCTTAATTTTCTTGTATTTCAACATACATTTTACAGTATAAGTCACTCCCATGAACATACCAAAGCAGCCACTTGCTAATGGAATGCATTTGAGGATGTTAACAATTTCACAAATTGAGTGTGTGCCACAAAGCACAAATAAATAAAAATATAAACTACAGGGAGAGATTGGCTATATAATCGAATAAGTTAAAGCATTAGTTTTGGATTCAATATACAATTCAAAAAAATTAATATTCAGGGGGGAATCAGGGGATTGCGATTTCCCCAAATGAAATTACAACTAATTTTTGATAATGTTTTGACAGACAATTAATAGTAATTTAATTAGTCCTCCCCAAAAAATATTGGATCTGCTTCGGATATTAAATTTATGCTTGTTCCCACTTGTGAACGTCATCAATAAACTTGTTCTCATTACTACAGCCGTCAATTACATTTTGCAAAAAGTAGTCTTTCTGGTCATCCCATTTAATTGATATTCATACACTATTGGCTGTATTGATTTTTCAAACGCTTTTGATAATTATCTCTGTATGATGCCATCAACTTTAATCATAACAAGGTCATTCTTAGCGTAATTGAGGTCAAATAAACTAAACGACATTACGTCATTGGTATTGGCACTGTGACTTGGAGGTTGACGGCTTGCTTACCAATCCCAGGGTTCAAATCCTGTTAGTGTTTCAGGATATTTTTGTGAACCAAAGAAAAAAACAGCGTTATGTAACTTCCCAAGCCTCATATTATATAATTGACAGTAACTTAACATTATTTGTTCGGACAGCCTTTAAAAAAAATCTAAATTTTTTAAAAAGCCAAAACACATTGAATAATACATAATTAATAATATACAGTATATCATTATTATGATAGAACTATCTGTTTTATAAATTTAATTAACTTTTTGCTGAGCACTATCATATAGGGCCTATACTGATGATTTTTTCATTACTGTAATTCAGGAAAATCACCTCGCTCAGATGTATCGGAAGGAAGCTTACCGAGCAGCGGTCGAGTCACCCCAAGTTTGCATGTTACATCAAGCTTTGAGGCTTTAAACGAATCTACATTTGAGCAAGTAAGTTTAACATAAAGTAGGAACAATATCAATAAACGTTCGCAAATCAGATATTTGGCAGGATCAGGTGCCGTTTTCGGCCACCTCGACTTGTATGGACTATACCATTATTATGTGGTTTGGTGTATTTTTGTCTATTGAATGGGAAGACAATACAATTGTCTTGTTATGAAACCTACAGTACAAGCTTATGTTTTATTTTGTTTCCTTGCATCTATTAATTGCCTATTATAATTTTTATATTGAATTTTTATGTGTCTTTGAATGAAGAATATTTGATTTGAAATTAATATTGAAAAAACTTTTGCTCATTTCAGGGTGATGTGAAAAGAAGAGGTAGAAAGATTCGACATCGAGCAAGTACACTGAGTACAGACAGTGGCGTTGGGGGCGCTCATGATATAGAAGAACCAGATAGATTGCTGGTAGGTGTTCTGAAAAATGTGTATAAAGAAATTAAATTTGCACCCTTTCTTGGATATTTTTACAGTCATATGATTTAGAAAAGTCTAGAAAACATATTTTATAAATTTTGTAACATTTCAAATAAATTAAATTCTGTGCTTAGAAACTGAGAGAAATACTTGGCAAATTAAAAATATCAACACCAAATGACGTGTTATTTATTATTTTGGCCCATATTGAAGATGAAGATTTGTGACATCACCAATAATATTTGATATTGATTTTACTGAAAATCAATAGGCATTCTAGTTACATACATGTACTACAGTAAATAAAAAAACCCAACGATCTAGGATGATAATTTAAAAATTGTGTAGTACTGTATAATTATATAATAATAAGTAATAATAATTTAATATTTGTGATATATTTTAGCAGCATGGTTCACCCTTTAATAAGGTTAAATACAAAAAATAAATAAAAATAATATTATAATGTAAATTATATGGTATTGTAGCTTTACATAAGATCGATTTAGTATTACCAGCACAATTTAAAATTGTAGGAAGGATAGTAGGAAATAAATCATTATGTGCTTTAATACCTTCAATGTCATACAATTACATAGTAGTATGTTATTGATCCTCATGCCACTCAATTTTGTTTGTGTGGAATGAAAGGTTTGAAAATTAGTTCAAGAAAATAATTGGTTTCTATAAATTGAGAGCTAATTATTTTTGCTTTTATGTTGCTATAGCAACTATTAAGAGAGCTGTTTTTGCCATTTGATGTTTTTATTGAAAGTCTTACTCTTAAAATTATTGTAAATTATCAAAAATTTAATAATTCAATGCTCAAAATAATGCCACACTTTATCTCAACACTTTCTTAAAAGTGATCTTTAAAAAAAAAAAATATTGCCAATTATCAAAACATAAAAAATTATACAAAAAACAGTACAATTTTTTTCTTGAGAGAGTGATACAGCGTTGTATGGGAAGGGGGTGGGTATGATGTAATGGAAAGGAAGTAGAACTAGCATCTGAGATGAAGACCTGTCTGTGTGCCATTGCATGTATTCCCTTTTTGTTTCAAACAGTAAAGGAAAAATGGTGTTACAGTATGTCAATAAATAGTAAACTCTTCTACAGTAATAATGGAGGCTAACAGGGCTAAGCCTGCATGGTTCCCAGTTTGATTTTAATGGCAAAAATGAATCTGAGACTTTTGGACCTTAGGAAAGTCTGGTTTTGGGAGAGTTTCCGGTTTTTAGCGGTACAGTATTGGGAGAGTTGACTGTACATGAAAGCTTTGTGAATTTTTTTTTTAGAGTAACGGAATCACAAAAGAATAATATTTATGTATGAGACACTTAAGATACTTGACTAAATAAATAATTGTAATGCTGACCTTCCTCCAACATACTGTAGAAAAATAAAAGATAATATTACTGTACATTATACAATATAAGAATAAGACAAAAATATATATTTCTACAGTATACTGTATCAGCAAACAATGAATTATTTATGTTTTTCTAGCCTGATAGTACTGATATCGAAAGAGCAGACAGTGGGGTAGGTTCCGAGACAAATGGCCGTCGCGTCTCTTGCGATTCAACAACCAGTACGACTTGCTATGACTGCAGTAATTATTTTGAGCACAAACAACAAATAATACAGTAAGTTGTATTAAGAACTTTCTACAATATCAAACTTTATTTACAATAAATGTAATGTACCCATATATATGTACACGATGGTGTCATATCACTACCGTATATTTGGGCACATCACTATTTTTCGTCAAACTAGTTTGAAAGTGTAGACAGAGCTTTACATAAAGCTATACATACCTGTAGTGTGATAAGTTTAGTAGAATATAGTCATAAGATATATATATTTTTATTTGTGGTGATGTGTGAAGAATTTCCACTGGGTTCTTGGTGTATAATAATCCCTATTGCAGCTCAAATGAAGCTTACTGGGATTGGATGCAGGTGAACCTTAAAATACACAGCAGGCTTAACTGCTGTAATATCACCAGGGATGAATTTAAACCAGGGCATTGGGTTACGTAAACTCTACGAAAGATCCTTGGTTCAAACAAGCCATATATGTACACTGGACCTCTCTTTTATGTCCGAGAACACTTGTTCTACCACCAGAACTATGGTCATGGAAAGATTGCGAGTGCCTATGACTTTGGTTTGCAGCGCCCCTGCCTTACTGCTCGGTCACTCTCTTTAGCTACATTTATACTTGTTATGTTTTATGAAATGGAAAATGGTGCTGTTTTGTATAAGAAAAGTAAAATCGGATATTAAGATCAATTTAATGGCGTAAAAAGGAATGAGTGTGCAGTAGCTTTTAACAAATGGTGTGCATTTGTTTAGTATTCTCACAATTTAATAATATTCAAGTTGGAAAAATATGTTGTATTTATGTTTAATGTTACTATGGTAATGAAGCAATGATTTTTGTCAAATACTGTATGAAATATTGATTTCATCTTGAAAATGAAGTTTTACGAGTATGAACTCATATTTTTAATTAAATTTGTCTTGTAAAATCTATATCTATTCAAACTATGAAAATGAAACCTTTTGTTGCAATACTGATGTTAAAATAATAAAATACTGTACAGCTATATGTTCACAAACGAAATTGGTTATGCATTGGCCCAATGAAACAGTCTGCATCAATATTATTTTATTCCTGTTCAGGTCAGTTTGAATATTTTTTTTAAATCAAACAATCCTGGATACCATAAATTTGAATTTTCACTAACACAAAAACCAAGCAATTCTAGAACCACCAAAATCATGATTTGAAATCATAGGTCAAATTGATATTAATTGTTCTTGATAATCTATCCTGATTGGCCAAGCAGAATCACATGGTCAGGCTTTCCGATTGGTTTAGCTAACTGACTATTAAGTTACAGTAGCTCTCATTCTGGATTAGAGTACACTACCTGTAGTGTGAACCAACCTAAAAAGTTTTAAGTGAATGTTAAATAAATCAAAATCATATACACAGAGTTGAAAGATTTCTATCAGAGGATTTTTTAATTGCCACAATTACTATATTGGTGTTATTATCAATTAATATCTTACTATTTATTCATAGACACGGTAGCGATTATTTATGTGAAAAATGCAATGCAAAGCGAATAACGAGAAAAGAAGCGATTACAGAATTTATACAAACCGAGGTAAATTATTTAGAAGACATAAAGGTCATGCACAAAGAGTTCTACGTCGCTATGGAGAATGCTGGCCTTCTTACACCAGAACAACTCAAGGTAGTCTTTATTAATCTACAGGTAATTTTATTTTACATTAACACCATATCAAGATTTCCATTTTAATTAAAAGTTTACATTGCTGAAAATATTATATGCTCTCATTGCACCTCAACAATGTTTTCCAATGTTACAATTTGAACATCCTGAAACTTACAGTATGTAACACTCAAGTACAACAAATCTATAAATATTATGAATAGATTTGATTTTATGAGGAGGTAAAATGGTATTGAGGATTAAAAAAGTGGGTGAGGGGGAAAGCATTTAAAGTTAGGGCACAAGTTACAATTGCTCATACTGTTGAGGTGTTATTTTACAACTAGAGAAAATATTCAACACCAACACAACCAAAGCTCAAAAAGCAAGCATGGAAAGGAACCATTGAAAATGGCTATAGTAGTATTTTTATACATTTTGAAAAAGATATGGCCATATTGATTCTTTGATTTGTATGATAAACATCAACTTCTTGATTTGGTTTTGGGAGAGGGTGAACACTCATGCAAGCACTGGAAGCATTTGTGACTGAACTAATTTATTGTCTTTATAGGAGCTTATTGAAGTGAGCGAAACATTTTCAGATTGCTTGCAAGATTCAGCCGACAACGCTGCTGATCAAGACGATTATGTAAGAAACTATTAGCAATTGAGCACATTATCTTTAAAAAACAAATCTTAAATATTAAAACAATCTTTAATTTTCTGTTATAATTTTCCATTTCTAGGACTACATAAACATAAGCATTGGAAAAATATTTCTGGATAATATACGTATACTGTTTCCAGCATTTGAGGCATATTGTGTGAATCAAGTAAGTGGACTTAGATTTCGAAACTTTAGGCCTAGCCCTACCAAGACGCTGAAAGAGACAGGGCAAACTTGCCTAATACCTACCTGTGTGATCCTGCAGATGAATGCATGCCTAGGAACAACTTTACTCATTATTTTCTAGTGTAGATTGTATGGTACTACTACCATATATTATTTACGTTTTAAAGAGAAAAAGTAAATTTAAAGTGTTATCCCACCTTCCTCGTAAGTCAGAAATTGTCTGGTATTCCACAATCTAACACCACCACCACTGATCTGACCATATAGGTAGAACAACACACAACAATGACTGTATAGGAGGTTCTGTAGTTGAGAAAAACAGGTGTCATAAATTAATATGCAAATGAGGTGTTTTTCTTTTTCTATTATGAAAGTAATGTTTTTCTTACATTATAATACCATTATATTATTATTTATTATAATATTATTTATAATACTATAAAATTCATAATAAATTTTTATTTTACTTCAAAATGTTAAGCCAACTGGTGCAGCCCTATTGAAATCGCTTGAAAGTGAGAAGCAATTATTGCGTGTTTTCTTGGAGGTATCTCAAAATGACAACAGAGCAGTTCGTCGACAACATTTAAAGTCATTCCTGATGGTGCCTGTACAAAGAAGTATGAGGTAATCTGAAGCTCATCGTCATCGTCATATACATTAACTTTTTGTCTAGTGCCCTCTATCAGATTTTATTTCTAAATGTTTATTGTTTTGGTTGTCATTTTATCAATAAGATAAAGAAAAATGATGATGCAACATATAAGCTTACTATTTGTTAGTCATCATTATATTGTAAGAAACCATGGTACCAATGGAGTTATTTCAGTGGGTTCTGTCAACTGGACCCTTGTCTGCAAAATCTTTGGGTATGCTATAACAATGAGAACGATGAGAATTGTGATGATTATTGTGATGAAAATGACAAAGATAACTACGATGGTGATGATGTCACCATGATGATGATGATATGTCATGATGATGATGATGACAACTACAATTGGTACATTTAAATTCATAAACTTTTTTTAACATAGATATCCACTGCTTCTGAACCGTATATACAAATTGACACCAGGATGGCACGAGGATAAAGAGAGGTTACAAGAAGCTCAGAAAAGAACAGAAGACTTCTTAGAAGAAGTTAATGTGGTAAGTTAGCTTCTACAGACGATTCTCAGTACATGCATCATATGAGATACACATATGACACTATATTATGGAACTTCCATATGATACTGGAAATACAGCAATAATTGGTGGTTACTACAGTATATTGTTAAGTGTTATACACTCTGTCAAACCAATAAAACAGTACTTAATTTGGTAGTAATAAGGCTGCTGATAAATAATGTTTCATTTTTTGTTGCATTAAATTGTTAAATTCTTTTGAAACTTGTTATTAAATTCTATCTAAATAAAATATGTTATGTTCAAATGTCGTTCAAAGCCCCATAAGGCAGCATATCACACCTGTGCTGAGACAGCTTCACTGGCTTCCGGTAACACAAAGAATTACTTTCAAGATCCTGCTCTTTGTTTTCAAAGCTCTTCATAATTCTTCATCTAAGTTCATTTCTGAACTTATACAACCTTATGTTCCTAAGCGGTCTCTGAGATCTAGATCTGAGTCTCTTCTTGCCCATATATTTCATCCCTCCACTAAGTTTTATGGAAATCGTTCATTTTCTTCGGCATCCGTTTCTCTATGGAATGCGTTGCCTATTGAAATCCGTCAGGCTACTTCCACCAGTGTCTTCAAATCTCTCCTCAAAACCCACCTTTTTAATTTGTAATTTTTCAAAATTTTCTGTCTTTGTAAAGCGCATTGAGGCTTTCAGCATAATGCGCTATATCAAGTACCAGTTATTATTATTATTATGTTGTATTTATTTTTCAGCAAAGTCAGGGGACCTCTGGTACAAAGTTGTCTGTGAAACGCAATGGTTCATTCTCTACCTCAATACCAAGTAACCTCAAGGCTGAAATTAGAAAAGTAAATATAATCAAATGAAGACTGAATGAATAAAAAGAATGGACAAATATATAAAGAAAATAAAAACAAACATTTTATATTTAATAATTGTTGTTCATAGGTGGCTGTTGAAAGTGTATGTTGGAACCTGGAAACGGTACATCTAGTCCACATGGCGCAGCTCATGCTAGGCCCAGGACTGGAACAGATATGGCAAAAAATGATCAGTACCCCAAGACATGTGCCTGTCTATGCTGTATTGGTGTGCACTGGAAAGGTATAGTAATTTTATGTTCTTCAGAACATGGTTATTTTCAGAACATATGAAACTGAATATCAAGTTAAAATAAAACTAAAGCATTCATTTTAAAAAAAAACTAGGAAATCAATTTATCAATCAATTAATTTAAAACTATGCAATTGACAAGTATTGTGTCCCTTGCTTTCTTAATTGATTATATGAAAGAAAGAAGGGCAATCAATACTGGAAGCAACTTGAATGTACGAGCGGTTAAGAATGGTTGTACTTACTAGGCGTAATGGCTTAGTTTGCACAGTAGACCATCTTTCATGATAAGTAGAGGTGTACTGGATCCCAAACTCCCTCTTGTGGATAGATGAGTGGCTACGTAACTTGAGGATCATTATTATTGAAAGTGTTTATGTCCATCTAAAATTAAAGAATTTCGATAGTTGTTAACAGGGAAGAGTGAAATTTCACGTTATGGTTATCATTATTATGACTAAAAAAATATTATGATTGATTGAATAAAGTTCACAAGAAACATTAGTCAGGCATAATATTCTTTTCACGACTCTGGAAAATTCTCTCTCTGGTGAGACTCATCTTGCAATAGTTTTCACGGAATTTCATGTACCATCTAGTTACATCAGAGTATAAAAAACATAATTTCACTGTAATCGTCGATGTCTTGTAAGTGCTGAGACACTAAGATCACACTTAATCATCAGTGATCGAGTGTCAACCCAACCTTTAAGATAGTCCAGCTGTCTCAATGTCTCAATTTTCACTGACATTGACAGTCCATTGCCTCTATTGTCAATGTTGGAAGCACCATTTTGTGGAATAAACTGCCAATCGACATAAAGACATCTGAAAACATCAACACTTTTAAAACACGACTAAAAACCCATTTTTACACAGAGGCATTTCCTGCTTAACTTTGTCAAGCACCTTTGAACATTATTATGGATACTGGCGCTATATAAATCTGATTGATTGATTGATTGATTGATCCATCTTCAAGCACCATTTCTTGTATGCACCAGGCTCAATTGTATTTTTTCCTTATATGCATCAGGCTGCTTCTCCTCCATTCTTTCTTTATTCTTCCTTCAATTGTTTTTTTCTGGATACACATGCATTTATTCATTCTTTATTCCAAAATGAAAAGGTCATTTTTGAATATAATATTTTCTTTTAGGTGGATCGTTTGTCTGAAATTGAAGCAAACCTTCCCAAGAATGGTATGCTGTTTCCTCACGCTGATGGAGGTCAGAAAGCTGCATTGGTTTTGATAAAAGAAAAAGCTGCTGGAAAATGTGCTGTTGTTAGGGTAAATAGTCAGCCAAACTATAGTATACAAATAATAAATGTTTTATGCAATGGGGCAAATAATTTAATGAGGTGGAAGATGAAGGTTATATTTTCATGAAGCAAAAGCCGAGTAAAAATATGACATTTCATCTTTCACCTCATGAAATTAGTTCCCAAAGAAGAATGTAAAATGTGCTAAGGCTTTCTTAGTATACTACACAACATTATGTAGAAAGTTCTAAGTGTTAACATCTCTTTGTATGCATACTAATTAAACTAATAAGAACTAAAATGATTCTAACTAATTATTTCATGTTTTCACAGGATCCACTTCAACTTGAAAAATGTATTGTAAGCTCCAACACATCAGATGAATTGACCATTACAGAAATGGAGGGAGACACTATTGACTTAAAGGTAAAATTACGTACTATACAGTAAATACTTTTGGTCGCCCAATATAAATGAAATCATGTTTTTAGAATACTGAAAATGTAATTGTTCCATACTTTATATGACCGAATATATCACATGTATTTATTTTAATCCTTTTTAGTGTGACAATTCTGAAGAGTGTGATAGCTGGATGATGCTGTTAAAACATTACAGCATTCCTCTTGGATCTTGGAGATGCCGTCGCAACGCCCTCGCAAACATCATGATCAACCATACACTAAAGTCTTAAAAGAAAAAGAAGAAAAAAGTGTGCATTAAATAGTGGAATTACGAACATGATTGGTTGGTCAGAATTTGGCTCAACCTACAAATTTCATTGAACATGAATTCGTTTTTGTCATAATTTATTGACAACAAATGAAAAGTAGTATTTTACATTCATACTCTGACTATGAGTATCATCCTACTGTCCTGTTTCCTGGTACGAGGGAAATGATTGGTTGGTTGGAATTATATAGGCTCCACCCACAATTGACATAGAACATGAATTAGTTTTTTTCAGCCATTATACTTCATAGAACGACTGTATTAAACTAAGCAGTGCGTTTAATCCTACCATTCTGTGTGAGGTGGTGTAGCATAACCCTCTCAGTTACTTATATTTGTTAGCATAATAATTGATCAACTTTCACCTATTACATCATTTCCAAAAGAGGCAGTGTGTCTTTGAAAATTTGAATAAAATATTCAATATGTAAATAAATACAGCAGCAGCTTAATATGCATACCTTGATGACTTGGATTATCTAAATCTATTTATATCTAAATGTGTTTTTAAAGAGAGCATTCATTTTAAACTTTCAGGTTAAAACGAATAATCTGTGCAATAAGTGAAAAATTCGTCCATTAAATGTGTCTTTCCGAAATATGGGTATAACTTTAGTGATAAGACTGCATTTTGTTTTTGATACTTCTTCCATGATAACCTTTTCAGTTCTTGGAAATTTTCAATCTTGAAGATTTTAGAAAGAAAACAAAACAGAACATTTACATTCAATGTATTGATATGATGTAATTTAAATTTAAAAAAAGGACAGAGGTCAACATTCATGTACACATTATACTTTGCACTTTCTCCTTTAACCCATTGACTGATTTACAGGCACGTCATATTGTCATTATAGTGCTGGTTGACATGTTCATGGAAATCATTTTGAGGGATGCAAACTAGCCATTGATCAACTTTTCTTTCTGTGGTCATGCTAAAACTAAAATTAAATTTATACAGACCTTGTTGGAAGAATTATGAAATTATTCATTATTATTTATGCATTTTTTAAAAGTAAAATCCAGTTGATTATCATTTTTATATGTACAGTATATACAATTATTTAATAATTATAGGTATTAAGTGTGTGTGTAAAAAAAGAATAAATCCGTCCTTATAGTTGTCTTATGATATTTTAACATTCCAAGACAATGCTTAAAACAAAATTGTATATAAATTTGCTTTAATTTAATTTTTTTTTATATACATTTATTGAAGGAAAGTTATGACTATTTGTTTATAAAATAAAAAGTGCAACTATTGAGTATTGGTGGTTGTGAAACTGTATCATTTTTTTGTTTAGTTTACAATACTTGATTTTTCAACTGTAGACGTATAAAGGGAAGAATCAAAGAAAATGGATAATTTCAGACAAATGAAATTGTTTCATAAAAACATCATTGGCTTTACTTTAATGAAGGCAAAGATTTGCTATAGCTTGCAACAATGAATAATTTTTATAAAGCAAGATAATTGTTTTCATTGTGAAAACACTGAACCAATTGCAATTCTAAAAAAAATAATTCTAATTTTGGAAAGGAAGGTATAAAACTAAACTTTTTCAGAGTACTTTACTACAGTGCTTGACTGAGGACCAGGATGAGGTGAGATTGGAAAAAAGTAAGAGGTTGAGAAAGAGGATGTGGAAGAGGTGAGAGGAAGAAGTGGACAAACAAGAGATAAAATAAAATGTGGAATAAAGTGAGAAAAATTGGCGGATGGCAAAAAAGATGAAGAAGATTAAAAAGAATAAGAATTAAGAAGCGAAAAAAAATAGACTGAAGACAATGAGGACTTCATCAATAAAGATTTCATTAAAATGTAATGGTATTTCATGAAAACATAGAAAACCGAGAGGGAAGGGCCGGGGAAGAACAATAAGCATAAAGAATTAAAGAAAATAGGGGATAAATAGAAAGGATTTCATAGACTGACCATACATCTTTTTTTAGATGATCACTACAAAAAAAAAAATTGTACGGGGCCTACTGTATGTAAAATAAAAAATACTCCACTTGAAAAACACTAGGTCTAACATCTGCTCATACCAATGCATTTTGAAATCAAGGAACTAACTAGCTTTAATTGATAAGTGTACTGCTAGTGTCTCAATTCCCAGGGAAATCCAAGATTCAGACTCTTATATTAAGTGTAGTAAGTACATCACATGAAGAAATTGAAATACTCACAATATTCAATAAACCATTAAGGCTGTATATTTAAATATTATAAGAGAAATTATTTGTGCAGACAATTTCATTGAAATTAATATTTAAAAGCCTTAAAATGCAAATGGAAAAAACAAAAAGTAATAATAGTTAAATTTATTTAAAGAATGAAAGATTATATTTAAGGAAGTTATGAAGACTTAAAATTCAATAAGATTCTTTAAGTAGTTTATATCAGCTGCTGCTTTTACAATTTTTTTTCGAGAGCTATTCCAACGTTCGTAAGTCCTTTCGTGTCAATCAAGGACAAGGACAAAAAATTGCAAAACGTTGGGTGTGTTTCCGAAATATCAAATAAGATATATTTTTGACCTCAAATGTACTGATGAAACTTTTGCAGAGGAGCACAACATTGTCTGGTACCAGATTTATAAGAATGGAGTACTACTGATCTCCGACTTTGGCCCAAAAGCACATGTATACATGCTTTTCACCATTCACTAAAACAAGTCATTGATTAATGGAAGTTCTTGTTTTATTGTAAATATGCTACTTAACTGTTATTAGTCAACAAGAACCCTGTTACAATTGTCATTGACCGAGTATGAGAAAATGCCTTTTGCACAATCTGTAAAGAATTATTTAAAATATAAATTATTAACTAATTATTAATTAATTAATTTGTAGGTATGCAAGATCATCTGACTTTATAAATTTTTTTTTATAAAATGTTTATTTTAGATTTATTAAAATTACAGGGTTTTATCGGATTCATTATATTGTGATGGGTTGTAATCATTCATATTGTATAAACATTTAAAATCCTTAAATAAATACTATCCTATGACAATTTTGTCAGTAAACTTAATAATAAAAATAATAATAAAAAAATATAAATAAACAAAATTAGGATATACTACCATGGTGAAAACAAACATCTAGAGTAGTCTGTTTTTTTTCCACTGTGCACATTCATACACAAAACAATTGATATGATAATCATCATAGTAAATTACTATGTTGATTTAATTGTCATATAAAATATATAGTGGTATATTTTAGTGTTACTGCCTTTAGAAGAAAACAAAATCATGTAAATTTGCATAATGAAAATATGAAAGAATCGTGTTTAAGAAATTTAATTTATAACATTTAGGAGGAAAAAATAGTAGTCTTCCTACAGTAAACTACTTCAAGTTTGTAATTGAAAAACACTGGGCCTAACATCCACTCAAATTTACTTCACACCAATGCACAAATATATATTAGAATAAAGGAAACAATTATTATTTTATCGATAAGTATATTGCTAAGTGTCTCAATTGCCAGGGAAACACGAGGTTCAAGTACTCCTGTATCGAGAATAAACAGGAAGAAAGTGAAACACTTACAATCTCCAATAAATTAATAATACTGTATATTTAAATGCTAAGAGGAAGATATATGTTCAGAATTTAAAACTAGTTTTACAATGATTCCATTAAATGAAAGATTATATTTAAGCATGATTTAAGGAAGAAGCCTTCCAATTTAAATAAGATCAATGTGAAGCCTACTACTAGGACGCATTATTCATGAGACTTGGTATTAGTAAAACACTGTATTTTGTCGAGCTAGCCTAATAAAACAGAGATATATAAAGACTGCTAAGAAGGGTATAAAAAACTAGAGTCATGAAGCGAGACAACGTTGTGAATATCTTGTTGATGATTTCATTCATAACAAATGTATTGCAAGCGACTAAAAAAAAATCAAGACAACTTATTATGCCAGGAAAAGATTATCGGCAAGATGTAGATGTCTCTGACGGATATATTTTTGACTTCAAATGTACTGATGAAACTTTTGCAGAGGAGCACTACATTATCTGGTACCAGTTGTACAAGAATTTACAGATTTATAAGAATGGAGTACTATCATCTGATCTTGACATAGAAGAAGCACAGGCCTACTCTGTTAACAACTCCACTGAAGCTGAACTGACAATAACAATAACAAGCGGACTTGAATCATATCTTGTTGAAAATTCTTATTATTGTGAAGTAATAGAAAACAGTACTGGTAATAAATTGTTAACTACTGAATCTGTTAGACTGATGTATGTTTTTCCTCCACCAGCACATTATCCTCTTTGTCTATTTACCAGTTATCACAGTAACTTTCGTGGACTGATGGTTAAACTGTACTGTAAATTTAAGACAGGTTATCCAAAAACAACCATTAGATGGTTGCAAGATAAAGAACAGCTTAATGGGGTAAGATATAAAGGTTATCATCCGAATGAACAAACCTTAGTCAGTGAATTTACTATTCAACAAGAAAATTTAGGGGAAATATTCCAATGTAGGGTCACTTGGAAGGAGAATGTTGCAACATGTATGATACAGCTGGAACCATCTCTGTTCAAAATAATTGAAGAATCAGAGACAATGATCACAACAACAGGGACAATTACTACAACGACAGGGACAATGACCACACCAATGACCACACCAATGACCACATACAGTGAAACCACATACAGTGAAACCACTAGGTCTTTGATCATTGGACTGACTCTCGGTGCAGTTATTATTTTTCTATTGTTATTCAAATTAATCTCATTACTGTACAAGAGAAATCATTCAAACCAGATGTCAGACAGAGCCGATCACAAGATGACAGTAATCACTGAAGTAACAGACATATACAACACAACAACTGCAATGAATACAGAACATGACACTAAAGGAAATGAAGAAATGAACACAGATCATGTGTATGATGTTGTCAAACAATGAAGAAATAATGTATGAGAAATACACTGAAGAAATGAACAAAGAACATGGTAATAGTGGTACATTTAGACTGTTAGACTTTAAATTGTTTAGACTGTTTTTAAACCATCAGATGACAATTTACCAGATAATGGATGTCACCTTTAAACTATCTACACACTGAACCTTACCAGTTTGTCAAATCATCTTCATGAAATATTATGCAAAGCTTCTTGACAATCATTATAGCATACACCTACCTATAACATGTTATGTACATATTTGCTAAATTATTGCACCGTTTTATGGATGATTAAATATTTTTAATATAATAATAAATATGGAAATATAAACATCTTACAAAGGTTTTTTAGATACAATTACAACTACTTTAAAAGAAAGAATTGTAAATGTTACTTAACAGCAAACTATAGTTGTTCAGTTTACTATTAAAATATGCAAGTAAAAATTATTTAAAAGAATTGAATGGAATAAAAAATAAAATCCTATCTTTTCACCATTCACTAAAACAAGTCACTGATTAATGGAAGTTCTTGTTTTATTGTAAATATGCTACTTAACTGTTATTAGTCAACAAGAACCCTGTTACAATTGTCATTGACTGAGTATGAGAAAATGCCTTTTGCACAATCTGTAAAGAATTATTTAAAATATAAATTATTAACTAATTATTAATTAATTAATTTGTAGGTATGCAAGATCATCTGACTTTATAAATGATGAAACTTTTTATTTTAGATTTATTAAAATTACAGGGTTTTATTGGATTCATTTTTTTTTTATCTTATGTGGGTTCATCCCACTTTAATTTCCATATATAATGTTCTCTTTACATATATTTTTCATTTTCATTTCAATACACTATACATATTATTATATTTCATTTGTTTACATAATTATTATCACATTCATTTTTGTTTTTATCTTTTCTCTTCATAGTTTCCTCTTTTTATACATATTATCTATAATACATTTTCATTAACAAAGCTTATCTTTTCTTACATAACATATTTAATTCATACAATTATAATATATTCTATGTTTAATAAATCCATCTAAATTAATTTAATATCTCCTATGTGTTTTCTTTGGATTTATCTATGCAAACATATTTTTTCATTTAACAATACATATTCTTTCTTATAAATTGCTAACCTTGTAAACACAATATTTTTCACATCCTTCAACATTAATTTTTTTTGTTAACAAATATTAACAAAATATATTTCCACAGCTTACCCTTTATAACCCATTACATTTTCATCTAACTTGTCTTCTTTTTTTTTTCTTATGTGTGTTCATTCCACTTTTTTTGTTTACTTTTTTTTTCTTTTTTCCATATATTCTTATGTTTACACATACATTATCATTTAACCAAATTTATGTTTAATAATCTATTTATAAACTTAGACATATTTTTTTTTTTTCACAATTTTGTCATTTTAAATTTCACATGCATTACGAATGTTCATATTTACATATATATACTGTACATACATAAAAGCTTTGATCAATACACATTTTACAACTTATACATAAACCTTCTTATCCTTCATCATTGTTTTTTTATCATAAATTTATAAAACGCTTCTTACATTTTGTCTTTTTTTTTTTTTTTTTTCAAATCATCCAGTTTTAAGACATATTTACAAAACATACAATATATAAGCAAAAAAAAAAAACAAACGAACAAAAAAACATAATAGAGCATTCATTGTATCTCATTAACATTTTCTCTTACATGTAATCTGATTGAACATACACATGTATACCTGCAGATTTACATATTTCTTATCTCTTTTTCAGATTTAAACAATTGTAGGAGATTGATTTTTTTTCTTTTTCCATTAAACTTATTATCTTTACTTTATAAATACAGAATTTACGTAATTGTTGTCAGTTTCAAATAAAAGCCTTTTGAAAGAAAAAACAGGAATATGTATGCTTACTTCTCTAGTTATTCTGTTTATCTCTCTCCATAGACATTTTACTGTTATACACTCTGCTAACATATGTTCATCATTCTCAATAACATTGCATGTGTCACAATTTGGAGAATTTACAATGCTCCACTTATATAACCTTTCATTTGTTGGCAATATTCTGTGCAACAATTTAAAATTAAAATGTGCCAGTTTTTTTTCTTTAAGTCCAGAAACTTTCTTAACCCATATTTTGTTCCATGGCAGATTACAAAATATGGATTCCCACTTAACCTGTGCCGTTGGAGTAAAATATTGAGCATCTATTATGAGTCTATATAATTGTCTAGACGTCATATTTAAGACCTTATTGTTTGTAATAGGTATATCATCATTTACATTAATGTCACATGTTGATTTTAGAATACATTTCCATTCTTTTGGAATGGCTTTCAATATACAAGAATATTCACTAATCCAATTTTGTGTACATCTTAACCCTCTTTTTATCTCTATCGCAGGCTTAAACACATTATTATTTATTACATCACTTATTTTTAAAAACCCTGATCTAATCCAGTTACAGTTATATAACGACTTCTTTTTAATACAGATAAATGCATTACCCCATAATGATTGATTAATAATATCATCATAGCTTATTGGTTTCTTATTTAATCTATTATTGCAAGCATTAGCTACAGAGATAGATTTAAGAACCGAGAGATAAAATGGTGGTACGGATATGTTACATGGAACTTTTGATATATTTGAGGTTAATGATTTTGGGCCTATATTTTCCATATAAAATGTTGGTAAATATTTCCATTTGGCGTAATCATTTTCATACAGTCTCCTGTACCATTTAACTTGGAAAGATATAACCTGAGATCTGAAATCTACCCTTTTTAGACCACCTTGACTGTAATTTGCACACATGGTTTTTCTTTTTATTTTTTCTTTCTTAGTTTCCCAAATGAATTTAAAAATTAATTTGTCCACCTCTTTTATTACTTTTTCTGGTACTAGCAAAATGCTGGAATTGTATATAATTTTTGAGAGCGCTAATGTTTTTACAATAGTAATTCTTCCAAAAAAAGTGAGGTGTCTTTTCTCCCATGTTTTTAGGGTATTTTCTAATGCATCAACTTTTTCTTTCCAATTCTTTTGATAACAATATTCCTTATCATGTCCAACATAGATACCTAATATCCGAATTGGTGTTTATTAGATTCATTATATTGTGATGGGTTGTAATCATTCATATTGTATAAACATTTAAAATCCTTAAATAAATACTATCCTATGAAAACAATGACAATTACGTCAGTAAACTTTTTAGTTTTGCGTGTAAGTAATAAAGACAAACAAAATTAGGATATACTACCATGGTAAAAAGAAACTTCATAAAAAAAAATCTACAGTAGTCTGTTTTCTTTTCACTAACATTCATACCCAAAACAATTGATATGATAATCATCATAGTAAATTGCTATGTTGATTTAATTGTCATATAAAATATATAGTGGTATATTTTAGTGTTACATTTAGAAGAAACAGAAATTATGTAAATTTGCATAATGAAAATATGAAAGAATCGTGTTTAAGAAATTAAATTTATAACATTTAGGAGGAAAAAATATTAATCTTCCTACAGTAAACTACTTTAAGTTTGTAATTGAAAAACACTAGACCTAACATCCACTCAAATTTACTTTACACCAATGCATAAATATATATTAGAATATTAAGGAACCAATTATTATTTTATCGATAAGTATATTGCTAAGTGTCTCAATTGGCAGGGAAACACGAGGTTCAAGTACTCCTGTATCGAGAATAAGCAGGAAGAAAGTGAAACACTTACAATCTCCAATAAATTAATAATACTGTATATTTTAATGCTATGAGGAAGATATATGTTCAGAATTTAAAACTAGTTTTACAATGATTCCATTAAATGAAAGATTATATTTAAGCATGATTTAAGGAAGAAGCCTTCCAATTTAAATCAGATCAATGTGAAGCCTACTACTAGGACGCATTATTCATGAGACTTGGTATTAGTAAAACACTGTATTTTGTCGAGCTAGCCTAATAAAACAGAGATATATAAAGACTGCTAAGAAGGGTATAAAAAACTAGAGTCATGAAGCGAGACAACGTTGTGAATATCTTGTTGATGATTTCATTCATAACAAATGTATTGCAAGCAACTCAAAAGAAATCAAGACAACTTATTATGCCAGGAAAAGATTATCGGCAAGATGTAGATGTCTCTGACGGATATATTTTTGACCTCAAATGTACTGATGAAACTTTTGCAGAGGAGCACTACATTATCTGGTACCAGTTGTACAAGAATTTACCGATTTATAAGAATGGAGTACTATCATCTGATCTTGACATAGAAGAAGCACAGGCCTACTCTGTTAACAACTCCACTGAAGCTGAACTAACAATAACAATCGTAAAAGGGCTTGAGTATAATTTGTTTTATAATTTTTATTATTGTGAAGTAATAGAAACCAATACTGGTAAAAAATTGTTTACTGAATCTGTTAGACTGATGTATGAATACCCTCCACCAGCACGTTATCCTATTTGTCTGGTTACCAGTTATCACAGTAACTTTGATGGACTGATTGTTAAACTGTACTGTGAATCTGTTAGAGGTCATCCACAAATAAACATTCAATGGTGGCGAGATAAAGAATATGTTCCGAGGGCAAACTGTTCCTATGTGGATGATAATGGTGAACTGACATTGGGCTATGAATTTACTTTTCAACAACAAGATTTAGAAGTAACATTTCAATGTAGGGTCACTTGGAAGAAGAAAGTAAAAACTTGTACAATAAAGCTGGAACAACCTCTGTTCAAAACAATAGAGAAAGCGATCACAAAATCAGAGAAACTGACTTCAACAACAGGGACAGTGATCACAACAACAGGGACAATGATCACAACAACAGGGACAATGACCACATTCAGTGAAACCACTAGGTCTTTGATCATTGGACTGACTCTAGGTGCAGTTATTATTATTCTATTATTACTCCAAATAATCTCATTACTGTACAAGAGAAATCATTCAAACCAGATGTCAGACAGAGACGATCACAAGATGACAGTAATCACTGAAGTAACAGACATATACAACACAACAACTGAAATGAATACAGAACATGACACTAAAGGAAATGAAGAAATGAACACAGATCATGTGTATGATGTTGTCAAACAATGAAGAAATGAACACATGTGTATAATACTTTATGAGAAACACACTGGAGAAATGAACACATATCATGAGTATGATGTTGTTAAACAATGAAGAAATTAACACATATGGATAATAAAGTATAAGTATAAAGTATGAACACAGATCATGAAAATTTTAATACAATACCACTTCTAACAAGAAACTGTATTTTAAGAAAATGTTGACTCAATACTAAAGTGACCCAGAAACCAAACGTAATTGTCAATGGGTAATTATTAGGGGCCAATTTAATGTGTATATACAGTATCATTTTTAGTATTAAGGGTGCATGAATTTGTTTGATTGCTAATTATTTCCTTTTTTTGGAAGAAAATGCAATCCTTTCTCAGTGTAACATTTTTGTAGTTTGTTTAGAAAATATGATAATCCTAAAAAATATTTATTGTGCTTAAAGTATATATATGATTTTTATGCTATTTCTAGTAATTTGCATTTTGTAAACTGAATCAAAGTAATAATAATACATGGAATTTATGAGGCCCCATTTTAAAACCTATAAAACAGAGTGCCGTACAGTATAGTATATTACTGTTTTTCTTAAGTGGACATTTAAGTGGCCGGGTTTAAGTTACTGTATAATTGCAAACTCACATACTGAATGAGTAAAAGTTAATTTGTTCAAAATCATTTCAGTATTATACTTTTCTTCCAACAAATCTGTGATTTTTGAATGGCGTTGTTACCAGATCTATTCATCTGAAAGATTGTTGGAATGTACAAAAGCTGTAGTACTGGTTTACCTTAGTTGTTACTCTAAAAGCTTTTTAAATAAATATTAAAACTTGACTATAACAACAAATAGGTACAAAACATGTTCTCAAGAACAAACTTCTCAGGGGCCACAACAAGCATTCTATGAAAAACAGGCAACAGGTGCCTTATGTCGACATGGAACTCAACTCAATTTGTATCGTCCAGTTGCTCAAATATCGACATAAGCGCTTTCGCGCAACCAGTTCCTTTCAGTTGAGTTGGGTTGAATTGAGTTCCGTGTCGACATAAGGGCCCTTAATTGTCTATAATATTTAAAATTCTTTCAATTTAAGAGACAGATTACACTTAGGAAAATTAAAAAACCTTACATTTGTTTGTTAAATAAAAAATTCCATTTGTGGAAATGGACAAGATTTTTATTCCATAAGGAAGTTAATTTATAATATTTTAAACATCTTGTAATTTTAGATTTTTAAAATTAAATATTTTATCTAAGGAAGTCAATTTATAGTATTTTAAAAACTGTTTAATTTAATAACAAAAAGTTATTTGTAGCCTTTTAAAACTTTATAACATTATTTAAGAAGTGTTAATTTAGAATTTCTTAAAGCCTTACAATAAAATCAGATTATTATTACCAGCAGTCATGGCGAGAGGCAAAGTTGTAAATATTTTCTTGATAATTTCATTCACTGCAAATGTACTGAAAACGACTCAAGCGCAATCTAGGCAACTAGTTATGCCAGGAATAGACGGAACAGATGTATATATAAATGCCTCTGAAGGTGATGTAATTGACCTAAAATGTACTAATGAAACTTTTGCAGAGAAAAACAACGTATTATGGTGTAAAGTTGTTGAGGTGAATGAGAGTTATGGTATAGTAGACAAGATGTTGTATTCAAATGGACAAATTTACCCATTTGGCCAAGATGCACCAGCATACTCTGTTAGCAACTCCACTGAAGCTGAACTGACAATATCAATTACTGAAGGACTTGGACAACATCTTTATGGAATTAGTTATTATTGTAATTCAAATGGAACTGGATGGATTTCTTTGTTGGTAGAATATCCTCCACTAAATCCAGCTATTTGTTTTGCTAACAACTATGGGAGTGTTTATATCGGGCAGATGGTTACATTGTCCTGTACGTCTATGATAGGCTATCCAAAAATAAACATTGGATGGTGGCGAAATGAAGAACAAGTTCATAGTACAGATTATTATAGTGGTGAGGATAATTTCAAAGAATGTACATTGTACTATACTTTTACTCTTCAACATCAGGAATTAAATGCAACATTCCAATGTAGAGTCAAATGGAAGGGGTTGTATATCTCAATATTTACAATAGAGCCAGAACCAAAGTTGACATTGACAGTGACAACCTCAGAAGCAGTAACCAACAGTGAAAGTAATAAGTCATTGACTATTGGATTGTCTGTTATTGTTATTCTACTATTGCACTAGAGAAAGCATTCAAAACAGATGGTATGACTGCAGCAACTGACATATATAAAAACTAAGTGAAATGATGACACTAAAGGTACTGTAGCAATGTAAACAGAACATGTACATAATATTGTTCTGGAATGCACTAAGAAATTAACACAAAATATTATCATCAATCTGAGCTTAGATGCCTGCTGGGTTTGGTAACGTTAATGTAACAGGTGATGTTAGTGTTTTTTTTAATTTTTTTAAGGCTGCCCATACATCTGATTTGTCTAGTAACTGCTGGATCTATATTAAAAAACAAAAAACTTAGTTCATCACACTGCACAGTTCAGAATAATAATAATAAACAAGATACCCAAATTTAATTTTGCTTTACAGTGAAGAATATTCTTTACATGCACTACTTAGTTTATATAACATTGTAGCCTATTAATAACATGTATTTTGTAGTAATTCGTATCATAAAACATTATTCTTTTTTTTTTATTTAAATTTTTTATTTAAATTTCAGGCAAATTGCCAAGGATAACCTCAAGTGAATTCATTTCACTATCCTTCTCAATGGTGGCAATCCGGTTCACAAGACAAACATATACACAAGATGCTATACATAAACTAAGACTTATTTTACTTGATTTACCGGGCGTATATTAGTATGCAGCAATGGGTAAAGCTGGGTAACACATGATTACATTCATAATTTGTATATTTAAGAGGAAAACATATTTAATTAACTGAACTGATTAAAAACTGTTACAAAGTTTACAGCACTTTTAGTTGCATACAACGCGACTCTACAGCTCACTTTGTCGATCGGTCTGTCGGTAAAAACTAACTTGAGCACGCGATTACAGCCATGTATATGGCCTTGTCTTGTTGAAAATTACTCAGAAAAAGGTGTTCCTTATATAATAAAACAATCAATTTATCATCAGAGTAAGGAAGGAAATAAAGACCCACAAAATTCTACAAACCAATGATGTATTTCAGAAGTATATTTGCAGAATATATTTTAAAAAATACCGATTCCATTTAAGGAAATATTCATAATAATCAAAAGCTTTTCAAATTTTGTTCAAATAATATACGGTAACCTGCAATCATGGAAAGAGGCAAAGTTGTCAATATTGTGTGGATGATTTCACTCATTGTATTACAAATGACTGAAGCTCAATCGAGACGAATAGTTAATCCTCCAAAAAATCCGTACAAGTCTGTATACGTACGTGAATGGTGGAGAAATGAACAACAGGTTCAGATTAAAGTATATTATAGCGGTGAGGATAATTTCAAAGAATACACGCTGTACTTTGATTTCACTGTTCAACAACAGGATTTAAATTCTACATTTCAATGTAGGGTAACTTGGAATGAGAATGTCACCAGAACATGCGAAATACTACCATCAAGTTTGAAAATAGAAGGGCAATCCAAAACACTCGGTGAAACCAGTAGGTTGTTGGTCGTTGACCTGTCTCTCGGTGCAGTTATTTTTATTTTACTATTACTCCTAATAATCTCATTACTGTACAAGAGAAATCATTCAAACCAGATGTCAAACAAAGATGATCACAAGATGACAGTAATCACTGAAGTAACAGACATATATAATATACAACACTAAACCAACCGCTAAAGGCAACAAAGAAATGATCGAAGATGTGTATGAGGTTGTTAAAGTAATGTGAACAGAATATGTGTACGGTGTTCAATAACAATAAGCTTGCATGATATACAACTACTTAGTAGTGAAACCTAACTTCACATGAATCATTTGACAACATCCAAGCTTATAGTGATTAATATTGTTTTTTTTTAAATTCTGAACTTTGTTATAGTAGGACTATAAAAACAATAATAACATTTTTTTGGCTATGTATTTGCCTTTTGAAACTGAAAAAAACATATCTTCTTCTTTTGCTATCCATCTAACCGATGATGACTATAGGTGGGTATATCCGTGTGTTAGTCTTTAAAAAGTGCCTAAATCATGTGTCATCTCGTGTATTTTGTATATGTATGTTTGCTTAAAGCTGATTTTCCACTAGGCGAATTTGTTCGCGCGAATCGAAAGCGTCATGCTCTGCGCATGCGTATTTGAGTTTCTGTCTGTCATACTCTCTTCTGCGACGAATTCTAGTTCCTTGATTTTTCGCTGCAGCGAAATTTACTAGTTCGAATTGTTTCTACTTTTTGCGAAGCGAAATATTGTGCAACCAATCAGAGCTCAGGAAATGAGCTATGACGCTTTCATGAGCACTCATGCGAATCGAAATGCTCAGCAACCACGCGAGGAACATGAACGTCGCAGCTATTCGCTCATGTAGTGGAAAGAGAGTAGGCGATTTTTTTCTCTTCGAAACATTTGATTCGCGCGAACAAATTCGCCTAGTGGAAAATCGGCTTAAAGCTTAGATTTAAGATTTAAAAAGAATGGTAGACGAAAAAAGTCTCTGATTAGCTTTGACACAATTTGACATCTTGAACATATCCCATAATTCTGTTTAATTTTCTAGACATTTTGTAGAAAGAAGTAGGATTAAAAGAATTCTGGTTTTTAAAGAATTTTTTGTTCTGAACACCTTTTTGTGTCTTTGGACAAAAGACCTGAATTATGCAAAATTTCTCATTTATTAAAATAACTCATTTCCGTATTAGGAATTACATGTTTCACTGCAAACCATAATAATTTTTATTAGCATTTCTCTCGAAATTTAAAACTGTTTGTATATAAAATACTGTAATTATAAAATTATTGATTGCCTATTGTTTAATACAATTTGTATGCTCTTTCTATTGATCGATACCACTGATGGCCACTGGCAATTGTAGACTTTATCTAAGTATGCTAGTAGCTGGTTGTTCAACTACATGATATATTGTATGACCTTTTTTATTTTATTACAAATTTATTTTTAAACAAAATAAAGTGTAATATTATTGTGAATGATCAGGAATATTAAAGAATCATGGCTTCAATCTCGTTATAGTTTTATACTATTTTAAACATAATCAGTGCATCTATTTTAAATAAATTAAAGAATTAATTAAATTATGGAATGGTGAAATTAATTCAACTAGCACAATATTATATAAAAAGTAATATAAGAAAAAAAATTGTTATAAATTTGTTTAACCGCTAAAAATATTGATTGCATATTGTATAATACTTTTGTTCTGCTATTTCTATTGACATTTTTAGTGAGAAATGGGCATTTTATAAACCGAAATAAACATAAAGCAATTGAGCAGCAAATACGTAATACTGTATTTTTGTAAATTTGATCTTCTTTTATTAGTGGAAAAGGTGTGCTTAAATATCACTCATACAGATTTTTCGAATTAGTGAGCAAAATGAAGTCCAACAGAAAAATCAAACTATTAAGTCTGGTTTTGGACCACTTGAATGTATTGACAGATCATCTGAAAAACATGATTTATTATAAGGAAATGTTTGCAGTATAACTTACATATACGTGCAAAGCGTGTTGACCAATGACAAACCAAAGTTTGTATAATCCATTGCTTATGATTGGTCGAATTACTTGCATTGCACTTACGTCCTTGCATTGCATCATAGTAGAAACCAAATACAATTTAATTCCTAAAAAGGTAAAGTTAAGAATTTATTTCCTTATTAAGAATGACATGCTATACCGCAAACCATGAACTTATTAGCATTTCTTTGACGTGCAAATGTTTAAACAACATATTATGATCAATGCAATGGTCAGGACATTTCTTAATCGCAATGATGAATACTGTATATTTCTTTCGCATCATAACATAATTAATCTGATGAATCTTTGCATTTGGAGATTTTTGCAGTAAAATTAACAAGAAATGGAGGCTAATCATTGAGATATGTGTTTATTTCACACAAACTCACTATCCAATGAATTACCTGGACGTCTGAAGAAATGCCTCATGAATATTCTGCAAAATAAAATACAGGACATGTAACAAATCTCAAATAGCTGGAATAATTGTAGGCAAATGAATAATCTAAAAAAAACATACATATTGGAATTGATAAAATAAAAGTTCGTGAGTTCTGAAATCACGAACATGTAATACTTTTTTTTAAAATTTTCAATCAATTAATACATTGCAATATTGGTAAATAATAACATTAAAATATACTATGGCCAATAAAAAACAAAAAATCTATTCTCCAAGGTAACCCTGTACAAAAACTACATGTAAAGATACAGTTGTGCACATCAAGTCACAGGCCAATCCTGGAAATCCAGGCCATCGTTAAATTCAAAATGGAAAAATCAGAACAGGAAATTATAAAAAGAAAAATAGTACTTCTTCGAGAAACTTCTCATTTCGGAGAAAAAAACTCTGGTTGCAGGAACTGCACTTCAAATAATATCATAAAGCCCAATTGTCTTGCACTTATTATTAAAGCCAGACAACACAACATATAGCATTTTTTTGGCACAGCTTCGAGTATATAGTCTTGTATGAGCTGGACGAACCTATGTCTTTAAAATAAAAGAAAAAAAAAACAGGTGATGAGTAGGATAATCTGGGCTTAAGGAGAAGAGGATCAGGGTTTAAGGGGAAGAGGATCAGGGCTTAAGAGGATGAGGATCAGGGTTTAAGGGGAAGAGGATCAGGGTTTAAGAGAAAGAGGATCAGGGTTTAAGAGAAAGAGGATCAGGGTTTAAGGGGAAGAAGATCAGGGTTTAAGGGGAAGAGGATCATGGTTTAAGAGGATGAGGATCAGGGCTTAAGGGGATGACAAAGAGAGTATCAGGGCTTAAAGGGATTAAGAAAGAGGTTCAGGGCTTAATGGGATGAGAAAGACGGTCAGGGCTTAAGGGGATCAGAAAGAGGATCATGATCATCCATAGAAAAGGTGCAGTATTGAGATTCATAGAAAGTGGTTAAAAGCTCTGAGGCCAAATATTTTGCACAAATACAGGAAAAAAATGAGCAAAAATGAAATCATCAAAACAATAAATCAAACATATTTATACAATCATTGGCATACAATATTTTTTATTCATAAAAATTATGAATTAATGGTGACATGGCTTTCTTTATATTTTAATTTTCAAAATTATACATTATATACACATGATATAGCATGTCATTGTCTTGTTTATCAATAAAATTAATAAGAGTAATCTATCTAATTTATTATCTATCTAGTACTTCCATTTATCAAGCAAATACTGGAAGACATTTAGTAATGTCATACCATATAACAAAAAACCCAACATAACATTTTTAACATCATTAAAAATAGGACTATACCATTATTTGTGAATCTGTATAAAATATGTTATTCTTATGTGAAATAGGACATTTATCTATATCAATAATAAACACAATATATTTTAAACTACAATTTACACTACTATATAAATTGCTATATATTTATATGTAAACAAAAAAGGAAAAATAATAAATTCAGCATATAATAATGAAATAAAAATTGAGATTTCATAATAAATATCAGGTGATGTTTAAATTTAATAAATCAAATAATACTGGAGATGATTATGACATTGAGTTTATTTTTACAGATATATTTTGTTCAGTTTTAGGCACACTCTGTTGTTAGAAAACATTGCTATAACCATGGAGGTACAACCTGTATACCTCCTTGGTATAACTATCTTATCTCACACGGCTGATTCTAAACCAATAGAAAGTTATTATTGACAATGTTAAACATTATTCCTTCTGTTGTCTATTAATTTATTTTTTACTTCAAAAATATAAGAACCTTTAAACAAACATTGTTTTCTTGAAACTTTTGATTCACATTCATTTTATTAATGATAAGCTATTAATTTAGTCTTTTATTTTAGAACATAAGATGCTCAATTGCCTAGAAAGAAAAATGAAAATTAGTTACATGCTATTATTTTTATCTATATGGTGGACAGAGATACAATTTGGCATGTGTATTTTGTTATCTAGGTCAGTAACCGATTATTATTATTACACAAAAAATACAATACATGTGCAATTTTAATTGGCTAAATAAAAAACATACACAACAATACATTTTGCTGTCTGGCAAAATTGAAGAACTAGTATGGTCATATAGGATATATTTTAAAGTTTATCATTATGCTTAAAATTGACAAATAAATCCATAAAAACACTAAAATGAAGGCTATTGAATCAATAACAACAAAAAACTTAAATATAATTATAATAACAACAATATCCAATTTAGTCAATAAAACATAAATCAACAAATGATAGACTAGATACAGAACCTTTTATTATTATAATTATTAACATATAATTGTTTATAGGTGCTCAAAAAATATAATTTCAATTGCTTTGAATATACAAAAAAATAATGTACAGTACATATGTTGTGTTTTTATTAGAGAATTTACTGTTTACATAAAATCTATCTTAAAATTTCAGATAATACAATTTCTACAAAAAATAATTTGTTTATAGTTAGGTCACATGATTATTAATTTTAACATCAAAACTTCGTCTCATTAGCATAATTTACAGGTTAGTTGACTGATTTGTATAGTCATTAACATACTAATTTGCATATGTATGATTTGTATCAGTAAAACCTATACAGGCAGATATAAAGGCATTGTGATGCTATATATAGCATAGAAATTATGATACACATTTGCATACAAATCAGCATACTAATTTACATAACGTAACTACTGTAAAGTCTGCAATGAGTTTTGATGCTAGATTTGAACAAAAACTTTACCACTAAAATCACGATGGAATGTTAGCTTCTATAGAAGATAATAACTACATTTCTCATTGCATACATAAGGTCAAAGGTTAAAGGTTACATATAGTTTCAAAATGTTGGATACTCAATTTTCTTCCAGTTTATATTGTTTAAGTATTCTTAATATTTTATTAAATATGTGTTCTATAATAAGATTATTGAAAATCCAAATGTAAAACCAGGAAACTGGAGAATAAGGAGCATTAAATTGCAATGACCTATGACCTATGTAGTAATGTGTGGTTGTTTGTCTCCTTGACCTATAAACCACTGTTTCAAAGAAGTAAAGAACCACATCCCAATGTCCTTGCATGCACACGTACACAAACATGAAGTAACTAGTTCCTAGATTGTTCATGAACGAAAAACTATCTATTGAAAAGATGCAACAATTTATCGATTCCTATAATGATAACGTCCAATTAAGATTAGAATTTCAGTAAAATAATTAAGCACATCGTTAAGAATAAAATTTCAATAGTTACTGTTAAGCCAACCGCTTTAATCAGATAGGCCTCAACTCAACAACAAAATTGTCAATCCAGTATCAAGAATGTCAGTAAAATCAGTTAAGGTGAAAATTAAACATGTTTAAAGTTCTCCCGACGACCTAAAAACTACGCCCGACGCTATCTCAAGATAGAACTCAGACAGCACCGACGAGTCAAGACGTTTCTTCGTTTTCTTAAGAGTTTGTAGATTCAATAACTGAATCTACAAACTGGATGAATATTTTCACCTAAAGTTGTAATATTTTTTTTATAATAATATTCAATACTAGTTCAGATCTCTTCTTTAACATAAGAAAGAAGAATGTACTGTATATGAAACCTTTATCAATTCCATTTGTGTTTTGTTCAGGTTTAAACTAGTTTAAAAATTGCTATTTAAATTTGTATAGAAATTTAGGTTTGCGTTACACAATGTGATTTCTGAAAAGGAAATAAATAATATGTTTTTTTTATTATTACAAGTTTTTAGCACTGAAGAAATGTTTCACAAATGAAAACAGATAAATAATAGTTTAATATCTTAGTTGATTTTTCCTAAATTTATTTATGTTTACAATAAATAGCTTCCAAATAGCTATCAAAGTTTCCATTCAAACACAACTAAAAATTATACTAATTTGCATATTGCAGGTGGACTTAGCTTTGGATTTCATCTTGACTTGTGTCCATTGGTGGTGGTTTACTTGATACTTGGGTCGGACCTTGGGTGAGGTAGCCTGCAACTCCAGGGCCTAGTGGGGAAAATACAATATTTGAGAAATTTAAAACGTTATCAACTTAGGAAACATGTACAAGCACAAACCAGAAGTGAATTTAATATTGAATTTACATCCAAAATAAAATAAATTCATACAAAAGAAATAAAGAATAATGATTTACATTAATAATTGTGATAGACTACTAAAATAAATCTGAAATCTGTTAATGTTATTTTAATTAAACAATATGAACTAAAAATCTTTAAATAGCCCAGCTCTACTGAGTGTATTACACTCAGTAGAGCTGGGCCACTTTTTTTTTTACCAAATATAAACAACAAAATATAAAAAGTATTAAAGGAAAAGGCCCACAAAAAAAGAGGTTAACTCATATAAATTTATCAGAGAAAAAACATAGAATACATTATGTGAGTATGGTACAAAAGATGCCAAATCGGTTTAGCCTGTTACCTGTTAAATAACCAGATACAGCTGATTCTGAAATGAAGAGATCATGTTTTTGGTCCTTGTAGGCTGCCCATACATCTGATTTGTCTAGTAACTGCTGGATCTATATTAAAAAACACAAAACTTAGTTTATTTTTCATCACACTGCACAGTTCAGAATAATAATAATAAACAAGATACCCAAATTTAATTTTGCTTTACAGTGAAAATCTAAGAATATTCTTTACATGCACTACTTAGTTTATATAACATTGTAGCCTATTAATAACATGTATTTTGTAGTAATTCATATCATAAAAACATTATTCGTTTTTTTTTATTTATTTATTTTTTTATTCACATTTCAGGCAAATTGCCAAGGATAACCACAAATGAATTCATTCACTATCCTTCTCAAAGGTGGCAATCCCATTCACAAGACAAACATATACACAAGATGCTCTGCATAAACAAAGACTTATGTACTTGATTTACCGGGCGTAGATTAGTATGCGGCAATGGGTAAAGCTGCGTAATAATTTGTATTGGTTTTAGAGGAAAACATATTTAATTAACTGAACTGGTTAAAAACTGTTTCAAAGTTTACAATATTTTGATCTTGAAAATTACTCAGAAAAAGGTGTTCTTTATGATAAAACAATCAATTTATCATCAGACTAAGGAAGGAAATAAAGACCCACAAAAATTCTAAAAACCAATGGTGAATTTTAGAAGTATATTTGCAGAATATATTAAAAAATACGGAAACCGATTTCATTTATTAGGAAATATTCATAATAATTTTAAACGCTTTTCAAATTCAATTCAGATTAACATACAGTAACCTGCAGTTATGGCAAGAGGCAAAGTTGTCAATATTTTGTGGATGATTTCACTCATTGTATTACAAATGACTGAAGCTCAATCGAGACGAATAGTTATTCCTCCAAAAAATCCGTACAAGTCTGTATACGTACGTGTCTCTGAAGGTGATATAATTGACCTAAACTGTACAGAAGCTACGACCTCGGAACACACTATTTCATGGCATAAATGTCACGGTATTGGTGAAATTTATGTGGAAGGCAAACTAATTGACTTTAGCCAAGAAGCACAGGCCTACTCTGTTAATAACTCCACTGAAGCTGAACTGACAATATCGATTACAAAAGGACTTGGACAATATCTTCATCGAAATTGTTATACTTGTAATACCTATCATACCAGTAGTGCATATAGTGACTTAGTCACCTACGGAAATATTGTTCTGTTAGTTGATTATCCTCCACCAGCACAATATCCTATTTGTGATGCTACCAGTTTTGTACTTTCCTGTACATCTATGATAGGCTATCCAAAAATAAGCATTGAATGGTGGAGAAATGAACAACAGGTTCAGATTGAAGAATATTATAGCGGTGAGGATAATTTCAAAGAATACACGCTGTACTTTGATTTCACTGTTCAACAACAGGATTTAAATGCTACATTTCAATGTAGGGTAACTTGGAATGAGAATGTCACCAGAACATGCGAAATACTACCATCAAGTTTGAAAATAGAAGGGCAATCCAAAACACTCGGTGAACCCGCTAGGTTGTTGGTCGTTGGCCTGTCTCTAGGTGCCGTTATTTTTATTTTACTATTACTCCTAATAATCTCATTACTGTACTTGAAGAGAAATTCTAACCAGATGTCTGACAGAGACGATCTGAGGATGACACGAATCACTGAAGTATCAGATATAAACAACCAACCAATCGATACGAACACAGGGCCTGATGACCCTAAAGGCAACGAAGAAATGGTCGCGTATGATTACATGGCCATGAGACCTAATGACACTATAGGCAACAAAGAAATGGTCACACAAAATGTATATGATTACATGGCCATGAGGCCTAATGACTCTAAAGGCAACGAAGACACGGTCACACAAAATGTATATGATTACATGGCCATGAGGCCTAATGACTCTAAAGGCAACGAAGACACGGTCACACAAAATGTATATGATTACATGGCAATGAATGGGAAAGATGATGATAGAGACAAAAGAGATGATCATGAGAAAACAGATGATCGAGACAAAAAAGATGATCATGAGAAAACAGATGATCGAGACAAAAAAGATGATCAAGACAAAAAAGATGATCGAGAGAAAAAAGATAACCAAGAGAAAAATGAACATTTTTATATCAATGCTACCAAATTTAACAAGGAACAGGTAAAGATTTAAAACGTAAAGGCCAATTCACACAGACGAGTGGTAACGATAAGTAGAAAACCATGTGCTTGTCTTTATCTATCCTGAGCAGGTTTCTGGTCAACCTGCCCATTCGCTCCACATTTTGGTCATAAGAAATAGATACTATATTTGTGTGTTTCTCTTGCCATTTAATGCTTGCCATTACCGCTCGTCTGTGCCTGTTTTTACCATCCGACAACCTATATCATATAACCTATATGCTTTTATTATTGCTTTTTCTTTTATATCTTTGTTCTTTTTTTGTAAATGTTGTTGCTTAAGGTGAATGTTAATAAATTTTGATATTTGATATTTGATATCAAAAAGTTGCAAAAAGTAAAAATGTATATTTAAGACCTACCTTTTCACCATTCTCCAAACAAGTCAGCATGGCCTTGATGGACTTGACAATCTGGGCTTTGATACCTGCTGGGTTTGGTAGCTCTCGCATACCACTCTCAAGTAGCGTTAATAGGAAGGGTATCAGGTCACGTTCTAGGGCCTAAACAAAAATATTAATGAATGCTTTACCTGTTAATAGACTTTCTGTCTAGTATACTAAATAGTTTTTTTTATATAATATACTGTACATATACAAAATCTTAAAGATGTATTATGGCAAGACTTTCAATAGGTTAATTTGTAGTTTTAATCACTTCCAGTAAAAAAAAGAAAGATATTAATGTTTTCATTTATAAAATGATAAAATTAATTGTTAAATTCCATTGGCTGGCAGCCAATTTGACTATTTTTTTTTTGCTTTAAATTACAGTTTTTTCAGGAAAATAAAACATTTTCGATCCAATGTTTGGTCAAAATGGATAGCTATTATGTGACATTAAAATGCAAATTCCACAACAAAAAATATATTAAGAATGATTTTTTTAGGGGGAAATACTTTAAGTGACTATATACGTTTTTAGTGTTTGTATCAAAATTTTTCCTATCACATATTTTACACTGTTTAACTGATGACTTTTAACATACCTACATTTTAAAATTTAAATGCTTTTTCACATTCAAATGTATATATTTTTTTTGTCTTGTGTGTGTTCGTCCCACTTTTATTATCATACTCTATATAATATAGATATTATATTTTTTAAGCATATTTTTTCCTCTCATTTATATGTTACAACGTTAAAAGTAGTTGTAATAAAAACATTTGCTGTATATACATAAAATGATTGATTTTGATGTTTTTAAAACCATATTTGCAATCGTTATTTTACATTTAAAAAAAAGCAAAAAAAAGTTATTTAAATATATAAAATAAGTAACATAATGGCAATAAAAAGACGATAAAATATATTATCTTATATCTTATCTTTTTTTAATGATTGTCTTGAAAATAAATGTCTTTATTTGGGTGACCTAAAAACAGGGTAGATACAGCACAGGATACATATTTACCTGATTGTTATTCTAATATGAACAAAATAATAGGACTTACTTGTACTACAAGTTCTGGGTGATTTCTTTGGAACATTTTATGCATTGCTTCACAGGCTACCCCAGTTTGGTCTGGCCTCTTTCTCATTCCCACCATTAATGGACCGATACAGTCACTTTGTGCCATACTTCGGACGCACGCCTAAAAACATAACATGTGACAAATTGATCAGTTCTTGGTCACAAGGATTTAACAAATAGCCTATATCAATTCTATTTTATTGAGTAAAATAAAGTTTGTTGTTCCTATCAAATGTAACTTGTAGATATTTTGCACACTTGTATATTTATGTTTACTTTTAAAGCTAATATTTAATAAATAGATACTATTATATTGTTTAAAAATAATTAAGGCTAACTAAGTATTGATTCTTCATGTTTTAACATTTAAGAACACTGGCTGAGAGTAATACATTAATTAAGGGCCAAAGTCTCTGATTATCAATACAGTCACCATTCCCAAAACCAGACACTATGGGCCCATAATTCAGTTGGGGTTTCTGAATGTTTTGACATTTTTTGTCCTTTATTAAGTTGTAGGACTCATAAAAAGAAAATTCTAGTTTTTGAAAAGTTTCCAATTTTGAATAAGCCTGTTCAGTTTTTAGTGTATTGACATACAATTGTAATGACTTGATTTATAAGGCAGTTCAATTATTACTATTTTTCAAGGGTGCGGTTTACGATTTAACTCCTAAAAAGGAAATATTACAAAGTTGAGAGCTTACTTCCATATTAGGAATTACATGCTATACCGCAAATCTTAAATTTACTAACATTTCTAACAATATTTTGCAATTTGTTTATAAAAATATTGATTGTGTAGTTGTATAATACAATTTGTATGCTATTTCTGTTAACATTTTGTGTGCTTTATAAAGCAATTTGCATTTTTGTAAACTAAAATAAATACATAGCAATTACAAAACACTGTACTGTGCAATTTCTTTTTTGTTAGCACTTTTAATGCCCATTCATACTACAGATGATAAACAACAATTAGATGAATTCACATTGTTTCTCATCGTTATGTAGGCTACATGTAAACAGGCATTTATTATTTTTCTTTATCCGTGTATGTAATATGATACATAGTTCATTTTCTTTGTTAAAAAGGAAATTCATTTGATATACAATTGCAAAAAAATGTTATTAACACATATAAAAAAAACCCAATATTTAAAATATACAACAGAGCTACAAAATTACTCTGATGAACAATTCCTAAAAAGTCTGATAGAATTATCAAGGAAGCGTTTTTTCGTAAATCAATCATCATCCTCAATTGCTTTCCATATCTGAACCATTGATATACTGAATATCGAGTAAACTTTTCATGGTAATGTGAGCAAAATTAAACTATTACTTGCCTCGCTTTCAACTAGTCTGTGAACCACCAGCATACTTGACTTTGGAATGGCGCTATTACGAGATCCCATGGCATGAAAGATCGTTGGAATGTGGCCTAGCTGTGGTACTTGCTCAGCGTAGGTAGGCTGTGCAATGAAGAAGTTTACCATGGCTGTTGTTACTGCCTCTAAGACTTGGCCCTTGGAAAAACAAAACAAACTCATTATATATTCAAACTCACTTTTGTCCTTTTTTTACTTTCCACTAATGTACCCTTATTATTTATCCTCTGAATAAGGCCATAGTGTATAATATACATTTCCCCTTCATTTCACAGGAAAGTGTTTCCTTAATAAAATGTCCTCTGCATAGGAAGGTCCTATAAGAGGGGTTCTACTATAATATATCAATAATAAAAATCAATTAACTCACATCTGGATTGTTCTTTGTAATTAATTCTGTAAACTTTTCAAATAGTTCTACCATAAATTCTCGTGGTTTCCTAAGAACCCAGCTTGGTTGCGAGATGAACAGACGGATGAATACGCCAGCAATCATCAGCTCTCCTTCCACGTCCGTGTACACCACAGCGAATTCTTCTGGTAGCTAGTAAATAGTAATGATTTAATTACGACTGATTAAAAGCAGGTGACGCAATCATCGTGGGGCATTGTTTGATCACAAACCTTGTCTTTTATCGTGATCCCACGCGCAACAGTAACTAGCTTAAAGTGTAAATGTACACAAAAAACTTATATATTCCAGTACTTACCTTCCACGTAGCATCTGGGTTGTCCTTTTGAGTATTAAAATGACTATAAAATAAAAGAATAAAGAATGAGGTTTCCAATTCTGCACATCAAAATAATATATGGAATGGAAGATTGGTTGATTTCCGTGCACACTTTAAAGATTGAAGGTACTATTGCATGGATAGTTTTCTGTGCACACTTCAAAGATTGAAGGTACTATTGCATGGATAGTTTTCCGTGCACACTTCAAAGATTGAAGGTACTATTGCATGGATAGTTTTCCGTGCACACTTTAAAGATTGAAGGTACTATTGCATGGATAGTTTTCTGTGCCACTTCAAAGATTGAAGGTACTATCGCACGGTACGTTTTCCGTGTCACCTCAAAGATTGAAGGTATTTGTTCTGTGTTCACTTTCAAAGATTAAAGGTACTATGGCATGGTCAGTATTTTTTTATTATTGTGCAATGGGAAACCCCTGCGCTGTTTAATAAGGAATCTATTTTCTAAGATATTTTCAATCATTGCAAAATGCCAATATCTTCTGATAGTATAACAAGAACATAGATCATTGACAAACAATTAAACTATTTATTTCTTACTCATTTTTCATCTTTTTGACAACTGACGACACTTTCTCTCGTGCTTCTTCATTCCAGATTAACTCAGGATTTTCATGAACACCTGAAAATAAAAAGTTTTTAATTGATTCCTCACAGTCTTTTTAAAATGTACTCTTAATATGTTACTTATTTTTGTTTATTTTATATGATTTTAAAGGAAGAAAATAAATGTTTATTTGAAATGAAATGAGGTATTTACTATTTAATTTTGTATTTTACCATCTAATTTCGTATTTTACCATTGGTTTGATGAAAAAGAAATGTTTATATTCATTTGCATTCTTGTTTTATTAATACTGTACAATTACCTTCAAACATGTGTATACTGGCCTCATGACTGTCTCTCATAGCGTCCATAAACACCGGCGGTAAAAACTTTGACAACAGTATCCTGATGCGAGGCCCCATCAGCTTGTCCGTCATAATCTTGGCAAGCAGTTCCGCAGTCTTCTCACGAACTGTTGGATTCGTTGAATTACAGAACATGTCCAGTAAATAGATGATAATACCTATAAATAAAAATATTTAATAACAAAATTATTTTTGTAGTTTCAGTAATGATAAATATTAAATTATTGTATTTCACAATCTGTGAAGCCTATTTTAATTTGGTTTGAACACTACTTTCCTCTTCGAAGAGAAAAACTGTCCCAAAACAAAACTATTCCCATAGACACTAATTCTTTTATTAGTCGTACCTTTACTAATTGACTCTTTGACAATTTTCGTATTTGACATGAGGGCATACATGGTTTCTAATGCCGTCAGTCGCCCTGTAGGTAACGAGTGAAGAACCAGTAGGAGATATGCCATGACATTTGAATCGGCGATGTTGTCCACACAATCCTTACTACTAGTCACACTGCATATCACCTATAACATTATAAAAATAACGCATGTTGTAAAATAAATTTTGAGGTGATTGGTTTTCTCAATGATAGAGACATATACTTAATTTTTTCTATTCTTTTACTTGTTTTTCATGTTTGTATCATTCCCGTTTTTTATTTGATTTGAGGGCCTCATGCATGTCAGCCTCAGCTGTTATGAGTCACCCTCATTAAACAAAGTGTAGTAAAAATAAATTACAAATTCACACCATGTTTTTTGTACCTAAGCCAGATTGCATTAAAAATGCTCAGTTAAAAGCCATCAGCGTAGAATCATACATGAGTTCGAAAATTAATGTACAGATTTGATAAAAAGGAAACAATTTAAAGAACCTTTAATTTGATTCCAAGAAACTTCCAATGACCTGATTATTATACTAAAATCATAAATAGTAAAATATTAAAATACCTCTAATGCTAATTGTTGAAGTTTAGCAGCACCAGTTATCCTTAAAAGTGAAAAGAGCAATTTAAAATGTCCTATACATTTAGCTTCTGTTCCAGGGTTGTTCCTGATGACGTTGCGAAGGCCCTCTAGCGCCATCTCTGAGTTGGTTAGCCTTGATGCTTGCTGACTGTTCTTGCTAGTATCAACATCCTTTGAGGTAAGGGCCATGAGTGAGTGCAAGTACTGGGCCATGGAGCCTAGGTAGTCCAGAAGGCTGACTGTAAATGCTTTTGGATCCTGGTGGGAAAATCACAATTAATATATAAACATTTCTTTTTCTTGAAATTTATCTGCTTATGAACAATTTTAATTTCAGTAACAAAGGGTCATATTCTTAGCCATAGCTCAAAAGTAAAACTGAAAAAAAATGATGTCATTTTAGTTAAAATGCAAATGTTTAAATCAGACATAATCTTCTGTGTATGTATGTCCATCAAAAAGTGTAAGATTCATGCCAAGCCATGTCTGTTTAGTTGTAATCTTATTGGTCACATTATAGATGTATTGTACAAGCAATCGTAAACTCAACAAAGTCCGACTTCATTTAGTCGAACTGCAAACTTTGACTACATCTTTTACGCTTGGTTCTAATTTGAATGCAACGCAACAATGTAGGCGCAATGCAAGTGAGTTGACCAATCAGTAGTGACAGATTGGATGATCCACTGCATCGTGATTGGTCAAATTACTTGTGGCACACTTATGTCTTTGCATCCAAGTGGGAACCAAGCTTTAATGATAGAATTTCATAGGAAGTCATAGTTTGAACTAGAACTAAAGTTAATTTATGGATACAGGCATAAGGCGTAAATTATTTCAAATGACAAATCAGTGCTCAGATGAGCTTTCTGTTGTTCTTCCCTCCCAGATGCGTCTGAAAATCCTGTCTCCGTGTCTAGACCTAGGCCTATCTAATTTTACTTTGCGTTTTCTCTTAAAATAACAATTTAAACAATTGTCATCATTCGTCGGACATGGTCGTGTCTACTAGGTAATCGTCGATCTTCTTTGAGGCATATACTACGTTTCTACGAAAGAGTGACTCTCCATCTTACACTCGGCGGAAAGTTGGATGACTTTAGACAATCGAAATCATGACTTGACGCGACTGGAATTTCAGTTTTGGCTAGGTGCGTTTTAAACTAGTTTGGTGTTCAAGTTGCAGTGAACTCTGAACAATAGTGAGCAGGGACCAGGCGCATCTACTAAAGCTAATGAATATTCATAATGGTTCGCTAATTAGATCAGCTTATTGTTAGAAGCGTCTTGGAATACCGTCTTAAGCAGGACGCGTCTTAATAAGACAACCACAAACGCCTTACCTCTAATGGGAATGAAGGTTGTTCATTGAACACGCGCACAAATATTTCACCAATTACCAACTCTTTAGAATGGGCGCTGAATGTGAAGTCTGCTGCCATTTCATCCTTAGGAATACCCTAAAAGTAAAAAAAATGTGTTAACCTTTCAAATAAAAATGAATATCTCTATAACTTTCACATAAAAACGCATTTCTCCAACTTTCATATAAAAATGAATTTCTCCAACTTTTACATAAAAATTAATTTGTCCATTTAAAAAAAAAATGAATTTTCACATAAAAATGTATTTGTCCAACGTTTAAATAAAAATGAATTTCTACAACTTTATTTAAAAATAAATTTGTCCAATTTTAAGATACCAGTAATATCATCTTACTTGTTTTGATGTCTGGTGTCTGTGAGAATATTCTAATAATTCTGCCCTTGTTGAGTTGTCCCAAATTAAATATGGATTTTCTGTGTTACTGTTTAAAACCTTTAGAACCTATAAATTGAATAAAATAGAAGATCAGTTGTTATACTACAGAGTCCGTCACAAACACATAAGCAGCTGCCTTAACTGCTGGTTTGGAAAAGACAATCAAACTCGCTCAGTCACTGCAGGAAAGAGTTAAAAATTTAACTCTTCCCTGGTCACTGGCAGTAAAAGTAACCTTTACTCGTACCTCATTTGGATTTTCTGTTCCTAGCTGCCTTGCAAGGTATGGTGTTAAAAGTATGTTCAGACATTTCTGAATTGGTAAATTTTCTGGCGTCTTTTCCTCCCCTGATGTGAACCCAGCAAGCCTTCCTAATGACACCAGACTTCTTCTGGCTAGATCGTTTGCCACCTCCTGCAAAATAAAAATATTTGATTAAATCAAGTTGATGCTATCAGTGTTCATACACTTTTAAAAGAGTTAATGTCCATGACTTTCAATTAATTTTTTTTAGCCAAAATTCCATGATGTTTGAAACAGATTTACAAGAGTGGAATAGAAAGTCAGTAAAGCAAAATTTGTCTTAAATGGTGTCCAATAAAAAAGCAGATTTTCTTCATTGTATTATATTTTGTTTTGCCAATGTTACTTCCCTTTACTTTTTAATGAAATTCAAATTTTCCATGACATCCAAGCCAGGAAATTGGTCAAATTTCATGATTTTCAATGACTCGTATAAACGATAGATATTTGTTGAGGGAGCTACTGCAAAAATGAACACATGAGAAAATACAATTTTGAGAGTCTAATTTTGCTATAAAATGCCCGAAAGCTACCAGGTCAAAATTACGCTTAGCTTGTTAATAGAGAAGATACATACAAATTATTTAAGACAACAAAGCATTCAAAAGTTAAACTACTTAGTTTGTATTATAATAATTATTCTTCTAAATACTGCTGATAACTATTATTAAAACTGATAAACTAATTGCATTACCACCACCTTAATTAAGACATTGCTATTATTACATATTAGTTATTTTAATACCAGACTACATCTAATAATATACATACAGCGGAAGAAGAAAACTAAATATTTGTCTAAAGTTTTGTGTTAATTTATGCCGTAACCAACCACAAAAATCTATGAATTTGACTATCAAACCTGAAGATTTGTTTGTCCAGGCTAAACCATGTAAAAAAAACAAACAAAGGGAATTGATTAAAACAGAACTATCGTAAAAGGACCAGCTTAAAGCTCTGTCTACACTATCAAACTGACAAAAAAAGTGTGATATGTGATATGCTTAAATATGGTGATAACATCCCATGTCCACCATATATGGGCACACCACATTTTTTTGTCAAAGTTTGACAGTGTAGACAAAGCTTAAGAAATGTTTTAAAATATATCAGCTATGTCCACACTGGGTCAAAATTCGGTCAGTATTTGGAATATTTCACAATGCAGGTGATCACATCATCAGTTTCTTTAAATTTGTTTATATTGTGTTGAAACAACAGGTAAGGCACTGTTAACAAACAACCACTCAATGATGTCACAACTACTGATGTGCAACAACCATTTTGAAACAACGAAAACGCTGGCAATCCTCTTCAACCTGCATGAATCTTGCACTGGCAATCCTCTTCAACCTGCATGAATCTTGCACTAACAACATTTAAGCTCTGTCTACACTATCAAAGTAGTTTGACAAAAAAAGTGTGATGTGCCCAAATATGGTAGTGATATGATATCATCATGTCCATATATGGGCACATCATATTTTTTGTCACATAAAATTTGATAGTGTTGACAGAGCTTAAGAAACACATCTAAATATTACCTGTTGGTTTGTTTGCCCGCTTTTCTCGACTCCAGATTCTTCTAACGTGAAATCATACTGAAACAAGAAGAGCAAGAGATGCCATATGACACCTGCTTGCATCAGACTATCCTGCATGAACTTGCTGACCGAAAAGGCGCTAACACAGTTAGCAGCAACAGCACACAGTGCTGAAAGTTTCTGAAACGTCAAAAAGTATTAATTTGTATAACAGTAATTACAATTTTAATAAAATAAATGTGTACACATTTAAAAAATAAAATATGCAAAAAAAGTCATCCAAAACAATTTCCAAATCAGAGTTTTGATTCATGCTTGACTGGTTTTTTCAATAAAGGCAACATCTCATTATCTATTTTATAAATTGTAATATCATTAGCATTTAAAAATAAATCTTTTAGAAGGTGCTTTTGGTCTCAAATTTTGAAAAAATATCATATTCTTTATTGCAACTTGATAAAACAAATCAAACTTTTTAACAATTACATATGTCGATAAAAAAATATAAAAGCTATCATTATAAATCACACACAATCAGAGAAAGCACAAAAAAAAATATACAAAATGACCTTTACTTATGGTGTCAACAGGTTTCAGGGAAATACCATAACCAAGTTTAAAGGTCAGTATCATATACAATAAACAAATCTAAAGCTCTGTCTATACTATCAAACTAGTTTGACAAAAAAAGTGTGATGTGCCCAAATATGGTAGTATCATCATGTCCATATTTGGGCACATCACATTTTTTTGTCACATAAAGTTTGATAGTGTAGACAGAGCTTAATTGGGATTATTTTTTAGTTACTCAGTTAAAAAAATTACAATGCTGGCGGCAAGTCGTATATAGTTCATGTTTGTTGGAAGTTTCTAGAGTAAAATAAATCGTACATACCTGGAAGTATAACGTCTTTGATAAATCTTTAATAATGGTCGGAATCTCTGTGATCTTTTCTCGACATGCCTCAAATTGGGCAGCAACCGTGTAACATTTGATAACATTGATGCAAACCTAAAAAAAAATAAGTAAATCACATTGTAATGTAAACTACACCTCTATCAAAGTTCAAAGATGATCACATGACAGGATAATTTTAGCATGCTAAAATCAGTAGCAGAAATAAAATAGCGTACATACAAACTTTAAATTAAATTCCTAGAGATGGATAAAACTATCTAGAAAGGTCAAAAGAATCACAATTGTTCGCCAACGTGTTGTTCTATTGTCTTTTTGTTTATATAAATCAGAAACAAAGTTCTTGCATATTTTTTTAGCAAATTGGCAGGGAAAGAGAATCTGATAAAAAATTCCAGGCCAATCCTGGAAATTATTCGCATTCTTAGTTGTTACTTTTAAACTGACAGAATACTTACCTGAACTTGTACATCATCTGAATTACTGGACTGAGTAAGAATTGAAACACAACGGGAAAATGCCTTTTGAAGAATCTGAAAAGCAAGTATAAAACAAATCAATTTAAAATGATTGTTAATCAATGATAAACGAAAAATACTAACACCCCTAGATAGAATCAACTAAAGATTGTATTCAATTTGTTAATCATCATCCAAGGCTAGGCCTGGAAGATAGGCCATTCTCAAAGGCAGCTAGACAGTTGTAGATGGCGTGCACTACAGGTTGATTTTTGAATGTGGATCAGTAAACAACCTTGCGTGGCAACTTTCTTACACAAAATGTTCAGCGTTCATTAGTGCCGTTCAACGTTCATTAGTGCTGTTCAACGTTCATTAGTGCCGTTCAACGTTCATTAGTGTTGTTCAACATTCACTACTGCTGTTCAATATTTATTAGTGCTGTACAACATTCATTAGTGCTGTTCATCGTTCACTAGTGCAAAATAATTAATGTGATGCGTAATTAATCCATCAAAGGATAAACTGAGGTGTATCATGATATCAGGTGTAAAATATGGATAACATACCTCTATACCATTCTCTCTCCTGAGTTCTTCAGCATTCAATGCAGAGCAGTTGACTGTGTGGAAGGCAAGTTCACAAGCTTCAGCAAGGAGTGGTACTGGTTTAGAGAAGAGAGACTTGTCATCCGTCTCTAGCATAATGGTCTTCAGTAGCATGGGGTAGCCAGCATACTTGTACGGTTCAAGTACTGAAAGACAATGTGAATAAAATACAGTGTTTTAAACAATTAGGCGCTTGATAACTCAGACAGTGTCGTACGCATCAGGCATAGTTTTTAGGATTTTGGAAGAATATCAATTGAATTTTCTCCCGACAACAAGCCTTGACGGGCCTCGTCGTACAACGCTGTCCGACTTGGCCTTTAGTCAACCATTATTATTATTACCTCCGCCAAGGAGGTTATATTTTCACCCTGTATGTTTGTGTGTTTGTGTGTGTGTGTGTGTCTGTGAACAGCCTGGAGGCCACAGTTTTTATTCGATTCTCACCAAATTTGGCCACAATGATCTATGCCCCAAAAGCTCGGACGAGTCCGAATTTGAGGGGGAAAGGTCATAGGTCAAGGTCACAACTAACAAAATACTATTTTACTGCCTAGAGACCACAGTTTTGATCCGATTCTCACCAAACTTAGCCACAATGATCAATGACTCATCATATAATTGTTTAAATTTTGAAGGGTCAGGGTTAAAGATCAAGGTCCACAAAAAAAAAAATAAAAAAAAAAAAAAAAAGCGGGACTTGAACCAGGGACCTTAAATGTGAGAAGCTGGATACATAACCATTACACCAAACTCTCATCCACAACTTTGTAGTGTGCAGTTAGCCTATTTACACTTTAGAACTAATAAAAAAAATGTAAAAAAAAAACATTTTCGGGGGGAATTTTTTGTAGGGGAATTTTATGTAGGGGAATTTTATGTAGGGGAATTTTATGTAGGGGAATTTTACAGTAGGGGAATTTTACAGTAGGCGGAGGTTTGTACTCTCGGAGTACCCTCTAGTTATTATTATTATTATTATGTATTTTTACCTTCTTTGTATCTATTGAACAGAATACTTTGTGTTTTTAGAAGTAGCACCACATTCTCTGGGTCAGGCCCATCAACAGTCTTTGAACTCTTTGTACACAGGTACTCATAGGCCTTGTTCACCTTCTCAAACATATCCCTTCCCTCAGGATTCTTGTCTGGATGGTACTTCTGAGCTAGACGGAAGTATGCTTTGCGAATAAAGCCTTCATCATTTCTACAATTTGAATAACACCATTTTTAATTTAAAACAGAAATGGAATAAATAGAATTATAATTAATATTAATAGTAATACTATTTTTATTTATTAATAATGATAAAAGTCAAGACAATGGGTTATAGTGATGATTCTAATTATAATGGTATACGATATTTATTACTGGCTAGGGCTGTGAAAAGAAAAAAGTGGACAGGTCTTGTGTCTAGAAGAGGGGATAACAGCTGGAATGTAGCCTTAACAATGTGGATGCCAATGGACGGAAAGTGAAGCAGAGGCAGACAAAGAAAGCGTTGGGAGAGATGAACTCCAACAGTATTGGAGCAGTACCAACTGGTACAGCAAGACAAAATACAGATGGTGAGCATGCTGAGGCCTTCATCCAGCAGTGGATGGATGACGGCTGACGATGATGATGAGGGCTGTGAAGTGGTAATGGTGATGGGATAACGATAGGGCTATCTGTAATCATTGTTATGAAGGAAAGAAATATATATGGTGGTACTGGAAATGGTTGTGAAGATGGTGGTGGTGAATAGTGGTGCTGGTATGATTGGTAGAAGTGATGATGGCTGATGGTAAAGATAGTTGTGATGTTGCTGGTGGTGGCAGTAGTGGTGCTGGTAATGGTGTAATAATGACAAATGACATCATCATACCCTTGTTTGGCTTTTGGAATTTTCAGTGTTTCGAAGGCTTCATCTCTGGACATGGACGGTGGTTTCTTCTCAACTTCTTTCTTCCATTCTTCAAGAATGTCTTTCAATAACTTTACCTAAATTGGAAAATAAAATACTGTATTTGGTTTTTCATTGCCTATTTTATTTGTTACATGTATACTGTTGTATTGTTTAATTTAATAAGCAGCATGGATTTAAAAAAAGAGGATTTTTCCTGCAAATATAATTTAAACTACAATTTAGTTCAATGCTACATAACCTAAGGCAGCCATCGAATCAGATTTTCAACCAAGAGAAGAGAATTGTCATTCGAAAAAACACAATGGAATGTTTAGGGGGCCTAGCATTTTCTGGCCACGCTATGAAGTATGTGGTTCGTCACAATCATACTTTGTTAGAGGCAGCCTTCGAATCAGATTTTCAACTGGGAGAAGAGAATTGTCATTTGAAAAAACACTCTCTGCTCCTTGTACAGACTATTTTACTTACTGGATCTTTGATTGGCCAATCAGGGAACTTCTGTTCATCACATAGATGCCTCAGGTAGTAGATATTAACAAACAGTTCTTTTTCTAGTTGCGGATAGTTTATGATTGGAATGGGACAGTACTGATACAAGGCACGGGTATTGCTTTGAAGACGTGGAGTGAAGTCTGCGATGTGAGAAGCGATCTTTTCAATCATTAACCTCCTAAAAATTAAAAAGAAAAATCCAATCAAGTTTGAAAAATACCATGAAAGCCCCAGTGGTCTAATGGTTAGGACATATATATATAATGCGACATTTATATAGAACTACTTCATGAAGATCAGAGCGCTGTGGACTTAGTTGTTACACCTTTTCAACAACATTCTTCTCCCCTAAACCATGGAGCGAGTGAGCCTAGAACCCTAGTTCGGGGTTCGAATCTCAGATTCCCACATCATTATCATTTAAAATTAATTAATTTCAGTATATCACAGGGTGGTTTAGAATTCATGTTCTGAGCCTGTTGTGTAGATATAATACATATATATATGTGTACATATACAGGACAACTCAATGGGCAAATTACTGAAAAAATGAAAATGCTGTGGGTATCAGTGGCTGGATCTCAATGGAGATACAAATGAAATAAGCAGAAAGCTAAATCAAATTAACTATAAAGTGAAACAGGGAGAAAAAAAATTGCAGAGGTTTTGATTGAGAGTAAAATTGTACACATTTTTCACTTTCAGGTCCAGACAAAGTCCAACCCTGGATCTGCAGGAGTCGACTGAACTCAGCATCTGTTTTGTACTACTCTCTGGCTTTCTCTAGCCTCTCTTAAATCAAATTTACAGTGCGACATGTCAAAAACCGTACCAAGTGATAATTTCTACTGTACCTCATTTCACTATTCCATATTGCTTCTGGGGTATCAAATTCACCTAGATACGTTTCTGCAAACTTCTCTGCACTGTGGTTTTCCAGAAAATGGACCATGGCTTCCGGAAGGATGTGACCTAAAATACTACGCTGCATAATATCGGAACCTTTGTTCTATATGCGAAGAAAATGTATAAATTGTTAGATACATAGCCACAGAATAGGCACAGGTTCAAGGCTCTACTTGACCATACTTCTGGTGGTAAAATATTAGTCTTCTTGGAGGGCTTAGATGTCATGATAGTGATATGACATCATTGTATCCATATATGGGCACATCAGATTTTGTTGTCACATAAAGTTTGATAGTGTAGACAGAGTTTAGTCATTATTGTTGTTCAATGCAAAAGCCAACTAATTAAATGTTATATAATAAAATAAATAAATATGAAAAAATACACCTCACTCTTGTTGAGTAACCAGAAAAAAAATATGACATACCTCTTCTGAACGGAAAGCCTGACTCGTGTGAGTGTACTTAAGGAACCATGCGAGTGGAAGTACATTGGAACCGGTATACATCATGATAAAGAAGAAGACACCACACAGATAGATACGTGGCATCTGAGGGTTATCCTTCACCATACCACCTAACAGCACTGACACCTTCTCAACCAGGATTGGGTCAAAGGTCAGTAATAACTATAATAATGACAATAAATAGATTTAGATATAAATTGAATCAGCTGAATTTATCAAATTAATTTTTTTTAAAATAAAAATATTAAGGATGGATAATTGTATGTGCGAGTGAATGAATGAATTAGTGTATGAAATAAACAATGAATTGAAAAATGAAAATAATGCATGAATAAGTGTATACAGGAACAAATATAAACACCTTAATTGATAACATACAAAGCAACAACTTTTCTATTTGTAATATTGTTTTTAATAATATATACCGTCATAATGTTTTAAAAGAGTGTAAATCTGTGCGTTGTGTCAATCATGGTATATGTGATAGTGTTAAGTTTGCCATTTTTTACAATGATTTTAATACTTTATTTAATTTGTTAAAACCATTTTGATTTTCTTTTGCTATGGACCGTGTGAAATTCAAATCAAATGTGTTTTATATATTGTATAATTTAATGTTTTATTATGTTTTCTCCTAAGGGAGGTGAATAAATTTGATTTGATAGGATTCAATTGGGCCTAGCATAGTTTTATTAGTATAATATAGTATTAGTAAGACCGGTTTAGCCATATCCATAACTACAATATATCATTATTGACAGGTATATTATGTATATGTATTTATATTATATGTAGGGGGCTATGCTTTCAGTTTCAGAATTTTTTCGCTGAATGTTTGTTTAAGTAGCAAAAATAAACCAAACTTCCTCGACTCGCGAAGGATACATGTGTTGATTCTTTGCTAAGAACGGTAGTATGTCATGATACTTACTTGCACAAAATGAGGAAGACAGGTTGCTTCTGTTAACAACCTTTTGGGCTTTGGTAGAGGTCTGATTATAGCATCATCAGCATCTCTATAAATACAAAAAGAAAAACATATGTGAAGGTGCATACGTATCAATTTAATGGTTTAGTTTAAAATTATCCTTCATACAAATATAATTTTAAAAAACATATCTTAATTACAGTGTGATTTTCCTGGTAGTAATTCAGCAATAAAAGAAAAGCAACTACTTTTATTTTAAAGGGAAATTATTTCCTAACACGTCTCCAAAATTATAATTGGTGAACGGATAAAGAAAATACATGCTTTGTTTTGCATGCTTCTTCAATTACATATTAAATTTTTTCTGAAACAAAATTTTGAGGATGAGCAATAACCATGCTTTCAAGTGTTATTATTGTAGTGTTACTCAGGACTTGAACCTAAATCTCTGAAAGCACATTGTAGTGCCATAAAAATCCCAATTACATGAACCTAAACCAAGGGATTGTTAAGTATAAGAAAAACACAAACATTCATGAATATTCATTAGGTCAAAATCTACATACCTGCTGGGATAATAATCACAAATTCTAATTAACATATTCAGTATCAAACAAGCGAGGTCGCTCTCATTCATCACTTGCTGACCAGTAGCAAGCAGGGTCCACTTCAACTGAGGAATGGCATGTAGAGGGCGCCAACCATCCAGACCCTGTGCCCAACAGCGTGTCTTTGGTGTAACTTGTCCTTGTTCCCACAATTCTTTGAGCTACAAAGAATTATCAAATCATACTAATACTAGGCTAAATTCAGACACAAGAACTTGATAAGACCATCTTAATGTAATTCATGTATAATCCCAACCGCTAATATAGCCAGGCCCCATAGGAATATACTTGGTCATATTCTGTAATTAGGCCTTGCATAATATACCAGACTCCATTCAACTAGAATATGATTTTTGGATGGAATTGCTGTTTTGTTGATTTTCATTTATATTTCATACTGTATATTATTACAATTTCTTTAATTCATGTAATAAATTATAACACTTAATAATTAACACCAAACTTTACTTCTTTTGAGCTGTATGGTCCCAGTCGTTCCCTCTCCTTGTTTCCATAGTACCATTCCTTCTCTTGCGTTAGTTCCATGTCTGGGGAGGCCTCGATCACATTGGTCTACAAGAGACAACAATAATTGTAATATAATATTACACAATGCAATAATTCCTCCCAATGAACATTACAGTAGAATCCTTGTAAATCTAATATTACTATTACATATTGTAGTATAGTATATCCTTTGTCTCAATCGCACAGATCGGCAACAATTGAAGCTATGACCACTGAGTAGCAGACTGGCATGGATAGAATGAGGTAAATGGTAGACAAGAGCCTAAACAGATTTCTATAATAAGTCTTCTATGAGGCTTAAGTAGGGGCACTCTTTCAGCCATAAAATCACATTTTTGACAGAGATAAGATTTGGACCCAGAAACTTGGGATTAGTAAACAAGCTCCACCAAGCCAAATGCCTAGGCAAAGTTTTTCTACAACTTATTTAGGCTTCTTTCCACACATCGAACTTGTTCATACAATAATGTTTATATGTATGGAAAATATTTAATAAACGAAACAAAATTGAATGCCACTCTACTTCTTTTCTAGCCTTCATCTTGGTGCTTCACATTATCAAATGTGCAAAGCAGTGACAAACTAGTAGGGTGCCACACAACTAACCTGTGTAGGTACTGTTGCTCTTGAAGTGTGAAGGTGTGCCAGTGTTAAGATGTCTACTAACACTTTGATGCCGTTTGCATTGATGAGCTCTTTCACGTTCCGTCGACTTAAGATAAGTTTGTTCAAAAAGAAGATTAAACGATCTCTTTCTTGACGATCTGTACACTACAAAAACAAGAAATTTAATTCAATTATTAAATAATTATTATTGACAGGTTTTCCATTTTTATATCATAAGCTACTTTATAAAATAAATATTCTTTTAATGAGTCTAGTAACTTATTTTTACACCATATTGGCTATCATACCATTCTTGTCACTTTGCTACCCATTTGTATAGATGCAGGGGAACTGCAAATATTTGTACAGTACAACAAACCAGGGAAGAGTGTTCAATCTTCCCTGAACAAATATACAAACGCTTGTAAAAAAGATTATAATACTTTTGTGCTTGTATTTTTATTTTTATTTCAATATACTGTAATATTATATCATTATCTATATAATGAATGAAAATTTACAGGGAAAACCCATTTTAGAAAGAAATAAACAAACATATCTGTTGTTGTCATACCCTTTCCAACATTCCACATATGTATTTGGTATCATTGAAAGCGCCAATCTCCTCGTAACATTTGCCGTACACAATCGCCATGGCGTGCAGACACATGCACTTCATGTTCACTTTGCTCGTTAATAAAAACCGATGATAAAGATCGTTAAAGAACTCATACCTGTAAAAAAAAGATTTAACAATTATCTATCCACCTCAAATTATTTCGAAAGCAAGATTGGAAAAGTGACCAGTTTGAGGAGTACCTGTTCTGTTTGCATCACTTCACAGTCACAAAATCTCAAAAAGAAGACCACTCTTGAGTACTTTAAAAAAAGCCCATGGGCTTTTTTTCTAGGTTTTACGGTATATTATGATTTAATCTGTATTGCTAAGCTTGTAGATCATGTATTTAACATTTTACTATAATTTTAACATAATATAATTTCTTGCTGAGATTTGTGAAGGGGAGAAAAACTTTTTTCACTGAACAGAGTACAGACATTAGAAAAGAAAAATGTAATATTTTTATCGCATAAAACTTAATTCACATACGATTTCTTGATGGCGCTAGTCTCTTCATTACTGTCATCTTCCTCAAGTAGAAGTCGTAGGTAATAATCACCGATTTTGATTTCTTCCGCCAAGCATTCGTAGCGTACTTCAAACTCGACATGATTCCATGATATGACGTGACTGGCACCAAGTTCACGATCCACATTGAAAGCCCTTATTTCATTTTCTAATGCCTCACGTAATTCTTCACGTGTCTATTTGATGAGAAAGTATAGAATATTAAAAAGTTTGGATTTCCACATTTACAATTTTGGACTTTTGGCCGACTGTGCGCCCGTAGTCATTTGTCTTTACATTGCCATAACTCATGAACTACTACTCCGATTAAAAATTGCCTCACACTACACTAAAGCTTAAATAATAGTGCATGTTATGATATACTTCAACTAAATCAGAGAAAAAAAACACGACGTCAAATTTTGTTTTAAAGCATTTACTTAGTCAACTGCTAGGAGCGTAGAGGCCATATTTTGGTCGTATTTTTGGTGAGGTCATGCTTTAAATTAATCATTATCGATACGGTAGTGTACATACAAAAGATTGCGTCCCACCACACTAAAGATGAATATTCATAGATTCTGGACACGTCATTTTTGTTATACACTGAAAATCCAACATAGCGCAACCATTAAGATGATTTGGAATCCACCATTATCGTGAAGGGCTGAATTGTGTTTGCAGAAATGATATTGCTATTTTGTAGTGCGTAATAACTTTTATAATATAGATGAAAAACAATTTGGTTGAATAAAAATTACTGATGCTATTCGTGATATGACGGATTAGTAAATTTAGTGATAACAAAGGATAAGGCTGAATTAAATTGCACTGTTTGGTTGAAAATAAAGGGAACAGAGATCCATATTTTTTGACAGGTTATTAATATTCTCATGTTAAGCTCTTCCCTAAATAGTATTATTGGTATATCACTCCTGTAGTGGTTAACAACAATACCAATATAACAATTCAGTGAAAAGTGCAATTACAAAATTCCATCATATGATTAAAATCATTAAAAAGTAAAATTTGTAATGATTATAAAGGCTATATTGTATTGGGGTCAATAAAAAGAGTATCTTCAAATAATTTTCGACAATAAATATAACAATTCAGTGTAAAGTACAATTACGATTTCCATTAAACATGTCATATATGATCAAAATCATTAAGAAGTAAAATTTGTAATGATTATAAAGGCTATATTGTATTGGGGTCAATAAAAAGATTATCTTCAGATAATGTTCAACAATATTATAAATATAACAATTCAGTATAAAGTACAATTACGATTTCCATTAAACATGTCATATATGATCAAAATCATTAAGAAGTAAAATTTGTAATGATTATAAGGGCTATATTGTATTGGGGTCAATAAAAAGATTATCTTCAGATAATGTTCAACAATATTATAAATATAACAATTCAGTATAAAGTACAATTACGATTTCCATTAAACATGTCATATATGATCAAAATCATTAAGAAGTAAAATTTGTAATGATTATAAGGGCTATATTGTATTGGGGTCAATAAAAAGATTATCTCCAGATAATGTTCGACAATATTATAAATATAACAATTCAGTGTAAAGTACAATTACGATTTCCATTAAACATGTCATATATGATCAAAATCATTAAGAAGTAAAATTGTTAATGATTATAAAGGCTACATTGTATTGGGGTCAATAAAAAGATTATCTCCAGATAATGTTCGACAATATTATAAATATAACAATTCAGTGTAAAGTACAATTACGATTTCCATTAAACATGTCATATATGATCAAAATCATTAAGAAGTAAAATTGTTAATGATTATAAAGGCTATATTGTATTGGGGTCAATAAAAAGATTATCTCCAGATAATGTTCGACAATATTATAAATATAACAATTAGCGTAAAGTGCATTTACGATTTCCAATAAAAATATCACATAATCAAAATCATTTAAAAAGTCAAATTTTTAATGATTATACTAATTAATATTTCGAGCAAAGCATGAGCTTTATGTTAATACCAAATCTTGGTCTGACAATCCATGACATTTCATATTGCCCATGCAAAGTATAACCACATATTAAGGCAGAAAAAGACTGTGCGGAGCACGAGTCACTGCTAGTACAATATAAACAATAACCACCACCCAGATTTACTTAGAAAAACTTTGTTTGACTTACTTTCCTAACAGCTTTTATATCTTCTGTTTACACAAACAAATTACTTCTTCGTATAGTGTTTTATTTGATTTATATTTATTAAGATGCCACATGTAAATAAATAAATAGCACAGCAGGAACTATAAAGTCCTGGGTTAATTCACTAAGTTTACAATTTGTTTTGTCTGGTGGCATAATGAGCACTAAACTCACATATCCGGGAGACTGGAGCCAGCCAAGTTATCCTGTTACTAAATCTGTACAACAAATGGTCAACCAGGTAGGGCGGTTTATAGTAACATTTTATGAAATAAAAATGCATATGGGCAGGCATCGAGTGCATCTGTAAATGAAGTTTGTGTGATACATAGGTGATGATTATCTGATCTGAACTTCGCCCTAAGGAAGGATTCATATTTTAATCTTGGCAATTCTTTCTGGCTGTAATTTTAAGCGTTTTTATTTAGCTTTTTGCATATTTTAATTTTTATCTCCATTAAGATATATTTTCTATTTATTGTTCTTATATTGTAGTATAGTACATCGACACTGTCGTTTCCGAAAAATGTTAGCGCTGTTTTTACTTAATCATTGTTTTAATTTAGCTTTTTACTTAGGTCTAAGCTTAATTGTTGGAAGGTTTGCATGGCGAAATCAATTCTATTTACTTCGATCAGCTCATTCGACGAAGTAGGCCTACTTTGATCAAACGTCGAGAAACTCAACAGTTTTATTCAGTGGTGTACCGCAAACTTTATATCAACTTATTTTTGATTATTACATAGTGCCATTGAGATCCAGCCTTTGATATCAATTGCAGCATTTTCATTTTTTTTCAAATTGTATATATTGTATTTATTGTTAATTCTCCTAAAACCTAAGGCCAGGCAGGATGATTTGGTAGAATTTATTAAACGAATATAAATCAATCCTCACAATAATTGGTTAATAATAATAAAAATTAGCGCCTAATGTTGTGAAACCTTTAAGCGCTGAACATTATTACCCCGGTTTTTTATTGCATCAAAGACGTATGGAAACATACTCCCATAATGCAGCTAGTAATCAGCGCAAAGTTGTGTCTTGATCTAACCAGGTACCCATTTATACACCTGGGTGGAGAGAGGCAAATGTAAGTAAAGTATCTTGCCTGAGGATACAAGCAATGTAGCAGAGTTGGATTCGAACCGTGATCTCATGATCAGTAGTCCAACGTCTAACACACTGCGCCACACACCCTTACATTAAATAAATGATTTAGTATAATGTTTGTTTTTTTATCTACATTGTTTAGCTAAAGGATGAATTTGAAACATTAGCAAAAACGAAATATTCAACTTTCATTGCAACTAAGTTTTGGGTCAAACAAATCTCTCCTACTAAACCAGAGGTGACAAATTTTTGTGTCAAGGTATACAGAAAGCCTTATAATATGTCTTTGATTGTATTAACATAACATAACTATAACTAAAAAGCTTTTTAAACAGGACCAGTTTAGTTTATCATTTCTTTCAAATAATATTTGTTTCCTTCAAATACACGTATACAAACGAATGAGAAAATAGGCCTACACAATTAATTTTTATGCTTTCATTTACTTACTTTATAGATTGATATTGGAGAATCAAAGTACATTTATATGGAATTGTTCTCGAATAGCATTTGTCCGTGTAAGAGTAAGATCCATCTGAGGACTTTGCTGCGAAATCACGCAGAGGATGACAAGTTACCACCATGGAACGCATGGCCCTGGGACGATAATCTGTGTAACACGTTTTGCGACGTATTGTAAACTAATAACCCCTAAGTTACTGAAAATTTACGGAAATTGGTATAGCCCAAATCATTTATTTCCTACCTACTGTATTGCTATAATGTAGCAGGCCACGTATGTTGTGATTGGCTATTTTACTCTGCGTATAATTTAACTATGGGTTAAATTGTGGTTCAGTAAACAATATATTCAGGCAAAGATTTTATAGTACCACTAGGCGGCACAAGATAGATAACTTGAATGCCATTTGGGCGGACAAAACACCCAGATGATTGTGGTAAATTTACACAATTTTTAAAGTACTGTAACTGAAAGATAATTAAATTGTAATTACTAATAATATTTTGTAATAAAATAATCGTTTATAAAATCGTTTAAAGATGTATTGTCCCCCAAAAACATGAAAAAATAAAGATTAATAAAATCAGATTTTGAATAGGCAATTTCACAGTTTTAATAAAGTTATTCACTTCTGTAGGAAAAAAATCATCAAAAATAATTATTTCACTTATAAAAAGACAAAAGAAATGGTTAATTTCAACCAAAAACCATTGTCTTCCAGACAATTTAGGTATATTTTGCTTTAAATTACATTTTTTTGGTGGAAAATGTTTTTTTTTGGTTTTTGGTCATAGTGAATAACTGTAGAATAGGACCTAGCAACAGTTATCTATCTTGCGCAACGTAACTGCGCTATATAATCTTTGATACAGTAACCTTTGGCCAAAGATTGTATAGCGGCCTATACAATCTTTGATATAGCGGCACTATACAATCTTTGCTCTGCCACTCTTCGTTTTGATTTCAAGCGAGTGAGACGTAAAGTTACTTTGGAGCATCCATCCCATATTATTACTTGTATTGTATCTTGTCGATAGTATACCTCATGAATAAAAGAGTCATACAGGCTCATGAGAATTTAATCTACTTGTACTTTCCTCATTTATCCATCTACTTACATTGTATGTGAAGCCAACGAAATATCACACCATCGCCGAACCTGATGCTACCTGTCATAATCGGGTAATTGGGACTTTACGAAAAACAGTTAGGGGGAGGACGACGACGAATATCCTGTTTGCTAGAGCGTAAAATCCTATACAGTCGACATAGCTGTTTTATTGGTTACGCACCCTTGAGCGAATACGACAACCGGCAGTATATCTCTCCCTCCCCTGTCTCGTGGCATGAGGCCCTTCTGGATCGCTTAGCTCTGGTGATACAGCATAGGCATAGCCTTCCTAGATAGGGTCTCGAATTCAAACACAGCCATTTTAACCCAATAAAAATGTTATATCGTTAAACAATTAAATTAGAAGTTCAATATTATTTAGAGTTTGAAAATTCCACGTTTAAGTGTAATTTGAACAGTATATTTAAGGTTATATATATTATTTCTAGTCGTTCGTAAACGTGAAAATGGCAACTTTATCGTCCTCAAAAAGTTAAGACGGAATTTTGTGCTAAGCTCCGCCCACTTTCTTAAAGCTTATTCATAAATTATTCATGAGCACCGTCCTGTCCCAAATAACATAGTGCGAGGCACGCAAGGCACACGAGGCAAGTCAAACATTTATGCGCAAGGCAGAAATTGATGTAGCCTAGGCCCGCTAGTTCCATGTCGCACCTGCCTTGTATTTTAACTCCAAATTTGTTAACCAACTTTATCCTGAATACCAAACCTTAGAATTAGTACTTTTATGAAAAAAAATCACATAAAAAGTAATAATAACTCCTTTAAATTGATGGGTTTACAGATGTTTTTATCGCATACTGTTTGCGACTTTCGCATACTCAATGTTAACATATTATAAGGTTTACTTGCTTACTTTTAAGTGTATTTATATTTTTTATCTACATTCTTTTAAGCAGATTCTGATTCACTGTAACTGATTATAAGGCTGTAGCGTTAACAAATATATTGGGCCTTGTTCTTTTCACAGGAAATTGTCCCCCAGGGTGTTCCCTAAATATGGGTGAGCAAAAAGGGGAAGAAGTTTCAATTTTATAAGCAAAATTGCATCAAAAGATATTATACAGTATATTTAACACATTTTTAGTTACTTGACTTCTTATATATATATCTGTTCTTTTCTCTGCCAGCAACACGTTCAACTTACTTTAAAATTCCATATAAGATTTGGTTTTGCATGATCTTTGTTAAACCTGAAAAAAGAAAACGTACAATCCTCATATTATATCGAGTGTATCCTTACCATTTGATTGGTTAATCATATGCCATGTGTATTATTTGGATCCATCCTCATGCCTAGTTGAATAGACCAGTCCATTTTTCAAATCATGAAAATATTCTTTCCATTCCACTCATTCATTAATTGTACCTTATTGTATGTATGTTTATAATATTTTAAAACATTGAAAGAATATGACAATAGTGAAATGATATTGTTTTTATGTTTTCTATCTTTGAATTTAAATATAATTTTTATTTACTTCTTTCCTGTTTTTGTATATTTGTTGTTGTTTCATTTATTTATATTATGTACTTACATGTAGTAGAAATACAACCAATTTGCCTCACTTTTGATTCTTTGCCTTCTTTTTCTTAGTACTATAGGTTTCTGAAAATATATATAAAAACATGTAATAAAAAAAGTTAGCCTAGCAGTAGGGTGCTTTAGCTTGTTGTGTATGGATTAGCTTTAAAGCAGGTGGGTCAGAGAGGTGGTGATGTATCAATCTACAAGTGAGTGCATCATCAGTAGAAATGATTAGCCTAGCAGTGGATGTTAAAGATCAAGGTAACGATATATTAGCCGTGACTGCCTCCACAGCCCATGGTATATATTATAAGCCTAGCAGTGAGAATGGATTAATATTAGTAGCATACCATATGTTAAAACATTTAATCCATAAAAAAAGATATACACTGCTGTTTTATATCTTTAACTTAGTAGAAAACCAGAAAAGGGGAATTCTGCACTAGAAGTAAATTAGCTAAAATTAAAGGTTGACATTCAAGGTTCATTCAAAGTTTATGACTTTTGCTGAACAAGTTTAAAACTTGAAATTTGTTAAATGTTCCACAGGGCCTGAAAGGGCCCAAAATCAAATTTGGGTAGTTCAGGCAAATTTTCATATCTTTTTGTGCTTGGAATTGCGTGTGCACCCTACGCTAAACACAATATGATTTGTATAGATCATTGTTTTGAGTCTAATAATAATAATTTTTCTTTTAGTACATTTTGCTTTATGTTGAGTATTTAAATCACAAATGTACAAAACATTACACTGAACAAATCAGACGACAAAAATGATAGTAGAATATAAAATTGTCTGGCGAAGTCAAATGTTGAGGACGATCAAAGCATATTGATCAAAACGTCAAGAAACTCAACAGTTCTTTTCAGAACTATACGTAGTGTACCGCAAACTTTATATCAATACTCTAAAAGTGTTCTAAACTTGTAATAAGCAAGATAGGAACTGGCTGCATTTAGTTTTGGGATTTTTTTATTTGTGATGACCAACTAGCAGACTCATCATCAAGGTCATTGGTCGTTCAAATCGAAAGCCTCCTAATATTAATCCTATGTTCAACTCTCCAAAATGTGCAGAAATTTACCCTCTCTCAATTGAATCAAGAGATTAAGTTACTAACTGTACTATTTCTACTTATTTTATGACTGCACATGTGCAGTAACCATCTAACAAATCCACTGATTACAAATATACAACAAAGCAGGTCAACAATGCATTTCAAATCCTATTGTGTGTGAGTGTGTTAACAAGTTAATATACCATTATATATTATATATATTATATAATAAACAATGTCTTTGCATGCATACTTACTTCCTTTTCCTGGTAAATTTGCATAAGGAAAGAAAAACAATGACAAACAATGTAAATAAAATATGACATGCATTCTATTGTACAATTCTGAAGTTTAATTGTTTGAAATTGTTTCCAAATGAATTGTGATTTTGAGTTGATGTAGCAAAATGTTGGAAACAAATATGTAGACGCAATAGATTTAAGAAAATAATAAAATATGAATGAAATAAAATTTGTAAAAAATTAATGCACGTAAAAAATGAAGTAAAATTCTAATATTCTTTATGTATATAAATGAATATAATTATTTTTAAAGTAATTTATATCAGCTGCTGCTTTTACGGATTTTTTCGAGAGCTTTGCCAACTTTCATAAGTCGTTGACTGACACCAAAGTGTTTATGGTGATGTCTAAATAATGTTGCCGAACTTACATGAGTTTAATGACAGCTGATATATATCACTTTAAAAAACGTTCGGGTTTCCAAAGTATAATTATATAATAAAAACATATTAAAATAAATATAAATACCACAATGCAGTAGGATATAAAAACTTTGAAATGCAAATTATTCTCATTCATAATGCAATATTATAAATTCACAATGCACTTTTGTTATAAAATATAAAATACCACAACAGGCCAAATAATATTTTGAGGAAAAAAATGAATGCTTTTATGTAACCATGGCAAAAGCGCTAAAACCCCCCAACAATTTATTAACATAAAGAAGACATAATGAAGAACGCATTCAAGTTTGATATTAATTTATGGCAGAGTGGCAATGTTTATTGCTTCGAATCAAGATATTCCTAGTTCACACCTAAATAATGTTTATATTCAAATAGTATTGGTTCACATTAAAAAAACCTGGTCATTGTAAAGCCATTTTCATATTCAGAGTAAAGCTCTGTCTACACTATCACGCTAGTTTGATAAACAAAATATGGTGGTGATATGCCCAAATATGGTAGTGATATGACATCACCATGTCCATATATGCACATCACATTTTTTTGTTACATAAAGTTTGATAGTTTAGACAGAGCTTAAGAGTGTAAAATGTATGAAGCCAAAGCAGCCAAACCAAGTTGTATGTAATTATACAATAATTATGTAATACGTACGTCCATCTTTTTCCTTTCTAGGCCTACACGTTGTTTCCAGTGAAGCAACATGTTCTCTACTTGCTGCCACTGTAGACGTGCAACACCTGGCTTCTTTGACTGGTCCTGTAAATAAACATTTTACAACTTTAACATTTGACTGAACGATTAATTTATTAAGAATATTAGGAATAATCTATATACCGTAAAACCTCAAAATGAAGTCTATAGGCTTCTTTTTTTAGTACTCTTGGGCGGGCTTCTTTTCAAGATGGGCTTTATTTTGAGATGGGCTTCTTTTCGAGATTACTTTTGAAAACTAAAGGGGCTTCTTTTCGAAATGAATGCTGTAAATTTTGTGAATTGCTACTACAATAGGATTTTTGAGACATTACCTAGTTTACAATAATTAAACTGCAAAAGAAATGTACGATATAAACTCGATCATATATTGTATCTGCATCACAAGTTATCTGGCATTAAAACACCTTGTTCCTTTGATATTCTCGAAAAGAAGCCTAATGGGATTACTTTTGCAGACCAAAGAGTTACGGTATGGGACCCTAACCTTCTGAATTCTCTCAATATCTCCTCTACATACTTTCCCCCTTTTTTAATTTTAAATAGTAGTTACGATAATACTTATACCTGTGCCATTTTGAGATTATCTCTAACATTAATAAGGTCACGCTCTTTATCTGGAACCTTGTCGTTGCAGTCTAGGTAACCAAGAAGACCAGTAGGCTGGAAAAACCCAAATAAAGTAAATTAATTTGTAGTATAACACACCTGAGTAGATCCTTGTCGCTTGATTGGAGAATTGTGGGTCACATGATATTCATTTAAACTGCTCGAATGAGCAATTATATCAACAGTATATTTTTATTATATGCGAGTGCAACTTTGTTATATGCAAGTTGAAATTTGTTATATATGCAAGTTTAAATTTGTTATGCATGTTTATTCTGGTTACAATAAGCGTTTGATAACACAATGCTAGGCTGTGGACTAATTGTGTTCGAAAATCAACCATTAAGCTCTGTCTACACTATTAAACTAGTTTGATAAAAAAAGGATGATGTGCCCAAATATGGTAGTGATATGACCAAATGTGATAATTCATGTGACATTATCATGTTCATATATGTGACCCGATCTGGCAAAACCCTACTTTTGTCGGAAATATTCATTTTGTATTTTTTTATATATTTGGATTATTTGAATCATAAGCTTTGTAGTGGTGTTTATTTCATAAAAATTGAGTAAATATTTAAAAAGTTATTACATTTTAAAAACTTACAAATCATTCAATTAGTTTACGAGAAAATCGCGTTTGAAGTTTGCAATGAAATTCTTTTTGATACGCGCTGAAAACTCACTCCGTAGCAACGCGGTATTTTGGTCTAAGGCACAATGACGTCATACCAGGAAGTGTGTGCGATATAATAGCAGCGTGCACATCATAGTCAATTTGACTGATTTCAGACGCTGTTTTAACCTATTTAGTCACTCGAATTAACTATTTTGCACTATTGAAAAGCAGCATTATAACTCAAGCTTATTTTAACTGGTTTCGGGGGTGTTTACGATATCAACAGCGAAAAACCAAGCAGGCCTAGCTAGGCCTATTCAGATTTTTGCCGTCATCGCCTGTAAGACCTAATGTCACTGATGCCATGGGTGTTCATCAGGCCGTGTATGGCAGCGGTGCATCGACATTGGGGCTGGCGTTAGTAGTAAACTAGCCTAGACAAGTTTGGCGCCTTGCAGAGTCACAGCTTGCTAGCTACTAACATTGTATTGACGATTTAATACATTTGTTTTTTTTTATAACGTGGAAGATTCGCTGTAATGTTTGGACTTGAATCCAATGAGTTTAAAAAACATTTAAGATGAAAGGACTGGACAATAAATTAAATAAATAATTAAGAGCCGATTGGATATATAAAATGTATAAAGAAAACTATTTATTGACAATAAAGCTAGGCCCAGTAGTAGTAGGCCTACAACCATAATAAAATTAAGGCCTAGCCCAAAAAAATATAGAAAATACAATTGAATTTATGACGTGAATTGTTTTTGACTTGTCTATTTTACTATGGAAAAAACAAATACTATTTGCTATTGCAGAACACGCCGAACAAATTACTTTGAATATTAAAATCGTTTTTATTCCAATTTACGACATGCTGTGTGTAAAATGAAAATAACCTCACAAAAGTGTAAACAACTTTTTATTTCCGCGCGTAGAGCGTATAACATCTAGCGCGTTGACCAATAACGTTTGTTATTGCGATGATGCGCCATAGCAACACACGCAGTTCGCTGTTTCAGAAACTTCGAAGAACCGAATTTTCTGAAATTATGTCAGAGTAAATCAACGTTTTCATTGGTTCCTTCTTTAAACTCCGCCCTAAAACTTCCATATTTGGAATGTCAAATGGATGAGCTTTATTTTGATGTGTGACCTTTCAACATTGTGCAGCGAACTGGCGATCAAAATGTCGTCAAACTCGGAAACTTTCAACTGAATTTACGCAAAATTTTAGCGTAGATCGTGAATAAATTGTTAGGCTTGAGGAAAATACATGTTTTTAAAACTCTCTTTTTTCATAATTTTAATTAAATTTCGGGAGTTTAAATCAGGTAGACGTATTCTTAAATAGTGAAATATTTCGAAAATGCAAAAGCATGTAATCTGCCAGGGTAGTCGATTTGGACGTATTTTGACTGATTACGTGAATTTTGAATTGCCGACAAAGAGAGGGTTTTGCGAGATCGGGTCACATATGGGCACATCACATTTTTTTGTCACATAAAGTTTGATAGTGTATACAGAGCTTTAGTGTGCGCTGCCTATAATTGTTATAATTTACTCCACGTCTAAAATTAGAGCCTGCCGTTAGAAAGAATGGTTTAGGCCTTGGCCTAGCCTCTATTTCATGATCGTCTATTTCTTGTTCATGACAACAAAGAATCGACTTACTAGAATTCGTTTAAGAAGCGCCATCGCTGTTGGATGTCCTGTAACCCAGAGAGCAACCAAATGACGACTTAATTGCCTAAAGTATAACAACAATTAAAAAATTTATAGTAAAAAATATAGTCAAAATAATGAAATTTGGTTCTTGTGGACCTTGTTGATGTTCTTTTGTCTTGTTTTTTTATGTATTCCAGTCTGTAAATGGCGGGCTCCCTGCTGTTGATTGCGAATTGAAATTTAAAAAAAAAACAATTTAAAAAAAATAAAGTTAATACTGTAATACAAAAAATAACAGAATTTACAATCACAGCACCGGTACTTGCCTATTTGTTAACATTCTTCCATCTGAACTAGTTGTGAACATAGACGTATGAAGGTGTCTTGGAAGTGCGCCCTCTGCTAACGCAAGGTCTTGCATCTTGGCAGCAATCTCGGCATCTCCCTCCTAATAATTATGATAATTAATAATCAATTAACTCCCTTCAAGGGCCTATATTATGCAATTTACCTCATTCCAAAAAGTTTTGTTTAAACCAAAGTTGAATCAAGCCAAAATATTAGTTTTAAGTTTAGATTTATTCTATTGAAATGAAGAAACTTACCTCGATGATGGCTTTCATAACCAGCCCAGCTCCTTTCACAACTGTCATAGAGGGATGCTGTAAGAGAAATGTTAAATAATATCATAATTACACATTTCAAGTGAATTAAGGAGTTGGGTAGCCGAGTCGTTAGGACACTTGACTGTCATACAGAGGTTCCAGTCCACTCAGCTGTAAATGAGTACCTGGTTGAAAATACTAGGGAGAAAAAGGCAGCGTGGAAAGGAACTGGTCATCCTACCACATAATGCCAAGGCCGAGTACAATGAGCTCCTAACTGCTCATTCCCTTACGTTCAAAATGAACACAGGACTCACCTTGATCAATAAAGTCAATATTAATGAAAATATTGGCAGGCTAAATTTGGTTTCAATCAATTCAATTTTCTGTACACTTCAATGCAGAATAAATGCTATTTACTAATGTCAATTTAATTTTGCTAGTACAGATGAGGAGATATTCATTTGTTGATCATTCATTTGAATCGGTCCACAAACAAAATGGAAAATGTTAAAAAACAAGAAAAAAAAACTTATCTAAAACTATTTACCAGCAAAAATAAAACAAGACATTATACAATTTGTCAGAAAGAGGGACAGACTCTCCTCCAAAGATAAACTGGTGCCCATAAAATGATTAAAAAAAACCAATGAAATAAAAATATAAGCTCTGAATACAATATCAAACTAGTTTGACAAAAAAGTGTGATGTGCCTAAATATGGTAGTGATACGCACAAATATGGTAGTGATATGACATTATGTCCATATGGGCACATCATATTTTTTTTGTCACAAATTTGATAGTGTAGAATGCTATATAAACCTGAAACAGCTTGTAAAGAACTCTGCCCTTTCCTGCCACTTGTTCCAACAGCGAATCAAAAAGATTCCCGTCTGTTGTCTCGCTGTACGGCGCACAAAGAGCAAAGGTTAAAAAGTCGAGCAATGATGTGATAACCAAGGCTCCAGTGCCACGAACCTGTGTACAAATAATATAACACATATGTTTATAACAACAATTCAAAACCATATCGTTTTTTATCATAAAAGTCATAATAGTGGAAAAAAAAATTGGAAAACAAATTCATGATAGAATCAAATTAAAGCAGAAATCCTTGTTGGATAAATCGTATGTCAGGATTGAACCCATGACCTTATGAGATTGGTAAGAAATCTAGCATGTTATTTTCCAAGCTAAAATACCATTACATAACTATACAGTCTAATAGTGTTGTCTTGTAATGATAGTTTGTACACAGTATAGTCCCCAAAACGTGAAAAATAAAGATGAAAAAAATAACTTTGAATATGTCATTTTATATATATATAATATAAATATTCAGCAATCATTTTTTCAGGGGGACAATAAATCTTTAAAGAAAATTTGTTTTGGTACATACCACATGAGTACTGAACAGGTCTAGAAGGCTTTCTAGAAACTTTTTAGATGAAAGAAGTGAAGTTTTGTTCAACTGCTCTTGGCGAAGATCATAATCATCATGCATAGGCTGTAAATATACATAAAGAAACATAAAGAAATATAACATTGTACACTGCAAAGGGTAGAGGTTTTCTGATTTTATACGATTATAATAACGTAAAGGTTTGCTGTACACGATGAATTCCAAAAAAAGGAAATAAAGTTGAGAATGTAAATTAGTATCTTCTATCTACATAGTAAATAGGAATGTTTATGTTCTGAACATTTGGAGCTAAAAATCAACTCTCAATGACCAGTTGTTTCAGAGATATAGAGTGTTTAAGCGAAAATGGCTGGCATTTTACATTATGCAAATTAGGTAACCCAAGGGGTCATTTTGCTTGGCACCCATCATTTGGAAGAAACTGAACCAAACACCCTTATTTCAGCCCTAACAGACTCCACTAATCAGCACTGTTGTCTGTGGCATTAGACGCACAGTCAATTCAATTCAATTTCTTTATTGCTGCAAATGCCATCAAGGGCTAATATCTGCTTAAACATACTACATCATACAAACATATACATATTTACATTAAAATTGTTGTTATCATTACTATAGTTATCAACTATACAAAAAATAAAATACATAAACGTACCTGCATAAGTGCTGATAACATATCAATAGCTGCATGCGTCACACCATCATCCTGCCGTTTTAACGCTTTTACAACTTTAATGCCTACTTTTTCACGGAATCTGAAAAGAATTTACACGTATCTCAAAAAACTAGATTACCAGTTCCTTTACTTTATTAAATAAAAAAATATGAATGAGAAAATAAAGTATCAATACTAGATTTAGACTCACTTTGGAATTTGTGTAAATGCACCGAATCCGGCCTTAGAGGCTACTAGCCGACGTAAAGCTTGAAACTGGCTTTCTAACTCAACAGCAGATATAGTATTCTGATCACCTATAAACAAATTGATATATATATATATAATATAACAATCAATTACAGTTGAATCGCCCTGTGAGGACACCACTTCAAAGACTTCCATTTCAGAAACATTTAAATACAATTTCTACACAAAATACTGTTTTTAAAAAACACAGTGAAATGTTCTTACAATTAGGAGGTCTTTAGCATTTAGAATTTTGTAAATATTTGTATTAATCAAGCTAAAAGGTTTGGCCTTTGGTCACCTTTTCAGACAGTTTTTAAATCTGTTTTCAAATTTCGCCTTCTAAGCGCTGCGATACCAGTTTGGAAAAGAGCCCTTCATTATCACAATTCTTTGAACAATACAGAACATAAACAATGTTATTTGTTACCTTCCTTTGCCAACAATGCTAGCAATGCAACATTAATCATCTTCTCCTTGTTGTCTGTAAAAAATCCCTGTAAGCAATGTATATACAAAAGGTTATCTAAGAACTCTCACTAACAGGGTCATAATCATTAACAGAGACTTCAAGGCTCTCCTCGACGATAGTTCTGGTGGTAGAACTAGTCTTACTGGAGGTCCTATGTACACATCTGGATTACATGCACTTTTAAGAATCAAGTGGAATAGTATGGGAAGGTAGTGTTACTGTAAAACAAGAAATAAAAGCGTTGCTTGATTTTACAAATCTATAAAATCATTCTATAGACAAAATGAAATTGCTTACATCTTGCGTGACAGCATGGAGTAGACCACTATATGATACATTGCTGTTGAAACGAACAACGGCATCTGCAAAGCTGATACCTACAATCAACAAAATATATTGAATAAAAAATAAGTAAAAAAAACCCCAAAAAAACAGAGTATGGCTTGGACCACCTGTATTTATATATAAATCTATTTATAAAATATTTAAAAATGTTATTGTGTTTATTTTAGAGGCCGTTCTATTGAATCATAGACTACTAAAATTAATGATTAATTAAATACTGCTCCAATTGAAACTCAACACACTAAGTTCTTAGTTAAAAACAATCCTAAAGCTACTACAGTGGCCCAAAGAATTTTAAGTGGAGAGTAACAAAGTTGTTATTTTCTTTTTGTATTTAAGGACCCCAATGAAAATAAGTTTTTGATTAAACTTTCTTTGGATATCTTCAGTTCATTCAGTTATTATTGTTTCTTATTTCTACTGTTTTTGTGAAAATTGAATGAACTGATGTTAAAATAAAAGTATGTATTAGACACTAACTTGGAGGTGATGCGAGAAACTTCAAATGATGGGCTTCCACTTCCTCGTCTACTGGTACGTAGTATGGCGCGTGACGAAGACCCCGATTTGAGAACGTCATCTTGACATGAGCATCCCGATTGCCACTTGCTCTCACGCCATCTAGCACACTAGCTATTAAGTTGTCCCTGTTACATGAGAAATATATAAAAATAATAAGATTAACTTTGTGGACAGGAGTTAATAATAACGATCAAGATAAAGAAAACCTGTTGAAAAATAGGGAGAGACCATATGGTACTCACGATTTAAACCTATAAAAGACATAAGTCTATACAGCAGAAAGGCATATCCAACACATTAAGAGAACCTCTAGTCTAGTCTAGGCATAGCCAAGGCATAATACATTCTCTTGCCTAGGGATAGCTTAGACCTAAATCAAAATAGCAGTGCAAGTCATAAATACAAAATCTATGTAATCATACCTGTCTGTTGATGAAAATTTCCTCTGATAACCTTTGACAAACTCTATGAAGAATATTTGAGGGCTTTCCTGACTTCGTACTAATGCAAATACCTAAACATAAAAATAGATAGATAGACTGATAAATATGTTTGTTCGCTCATTCTTGATATGAAAAATCCAACAGCGTATCAAATTTTCAATCGCACATAAGAAAAATCCTAATACTGAGGATTTGAACCCAGGACCTTAGGAATGGAAGGCTGATAAGAAAATGCTGAAACACTATGCCACAGTATAGCTCATCTTTATAGCATATTTTATTATTTTTTCATTTTCTTTATTTCAAGTCAAATCCAACAGCAGAGAGTCAAATACTTACAGAAAGAATATGAACTAGATTTAATTCGTCACTATGACGAATTATAGGTTATATGCATTGATTAAAATAAAGATAATTGATTTGTAAAAGATATATTGATTGATTGATTTTCTCAGAATCTTTAATTATTTATAATATATGCTAGGATCTTACTAACGCAAATACAATAGCCGGTATCGCAATCCGATCAAAGATCCCTCTGCGTATAATGTCATAAACCACATTTGTTACATAATAATAAAGACCTAAGTTTCTTTTTATCTAGATTTCATTATAAATCATGTGTATAATCTATACACTAAGAAATAAAATTGAACAAACAATACAAATAATAAAAAAAAATCTTATTTCGTTTCGTTACCCAAAGTGAGGCTCGATCTCGGTACCTTGAATGCTATAGACACGAGCACAGACCACCGAGCCATACGCAACTTACTAAAACATGTAGAATGATTCCTCCGTGTATTTACTATTCAGTAGCCACTTTGGTGCAGATAGATTATTACATACCGCAATGAATTATAATTTATTACTATGATGACATCTTTAAAAATTTTAAAAAATGATGCACTGTCAAACTATATACTTTTAACTTTAATATATGAAATTCTTAAGAAAGAAAGTTAATGTTAAGTTTGTTATTTCGGCCTAAGAAAATGTCAAAATTTGTTTGATTGTCGAAATTAATTTTTTTTAATTCAATATGCAATTAATGATGACTTAATCAACTTTTGTTCTCTTAATTTGATAATAAATCATACATATGATACATACACTTCAAGAAAATGAAATAAAAAATAGGTGTTCCCCAGCATTCTGACGATATATATTAATTTTAAAATTTAGTATATTTTCACTATTTTGTTAACTTATACGTGCGTAGCCTGTCACTTTTGACGTGCTTGTATAACGCAATTTCGAGTTGAAAAGTGAATCAAATATGATGATATTATTAAAGAAAGATTGTAAAACAGAAATCGGGCAAAAAGAGTGCGCATTAACGTTTAACGCGCAGTGCGCGTGCAAAATTCTGCGCACTCGTGGCAATTTTTTAAACGCTTAAAATTGCCTGAAACGTACTCTAATTTCATCGAAAATAAATTTTGACAATTTTAAAACTTTTAAGCGCGCGTACGCATGCGTTATATGCGCTACGCACGTAATTATATTGCCATATGATGAAATATGACCTGAAATTTATGAGTACCAAATTTTGTTTAAAAGTGATTCATGCTTGTGAAGATATGATTACAAACGTGATTTCATTAAATCGCGCGTAGACCGCGTAATTTATGATTGCGCACCGTGAAAACATGACCACATCGATTCCTGGCCATAAGGAATATACTCTGAAAAATTGACTTAGCTAGATGAAACTGATGCCAAGATAATTCACGGACAAAATAGTGCTAAGGAAAGAATAAATAAATAAATAAATAAATAAAGATCCTGACAGAATCAAGAGGTTATATGCATATCATGCATATAACCTAATAATAGAAAGAACAATTCAACTCAAAAAACATTTTCTTAATTTAGACTTATTATAATAATAATTAATTATTATTATTATTATAATTATTATAATAAGGAATAAAAACCTTACATCACACAAAGGCTTAGCAGATACTGTGTTGTATGTAGCAGGGTCTCGCTCTACTAAGCACGTTTCTGTCAGACATAGAACACGCCTCACAGGGTCTACATGGCGCTGCGAATATTTTTGAACATTGAATTCTGCTAATGATGTCATACTGTTGTCATCACTGAAAAACAAAAGTAAACATTTATTACATAAAATTCAATTTGTTTTTCATTAAAACATAAGTTAAGCACATGATACTTCATAAAAAGGGTTTCTAGCATCCCAGTGAAGATTTATAAGCCTGGCGAGGACATATATACTATATTATTGCCGATAATTGATTGTTTTTTTCTCTGTTGATTCTTGTTTAAATTTTTCTTCTACCTATATTTTCCTTTTTATTTTAAAATAGTCCTTTTACCTGTATTTTCCAAATCTATTTAACACAAACTGGTCGAAGGTGATTGGGTCTTTCCGTGTGCGGAGCGTGATGCCAATATAACAACCTGCGCATTCAATGGCATACTTTAGTAAGTCATCCCTCTGGTCTGATGCAAATAAATGCTGTAAAGAAAATGTGTTAAAAAAATGTGTACAAAATTTAAATGTCTATAGCTAGATACATTCAAGATATATTGTCCCCCTAAAAAATAATTTTAAAAAACATTTTTTTTTTAATATGTCATTTTAATGTCACATAATAGTTATTCACTTTGACTAAAAACTGAATCGAAAAAATTATTTACCCGAAAAAATGTAATTTAAAGGAAAAAGTACTTAAATTGTCTGTCAGACAGTTTTTGGTTAAAATTATTCTTTTTTTGTATTTTTATTATTATGAAATATTAATTGTTGCGTTTTTTTTTCTACAGAAGTGAATAACTTTATTAAAACTGCAATATGGCTTATCTGATTTTATTAATCTTAATTTGTCATGTTTTTGGGGGACAAAACATCTTTAAACATTCTTGTTATAATAGAATATACATTTTCAAAGAAACTTACCAGTCGACTAAAACCACCATAGATAATAGCAAATCCACCAGGATAACCGCTAACCTAAAGAATAAGGAAGAAATTCAACAGTTAACAATTTAATACAAGTTGGTGCCGTGTATATCCAGTGCATATTGAACTTAGCACACTATTCAGTTTGCAGATTATGGTAGGTGCTGGACTGCTGTTGAGGGTCTAATAAATAGTTTTACCTATCTGGCACTAGGTCAGGATCTACAATCATGGCACTAGGTTAGGATTTGATTTTGGGAATTAACCATAAGCTCTGTCTACACTATCAAATTAGTTTGACAAAAAAAATGTGATGTGCCCAAATATGGTAGTGGTATGTCCAAATATGGTAGTGATATGACATCATCATATCTATATATGGGCACATCACATTTTTTTGTCACATAAAGTTTGATAGTATGTAGACAGAGCTTTAGAAGGCAAACACATTTTCTAATGGCAATTTTTTTACAGTGAGTTTAGGAAGCTATTGAAAGTAATGATTCGATACTAACTTGGGTAAAACCTTCAATATCTTTATAGTAGTAGGTAGTAAGAATTTTATTAGTTGCAGCATTCACTTGATCGATTCCGCAATCATTGACGTCAAGTATAACAGGCACACGGTTTTCACTCCAGTGATGTTTGTAACAATTAAAACGCTGTAAAAAGACAATTAAACAGGAAACAATTGTAATGCAATAATGGCTGCCTCATTTGGCTAAAATTGAAACATTTTATATAGATATATACTGGTATTGAGTTAGCAAAACAATGACGAGCTTGGGTTAGTATTTGTTTCATCACAAACCTACAGTACGCAATTGTAATTTTTTTTTTAAATTGGTGAAAAAAAGCTTTTGGTAAAATTATTATTGTTATTTATTACCATGTACAATATTCATGAATATAAACATAATTTAAACATAATTTAAACATATTAAATATTAATAATCTTAAATTAATAATTTGTGAGATATTTTCAATTAAAAAACTAATGCTTAAGTAACAACAGTAAGTAACTAACTTTTGACTTGGACTTGTATCCACAAAATTGTTCCTTGAATCTCTGAAATTAAATAAAAGTTCAGAGAGCGTAAATAAGAAAACGAGATATAAAATAAGAAAATAAATGAAAAAAATTTTAAAACTAAATTGCTTGAGATTTACAAAAATATGGAATACGAAACATGAAGTAAAACATCAATAATAAATAGCATTGGCAAATTGTTTGCCCAAACGTGTTCTCATTTTTAGTAGGGCAAACATTTGCTTAGTTCCTGGACCCAAAAAATAAACAAATAAAAATAAATTACTGTATATCCTCTGGTAAAATCCCACCCACCTAGAAATCAAATTGGGCCGACTTTGGAGGGTGGGACTATACCCGGGCAACCCTGGTTCAGGAAAAATGGTAAGCATTTCCAACCAAAAACTCATCTGAACTGGCTAAAGAGAGGCCTACATCCATACATACTGGGACTATACCTAGGGATATGCCTGTTTGTGAAATCAGACATAAAGTAGGAGGTGGGATTAAACTCGAAGTGGGATTATACCCGAGCATATACGATATATATGTACCATGGCTTCTGTAACGAGATCAGCTCGGTGTTCCGTTGAAAAGCGCATTGATTCATTCTTCTTTCCGCGTCGGAAAATAATGGTGAACTCATTGGTAGTTTGAGCTTTTACATTCGGGCCAATACTCACAAATTCTTCATACATCCACTAAAAAAAATGTATTTGTTTGAATATTCGTTTAAAACTCAAGAATGATATATTTTCTCCTTGCGTCTTGTTTGTTTAATTTGTATTATATTTTGTAAAATGTATCTTTTGCCTGAATAAATAATAATAATAACGTTATTGTGATGTTTGGCGGTGTTGGGTATTGTAATGGCAATGACAAAGTTTAGCCTAAGCATTACTTTAAGGTCTACTGCCCAGCTTAATTTTAATACAGCCCCTCCCCTCCGCCCACCTGAAGCATCCCACTGCAGGTTAACACTGAGTATGGGTAAAAATGGCTCTTAGCCATACAGTAGGGGTTTAGTTCCCTTTTGTGTTTCCTGCAACTTACTTTGTAGTTGTTTGTTTGTAGTTGTTTGTTGTTCTTTTTTATGTTTTTTTGCAATAAAGAATAAGAATATGCTATCGTATATTAGGGTTTTACAACAAAACACAATTGCAGAAGTTAGAGTACTTACATGGTTTGTATTTTCTAAAGTTCCAGGGTTATATGTGGTCACTCCCTTGGTACCAACAGCAAAAATTCTTTTGTATCTGAATTTTTAATAAAAACTCAGGTTATTATGAAGAAATTAGTTGTTTATACTCAACAATAAGTCAGATATTTTGGTCAACTCTGATGTAATTCTGCTCAACGCTCAGAACATTAAGAGCACTTCAGTAATATTCGGATGCGAATAAAATTCATGACCTCTTGATCACGTGACTAGCCTGCCTTTAAAACTTCTGCAACACCAAGCTTTCGCAGATTTCTATAGCTAGTTTCCACCCCAAGATACTGTAGACTTATTTAGGAAGGCTGAACTCAGTTAGAAAAATAACAACATAATTGATTTAACACATTTGTTGAAATCACCTAAAACAGAATAACAACAGAACATAACCACAAATCTAACAATAATCTTAGTAGTGCTGTAAACTCAAAAATAAAAAATTCACTTTTACGACATACATTAGGTAAAATCCTCAAAACACACAAAAAATAATCAAGTTATAAGGTACAAATCAATTATAATAAATTGGAATTTGTGTAGTTAAAAAAACACAATTGTTCAATTTTTTAACTCATGAAATATTCTCACCATCCAACTCATAAACATTTATTATTTGTAAATTATGTTTAGATAATGGTGTTGCACTCTACAATAAGTTATTCAAAATAACCTTACTTCAGTACTTTTATTTTGATTACTTATTTTTATTTTGTACGCATCCAGCAGCGAGCACAAACTCACCAATTACAAGATGGATAAACTATTTTATACTTTATCGCGCTTATAAACTACATCTCATTTGAGGCTTAGTGGAGTTACAACCCTGGAACTTGGTAAGGATTGAACCCTGGACCTAGGGATTGGAAGGCAAGCATGTTAACCTTCAAGCTACAGCTCCACTACAACTTGTTTATTTTTATAATAAATATTTGTAGTGTACTTACTTGCCCCTCCAAGAGTGTTTTGTTGTAAAGTAGCTAGCTACATCCACATTTCCCTTCTTTGGTATCGTCTTACTTTCTGACATTTTGTTCCAATATCTCTTCACACAAACATCAAAAAATATTCTAATATTCTTAAAAATAAAGTTCTAATGTAAATTACAGTATATTTATAAATATCAAGGCTTGATTTTTGAAATTGTTATATTACCAGGCTAGTTTCTCACAAGCCCATTCAGCTGAGCCTCAAATTTTTTTTGCAAAGGTTGTTTCAACCCAACGACATACTACTTCTAGATACTTATATGAAGTTAGGTTCATACACAGGCTACAATCAGATATAAAATTCAATCATACAGAGTGATGTAGTAGGCCAATCTTTTAAGAACAATTTACAGTAATATTTTTTCTCATACAACCCTCCCTTTAAATGAACATAGTGTCCTGAAATCCCCCTGAAAATGCTAGGCCTAGGCCTATGTTATTTTTGTTTTTTTACACTTTGGTTTGTCATATCACTGTTTGTCATCCCAAGATGGCTTGCGTAGCACGTAAAATTGTGTATATAAGTGCGAGACAAAAAAATTAGATATGGATGCAAAAATATTTTTTTTAAATATTTTTAATTCAAAATGATTAAAATTAAAAATCATTTATTGAATGTTTATTCTAAAAAGAATATTGTAGTAACAAACAACCTTGGTTAATAATATCGCCAGTATATGGCATTTTAGGAACAACGGTACTGGCCTAAGCCTGGCTAACCACTTGAGGCCAATTTACAGTAAGTAGTAGGAAGGGCGGCCGACCCTAATCGAATGACCTTTCCTCCCTCTCTCGCGCATGGACCGGTGATTTTCAAGCAGGGCCTAGCCTAGTTGTTTACAAGATTCAATTATCAGAATAACACTACAAATAATGTAAATTTTATAATTGCAAATATTAACTAATTTATTCGACTTCGTCTTACCAAACTTTTAAACTTAATCAATAACGGGAAAGACAAATTTCGTAGAATTATCTTATCCTGATCTCGTGACTATGCTCGTCGCCATTTTTCATGGACACGGCTAAAAATTAAAGAGCATGCGCTAAACAAAACCCGGAAGTTGAAGTAGTTACGTATTGCTGCTTCCACATCTACTACATGGTGGGCAGCCACAGTGAATTCTCGACTGCCGAATGAATACTATGGCACGCTATATTATAATATTTATTGAAACTACACCTTTAGAGATGACACACGTTCATACACGATGCGTTCTTAAAATAAATATATAAACAGCAAGCAGATACAAAAATACAACAAATTACACAAATTAAGTAGTAAATAACTGAAAAATAATTTAAAATAGTAATAGTGAAAAACTGAAAATAATAACAGTAGGTCCTAAATAAAAATAATAACTGAAAAGATATATTATAATACAGTCTATACCGCAACACAAAACTGCGTTGTATTTGTAAGATCACTTCGTATTTTCCATTATCTTGTTAGATAATAATGTTACATTATTTTGTCAAAACACATTAAAGTATTATTGCCGAGGGAAAGTACATCACTTCCCAGAACATAGTTGTTAAACTTGTTACTGGTGCAGTAAAACAGTATTCTCAATTCTAATTCATTTATGGTAAATTAAACTCCTACTTTAACATATTTCTTTTCTTACACGTTGTATCACACAATAAAGTGAGATATCTCTTTAATAAAATCATTATACGGCAGTGGCGCCTCATACGTTTTGATATAAAATGAAAATCGTCTCATCTTGATCACAAATAATATTTACTAGTTTTGGAGATTGATTACGTGTGTAAATTGATACTATAAACAAATTATTTTGGTAAGTGGAATTTTAGATACCTTTATTAATTATGTAGACTTTATTATTTGATGCCTTTTGAAGAGGCCGTCAAGTAACATAGAATCGCAAGCCAGCCTTCTAGCTAGGCTAGCCAGCAGGCCGAAGAAGAAGGCGTTCACAAGCAGAAGTGTCCGAGTAACACCCGGTTTGGAGTCCGCCCGGCGTGAGTACTCTCGTCAGATATAGCCTGGGTATGCAGGCTCAGTAGTAGGCTAGAGGAATATTGCCTAAACATTGTTGTTCTTTTAGGCCTGATATTAATAAGTTTGGCATAGCGGCCTATACCATCTCTGGTGATATTCAATTAAATTGAAACCTAAAAAAGAAGGCTAGCCTAGCTAACTCTGTGTAGATAGGTGCAGAAAAGACAACAAATTCCAACCAGTGGTCCACTCACTGTGTACTAGTAGTAGGCTAGGGCCTAGGCTAATCCAAAGTTATACATTTATTTATTTGATACCCTAAAAGATGAGTAGTTTTAACTAAAGTGTACTACTCTAGTGTACCTAGACATACAATGATTCTTTTACAATAGATTGATAAAATCGTAGTAGGATGCACTTCTTATTGATCCTGGCTAATTATTCAGAATCTTTCTTATGCTTCAATGATTTTCCATTACTTTAGTTTATAATCTTCATAGATCCATATAGTCATTTTATCATTATTATTCTTTGTTTCCAATACAGTACATAATTGTTAAATTAAATACACTAAATTTGTTGTTATAGTATGTGCCCCTTTTATATTGAATTCATGGCAGATTGGCTGTACAATAAATATCAGTTCCATGCATACATCAAGTTACTGGGACAACTTCAGAACCTAGCAAAATGTCCCTTTAATATCCTCTCAATAGGGGTTGGCTGTAGTTTTAAAACATACTGTAAAGTATATTATTAATTGCCCCTTATTCGTTTCTTAAGAAAATGTCCATTTAATCTTTCTCTTTCTTTCCCTTTTCAGGGAATTTATTATTTCAATGTATATTGGCCTTTGGCCCTAATACAAACAAATAAAAATAACTATAACTTAAGATAATGGTTTCTTCTTTCAAAAGCAAAGTAGACGTATTTTCCTAAATTATAAGTAAAATTTGTGTTGGAAAGTAATAAACATAGCTTATTAATAGAAGGAAAAACACGAATAAATCTTGGAATAAAACTTTTTCTTAAATCATTGTAAAATGTGCATTGCAAAATAAAATGATATTCATCCTCAATAATGTTCTTTTTACATAATTTACACGTTCTCTTATACCTTTCTACACCCTCCCATCTGCCCTTTTCAATTTCTAGCTCTAATATTCCTAAACGTAACTTAGTTAATAATCTTCTTTGTTTAAAATTAATGATGTTGGTCAAGTGATAACTTAAACATATTTCTTTTTTATAAAGAGAAAAGAGCTTTAACTTATTATGTAAACTAAATTTTTGAATGCATTTTTGTTTTTCAATATCACATAAGCGCAACTTAAATTCTCTCAAAAATAAACCTTTACTATTAACATATTGTTGTAACCATATATAACCAAAACCAGTAGAAAAAAGTAAGTGTTTGACCTGTTGTGCCCAACAATTCTCATTACGGTTAACTTTTCTAAGTTGAAACTCATAACACTTAAAAATGAATCTGTCATGATCTAAAGTAATAATATGTAACCAAAATCTTATAACTGTAACTAAACAATCCAAAGAAAGCGGTAATCTACCTAACTCAGAAGTAACAGCGGCATTTGGTGCATTTTTCCCAACTTGCAATAAATATCTACAAAATTTAGTATGCGTTTTTTCAATAATGTTTATGCTATCTGACATTCCCCAGATTTCGCTTCCATACGTTAAAATAGGAAGTAATTTCACATCAAAAATATGGTTCCATGTTTTAATTGGAAGAAAAGATAAGTTACGATAAATAAATGATTTTAAGCAGAATAAACTTTGATTTGCTTTTTGTTGATTATGTTGCATTGAGTTGTTCCATGTACCATTTGAACTAAAAATAACACCAAGATAATTATACGAATTAACAATTTTTAATTGAATATTTTTATACTTCCATTTTTCGATGTTCCTTAAATTGCGGCCATTTTTAAAAACCATAATTTTGGATTTTGTAGTATTTACAGTAAGTTTCCAAGTATCACAATAAAGTTCAAGTTTATTTATTAATTTTTGGAGACCTTTCACCGTATCACTAACAAGCACTAAGTCATCTGCATAAAGAAGATGATTCATATGACAATCTCCAATTTGAATGAAATCGTTTACCTGATTAAGTATACCACTCAAATCATTAATGTAAATATTAAAGAGTAAAGATGACAACGGAGAACCTTGTTGTACTCCAATCGAACAATTAAAAGATGGACTAAGTTTGTTGCCAATTTTAACATGAGCAGATAAGTTTTGGTATAAGGAATTTATTATGTTTAACATTCTGCCTGAAACACCGATATATTTCAGCTTATGTAGTAAAAGTGTATGATTTATAGAGTCAAAGGCACGTTTAAGATCAACAAAACAAACAAAAATCCTACCCCTCTTTTTATCTAAGTATTTAGAGATGACGGTATCTAAAATGAATATATTATCTGTCGTTCTATATCCCTTACGAAAGCCTGCTTGTTCCTCATGAATTAACTTTTTACTATTTGTAAATTGTGTTAACCTAGAATTAAGAATTTAATAATAAGGTTGTGTTCAGAAAAGTGAATCAACTGTATAAATATGTCATTCATTAATCTTCATACAATTTTATCTTTATTAATATTATTATTAATCTAATATTAATTATATATTATTATTATTACAATTTTACATTACAACAATCCTTGCCTACAGTATATCTAGTCAAAACACCAAAAATGGAATAGTTTTTGTGATCATTTTAGGCTCTCAATTGCCATAAATTAAGTGTTTTTTTTTAAGTGACCACACTTGCAAAGTGTACGAAATTGGAGAAAAACAAGTTTGAATAATAATAATATTAAAGTACTGTAAGCCTTAGTAAAGAATAAATAGTCCAGGTTTTTTCTTGTTTTTAAGATAAAAGACATCTTGTGTGAAATAGGCACAATTTAATTTGTAACTAAATATTGTAGAGACTTTTAAACCATTAAGTCTGTATGTTTCCTCCATGCTATAAAACTATGTATAAATTAATGACCTTTAAATTTAAATTCAACTCTATTTTAATTACATGTCAAGTTTATTTCGCTTGCAGCTATTTAGGATTTCCTGTATTAAAGTACTTCTATTTTAGATATTATGTTTTTTTACTTTAGGCAGTTGTCCAGTTCTTTCCTTCATTGTCAAATTGTAATTACTGTCCTATCCAAGGTTCAATAATTACATCATACTATTGACCTTCCATTTAATTTTACAGGTTATTATACCCTACTCATTTCTTAAAATGTTAATTTAAAAGTTTTTTGTTGTTTGTTTTATTTGTATATCAAACACATTGTATAAAAATATTGTAATGAATAGTAAGAACAAGAAATGAAATAATATACTATAATTTATAAAGATAAAATGGTGTGTGGTAGGTCACCAAAATAAGATCACCATTACAAAAAAGTGGATTTTGAGGGGGAGGAGAAAAAAAATTAAAAATAATTAAATAATAATACTGTACAGTAATAAATAAATAACTTTCATAATATTTGTTATCTTTTAAAAAGATTTTATAATATAAAACAATTAAACAAATTGTTTGTTTACATAAAAAAAATGGGTAAACTGTGTATAATAAACAAACCATAATGTAATGTAAAATATACAGCGAAATTACACAAGATTTAACTATAACTTCAATTTGAGAGTCAGCAGTCCTCCTATGATCTTAACTAAAATAAATTTATTATAATATCAAAGAAACTGTTATGTAACTGTAGTCAACAAAATATTATTGTTTGCTTTCTGACATCCCAAGTAGAATCCAATTTATATTAATTGTTTATATAGAATATTATCTACAGTACAGTACTTGAAAGTTTCTGCTATTGTTTTTAATGCTCTTTGTTAAATTGAAGGCTATCCCTTCCCTGAAGTATTCCTAACATTGTTGATATTATTTCATAATTGCAAGGAGACATCTCCCTGGTAATTGTAGACATCTCCCTGGTAATTGTAGACAAAGACATTAAAATACAGCAATAACAAAGAATCTCGTATTCAACAAAGTTTTCCTTATTTTAGAGTACAAAAATTATTAATACTGCTTTTTTAATTAGGTAATCCACCACCAATGGAGAATCAGAAACACATGCAGAATTGTATTCATGATATTCTTTGTAATACTTACAAAAGGTACTACAGTATGTTTAAAGTTTCTATGGCATAATACTGTAGTACCTGGTTCAAAATGACTATCACATTTTTCATTTTTTTTGCATGGATTTAGAAATATTAATCATAGTTTCTTTCAATCAATTGTTTCAAACCTTACATTATAATCAGGAAGTAAATGATAAATAACGTAATAATGAAACACAAATCGTTTTGAAACCATATTAAAATGTACCACCTTTTATTTACCCTAATTATGTTTTTTTTTCCATAGATTTAAATCTGTTTTAACTTTAATTGTATTTATTTTTATAGATTTAAATCTCTGTTTTAAATCTAATTGTATTTATTTTTAGAGATTAAATATGTATGTTTTAGACAGGGAGAGAGTACAGTACAATATTCAAGTAACAGTAGCTGATTAATTACATCTGTATACCACATTGAGGGTGAAGGGTTAAGTTATAAGCCAATAGCACTAGAACCGCATACTTATGAACTTATGTTCCAGTTTCTTGGTTTTCTTATGGTCTTAATAGCATTAGTACAGAAAGTTTCAATTCTTTTTTCTCTGCATTTGGTTTAAATTCAGTTCAGTTTTATTGTTCAGTAATTTTATTTTGGCTTAAAAATTCAGTTCAGTTCATTATTCAGTAATTTTATTTTGTTTGTTTTTCTTCTTTTTTATGAATTGTACAGAAGGTGCAATGTCTTTGAGTATCGTGGCACTGTGAACCCGACAAGCTGGCAACAAACAGTGATCCACCATCTCCAGTTGGTGCTTACGAGGAAGTATTCAGCTATGATCATGAAGAAGAGGAGGAAAGAGAGACGGAGTATAATGGCTTGATGGAAGCAGGTACCATTACAGGTAAGGAGTACACAGAGATAATTTGTTTCATTACTGATAAATCCAGATTGAGAGATGTACAGTAGATTAGAGGTCACAGTAGCTTCATCTTAAGGTGGTTAATGTACATGGTATTGATGGCAGCAGAGATTGGAAAGGTTTGATGGAAGCATGTGCCATTATAGGTAAGAAGAGGTCATTATTTACTGATAGACTAAGATTGATTGAAGTTACATAGATGTACTGTACAGTAGATATGAGGTCACAGTAGCTTCATATTAAGGTGGTTAATATGTACATGGTTGTAATGGCAGCAGAGATTAGACAGATTTGATAAAAGCATAGTGCCATTAGAGGTAAGGAGTGTGATTGAGACTGAGATGATTTCTCTCATTAATGATACACCTTCATTGAGGTAATAGATGTTTAGCTAGGCTGAGAGGTCACAAAGTAAAATACAGCTTCTTAAATGGCATATACAGGTGTTGAAAGATGGCTGCCAGAGATAGAGTAATGGCTTGATGGAAACAGGTTCCATTATCAGGTAAATTCAAAAATGTATTAACCTTGATGTTAAAAACTATGATTTTTTTTACCTGAGACGCGCGTTCGTATTAGACCTTTTAACAGGCGTGGTTACTTTTATTAGGACCATGGTAAGTTCTACTGGGCAGGCAGTGGTTAGTAAAAGTAACCATTGGTCAGGTAGAGTGTATAACAGATTTAGTTTCATTGGAAGGTTTCTTTCTGCACAAGCCTGTAGCCAGGGTTTTTATAGGGGTTTTGATGTCAAGTAAAAATCGTCATAAACTAGGCTAGTTTGGCCTATTTACCATCACTTTCGCTTCTTCAGCAAGGGTTTAGTTCGAACCGTCAAATCTGCCTGTCTGCATATAATTTGCATACTAATTTGATATTGAAGGAATAGATGGTTGGGATTCTTTTTGTGGCAGCATTAGGATGAGGCTCTGACGATGGTAGCTGTTGATGATCGTCATGGTGATAAAGAGAATGATATATATTGGTTATTTGAACAAACAGATGCTTGTCTATGTGAAAAAAGACATGTTTTTACTGATATGTTTTGTACTGTATCAACTTACATTGAAATGTTTAAAATTATTTTATGTAAAATGCATCTGCTTTCAATTAACAAATCAATATATTCTCACCTTTGACATGAATTTATAAATAACTTTCTGTGTCCTTGAATACAGTTTGTTTTGTATAAATTAATGATATTAATCTGTTATGCAAAATAATTTCATATGAATCGTAGGATGTACTGAGTTTTAATAGGTTATAATTGTCTGCATGTGAATCGTTTTAATAAAATGTTGTTGCGCTGTTTGACAAACAAAATATTAAATGTAAGTACATATATGGTTTTCATTGGTTTGTAAGGCATATTCAGCAAAGAGAAGGTACTTTGGGAGCATTTCCTGAAGGTGACGTTTTCAGTCTAGAGCCATCATAAATTTCCAATACAACAACATAGCAAAGGCTACTTTGTACCTACTAAAAATAGATTGATAGCCATAACCTGTGATGAATGCAGTTAACATGCAATTAATTTCTGTACGTACAAATGGGACAGATCCTTTTAACCTGCCAACTCCCATGCATTAATGCGTGAGTTTTGCGCACGAGGGCCGATTGTTTAGGTAAGTGGCTATTTTTCACGGATTCATAAAAATGTTCAGAAAAAAACATTATTTTAAAATCAAATTCTGAAAAAATAACATTATTAATTAATTTGAGCATAACTTTTGGCTTTATTTAACTGTAGGCCAATAATTTTATGTATTTTTATGCCATAGGAACCGAAATGACTATTATTCTATGGAAAATTATCTATTGGTTTATTTTAAGAAAGATTTTGTTCACCACCAAAACAAAGTATGATGCTAAGTTTGAACCTTGGATGAGAGCATCTCCCCATACTTGGGTTTTTTGTTATAGCTGGTTTTTCCTTATATTCTTTTTTCATACTGGCTGCATCTACACCTGAATGGGTAATGCCTAGGTCTCGCAACCTCATGCTGCATCAGTTTGTTTTTTGCCATCTACTTTATTGACCATCGTCTTTTCTCACCATTTTCCTAGAGGAAGGGTTTTTTTAGGTTACGAGTGCCAGAGGCCCGAGAAAGAGGGCTTTTAGCCTGATCGTCTCAATAGGCGTAGACATAGCACGGGGAGTGCATCTATGACTAGACGTAGACGTAGCCACTGCATTCTTTTTTTGTATACATACAATATTTGGTCCTATATAAATCCACAATATTATTTATTATATATTATTATCAAGTTCAGGTGTAGCTGTAGGTGTTATCTATTTATCTGTATGACAATTGTGTTTTGTTTGATTCATTTATCGGAAAATGATCTATTAATTTTTTAAGCAAATACATGCACTACAGTGTGTTCGAGACCTTTATACATGGTACAAATTATAATGACATTAATCTTTTTTTTTTTTGCTATAAAAAGGCCTTTGTTATCTGCTTTTGTTATATGACAGAGAGACATCGAAAACAAAATCAAGGTCCACAGATTATTGATAATAACAAAACTTTTTTATTCTGGAGTGCCGCCAAAAGGTTAGAGAAAAAATATCCTCTTAAAAAAAATATTTATGATAGAATTTTACAGTTTGTTGCTAAACTAATGTATATAATTCGAAGGCTTTTGTTATCTGTATCTTAATACTAATAGTAAAACAAAATCAATGAGGTCCATGCTTTATTATACAAAACAAAAGTCTTTTTTTCTGGCATATTCATAAACTTTACAGTACTATATAGTCATACTATAGTTGCAGAGGCGGTGAGGATAACCTCTGTTTAAAAATATGATGCGATTTAATATATGATAGTATTTATTGTCATGTAAACAACATGGTTAAAATGAAATTTGACTGGTTGATTTTAGCATGCAAAATAGATGTACATGAAAAAAGCATCGTAACCAGTACCTATAAATAATATACCTAAATTTAATATAATTTCATAAAATAGATATTTGAAAAGGTCAATCGTGACAAAAATTTTCATTTAGGCTAGCTTGATGCTATAATTTTACATCATCGCTCCTTGTTGGAACTTTTTTGTCCCGATTGACCTTTTAAATATGGTGCTCTCTGGAGTTATCGAAGTTGCTTATTCAATAACAAAGCAATTGATTGTTCAGTAATATGGCATCCCGAGATACTGTATTTTAACTCCCTTCCAAAATCTTAGTAAAATCCATGCTAGGTGCTAAAAATGATGAGTGCTTGAAGTGTAGTCAGTTGATAGTTCATACCCAGATCAATCAACCATCATAGCGATGCAGCTTGAGTGTATTGATAATATGATGAAATAAGACAATCTCTTGCATCATATCTTAACATTTTCTCAATATCGCTTGGATGGATGTTGACACCTTTTTCTCAGCTAGTCTATTTTCAGGTTTCCTATTCTTTCATCTTAAGTACAGTACTATAGGAAGAAGCTGTTTCTGAACTCTATCTTCTGAGATTTATTTAGGATTATTTTCATTCATAATCATTTTAATATGACTGTAGCTGGACAGGTAGGTCTATCAGTACTGTGGATGAACTCTGAACTTGTAAAAGTTTAAGTTGCAGTTCGGGATCCAACCAAGCCCTACAAATGTTGATGTTCAAAACATTGACTAATTGGACTAGTTTCAACACTGCTATTATATTGTACTATTTTAATTTCTGTCTTGAGGTTGGGGAGGTGGGCAAGGGTGGCGGTTTCATGCGCAAATAAGGGATGGTGTTGACTACATTGTGGTTAAACTTTGTAGTTTATGGTACTGTACTAAAATATTTTGTTTTGATGCCATTGGGGTAGTCAATGGTACAGGTACAGTAGTAGTTTTTTTATTTCACTTTGTTTATTATGGTTGTACCAACATCTATTCAAAAGTTCCTAAAATAATATTAGCTGTAACGATGTCTTTATTCAACAACAATTAAATACTGTATTTAGTTAAATGCCAGAATTAATATTAAATATGATACTATTATATTTTGTTTCAGATCTTCACAATACTTCTGATATACCTGAGATAGAGATAATAAGCCTCCTGGAAGAGAAAATACCATTGTATCGTTTACGAGCTGACACAACGTCAAGCTACGCGTATGGCCACGGGGACTGGCTACAGACATGCGGAAACATGGATATGAACATAGACGCCGACGTCTTGGAAGATGACCTATTGTCGCCATTGATGATGGAAGAGACATTAAAATACTTTTGTAAGTAAAATGTACCTTTTTATTTACCTTCCCAGGCCTTGTTTTTATACAGAGATAAATTGCATTACTCACTCAATACATTCGGGTGTGCTGTAGGTTGGTATCTTGGGGTGTGCTGTAAATTGCACTCCTCAAGAAGGGCATTTTAGAGTGTGTTAGGTGAGTGATTGTACTCGCATGCCTCCAAAGACAGTCTTCCGTTCCTGTGTGTACTTCTTGATAGACTACAATGGATATATCTATATGGTATTTTTAACACATTCCTATATGAGGTATTGTTTTTTGATTGCCATCTATGAGATGTACGGTATTGTCTCATATGATCTAGACTTGCACCAAGTCTGTATTTATTGTCTTTTTTATTTATTTATTTGTTTTTATTTCGACCGCGATTTTTGTCTGAAAATACAGACTTGTGAAACACGTATAGAAATCGATTTGCAGACCGCAAACATCCGATAAGAATGACGTAGGTTATCATACCGTATTTGGCTATATGGGGCGGGCGGTATGTAAATATGGATTTCGAATCAACCAATGATCATTTTGTTTCAAAATGAAAAAGATCGAGTACGTACCGTGCTGAATGTACGATCGAGACTGAACAACTGTTGAAATATAAAATCGTGTTGCCAAGTTGTTTTGTTTTATTAATTGTTTAGTCCTGGCCTAGGCCTCCTTCGTAGGGCTACTCAACTCGTACGTATGACCTGCCAAATAAAACGCCAATAAATAAGGTACATACCACCACCGACCGGCACACAACAGGGCTACACTACCACACAGAACAGGACAGGGTCTGGGTGGGAATTAAATCAAAATATCTCCGCATAATATGATCCATTCAATGTTTGATTTGGCGGAGAAGCTAGCCTATCATATCAAGAAAGGAGAAGGAGAAGGAAAAATCCCATCAAATGTTTACCAGACTACTAGGCATATAAAATCATTTCTAGCCTTCAGAAACTTTCATCAATGTACCCAAGTACACATTGTCTAAACGTAGCATAGCGCATGCGTATCATCTTAGATGTTGAGTCTTTGAAATTCTGAAATATGAATATTAAAACTGCCTACGAGTGAGTAGCCAATGGCATGCGGCTGAAACTAGTCAACTGGATAATTTATGCACCAAGAATTCTTGGTGTCAAACCACGTGACTTGTGCGTGTTTCCCCAGACGGAGTATCCAAACTCAAGTAATACACGTATGAAACGCCATACGTGCAAAAATATTTATATTTATACTAATATTAAGACAAAACTCCGTCTGGAGCCCAGACTACATATGATCATGTGAGAGATACCTGTACAATAACCACATGCACATTTGGCAAAGTGCCATTGATAACAGTCTGCAACATTGACCAAACAGAGACTAGAAGTTGGCAGAAACTACAGTACAGTAATGAATCCAAGTTATGGATGAATTGTGAACTGCAGCCTTTATGAAATACCTACTGCCAGATTGGAAAAGTGCACTGTTACGCTCCTTCATTTTCCCCAAATTAAAAACACATTTAAAAAAAAAAAACATTAAAAGTGAAATAAAGTGCAACCACTTCTGAGATTTTCTTATATTTTAATATTCATTGAAATACTGACAGTAATTAGTGGTCAAGTACAAGGTCGATGAACTCTAACTATGTCTAGGTACGGGCTAATTAAAGCATCACATTTTCTTATTAATCATGTAATCTAATATCACAAATTCAATATTTCAGTTTCTTAAGATCATTTTTATTAAACTACTGATTCACCAAAATCTTGTGTTGGAATTTACACTACAGTAGATTAAGAAGTTGTATTAAATACATATGACTAGTGTATACTTGGTTGTACTATATAGTACTCTGTTATTTTTTGTTAAACTTGAAAGTAAATTATTGAGTAGTCTTATTAGTTATTATATTTCTTTTTTAAACTTTGCCTGTTTCTATAGTACAGTACTTCCATTATTTGATTAAACAATGTAATATTTCTTGTAAAAAGAAGCAGATACCCATATTTAAATGATATTCCAAAGTTTAGAAATGTGTGATACTCAAAGGTCAAATATTGACCTTTAAAAGGATAGGAAGGAAGATGAGGTTATGTGGTTCATTCAGTACGTACTATACCAAATCCCAAATTTAGTCCGTCATTTTTTATAACTTCCTCGAAATAACTATCCACCTACTTTTAAAAGTTAATCACTTTTTATTTTGATATGAGTCATATCATTTTAATCTCGCATAAATGATGACTCAATTAAAACACATGTTTATGAATACGTTGATCATAAGTGTTTTCTTGCATTTTGGTTTGCTCTTTCAATTTCAATGTTGAATGCGTCCGTACCTTTGTCTCAGGCAGTCCCGTCTCAAGATACAGTATCTTTGTGGGATCCTCCTGACTTCCTTATGACTATATTTTGCTTTTATTTAATCCCCCCTGGTCCACTTTTTAAAATAAATTTCATTACTGTTTCTTAGATAAATCATGTATGATTCCACCAAACTTTCGAGTTAAAATCACGATTGTGAGGAATTTGATAAATAGGCAAACTGCCTTAAAATGTCTTGACATGTTTTAGAAACTATTCTCATCATCAGAACATTACTGTTTCTGAAGTGAATAGGTGGATCAGAATATACAGTATCTGCTTATAAAGTATGAGAAACTATTTATGTTTACTGCCTAGTATTTTTCAATTTCTCACTAGTTCATTTTATTTTAACCATGAGGCTTTGTAATGTAATGCGACATTTATATATAGCGCTATTTCATGAGATCAGAGCGCTGTGGATTTAGATGTTACACCTTTTCAACAACATTCTTCTTCCCTAAGGGTCACATCGTGTCATCGGCAGCCAACTACGGCGCCATTACGTCTGTCCACGACAGTGTGTATGTTTGTGTGAACTAGTACACCGGGGTAACCCCCTACTCGTCTCGAAAGATGTACTGTACTAGGTTCTTTAAAGTACACACGAGCAATATGCATACACTGGACCTACGGTTTATAGTCCTTATCCGAGAAGACTTTTTCTACCACCAGAACCATGGAGTGAGTGAGCCTCGAACCCTTGCCGATGTTATGGCTATGGATTACGGTTCCACTGTCTTAACTGCTTGGCCACTCACTTTAATTTAATACTATGGCATAACTCTGTTTATGCTCAAAATTAATATTATGTATAGTAATGTATAGATAAAACCTCATATTAGACTTCACATACATACTGCCCTCTATAGTTCCTATTTAAAAGATTCATGAGCATATAATATGATAAATAGTGCATACAGCTATTAAACTGTCCTTGATCAATAATGTAATTATACGTCAAAAATGGCACCTTTATTATTATATTTTAAATCGTATTGATTTTTCCATTTCTTACATGGATCCTTTAAAGTAGATATCATCTGTATATGTGTAAACATAGTTCCAGAAAATCAATATTTTTCTAAATCAAATGTTTTAAATTAAACTCTGGAAGTATATTATGTTTAAAGTAGTAATTTTTTGATTATGATTTATGAATAAATAAGATACAAGATTTTAGTAATTCATTGTTATCCCTAGTATAATCCACCGGTCAATAATTTTGGCTAAATTTTGTACCCAGCCAGCCACCTTGGACTATTACAAATCATTATGCCTATTGTACAGTAATAATGTTTGTGTATGTCATTTTGCACTATTTTGATTGGGTAATGATGATGTCATGACAAACGAAGAACTTAATATACTAAATGCATGTTTAGAATTTAACTGAAATTTTCGTAATCTATATTTTCTGTCTTCATTTTTGTCACACTATATTGTAGTATATTGGTAATTAATATATATTAAAAGGCTTGAAGACTATTATACCATGTTTAATTTAGAAAATACTAAATTGTCAATCAAATGCCTCATGAAATTAATTAATTTTCATAATTAGGGCACCAACAAAAGCGTAAATTCAATATAAAGCCTTCAAAATAGGAAAATGGCAATCAAAATATATAATTAATCTGTTGATTCATTTATACTTGATGATTGATGGTCTGATTTTATTTTAATAATTACCTTGTTAATTTACTTGTGCCGTATTTTATTGGTACTATGAATATTCCATCCTCCATCCCTGCTTTAAAAAACAAACAAATAAAAAACAGCATGTTTATTGTTAATCAAAGAAGGATTGAGACATCTACTATGCATTGAGACCTGATGTTTAACTTTAAAGAACTAGATTTTAACGTTAAACGGCTGGGATACGCACATACTGTAGGCCTACACTGAGTTACTAAAGTAGTGCACTGTAAATCTTGGCTTTAACTAGATATAAACAAATTTACAAATTGTGATTTTATGTTTATCAAAGCTGCCTGTTGCTAAGGACTACTACATTTTTACCAGCCCACTATACTCATAAGGAGGTAGATGGTATTTACCACGGAATAGAACAGGTTTTAGTTTAGAAACCAGACACTAAGCTCCTAAAGTATCAAGCTTTGTTTTAAGTACTGTACGCCAACAAATTGTAAATTGTTATTTTATGTTCATTAATTAATTCAATGGAATATTTAACAACAAATCTCTACAACTCTGCCTACCAGCTTGTTTTCATAGTTTAATAACTGAATAAGTAATTCAAAAGATCTATGTACAAAATATAATGTCAGGTATTTTTTTCATCAACCCTATACAAGTATTTTTATTTATATAGCAAAACGCCTTAATCAGAGTTTGTTATAAATTAATCCACCTGAAAGATAAATACAACATGGTTTGTGTTTGGACAAATAATGGAATGGTCCAACATCGTGTTATTTTTGTTTGCGCTTCAATGGACCTGTTAAATGCATAGATCATACCAATCAATAACCAATAAAAGGATGTAGAGAATTGTAACTATCAACCTAGCAATACATACTAGCCTTGGTCACAGACTGGGAAGGGGCTTTCCACCTTTCCCTGGTGGTATTTTTGTGTCTGTTTAATAGCCTAGTACTAATTGAGCAGACGACTTCTGCACACAGTACATAGGTTGCTTATCTTTCATTGTGGATTTTGTTGGCTGTTGGATCAAATACTCTTTATTGTGGAATTATTATTAACTTGCAGTGTAATAGTGAATTTTATTTGGAAGAAATCAACATTTTGCGACAAAGAAGTTATTTTGCCGAAGAAAATATTTACTTTAAAGCTTGATACACAATTACGTTTTTAACTTTTGCAGAAGTACCAATTGTGGTTTTTTTGTTGGATGATCGTTATCATTTTGGAAAAAAAAAACCAAGTTTTATTCATGAATTTGAATCCTATTCTCAAGATTTTAAGTTATTATCTAACGTTAAAATCTAAGAAAAGAAAGGAGTTCGACTTTTACTTCAGAAGAGAAGATAGATTTTAATTTAAACAGTAAGATTTTGTATTATTAACTGAAGCCAAAACATCAGTATCTGAAGAAAAAGTGTAGAGTCTTGGATTTTGAAGAAGAAAAAGAAGAAAATTTCCAAGAAGTACTATAGAGATTACAAACACTGCCATTAAGTCTTTAACAACTATTCTTAATCGTTACAAACATCATTGATCAAGCACTAACAAGCTGTTTCTGTCCCTTCTACAGTAAGCCTACCCACTGTGGACAAATTATATTACTTTAGCTTCAAAATAAGTATTTTCGATGAACGGACTTTATGCATTTTTTTTTATCAACCCACAATGCAGAAATCAATACTAATAATGATAGCTTTTGTAATTTTTTATTACAAACTGGCGTACCTGGATCGAGAAGAGTAATTAAAGCTAATATGTAGCATTGTAAACCCAACCACGCTGATATTTATAAATTGTTGCATAACAAACATTATTAATAATTTTCTATGCACATTTGGTGATAACAAGCTTCTTGGTAGATCACTACATGCCGTGTTGTAATGAAGTTTTTGCTGACCACCAATACAGCCTTTTTTCAAAATACTGTAGACTATCGTTATTAAAGTATACGGAACTAGTGCGTGTCAAAAACACAAAATAAGTATATTACATGGTGCAGAAAATGCATTTCAAAATGGCAAAATGTCTGTCACTTATGATTTGTGACGTAAACGAAACTGACGACAATGATGAGGATGACGACGGGTCCTCTACGTCTACCATTGAGCCAGATCCGTTGGAATTTGAACACCTAGTAGGTAAGTACAGTTTGTTACCTGGTATTGAAATTGATGATAGATGATCAAGTACACAAATGTACAAAATTGAACTTCGAATAGTAAAACGGAAGTAAAGAAGTTTTGATGTTGATTTGTAAACAAAAATACTTCGTTTGGTAATAAGTATTTACTTATTCAATTGTTTTGCAACATACAACATATTTCATGCTGTTGCAACTACTGTAGAGAATGCCAGCTAATGTAGTAACAACCGGTAATGCGATTATGTAGTAAATACAAAATGAACACCAGTTAATGAAACACGGTCAACAGTTACGTAGTAACAAAAAAATTGCCTGAGCACAATTAAACAATAGTTGTACAGAAAGCATTTATAGTATTTGAGTGTCTAAGTATAGAATTATTTGTAGTGGAGCTGTAGCTTGGTGGTTAACATGCTTGCCTTCCATCCCAAGGTACAGGGTTCAATTCCACTCCCTAAGCCTCAATGAGAGACTTAGTTTATTAGCATGATAAATTATAAAATAGTTATCCATCCTGTTGGATCCTGGTTGGATGCATATTAAATTTTAAAAAATATATATAATATAAATAATAAAACGAATAAATACTAAGACTGTGTTCACATGGAATAGAGTTAAGCGTGCATAGAACAGAGGTAAATGATCAGGAATCTTATCCGAGTTACATCTGACGCAAGTGCTCATTTTATCTGTTAACTCTCTTATACCTCTGTGTCATTAACTCGGACAGGTTTCAGAATTTTATGTTAGATAAGCGGATATATATCTATGCATGTAAGCTAAACCATAAGATGGACTGTATTTTCTGGCAGAGAAAAGAGCGTGTAAACATACATTGGCTATTGATGGCAATTGAGATGGCGCCAGGCAAACCAATTAACATACACGATGTCTTTGTTTATTTGATGTCGTAGTAGAATGTTATCGCTTGTTGACATTTTATCACATGAATATTGATAAGTATGTCCACCAATCAGCAAACACTATAATACATTGGTTGTTTTACTCTATAAAAAACAAATGTACTTAAGTTTAGAAAAGCTTCTCACTTAAAGATGCATTTTCCCCTTGAAAAAATAATTCTTACAAGTTTTTTTGTAATGCCATTTTAATAGTTATCCACAAAAATTGGATACAAAAAAAATGTATTTACCTGAAAAAACTGTAATTTAAAGCAAAAAAAATAGTCAAATTGGCTGCCAGCCAATGGATTTTTGGACGAATTTAACCATTTATTTTGTCATTTTATAAAGTGAAAACATTTTTTTTTTCTACAAAAGTGATTAACTTGATTAAAACTACAAAATAACCTACTGAAAATCTGATTTAAATTCTTCATTTAATCATTTTTAGGGCAATATATGTTTCAAGTAGTAGTTCTTTCGGTTTGTGTTAAACTTAAATTTATAATAAATAAACTTAAAACTTAAATAGTAAGTTTTAGCTGTTAAAAAAAATATTTACAATCAGATAGACTTTTGGTGCATAACCCCTCCCCCATTTTATAAGGCTAAATAACTGGTACCATAAATTCCCAAATAATAATCATAACTGGGTAATTCTAGAATTGTTTTTTGTATTCGGTATATATACTCAAAATGCAACATAAGTTGAAAAAATAATTATGAGTTTACAAAAAATAACAATTAAAAGTCAAAACAATAAAAAAAACAAAAAACATCAAACTGCATTGAAAAAGAGAAAAAATGAGTTCCCCCTCCTATCTTCACTTGTGACATAAGTATATTGACCTATCCAAATTGTTCAATATTGTAGCTGGGTTATTAAAATTATTTACGTACGTGAGTACAGGCACATTTGCCAAACCAAGTGGGGTACAAAAACGTACACATGAATTCCTTCAGGATGTAAAGCATATTGTTTACTTGGCAACATCAACAATGTACAGTAGATTATGAAATTGTGACTTTTGGTCTGTCATTATTTTCAAAGATATAGGGGGTGAAGTTCTTGTGGTCTTTCGCTCAATGTTTTATTGTTTGATTTTAAAAGAGTATTTTAATAAATTAATGATGGAATATGAAACCACTTATTATGGATACTGAAGAAGAGAATATTCTGCATTTAAGTATGTATTTAAAATTATATTTTACAAATTGTGTTAGTATTTTCAACAATTGGCATTATCTGTCCAGTATCATTTATATGAATAATTTATTCATAAAAAGAAACATATTTATTTCTAATATTCTAAATTATTAATTAGTCTAAATACTGATCTCATTACTAAAAGTTTTTATTTAAACTTTAATGTTAATTCTATTATTATATTTTATATTATTTGGGCAAAAAGCCACAATGAATACATTTCTCTTGGATTTTCCATAGACGGAAATATAATAATAGAGTGTTACATACAGTATGTATATCACATGTGGTTGCTGTATTTTGTTAAATTATGCAAAAAGTACGTTCACACAATTGTTTCAAAAAGAGGATTATTTTCCATTATTTCACATGTGAACTAAGCATCAACTTGAGCTGTTCTAATCAATAATGTAATTGAGGTCACGTATCTCCACCCACAATGCCATTGTTGTGATGGTGATCTAAAAGTCAATAATTAAAGTTTAGTGTTCAATGTCATGATATAGCAATATTTGAAATATTTAGGCCTAATCAATTTCAATATACAGTCAACTCTCCCAATATCAGATACATTTGGGCTAGCCTAATATGTCTTTTTCTTTTCTGGAAAGTTTGGTAATTTGAATGTGTTTCTAATGGTAAAAATGAATTTTGAACATTTTGGACCTCAAGAAAAGTCTGGTTTTGTAGAGAGTTTCCGGTTTTTTAGAGAGTCCGGTATTGGGAGATTTGACTGTATTAAATATGATATACAGTACCTTAGGTATATAGTATGCCTTTGGGACCCTAAAAAGTGTCCCTTGAATAGGGGTTGGCCGTAGTGTTCAAATATATTTCCATATCCACCATTGATACTTAGGCTAATAATAGGGAAACATTATCAAAGTGAATAGCAAAAATCCTTCAAATATTTATTTTCTTAAGTGAAATACTTCAGTATTAAAGCAAAATATCTCACTTAAGTGTGATTGGTGAATGGCAACAGGCCTTTCGATACAATTTGAAGCAATTAAACTATACCTTTTTATGTACTGTATCAGTACATATCAGATGACAAATAACTGTATTCTCTATTAAACATATGTTGGTTTGTACTAGACAAACAGCATTGATTAAATAGCAAATTAGGTTTTTGTGAAAACTTCCTATTGTAGGCTCCAGCAGGTGGTTGTGGAATTAACAATAATTTGGCAACCTAATGTTATTGAAAATTTAATATTTTTAGAGGAAAAAGACATTTAAAACCATACTCTAATAATAATGTAATGTTTCGGGAAGTAGCAAGGCACAGTTACACGGAAGCACTTTAGAGCTGTAAAATGAGACTGATCAGAAACTTTAAATCTTTTAAAAATATTTTGTCAACAGTATATATATAATAATGTGAACACAATATGTAAATGTCAATATATTGTATATCACCATCGGCTAGAAAACCAGACTTTCTGGAAAACCATTTCGGGTAAGCCCAAGATTGTCCGGTTTAGGAAAGTTGATGGTATACTGTATTCCACCAGATACTGTCCTTTCGTAGTACAAACTGTTTTTTTATAACTATTTCAATTTGAGGTACAATGATTTTTAGGTAAAATAAAAAAACAATGCACTGCATTTTACATAGATACTACAGTATTTAGCTAATAATAATTTCAATTTTTCATATGTATTTATAATTATTATGGTACATTTCTATTTCTGTCTTAAAATTGTTTTTTTTTTTTAAATAATTTTTAAAGTGAGTATATTAAATTATTATCTGTATGTTATAAGTTACGTAGCATTAGTGTACAGAAAATGTTAATTAATTCAATGAGGAATCTCAGGAAACGTGCAAGACAATATCCCTTTCACTAATAATGGTATAGTCTGTCGGATGTTTGAGGTATACATGTTTCCTGGTGTGTGTACTCTGTACTATACACCAAGGAAATGTTCTGTTAGCGTTTAAAACAACTCGCTGATGAATGTTAATTTTACTAATCTAACTTTTTATTACATAAAAAAAGTATTTGCTGTTCATTGTTTATTTGCAATAGTTATGTTGCATTTATATTGGTGAAGTACATAGATTTCCAGATTTCAATGAGAGTTAAAGATCGATCGATACTGCAGAGACCTCAGAAGCTGTTTCTGGTGATAGCTTCATAACATCAACTACATCATTAATGACTGCAAGGTCTTCTACCAGAGGAATTCTAGACATGATGAAGACACTGTCAGTTTGTTATAGGGGATTTGATCTTCTACTGTGGTGATGGAAGATTCCATGAACCACATCATCCAGTACTGAGCGACTTACAAGAAGAGAGAGAGACAAAAAAAGGAATATCTTCGCATGACCAACCAAGAACATTTAAGACTACATGTACAGCAATTCTTACAGATCTACAGTAGACAAATGAATAAGAAATGTTAATTAGATTTTAAGGCAAATATATTAATAAGTTCTTATTAACTTGGATTATTGTTTAATCTGTTTGCTGTTGGAACATGACATTACTCATTGGAAAAGATTGGAACAATCATTTGTCTCATTGCAACACTTCCTGATTTCAACAAAAGAGAACATTCTGAAAAAGTTGTAGTACTCGACAAGTATTCTTTAATAGCCCTGATTGAACTTCAGTTATATGAGGGGTTTTTTTTGGAATGATGTTAATTGTATACATTTAGCTGGTTTGATTATCTTAATCATTGCTCATCATAAGACTTAATTTAGTCTTTTATGTAACGTTGAACTTCTTTTATTTGTCTTAATCGTTGCTCATCTTCATCTTGACAGATGGTTTTGTGTTACAGAACTGGTTTTCTTATATTTGATAAAAGCTACATGCTTTTTTCTTTTATTTTAGACATTGGGATTTACATGTTGAGACAAATTTGCCATTTCTAAAGAACATAGGAGTACAAAGGCAGATTTATCTTTCAAAATCTTCTACAATTTCTTCACTTGTTTGTCATACACCTTACTATTGCTTGTTTGTAGACGTGTCATTCAGTTGGATTTCTCTTCCTTACAGATTTTTAAAGAACATTATTTGAAATCTTATACAATATCGTAAAAAGAGGTTGCCATAGTTTTAATGATGTAGATTTTTAAAGATCATGTCATGTCAACATAAAACTTTAACGATAATATGTACTTAGCCTAAATTGATTTTATCATTGAATAAATGTATTGTTTGCTATTAAGATAATTCTCGCATATTATACATCAGCTTTTTACTGTATTTTGATCGAGATAAGCAGCGTTATAGATACAAGAGTCATGTTTACTTCGGCAGATATTTTGCGAGCGATTTCTGACGTCGAGAAGGAAATCAGTAAAGCTCTCACTAATGTGGAAAATATCTTAACTAACGAAAACTTTGAGCTTGATTTTCATTTACCGGTATTGTCAGGTAATTTTATTTATACATAGTCTGCCTCAAAGGGCGCATTCAGTAATTTACCCAAGTAAGTTGTTTACCTATCCACCAAAGTTAGCAATAATTGTAGGTCCATGAAGCCTACTTAACAGGTAACTTAACTTATCCTGAGCAGGCCCTAAGTAATGATCAGTTTTTGAACCAGGGTTTAATGATACTGTATTAGCAGTTACAGTCTCTAATTAGAATAATTTAATTTGGACTTTTATTTCATTAAAATTACCAATTTTTTCTGTTTAGACAGACTTTTGTATAGACTATTTCCATATATATACGTATACATTAACAATTTTTTTGTAGATAATTGGGAAAGAGCTATTAAACAATATTGATATTCTGTCAAAAATATAATATCAAAGTTGTTCATAAATTTTATTGTAGATGTCAAAAAGACTAGAGTGCATTCCCCTAGTGCTATCCCCTGGATTTGCCCCCCTTGCATTGGGTTATAATTAACCATAACTAGCCTAATGTAATTTTGCACCTGTATCCCCAAAAAACAATTACAAAACTCCATTCTTAAAACATTTTCTATGCATCTTATTGTGTAATGAGTCTGAAAAATTGTGATAATGTGCATGACTATGATTAGTGTATACTTGATCATACCAAGGCAATCTAACAACAGGATGCTGAGCTCCGGAGATCAAAGTGTTTATATGTGTCTGCGACATGATCAGTTTCACGCCTATTAATAGACATAGCGCGCCGTTGAGAATATGTAGTAGTGATGATACTTGTTGCAGCCAGACATAAGATCAAAGGACTGTTACAAGTTCCTATCTTGGAAAGGCGAGTTATTAAGTGCCCTGTTGTTAGATTGCCTTGGTCATACAGTTCTAAAATCAGGCCATTTTTAATAACAAAACATTACACTTGAATTATGCTAATATTTGATGCTTACAATTGAACATTGAACATTTGAGATTATTTTATCTTTTTATATTTATGTGGGCTTTCTATACAGATTATTACAGATAAATGAAATTAGGTTAAATAATTATTGATTATTTTTATACACAATACATTGTTTGACCTTTTATAAATGTTGTGTCATAAAATATGAATTTATAAAATGTTCATAAAAATAGAGTTTTTATTTTTAATTGAAGAAACATGAACTTATAGATAAAAATTATTAGTTTCTATACAAAGTACCTTAGTACAGTTAAAAGTATATGATTCTCCTGGTGAATGTAGTGTCAGGCTAATTACAATGTCACATGATTTTGTTTTTATACAGAACTTTACCTCATGGATCTATAAATTTATAGCTCCATGCTTACCCAACCTTAAAAATAATTCCTATGATATCATTTTGACACACATAGCATTTCATACATACAGTATAATACTTGATATGGAAATCTAATGCCAAGTGGAATAAAATTAAACTGGGGATTCAACCAGCAATTTTAATTATTATGTAAAATAGCAACTTTTTATTATTATTTTTTCAGCCTTATGTTCCGAGAGAATGGTTCAGATGAAGAAAACGTACAACGATGTTGACGCGGTTACCAAGCTACTGGATGAGGTCAGAATCATTTGTTATCCTTTGTTCTTTTGATTTATGTTATTGTTATGAAATAACTGTGTTTAGCTTAAAGCCCTGTCCTGGGCTCTGCATCCTGGGCAAGCAACTTCTTGGGCAAGCCCTCTCCTGACGCTGGTTTTTGCAATGTGCAGTATTAGTTGTGTTATTGTTTTTGTTTTTAAATGTATTTACTCTGTTGTTCCGTTGTACATTTAAAAAAAAAAATTAAGTTTAACCGTGACCAGCTTTCATTTAATTACAGGTGTCGACTTCGCTCCTCTAATGATCCCACCCGACTTTTTGTTCCACGATCTAATCGTAAAGCTGGTGACAAGGCTTTTTCTTTCGTCGTTCCGCGGATCTGGAATGCGCTACCTGTCGATTTGAGAGGAGCGCATTTGACACCTCTATTTAAACGTCAGCTTAAAACTTTTCTTTTTAATTAATTACTAAGTATTGTTAGGCACTCTGTTCTTTGTAGGGCGCCATATAAAAACCTGTATAGAATAGAATAGAAATATAAAATACTAACAAAATGTGTGTTCACTATATAATATTTTACCTCTAGAAATAAGTTTACATATTTATACCAAATACATCTTATAATATTCAGGTTTAAAAAAAATATTAAACGTTAAATACAGTAAATGTAAGAAGAACAAAAAGACTGTAAAAATAGCTGCATTCTTAAATGATAAAGAAAAAAAACATTAAAAAAAAAGTTAGTATACATAGGTAAATTGTTGGCTTTAATCACATACATTCTTTTATAATTTATATTTACGTCAATAAAATGTAATGTGTGTGTTTATCAGATTGTAATCTAATATAAAATGCAAATTAATGTTTTATGTTTTGGAATGTTGTTTGCATTACGATGATAAAACTATCATTGAAAACTTTATTATCATTGCATCCGGTTATCAGTTCCATTTTTGCTGATATCTGCATTTTTCATTTTTTATATATATTTACATTATATGCCTTGTTTGGATCATTCAAAGTTCAATAACATAGTTAAACAAAATGGTTAAATATTTATATTTGTTTTTTGTAGGTGTGTCTGTGCGGGTGTCACGAAACCTAAGACCACGAAAGCTAAGACCCCCTAAGACCTAAGATCACGAAAGCTAAGACCCAAGACCTAAGATTGCAAATTCTAAGATATACTACAGCTTAAAAACAATACTTGTTTATCCGTACATAATTTTAAACATAGTAGGTTTCATTTATTACCATAAATATAATTAAATACTACCGCAAAACATAGATAAACTCACATTATTTTCGCCCGTTGAGTAAATGTATATTTTTTCTTTACAACAAACAAACTTGTTTTTCTTTCGCACCTGCTTTTCTTGTATTTTGACTCCAAATTTGTTAAATGACTTTATTCTGAATATCACACTTTAAAATTAGGACTTATATAAGTACTTTCAGAAGGAGAAACACATAAAAACAAATAAATAAATCCTTTAAATTGATGTTTTTACAGACGTGTTTCTTGTATACTGTATGACTCCTCATGCTCAATGTTTTTGTTTCTATGAAGCGCCAAAAGAGCAACAATAATAGTACAAGTATAAAAACATAAAGAAAACGAAACAAAAAAACTTATTATCATGATTTTAAATTAACATTTATTTGCGAGTATTTATTCTTCGTACTAGCATGATTATACCATAATTATTACAATTTTAATTTTACATTGTACCATTCACACTGTAGATGGACTCCACAGAGTTTTCAGCACTCTATATAATTTTTGCTCTGTTGACGTTCCATAGAAACAAAAACATTGAACATGATGTAGGCCTACTGTTAGTGTAGGGCTAGTCATGCGAAATTCGCAAACAGTATGTGTGCGAGAAAAACGTCTGTAAAATCATCAATTTAAAAATGTATTTGTTACTTTTTATGTAATTCTTTTTCATAAAGTGCTAATTCTAAGGTGTGGTATTCAGAATAAATGTTGGGAGTTAAAATACAAGGCAGGTGCGAAAGATAAATATTTGAATCTTAGGTCTTGGGTCTTAGCTTCGTGATCTTAGGTCTTAGGGGGTCTTAGCTTTCGTGGTCTTAGGTTTCGTGACACCCGTGTCTGTGCAGGTATCATAACAAAAATGTTCTACAGTATTTTAAGATTTTAAAGAATTGCTTAAGTTCATAAAGTCTAATGACCTTTCAAATTTATTCAGTCTCTTTCGTACCTAGCTTACCTGGATAAACCGACAATAGCCCTTCTCCTCGAAGAGTGAGATATAATTCAAAAAGTAGAAATGATGATGGATGATGGATGGTGGTTTGTGGGAGGGCATATATAGTTCATGAACTATACCATTTGTGGAGTGGGGTGTTCACTGAAAATTTCTACTTTTCGAGTTATACAGTATCTCGCTCTATAAGGAGAAAGGGCTATTGTTGGTTTATCCAGGTAAGATAGCACTCATAGACTACCAACACCACTGTTGGTTTGTGTAATTTTAGTTTTGATAAAATCATGAATTTGACTATACAAAGTTAGATAAAATGTTAGTATGTTATACTCTCAGTGATGCTAATATGGAAACCTAGAAGTTTGGGTTTTTTTTGTCCATCCAATGCCTTTCAACTTAGACCAAACAAATGGATCGATATGGATAAATCCAAGTTGTACACTATTAATATCCAGGGGCGTGCTCCCCTATTCACAGCTAATTTTCAATTATGAACTAACTATTTTTTACAGACTATTAATATGTTAGTGCTCCCCTGTTTTAAAAATCCAGAAACAATACTTTCAATTGAGATATAATTCAATTCAATGATTACAGTATGTTTATGCATCCACAGCTCTCTGATCTTCATGAAAAAGCGCTATATAAATGTTGAATTATATATATATTATATTATATTAAATAATCTAAAAATGCCAACTTGATGTCAATGGCTACCAGATGTCTCTATGTAGACGGTTACCTGAACCAGTACCATTAAGCTGTCTCAAAATCTTGCTAGAGTCCGCTTTCTCAAAATAAAAACCCTTTCTTACTTTATAGAATACATTCTACAAAACCAAACTTTACAGACACTGTTTAATTGTTTTTTACGATGTTTATTACAGAAAGAAAAGGATCTGGAATTGGCGGCAAAGATCGGACAAAATTTACTGCTTCAAAATAAAAGTTTAGAAGATAAGTTGAACTTAACCGACGAGCAGCTAACTCTAGCAACGGACCAGGTGAGAAAGTTTTAAGTAGTATGCTTAATGTATAGTTTAACAAATTTGAGTTTTAGGCTGAGTACCATCATTACAACCACTATCACAAATTCTATTTTCTTCACCACATTTATCACATCTTCACTCTCACCAGCACCATCCTTCTTCACCACATAGATTGGGTTTTGTTATTGCTATTTGCTTATTCTAATTACCATTGGTTGCTATGGCAGTAACCATGGTGATAGTATTTGTTTTGTTTATTCCTTTCTTTAAATGAGCAAATTCAATTCCATTTTCATTGTGATTGATGTGCACAATATATTTGATGTAGTATATATTTTCCATACTCTTGTTAGAACCTTGATATACCTCCATGTTTGAACTGTCAATTTGCATCTGCCCCGATTAGGTATGTGTTTTGTGGTGAAATATGTTATTACATTTTGTTATGATAAAATATAAAACGTTATGTCGTTATGTATTTTTTTGATAATTTAAAATAATAATTTAGTGAACTATGTTAAAATTGAATGGTGAATTGAAGTTTGTTGTATACAGTGTATTTCCAATGGTTATAATATAACAATTACCAACATTTTACTATTAATAATTATATGTATGGTGTACCAAAAATCTTACTGTAGTGTTTATTCATTATGCATGCTTTAAAAAAATGTATTTCAAAACACATCACAAATTTATCTACTGTCTAAAAATAGAATAAAAAAAAGAATAATATAGCCAGTGGATTTATTGCCTTATATTTTAATTACTTGCAAGCACAAAATTGAGATTAAAATAACATCGGAGTGTGAAAGCTAAACGAGCGTGGGCACATTTTTTTACAATAACTAATAACTTAATAATATATTGTATATATTAACATCATCATCATCAAATATGTTTATTATATATTATTTTACTTTCAGAATACACAACTTAGACATGAGATGAAATTGAAAGAGCAGTTACTTCAGATTTACACCAATGACATATCATACAGTGAGAGTGAAGATGAATTACAGGAGTAAGACTTATTTTTTAGTCCATATTACTTGAATATTCCCACTCCCTGATTTGTCCTCAGTTTAAATGTAGCAGAGAATAGAGCCACAATCAGTACAGTGGCAAGGGCATCGGACTAGCATAATAATAATATTATTCTGGATTTATAAAGTGTCTAATGTTGTGAAACCTCTAAGCGCTGTATTATTATCCCGGTCATTTTTGGATCAAACTTATAATGCAGCTAGTAATCAGAGCAAAGTTGTGTCATGACCATACCAGGTACCCATTTGCATACATGCAAGTGTCTTAACCAAGGGCATGGGTTTGTAACATACTAATACCCTTTTGCCAAGATGCTCTGGATGGGATGTAAAGAATTTGGTGCACTATTAAAAAACAGTAATGGTGTGCTATTTGTGATAGGGAATGTACTGTGGGTTTGTAGAGAGGGCCTAATCTGAATTTCCTCAACTGAAGGCCAATCGTTCACTATCCAATCAATGGATTTTCATATTGTACATTTTATCTATCTTTTGTAATTCATAATTCTTCTTTGCTCGTATTGTTTGATAGTCTGGAGTTGGAGTGACACAGCCTTTGGCGATAGTTGTCTTTGACAACTCTTGTCTCTCCTCAGTGCTCCCATTTTTATGTATCATCACTGAAAGGAATAAATAAATAATAAATAAATTAACTAAAATACAATGTAGACCCTTTCAAATATCATGAAATAATATGCAAATTGTATGGAAATGTACTAGTGAAGAAAAAATTGTATTGGACTTGTTTGGATCATTTTAATGAATATTAATTTGAAACATTTTTTGATGAATCTAATTTATAAAAAGAAAATTAAAATATGCAAAGTTGTCTTTCCATGCTATTTTAAATTTTCAAAAAATCTGTATTGTAATTAATAACAATCATTAGTGTTTTTTTCATTCAATCATTTGGTTGCAAATTAATAAATTGAATTATTATAATCTGTTTTTTTTTTCATCAGGGATCGTAAATCGTATCACTCACAGTTCATAGATGTTGATACGCTGCAGAAAAAAGTTCGCAATTTAGAAGAACAGAATCTAGAACTGAGGATAGAATCTTCCAATTTAAAATCATATGCAGATACTATCGAAGAAAAAGAGAAGGAACTGATGCAAGATTGCTTTTATGAATTAGGTTAATATTCATTTTTAATTGTATTAAATGTTTTTTTTGCTGAAGCCCTATGTGGTTGCCCATGTAAATTTAGCCAAAATAATGTTGCTGTACTATTTTGACTTCAAACCCATAATTTAAATTAAATTCAAATTGACAGAACCTGGTTTTTCAACTGTGTTAGGTTTTAGGCATTTGTTCACAGCCTAATTTTAGGAATATATGTATATCTCTCTCTACACATGTACAGAAAGAAATATCTTTACAAACCTTTTTATTTAGTGGGCATCAATCCATCTTCCTACTTGAGTCCCTGACAGAAAAATCATTAAAAAAAAATTATACATCAGTGACCATGCCAAAGATATGCAGTTACTGCAGTAACAACATTTTGTTTACTTTTTAACCTGTTTGCATATGTATAATTATTTTGGGTAATCACACACAAAATCATACGTTTTTCAGTTTAAAAAATATAGTTACTGCAGTAACTGCAGTAGAATAATGTTTTGTGATTTTGTAGGTGAAGAACACACTAGAAATTTAGTATTACAAGAAGAACTAAGCAAGAAACTAGAAGAGTTCTATAAACAACAAGAAGAGGTCACATCATTACTAGCACAGATTGTGAATTTGCAGCAAACAAACAGGAAGGTAAATAAAATAGTAAATGTGGGAGTAGCCTGTGTCTGCAGGCTAACTGCGCTGAATTGCGTACAGGTGTGGACGATGTATTATTATTATTATTATTATTATTATTATTATTATTCACTTTTATTTCAAATATCAACAAATTGACCAAAATTACAACTCGTGGCTAAGAGCCAAATTGCGTGTAAAATACATGTCATATCAAAAATATAAATATATATATAAAATATGAAATAAAAAAAAAAAAAAAAAAACAACAAAGAAGGGGAGAGCAGTGGCAAGCTTGCAGGGGAGAAAATTAAGAATTTAGTAATTTGATGAAGTAGGGTATAGGGCTATTGGTAAATCTGGATGTTTTAGACGCTAGCTGGGTAATTTTGTTTTTATTTCTTAAATTCCTACCATGACAGCTATGTCTGGTCGGTGGGATTAAATCAGCTGTTTGTTTAATTTTGGGGAGATACTCAGCGAACTTGCGACAATGCTCCACCCTTCTTTGAGCCAAAGTCTCTAATTTAAGAAATTCAAGGGCACCAGAGATGTACACAACAATTAGTTAGTCCATGACAGAGGTTGAGATGGTTCAGTACACATGGGTATTAACCCCCTACTCTTCTGAAAGATGTGTGCAGTTTTAAGTCCTTACATGGTTTGCTGGACCTCTGCCACTCGACTCTAATCTTTCTCTCTGTATAATTTTCTTTACCTTTCTCTCTATCAATTTTAATTGTGTGTGGTTCGTTTAAAATAAGTATAATAATTTATAATTTTCAAGTACTACAAAATAAAAAACACACTCTTAATTAAAACCATAAATGTGAAATTTAAAAAATATTTTATCATTAGTGATAATTTTTCTTTTTCTCAGTACAAGACAGAGAACGAGGAACTGCACCAACATTTAGATGCAGCAAAAGAAGCTCAAAATGAACTTACTATTGAGGTAATAATATATTATTAAGATGTGATAAATATATCCATAGGAAAATGAAGCATAAGGTCAGCGAGTGTCAGATCATAGGTCATGTCATCTGTAATCATAGATATTCAGTATATTAAACAGTTTTTTTTTTCATTTCATTTTTTTCGTCAATTTAAAAACATGATAAAATAATACAATTAAACATAACAAAAACCGAAGTGGAGTTTAAGTAATTTGCAAAAAGAAGTAAGGGAATGACATTGTTTTAATGAAAAATAAAATTTAAAATGTGTATTATTATATTTCAGTTATCTGAGCTAAGGGAAAAATATGATGAATGTCATCACATGTTACTGGAAGCGCAGGAAGAGGCGAGAGAAATCCACCGACGATCTTTACCGCAAGGTGCTGTCCCAAACTTCGGAATCATGAATCCGTATTTTCCAATTCCTTCCGTAAGTATCATAATCTAGAGATTTTTATATGGGTTCAAAAATCATTATGAGCTAGGTTACTAGTTAGGCCAATTTACCATCACTTACTGGTGTCTAGTTTAAAAAGGTCAGATTAAGCTCTGTCTACACTGTCAAACTTGATGTGACAAAAAAATGTGATGTGCCCATATATGGACATGATGATGTCATATCACTACCATATTTGTGCATATCACTACCATATTTACGTACATCACACTTTGTTTTAGTTTGATAGTGTAGACAGAGCTTTAGAAAAAACTGGTATATCTCGAACTATGGACTTATTAATTATGCAACTATTTTCACTCTTATTATTATTATTATTACTATGCTGTTTAATAATGAAGTTTAATGTTGAATTCAATTAACTGAAATAAAACATAATCAGCCATAATATCTTTGATTGCCGAGGTCTTTTAAATGTGTATTCTAATTATCCTTTGACCTTCATTCAATTTATCTCATATGTAAATATTACCTATGTTTATGTTGTTTCTCCTTACCTGGTTAGAACGTAATGCTAATATCTTATGATAGGTTGTTCCTACTTGGACTCTTCCATTTAATTCATGGGATGTTCAAGTAATGTCATTTTGAGTTATAGTGCCCCCTTTTAAAAGAAATATACAGTACCAGTATACGATTATGCTTTTGTAGGGTGATGTCTATGAGGTTATTAGGCTAAATCTGATTGGCTGGTTGAGTGACAGTTTTGTTTGGACACATTGAAATTATTAGTGAAGTAGTAATCATGTTGTTCAAATATGCATAGCAAGCAGAGTCTCGCTGTTACTAAGTCAATTTTAAGTAGTCATCCATTATAATGGAAATTTTATGTGATTAATATGTTGACATTGATCAACCAGAATATTAGGATCGATTTTTGGCATATTAATATGAATATATCTGATCTCCTATATTAACTTCGGAGAGGCCTTAATATACTCCCAGGTAGAGTAGCCCACTAACTAAATAATAGTGGCAAGGCCATACTGAAAGGTTAATAACAGACGAGACAAAGATGCTTTAAATATAGTTATAATTAATATAAAGCATGATGATCTCTGCTGGGGATTTGGTTTGGGTAGTGAAAAATGAAAATTTCATACGAAGCGAGTGCCTTGTCTGCCTCATGCTGGCTACAGCCCTGGGTAGTTTGATCATAGATGGACTTTTTTTTTTTTATCGCTCCATTGATAAAAGATGGATGAATTTCTAGGCACATCCTTTATTCTTGATATTATTATTGTGAGGGCGTGTGGCGCAGTGTGTTGGACGTTGGACTACTGATCGTGAGACCAAGGTTCAAATCCAACTCTCGCCGCATTGCTTGTATCCGTAGGCAAGATACTTTACTTACGTTTGCCTCTCCACCCAGGTGTATAAATGGGTACCCGGTTAGATCATGATACAACTTTCCGCTGATTACTAGCTGCATTATGGGAGTATGTTTCCATACATGTTTGATAAAAAACAATGACTGGGGTAATAATGTTCAGCACATTGAGAGCTTGCTTATATGCGCTATATAAGAATGAACTATTATTATTATTACATCTACAGTCAATTCTCTTACAACCAAATACCATATACCTTGCCCACACCATGTATACTTTCAACTTTATTCACATCATACAAATAGTACAATATGTAAAAAGGAGCTAATCGAATCATGAAAAATAAATGAGTCAAAATGCATAACTTTTGATCTAACAACAATAATTCGATAAGAAAGAAACAACTAAAGTAAGCAAGGGCTAACATTAATGTTTTTGTAAAAGTAAACATTTAACTTCATTTATTAATTTAAATCTTGAAGACATTTTTTCAATTAAGTGGATTCCATCTTCATCAAAATTACTTCTTTACAATTTCCAATGGTATTTATAACTTATCTCTTATAATTTTACTGTAGTGTGTGGGAGGCTAGGCCTGCTCTCCTTTTCTTCTATATATTTATAAACCGTAGAAAGGTAGAACTGTGTTCGATTCATTTTAAGATTTCTAATATTGAATATTAGTGTAAAAAATAAGTAATAAGTTTGTCTCATAGATGAAGGATAGAATTCAATTAGTATAAAAATAAAAAGGGACTATTGAATCTTACTGCAGCTATGGTTACTTATAAGATAAGATAAAATAATAAGATGTATAAAGCGTACATATCCACAAAGTGCTCAAGGCGCTTGTGAAAACCATGAAAAATACAAACCTTGGAAAAAACCGGAATAAATCGAACTCACTTATAATTAGTCCTGGGTTGTAATCTTGTCATTGTACTTTTTATTGAATAAAATAATTTTGATATTTTTATTTTTTTTTTTATTTCAACAGGATTCATTAGCAGCTGAACTTGTCAATACAGTAGAGCAACAGTTAGGACAAGACCCTCGTCTTATAGGACGTGGCAAAAAGTAAGTTAAAATATTTTTAAAAAAAATTTTTATATTAATTCTTAAACAATTTGTTGTTGAATATGCTATTTTAATGTCCTGGAATTAATTTGTCAGATGTTTAATTTCTGTGTGTTTTAGGTTGCACTGGCACTTTTTAGGATAGAAAATATTTATAAATTCAAAGTAATCAACTACTGCGTTTTAGTTCACATCGAAGGGTCACTTTTGGCTCAACCAATAGGCATCATCAAGTAAAAAGGTCAATTTCACTGAGTTGGACTGATTCACTATAGAATCCTTACTCTTTATTCTGTGTTCTTTCTATTCTCACAATGAGGAGTATTTGTAAATTTATGCCTTATCTGAGAAAACTTTGTTCTATAAAAAAAAATGCAATTCATGTTAAATATTTAAGCACATATCTATTGGTGACTATGTAACTTTTGTTTTGTGGAATGTGTGTAAATATGATTTAGGCATACCAAACTTGAAGTTTGAATTGTAAAACATGAATTGGTATTTTTAATTTATTTTCAGAGAATATAATGAAAGTGTAATGAAGACGGTCAAAGCGGTCAAGAGTAGGTCAGGGAGTACAACCGGCTTGGACCTTGGTACACCACCTATGATCATTAGTACACACTCTTCTCCAAGTAGTTCAGTTATTTCACTCGCTGGGTCAGAGGTCAGTGAAAACTACATGGGTGACAATGAATCCATTACTGGAGTTACTCCGATTCGGTGGGTATATTATTTTACATATTTTTAATATTGAATTTTTTTTATTTGTAATACCATATGTATTTGAATATTTTGTTGTTTTTATGTTTTATAATTGATTTTAATATTTTGGTTATAATATTAAATTCAGACAACCTGTTTTAAGAGAGAAGAGTCGACGTGAGGTATCCAAGCCTGGCATCCCTGGCTCCAATGATCTTGAAACTGCTTTAAAACGTCTCTCACTTCGACGTCAGAACATGGACGCAGAGCGAAAATATGCAGCTTATGAACGTCGCAAGACAACAGTATGTGATTCTGATTTCGAAATGGAGAGCGATGGAATGTTGACTCCACGTTGTCAAACTCCAGACAGCGCCATCTCTGGCGATGGATTCTCAAATATTTCCAGCTTTTCGGGTATTGGTTTTAGAAGACCAGAAAAACTGCAAATTGTTAAACCAATGGAAGGTTAGTTATTGATTATGCTAGTAGTTATAAGCACAAGTTTGATGGTCTAAATCTATGATTTCAGGCTTGTCATCTGGAGATCGTGGGTTCAAATCCCAAAATTGACAGTTTTGTATTTAGTGATACAAAAACATTATCAACTATACACTGCAATATCTATTTCTTTTACTGAACTTTTATTTATTTTTAGGATCGTTAACTCTATATCAGTGGCAGCGGTTAGCAACGCCTCACATGGCCAGTATGCTTGACCAGCGGCCTGGAGTTGTGGTCAAAGGTTTCCGTGAAATCAAACAAGAAAAGCTTGTTTATGCTCTTGATGATGTTGAGGATGATGGACAAGTTGTCAGTAAGTTTAACCAATTATTAAATATATTAATTACAATAACTTCATTAAGTATATTTATTTTACAATGTATCTTACAAAAACAATACCTTATTTGGATTCAGTTGCGTATACAGAAGTGTAAGACAGTTATTAGCATTTTCACAAAGAATAACCTTACATGTGGATTTTTGTGACTATACAAAACCAAATATTTTAAAAATTGTGTGCCCCTTTGTCTTGTCATTGAACTCATTCAGGCTATAGTTATTTACCTGGATAAAAAGTTGGCTTCATGGGCCAATTATCACAAACTTGGTGTGCAGATCAGCAACTTATCCAGCCTGAACAGGCCCATAGATGTACTTTTCAACATTAAAAGAAAGATAAACCTAAATACAGCAGAAACCCTTAATTGGCATGCCCCCTATAAAAGGGACAGTTACCTGTTACTTTAATGCAATATATGTTTTTAAGACTAGTAGATGTAACCCCTATTCAGACGACAGTTGAAAGTACCCTCTTAATAGGAGTTCTACTGTATTATCAAATGTTTTATTAGTAGATTATAATTAGTACGTTACTTTTTTTTCACTGTAGCAAAACCAACAGTTCCCAGTAAATGCTATACATTTTCTGAGCCTACTTATACTTACACAACAAGCAATATTAATCTACTAGAAAGTACAACTGTTACTCCAAGGTAAGCTTTTAAACCCATACCTCTAAATAAAGACCACCTCTTCATTTAAGTGGTCCCTATCATATTTTTTTTAATTCTAAAAATATTTCTTGCAAAATTACAGCCATACTGTAGATACAAAGTACATCATCTATTATGCTATTCGTCTAGGTAAACATTGCGTTCACTAAATCATTTGCATAACCCTCAACCAGTGGCCCAATCGATTTATTTACTTTTTTGAGTTGTAGATGCAGAACAAAATTTGAAGTGCAAATGTCTTCATTAATATCACTTTAACCTACAGTACCATTTATAAAAAAAATAGTGGAGTAATAAAACCTGTATTTGAAATTTAAATAGGGAATATAATTTTGCTTTTTTCCAAAAATATATCAGCTATGTGTTGATTAGGGTAAACTTTTAAAGCAGTTTTTATTTTTCAAGTTTAACACATATTTTAGAGTGTTCATTAATATATTTGTTTTATTTTATATTTTTAGTAAAGCGTCACCAAGTTTTACAATCAGTACACCAAAAAGAAAAGGTTTGAGTAAAGCAAGTTCCACATTTAGCACATCTCTTGGATTGGCATCGGTTCTGCAGGAGCGCGGTACGAGTGTCGAACATCGGAATAGTGATCCAAACGTAGAGCTCAAACCGAACCCTCCGAACATTAAATCGCATTCTCTATCATCGAAAATTAAACCACCTTCCACTCCAAAGAAAGAAACCGGGTTAAATTTCCTGGCGGATAATCCAAACCCATCACCTATACACATACCAGGAAGGCCTGGCCCACGCGTGCATCGAGTAAAGAGTGGAATATACTCAAAACGAGCATCGTCGTCAACGTCGAAAACCGGAACCACGTCAACTTACACCACCACTCCTTCCTACAATTCTACAGGACTCGGGTTCATGTCAAAGATTCGTAATTTTGGCGGGTTTGCCGGACGACCGTCAGATTTGTCCGGATTAACAATGTCAAGTTACGGTTCAAGGTCATCCGTGATGATGACCACAAGTGTGCAGGCAAGTCCGCAGAAGAGTAAGCCACCGGAACCGGGAAATCCGGACTCGGAATATGATAATTCACCCGGAATGCAGCCAGGTCTGTCTCTTCTCACTAATAATACTAAAACCGGAATTTTTAGAAGAAGTGGAACATCTTTATAACGATGAATATCACAGTAACCTATGCAATTGAAGACATTTCCCTGTTAATATGCTAGTATTTAAATCCTGTGCTAATCTCTCTTCGACAGATAAGATCAAATTTAATAGTGTATATTTAGTTTGTGTTGTGTAATTCTTTCTGGTTTAAAATGTAAAGTGATTCGAGGAGTATATGTGTTTGTTTGAAAATGCCAGTATATCTGTGAGAATCCAGGTAAAATTGCTTGACCCAGAGGTCATCAGGCAGACCATAGTCTTGGCCCCATCGTTTTTGGGATTGGGGGTGAATATGTTTGCTTGGAAATTGCATTATCAAGCAATAGGAAAAAACCTACCAAATTATTGTTATAAACTAAACTAACATAATAGTTGAATTGAAGTGGTCACAAAAGCAATAACCACAAACAAACATTCAATTCAAAAATTGTGTTTTGTCTGTGGTAGCTAAAATTTCTAATAGACCCATTAAGTTATGATACATCCTTTTGATCGGCAGTTCCGGGTTCAGAAACGCTGTTCTAATTGATGAAGTCTTTTGTTAGAAATAAATTTCATAACATCATTTCTATATTTGGATGGCACTTATGTTTTATCAGTTCACAATATTTGTCCAAGACAGCTGTATTGTCTGCTTTTTCCCCTTGTCTATCTAACTTTCTATCTCTTGTTATCTAACTAGTGTGTTTCTATCAAATAGTTCAACAGGTTTTAGATCAATAAATACGTTTATGCGTAGGAAGAAAAACACACTAGCTAATATGAGTGTGGTGCTTATGTAAAAAGCTATTTGTTTACTTATAATATAGCTAGGCTCTCGTTTTAACAGGCGATCAATCAACCATGAAAATCATCAACTGCCCTCATAACACTACCATTTATTTTGGGAAATTGTTAATATGGTAGATAATTTGTTTCTTATGGTCTTCCTCGAATATTTGATTAGATGTACATATGAATCACTGTGTAAATATGCTATGAGATACATGTGTGGAATTTTAGCGAACTTTTTTTTAGTCATTTTATTGGGGAAATAATGATAAAAGTGTGCCATACTATCTATGTACTTGTTACATAAATTCGTTCCTACGAATTAAGTTCTAACTGAGCTTTTCATCAATGAAAATTTTTAGCTTTTTGGTTTTCTGCTATGAAATATGAACCATTAATTGGTTCGATTTGGTCTTTTTTAAAGTTTTCATCGTTTTATTACAAGATTTTATTTAGAGATTCGATTACCTCAAAATAAAAGACGAATATCATTCCTAAATAGTCAAATATTCTCAAATATTGAGATTATATTTCTTATGGTTAAACTATTGCCCTTATGTTGTCTTGTGGTTAAGCTATTGTACTTGATTAGGACTATACCTATAGACCTTGGTTTCCATTCTCGCCTTTTTCACCAAAACATTGATCTTTAAATACGAAAAATGCAATTATTACAGAACATGCTGTTTTTCCATTAATTTGGAGATTTTGTTGTTTTTTCTACTTAAACGTCAATAATTTATGATATGATGAATTCCAAAAGTTGCGTCTTTAAATTACAATATACATTACATTTGCATATAAGTACTAAGATGTTCAGCAAACCTAAATGAATAGGGTTTCAATAATCAAGAAATAGTGATATAATCATATCGTGATATAGGCAATAGTTTAAACCATAGGTCAGTTAATATTTATATTATGGGATATAATTATAAAAGTATATTTGGTTGTCATCTCATTTATTAAGTGCAATATGGGCCATTTTAACTAAGTCATTGTTTAACAGTACTCAAGTACTGTGGTTAAAAGTGATTGTTGCATTTTATACTGAAATTATCAGTAAACGCTATAGTTGTGTGTGTGTGCAAGCTAACTATATTTTAATATTTCTATTCATATTTTGTTTGTTTTTGTGTGTTGCAAAATTCTAAAAATAATTTATTGATAAACATGTTGATATTACTTGCAGTAGAACTCTACCGTTGGGACACTCCTAATAGGGGGGAAATATTTGATTTAACACTACAGCCAACCCTTATTAAGCGGACACTTTCCTGTGAAACAGATGAGGGCAAATATATGTTTTAACACTAAGGCCAACCTATATTTAGGGACACCGCTTTTTATTGGGTCCTGAAGGTGTCCCCTTAATAGAGGCTCTACTGTACACTAGAAAAAATAAAACACTTTTTTTTAGGTTTAAATTGTGTGTCAGATTCAAAGGAAAATACATTTTGGTAACTGACATACACAATATTATATCATATACGAATATTACGTTTAAATTTTACAAACATTCTTCAAAATACAGTATATTATATTTCATTTTTTAGCTATATATTATATCGCTAGAAAAAATGTTGACAAAAAAACAGTATACACATATGTCAATACAATTTCCGCAGGAACGTTTAATTTAGCTGCCAAAGTTTTTGTACCAAACTAGTTCTGTTAAGCTCTGTCGACACTATCAAACCAGTTTGACAAAAAATGTGTGATGTACTCAAATATAGTAGTGACATGCTTAAATATGGTAGTGATATGACATCATCATGTCCATATATATATATTTTTTTGTTACATAAAGTTTAATAGTGCAGACAGAGCTTTACATTTGTTTGATGTCGCTTTCTCGCCATACTGTATATTATTTACTTACTTTATTTACTTGCCGTGTAAACAGTGTGTTTAAAAGATCGTTGATAAGTTTTATTCTAAATTACCTTCAAATGTAGTGCTAAACATGTTCTAGCCTAAAGAAAATTATTTACCAAAATTCTCGTCAATATTTTGTTTAATTTCCATTTAAAAATATATACATATATGTGCGTCTGTAATGTGCTGTAATTATACGCCAAGTGACAGCAACTGTTACCGTACCCCTTGTTTTTATGTTGCATGTGAAATCTGAAAGATGACCATGTTGTTTTATTACTGTATTTATGTTAAGAAGTACTGTTAATTATGAAGGCGTTTATAAACACCATGTCTCTAATTAAATGTCAGATTTTAAAACCGGTTTACTTAGAAATTAGGTGTTACTCAAACTAATGAACAGGTTGTGTTTTAAGTTTTCTATACCAACTGTGTACTTCCAGGAGACCACTTCTTTGGGATACCCCTATTAATGGGAGAACCCTATTAATGGGAGACTCCTATTCACGGGATACTCCTATTAATGGGAGACCCCTATTCACTGGATATCCCTATTAATGGGAGACTCCTTCATGGGAGACTCGTATTAATGGGAGACACCTATTCATGGGAGACCACGAATCACGGGAGACCCCTATTAATGGGAGACTCCTATTCACGGGATACTCCTATTAATGGGAGACCCCTATTCACTGGATATCCCTATTAATGGGAGACTCCTTCATGGGAGACTCGTATTAATGGGAGACACATATTCATGGGAGACCACGAATCACGGGAGACCCCTATTAATGGGAGAACCCTATTAATTGGAGACACCTATTCATGGGAGACCACGAATCACGGGAGACTCCTATTAATGGGAGACCCCTATTCACGGGAGACTCGTATTAATGGGAGACCCCTATTCACGTGAAACAAACTAGGGAAATACATGTTTTGATTTGTTGGGTCCCGAATGTGTCTCCTTACTGTAATAAGAACACAAGTAACTATGAAACGAACTAATATGGGTGTACATCTAAACAATGGTCGCTTATTGAAAAGCGTTTTAATGTATCGTTATTTGGCGGTGCTTCTAAACGAAATAGAACCCACGCATTATCAATGTTGACGGGTAAACGAAAATGAGATAAGATATGCCTACAGTACTGTATTATCATCTATAATAGGCCTATTATTATTATGTATGTGTAAAGTTTGACTCAATGATGACAACTTTATCAAAGTGATCTTCATATCGATATAACCATAACACAGAGTACGCAAAACTAAATCTACAACCCCCAACCTATTTTATTTATATTATGTAAATTAGTCATTCGATTTTGAATGCGTTTAACGTGATGTGCTCTTTTACGATTTTCAGTGGCCTGTGTGGTTTACTTTTTAAGTGTTATTGAACTTTTAGTTAATTTAATTTAGGGGGAAAACTGCCAGAATAATGCATTTATCGTACTGATCTGTTTTCAGTGATAAACGAATATTTTAGTATGTTTTTCTAGAATTATGTTTTAATTACTGTACATTATTAAGCTCTGTCTACACGATCAAACTAGTTTGACAAAAAAAGGTGTGTGCCCAAATATGGTAACGATATGACATCATCATTTCCATATATGGACACATCACATTTTGTTGTCACATAAAGTTTGATAGTGTAGACTTAACTGTCTACATGGAGGAATTATAATCGTAATAATTCCTCCACACGTTCTAACTTTACACTATGTCAAAGGTCATTGAGAATTTGGGGCTTTACTAAATGCTGATTGGTTAGTCAGTCACCACCAGAAGTCACACTGCCAGTTAATCCACTACGTATTGTCGGAAAAATAACCAGTTTGTTTAAAATATGTCTTATTTTAAGTAAGAGAATAATTTATGCATATAGCCTACATGAGAATATGCTTGAATTTATATGTAATTGGTTACAAATTGTGTGGGTTTTTTTTTTAAATCTTGGCCTATAGCCATGGGTTTTAATGTGGTTTACATTACTCGTGATCACTATGTGATTTTTAATAATTTCCGAAAAAATCTGTAATAAAATCAATTGTTGTAAATAGAATGCATGTATAGAGGGCGCTGCTAATATAGACGTCATTAAAATGCCGGAAAACCTAAATTAAATTTCGCTCCTTTTTTCGTTGCCTCGTGTTTTTACTGTACTAAATAATTAGATTAAGTGAAAGGATATGGAAGTAGGTATAAATGGGTTATAATCTATTAGTAATTATTAATCACCGTTTAGGTGAGTTAAGGATAAACACTTCAAATAGTCGGTGATGCGAGACCGAAAAATAATGCGCGTAGAACAACATCTGAAGTACACCGTGTTTCTTTCGCGATGGCAAAATCTGTAAAAAGTTGATGCGCGTGTACAAAATACTGACATGCGCGTACAAAAGCTGTACCGCTTTTTATCAACGTCTGAACGCACTTCGCAGCGTCCCCCTGCAACACTAAAAGTTGACACTTGCGTGCAAAAGCTGTTGTCTTCCGCTTTCATCAACGTCTGAACGCACTTCGCAGCGTCCCCCTGCAACAATAAAAGTTGACACTTGCGTGCAAAAGCTGTACCGCTTTCTTCAATCTGAAAGCACTTTATTGCAGCTTCCCAAATTGTACGAAATACTGACATGATGCGCGTACAAAATCTGTACCGCTTTTATCAACGTTTGAACGCACTTCGCAGCGTCCCCCTGCAACAATTGACATTTGCGTGCAAAAGCTGTACTGCTTTCATCAACGTCTGAACGCACTTCGCAGCGTCCCCCTGCAACACTAAAAGTTGACACTTGCGTGCAAAAGCTGTTGCCTACCCCTTTCATCAACGTCTGAACGCACTTGCAGCGTCTCCCTGCAACACTAAAAGTTGATATTTGCGTGCAAAAGCTGTTGCCTACCGCTTTCATCAACATCTGAACGCACTTCGCAGCGTCCCAAATCATCAAAAGTTGACTCTTGCGTGCAAACAAAAGTTACTGCTTCTATTAACGTCTGAACTCACTTCGCAAAGTCACTGACGAATAATTGAATACACACTGACACATGGTTTCAACCAGTTGAAAATTATTTTTAATTTAATAATATCTACATTGTTTATATTACATTATATACATTCGGATGTGATATTCCATATTTGCAGCAGATGGACGGACAGTTAACACATCCTTTACCATTCCCGTACAACTTCTACTAACCGGAGTATTTTTGTATAATTTAATTTAATTGTAACCATTACTCACTACAGTATACCTAATTCTTATGCGAGGCTATCATGATTGATATATTTTACAGTTTGGTTTAGTAATCGAGCCAAGCATTTGTTCATACACAATACATTAATTAATGCAAGCCATAGTGTATGATTGGCCCTATATTAAATAAATTGTAAAGGGAGAGAAAGTAGATACGAAACGGTAAAGAAAAGAAGACACAATGTGAGATTGAATAACAAAAATGGTCGAATGGATCGAGACTCGAACATAGTTCATAATGCAGACGCCCTGCTTTTTAACCACTTTGGTTTTCATGTTCAAATCTGATAAAAGTTGTTTCTTACACTCATGTAGTAAGGTGGAATATTGTGTGTACAAGATGTACAATACCCTGCTATTAAAGTACAATATTATTCCCAGGACCCCCATGCCTGTAATATAGGCGTACTTAATTATTAACCCCCTTCCCCCACCCCAGACAAACACCAGGTATAACCTTGTACAGTATTATTAAACCTAAGTATTGCTGATTTGTGACGTCATAGAATAAACCGGAATTTTCCCTAGGACCCAGCCAGGGATATTGCCATAGAAGTCTCAATTATTGCGCCAGATTTGTTGATACTATCTACCACGTGCCGTACCGGCGTCACTCCTCCTTTCTTCCTATTGATAGTAAAAGAATCGGCAATCTGAGTATGTCGGAGGTGATGTCCCACATGTAACGTCTTCTATATCACTGAAATTCAAAACAAAAGTTTAGAGTTTTTAAAAGGAAGTTTGTTACATGAAACGAATGAAAGCCAATAATACATTTTAACACTACGGGCAAATGTCCCCAGGGTTATATTGTTGTGTTTGTTGCCGAGAGGAAGTTGTTTGTCTATGTGAATACAATGTCCACCTGTAGGCCTATGTTTGTACGTTGAATCTGATTTCGGTGTCCCATTTTAAGCTCTGTCTACATTATCAAACTAGTTTGACAAAATAAAGTGTGATGTTCCCAAATATGGTAGTGATGTGCCAAAATAATTATGGTTGTGATATGTTATAAATTATATTGTCACATAAAGTTTGATAGTGTAGACAGAGCTTAAGTTTTTGACCGACCACATCCAACACGGTACACTTTAATAAGCTCCACAACTTTTTGGGGGTAGAAGAAAAATCACCCGTACACATTTGCATAAACACGTGCATAATCTCACGCGGCACGCGCTTACTAGTATTGTCACGTTTGTCATTTCAGTAAGCTATAGATTATGTGCTTTGTTGTCTGTAATATTAAACGGAGAAAATCAAAATGTCTATAAACGCTAAGATGATAGACCTACTTATCATATTTAATTTGAATTGGCATTATATAAATATGTTGTTGTGAACGCTAACCATTCGTCCCTAGGCCTAATAATTCAGCTATCATGCGTCATAATGAAGCGCTATCCGCACTAAGTGAAATTGTTATTTTATTTGTAAATGGTGAATCACCGCACAGAAAATAGTTTGCATTCAATTATAACGAAGTTTTGGAAAATGGTTAACGGTTACATGCACACCCGGATTATGTACAGTATTAACTTTCATGTTAAACTAAGTAAGGCTTGCCGTAATGATGATAATGTTGGTTCCACCCTTTCTAATAACTTATCTTAGTTAGCTTGTGTTACACCAAAGAAAAGAAACAAAATAACAACTCATAAAGGGACACATGGTCCATTTGAATCAGCTCAGTTACACCATGGATAGGGGTTGGCCGTAGTGTTAAAACATTATGTTACAACACTCATTCGTTTCATGTGAAAATGTCTCGTCAAGAGTGTACCCCGAGATGTGTCCCAATGTAGGGGGATTTACTGCACGATGATGGTACACAGAGAACTTCCCGGACTCAAGCTTAGCCTGCTACTAATACAAGGCAGGACCCGACTTGAATGAATAACAAAACATTATAATGAAAACTATTTCTTGAATAATGACTTACACTTCAAATGCATCATTTCCGAGACCCTCGTCTTCTAAATCCTCCACCGGAACTTCTTCCGTAATAGCACCGAGTTGGTGAAAGAAATGACTGGCAATCTCCACTTCCGTTACAGACGGTAGAGTTGATTTCCTCCGCGAAGACTGTGCCAGTCTAGTCCCTTCATCTTTTTCTGTTGTACACAGTTCGTCACATACGTCTTCCTTAGAGCTCCGTTCACACACGTCTGCTGCTGCTGCTGCTTCCAAATCAATCTTGTCTTCAGTATTCTGACTATACTTTTGAACGATTAAATGAACAACTACTAAAATAAGTCCCAGCGAAACGCCGGCAATGAGCACATAAGGTTCCCAAATACCCACAATGAATAAAACAAAAATTACGAAGATTCCGACGGAGTAGAAACGTTCCGTTTTCGATAATGTCCTATCAGAATTGTTTTCTGGAACGTCGTCGTCAACGTCGGACATGTTAACCTATTTAGTAATTCCCGATGGTATGTTGCAGGTTTTCTGTATACGATCCTTCTCCCAGAAGCAGAGGCCTAGTTATAATAGATTTTCAAAATTACTGTAGGAAAGACTGTTGCATCCTATATAAGTCATCTAAAGCGGGTCCCGTGTTTGCATGCAATGACTAAAACACGCAAGCACGTTAGGCGAAACCCAGTGGCTTAGTTAAAAACATCCACTACCTAAGAACACCTTCTGCCCGACCTTCTGTGACTACAAGCAGATGATCAAACCCCTTCCCGTGTACTGCGTGATGAAAATTCGAAGTGATACTAGGCCTAATTGTTATCTCTCTGCAATCGCTTCGATCCACATTGAGCCATCAAAAGAAAGTTTGATCAAAGTTCGTATCAGTAATAACGGGCACTGGGTCACCGAGTCACCGTTGGGATTATTACGCACTCGTACGATTTGTCCTTGTAAACACGTTTGTCATTTCAAGTTCAATAGAATGTGATGATAATAATAATAATAAATTATTAATAGACCAAAATGTACTATACATAGTACAATGTCATAATGTTGTCTGAAGAAGAAAGCACTCTGACATGCACTAACATTAATCCACATGTTTGTTTGCATCTTAGTTTGTGTCTATGAGTCAATGACCCATTTTCTCGACAATTGAACAATTTTCTCTCTCGTCGACTTGTCACCTTTTCTGTTTACAGTGTAATTATTAATTTTGCCATGTCCATATCGACGACTGAAATTACATAATAATCACCCGTAAACGATCATAAATGGTGATAATGTATACATGTATACACACTTTTATTTGTTTGGTACCTACGTTCTTTCCAACATGAACTGGTATAGGCATACTTTTACGTCTATAAAGAACATTCTCCACTTCCTTATGAGGTATGTGGTGATGTTGACAAAACAACAAATCAATCTGATTAATAGATAATATTTTAATCAAAGCCAATATGACACCCATTAATTTATACAATTAGTAAACCATATCAGCTATGTTTGCAGAGACTATCCATTAAAGCTATTTATTGAATATACGGACAAGTTATTGCCCTGAATATTATAACAACAGAAAATGCTTATTGATTTTGATACAAATCGATATATTGGTGACGTCACAATGCTTATAAAACATTTTTGTATCTGTATTTCGCCCAGTTTCTGAGCGCTTAATTTATTTGTTAATTACTCATCATAGAGCAGGCCTAAAATACCAAACCCCGGTCGCAACACCCTGTTTAAGACCTGTTGTAAGATTAAATTGCGGGTATAGCAGCATCAGGGACTTAGCGATTATGTGAAAAGGAAATTGATTAGTCATTTTGATCAGTCAGATGAGTTGTATCATTCCATTTAATACAGCCCTTAGGTTTACATGCAGCATCCTAGGCCTGTATACAAAACAACTAATGGATTGCAAAACCTGATGCTCAGGGTTACTTTTGGTCATGGATACTGGTATTGCGACCAGAATGATGAGAGGTGAAGAAGACAGTACTGCTGGTGCCACAACCGAATCTTGGAATTACCATTGGTTTTACTCTGTCTATATCATCGTTTTGATTACGATTACCATACTACCACTTATCGGCATTGGTTCTTTTTTATTCGTCTATCCTTCATATATAATTGCCTTTGTGATGTTCATACTGGTCGCCTACTGTCAAAAGCGAGCCAGTCAGGAACCAAGTCTCAGAGATCAACAAACCAGCCATGTATCTGTCGCGCCACCGCCGCCCAATCGGCCACAAGAACCTATTGGACGAATGTCTTTTTCATATTTTGTAGCAACTCGTCCTAGTAGGTCTAGTTATTCGTCCAGTGAAAGATTGAGTCCGTGTCGTGAATGTTTTTATGATCGCTTAAATTCAAGAAGGTAGGCCTATGTTGATCAATCAAAATGGTCAAGAGTGTTAGTAGTGTAGATGTACACTACTTGATAATAGTCATTAATAATTAACTGTACACACAATATTAAAGCGCTATAAATAGCATAATGGGTTTACATACTAAAAAATATAAGTTTATACGAAGTTAGAACAAGTTTCATTTTTACTTTCAGATGCGTTACCTCGGGCATTACCGAGCTGCCGCCCTCTTACGGAGAAGTAACATCTATTAGTAAAATCCGCGATGACGATGACACAGACAGTATTCCGCCGACTTACGATGACGTCATGGCTGCGATGGAGGAGCCAACCAATGAATCTTTAGTTTGATCATGATGAGACAGGTTAAAATATAAATTTGATAAACCTCAACTGTCAAGAGTGGGGCGAGGAAAGGATGTACTTGCACAATGGGAGACACAATGAAGATTCACAACAAGAGTATCTCATCGAACCCCCCGAAATAACACAAACCGAATTTCCCTGCTATTATAATTTGAATAGAATATAACCAATTCTTTTAAAAATAGAATATAAGGAAGTACAGGTCTATATGATAAAACACAACTTTTTCTTCCAACAATCAATGTCTGTTTACACTTTAAGACTTAGAATACGATGTTTGTGCAGTTGTGTGTAGGGCAGAGAGAATGAGATGAAAGTGAAATACAATTTCCCTTTTCCTTGATTATGAAAGAAAACAAATCAACATTTGATACCGTAATAAATAATGAAACACTATTGTTTTTATTTTAATACTTAGCATTAAAATACTATTTGCTTCAAGCAGTTAGCCGTTTAAAAGGAGGAATGTTAATTGGACCGTAACAAGTTTAAATAAAGGGGTCGTTTTTTAAATTGTTTTTTTTTCAATTTCTTTGATTTCGGAATTATTACATTCATATCACAAAAAGAAACAATTTGGTGTTGTTTTGAATGTATATATATATATATATCATCACTTGCACAGCATTGTCATTTTTTTCAGTAATTTGCCTTTGGATTTATATATATCATCACTGATATCTGCCCCGAGAACTGTTTCTAGGTTCTGTGAGATTTTGTTTTATAATTTTTTTTTTTATTTTTTATTTTTTATTTAATCGGTATATAAAAATATATTACAAAACGACAGTCAAAGACTGAAATGAATTGTATTACAAATAAATAAAAATTAGTTAAAATTGCTATAAAAATAGAAACATCTTATTAAAATTAGATATCGTACCATAAAATTATAAATATAATGATGTGTGTGTATCTAGACACACCTGCTGTGTGTCGTGATTATTGTAAAATTCAGTTTTATTTAAAAATTAAAACCGCTTTAAAAGTGAAATAACAAATCTTTACATGGAACTGCTCGTATAACAGTGATGTTTTTAGGGCGTCATCCGTCCAACTAACGAGTACGACAACAATAACTTTTTTCCCTTACTCAAATTATAATAAGATACTTATTCATAAGATGACGGTGACTGGCCGACTATTCGGCGACCGACCTTTTGACCGCCGACCGGACATTTCGCCGACATAACATTTGGCCGATAAGCCATTTTGCCGACAGGACATTTATGCCAACAACCGCCGACAGAAAACAAGCCGACAGCAGACAATCGACCGACAGGACATTTTACCGACAAACAATTGGCCGACAAAACTAATAGTCGGCAGACAATCGACCGACAAGACATTTTGCCGACAGAATACTTTGTTGTTAATATTTTTCTTATGGGACAATCGTCATACACACACGTCACTCAATACACATTTATAATATGAATTAAAACGAATTGAAAACGTTTAAAAAAAAGAAAAAACACTTTCTTTCTAGTATAAGTTTCCCTATATTAAAATAAGCCTCCACTTTTCATTAATATAGTAGGAGACGACAATCTATGTTTTAAATTAAATTAAACCGTCCATTATGACTTATCCTTAAATAATAGAATACTGGTAGACGATTTTCTTTTTTAAAATTGTATAGACGATTTTTGTGCTACGGAAGCAGCAATCGTGACCATGATTGAGTAGAGCGTAAAAAAAAACAAAAATAACATAGCGTTTTCATTCAGGGAACACCATGTTAATTAAAGAATCGTACCTGAATGGAGGGTCGCATTGTATAATGTTGTTATGGGAAAGAAAATAGAAACATTTTTGTCACCGCTCAATAAAGTCCGTCGAAAAAACTTATCATTGGTTGGAACCGCGACTGCACCGGCGGAAAACGGTGGTGCAGACGTGGGCAGTGTGCCAATGCTTATACACTGTGGTGTTTTCTTCGATGAATTTTAGGCAATCAAAACAATTTTAATTATATTAACATGATGTCCTGAAATTCCTTGAAAACGCTATGTTATTTTTGTTTTTAACGCTCGGCTGGTCACGACTGTTTGTCATCTCTGCAAGATGGCTTCCGTAGCACAAAAATCCGTCTATACAATTTAAAACAATTAAATTAAACGTGATATATAGTGGGTAAGTTTAATTATTAGGATGACCATTGCTGCTTAATGATCATTGGAAGATTCTTGACTGCAAGTTTACTTTTTCACACTTATTAGCATCATCTCTAACACCCAAACGCCATAATATTGCCATTACTGTTTAATCTTTTTAATAATATACAACCAAAGTTGTTCGTACCCGAAAAAAAACGTCTTGGTCTACAGTAATAATAATAATTTATTTCGGAACTTCACTTTTGTAACAGTGGCACACTTCACATTTTGAAGGTGCGTCCAACAAAAAATATATAAGAAGAAAGCACAAAATAGACAGAAAAACATAGGTAATCTTACTTAAACTACATACGGTAACATGTAATAAAACCCATTCATTCCCCTCCCTCCCCTTCTCCAAAAATAACAAGTACAACATATAATTTAAATACAGTACAAGATTACTCTTAATCTACAAAACCAATCACTAATCAACCCCACACCAACCCCCACCCTTCCCCCCCCCCACCCACCTTACGTACAACATGACAACAACAACATTTTTTCCTCCATAATTACAATATGAAAAATATAATAACCATTGTTAACAAACAGGAAATTAGATTAGAACCAGTATTGTTTATACAACCACTTAGATCATAACTGTTAATATGCATACTATTGTATTTACAGTAACTGTTTATACAAATATAACTAGGCAAAAGTAAAAGAATTATTATGACGAAAACAATTAACAGACACTTTTTTTACAGTATATAGTTTTGTTGCATAGAAAGATCTCATATTGTATGTACCCCGTCCTCAGAGCCATATATATATGGCTCTGCCCGTCCTCTACATCTACTGCCCTCTAGCGTTTACTATAATTATGGTTTGTCACAATACTACAGATAGCCAGATAGCCAGGGTCATATTTAGCTTGTTAACCGACCCATTAACATCAGGCAAGTAGGCTATATTAACAATATGGAATACAAAATGAAAAATGAAGATTAATTAAATCAGACTTTGAATAGGTTATTTTGTAATTTTAATAAAATTAATCCCTTCCGTAAAAAAAACTATAAAAAAATTTTTCTTATAATAAATGGTCTAATTGAACCAATAATTGTAGGCATAATTATTATTATTGTCTATTTGTGTGTATCTTAATCATTATAAAAAAAACATACAAAGCGATAACATTAATTACTGACATTTAATAAATACATTTCTAAAAGATTCCAGGATATCCCAAAAAGCTAATTATGATACTATCAAGTTATCGGGTAGATCGGTTTTCTGTATTCTATTCTTGATTTTTCAATGCCAATGGTTTCTGAAAGGAATAAAAAAGTTGTTAAATTGAATTACAAATTTCCACAGGCTAATAATTGCATAAAACAAACAATAAATATCCAAAATAGCATGAAAAACCCCTACCGGTGGTGCATGCTTAGGTTAGAGCATGGAGGCCATGGTTAGAGTGTGACCGTCACAAAAAGCAATATACATACCGACGTACGCGGGCGCCCTACCGCATGGAAAACATTACTGTTGTTACAGTTTTACAGCGTTGCCCTAAAATTCGCGGTGTGTGCGAGAAACACGTAAGGTGTGCTATTCACGACAAAGTACTAGGCCTCTAGGCCTACTAGTACTAGGTTCAGGGACGATTCGGACTACTACTACTACTACTAGCCTAGGCCTAGTTTAGTTTTAGTTAGGCGTAGGCTAGGCATTTCGACCGCCGGTTATTGAACAAAGGACAAAATATGTCATGTTAATTTCGGCTGCCAAATATGGCGCGCCAATAACCAGGAATAATTGTATATTTTTTATGTACAGAATTAGAAGGAGCTGACTCCTTCACCCAGTCTTAAAACACGGAGGAAGACGGGGGAAGGGGTGGGGGGATGGTGGGTGAGGGTTATGCTATACATAGAGTTACTCCAAGTAGTATCTCGAATAATCACACAAACGGAATTTTTTTTTTTTTTTGGACAAGGAAATTTTTCTTGGCAGATAATTCTGGTGGCCGAAATGTTAGTACAGTGGTAGTACAAACCCGAATAACACCATTTATTTAAAGTTTTGCAGCCAGGTGTTTTATTTTTGAGCACATGAAAATATAATAACTAAATAGGGGCCTAGTTAGTTTTACCTGATTTAAATACAACAGTGCAGAACATTGAAATTTAGCAGTGTAACTGTAGGCATAATTATTGTAAGGGATGTAGGCCTATATTAATAGGATGGATGAGGTTTGTTCTTTCATGCTTTTTACACAAACTAAATCTAGACATACTGTAAACTCCATGGTAAATAGAGAGTTTAAATGTTCTAAATATTGTATTTGTAGGGTTGAACGAAAACCAACATTATGAAATATAAATGTGAACATTGTGGAGATAAATTTGAGCTCAGTGATTTGAAGGTGCATTTAGGAATACGTCATACATGGCCAGAAGAGTTGAAATGTGAATACCAAGAGCCAATATTATCAGAAGACAATTTTGAAACGCATTTAGTGAGTGTGGGCAAAGAAGACATAATAAATGAAATTGAAACTGAACATTGTGGAAAGAATTTGATAATACACAAAGAAGAGACACCATATGAATGTAAACATTGTGGAAAGACATTTAAAGAACATCCTCGTTTGAAAAAACATTTGAGAATACACACAGAAAAGACTCCATCATATCAATGTGAACATTGTGGGAAGACATTCAAATACAGTGGGAATTTAAAAACTCATTTGAGAATACACACAGGAGAGACACCATATGAATGTGAACATTGTGGGAGGATATTTAAACAAAGTGGGGAATTGAAAAGACATTTGAGAGTACACACAGGAGAGACACAATATGAATGTGAACATTGTGGGAGGATATTTAAACAAAGTGGGCATTTGAAAAGACATTTGAAAGTACACACAGGAGAAAGACCATATGAATGTGAACATTGTGGAAAGAAATTTAAAGAAAGTAGTGATTTCAATCTGCATTTGAGAATACACACAGTAGAGACACCATATGAATGTGAACATTGTGGGAAGAAATTTAAAAAAGGTGGGCACTTGAAAAAACATTTGAGAATACACACAGGAGAGACACCATATGAATGTGATTGTGAACATTGTGGAAAGAAATTTCAACGAAGTGACCATTTGAAAAGGCATTTAAGAATACACACAGGAGAGAGACCATATGAATGTGAACATTGTAGGAAGACATTTCAACGAAGTGAGTTATTGAAAAGGCATTTGAGAATACACACAGTAGAGACAACATATAAATGTGAACATTGTGGGAAGAAATTTAAAGCAAGTGGGAATTTGAAAAAGCATTTGAGAATACACACAGGAGAGACACCATTTGAATGTGAACATTGCGGAAAGAAATTTAAACAGAATGGGGATTTGAATAGGCATTTGCTAATACACACAGGAGAGGCACCATATGAATGTGAACATTGTGGAAAGAAATTTAAACAAAGTGGGCATTTGAAAAGACATTTGAAAGTACACACAGGAGAGACACCATATGAATGTGAACACTGTGGTAAGAAATTCAAAGAAAGTGGGGAATTGAAAAGACATTTGAGAATACACACAGGAGAGGCACCATATGAATGTGAACATTGTGGTAAGAAATTTAAAGAAAGTGGGCATTTGAAAAAACATTTGAGAATACACACAGGAGAGGCACCATATGAATGTGAACATTGTGGTAAGAAATTTAAAGAAAGTGGAGTATTGAAAATACATTTGAGACTACACACAGGAGAGACACCATATGTATGCGAACATTGTGGAAAGAAATTTAGCAATAATGGGAACTTTAAAAGACATTTGAGAATACACACAGGAGAGACACCATATGAATGTGAACATTGTGGGAAGAAATTTAACGATTATGGGAATTTTAAAAGACATCTGAGAATTCATTCGTGTCAGACATCATATGAATGTGAACATTGTGGAAAAAATTTTAAACAAAGCGCGTATTTAAAAAGTCATTTGAGAATACACACAGGAGAAAGCCGTATATGAATAGAGCGGGGTTGGTGAAATCTGTCCACAATAGGTTACTTTTCTGTCCATAATAGGTTACTTTCTGTCCACAATAGGGACTAGAGGGCGCTGTTGTTTGTCCATAATAGGTGACTTTCATAATTGGCTGTCCAAAATAGGTGACTTTTTGTCCACAATAGGGGATTTTATTGGAGTAGTGCGCCATCCATTATGTTGTCCATAATAGGTGATTTTTGTAATGTGTAACTTGTGTAGGAAACTCCATAGCATAGTAGACTAGTAATTAAGTAGCCTGGCCCTAGAGTATAGGCCTAGGCTAGATAGTGGCCAACCAAGTACTAACTAAACTAGGCCTAGCCTAGGCCCTAGGCCTATATCCTATAGGCCTCCAAGTCTGAGTTAATAGTAGGAAAGTTGTATCGTAAATAATAATTTGCTTTCTGGGAAGAATTATGAATTGCCTTTTGAATTCCAACAAAACCAAAAAAACTATAGTAACCCTTCAACACCTTAAATCCTAATAATAAAAGTTTAAATGTAATTCAAACAAGTCTTCAATAGAGTCTTCAAATAGGTTTTGAGAGAAAAAATCCTATTAAAGTGTGATTTTTGTATGACATTTTTATTCTGAAATAAAGTGATCAATCAACCAATAGGTAATAATAATATTTCTAGCACTTTCAAACTATAAAAATAAGGTAGGCCCTATGTCCCTAAAATCACTTTCCTTGTTGTTTTCCTTTGTATACTCCTTGTTGTTTTCCTTTGTATACTTTTTATTCTCTAAACATAATATTTCTCAAATGGTGCCCACACTACAATCAATCTAACCACTAGGAGCTTTGTTCAACTTGACCAAGACATATTTTATATAATGCATGTAACAAGACGTAAAGACAAGTGGAATTACTCAAGAATCAGACAATGTTCACTAAGTTACAGTGTGTATGTAAATAGTTTGAGAGAATATTATGGCACATTGTACAGGATTTAAGGTTTTAAGATTGTTGACATTTGCTCATTTAGCAATTAAATATAATCTATTTGAAGCATTATACAATCATTATTTTTATAGGACGTGATAAGGTGTGATCATCAGCAAATTAAAAAAGAAGAATTATTATTTACAATATCACCAACTTTGACTTGCGCTTTATTTGAAATAAAATCTGTAATCCATTGGTGTTTTCACCAACAGCTACTGAGTTATTAAGTTCTTTTTATTAGACACCGTCCAGTGCAGAAGAAAAGTCAAGAAAACAAAAATTAAAATGTTTACAGCCTTTAACTGTGCCCATGAATGAAAACCTTAGAAAGTAAAAGTTCAATATTATACATTTGTTTAATTCCAAACTGAAAAAATGTAATTAGTATATTATTATACTATTCTAGATACATCAAAGCAATTTCTCAACAATCTTACAAATTATAGGAGTTAAAGACGCTTGACAACAGCTTTTCATTTCATCTTTGGGTTTTCCATTCCTTTTGTAAATATGTAGGCTTACAACATTTGAATCTTCCTATTGTTTTAGTAAAATACGTTTTTATACCTTTATACCTTTAATTCCTGATGATAGTCCACATAGGTTATATAGATATATGATAATGTTTTCTCTTTACCGTTAATTTTTTGTTTTTTTTGTTTTGTTAACAGTAATAATAAAAATCAACTTTATCAATTTAATATTGCAAAAGACATCAGAGTTCAGCACTTCATTTCGTCATTTTAGGTCTAGGTTTCAAAATCCATGACAAATCATCCCAGTCAGTAGTCAATCAACAGCAGCAGTTCTCATCCATTAATTATATTGTTGTTTAATTAAATGAATCAATTTTAATGTTTAAAGATGTATTGTCCCCCTGAAAAAATAATTCCTAAAAAAAAATATTCCATTCCATTTTATTGTAACATAATAGTTATCCACATTGACCAAAAATTAGATTGAAAAAAAATGTATTACCTGAAAAAAATGTAATTTAAAGCAAAAAATGGTCAAATTGGCTGCTAGCCAATGGATTTTTGGTTGAATTTAACCATTTATTTTGTCATTTTACAAGTGAAAACATTATTTTTTTTTCGTCTTTTTTTTTCGATTACTTTATTAAAACTACAAAATAACATATTCAAAGTCTGATTGAATTAATTTTTCATGTTTTTGAGGGACAATACATCTTTAATAATGAAGCAAAATAAATATTATTTTGAATCATTAGGAATACGACAATAAATCCAGTTTACATACACGCAGTGTACAATCAACAATTTTGTTCTGTATTTTAAATTTATTCATAATCTAAATCACATTCAAAAATACTGAATTATATTAATTTTAAATATGTAAAAATATGGTTAAACTACAATTTAAAAAATAGCAAAGATAAAAAAAATACACCATAATTATTATGTTTATTACTATAAGTATTGACCGATGATGATATGATCAAAGATATTATGTTGAAATGATGTACCTTTTCATTTCAGCAGGATATATGGGCAGAATATCAAACATCTGTATGCCTATAATAAAAAAAGGAAATAGTTAAACACTATAATAATGTTTAGGTATAATAAAAGTAACTTCAATCTTAGTAATGCTGAGTCAAATTGTCATGTTGTATGGTGGGACACAGTTATGTTTAAATATTTTATTGCATTTAAAAAAAAGATATGTAGGATTGTTTTACTTTACTAAATTGTTTAATTTATGTTTATGCCAGTTGTCAGAGTCAATTATTACCATACTCACTATATAAAAACTTATATTAAATGTTTAAAGATAAAGGCTTTATTGAATGAATGTTTTAATAATATAACATTTAATTAAATTTTGAAATATTTTCTGCATGAATTTGTCAGTGGATTTATCTATTCTTTGTATGGTGATTGTAATGTTTATAATGAATGGAAATAAACAAAGAAATATCTACTTTTATTTTCCTAGCAAAGCAAATGAATAGAACATTTCAAATGTATTGTCAGTAAGTTTTTCTACTACGGTACTGATAGTTTGTCTCATTTGTATCCTCCTTTTCGAGATTACTTTTGCAAACAAATACTGTTTTGAAATAGGCTTCTTTTTGGGATTTCACAGTATCTTGATCATATTGAAAAATCTCCTAAAAGATGTAGTGGGTTATATGTAAAGTATTTTTCTTCAATTGTAGGTTGGGCCTATCTGTTACTTACCCTAGTTAATAGACATTTCCATGCTACTGTACTATAACATTGATCAGAAGATACACTGTACACAATCTGTAATACACGCAAAAAATATGGGAAAACAATTGGGAGATTTAAATAGATGACATAATTAATAACACAGTAACACTAGCTCTGGTTCTACTATACTGCCAACCTATTAACCTATTAACTGTCCAAACTGTCTGGATAAGACTCGTTCATTCACAAAATAATAAAAAAAACAATTTTAATAGTTCAATCTAGCAATCTAGATGTTTGTGATTTGAAGATTTCGGTCTTCAAAGTATAGTAGCGGTGGCAGTAGTAAAAGACCGTATTAAATAGTGACTAGGCCTCTAGTCACTTAGTCCGCCAGTGACCTGCAGAATAGGCAATATAGTTACGAGTAAAATAGTATGTTAGTCTGTATATATATTCATATTATATTAATAAATAATAAAAAAACAAACAAACAAGATAACTGAGGCTAGGCCTAGTTGTTTGTAGTAGGAAACATATCTACCTAATATGGAGCCCATGTCATTTGTATTCCTGTAAGCAGGGAGGTACCCTGCTGCTGTATCTAAGCTAGGCCTAGCCCTAGGCTAGAGTAGTAGTAGGCCTAAGTAGGCCTATAGTATAGAGGTAGTCTAACTAACAGGAAGGACTAGGCCTAGGATAGAGAGACCTCTACGAGAGACTTAAATAATATACTAATTAGGCCTAGGTCGGTAGCCTCAACTCAAAGTCTGAAGAGAAAGCAAATTAGTATTACTTCTACTCGCGAAACAAACTATGTACGTACGAGAGTACGCCAAAAAAATCACCTATTATGGACAACACAATGGATGGCGCACTACTCCAATAAAATCCCCTATTGTGGACAAAAAGTCACCTATTTTGGACAGCCAATTATGAAAGTCACCTATTATGGACAAACAACAGCGCCCTCTAGTCCCTATTGTGGACAGAAAGCAAAGATCTTATATACTAAAGATGGGACACTCTCGAAATTTTACGTGCAATTCATGTAACACACAAGGAGCTCATTTTATAGGGCGCCCTCTCGCTCAAACAAGTAGATTTATGGATCAGATATGTCTACTGTATTGAAACTGAATACTCAATTTTTTTCATCACAATAATTGCGGTAATGTGTGATTAAATTATAATGATAGACTTATTTCCTGTACTTTGTAGATCTCTATTTGTTTTATTTACTGAATATTTTTGTTATTATTGAATGTTTATCATCATCATCCTCAAAATCAAACAAACTATGTACGTACGAGAGTACGCCAAAAAAATCACCTATTATGGACAACACAATGGATGGCGCACTACTCCAATAAAATCCCCTATTGTGGACAAAAAGTCACCTATTTTGGACAGCCAATTATGAAAGTCACCTATTATGGACAAACAACAGCGCCCTCTAGTCCCTATTGTGGACAGAAAGCAAAGATCTTATATACTAAAGATGGGACACTCTCGAAATTTTACGTGCAATTCATGTAACACACAAGGAGCTCATTTTATAGGGCGCCCTCTCGCTCAAACAAGTAGATTTATGGATCAGATATGTCTACTGTATTGTAACTGAATACTCAATTTTTTTCATCACAATAATTGCGGTAATGTGTGATTAAATTATAATGATAGACTTATTTCCTGTACTTTGTAGATCTCTATTTGTTTTATTTACTGAATATTTTTGTTATTATTGAATGTTTATCATCATCATCCTCAAAATCATCATCTAGGAGTAATCATCACTCACATCACTACTACTTATTTATGCGAGTCGGTCCCTCTGGTATAACACTAAGCGCATCGTATTCAGTTTTTGTTCTTGATATGTTCTTCCTTTTCATCCAGCAGCAAAACAGTGCATATTAGGAAAATATATTAGTCAAATAGTGTTATAAACAATTAAAAAAGAAGTCACTTTTTAAAATCACTACTTCGACTATTTTATTGCAGTAATTTTTCGGAATATATTTATAAACAATCATAGGCTTAAGCCTACAGGCATGACATGAAACAGATTATGATAGTCAATTCTGAGATAATTCATACTAGGCCTACTGTATTATGTACCCATCATTCACCATGACATTCATTTATTATTATAATTTATTTAAAACCTGAGATAACAATTAGTTATGTTATAGTAGTCTTGTGGGTAATTTACGCCGCACTGTTACTTGGTGTGGTGGATTTGGGACATCAAATATTGTAGGGATTGCATTCCAGTAGTATATAAGTATAGTATATAAGATCTTTGACAGAAAGTAACCTAATATTATGGACAGACAACAGCGCCCTCTAGTCCCTATGTGGACAGAAAGTAACCTATTATGGACAGAAAAGTAACCTATTGTGGACAGATTTCACCAACCCTATTGTATGAATATGAACATTGTGGGAAGAAATTTAATAAAAGTTGGGGTTGGGGGGGGGGGGGGGGAAAGATTTATAAAAACTTTTTAATACACACAGGATATGTATACCATTAGGAACTTGGTGATAATGTACAGGAAATTGATTAATCATTTTGTCAGAAGTATTATTCCAATTAAAACGGCTTTTAGACAGCATCCTGCGTTTATCATGTGTATACAGAATTAAACAGAACATGAAAACTGAGGCTTGAGTTACTTTGGGTCATGGATGCTAGTATTTTAACCAGAATGGATCATCATTGCCGATTGGAATTAGAGCTAAAGAAGACAATTTCGCTGGTAAAGAGGACAACACTGCAGAACGGGTAGTCACAGCTGACTATTGGAACTTCCATTGGCTTTACTTTGTCTATATCATCGTTTTGATTATGATTACCATACCCCCACTTATCGGTATTTGTTCTTTTTGGGCTGTCTGTCCGTTATTTCTCATGACTTTTGTGATGTTTGTTCTGATTGTTTACCGTCAAAACCGAGCCCAGCAGAGACTGTACATATCTTCAGATACTGGTTCTCTGAGAATCTACCAAAGAAATCATATTGTACCTTTAGAAGCAAAACCCTATATTCATGGTGCAGAGGGATCCTATTTCATAGCACAGCTTCCTAGGAGTGCTCAAGCTTTATCGTTCAGTGAAAGATTACGTTTGTGACTTGTGTCTTTCTACCATAAACAATATAATTTCAAAAGGTGCGTATTCACTTTTAAAGATGTATTGTCCCCTGAAAAAAATCATTTTTTTTAATTAGTTTGTTCAATATGCTATTTTAATGTCACCTAAAAGTTATTCACTTTGACCAAAAATTGGATGGGAAAAAAAATAATTTACCTGAAAAAAATGTTATTTAAAGCAAAAAACTGTCAAATTGGCTGCCAGCCAATGGGTTTTTGGTTGAATTTAACCGTTTATTTTGTCATATTATAAGTGAAAACATTATTTTTTCAGGTTTTTTTTCTACGGAAGTGATTAACTTTGTTAAAACTACAAAATGGCATATTCAAAGTCTGATTTTATTAATCGTCATTTTTCAAGTTTTTTGGGAACAATATATCTTTTTTTGTCTATCTGATGTCATCATGGCTCGTTGAAAAGTCGGATTTTCATCTTTTTTAAAATCTTTATTAATGTAATCAATTTAGATAATTGTCTTCTAATTTTGTTTGTTCTGCAATTGGAAATTCGTAATCAAATGATGGCTTTATGGCTAGTCTTAGTTATTTTCCAACATCAGTGTTTCTGAGAATGATTTTCCCGTCCAGTGTTCATGCATCAGTCAATTGTTTGATATTACAGAAGTATTATTTAATTACAGTACAGTACTACCTTTATCTATTTTAATTTATGTGAACTTTTTTAACTTTCAGTTCTCGTCAGTGTAGGTCTGTTACCTCAGGCATTAATGATATACCGCCATCTTATGATGATGTAATCGAAAAATCCTCAATGAAGACGAAGACATGCATAGTTCCGCCGTCTTACAATGACGTCATAGCTTCGATAGAGAGCCAACAAATTAATATTTGATTTAGGCAAATAAATGGCAATAAGTAGATTCAGTTGATTTTTTACAAATTTTTCATCCTATAGTAAGTAGGCCTAGTTGAGTTAATTTGGTGAAGTAAGTCAAGGCAAACCCTGACCGTTTTAAAATGAAAATATCTTGACAGTGGCGTCTATTGTAGATGTCGGAGATGATTACCTATACCAATTTGTGCCCCTACTGGTCGACTAGATATAAAGAAGAGGCTAGGTTGGCATAGTTTGAGTCATAAATAGTAGTTTAGACGCGATATAATTATATTATTACAGTACTGCAATACAAAATATATCGATGTAATATCATATTTTTATAGTACTGTATTAGAATATAGTTCTGAGTGGAACGATTTTAATAAATTAAATAAAAGTGTGAGTGTGTATGTATTCATAACGTAAATTAGAGACAATCAACTACTGACCAATCAGGAACATATATTCATAATAAACACCGCCACCATCACAATCAACATCAGCGCCAGTCGAAACAATAGGAATACCGGTACAGTTTTTGTAACTATGGACGTGAATCCGAAATAAAAGCGAAATTGAAATTGAATTGATATTGATAATATGCCTGTGTTTTCTCTTTTTACGGTCAGTAGATCCTATTGAGTATTTGCTTTAGCATCAGTACGAACTCTAAACTTAATACTAAACATGGTAGGCCATCTTCATGGAATCAAGAACCAGATTCGAGCGGGGAAAGAATCCTTTTTTAACAAAAAAACAAGCAAAATTCGCCTTTTATTATATTCAATTTATATTTCGTTTTGAACACAAAAAGGAATATCACAAGAATTATGATAATACATTAAGTTTCTTTTATTTCGGAATATTTTATCCATATCAAAAGAAAAAAACAGAAAAAAGAAAATTCGCAAACTCGACTAAACTTAAATATATAGAATACTTCTCCATCGACAATACATTTTTGAGTTATGGAGCATATGTTTTGCAAACACAAGCAACAAGAATATTACGGCCATCATGATACTCTCTTTGGTTTGACAGTTTTCATTGGTAAAACGAATTGGTGCTAAATTGTCAATACGTCCAGATCAATTATTGTTTATCTTGATATGTTTGTTTTTCCCCTATTAAAGGGACAAGGGTTTTGGCTGGTGTCCCCTTGCACACTGTGTTGGGTCCCGAAGGTGTCCTCTTTAGGGGTTCTACTGAAATAAACATATTCGTTGTTTTATTCTATGCATATGTGTCGTCACCCACGAAGGGCTGTTTTCAAACACACCAATAATAACTGAGACAGCAGTCTGTGAATGTTGGCCTTAATGACATAACTTGTCTCTTCTCTAGCAACATATGTAGGTTTTCATATTACGTCCATCGTGTATATCAACATTTATCCATGTCTTTTGTTTTGTTCTTCATTACATAATTATAAATAGGTGGTGGTGTCGACGTGCATTCACTCGGCATATCGCCTGCAGTCCTAAAATTATACAAAATCGCATTATTATTGTCTGTAGGCCTATAAGAAATGTTTCAAGATTCAATTTATTGTCACATAATATTACATACATGAAATGTGTTTTCCTGAGCTTAGAAACATAGATACAATACAGTTTAAAACACAATATAAAAACGTAACACCTTAATAATTATCTTGAAAAATGTACATTATATAGATGACATGCATATAGGAAAAAACAGTCTCTAAAACTGTTGCTTTTACCAGGGAAGAGTTAAATTAATTTTAACTCTTCCCTGCTTTTACTATTGTTTGTTTCTGGTGTTGAATGATGATGTTATTTTGCAGTATAAGTGTAGGCCATGAACCCCTTCTTTGGGACACCTTTAAGGGGACACCTTTCTGTGAAACTTACGAGGGCACTACGACGTCAGGGTCCTTAGGCTTACTAAGTTCGTCGCTTGTTAACGTGAGTTAAGGTGAGGCACACATTGCTGCTATGATTTGTGTCGTATAACGTAAAAGGTGATACATTATATGCGTAGGTATTGTTATAGTAACATACAGAGCCATATTATTTAAATATATATTATATAATTCATGGCTCTGGTAACATTGTTGTATGCGCCTACTTACTTGTCATCAGCCAATGGTCTACCATTAGGAATATAAGAAAAATCCTCAATGAAGACGAAGACATGCATAGTTCCGCCGTCTTACAATGACGTCATAGCTTCGATAGAGAGCCAACAAATTAATATTTGATTTAGGCAAATAAATGGCAATAAGTAGATTCAGTTGATTTTTTTACAATTGTTCATCCTATAGTAAGTAGGCCTAGTTGAGTTAATTTGGTGAAGTAAGTCAAGGCAAACCCTGACCGTTTTAAAATGATAATATCTTGACAGTGGCGTCTATTGTAGATGTCTGAGATGATTACCTATACCAATTTGTGCCCCTACTGGTCGACTAGATATAAAGAAGAGGCTAGGTTGGCATAGTTTGAGTCATAAATAGTAGTTTAGACGCGATATAATTATATTATTACAGTACTGCAATACAAAATATATCGATGTAATATCATATTTTTATAGTACTGTATTAGTAGTTCTGAGTGGAACGATTTTAATAAATTAAATAAAAGTGCACATGAGTGTGTATGTATTCATAACGTAAATTAGAAACAATCAACTACTGACCAATCAGGAACATATATTCATAATGAACACCGCCACCATCACAATCAACATCAGCGCCAGGCGAAACAATAGGAATACCGGTACAGTTTTTGTAACTATGGACGTGAATCCGAAATAAAAGCGAAATTGAAATTGAATTGATATTGATAATATGCCTGTGTTTTCTCTTTTTACGGTCAGTAGATCTTATTGAGTATTTGCTTTAGCATCAGTACGAACTCTAAACTTAATACTAAACATAGTAGGCCATCTTCATGGAATCAAGAACCAGATTCGAGTGGGGAAAGAATCCTTTTTAACAAAAAAATCAAACAAAATTCGCCTTTTATTATATTCAATTTATATATCGTTTTGAATACAAAAAGGAATATCACAAGAATTATGATAATACATTAAATTTCTTTTATTTCGGAATATTTTATCCATATCAAAAGAAAAAAACAGAAAAAAGAAAATTCGCAAACTCGACTAAACTTAAATATATAGAATACTTCTCCATCGACAATACATTTTTGAGTTATGGAGCATATGTTTTGCAAACACAAGCAACAAGAATATTACGGCCATCATGATCATCTCTTTGGTTTGACAGTTTTCATTGGTGAAACGAATTGGTGGTAAATTGTCAATACGTCCAGATCAATTATTGCGGTTCATCTGTGTGTGTTTGTTTTTTCCCCTATTAAAGGGACAAGGGTTTTTGCTGGTGTCCCCTTGCACACTGTGTTGAGTCCCGAAGGTGTCCTCTTTAGGGGTTCTACTGAAATAAACATATTCGTTGTTTTATTCTATGCATAATTATGTGTCGTCACCCACGAAGGGCTGTTTTCAAACACACCAATAATAACTGAGACAGCAGTCTGTGAATGTTGGCCTTAATGACATAACTTGTCTCTTCTCTAGCAACATATGTAGGTTTTCATATTACGTCCATCGTGTATATCAACATTTATCCATGTCTTTTGTTTTGTTCTTCATTACATAATTATAAATAGGTGGTGGTGTCGACGTGCATTCACTCGGCATATCGCCTGCAGTCCTAAAATTATACAAAATCGCATTATTATTGTCTGTAGGCCTATAAGAAATGTTTCAAGATTCAATTTATTGTCACATAATAATTACATACATGAAATGTGTTTTCCTGAGCTTAGAAACATAGATACAATACAGTTTAAAACACAATATAAAAACGTAACACCTTAATAATTATCTTGAAAAATGTACATTATATAGATGACAAGCATATAGGAAAAAACAGTCTCTAAACCTGTTGCTTTTACTATTGTTTGTTTCTGGTGTTGAATGATGCTGTTATGTTGCAGTAAAAGTGTAGGCCATGAACCCCTTCTTTGGGACACCTTTCTGTGAAACTTACGAGGGCACTACGACGAACCCCTGGCATCAGAGTCCTTAGACTTACTAAGTTCGTCGCTTGTTGACGTGAGTTAAGGTGAGGCACACATTGCTGCTATGATTTGTGTCGTATAACGTAAAGGTGATACATTATACGCGTAGATATTGTTATAGTAACATACAGAGCCATATTATTTAAATATATATTATATAATTCATGGCTCTGGTAACATTGTTGTATGCGCCTACTTACTTGTCATCAGCCAATGGTCTACCATTAGGAATATACGTTGGAGGATATTTGCTCAAAGCTTCTAACTTTCTTTTGTCGGATGTAGAAAACTCCAGATGTCCATTTTCTGGATTCACTGGCAGATATGTCCTTCCATCGACATAACCAATCGTAGGTAGTGAATTAGAGCGAGAGGGAGTTGGAATGTGACCAATGCCGTCTTCCGTTTCATCAAATTCAGATCCGATATTCCAGTAGGCCGAGCAGTATATTATTCTTTTGACAAATAAAACACGGAAAAGAATCGTACCAAACAAAATACCAACTCCGATGTAGATGAAAAGAGTGTCGAAAAAGAACCCTGCCAGCAGGATAACAGCACCAATGATGCACATAACCAATATAAGCACATTTGAAACAATTCGGCAGACGATCAGAGACATTCGTTTTCGAGTTGGCGGAATGACTCCATTGTAAGTTACTATTGAAAATCGTCGATCTGGTTCAGGTCCCATTTTAGGTCCTTTTAATTCAGAATGCAGATACTGAGAGGTGTATTATATGCCTACGCAAGTTAACCAAAGGGACGGCATGCGGTGGAGAGTTATTCCCGTACCGTTTTTGTACTTTAGCATTGACGACAATACAAATATCTGGCCTAAAGTCACAGTTGATTTGAAACACTTGTATTCCATTATCAGAAAACAAACATTTACTCAAAAACTATGAGCTGACGACTTATATCACACAACTAAACTAACCAAATATTGCATTTGAATAATTATTAGACAGCATTTGAAGAGGGAGTATCCTTGTGCTAATGTTGCAGAAGTCCAAATGAGATGACAATACACCATAAACATTGCATTGTTCCGATTAGTCCATAGACCTTGTATGTTATTAGACAAACAACAAACAAACAATTCAGTTATATTCAGTATCACGCGGAAGCTTAGTGTAATACGGCTCATAAGGCCATACATGGCTGCAGTCGCGTGCTCAAGTTAGTATTTACCGACCGACCGACCGACTGACTAACCGACCGACATTGAGCTGTAGAGTCGCGTTGCACGCGACTAAAAATGGGTATTTGGAAACTCGGACTGGGCATGCGCAAACGCCAAAGCACGTCTGAGAAGAGTCTATGAGATGTATGTAGACAGTAGTCTGTAAGACCATGGTAAGAACTGTTCAATATACAATGTTTTCGTTTTGGCTTTCAATTTATCATTGTCAGAACAATTTTTTCTCTATGGTAAATATTTTTGGCAAATGGTGTTTATATGAAGAATTCTTTGATTAGTGAGTAGGCCTACGTTTGTCCGCGGCTGGTGGGAACTGTTTTTGAGACTTTTACTTTTTCCTTCTGTAGCAGATTTCCTTTATTTATGGTACTGGCAGTAATGATAGAGTAGCGAAACAAGTTCAACATCAAAAAAGTGAGATTGCAATTAGTGCAATAATCAGGGTACGGTTCTCTCATTTCATAACTAAGATTAGATAGCCTACAGCTAAAAAATTCAGAGCGAGTAACTATTATTAGTACGTAACTGTATAGATCATGAATACAGTATCTGTAATATATATATTAGTAATTTAAAGATGTATTGTCCAAAAAACACGAACAATAAAGATTCAAAAATATTTTGAATAGGCCATTTTGTAGTTTTAATAAAGTTAATCACTTCTGCAGAAAAAAACATGTTTTCACTTAAAACCAAAACCCATTGCCTGCACCCAATTCTATAACTGTTACTATGTGTATATATGGTTCACCGTTGCGCAGTTATCAAGCATGGTAATAGATACTGTCTCGTCATTGGTCACCAGTGACGAAAGTTATCAAGTACATGCTTGTCCTGAACCAGACGATGTTTTGCCGTTGTGATTAAACGCTAATAATGTATTTAAGAGTTTATTAAAATAGTTTTTAAAACTTTATAAATATTGAACTTTAAGCAAGTATAGAATATATTTTTTTAAAGTAAATTATATATTTTTTATTTATCAAAACGTCATAATAATTTCAAATATTTATGGTGATTTGAGCATGCGCATGATCGCAAATTTTCCCACGTGGTCGCTATGATGGGAGAGGATGCATGATGCATGCTCTACTGTGCACAAGCGGGCCTACAAAACTACATACACCACCGTGTGTAGGGCCCTGGATACGCCCTAAAGGCAGGACTAGCTAGGCAGGCTACAAAGTAAGTGTTTTACTGCCAGCACCCGGTTAGGGAGTAGGGCAAGCTAGACTGAGAATGACTGAGGCTTAAAGGCTAGCCTATAGCCTATAGGGGCCTATACTAGGCCGGGCCTAGCTAGCCTAGCCCTAGAGTACTACTTGCCTTTAGTATAGGCCTAGGCCTACTAGTCTAATAGATCAACCCGTACCCGGCCGGCCGGCCCATCATCATCGACCATGCCAACTACCCAAATTTTATTTTAGCTGACTCGTACCCAAATTTTAGATGACGCGTACGTAACCAACAAAAAAAAAAACCCTGCAAAAAAATGTAAGTTAATACTACTGTACTAGGCCTAGGGCCGCCTATACTATAATTAATACTAATATAATAGGCCTAGTGTGAAGACGGTTTTCTGGAAAACACTGATGAGAAGCCTGTTTTTGTTTCCGAAATTTCTAGACTTGTTACTGCTTGCACGTGTATTGCCCTGGTATTAAAATGACCAATCATAGTAATCTAACAGCGTGCCACTATGCTTTCTCCCGAAATTTCTCACATGGTCTAATAATCCTTTTTTTTTCTCTAGAATGGTTAAATCAAAACGGCTTTTTGTAAGAGTGAGAACTACCATGAGTAGATCTCGTTCGAGAAGGGTATACCTTACTGGCACTAGAAGCGTTCCACAACCACAATGTCACATACATGTACCCAAAGATTTACCAGTGACAGATGAAGAACACCCTCAAGCGTCAACTAGTACTAGCACTGGCCATAGTAAACATTATGCTGAAAAACAGAGAGATCAAGGTGTGAAAAAATGCTAGAGATGAGATTGATTCTGGCAGCCAATTTGACTTCAGGTGAACTGTATTATGGAATATATGGCATATTCAACATAAAACAAAATTGACATTTGTTTTTTCAACTGAATCTTTAACAACTGGGTTTGAAACTAATAAAATAGTTCTATAAGATGACTAAACATTATCACATTGTTTGATTTCTCAGTGAAATGCTTCTTGATAATACACTCCCTGGGTAGGCCTACACTACAGCATAACAGATAACATGGATTAAGAATAATACAGGCAGCATAAAATAGTAAGGATTAAGAATTAATAGAGCAGTCTATTTTACACTGACTGTACATAAAAAATACTGTATCAAAATTCAACAAATAATTACACTAATAACTACTGTACTACTACTAAACACATATCGGGAAAACTCGCCAAAATCTGTGAAACAGGCCTAAAGTTTGTGGACTAATCCACCTACATTGAACGGTACAGCACTACTGTTACCTTCACTATTACTGCTATTGTACGACCAGAAAAGAGTGGTGAGACTGGCTATAAAACAATAGGCACCTAACAATACTATGTGTGTCTTTTTGCACACATTATGTGACACTAAATGCAAATTGCCAGACTATGCTGCATGATTGAGTCCCCCTAACACAATCAAGTTGAAAGAATATAAGATTTGAGGCTTACAGTGAGCTTTTTTCACGTCAACAGAAAAACAAACAAACACAGATGCTGTGATATTATTTTGGAATTTGCTCTAATACTGGTATGACATAGTGTATATGCTATTCTTCAATTTAAGGAAGATTTTTCAGGATATCACAAACAGTTATTTCCATGGATATCCTTTAATCTAAAATAAATCTGTGCAATTAATATCCAAGCAACATTTTAACATAGACTAATTAAAATATTAAAAACATCTTTACTATCCATTGCTGTAATCAATTTTTTTTCCCTAAAAAAATTGTAATTCTTGAATCATGGTGCTTTCTTCCTAGTTGTGTACAGTATTCTAAATTATATATGTTTTATATTGTCATTTAGTACTAGAATAGTGCCAATGACCAAAGAATTTTAATTTATACATTTTTTCAAATGTTTTCAGAGCGTGTTTTCTCAAATGAAATTTCAAATGCCCACCTTCTTTAAATTTCTTCCCACAATATTCTTCCCACAATATTCCCATAGAAATGGTGTCTCTCCTGTGTGTAGTTTCAAATGTTTTCTCAAATCTCTATTATGATTAAAATTCTTCCCACAATGTTCACATTCAAATGGTTTAAAGTCCAAATATTGTTAAATTTCTTACATTCAGTGTCTGACAGTCACCTCCTGTGTGCATTTATTCTCTCAAATGAGTTTTTAAATGCTCACTTTGTTTAAATTTCTTTTTACAATGTTCACATTCATATGGCGACTCTCCTGTGTGTATTCCCAAATGTATTTTTTAGACCAATTTCAGGTCACAGAGACAGGTCATCATTAATTCACTAAGTTAGATGGAAACTGCTTTTCTTGGAGAGAGAAAAAAAATTGTTATTGTATAAAAAGCTCAATCAATTTAAGTGACGTTGGTTGATGCATTGAAAACATGGTTTAACATTTATCAACCAACGTACACACACACTTAAGATAATGAAAAATGTATATAAATTATTATTACTTCAATTACGTTTATTAAATATTTAAACTAGACGAGAAAAACAATGATTAGTTTAGATTGAGATAAACGAAATAAACAAGGCCATATACATGGCTGCAGTCGCGTTCTCAAATTTTAGTTAGTGTTTACCGACCGACCAACCAACCAACCTGTTCCGGCGCCGTCAAATCAACAAGTGTGAAAGACCCTATATAATTGAGGCTCAACTCTACCATCCTACGGTGATGAGCTTATCACTCCATATTGTCCTCCTTGGTCACTCGTCATTATTAAAATCATCTCGCAAAATAAACTGAATGTTTCAAAACCGGCTACTATTTTCTATGGCAACATTTATCTTTTCCTCTGCTCGTCTTTGGAATGACGGTGCTATACAAGCTATTAAATAGGGTGCCAATATCTTAATGGGTGACAATGTCGTAATGGGTGACAATGTCGTAATGGGTAACAATATCGTAATGGGTGACAATGTAGTGATGGGTGACAATGTCGTAATGAGTGACAATATCGTAATGAGTGACAATGTCGTAATGGGTGACAATGTCGTAATGGGTGACAATGTCGTAATGAGTGACAATATCGTAATGAGTGACAGTATCGTAATGGGTGACAATGTCGTAATGAGTGACAATGTCGTAATGGGTGACAATGTCATAATGGGTGACAATGTCGTAATGGGTGACAATGTCGTAATGAGTGACAATGTCGTAATGGGTAACAATATCGTAATGGGTGACAATGTCGTAATGGGTGACAATGTCGTAATGAGTGACAATGTCGTAATGAGTGACAATGTCGTAATGGGTGACAATATCGTAATGAGTGACAATGTCGTAATGAGTGACTATGTCGTAATAGGTGACAATATCGTAATGGGTGACAATGTCGTAATGAGTGACAATGTCGTAATGGGTGAAAATATCGTAATGAGTGACAATATCGTAATGGGTGACAGTGTCGTACTGGGTGACAATGTCGTAATGGGTGACAATATCGTAATGAGTGACAATGAAAATAACCTAATAAGTGACAATATCGTGACGATAATGAGTGACGATAAAATAACCTAATGAGTGACAATATCCTAATGAGTGACAATATCGTAATGGGTGACAATGTCGTAATGGGTGACAATGTCGTAATGAGTGACAATGTCGTAATGGGTAACAATGTCGTAATGGGTGACAATGTCGTAATGGGTGACAATGTCGTAATGGGTGACAATATCGTAATGGCTGACAATGTCGTAATGGCTGACAATGTCGTAATGAGTGACAATATCGTAATGGCTGACAATGTCGTAATGGGTGACAATGTCGTAATGAGTGACAATGAAAATAACCTAATAAGTGACAATATCGTGACGATAAAATAACCTAATGGGTGACAATATCCTAATGAATGACAATAAAATAACCTATTTAAAAAGATACAGAACATAAGGACTAAAATAATAAACATCAAATTCCGTATTTACACACATTTTAATGTAGATAATATAAATATTATAAAACAATACATAACACAAATTATCTAATGTAATAGTACCATGTAGTTAATATGTACTTTATATAATATAACCGATTGGTTTAAAAAGTATGACATTTAAGTACTTAAACACGGTAAAAGGCCACTAATTTGTCAAAGTACTAATATTCATTGCATTCGTCTATAATTACTGGGTAACCGGGATGCTTTGTTTTTGTAACCATTAATTGTATTAAGTAAATCAGGTATAGTTACTACCCCCTTAAAGTACATTAGTGCAGAATACATAAATAATGCCTTCCACCAAGTAAAATATAATATGCGCATGCTTACAACGCAGTCGGTCGTGTGATAGCTTCTGCAACCAACCATCATTTTAGAAATTGGCGTGGTGGACGGAAGCTGTCACAACGCCGTGTAAATAATGCGCAGTTGTTTATACTCTGTTGCTCTAGTCTCAGACACTGGGTCGTGTAATCGAAAAGTTTATGTTATTTACAGCGCCAAAGGCTCCCTCTCTCCCTCCCCCACTTTGCACTGTACACTCACCCATGGAATGCAATTAATGATTGTGATACCGCCAAGAACACTTACGTTATCAAGGTATTTCTACGCATCTCAATGATTTTTCTAAACTCAAAACATCGGAGAACGTTAACTTAACTCCCACTCCACTTTAGGAAACAATGAGGAATAGGTCAGGCCTACACAAAGTTTCATTTAAGCCTATGAAATATTCCAATGTTTAAAAATTTTTAAAAAGGCATTGTCTATATATAAATAATAAAATCATATTTTAAATAGATTAATACTTGCATACATTAAGTTTGAATATCTAGTAGCCGATAAACTGTACAGTCGTATTGTAACGTATTCAAATTGTGTGATACAGTGTCAGATATGTATCACAGATGGCGTGATAGACCGTATGTCAAACCTAATATAATATGTGTGGTTATCATGTAAACACTGTATTCCTGAATGATAATGTGGATATAAAACGTTCTAATGCTCTAGACCTATGTGATGAGGTGATAGGCACAGAGAATCGGGTGGAATATTCTGAAATTGCGTCGACCTGCATATAAATTTAAAAGAAATAAAATGTTTCTTTACTTTGAAACCATTTATCAGAGATGTTTCTCTTCAGGAAACAATCTGATCATTCATGGAGGAAATCATTAATTTCCTCCACGGTATGTGGAGCCGTGAAATGTGCAAAAAGTCACATTTGTGCAAACAACCACATTTGTGCAAACATTTTACCTTCAAATGTGCAAACAACCACATTTGTGCAAACATTTTACCTTCAAATGTGCAAATATGTAAAAATTCATTACCCGCAAATGTGCAAACATCTCGCCGTTAAATGTAAAAACGGTCAGTTTTGACGTTAAATGTGCAAAAGGTATTCTACAAATGTGCAAATCATTTCTTCAGTCAAATTCCTATTACATTTTATATTTTTGGTTCGTAGGTCTTTCAGAGTAGAAATAACAATAGGAAAAAGAGTCTAATAAATCTAAAATGTTCAATATCATAATAACTAATTATACTGTTGTATTTTATTATGATCAAAGGCTTTAACCCGTCTCAGCCAAATTCAAGTCGACCCCAAGTCAACTCGCCCCCAAGTCAACTCGCCCTGAAGTCAACTCGGCCTCACGTCAACTAGGCCACGTTAAAGTATGAAACGTAAAAAGTGCAAATAAATGGGACAAAATAAGTCTATTGAACAGAAGAAAAATAATAAAAACGAAGTACGCATGTTATAGGGATGAATATTAGAATGAATGTGAATGTTTTTGGCCGAGTTGACGTGAGGCCGAGTTGACTTGAGGCCGAGTTGACGTGAGGCCGAGTTGACGTGAGGCCGAGTTGACGTGAGGCCGAGTTGACGTGAGGCCGAGTTGACTTCAGGGTGAGTTGACTTGGGGCCAACTTGAATTTAGACGAGGCGGTTTAGAGCCTTTGATCATAATAAAATACAACAGTATAATTAGTTTTTATAATATTGAACATTTTAAATTTATTATACTCTTTTTCCTATTGTTATTTCTACTCTGAAAGACCTACGAACCAAAAATATAAAATGGAATAGGAGTTTGGTTGAAGAAATGCTTTGCACATTTGTAGAATACCTTTTGCACATTTAACGTCAAAACTGATCGTTTTTACATTTAACGGCGTGATGTTTGCACATTTGCGGGTAATGAATTTTTACAGATTTGCACATTTGAAGGTAAAATGTTTGCACAAATGTGGTTGTTTGCACATTTGAAGGTAAAATGTTAGCACAAATGTGGTTGTTTGCACAAATGTGACTTTTTGCACATTTCACGGCTCCACACGGTATAAGTGATTTACTGACAAAAAATGTACTAGAACGAGAAAATAGAATTTAGTTATGTCAACCAGACAAAATTATGTTGTGCAGTCATGCCAAGGTGATTTCAAGTGGACGGGGAATCAGGATCGCCTGTATCTGCGATACTGTCCGAAGTGGTACTTTCAGAAGTAACACACTCTCCATTATCTTCTGGTTGTATCGTTGCTCCTGATTCTGTTTCATCAGGTGGAGACGTTTGCTGTTCCTGTGCAGTTATCTCATGTGTCACTCTTTGTGATGTCTCTGACATGACATCTCTTGAAGTGTGTTGTACGTGATCAGGAGATACTTCCTGTGTATCTGGTATGACTTCTTGAGGAAGCCGTGGTACGGCTGTGCAAGTATCAGCTGCTGTATCTCCATGTGTATAATTTGAAACATCGTTCGGCACTGTGTCCGATGTCATTTGAGTATGATCATCAGATGCAATGATTGTTACGCCTATGGCGGTTGATAAACATACGGATTGTCTGTCGTACTGATTGAGTGAAAAACGTGGTACAACTATGGTTGTTGGCACTGGTCTAGATCGAGGTGCTGAGTAAGCTGGCACAGGATCAACATGTTGCGCTGGTCGTTGATTTGCAGCATCGAATATTTCTTCATAAGGTGGAGGTGGAGTTATTTGAGGAAGGTATGACCTGTTAAAAAAAAAGAAAACAAGATGTTTTACTACATTTAAACCCGCCCTGATGTAGATATCTTTGTAAATCTTAAGCTAGGTTCTCACCAGGGACGCAACGCAAGGACGTAACACAACGTAAGTGGTTTGACCAATCACAAGCAATGGATTATTCGAAGAGTCGCTTATTGGTTAACTCGCTTGCGTTGCGCTTACGTCCCTGCGTTGCGTCCAAATGGGAATCAAGCTTTTATAAACGATGATCGTAGCATCACCGTATAGGCCTATAAGAATGACTGAAATAAATCACGTACCACTTTATTCGCACTTTCATCTTGTACTTAAATTCGCTCGTATCAGATTATTTAAAAAAATAGATTATATATAACTATTAAAACCTACAAATGCAGGTTCCTCACCTTGTATATGGCTCATCAAATACTATATTATCGTAGGCAGGGGGTAAATCGTTTTCGTCAGCGGCGCCGTTTGGAGGATATCGTAATGACCTGGACGATATGCGTGAACTTATTGAGATGGCTCTCCTCCCGGCAGCACGATTAGAAGACGTTCTATCACAGTATTTTAGGCAAAATCCGCTTAAGCCTACAACCATCAATATAAATGTTCCAAGAATAGTCATATACCATGTCGCACTGCTCAGGCCCACGACTATGAACAAGGTAGCGATGACTACACATCCGCTAGTGAATCGCTTTACAAATAATTCTCTCCTGTTAGTCCGTCTCATTTGTCGTTCGTAAATAATCGGTAAAATTATTGCGGAACTCATGGCGTAGAAAAATACAAAATAGACACACACAAAATACTTGATCTCCGTTTAAAATAACAGACGAATAGAATACGACTCATTAATATGAATACTCTCATATAGGCCTACTTGCCTACCTAGGCCTGTAATAGCATAGAGCATTTACAGTGTACATCTGATTCCGCAGCAAAACGCAAAGCGCTCAATTACCGCGACAACCAATTGAAATATCCATCCAATGCTAGACGATCTGAATTATTGATAATTAATTTATGATTCGCCTGCTGTTGTGATAGTAAAGCTCAACAACCATCTGTATAGCACAATTTGATTTGAACCGTGATTTTAATGAGATTGACAATACTTCCAGAAAGATATCATTACCACTGTACGTTTATTTCCCCGACGGACGGGCGATGATCCGGTACCATTCCAGAATCGAAATACGTTCACACTACCGTCGCATATAGCCTAATAGTGAGTTTTAGATCTGCAGCAGCGAGTATTCAAACAGCGTCTATGAATTGTGTCTGTATTGCAGTGTTTCTGAATAGCAACAATCTACGTCAGCATGCCTCGCTATTCTTCTCTTTGTACTCGTTCGGTGAAAAATCTAATCTGCAACATAAAAGAACTCTCGCTACGCGATCAATAGTCCTGACGACACTCAATACTAATTCAGTTCATAATATATTATTATATCATTCCTCAACAAAAGAAGCATTCATGACCAGAACTAGCTGATCTAGGGTGGGTCAATCCAAATCGGAACCAATTCATATATCAATCAAGCCATGTATATTAAAGCAGGCCCTTATTGTAGTATTTGTATTTCATTTCAGTTTGGAAATACTTAAAATAGGTCTGAATACCAAAATGCTAAGCTTTTGAAAAACATGAATTCCGCAATTAAGTCTATTTTTGAAGCATTTGAAAAACCCGATAGAATTCTTTGGAAATAAATTAAATGTGTATATGACATACCCAAACGAAATACAGAACCCCTCCTTTGGAAAATTCGGGCGTACACAAACTTCACACCAAACTTTCGTTCGAAATAAAGTTTAGAACTATTAATAATTTGCTCGTCACAGGGCGGATGGAATACGTATAAAGTATAGGTATTGAACTCATAAAATTGCCTGAAGGGAGAAATACAAAGATAGTAGGAACAAGATAGATATCAGAACTCATATGTTAGGCCTCCCCGATTCTCGTGCATGTGCCGTATCCACATTGCCCATAGGATAGTAATACAGCATATCATAATGTGGTACCACCTGTATCAATGTAAGGTTAGGTAGTTAAGGGTTAGGTGGTATGTACTATATGAGATACATAAATGAAACGCATCTGATGTTATTACCAATTCCTTTGGAGGAATCTAGAACAGAGAATCGGGTGTATAAAGTGTATGGTGAGAAAGTTACCTAAATAGAAGCACGTTATTTCATAAAAAAAACTCTCATGATATTTAAGCTGTGTTTGACAGTTATTGTATAATTCACATACCGTGCCTGGAAACTAAGAAGTGCAATTCTATCACAACTTTGAACAGTTTTATTTTAAAATGTGTGTTTTCTTTTCCATTGCTGTCGCAAAATTAGTAGTTGTTGTATTAGTGTAGTTTTAGTTTTAAAATAAGTTTTGTAATAGTGTTGAGTCAAAGTTTATGTTTTTAGTTCCTAATCAAATATGACAAATGTTTTAGTTTCAGTTTTTATTTTCGATTGGTTTTGTATATAGTTTTTTTAAGTAATTGTGTATGGACGCACCATCTACGCATGTGTGTCACTGTTAAAAAAGTGTTGTTCAAAATAAATATTATTAGGCTTATGATTAAACTGTTTGCAAACACAGGAAATCTACAGAAAAGGTCCATTGAACAAATCAGTGATTATTATTCCTTAATCCATGTTATTAGTGAGTTAATGCAAAAGTAGTTCAAAATTCAAACTCATACCTAAATTGCTCATTATGTGCCTGTAGAGAAAATGTGATTAATAATTAGTAGGACATTAAGATCAAGTTCACTAATCCACATCTACAATATAATAGAAAAGGTTAGAGTACGTTTAAGTTACGGAACGACAGAACTGACGTCATGACTAGCAGCTTATTAATTATTTACTATATAATAGTATCTGCATGACATTGCAATTCCACTTGCCACAAAACAGGCATATAATACACAATTGGAAAGTCTTTGAGCTACTACCCAACTTACAACAAAATACTGAGACCTAGCAAAGATGTGTTTGCATGAATACACAAGTACTTTGATTCTTATTATTCCTCACTTTTACAGTATTATATTATTGGTTTCACTCTTTTATACACTTTGTCAAAAACCGTATTCAATTACACACAATATAATTGTCAATAATGCAACGTAAAGTCCAATACAAGTATTAAAGGGAATATTATTCATTAAAGTGCGTTCACACGGTGCCGTTCAATTCTGTATAGAATTTTCCATTCAGCAAGGTGCCGTCTTCCGTTCCTAGAAACGGAACAAATGTGAATGAAGCTTTAAGAACAAACTACAGGTAGACCTATACGAATATAGAAGTTTGGTTTCCACGTGTACGCAAGCAACGCCAAGACGTATTAACGCAACACAAGTTTTCGTAAGAAGCTGGATTATTAAAGATTATGGTGTAGGCTAAGTTTGCAATAATGACATGCGCACGATATAAGACGTTGCGTGTTTTTTTTTGTGGTAAAAAAACCGCGCTCACACAGATATATATCTGTTTATTTTATTATATGGAATATTTTTCTTTCTTCAACACCAATTGGGCCACTGTCACTTCCCGCAAAGGTTAATAATCACCTCTCACCCCTATTTCCTGTGGATACGCCTTACTGCACAAAGTTCCGCACAAAGAACAACTTAAAAGGTATTTTTCTCTTTTCTGGGTTATCTTAAAAATCACTTTCATCAGAAAAAAATCACTTTCTTTATATAATACGTTTGTTTAGTTGGCTAGAAAATGTACGGCCTGTTACTTTGCATGCAAAACCTCTATGATGAGATAAATTCGCTGTTTCATAGCCGTTTTCACATGCACATTCATGAAACCCGAAACAACGTCACATACGCGAGTTGGTGAGCTTGTCGCTGAGGAGCCTGAATGGAATACCCTGTTATACATGTATATTTTTGCGTTTTAATGTACGGCCGGTTAAAATTACTGTGCATGCATGATGATGTTTTCACATGTACATTTATGAAACCCGAAATGACGTCACTCGCGCGAGTTAGTGATTGTCGCATGCTAAGGATCCTGACTGGAAAATACGCTGAACATATATTTATTTACACTTCTATAAATTGCGTTTTAAAAATCTGCTTATTTTTAAACAGCTGTATTCAATTAAACTTGTATTGTTATTTCTTCTTCAAGCCTTTATTTTAAATGTATTATTTCGTTCAAAATGTTTTAAAATCATTAGGTACAATGAATGAAACGCATGCAAACAACTTTGGTACTGTATTTATTTAATAGTTTAAATCTTTTTTCGTAACCTAACAGTTTTTAATCCACCCACCTAATAAAGATTTCATTATTTACAACATCCACATTTAAAACATAAAAATATTGATTCCCAAATACTAAAATATTGCTAATACATTTTACAAAAACATGAACAACACGTTTGTTATATACAATGATTGTATCTTTATATTCTGTATACATACAGTACAGCCCCATCAAGGGGACACCTTTGGGAGAAAACAGGTTGTCAATTATAGGTGTGTCTCCAGAATTTAGGTTGGGCATAGTGTTAAACATATTTTTCTTCTTGTTAATTTCACTTCATCAGAAAGTATCCATTTAATATCGCAAATCTGTTACAGTATTTCAGTTGGTAAACACAGTAGAACCTATATTATGGGGACACCTTTGGGACTCCACAAAGTGTCCCCCTAATAGGGGTGCCACTGAATAGGGTTCGATTTTATTTCATATTTCAGTACAGTTATTATTAACCTTTTACAAAATATTCATTCCAAAGATTTGCAGTTTACTATGACATTTGTGGTAAAGTAGTTTTTTATATTTCGTTTTCAGAGATTAATTACTATGAATTTAGGTGTGTTAGATTAGTATTTTACATATATTCCTGATTGTTAATGTTATGATTATAAATAATTATTCTTATTTATTAGTTACATTAATTAACTATGTAGTTGCTGACAATACAAATCTGGGCTTCACAATTTGAATTCTTGAAAGTGCTAAAAAAAAAATTGTTCGTGCTCACAACTGATTTGTTAGAAGTTGATCTTGGTGCCAAATGCAGTTTGTTGTGAATGCAGCTTTAATTTAAGAAGGTTAAGTCCCAACAATTACGATTGATGCTGGTGTCAAATTCAGTTTGGTGTGAACGCAGCATTAATTTAAGAAGGTTAAATCCTAACAATTATGATTGATGCTGGTGTCAAATTCAGTTTGGTGTGAATGCAGCTTTAATCTGGTGAAATCTTAACATATACAAAGAGTGATACTGGCATCATATTCAGCTTGTGTGAACTCAGCTTTAATCTGGTGAAATCTTAACATGTAAAAAGAGTGAAGCTGGTATTAAGTCATCCCCAGTTGGTGTTAACATTGAAATGTGATGATACCCTGAAAAAGAAATTATTATTTAAAAAAAGTAGAAGTATTTATGAAAATGAATAGTAAAGTAACAAGACACTCATGCCATTTTGGTTCTTTCATCCTCCTGTATATTGCATAGCTTTTTGTAAACATTTTGAGAATGTTGTGCGACACGTGCTACCAGTAGTGTGGTTGCCTGTGACTTCTTTAACCCACAGTCAATTTCAGAGTGACGCTACATTTTTTAATGGGCCTAGCTTTGGCATATTCTCTCTATTCAATTCTGTATTTGTATACATTGCCACTAAACAGCATGCATGGTAGAAATATGAATCTTACCTTCCTAAGCTGTTTTAAAGAATCATAATTAAAATTAAATTTGAAACTTTAATAAGCCATTTATTATAGTATTTATTGTATCAGAATTAAATTAAACTATCGCATACAGAATCAAATCTCTTATTTTGTTTGTTGGGTCTTACCAAGTTGTAGGCTTTTGAATGGCAAAGCATACTGAGCAATGTGATCGTTAGATGAGGTCATGGTCTTCTTGTTGTACAAAGTAAAGCGTAGAATAGATAATTCAGGAATCACAAGGTCAAAGTTCATGTTATGATGCCAATAAGCAAATACACCTGCAATAACAAATGATTTTTAATAAGGATTTAAACACCTGGAGAGAATAATGAAAAACTAATTTAACTCAACAGCAATGTAAACATAGCATTAAACCTAAATCTTGTATAAGCCCTGCTGAATATGCTTTCAGCCTTGACAATTCAGTTTATTGTTTAATATATTACTTTAATTAAAATTAATGGTATTCATAAGGATAAATAAATAAATTTACATTAAATTAACACTTCTGACACAATGATAAATTCTGTATTAATTGTCCATTGCCAGTTTTATCACATTATAAAGTTGGTATAATTACCAGTGACCAGGAGCTTGCCTTTCAAACCCAAGGTCCAGGGTTCAATCCTGACCTAGTGCCAGGGTTGTAACTTGCGATTGTTTCAACTCCACACCCTACTCCTCAAATGAGACTTAGTTTATAAGCACGATTAATTTTATGTAGTTAAGTTCTTAATTTTAATTGTATGTAGTTAAGTTCTTCTGGGCCCCAGACATTTCATGTTATGGTGACTCTGTTGCTTTTGGGGTCCCAGGACATGATGTCGAATAAATGAATTGAAATGAACGATAAATTATAAAATAGTTTATCCATCCTGTAATTGGCCAGATTGTACTTGCTGTTGGATGCGTATGAAAAAAATGTTATGTCATGATAATTCATGCATGGAAATTAAAACATGCTTCTTGTTCTACTTCTTTGCACAGTTTTAGTGCTTTTTAGGTCCAGATGATGACCAAAGGCACATCAATGCGTAGAAGGTCATAGGTCATCACAAATCGCTCTTGGCTTACCTTGAGTCTCCATATTGCCAACATTTGTTTCAAATGACGTCCGTTTATTGACATCATATAACGTAACATTTACTATTGGCTCTAAACTGTCAAGTTCATTTTGCGAAGCTGGTAAAAACTGACCACTAATAACCTGAAAAAAAAAATGTATATTGTCGCCATGTCATATAATACACAATAGCAAATGAAATATATTTGTATTTGTTGTTAGAGCCCTGAAAATGTGAGGGGTGGAACTGCACCTTAAAATGGAAAATAACTTGCCCTACCTTGATTGTACATTTGCAAGAATGCTGGGTTCCAGGTGTGTCTGGGTTAAATCTCATATTCCCTTAAAAAATATAATAGATATGTAGAAGTATAACATTCATGACACTAAACTTTACTAAATTAAAATAGTTTATTTAAAATTCAAAAGTTATACATTTAAAAAACATGTCACAAAACAAACAATAGAAACTTCATTGGCCCTTCACAGTGACTGATTACATATATTATGCATGTTAAACACCTGTGGCCACACTTAAGTGAGATATTTACCTTAAAATGTGTTATACTTAAGTGAAATCCTTAAATATTGACTTCAGTGGTATTCACTTAAATATACATTTTACATTTATTTCCCTTAGAAGTGTTGCTTTGTAAGAGTTATTTTCTTACCTTTTCGTAGAAAGAGTGGTTTAAGGACATATCCACATTGGCCATTTTGCAAAAACTTGGCAGTGTTCACATCTAAATACTCCCCTGGGCTTTGGTAATTCATACAAACTTAAACATAACAAAACATTTATATTATTAATACAATTTCATAATAATTATATACAGTATTATAATTTTAAGTTTTCAGTTTCCAAATAAAAAAAAATTATATTATCTAGTAAACAATATGATTAATAGATTACACAATTTAATTGAATTTTATCACTGTTTAGAAAAAGACTCTGACTTTGATACTGTAGTTGCTGTTATTGAAGACGGCCATCCGACTAAAGCTCTGTCTACACTTTCAAACTTTATGTTACAAAAAAATGTGATGTACCCATATATGGACATGATGATGTCATATCACTACCACATTTGTGCACATCAGACTATTTTTGTCACATAAAACTTGAAAAGTTTCCTTACCAAATTAAAGTTTGAATTGTGGGTGATTATGATAATTGTTTGTCTTTATTGTAGTCAATCATAGATACTATATATTTATTTATAAAATTCACCTATAGAACATCCTAAATTCCAGAATAATATTGGATCTGGATTTGATGAATCTGTCCTCCATCCTCCCGGATAGATCCTTGTAAGGAACCGTTTATTGTGTTCAACAAACTGCTGACCTGCGGTTGACCCCAACTCTGCTGCCTTCTTTTCCGATATTGAAGGAATGTGGCAAAACTTTCCTGAAATAATAAATTACAGTGCATAATTGAGTTGAGATTCTAGATCACTTTCAGGGTTAAATTGTGACCTGAGGTCAAAAGGATTTTAAGGCATTTCTAGGTGCTCTTATACGAGACCCTCAATTATAGGGACATGGATCAAAATTGAGACTTCTTTTTCAGAAAACACTATACTAATTCATAGTATCTAGTCCTAACTTTGTCATATCATAGAGCTTAAAAAAGTGATTGTCTACTTTGTCACTTCACTATCCCCTAGTTCCCTAAGTTACTAATTATTTAACCTTTTTGGGGGTCATATGCAAATTTCAATATGTTGTGAATGAAATTGTATATGTATACATACCTTCTTTCTTACTATGATCTAATGACTTGAATGTTACACTTTGACATAAAACAGCAGCATCTGACAATTCCAATGACAGTTCAACTTTATGTTTCTGCAAAATAATAATGTATCAAAATGACAGAAATTGTATTGGGAAGGTTATACACTACATTTGAAACCTGCCCTGGGGCGAGTTTTTAATGTTGCTAGCAAGTTTTAAACTGGTAACTTATACACATCCAAATTAATACCTTAATTTCTTTCTGTTTTTCAAGTTTCTTTTTGATTTCTGGCATTTTAACATTTTCCATTTCAGCTGCTTCATCATCCTCGCTCACTTCCCCTTCTTCGGAGAATGTCTGTAATCTTCTGCCCTAAAAAAATTGTTTAGTATATTTTATCAGATAGTAACAAATACACATTGAAATTTGATGTGCATCGTACTGAAAGTTAAAACTCAGAATAATAGAACACTACTTAGTGACATCCCTATTCAGAAGGAGACACTTTCAAAGTAAAATGAATGAGGCAAATGTTTTAAAACTATGGCCAACCTGTTTTCAGGGGACACACCTATTAAGGGGACACAAAGGTGTCCTCTTTAATATGGGTTCTTCTGTAGTAGTCTTTCAACTGTTTGAATCCAAATCAGTTTATTTGGTGTTAGGGACATATTATCTACTGTAGGTTTTGTTTCAATTGCTAGATGTTGCTGCCACCACTGCCCATACATCATGCTCAGTCCCCAACATAGGCCTAGCCTAGGACAACACTACACACAGAAATGTAGTTCAGTCTAATTTGCCATAGAACACAAGTAAACATAGTCATTCTGGTATGCTAAAATATTTATATAATTAAAAAATTTAATATAACCATTGTAAAAATATAACCATTGTCAAAAAACTTTCTGAATTACCTTTACTAAAATCTTTCCCTTCAGGTCATTAGGAGATGGTATTGTTATCTGGTTTCTATGTAGAGGTATTATATAAAGTTTGTCTGAAAATAATAAAGAAAGATTTACACAAATGAAAATTATTTAAAAATTGTTAGCTGTAAAGTTTTCGTATACAAAAATAATGTTTTCATTGGTATTTTGTTTTTAGAGCGGTTTGTTAGTGGCGGATTTCATCGCTGTTGGTTGTCAACTGAATTAAATAAGAAGTAAAATAGACTCCATTTGATCAATTTTAGGTCCAGTTGATGACTACTATCATAGACATGCGTATTTAAACCATTTTGATCGTTATGAAATGGACACAAAATGACTGTTGTTGTCGCCAATTAGAAGCTCTCTCTACCCTATTGTGTGTATGTTGTGAATGAATTGTAATCTAATAAGATAGTGATACAATTTATATCCCAGCAAAAGAAATAATATGATAAAAGATGTATTTTCCCCCTAAAAAATATTTTTTAAATTTGTTTTTGTTGAATATGCCATTTTAATGTCACATAATAGTTATCCACCTTTACCAAAAATTGGATCTAAACAACATTTATTTACCTGAAAAAACTGTAATTTAAAGCAAAAAAGAGTCAAACTGGCTGCCAGCCAATGGATTTTTGGTTGAATTTAACCATTTAGTATGTTATTTATTATATTATTGTTTTTTTTTCCTACGGAAGTGATTAACTTCATTAAAACTACAAAATAACCTATTCAAAGTCTGATTTAATTAATCTTCATTTTTCATGTTTTTGGAGGACAATACATCTTTAATAAATAAAAAAAATTGAGTACCTTTCAACAGTGAATTTAGATGTTCTCTTATAATCTTCTGTTGTCGAATACTACAATGATTCTCTATTGATAATACCACTGGATATCTACAACAGAAGTACATAAAGATACTTTAATTGACTATTAAACTGAATGTATTTGTAATAATACCACCTGTTGGCAATTTGAACAGGATATACCATCTTTTATATTATTAATGCACACATTACAACATTACTTAAGGAAGAATATATTTTATTTGTATATGCACAATAAAGTGTAAACAATTCTTTTTATCAAACCAATTACAATGGTAAATTAGATGGTAAATACCTTCTTTTCTTGACGGTTTCGTCTTTAGAAGAAATGACTACCTGTAATTAGACTGACCTCTAGAGGGCCAGGTCTGTCTAATTACAGGGTCATATATGTGACTCAGTTTATATATATTATAAATAGGCCAAAAATATTTGTAAGTTGAACTAGTGCAGCAGTGAGGGTGTACCCGTAGATATATAATAACTACTTACTCTGACTTAACAAATGCATGTTTATTGATTGTTCTTATAACGTCTGTGAATAAGACAGGTTCTGTATGTGTGTAGCCATTGTAGACAATAGGCTCACCATCATCGCCGTTCCACACGTCAACTGAAATATCAATGATTTAGAAAATATGGTAACTATTTCATCAATAAAGTAAATACTGTAGTTGGATGGCATTCAGTTGACAATTATTTAGAAAGTTTAATATAAAAATATTATTGGAATGACTATATGTTTACATAGTAATAGTCTCATCTCCAGGATGAGAGGTTTCCCTGCAAATACAACAAGTAACATTATGTTGTGGGTGTTTGTTTGTTATTATTTATTTTTAATGGGCAACCTCTTAAGTCAAAGACTGGTCTCCCAGAGGGCCCAGTTATAATCAGTGGCTGTGTGTGTACTAGTACTACTCATCTCGAAAAATGTACTAGGTTCCTTAAAGTACACATGAGCTAGATGTGTACACTGGACCTACAGTTTTTAGTCCTTTCTACCACCAGAACCATGGAGAGAGTGAGCCTCGAACCTTTGCTGATGTTATGGCTACGTAATTACTATCCCACTGTCTTAACCGCTCGGCCACGTACTTACTATGGAACTAGAAGGTTGATTTTAAGCATAATTGTGTCATATTTCAGGGAGAAATATCTGTTAGTTTTATGATCAATCATAGAAAGTGATTTATGTTACGTGACCTCTTATAAATTTGAAAAGTTACCTTCAATAAATCTGCACCCTTGACGTAGGACATTTGCATAACGACTCGTACTACAAGGTCCACTAAGTTGATCTTGGTCTAAATACCTACAAAATAAAAATTAAAAATTACGTCAAATACCAAAAATTAAGTCAAATAAGACCAAATTGATGCCAAATTTGTCACGCCTGGTGATTTGGTATTTTTTAAAATTTAAATTTCAATGGAGTTCCCTTACGTATTATGTGAAGCTGCGATGAAGTAATGATTCAATGGCAAGGTCATATCTTGGTTGACCTTGTGTCGATGATACGGGTTGATGAGGAGACCGTTGGTACCATGCATGAACCGGAAAAAGCCTACAACAAAATAAAGGATTATTTAGAACATAAATTAACTACTTGTAAATTACATGTTTTACAGATTAGTAAAATATATCAGATTGAAGAATAACCATTTGTTTTATACAAATATTCGTGAGGTAATAGTGCTCGTAGTATGATGATGATAGACACCTATTAGGACCAGTTAGTGGGAAGAAAGCCGGGAAAAGAAATATAACTTGAAGGCAGTAAAAGTCAATATAATTTCTTATATTTGAATAACAATTATAATGTTTATAGCATATTTCAAATATATCCGACTTGCTTCATCTTACTCTTCCTTCAAGTTTTTCTCTAACCATCTCTTCCTTGTTTAATTGCTTCCTATTGCCTGTCTTTTCTTTCTTAGATGACCAATTTAATTTATTAATATTTTTTATAAATTCTATTCATTTTAATTTAATTTTTGATTGTATGTCATATTGTATTCTTGTGAGGGCCCCTAATGATCGTAAAATATTGTTAAAATAAATAAAATAAATAAATAATAAATGTAGTAAGAAGAATTTGATGTAAATACCATCATATGAAAGTACACGCTTTTTCTTGCATTCTGGGATAGGTTCGTATTTGCCTACCACAGCATCACACCATTCTTCCCTTAATTCAAATCTCTGAAATCATAAGTATTCAATTTAAAACAATATGGTAAACAATGAATAATTTAGCAATGCCAGATGTTTTTCTAAACATTGAATTCCTCATCATATTGGAAGCACATACCCGATTATGATTGCATAAGGTTTATCGCCAAATAGCTTGATTTCGCGAGGAATTTCATAGCACAATGAATGATGGGAAGGGTTTGGGAGCAAATGTCATGACGCGTACGTACAAACAACAAATGATATACGTGCCCCCAAACTCTTCTCACCATGCGTCGTGCATACTATTTGCGATAAACCACATTGGTCAGCATGACTGACTAACTTTCAGCATTAACTTCAGATTTCACTAGAAATCCTCATGGAGGAGGCGTCCATAATAATGATATTACTAATGATTTCTTCCTTCTTTGCTCTCCAACAGTGTCATTTCATTTCATTTGACTTGACTGTAAGTCTGTTTTTTTTTCACTAACAAATATTTGTATGGTAACCTATTTTTTGCCTCACCTTTTGTTCCTCATGCATAAATTGTTGAAATTCTGAAGCCATCCAGAAGTCATCCCCTCCTGCATACCTGGCAAATAAAATGAACTATTAATTATATTAGAATAACAACAGGACTTAATTGAATTTTTGGTCTCTAGCTCAGTTTAGCTCAGATACCATTTTCCTTGCCAACCTAACAACTACTGTCCTCTATTTCCCATTATATTACCAGTATCATAGCCAAACTCTGAAATCATATGTGGCACCTGGTTAGCGTTAGGTGCAGGCTTATGGCCTATGATACAGGCATCACATGTGATATTGTATCACAGAATTTACAGAGAATTTCCTATTGGGAATCACATAATGTACTGCAAACTTTAGTGTTAATTCACCATGCAAACCTAAAAAAACCAGTTTTAAATCATACAGTAATAAGAATATATAGAATGTTAAATATATTACTTGACAAACAAATTGAGAAGATCATCTCTACTAGTAACGGTTCTGTACAGTTGTACAAATTCTGCAGCATTTAATGTCGACACTGCTGTATTCTCATACAAAGGTCCTTGATTGCGTTGTACTATTGCCTAAAAATTAAAATTATAAACAATTTACAAAAAAATGATAGTTATTTGTGATGACCTAGAACCTAGGACATACACATATCAGGTAGTTGGTTATCACCTACACACGCACAAAATAGATAATTATACTATTATATTTTAGTCACAACGATTATAGGCAACGTCTTATATAAGTCAAAGATGGAGAAGTAAGGTGGAATGCCATCCTGAGATGAGTAGTAGTAATTGTAATTTATTTTTAATTCATTTATATGTAATTTTACTTTCTATGGAAGAGAGATTCCGAAATAAAAGATTGAATGAATAATGCAAACTATAGAACTAAAACTTAGTATATAATAAAAGAAATAATATATACTGTAATCCACTTTAGATGAATTAGCAAATTTATGGGTACACTATAAAGTGATTGACATATTCACTGTATCCTTTTTTCATTGTGTTCAATAATACAACAACAAATAATATGAAAATTCTGTGCATTAGTAGACTACAAAAAGATAGTTGATAGGTCCTGTTTATAGGCTAAGCTCAATGATAGAACCACGGCATACATGCATTTTAAATACAGGTTTAAGTGGGTTTTAGGGTATTAAAACAAACAAAAGAGCCTGTTCAGAAATACCTAGTATATCTCACATGTCTATCTGTGTTCAAATATGGATAACAAATTTTTAACTAAACTGATTAAGAAATTGTTTACGGATGTGCAAAATATACCGCACTACTGGTAAATAACCCACTTTTTACGTCGCATACCAAACCTCTGGAGTTTATAGACGCATAGCATACATAATTCTGGTGTTTATGCCCTGGCATGTATGTGTGTGTAAAGTATGGAGTTTTGCTAGCTATTGTGAAAAGGGTATAAGAACATTCAATTTACCATAAATATTTTTTCCAAAAAGTGTGTGTCTGTGGAAACACCAATTTTTTGTAACAGGTCGCGACATTCTTCAAATAAATAGTGATCCTTTGACGAATGGGCATCGTCAAAACAACGCCTCAGCCAACTGGATAATGATAAAAAAAATGATTATGATCAATGATAATAGCTTTTATTATTTTAGGCCAACAATAGATTGACTAAAAAATTGTCTTTTTATAAAGATCTTTGCAACAAAACTAATCATTACTACTTGTTGTACTTAGCAAATATATTCTTATTTTTAGGGTCAAAATCTAATACCAGGGACAGAATCAACTCAAGTAATAATGATAAGAACTAGCATATGACAAGGATTTGGTTCAAGACCTCTCTCTGCCATCTTGGTTGTATCTTATTCTTTAATTGCCAAACAGTACTGTATATTGCAGTGTCATAAGTTTGGATGGGACATTGAGCTGTTGGACCTGTAGACATGCATGTGCATACCATAAAGCCCTGTCTACACTATCAAACTTTACGTGATAAAAAATATGATGTGCCCATATATGGACATGATGATGTCATATCACTATAAGCATATCACTACTATATTTGGCCACATCCTACTTTTTTTGCTTAAAGCAGCAAACTTACCGGTCTTGTAGGTCAGGTACATCCAACTGAATACTTCTTTTTTTCGCTAAGCGTAATCCATTAATCCACGTTTTCGCATCTTCTGAACTAAGAGCTGCCAAATCTAATGTCTTGTGACCATCGTTAAAGATTATCGAGAAACACTGATCCTGAGAGATTTTATTTTTCTTGGAGCGAGCAGCTTTTGAAACGTGACCCGCTTGCAATTCTCTGATATTTTCTAATGAAACTGAAAAATAGACAATCAATCAATCAATTGTTCGATTTATATATTCCAACAGTCATTGCTCATGATGATTAAAAACCAATATTTTAAATAGGGATTGGTATCTATCTAAAATACAATTATTGTACATTATCAAAGATAAAGACTTTCTGATATTATTTGCCACTCCTTGTCAAAGTGAAACATGTGATGTTTTTAATGTTGCAAAAAAAAAATGAATTAAAATAAACATTTTTATGACCATAATAACCATACATTAATGTAACAATTTGATTGTAATTAATATAGATACATTATTTTATTTTTTGAGAATAAAACAAAAAATGTTTTCAATTTATTTTGAAAGGTATGCGGGCTTGATAGACCTTAGATCCATAATTAATGTCTTTGTCAACATCTCTATGCAGCTATGTAAACATTTGATAAAAAAATAATATAGCATAAAAATAAACAGAATACTTAAAAAGGACTTTAGAATTGGAGAAAATACTAGAGTATGTGAAGGCGTATAATTGAATACTGATTCAGACTGTATCATATTATTAACTATAGTGTTATTATTCACAATTTGTTTAATCATTCATGGCCTAGAGCATAATTATTTTATAAAGGCGTGGAGCAAATCAGTAGTATTTAATGATGTCACTTTATGTACCTCCCCTATAAAGAAGTAGTAGTATTCACAATTTGTTTATTTTACTCATCAAGTCCAAGAGTTTGTGGAGGCGTATATTAATAGGTGTTATGTCCCAGTACCCCTCTATTATGATAGTTATATAATTATATTTGTTCGTTCATACGTACAAGTTCCACAGAGATTTTTGTGATGTTCAAAAACATGACTTTATAATTTGTTTTGTACATTTCTATATATAGAAATATATATAATTGATTTCAGCAGAATTAAAGCTGTGTTCACACATAAGTGTGCATATATAAGAACGGAAAGATTTAAAGCTTAAATCAGTTCTGTTCACATGCACGATTTTATTTTAGAAAGATTTTATAAGGACAAACTTATTCAGTTAATTCTTTTATACCGTGTTGCTACTCCAATAAAATTTGGATCTAACTCAAACCAAGGCAATCTAACAACAGGGCTCTTAGCTCGACGCCTTGCCAAGATAGGAACTCATAACAGTAGGACTCAGCTTACTGTTTTTAGATTGCCTTGTTCCAATATAACCATGAGTAGAGAGGTGTCATGGTTATATCAGATTTAACATTAGATCACACACATTTGAATGTAGAACGCATAAATTTAAACTGCAAAATTTACTGTATTTAACTCGGATAGAGAAAAGAGTGTGTAAACATCTATTATATAACAAATACAGGCTTTTGTGTATTTAATTGATTGTTCTCATGGATATAACTTTCTACATGAAAGTACATTTGGTAAACAACCATTGTATAATAATATTGTATTACGGGAGTGCTGTGCTATACATTGCACACATACCATTACTTGTGTTACATAAATAAGTATACTTTGAGAAATATAACTACATTTATTTTAATCTAAGTTAACTTGATCAAAGCACTGATCTTTATCTTCTTTTTTTTCATTCTATTTCATTAAATGTTTAATATACCATTTTAAACCCAAAAAATGGACATGTTTTACTTTGAATATTGCAAAATCGTATTTCCTGGTCCAAGGATATGTTTCTACTTGCATGCAATAACCATTTAAATTATTTATTTTAATTGAATGTTATTTTTTTAGGAGTTAAACATAAATGACTGATTACACATGATCAGGTATTTTAAAAGCAAGTATAATTTATATGTAAAAAAATATAGTTACTTGTTCAAAGATTACCAATACCAGTATAAAAAAAATTGTTGTTGTTGTATTTGTTGCTTTTGTATTTTACCCCTTGGTGTCGTACTGTTTGTATTTTACCCATTTTATCATATTTTTTATTAATGTTTAATTAACTTGACAAGCAAGACAATTTTTGAGCCAGAGTGCTTGACGTAATAAAATAATTAAAAAAATATACTTACTGTATATACTGTACACTTGACAAAATAAGCTTAACCTATAATTTATGTCATAACAAGACGTCATTCTATTTCCTGATTCTACAAAGCACTTAGTTGTATTAAGGAATTATATATTAAAAGGGGATTAAGAAAAGGTATTTTATTTTTTAAACAAACAAAGGTACCGAACAAAAATAGGGCACATGCCCACACATATTTAAGAGTAATGACACTCACATTCTGATCCTCCAGACTTTCTTTGCGTTGGTATATATGTAACGACAGCTCTGGATGTGTTTAACGAAAACGTGTAGAACTTAGAACTGCCCGAATCTTTGATCTTGGTAAACTGCGTCCCAGCTGTAAGCTTATTGATTAAAGTGTCTCCTAAATAAAAAAAAAAAGAAAATTGAATGTAGAAATAATAACAACAAACGTGTGTTTGTACGATGGTACGATGATTGAATGAAAAAGGTGTGATAATGATAATTATGATTATAATAATATTGGTGACTGGCAAATGTTGATATTAATTATGATGGTCAATGTTGACAATGATGATGATAATGTTAACAATGATGATGATGATAATGTTAGAGATGATGATAATGTTAGAAATAATGATAATGTTGATAATGATGATGATAATGTTGACAATGATGATGATAATGTTGACAATGATGATGATGTTGACAATAAATGATAATGTTGACAATGATGATGATAATGTTGACAATGATGATGTTAATGTTGACAATGATGATGATAATGTTGACAATGATGATAATGTTGACAATGATTACGATAATGTTGACAATGATGATGATGACGACAATGATGATGATAATGTTGACAATGATGATGATAATGTTGACAATGATGATGATAATATTGACAATGATGATGATGATAATGTTGACAATGATAATTTTGACAATGATTATGATAATGTTGACAATAATGATGATGCTGGTGATGATAGTTTATGATGATTATGATCAATTATGATTATTAATTATGATTATAACCTTTAAAACATATGTATTTCATATTTAAAACAAACACATGCATCCAATCCAATGATTTATAAGGCTGTTAATTAAGATTTGAAAAACACAGAAGGGGATCTTCCCCAACATAGCACCTAAAACAAACATTCTGAGTGAGGAGATATATATCTACAGAGAAAAATAGATGGAAGAACAAACATTAGTCCTATTTAAAATCAATATAATATTAATAAACTTACCCATCTTGATGTATCTACATTTCAAACAGTGACCGTCTTTGCAGTTAACAGAATAAAACGTTTTTTAACGTATAAAACTAGAATGAATGCCGATGGAGGCTGACAATGTCTCAACACACAAACATGAACACACCGGCAACCACCACAACAACAGGTATTTGCATCGTTGGTAAGTCCCAACCTAAATGTATGACACGTTTATTTCATTCTAAAAACAGTAACACAATATTGGATCGGTTCAAGTAGCTAAGAATCATTCGTCACACATCGCATGAGACATGGGTTGGGCAACCTACAAAATAAATATGATAAATTGAAGCCTTTTCAAAGGAGATTTAGAAGTATTGTGTACGACTGGCGAACTGAATTAAACACCGGAAGAACAACAACAATCAGGGTTACCAAGACCCAGTCAACCGATAAGTATTTAGTCTATTGTGTGATTGGTTGAAAAAGTTAGATGTGAGGGCGTACTTACTTTTTATGTTAAGTTCTTGCACATGGAGGTGTACTGGTTCCTATGGTTTCAAATACAATATTCAATATAGCTTTTGAAAAAACACGCATACTATAATATATCCGTTTATATCAAGTATGTATTTATTTTACCACGTTTTTGTTGTAAGCGCGTACTTAATAAAAGTCCAGCGCGTTACACAAAAGTGCTTTTATTTTTTGTAAATCTTCTTATGTAAAGAATATATTTTTTTCTACTATTATAAACGTACAATAAAGTATATTATTTCATTTCAACTTTAAAGGAGGATGTATCTAAATCCTGTAATGTCGTCTAGTATTACCAATTAATATATATGGAATGCTAATTTATTTATCATAATTTGTATGATTGGCGCAGAGTGGAGCCTAAAAGTACTGGCTTCATCTCCTCGATTTATTGCATTTTTATTACCAGATCCTTACATACAATTGTAATTACCTGTTCGTTTTATCTATGAAGGAAATAACCGCTATGAAAATATTTTTTTATAATAAAAAATAATACTACATATAATATATCAGAGCGGAATAATAAAAACATACAGCAGCCAGATAACTAAGTACTCCACCAATACGTTTTATGACAGGACGACCTCAACGATCAGAAAATCTAGTTCACGCTCGAATTGATAAATATTACGCTCGAGATTCTTGTTTTGCATCAAATGTAGCACATAAAATCTGGATAAAAACACGTCACGTTCAGTCAATATGCCGGATATGCAAGGAACGCTTTATAAGTGGACCAACTATTTCAGTGGTTTGTATAATTTCTTCTGAATTTTTACTTATAATGTGTTTTTCTCCTCCAGCAATCCGGCCTAGTCCTAGGCCTAGGGGCCAGCCAGGCACCGACCTGCACGACTCAGTGACTGACTGAGTGAGGCCTAGCTATGTCTAAGCCTAGTCTAGAGTACAGAATATCTAGGCCTAGCCTAGCTAGCCTAGTAGTAGGTATATGGTATGGGCCGGGCTAGACTATACTTCTAGCTAGCTTCAGTCAGGCCTGATATAACTAATCTAACAAACCAAGCTTATCTTATTAATTAATAATATATTAAGATGATGTGTCGAGCATTGTTGTGGTTGTGTCCCAATTAATTGAGGTCCGTAAAGTAATTGTTTGCAGTGCGTCGCCAGTAAATAAGGCATGCACATACTTAATTTATATGCAACGAACATAAATACTCAAATTTGGATTTTTAACTGGTTTGCATTTGAATTATCCCTGACACAACTTTAAAGTTACTAGGCCTAGCCTAGGCCTATCTAGTAGTTAGTATTACTATTTATATTAGCTACTGTAAATTTAAAAACATCAATGAAAATGTTTTGTTCCTAATTTAATAATAATTTATAATACTAACATAAAGCCAAAAAACATATAATTCAGAGAAGAATAAATTAACCTAAACACATCATTGTTCTGTTACTCTTCTAACTGCCCCATAGTCTAGCCTCACTCAGAGGTTTTGCTAGATTACACTGTATTAAAGTTTTAATCTAATTCTGTAGGTTGGCAACCACGTTGGTTTGTCTTGGATATGGGAATTCTATCATACTACAGGTCACAGGAAGAAGTTAGCCTTGGCTGTAAAGGGTCACTGAAAATGGCAGTCTGTGAAATTGCAGGTTAGTTTAACAAATTGTTAAGTATTTATTCTTTTGATTGTGATGTCATGTAAATAAATGGTAAAAAAATATTCTTCTGTCGTTTAGTTCATCAAACCGATGCCAACAGATTGGACTTGATTATACCAGGTGAGCAGCATTTTTACGTTAGAGGAAGCACACCTGCCGAGAGACAGCAGTGGTTGGTGGCGCTTGGGACAGCTAAAGCGTGCCTCGCTGATTCAAGAAAGAAGAATGGTAGAGGTATGTTTTTTAAAAATCAAATATATTTTTTATTGCAATAATTTTTCTGCTGTATGCAACACAACTAATGCGTTTAGAAAGTCTTAAGCTCTGTCTACACTATCAAACTAATTTGACAAAAAAAGTGTGATGTGCCCAAATATAGTAGTGATATGCTATATAGATGCACATCACATTCTTTTTGTCACAAAAAGTTTGATAGTGTAGACAGAGCTTTAGCAAACAAGCTTAAATAGATCATGCTGAGGTTAGAGTCTATTTCAATTCTTATGCAAATAATTAATCTTATGCATTGAATATGGATAATAGTTCCGTTGGTCAGGCTTTCAACTCATGTATATTCAAGTTTGAAAACTTTTCTTTGCACACCCCGACAGTAAAAGATAATAAAATACAATGCAATAAGATAATGATATAAGGTCAGAGTTGAAGGCAGATGCCCTGAAAGATAAAGAAAGACATCTTTTGTTGGGCGAGCTTTAATGAATAGAATTCTAATGTGCTAAAGTAAAATTGTATTCAATTAATTAATTAATTAGATAGAATAATTAAATATGAAATTAAATAAACTTAAATCAAATGGCAAGGAGATTCTTGGGTAATAATACAGAAATCTTTATATTTCACTGGTTTTATAAAAAAAGAGATGCTCATGACCCATTTACACAACAATACAATGAAAAAATCGTGGTATATTTAAAAAAAATATATATAATAAGGTATATAAAGCCATATCCTACAAGGTCTATTAACTTTAAATTTATCTAGGAACATTTTAATCCTATATAACAATCAGATTCATTGTTCTATTGTGTTTCGATTTAGGGGAATCTCCAGAAACATTGAGATCCAAAATGTCTGAATTGAGGCTGTATTGTGACCTTCTAATGCAGCGTATTGCAACCGTCAAGATGACGATTAAACCCGAGGACTCTTCAACTAATCAGGTAAAGTAGGCCTCAAAAGCTGACAACAAAACTGCTTTTATTTTAGATAGAATACAGAATCTTGTTTAGATAATTTGTTTTGTTGACAACCTCAAATTAGAAATATATAAAAAGGTATAAGAAAGTGTAATAATATATAGCAAAATAGATAAACTATGTACAAATAGATATTTAGCAGTATGTACAAATTGTATAAAATGTTACTGTGTTTCCTAAGCTTTGTTGTTTTGGATAACTGTTCTTGACTTCAAATCCCTTAATCTCAATTGCATGTTGCCATATCCATACAATATGTTTTTATAAAACTATAAACCACTTCCTATATGAATTTACTTCACAATGAGGCAGATACATTAGCTATCTATTCACTGCCAGCATAAAAGAAGAAACAAAACCTTAACTTTAACATGTATTTTTACGTGTACATTTAAAATCTAATTTTTCCTTTTAAAACTTTAACTAAACACTTTTTAAAGACAAAAACAATGTTTTGTTTTGTTTGTTTTTATATATTTAGGCAAATTGCCTATGATAACCATAAGCGAATTCATTCACTATCCTTCTTAAAGGTGGCAATTCCCGTTCACAGGACAAACATATACACAAGATGCTCTACATAAACAAATGATTACAAGTCTTTGGGACAATCAATATTAAAATATTCTAGCCTATCAATCCCAGGGGCTTGGTTGAAATCATTGTGTGTGGCTGAGCAGACTTGGTTATCTGATTTGTAGCAGCCATATTTTAAGAGATTTTTAATATTTTTAATTAGTTTTAAGACGTTTTTGTTTTACTTACAGCAATTAAATGAGTCAACAACGTTGCTGTCCGAGACTTGTGACACCTTTATCAAGACGTTACAAGATTGTATGAACATTGCTGATGAGACATTTAGCCCACACATTAATAACAGTATGATTACAGATAGTGCTCTACCCCCTTCACTTACATCTGATAAGGTAAGAAAGCATTCAATTAGGTCTAATTAGGCTTTAACCTCTGTCTACACTATCAAACTTTATATGACAGCAAAATGTGATGTGCCCATATATTGACATGATGATGTCATATCACTACCATATTTGGGGATATCACTGTCATATTTGGGTACATCACACTTTTTTGTCAAACTAGTTTGATAGTGTAGACAGAGCTTTAGAGTGTAATTACAGATAGTACTCTACCTGATAAGAAGGAAGCTTTCGCATGATGCAAAAAACATTTTTTAAATGTGGTAGAACCTCTATTACGGGGACACCTTCAGGACACAACATGATGTCCATTTAATCGGAGTTTCCCTGAATAGAAGTTGGCTATACTATAGTGTTAATACCTACAGTATACCTATAATCATTTCACAGAAAGTATGCCTTTAGTAGGGGTGTCCCAAAAAAATGTTATACTGTATTTTAAATACTGCAGAACCACTATTAAAGGGACACCTTTAGGACCTTACAAATTTACTCTTTGATAGAGGTGTCCCCTGAACAGGGGTGTCCCTCCTGAATCTTCCAATGCTACCAGAGCACTTCTTCATACTGTAGATGATTGTCAAAACTGTTGGCTTCATTGATCACCTTTTAGTATCTATCACTTAAAAAGACTTTCTATCAAGTATTTAGCTCTACGGTACTACAATATAACAACCTAACTACACCCTAACACACTGGTTCCTATAGTGACCGCTACACAATTGCCAACAGCTAACAGTACACTTAACAAATAAGTAGCACCATATAATTTACATTACATGCATATCTTATGCCTACTGAACAATCTTTATATCATTGGTGGTTGTTATCATTTTTGGCAGGGTATAGCTGTGCAGAGTCATCCAGCTTAAATTAGTTTCAACCATTCCTCTTTTTTACTTATCTTTAAACTTGGTGTGGTTACATTTCCAGGTCAACACTTGGAAAATTAAATGGGCCAAACTAAAGAGGGTGCATTTTAAAAAGATATCTCCAAGCATAGAGGGTACTATTAAAAAAGATCTTGGGCATCCAAAACAATTAGGAAAAATTGCACATTTAATAGGAGACTGAATATTGTTTGAAATATCTGGACACTCTAGATTATCGAGAGAATTTGGAGGTGTGTACTTCTGGAAAAAAAAGAAGTTTTCATTGAAATTGTTCTTCAAATTGTTGTATTGATAACATGTTGCTTTTGACAGAATAAACCACTTTGGAGTTTTAGTAAAATGCCATCGGTTGAAATGGTGCATCCCCTTCTTGAGGCAGAACAGGTTTGTGTACATCACTGGGTCATCGCAAAATTCATGTTTAAAAACATTTACAAATTTAGTCACTAAAGCATGCATTGTGTGACATCTAATACATTTTTTTTCATAATTGCTGTTAATCTGTTGGTTGAACAAGATTCATAAAATAGTATAAATAATATCCAGTGTTTTATGATGAAATATTGCTATTTATAACACACTCCTTGCCTTTTGATTGGTTAATTGCATATCACATGTTGTTCAGTATCAGTTCTATTGAACAAAAATGTGATATCTAATAATGATACTGAAAAAAAATGTTCAGCTTTTTGTAAACATTTTCTTTCAATCTACTTATCTGACCTGGGCAGATTTATATTTTTGTAAACCTCTATCATCTATTATGTTTTTTTTAAAACTGAAAATCTAAATTATTATTTAGTAAGCAAAGGCTAATATAACAATAAACAGTAACTATTAAGTATTTGTTTATGGTACAAATAAATGGGACTAATGGATTGATTAACAGTTTTAACAGTAATAAAGTTAAAATATTATTTTGTTTAAAGTTTTTTTTTCTACAGAAAATTAACTTTAAAACTGAGAAATGACCTATTCAAAGTCTTTTTTGATTTTTCTTCATTTTTCATGTTCATGACAATACATCTATAACAAAAATAAAAATTGAATGATTTCTCAATTGCATTGTACAATAGTACACATTACATTTTTATGCAGGGCCTTCTTGGGACATTTTTCTTGGAAAGGATCCCACCTTTCACAACATCCATGTTTCATAACATCCTGGACCCACCCTGTGTGACTCAGTTTCATCATTTTCTTTTTAATTTTGCAGAATGTTGAAAATTTCATAATTGAGTGTATCCATGGGTTGCTTTAGTATAGTGTATATCATTCCACTTCTTTTCCTGATACATTAACATAATTTTTTAAATATATAATATAATATTTTTTAATATACAGTATACAGTAGTAGAGTGAGCAATTTGGGTCTTAAAAGATGTTATCTTTTCTGCTTGAATAATGGCTTTATGTTTAAGCATTCTTACCAAATGGGTTTGATACATCAGTTTACTTAGGGATCATGTAAAAACCATTTTACTGCAGGTACTGCAGTAACTACATTTTTCACTACAATATTGTCTGATTTAATTTGTTTCAATGTAGACGTTTATGAGACAGTCATTGCAATAAACAGTACACTATTCAATTCAATTTATTTCCACAATATTATAACATACATACTGTACAGGATAATAAATGCAATGAAGTAATCATGTGGAGGGAGAGTCATATAAGTTAGAAAGACTTATATACCCCAAGATATAACATTATTAAATACGAAAAAGAAAAAAAATATATATATATAAACTAATAATAAATAAAAGAAAACAAAGCTACAATTTCTATTTAAACCATACATGTGTACTGTATGATTACCGAAAAGAAACTAAATAATATGATAAACAAGTTAAAGAATAAACAGAATGTAGTACTGCAGTTACTGCAGTAGAATAATTTTGACATGGTCCTTAAATAATATGTGTTTTTTTATTCCAACAGAAAAAGCATCTTCATAGGCCTCATTCTGTTGACGACAGGTAAGGGTACTTTGTATATGTCAGAGGTCAATTCAAGGTCAACAAGTTTTAATGTGAAGTGGAGTGAAGCTGTGGCTTGGTGGTTATGATGCTTGGCTACCAATCTAAGGGTCCTGGGTTCAAGTCCCGTCACATGTCAGGATTTTTTCTAAGGACCAAATTACAACTCCACTCCCAAAGACTTGTAATAAGACTTTGTTTATGTAGAGCATCTTGTGTATATGTTTGTCTTGTGAACCTCTGAGGGTCCCTAATGATCAGCAATTGCTGGATGGATGACCCTCATTAAATATGGTAAAAAAAAAAAAAAAAAAAAAAAAAATGTATTGAACGTAATAGGTTGATTGGTTAATTAATAATTCGTCATAATTTATATTACTTTCAGATACACACCTCCTGTTAAGAATTCACCAGGAGTGCGTACACGTTACCGAAACCTTGAAGAAATTGCTTCGGCACGTCCACGTAATAATCGTTCCATTAGTTCATCATCATCTGGTCCAACATCACCGCGGGCCGACAGTATCCATGGACATCAAAAATCATCCGAAAAACACAGATCGTCATCAGAAAGCGATTCAAATCTAGAGAATAGTGCGGCAAAAACAAATGGAATTGGTGCTACGCCGACTGCCTTAGCAAGAAATAGTCTTGCAAAACGAACGTTAGATTATGAAAAAAACAAAAGGATACCAAATTTCTTTTCATCATTACCTTTCAGGTAATTTCCTATAGGAATAATGTTTGAAAACTTTGAATTATGGCAATCATGTACTTATTCATAATTGTTCAGTGTTATCCTTTTTCTCGTCTTTTCGTATTTGTATTATTTTTTTAAGTGTTGAGGGCCTCATGCATGTCAACCTCGGCTGTTTTGAGTCACCCTCATTAAACAAAGTTTAGTAAAAAATTAAAACAATTTTATTTTTATTCTTCAGTTTTTCAGATGTTAAACTAGGACATGACTTCAGCATTCCGACAGAACCCTTCCTTAAAGCTTGTGTTAACGTCGTTGGATTTTTTGGTAAATATGCGTTAAATACTTCCTGTTTCAGTGTATTTAAAGATCATTGTTATCCCTGAAAACAAACTTCTTTTAAAGGTTTTTTTAAATTTATTAAAACAGAGTTTTTGGAAGATAAAGATATGTTTAGTATAGTAGTTTTTAAATGAGGATTAAAAAATAAAAATAGATATCAGAAGGTGTCATCAATCCCAGTTTCATTATACGAAACAGGACGTTATGATCACGTTAGGTTTGATTGTTGCGCAGTATTGACATGCATGAGTAAAGTTCATAACATATTCTAATTCAACATATTCATACCGTCTTGTTTAATAAACCAACTATTACCATTTTGGTTCAGGACCAAATTCATTTATTCATATATTATTCATTATTATCAAACACATGAAAAACATATGTATGCTTTCATGCTATTTTAAATTTTTTTTAAAGATGCATTGAATTCATCAGCATTCACTCCTGTCAAAATGGATGTCAATGGCAATATAAAGGTGAGAAATTAATATTAGAAGCTTTATAAAGCGTTATTTACTGTTGTCTCACAGCGCTAAAAGACTAAAAGGGGTTATCGAAAAAGGTGAGATTTTAGAAGTGAATTACTTAAAAGATTTACACTGACGGTAGCCAGTAACGAATGTGCTATCTTACATTTGAGGTAATGTTTGAAGACATTTATATTTTCAATAATTTATGAATATTCATTTTTCAGAAATTACAACAAAAATATTCAACAGACCCGGTAGCATTTGAAACATTACAAAAGATAGTACAACAGGAGATTAAAAACAATACAACACAGGTGAAAAATTCTGCTACAGATGCACTTATGTGGCTCAGAAGGTAACGTTTATTAGAATATTATATATATAATAAACAGTCGGAAAGCCGCGTTGGTAACGCATCACTGATTTCATTCATTGTGAGGGCGCGCTTCGTGGAAAATGTTGGAATTTTTGCTATTTTAGTACACTTAGAAAATGGTATAATTTTGATATTAAATGAAATCAATAAACGTATTTCAATAGTTGAACTATAAGCGTAAATAATGATAAAAACTGTGATCTAAATTCCACAGATTTTTTGTTTCAAGAAATATCATTATTTTATGTATAAACTTTTTTACTTTAATTTTTTTTTAAATGATGGTAAAAAATCATTAAATTTTATATTTTCTAGATAAGGTTTCAAAGCGAATTTAAAATCCTTTCAAGATAAACTATTAAGCTATCTATTAAAGTAAAAATCTAATTTTAAGCTTTCTTGGGATGCAACTCCCACTAATCAAACCAAACCTACTACATTTCTGTTCTGTTTCGATCGAAAAATCGCCATTTTGAAACTTTGTTTACGTTTTACGAAGCTGGTACGAATCGTCCCGGACCGAATCGTGTCTGTGTTCAATACGGTTTTTATGCAGGCGTATTACGTCATAGGCCTAAGATTTCAATTTGCTCCCCGATTATTGTTCTATTTGGTTTCTGAGCTAGGAAAGGCTACCTACTATAATTACTTACTTGATTTCTAGCCTAGCTAGGCCTAAAAATAGTATTTTCTAGGCCTAGCTAGGCTGAGTAATTCTGATATAATACTAATATTAGATAGGTAGGCCTACCCTAGTGAGTGTTAATAATAGTAGCTGGGTATTCTATAGTCTAGGCTGGTGGTAGGTCTATCCCAGCTCTGCTCATATACCAAGCAAGAAGAAGCCTGAAGGAGAAACTAGGCCCAGAACAAATAAAAAACTGTTAAAAAAACAATAAATGGAAAAATAAAAATAAATAACCCATTTTCAATTTATATATGGGGAATGTTTTATAAAATCGGGCATGTTTGTTTCAGAGACTCAAACGTGTATTTTTATATGGTCATGTTTTTAAAAAAGATAATTATGGGCCCAGCTGAAACCAAGATATAAAAATATAAGTCCATCATTTACTTGTATATAAATATTACTTTATTAGATACAACTTGCATTTCACACAAGCAACCAATTTTTTTTTTACGTATACAGAATGTGAAAAAGCAGTTTTTAATACAAATATCTTTCAAACAATACTGATATAAATAGTAAATACTACTACTACTGTATATATTATTTAAATAGCAACTTGTTCATCAAACATAACAAACTAGCTAGGCCTTAGCCTATATCATATTAACTTACGTGAGTCTTACGGTTGTACTGATTTTATGATTGTTTTATATGTTTATATTGTATGTATCTGTGTGACTCTGGTTAATAAAGTAAATCAATCAATCAATTGCAACTTAATTTATATCTTATCATTGACTGATCTGAAACGCTTCTAAAACTTGAATGCGCATGAATGTATATGTTATATTATTATTAGCGAATAAAATGAAAAACTATCAGCTGCAGCAATGATATTGAAATCGAGAAAACCATTACAGCTTCCACCGTCCAACCTCATATTGAAGAACGAGACAGAAAATCGTCGAGTCTTGATACCAACAAAAAACCTAAAATGAAAATGAATAGCTGAAATGTAATGAATGAAACTATTTAAATAATTGTCACTATGATATGAACAAAACATTGCATCGTTATACAGTATAATTATTCAACAACCTGAAAACATTTTCAGATATAGGCCTACCATGAAAAAGCAGCAAATACAAAATTTCCTTATGTCTGTTTATTGTAATAATTATTAATATTATAAATAAATTGTACCCCTCAGTTGTCAATAATTTTACTATAAATAAATATTTAACTATATAGAATAGGTAGGCCTATACCTGTATCAGGCTGCGATTTGCTTAATTATCTTTTTAAAACTTCCCAATGCATCTTCAATATAGAGTAGGATTGTAACGATACTTTAATAATACTAAATTGTAACTAAAGTATTTAAATTATTAACAGAACATGTTACTAGGCCTAGGCCGATACAATACGACAACGATCCACCAGGTCGTGCATATACTCACCTACAACAACCACAATCAACACACCATGGATGCACCACACACGACGGAACTAGTGCCGCGAGACGTAACAATATATGACATGAGGACCTTTTTTAAAATGTTCGCTATAGGAAGCTTAAATAGGGTTTCAAGCCAATTTTAACGTAAAACAGACTATTGATACTTACTCTATCCATATACGTCGGTTTTTTGGTAATTCACTGTATGGGATGCAAATCCCACTAATGGAAAATTTGTAAACAAACACCTGTTAGAAAACTTCAGTTTTGACGGACGCACACGAACTTTGGAAAGAAATTGTCGCTGACAACAAATCCAACAAATTATTCAGAAAATTAGGTGACCTGCGACATCTTAAACATATAAGGAACTGATCTTACCATATATGGTTAATTTTTCGCCTACTAATGTTTATTAAACAGCTATTAAATGACGTATACTTTATGCTAATGTTTTCGCGCGAAACGTTGATGCTTCTGTGCCGAGAGAGGGCTTCTAAAATTTATGACGTCATGCGAAGTCGAAAATTCAGCGATAACGGTCATATTTCCCAACGCGGCTCTCCGACTGAAATAGTAGTAATTATAATACGATCAGAGCGCTATGAGTGTTTGTTGATTATCAAAATTATCTAGACTCTGAGCAGGACATAGGCTAACCAAACGCAACCCATTAATGACAAAACAAAAAAAACGATGATGATTCAAACACCACCGCACTGCAATTTAAGGTGCAAGGACTGTCTGAACAGTTTTATCTTTATAACCAAATATTTATATATATAATATTTTGAGATAAATAACATTGTTGCTGCTTAGTCCACCATCCTCATGCTTTTTTTACCACTGACGAAATGTGGATGACACACATCCAACAATAGCCCACATTTAATCAACCATGAGTAATTCATTTTCTAACAAACTTTCTTTAACTTATCTGTATGTATTATCATCAGATGAATACTTTGTTGTACCATTTGTTTCTTATGTTTTCTCACCTTTTTTATTACAGGGCTCTCAGCTATATATGTGAATTTTTAACAGACATTAAGGATGGTGAACGAGATCTAAGCGTTGCAGCAAATAATGCCTACTCCAAAACACTAAAGCAATATCATGGATGGGTCGTCAAGGGAGTATTTGCTGTGAGTGCTGTTAAACTATTTGGTTTTCTTAAAGATATATTGTCCCCTAAAAAAATATTTAAAAAAAATTGTTTTGTTGAATATGCCATTTTAATGTCGCATAATAGTTATTCACTTTGACCAAAAGCTGGATAAAAAAAAAAGAATTACCTGAAAAAAACTTAATTGAAGGCAAAAAATACTTAAATTGTCTGACAATGGTTTTTGGTTAAAATTAACCGTTTCGTTTGTGATTATTACTCTTTGTATAGTAAACTAAGTTCTTTACCATGCACTATATGTTCATAAGACAAACGATTCAAAGAACAAAGCAATGAGTGTAAAGCATCTTGCCTAAGGATTCAATCTATATTGCACAGTCAGGCTTAGGGTTAGGTCTATACAGCACCCGATATGCCTAGATGCACCCAAGTTATCTACCGGCCCCAACATTACTAATCTTTGAATGTATGATGAAAACAATGTGGTATTGCCATACAAAAATTAGTCGTCTATACTCCGAATTTATAATAATAATAATAATAATAATAATATCCTTTATATAGCGCCTAATGTTGTGAAACCTCTAAGAGCTGAACATTATTACCCCAGTCATTTTGTTGGGATCAAAATGTATAGAAACATACTCTCATAATGCAGCTAGTAATCAGCGCAAAGTTGTGTCTTGATCTAACCGGGTTCCCATTTTTACACCTGGGTGGAGAGAGGCAACGTAAGTAAAGTATCTTGCCTAAGGATACAAGCAATGCGGCGAGAGTTGGATTCGAACCTCGATCTCACGATCAGTAGTCGAACGTCCAACACACTGCCCCACATGCCCTTACATTGAATGTCAGGTGACCTAAAACATCCTATCAAATGGTGATATACAAAACTATATCAACGTGTTTCTCTTTTAAATAACAACCACTAAAGCTAGAAGATAGAATAATAGAAACATTTTTTTTTTCAGCTGGCAGCAAAAGCAGTGCCATCATATGTTGACTTCATCCACTTTGTTTCTGTTGACGAAGATGACATTGAGAAACCAGAGTACGAAGAACAGCTACTTGACAGCATTAATATAACGGTTACAGCAATGAGTGTCATTATTGACGTCTTAGTAGATTTTTACAATCATAATGATGTAGAGGTTAAAGCTGTTTATTAGTGTCTGTTAAGCTATGTCTGCACTATTAAACTTTATGTGACAAAAAAAATGTGATGTGACAATATATAGACACGATGATGTCATATCACTACCATATTTGGGCACATTACTACCATTTATGGGCACATCACACTTTTTTTTGTCAAACTATTTTGATAGTGTGGACAGAGCTCTAAAGAAGTATAATTAGAAACTTTCTATTCCATTTCTCAATTTATTTATAATAATATACCACATTTCTATAGCGCCCTCTTTATGAAGAAACATGCTCAAAGGCGCTTTACATAAAAATAAATAACAATTTATTGTTTTTTTTCTGAAATAATACAAAAAGTATACCTAAAGCCTGATTTCCACTAGGCGAATTTGTTCGCGCAATGCAACAGTTCGCAGAAAAAAAAAGTGTGCTGCCCTTCCTTCTACAAAAGCAAATGTAGCTGCGATTTTCATTTTCGTCGCGTATCTCCTGAGCTTTTTGATTTCCGCATCATAGCTCACTTCCTAAGCTTGTATTTTTGCGAAGGATTCGGGTCAACTTAAACGATTGCAAATTTCAATGATTTCTACCCTTTTTTCGATCAACATTGTAAAAATAAATAGTGTATGATCCTATTGAGATAACTTTTTTCGCCTTTAAACGGTTACAAATGTGAAAAATAAATCCCAACAAGCAATGCGTGCAGATTGATATTTTTTTCTTCTGTAATTCACCCACTTTTCGATCGTTTGTGAGGCCTAAACAAATGGAAGACTCCTAACTTTTTAGCAAAAATACTTGGTTTTCCCCAATTTGTATCAACAGAGTCTGGCAAAAACAAAAAGACAATTAATGCAGCAAATATACAATGTCAGGCTAGGCCTACAGCTAGCGTACAATGTTCGTACATTACCGATGTTTACCAGTTTGAAACTAAGCCTAGCTAGGCTAGGCCTAAAGACCGTCCACTAGAGGACATTCACCACAAGCTATACTTAGGTAGTACATTGTTTCTCTCTTTTTATCATAATTTACCACAAAACTGTTTTAATGTTTTTAAAGTAATACATATGCATATTTTTACAAAATGTCACAAATTGTAGGGAATGGGTCTTTAACATAATTCAATGCAGATCACTGCAACTCAACTTCAACTGGTGGAAATCAAGCTTTACCTCTCTAAGTTGTATAATACATCTATGACAACAAAGTAACTATGTCCAGAGGAACTTCCCAACACGACTTCCATTTTCAAGATGCTTTTTGACTAATTTTGTTTGAATGGGTGATGGTACATTTTAATTTTTTCCATTATTGTTAAATTGTATTATAAAACTTGAAATTTATTTATATTCCACATACATTCCTCTACGCAGAATGCTCTACCAATATATGTATATAATGTCTTATTTAATAACATAATAACTTGAATTAAAATGTAACACATTCGGTAGAAAAATATGATATAAATTATTATAATAATCTGGTTTAGAAACAAACAATGCTGTTTTTAAATTTGATCCTAACACTGTTGATTATTAATTATAGTAATATTGAAATTTGTAATTATTTGCGAATATTAAAATTAAATAAATAAGATTTTAAACAAATATTTAATTTGATAGTACATACATCAACATTACATACAGTAGGCCTATGTAAGGTTTTATACATTTACAAATATGTATGCATATCATATTCTAGGAATTAACAGTCCTTTAGTATAAACGTTTTATCTACAGTACTTCTTTTTCATAAAATGACATGTACGAATAATGAATATTGGATTGGAGAGAATATTTTTATGAGTTGAAAGATGTACTTGTCTATTCAATGAGGTGCTTTCCATTTCATGAATATAACACATTCATTATTTGTTTTATAATACACCTACACAGTAAACTGTTATATAATTAATTTACTGCTTCTATCTTGAATGAATGTTGAAGGCTAGACCATTAACTTAATAAAATATGGCACTGATGATGGCTGTCCAAAGTTGTTAGTTAATGAGGCTGGTTAAAAACCAACCCTATGATCTGAACTATCAAACAAATCTTTGAAGTGAGTGAGGGAATATCACCTGGAACATTTAAATTTTTATTTGACTATTAGTAGTTTTAGTTATGTGCAAATATTATTCAGACTTAAGTTGTGTGTGTAATATGTAGGCCTATTATATGTTATCTGTTTACGTAGTAAGAATATGACATGTATAGTCACAAAGACATTAAAGATGTATTGTCCCCCTGAAAAAATAATTCTTAAAAAATTTTTGTTGAGTATTCCATTTTAATGTAACACAATAGTTATCCACTTTGACCAAAAATTGGATTAAAAAAAATGTATTTACCTGAAAAATGTAATTAAAAGCAAAAAATGGTCAAATTGGCTGCTAGCCAATGGATTTTTGGTTGAATTTAACCATTGATTTAATTAAATTCATGACTTTTTTCGGGTTTTTTTTCCATTGAAGTGATTCACTTTCTTAAAACTACAAAATAACATATTCAAAATCTGATTTAATTAATCTTCATTTTTCATGTTTTTGTGGGACAATACATCTTTAAACAATTCTAAATCCATGATATAATATACTGATACAGTAGAACCCTTATTAAGGGGACACCTTACCAACAAGGTTTACCTTTAATTGGGGTGTTCCCTGGATAAGAGTTTGTCATAATGTTAAAATATATATTTGCCCTCTTTCATTTCGCTGTCTAGTGTCCCCTTAAAGATGTATTGTCCCCCTGCAAAAATAATTTTGTTACATTTTTGTTGTTGAATATGCCATTTTAATGTCACATAATAGTTTATCCACTTTGAACAAAAATTGAATCGAAAAAAAAGTGTATTTACCTGAAAAAACTGTCATTTAAAGCAAAAAATAGTCAATTTGTCTGCCATCCAATGGATTTTTGGTTGAATTTATTTTGTCATTTTTTTATGAGATAACATTTTTTTGTGTTTTTTTTTTATGAAAGGGATTAACTTTATTAAAACTACAAAATAAGTAGAAAGTCAAATTTTAATTTAATTAATCTTCATTTTTCATGTTTTTGGGGGACAATGCATCTTTAATAGGGAAGTCTATCAAATAGGCATGTTCTACTGTATTTAAATCTGATTAATTATTGAATTATAAAGCATGAGAATTATCATATTAATTATGAAAATATAGATTAATTTAATGTAAAATTTCATTTATATTATGTTTTGTTATGTTTTATGTTGAAATCTTTTAAATTAGAATTTATGTTTTTAAAGTAGACTATTTAAATATGTTTTCCTCTATATTATTTGATTGTAAAATAGAGATTATATTTTCTTTTAAATATTTCTTAGCATCATTTATTTAAAACAGTTAACTTAAAAATATAATAAATGTGTTGATCACACTTTAAACAATCGTTACATTGTACAATAAATTTGTTTTATTTACAATCTACTTGCTTGATTCACACCCAAGGCTGTTTTTCACCAAGGCTGCCCAGGCCATCAGTAAAAAAGTAAGTATAAACAACACATTTAAATATATACAAATAATAGACAGATGATTGAAATCTGTGTGTGATGGGCTGGATGATAGGGATTTGAATTCATTAAAATGGTGCAGTGAACCAACCCCTCAAGATATAGGTTATAGCTTTGCATGCGTGGCCCACCCTGTCTGAGCTTTTGGCTCCTCAGTCTGGCAAATCCTGGCTCCACCACTGGGTGGTTAACATGCTTTCCTTCCAATCCCAGGGTCCAGTGGTTAATCCTGACCTGGTGCCAGGTTGTAACCCCGGTTGTAACTCACATCTTTTGCAACTCCACTCCCTAAAATAGCACCCTCACATTACATTATGTTCAAAACATTCCTTGCTTGAGACAAGCTGTAATCTTGTAATGTCAATGTCTGTTTTTAGTATTAGCAAATCTGTTTAAGTTTAGTAGAGGATTAAGTTACTACTGAAGATCTGATATTCTCTTTCTGATCTTCTCTGCCCTTGAAATTAAGAAGTCAAAGCTAGACCTCCTGGGCTGAATCTCACTCACTCACAATTTTTAGATAATCTATGATAAAGAAAAATCTTTGATGGCAAGGGGTGTAGACTTGTGAGAGGTCTGCACACTTTTCCCCGCTTTAACCAGACTTGTATATTAGATTTGATTTGAATATCCATGAGTTCTTTTTAAAAAACCCCTAAAATTAGCGGAAAAATATAAAAAAATTAAAATTAGTTTCGCTAATTTTTGGTTTTTAAAAAAAGAACTACTGACTTATATCTATAGTATAACCCAAGTATGTGAAAAACCTTTTTTTTGTGTGTGGTGCAGTACTTCAAAGGATTTTGTCTTAGTATTAGTGACGTCAATAGTATATGTTTTTATCGAACATGCAAATGCAAAATTTCAGTACTGCAGTACTTCCATTATTTACTGCAGTCATGGCACCACTCCAAGCATTGTGAATAAAAAACCTTATTAAAATTTCCAATTACAGCTGATTGACTGAATGCATACCATATTAGGAAGTAATAATATTGGCTGGTTGTCAAGTTCATAATTTTATTGATTATGGAATACATAATAAACCAATCAATAATATTGCATTGTGTTTAGCACATTTATACTTATACACAGAAAAAAAAAGATGTATATTAAACAGATCACTTTATTAAATATGCCAAAAATCATCAGTAGCTACATTGATAAAAACAAAGTTTATGAAACTATTAAATAATAATGTTTGTTTGTTGAAAAATGTTAATTTATTGGCCAATTAAAACAGATTTTAATGTACTTTTTAATGGAATTTTAATGTTTAAAATACAAAACCAGATGGCCAAATAAGAGCCAATCACTGAAGCGGAAAGATCTGTCAGACGGTAAAGTTTTGTGCACCTTGAAAATTGTGATTTGTCTTGAGACCGCCAGCGTGGTACAGTCGCCAAAAATAAGCACCTTTGATTGGACTACTGTATTTATTCATCTGTTGATTTTATTTTCTCAAAGGGTTGCTGTTTGTTTACTACTTGCCTACACGTATTTATTGTGGAATAAAGAAGCTGCAAAAGTACTCCCCAACTTGCAACTTAGCTAGCCCATATCGAGGGTAGCACCAGCTCACTCAACACCGATAAATTCGTAACTCCGTCCGTCTGCAAATTTGGATGGTTACCGCGGGCTAAAGTTTTTAAAATCATTTATACAATTATCCGTTTATAATATCTCGACGAGTGATATTTGACAGCAGTACAGACAAATGTAAACATGTACTGTAGGATTTTAAGCCTTTGTGGTGTATTGATGATCGCCTTCCTTCAAACATGTGATTCAAGTAAGTATCTCTCAACCACCAACATATTTATTAGGCAAGGAACTTACCGTGATTGGTACCACTCGCTGGGGAATGACATTCTTTCTTCGTGAGGCCTACACAATAGCACACTGCGCATATAATTATTTATCGTAATTCAGTCAAACAACAAATGTAGTTGTTTTACAATGTAAAATTATCCTCTTATTATTAGTTCAGAGAATTCATATTATGATTATTGATTATGATATATATCTATAATAATAAGATACTGCCTCATTACCAAATACCATACTAGGTTTAGTGGTTTAGTTCATTTGTGCTTCTGTCTCACCAAATAAAAATACTGTATATTCCATGTACTATAAAGACATTTAAGAAAGGGCTTATGGTAAGTTAGGCAGTTGATCTTAGAATTAGAATATCTGCTATAAAAAAAAAACCATATAGCCATATATTATTAGTTAAGTCACCCATAAACATTGTCTGTTGATATTGCATAATTAATAGAGTATCTGTAGAGAATATCTATCTTATTGGAAGCTGATTGACCTCACTCATGTCATTTTATTTCTTTTATTTATCGCCGTGGCTAAAGATACGGTACCGTATCCATACTTCTAAAAACTAAAGGTACGGTAATTGTAGAGGGCACTTCTGTTTACATTGTTTATTTATATACTACTACAGTTGAACCTCCTGTAAGCAGCTACCCTCGGGACTGGGAAAAGTGGCCGTTTACAGGATGTGACCGCTTACGGGAGGTTCTGCCGACAGAAGGCCAAAATCATGTATTGGCCATGCACGATATTTTTCGGTTACTGTACCCAGATGACAACTTTGTTATTTTTCAGAGAGTGGTAAATTTCTGTTTAAATAAAAGTTAGAGGGAATTCGGTATTTTGGTTTTAATGATACTCTGGCTGTGAGTTTCTATCTCGCTTTTTGTCGATCTAAAATTTTGGAATTACAAATTTTGATTGAATCCACCACTATATTTGTAATTTTTGAGTGAGGAAATGGAACAATCTTGGTCTTGACATTAACTCATCTCTGATCCTACAATTGGTTAAAAATAAACTTCATTAAAACTTTTAAATATATATTTTAAATACACTGGACATAATATTAGTAAATTGAACATACATTGAAATTGTATTTTTGTATTTGCATGCCGGTGCAGGGAAAAACCATGTGTGGTTAAATAAAGTTGAATTGAATCTGCACGATCATTGGGTTGACTCGCTTGTGTTCTTACAAAGAATGCACTGACTTTTAGTATCCTGACTTCTGCTTCAGGTCCTCCAAATTGACTATCATTTTTCTCATTGTATTAACTTTCTTGTTATCAAGGAGGTTGACCTCCTGCAAAGTTGATCCAGGAGATCAATCCACTCAGAAGAGTTATTTATTCAAGAAAGAAAAAACAAGTTACTGTATTGAATGTAGTGAATAATATAAATATCCCTATTTTTTTTTGCATTTGGTCCTTGGATATGAAGTGAAATTTGTTTACTAAACATAACCTAATAAATCCTACCTTCAATGAGACACTAACGAATGTTTAATGTATCAAGTATTCTTTAAAGATGTATTGTTCCCCAAAAAACATGAAAAAATAAAGATTTCAATAAAATAAATGGTACTTCTTTAGAAAAAAACTACAAAAAATGATGTTTTCACAAAGACAATTAAATCCAACCAAGAACCTGACTTCAAGTCAATTTTACTATTTTTGTGTTAAATTTTTTCAGATAAATCATTTTTCTTTTTCAATACGATTTTTGGTCAAAGTGAATAACTATTATGTAACATTGAAATTGCATATTTAACAAAATAAAAAAAACATTATTTTCAGGGGGACAATATATCTTTAACATTTCCTTTTTTTTCACAACCTAGTAAAGGCGTAAATCCAATCCAGTAATCTCCATTGATCTTAAACCCTTGCATTGTTTCCATGTCTGACAATAACCATGACGTACCTGTAAACGCCACAAAACATTGTTATTTGCTAGAAGGGTAGTTGAGCAAAAGTAATTAAAAACAACATTGCATTGTGACCATATTTTGCTGCTAGTATTGGTAAACAATGAAGTTTAACAATCTACCTTTTGAATACACAGTAGTACAATAAGGATAGATTATGATCTTGTTGATATAAATAAATGATCTTGAATTAACTGACATGCTGTGAAAGATTTATCATCAAACATACTTTCTAATGATTTTGTTCTTTGAGTTATGTTAATTTATATATTAATAATGTTATTGTATGATTAGCTATCACTGAATGAACTAACATCAAACAATGTCATTAATAAACATATTTTTTATGCATGTGGATTTAATGTAAATCCATATTAATCTATTATTAATTTAGATTATCTTGAATCAATGTATAAACCTAGTAGAGAGACCTCAGGTGAAAGATAAAATTTGTTTTAACTTGTCCAAGCAAGTGACATTTGTTGCATTATTAATTAGACCCCAACCCCCACCCGACCTTTTTTTGGATGAGGAAAGCGGGGCTACATGACAATGCAATAAGATAGGACAAAAAGAGGTGCTCGTGGCACATTGTTAAAAATGGCCGTAACTTTTAAACTAATGCAACATTTTGGAAAATTTCATTAAACCCATCAAGGTACATTTGATTCAATTTTTAGCCAAATCAGAGATTATGACCCAGGACAGTTTGTTAAATTGGTTGCTTTGGTATATACAGTAGCTGAAAGTACACAGTTACCGTATACAGTAGTGTAAAGGAAATAGGCCGCTTATTTCCTTGGCTTAACACTACAGTGCAGGACTTGAGTAAACTTTAAATCTTTCATCAGAATTTAACGAATACCCCCTGCACATGAATGAACTCATGCATAGGTTGTATAACCTACTCATCCTAGACCATAGTTAGGTCAACCAAGGCAATCTAACAACAGGATGCTGAACTCCGGAGATCAAAGGGTTTACCTGTGGCTACAACACATTTCACACCCTTTAACAGACACTGCGCCGCAGAGAATGCACATAGTACTGTACAGTACTGTTGGCATTTGTCGCAGCCAGACATGAGATCATAAGGACTGTTATGTTCCTATCTTGGCAAGGCGAGCATGTCCTGTTGTTAGATTGCCTTGGGTCAACACCTTTAGATTTACATTAATGTCTAGAGACTTGTTTGTGAAAATATAATTAATCAAAGAGAAATGAACATATCACAATAGCTTCAATTTTCACTTGCCTATCTCCATACTATTTATTTTAAAAGAAATAAATAGTATGGAGATAGGATAGAAGAATTAACTTGTTTGATGCACACTGTGGATGGGCTGCTGAGAACCATTTCATCTACTGTATTTTTCCTACCATAAAGTGAATTTTACCAAGATATAGATATACTGAGGGCTTTTAGTGGGGAATTAGCATTTTTAAAGGCTGGACAGAGAGGCTTAAAATTGCCTATACTGACTTTAGACTGGGCCAAGAGTTTTTAGAGTGTATTCATTCATTCATTCATTCATTCATTCATTCATTCATTCATTCATTCAATCTTTTTATTTCGGAATCTCTGGTCCATAGAAAGTGAATTAATTAAAAATAAACAAGACTGTACTAATTAGTACTTCTTATCTCAGGATGGCATTCCACCTGGAGAGCATTTTTGACTTATATAATCGTTGAGAATAAAACATTTTCAATTGAATAGATAGATTTTCTTAAAAATTCATAAAAAGTAGGAATTCTACATTCCGTAAACCATCTTCTTATCTCACAATATTACCAAATGGAGTTGTAATAATAAATAGCTTTATAAAGCTCTGTCTACACTACACTATCAAACTTTATGTGACAACAAAATGTGATGTGCCCATATATGGACATGATGATGTCATACCACTACCATATTTGGACATATCACTACCATATTTGGGCACATCACACTTTTTTTGTCAAACTAGTTTGATAATGTAGACAGAGCTTTAGGATTTCCTTGATATCCTTTAAATATTATTTTGTGTAAAGATCATCTGTCACTTTGAAAGTGACAGACGATATGTATAGTTAAAAACAACAAAACAATATAAAATGATTTATTAGTGCTGGGACCCTTTTAACACAGGTAATTGTAAAATAACCCCAATGGGCTTCTGTGTGAAGGGGTCAAGACAGGAAATACTGCATTCATGCTATTTTGCAATCCCTGCTGCAATATTTTACTGCAATTTCTGCATGATAGAGTATTGAACATTTGTTACGATGATAAATCCCCATAAATCATAAAGAATGTGTTAAATTCATCAAAACCTTCAAATTCAGCAGATTGACCTCCAAAAAGAAAGAATAAAATATAAAAGATGATCACCATTTGTAGACCTGTTACACACATTTAATGGCCATGAAGGTCAATTTATGGTGAAAGTATTGAATAGTGTTTTCACCTCCCTCTTGAAATGGAGCAAGTAAACATCTGTCAGTAGAAATAGCCTGGAGATGCAAAGGTGGAAATTGGAATCTGAAATTAAATACTTCTTATTTAATTTAAAAGGTTTTGTCCTTTTAATGGATTACTGTAATAAGATGTTTATAATATTCAGAAATCATGAACATTAAATAATTGTAATGTTGCAGCTATGTATTAAAGCCATGGTAACCACCGTGACGCAATGCAATTGTGATTTGACCAATCAAAAGCGACAGTTCGGATCTATCGCGTTGTTGTTGGTCAAATTACTGGTGGAGTGGTTACATCCATATGTACAAAAGTGGGAACCAATGTTTAAATTTGTATATAATATTAATAGGCCATTAAAAATGTTTAGGTTCAAGTCTTCTTATTAAATTTTGGATCTGCAGATGTTTTACAATAGTTTATATAAAATTGTTACATTCATTGAAAAATATTGATAAGATCATTTAAAAATTATTGGTCATCAAACGCCGGGTGACTAAACTTTTTAAACTGTAATTTGTTGGATAGTTCCTCATCAAAAATTCAAATCCTGAATGAATTTAGCATTCTCTTTTTTCGAGTTCAATGCTCTTTGAACCTAATATATTGGGAATTTGCCTTGATTGCCTTGAATGTATTTACACACTATTTAACCAGTGTTCTTGGCAGAAAAACACAGCACTAAAGGCCTGTTCAGATGTATAGAGTTTCTTATATATAATTTGTGTAAATTGCATACTTGAATTTCAAAAGTAAACCTCGAGATACCAAAAGTCAATGATTTTGAATTTGGTAAATCACCAAATCAAATTCAAATCATTGATTCCTGGCAACTGACCAGTTATCATAGGTACAGTAATGCAAGATGTGTAATGTGTAGAAAAGGCACTTTAAAATCAAGTACTGTACTTCCAAAACAGTATTTCAATTCTCTGCGTACTATGCATATCTACGTATCATTGAAAATATATTTAGCTTTCAAAAGTGCAAGGCATGCGAGAATGGTATAATACATCTTATTTGAGATAAAATCTGTAGGTGTATTTTTATTCAAGGCACGACAAGGTAAACATTGAGTGTCGCCAAATGTTTTCCTGTTCATTGTTATGTATTGTACTATTTTATATTAAGCAGTATAAACTCGTTCTCTCTTCTATTCAATACACTCCTTATTTGAACGTAGACATTGAGTCTCGGTCTCGGCAAATGTTTTCCTTTAATCATTGTTATTTCTGTGTAACTTGGTACAAACCTGTTGCTCAGGTCTTCTATTTATCCAAGACTTATTATTTAAAAGTAGATTAAATTTGTTAAGAAAAGTCACTAATTGTTTGTATACCCAGGGTAGTAGAGACCAATGAAAGGGTACAAATTGTACCTTTAAAGATGTATTGTGCCCCAAAAATATGAAAAATGAAGATTAATTAAATCAGACTTTGAATATGAATTTTATAGTTTTAATTAGTTAATCACTTCTGTAGAAAATATGAAAACAAGATTTGATACATATTTTTATAGTATTTTATTGAAAAGAATCACAACATAAAACCTTCTTTAAAGCTCAGATGTACTGTATGTAGAAAATAAAGAGAAAATTGTAGATCAATTTGGAATGTATGATCAATAGAAATTGTTTTCCTGTATCATCCTTCATCGTGATCTCTTTTAGGATATGAAAAAAAACCCATATTTTTGTAGGTACATACTGAACATACTGTTTGTTTTAATACCTTTTTTTTTATTAATTAGCATGTACGAGTGATGAGTTTCGATGTTATGATGGACAGTGTTTAAACAGAACTCTTCGTTGTGACATCAATCCAGATTGCCAAGATGGCTCTGATGAGATGAACTGCAGTAAGTGTGTAAATTGTTTTACAGTAGAACCTCTTTTATTGGGGCACCTCGGGATGCAATGACTGAGTATCTCCTTTTAAAAGGGTTGCCATACTTTATGTTAAATATATAAAGTACATTATTGTGCCTAGTTTGCTTAACAAGAAAGTTTTCCCCGAATAGGGATGTCCCAAGCAGGGTTTCTACCCTACAGTATTTCATTATATATGGAAATATCTTGACCAGTTCATCTCAGCTTCCTTTCCATGTGTGAATGCAACTTTATTTAAAATCTGGATACTAAACGTTTTGTATGTTAACATAGGCTGAAATATTTGGTTGATTTTGAAAAAGAAGAGTTTAGAAATTTGCATTTTTAGTTGTAAATCCAAATGTCAAATAAAATGTGCATACAGCAAACTGATGGGCATGTCTTTGAATGAAAGAGCTCTGTAATACCTGATTGATATCTAAACCTTGACCCTAGAAATATACTTAGGCCTACTATTATATTAACAATTTTTCAATAAAAATGTATCTTTAGTACCTGTTTTTGCTACATAAATTAACATTTTATTTAAAAATAAATTTATAGACAAGCACACAACAAGTCCTTTTGGATTTATAAAGGCTTTGAAGGCCGTATTTGACCCAGCAAATTAGCATGGTACACACTGGTCTTTCGGGGCTGTGTAGTGACCTTTCAAATATAACATTTTTTTTATGAGAATTCTATGCAAATCGTACTATGTATGCAACAATTTTAATTGTTATCCAGTGTTGTTCAGTTTTCATGAACAGATAACTAGATTTGAAGATATTCCAGGTGCTTACAAATTTACCTTTGTGGTCATCAATAAATCATGTCCTCATAATATGATGCGCACAGGTGGTCAATGTGATCCAATGCAATGGTGGATATAAATAAACACTTTGTTTATTGTTTAGGCCCAGAAGAATGTGGCTCTACTCGCTTTGCATGCACTAGTGGTGAATGTATCAGAATTGAATATCGCTGTGATGGTCAAAATGACTGTGTTGACGATTCAGATGAATATGATTGTCGTAAGTGTTTTTTTTGTTTATTTTCCATACCTGTTTTTTTTACTAAAGGGTCAGATCACTGGAGGTGATCTTGCAAAATGTTACAAAAACCTGCAAAAGTAATCAATTGCTGCTTACTACTGTATACCTCATCTGAAAATCCCAGACTTAGAAGGTGTTCAGACACAGGGAAATGCTTATTATATAAGGCTTTGTCTACACTATCAAACTATTTTGACAAAAAAAGTGTGATGTGCCCAAATAATGGTAGTGATATACCCAAATATGGCTAGGAAACACTAGAATTGAAACTAATTTGACATCATTCTTTTCAAAATAGGTTTCTAAACTGAATAGAACACTATTGTAGTATCAATATACAAAAATATTAGTTATGTATTATGAAATCCTATTCAATCAATATAAAAAATGCTTCTTTTGTACTATAAAAGAAAATCAATTTGTGATAACTACAAAACAGGTTCATTTGAAAAATAAATGATGTACTCTGTTTACAGTACGATTACGTCCGGGTAGAGCAAACTAACTCAATTAACTTAGCTCCCTGATGCAAAGCTAATTTATTTTGATGTTAGTGCACTGCCTTCTGCCTTGATGGTCTAGAGGTATGAGTGCCAGGCTGTTATCTGGAGATCATGGGTTCGAATCCAAACTGAGAAACTATTTACTGAATATATTATACAGTAGAATTATGTCAGAGAAGGGAAAAAACATGTGAACAATTAATATTTCTGTTTCCTGTTTCTGTTGTCATAGAATTTAGGAATTGTACCGGGAAAGAGTTTAAGTGCGATTCAAAATTATGTATACCTGATAGCTTCTTATGCGATGGCTATGATGACTGTACTGACGCTTCAGATGAAAAACACTGTGGTAGGTTTTTATTATGCTTACAATAGTTTAATATGTACAGCCATGGTTCAATTCATTTCATGAATTGTTACCTAGATAAACAAACAACTGTCTATGTCTGTGAATAATAACATCAAGTTGTACATATGGATTAAGGCATTGAATGAAAATTAAAGTATTCGGTTTTTAGGAATAACATTTGTTATTGCATTGAGAAATCATGTGTCTGGTATACAAACTACAGTACTGTACTTCGTGAGACAGAAATCTATTTCTCAAATAACAACATCTTTTAAGGAAATCTTTTAATTTGAATTCCTTTTAGGTCTACTCTCTCTCTCTCTTTTTTAATGTTTACCATAATCACATGTTTGGAAGGGTTGTTCCGTAATAAACTGTTTCTAACATATTATGATCTTAATCTATAATTATTCATTCAACGGAAAGCGTGTTTGAATCATATGGTTTGTTCCCAGCTCTGTATACAATTTGGACCCCATTTACACTTATTCAGGCTGATTCAGGCTGGCCCTGGGTTGGACACAGACCTACATCACCCCTAGTAGACTCAGGGCCTAATCAATTAAATTTTGGTCGATTCTTGACCAGGGTCTTGTTCCTAGCTAGCTAAGTGTGATTGGTGAGATATTATTATGGTGTTGGCAGGATTTCCAAAGGGGTTTCAACATTTTATTTGAGGTTCATTGCACTGAGAAAGGTCCAGGTGAAGGCTATTATTAAAGTTTAGCTACTAGAAGTCTATACCAAAAATAGAGTTCTTATTTTATGGATTTATATTTTAAGGATAATTATCAGTAATATTACTGGTAAAATGGAAGAAATACAAATGTTTTTATATGCATTTGGTTGGAATAAAAGAAAACAACTAAAAATTCCAGTGGAGAGAACTGAAATAAAATCTTTTTTAAACAATGAAATGGCAAAATTTTTTTTTATAGTTATAATTTTATCTTCATCTGGTGGGAGGGCATTTTGATTATGTACTATACCTTGATTATCATAATCTGATGAGAACTTCATTTTTTTGTAATATTTTTCTTACTTTACTTGTGTCCTTTAATCATCATCAGATATTCCAGGGTTTTCATGTTTGCCTGGACAATGGGCGTGTCATAGTGAGCTGAAATGTATATACTTTGCTGACCTTTGTGATGGTCAGTCAGACTGCAGTGATGGGGAAGATGAACAATCTCCTTGTGGTAATTGTTGTTATTTATTGCACAAAAATACTCAATATATTATTCAAGCATTATAATGGAAAAAAAATAGTTATATTTAAATTATTTATTTGTTTGTATATTTTTTAGTTTCTTAAAGCTGTCTACACTATCAAACTAGTTTGACAACAAAAGTGTGATGTGCCCAAATATAGTAGTGATATGATGTCATCATGTCCATATATGGGCACATCACATTTTTTGTCACATAAAGTTTGATAGTGTAAATAGAGCTTTAAACAATGTAAAGCTACATTCACACTTGTTTTGTTTCATGTAACGGAAGACAGCGCCGTTCAGTTTTATATAAATTTTTTGTACTATTTACCAGAAAGGGAAAAAGTGTATGTAGTTTGAAGAAAATGGATCTGGTGAAAATTGACAGAATCTTGAGGGGAAAGAATAAATAAAGAAAAGATCTGACAAAATTGCCAGTTAGTGTTATATAGCTTATCATGTTTCAGTGTCAAATATAGAATTTTATTATTTTGTTGACATTTTTTTTATAGACTCGAGGAACTGTGGAATACTCGGCTGTCAGGTTGGTTGTCACCCATCTCCAGAGGGCGGTCTTTGCTACTGTCAACTTGGGTACACTTTAAACACCACCACTAACGCCACATGTATAGGTCAGTTATAGTCATTTAATTGCTTAAAACAAGTTTTATTGTTTTTAACATTTCTTAATAATAAATCATGTTCTATAGTAGTATTATATGATTTGCATTTTTCATAATCTTATACCCATATAAGGATAGCCGAGTGGTTAGGACACTTGACTGTCATACAGATAGACCCGGGTTCAATTCCCGACAACTCCCAGTCCACTCAGTAAATGAGTACCTGGTTGAAAATACTAGGCGGCATGGCGGCATGGAAAGGAACTGGCCACCCTACCACATAATGCCGAGGCTTAGTACAATGAGCTGCTAACAGCGCATTCCCCTACGTTCAGAGAACACGGGACTCACCCTTTTTGTACCCATATACCGAAAAATAGTGGTTTGGCTAACACAACATTCAGGACCCAAAAAAATTAAAAATGTTTGTTCCCTGAATAGATGTTGGTATAGTTATCAATCTATATTTCCCCTTGTTCATTTCACAGGAAGATGGGTGTTCACTGAATAGGGGTGTCCCAAAGGATATGTTATATATTTAAAAAGAGTAAACAAGCTTATATAACAGTATAGACATTTTGTAAGAGGTTATGACATTGTTTTCACCTTTAAATATATACTGTACTCATAATTATATATATAGTATTAATAATAATATAATTTTATTTTTTGTTTTTGATACAGATTTTGATGAATGTGAAAGCTGGGGATTTTGTGAGCAAGGCTGCGTTAACTCGCCTGGTTCATATACATGCTCCTGTATATCTGGCTATACATTAAACAGTGACAACAAATGCATAGAAGATGGTGAGAAATTGATGTGTTTTTCTGTTAAAACTCTATGTAAATTTCAGTTGTATTGAATTGAAATATTTTATTTATACTGGGCGACCTCTTGAGGCAATGACTGGTCTCCCAGAGGGCCCATTTATAATCATTGACCATGATGTACTAGTACATGGGGTAACCCCCCTACTCGTCTCAAAAGATGTACTAGGTTCATGTGCTAGATGTGTACACTGGACCTACGGTTTATAGTCCTTTATCCGAGAAGACTCGTTCTACCACCAGATCCATGGAATGAGTGAGCCTCGTACTCTTGCCGATGTTATGGCTACGTAATTACGGTCCCATTGTCTTAACCGCTTGGCCACTCACTCACCGATTATGAACAATATAATTATGATCTACGGTTTATCCAATGCATTATCAAACTTTTTCTTGGACCTCTTTCTTCCTTTAGAATTGCTTTCAGACTCACTGTTTTAACTTAACGTTATTAATTATCTGTCATTTCATTTTGTATTGAGCATATTGAGCTTTTAGCATATACTGTAAATGCACTATCTAAGCCTAAATTATTATTATTATCCTCAAAAGTTTTTTCAGCTTTCGTAAGTCCTTGATTGACACCAAAGTGTTTAAGGCGATGTCATGGACAATGTCACTGTGGCATAACATTAGGGCAAACTTAAGCTTTATAATAAAATTAGCAAACATGTTTTGTTTTTGCTCCAAACATCATAAACTATTTAAAAAATGTTATAATGTTTGGCGTATATCTGATATATATATTTTTGTATCTCATATCCATAGAAGAGTCTTGAACATCCATATTTGTATATTAATATATAACATTAATATTGCTGTTGGGCCAATGTCCTGCTTATTTTGATTTTGTGCCTTGATGGTATAAAATATTTTTGATTCCCATAACACAAACTATACATTACAAAAGTACTGGAAGTGGCACTGCTATTAACCATTATGGTCTATTTCCTGCTTTATCCTAAAGCTCTGTCCACACTATCAAATCTATCAAAATAGTTTGACAAAAAAAGTGTGATGTTCCAAAATAGGGTAGTGATATTTCCAAATATGGTAGTGATATGATATCATCATGTCCATATATGGGCACATCACATTTTTTTGTCACATAAAATTTGATAGTGTAGACAGAGCTTTAAAACTAAACTGGAACTTCAATAGGATTTTCTTTTTATCGCGTAAGCTTTCCATCTGTACGAGTATGGATTATTATATGTAAAAACTGTGAGGGTTTTGGATGTAGGGAACTTGTTGCCTGCAATCTTCCTCTTTTTCAAACTTCATTTAACTTTGCCTGAGGATTAATTTAATCTATTTTAAACATGTTTCTATTTCAAATTCATCTTTTCCAGATTTTCATAATCCTAAAAATAAAAATTGATCTTGACCTCATTCTTGGGTATCATGCCCTGAGCAAGTATGTTATTCTTATAACCTGCCAGTTTGGGTATAATAATATAAATTATCTTTATTGTAATCAATAAACTGTATATTTGACTTTTTTGGTCACATACAATTTGAATATTATAAAACTGACTCCAAATAACGAGAGGCAAGAGTCATGAATCAACATTTCGATCTTTATTTGATCATTATCAGGAATGATAGAATTTTTCTGATGATCAAGTAAAGATCGAAACCTTGATTCATGGCTTGCCTTTTGTTATTTGGAGTCAGTTTTACTATGTTATTTAAACATAATCAGTGCATCTATTGGTTAATTTGAATATGTAATGTATTTTGACAATAAGGAGATAATGTAGTAGTACTTGAAATTACAATTATTTTTGATATATATATATATAAAATGTAGTTTTTACTTTAAACTATTATTACTAATTAAAAACTATTAGGTTGAATGATTCTATTAGTCCTTTTAATAGTGTTATTAAATAAATTAACTTACAAGAGGCAGCAAACAAATTTTTAAAAGAGAGAAAAAACCAAACAAAAACAAAGCATAACATAGAGTATGCCTGGTACTATTACATTTTTATGGTGATCTCTCAATTATAAAAATATATCAATATAAATAAAGCAGTATATTACGAATGTTAATAGTCAATGAATACTTATTGAAATAAGACAGCTATTTAAGAAGAAATAAGGATGAACAATATTTTAATGTTTATTTTATTTCAGCTCCAAGTCCCTATGTCATATTTTCTTCTGGTACATCTATCTACAAAACAAATTTGGATGGAACTAACAAACATGAGATATTACAGGGTGTACGAGCTATTGGTTTGGATGTGGATTATGCTAATGATAAAGTTTATTGGACAGATAATACACTAGACCAGGTAAGACCTAAGCAGCAAATCATAGTCGGACCAGATATTTGACCTCCTATTTAAGGCTAAAGGCTATTCTTTTTGTAAAAATTGCAACTAATATTTTTTGTTACATACAAAACAGCAGCACTTAAAGGCTGAAAATGTTTAACATATATAAAAAAATGCATACAATATTGCAAGTTCTAAAAGAAAATTAACATTCATACAAAAATAAGTAAAATATATCCAATGAGAAAAGTTTATTTATAGATATTTGGTTTCTAGTTTGATTCTGGATTGACCATAATGTTGAGCATTATCAGTTTCAGATACCATATTAAGAGGACACTTTTTTGGTTCTAGAAGGTGTACTCTTAGTTTACTGTATACATAGATTTTTGGCATATGCTACTGCAACATTTGTTCTCATTTTCACAGTTTTTACTAACAATGACAATAATAAGATAGTTTATATGAGTTGACAATAATTTGTTACACTAGAATTTGTATACTGCATTGATTAAAGATAGTTCCCACGGTTAAGATAGTACTTGACATTGTTTTTAAAATGGGTTAAGTCCCCATTTAAGTATTGACACTAAGTAACATTTAACATTTTGACATTTAAGTATTAAAGCACTCTTAAAACTTAATTTTTGCTAAAAATTGGGAATATTTTTCTATTTTGTTAAAAAATCCTTAGATTTTTAGAAGTGACTTAACAAATCCTTCAGCTGAAATGATAATGGATCTTGGTAGATCTGTTCCTGAAAATGTTGCTGTGGACTGGATTGGACAGAAGCTGTATATTGTGGAAAGCATATCTGATCGGGTTTTTATCTCGGAGCTTAATGGCACAGGTCAAAGTTCATTAATAATTTCTCAACTGGAGCAGCCGAGAGGATTGGCACTTGATCCCACTGTGGGGTGAGCTGAGAAGTTAATTATGATTACAAATCTGTTTTAGAGATCTTTTACAAACATCACGTATCATATTTCTGTAGGCAATCCATAGAGATCTGTGTGTGCGTTATACACTGTCAGCTTAACTCTTGTGGGAATAACTCATGAATTTCGTTTTTCAATCGATTACATCGTCTCTCCACTATATATTTCATCATTCTGTATTTAATATTCATTCATTCATTCATTCATCATTGGAAAATTACTTCATTGCTCTGAGATATACAACTAACTATAACTCTTCTACTACGCATCCAAAGTTGGAGCACTGCCTTTTTTAATGACCTACCTTCTCTTGCCTATAGTCTTTGTCAATTATTTACGAATAAATAAATATGGATAAACTAAATAAAAATATATATTTTACAACAGTAGGTGTGTTATTAAACAAATATTGAATGTTTTGCGCATTCAATGGTTTTATTATTATGGCTTTTATTTTCATACTCTTGAATTACAAATATATAAAATATTAATATAAAATTTCAAGGAGAAAAACATTGATATATAAAATTTAACAATGTTATTATACAAACTATAAACATTATAATACAAAACCACAAACGATCTCGTTGAGATTTAAACAACCAAGAGTTAGTCTTTGCATTCAACTCATAAACATTGATTATTTCCTACATTGCATTCTATCGTTCCAAAATAGTGTAGCTTCTGTTGTTTTTTTTGACTGACCAATCACAGCACATGCATATCAAACAGCGCCCAAACCATAATTTCTCCCAAGCTTTTTTGCAAGGTTTGCGAATGCATGTATAAAAACGTGTAATAATTCTGGGACATCAAAATGTGTTTACAACTTGTTACAATTTAAGTTAGAAAAGGATATTAAAAGAGGTTTGGTTGTTGAAAAGAAATTTTAAAAGGAAGTGTGATATAGTTATTAAAACGATCTTTCATGTGCACAATTTTAACAATGGTAATTGTATTGTACAATGTACGAATACGACCTTTCAGATACAGTACTATAAAAGAAATTTCTAAATTTTGCAAATCAAAACATATGTGATATTGTTTTCTTGTACAATGCAACACAATAATTGAGATACAGTACTATACAAGTTTAGAAAAGACATTTATTTATTTATACCTTGTTGATTGAAGCAATTTGCTATATTATAATTATCATTACCAAACTAACTATTTTTTTACTGTTGACCATGTTGTGAAATTATTTTTATCAACATCTGCAACAAAATGAAGGAATCCTTAGAGGAGATGAAAGTTGTTGTATGTGTAGTCCACTGTGCTTTGAGATTACTGTACACTAGAACATTCCTTACGACCAACCTCTATTTATTGGACACCCCCATAAAGGGGACACTTTGTTGGTTCTCAAAAGTTCTAATCTAGTGTTACTGTATAGAGTGCAAATCTATTTACAGTATCTGTCTTATTTATCCCTTTTTGTGTTAAAAAAATTATGTATTACAGTTATTTTAATTGTGTGTAGAGAACAATATACAAATAAACAAATCCAAGGTACTTACTAGAGAAAAAGAGAAATGGAGCACAAGAAAAATAGAAGTGGTTTGAGGATAATAATAAATAGGACAGATTAATTATAAATAACTGTATTAAAGGGTTTGACATTGAGAGTTAAGAATCAGCTCTAGCCTAGATCAAGATAGATTTACAGATCATTATGAAGTTTAAACTTGAAGCAAAAATTTGCTCCAAATTACTTATTACTACTCCAGTAGTTTAATACCTTCCAAGTAAAATTCTTGTCATTAGATACTACATTACTCCACCAAACCCTGAATTCCCTACATGAGGGTGATTAAATATTAAAACATTCCCAGTACAATTCTGGTCATTTTCATAGACCACTACCCCAGCCCCAACAACCCTATGATACCCCCTTTCCAACCTCTTCCTCAATCCGCATCCCCTTCCTTCCAGTGCCTAGCCTTCTTGACAATTTTCCCTTTACATCATAGTTTTCGCATATTGTTTCATTTTTATTTCATGATAATAAAACGTTGCTTAATTTTTAAATTGTCTCTTATATTTCTACCCTTTTTGTTTTAGAAGGTTTATTATTTAATTTTTTATTTATTTCGTTTGAGTAGGTACCCATATCGGTTATATAACACTGCTTTTCCAAACGAATCTCAATGCTGATGTTTCAGATGCATTTTAACAAATAATTTTTTTTGTTATATAATAACAAAATATTGTCTTAATTCATAACGTAGCCAGGCCGTTTCAGAGTGAACTTCTATATAAAGAAACTACATATATATATTAAATATTTTAGCATAAGCCAATGGATGGTAATTTATTAAAATGTCGTGCTTCTATTGTTAAATACACATGTTTTATTAATTTGTTTCCAGATACATGTTTTTAGGAGATTATGGATCACAGCATCGTATTGACAGGGTGTACATGGACGGAAGCCACTTCTTGACACTTGTTGACACCAGGGTGTACTGGCCTAATGGAATATCATTAGACATGGCAGCGAAACGTGTTTATTGGGTTGACGGAAAACTAGACATTTTAGATTCTGTCACTTACGATGGTTTAAAAAGGTGATTTTTCAAAATACAATGCTTCGAGACATCCATTTAAGGAGCAATATTATTCAGGGCACACCCTTATTCAGGACACACCTTTATTGGGGACACACCTTTATTCAAGGTACACCCTTATTCAGGACACACCTTTATTCAGGACACAACTTTATTCAGGACACACCTTATTCAAGGCACACCCTTATTCAGGACACACCTTTATTCAGGACACACCTTTATTCATGGCACACCCTTGTTCAGGACACACTTTTGTTCAGGACACACCTTTATTCAGGGCACACCCTTATTTGGGACACACCTTTATTCAGGGCACACCTTTATTCAGGGCACACCCTTATTCTGGACACACCTTTATTCAGGGCACACCCTTATTCAGGACACACATTTATTCAGGACACATCTTTATTCAGGACACACCTTTATTCAGGGCACATCCTTATTCAGGACACACCTTTATTAAGGACACACCTTTATTCAGGGCACATCCTTATTCAGGACACACCTTTATTCAGGACACACCTTTATTCAGGACACACCTTTATTCAGGACACACCTTTATTCAGGGCACACCCTTATTCAGGACACACCTTTATTCAAGGCACATCCTTATTCAGGACACACCTTTATTCAGCACACACCTTTATTCAGGACACACCTTTATTCAGGGCACACCCTTATTCAGGACACATCTTTATTCAAGGCACACCCTTATTCATGACACACCTTTATTCAGGGCACACCCTTATTCAGAGGAATCCATAATAATGGGATACTTTTCCATTAAATTCATTAGGAATATACTGTAAAACTCCTCCTTTTGGACAGCCCTATTTGGGATACACCCCTATTAAGTGGAAACTTTCACATGAAAAGAACAATGGGAAATATTTTTTTAATTTATGGCCAATCTCTATTGAGGGCACAACTCAATTGAGGGGAAACTTTATTAGGTCCCAAAGGTATCACCTAACAATACTAAGGGTTGTACCTTAAATAATATAACAGCTGGGTCTTTTATTTTTCGCTCCTATTTTTGTCAATTTATAGAATGGGCCTATGTGATATTTTTTTATTGTCAAAAGGATATTGACCAACCCTAGGGTATCCTATAAACTGTGGATGTGGGAATGATATATGGGCCCACCTGCCAAACTGAACTCATTTATTGGTTCATGGATATATACAGGGTCAGTGACATTATTATGAATATACTAAAAAAACAACATGAATCAGAACAATATACTTGAAAATGGCCATACAATGAATAATTTCTTGGTAAAAGTCATTGAATAATAATAAAAGATGAGGCCATATCGTATGGACTCTCTACACGGTGTATCACTCTTTGTGCTATGTGCACTGAAGTTGAATCGCTAGTTATGTAACATCACACAATTCGTTGTATATTCCTTTTGTAATATATATTTCAATGTTTTTCTTCTTTCTTTTCGATTTTCAGTGTACAGTACATAACTTTTCATTTCGAACACATGTTTTTTTCATTTAGTATTTCAAAATATAAATTTAAACAGATATACTTTCTTACAACATTTTCAAAAATTTTCAGACAAACAATTTACAGAGGAGGTAGTCAATTGCCACATCCATACGATGTATCCGTGTTCGGTCAATATGCTGTATATTCAGATTGGACTGACCTCAATATCAATAGGATAAATAGATTTAACCTCACCAACAGCCAGAAGTTAGTTTTACATCAATCAACTGGCAGTATAAGACCATATAGTGCTAAAATAATACATCCAAATAGGCAGCCCACAGGTGAGTTATTGTTTATAGACCATATAATTTGAAATTATAGTATCCATTTTATATATGTACTGTACAAATTTCCTTAAATTGGTTTAATGTTACTGAACTATATTTGTTCAAGGTGTTAAAATTGGTGATGCATGGAACTTTAAAAAAACCAAACCCCACATACAATTCATTGTACCACTTGCAAGCGATAAGACACAATGTTTAAGAAATGTGTATTATAATTATTTGTGATGCTTTATCCGTTTTTTAACTAGAGGTTGGATTACTATGAGAATGCTACATCATGGAAAATTTTGCAAACTTTCTAAAATTCTGTCTGCACTGTCAAACTGTATGTGACAAAAAATGTGATGTGCCCATATATGGACATGATGGGGTCATATAATTACCATATTTGGGCATATCATTACAATATTTACGCACATCATACTAGTTTGATAGTGTACACAGAGCCTAATACATAATCTTGGTTTCAGTGTCAAACCCATGCGGAACAGACAATGGTGGATGTTCACATCTTTGTATTCTATCTCATCTATCTTACAACGATGATCTTGGATATCGCTGTCGATGCCCTAATGGTTATCAGCTGCAGTCTGATGAAAAGACATGTGTTTGTAAGTTCATCATCTTTACCTTCTATTGACTGTTCTTGTATTTGAAGTTGGAGACTAATTCCATTCAAAGTACTACATTCAATTTCTGACAACCAACTGTAGGACTTCCGTAATGTACAGTTAGTTGTTGCCTAGTCAATCTATAAAACCTGTATTGAGTAATTGAGTGAGGAAGTACATCCCAATATCCCTGTATGCACACCATTATTTAATATTAATTAGTTTGTAGGTCGTATGTCAAATTAAAAGCACTTATACAGTAGAATCCCTCTTTTGGGACACCCTTATCCAAGTGATACCTATCAAGAGGACAATTTCTGAGGAGAACTGTTTTAACACTAAGGACACCCCTATAAAAGGGGGGGGGGAGGGAGGGATTTGTTGGAATCCTGAAAGTGTCCCCTTAATGAATATTCTACAGTAATGAATTTTGTGTTCTTTTAAAGATTTGCAGGATTTCCTATTGTATACAACACCAAACACTGTTAACGGAGCTGTAAAAACACCAGACTCATCAGCTACCGATGCTATGCAACCTCTGAGTGTCAGAAGAGGATATATAGTTGGGATAGATTTTGATGCAGCTAATGAGTATATCTATTACTCAAATTCAATAGACAACACGATATACAGAGTGAAAAGGGATGGAACAGGTGATGCTACTTAGAATTAAGCTCTGTCTACACTATCAAACTTTATGTGACAACAAAATGTGATGTGTTCATATATGGACATGATGATGTCATATCCCTACTATTTGAGCATATCAAACCTTTTTGTCAAACTAGTTTGATAGTGTAGATAGAGCTTTACAAATACAACTTCACCATACTCTAGTAGATTAGTTTGGTTATACCTATGTTCACACTGAGCCTGGTTTCCAGTCTGATGGCCAGATAAAATATTTGTGAAAATGGGCTTGTGTTTAAGAATAGATTTCATTCACACTAATCATTTCGGATTCTGTACAAAACAAACGTTTCTTTTGCATAAACTATAGACCTTGTCTCAGTCTGTTGAATACGTTATTGAAGTGAGTATCACTATAAAGGTGTACACTATATTCAAATAGTAGTAGCACTGTGGTTCGGTGGTTGATATTATTGCTTACCAATCCCAGGGTCTCTATCCTGTGTTAGTTTCAGATATCAGTCAATACAGCACCACTACCTAAAACCTCATATGGTTTAGAAAGCAAGCATGGATTTCCCAGCTTGTAGGCCTAATTTCCGAGGCATATATTGGCTGGATGGTTAAAAAAATGAGAGATGATGATTTATGATATTTAAAAAAATTGTCCTTGCAGGGAGTGAATTAGTATTGGCAGCTCATAACTATGCGATTGCGGGCCTAGCCTATGATTGGACGACTGACAACCTCTACTTCACAGATGATACTCTCAATACAATTACTGTAATTAGAGTCGCAAACTTAACTCAAGTATACCAGAGGACACTGATCACTCGATTACGAAGTCCTAGAGCGATAGCTATTTACCCCACGAAAGGGTTAGTATACAAATAAATACAAATTAGCACTTACATATAGCGATAAATGCACTGTTAATGTTGTATGGGTTCAACAGAGTAATTATTAAATGTCATGTGACCTACAATTCTCAAAATCAAATGACAGGAATAATATAACAATTTGGCCAGCTTCGTCAACAAATCAATTCTTGATAGGCCTAAATACCCAATAATTGATCAAATTAATCCTATGTTGTAGGAATATAATAAATATAATATTAATTTAATATATTTAATATAACATGTACATGTGCACCACTAAAATAACATGCTTTGGTACAGCACATTTAGCAGCGCAGGGACAAACATCTTCAAAGTGTCATCAAGGTGTTATAGAACTTCTGTTGAAGCTAAACTTTTATTTGAAATGTGAAGTCTGTATGTATACATTTTGTTGAATCAGATTGATGTTCTGGGTCGATTATGAGCGACCTGCTGTTATTGAGCGCGCTCTGATGGATGGGAGTAGTCGTGAGGAGATTGTCAACACCGACATTGGACGGCCGTATGGGTTGGCTGTGGACTACTCTTCTGACAGGATTTATTGGACCGACAATCAAGTAATTCATTTTAAATTCATTTATCAAGGAGTTAAGCTCTGTCTACACTATCAAAGTTTATGTGACAAAAAAATGTGATGTGCCCATATATGGACATGATATGACATCATATCACTACCTAAATAAAATATTTTAATAAATGAATATTTCATTTCCCTGGAGTGTTCTATTATATACCATACCAGATGCCTGGGGCAGAGGTATGGCAGAAGGGTCCTACAACTGGAAAGGCCAAACTTTCGGAAAAATAATCTCTTATTCCTAGAGCTAATAATTTAATTGTATATATTTATTGCAGCTGAATAGAATAGAGTGTGCATCACTAACCGGTGGTAATCGTCAACAACTTGAGGTAGCAAGTATTGCAAACCCATTTGGTATTACTGTTGATGATTGTGAGTATGCTTTATCAATTAGTATTAATAGATGCTTTTTATTCAATAATAATACATGCATTGCTTTGCTTTATGATTTTACTGTTGAATGAACTAAATTAACAATCAAGTTTAGTCAAAATATAGTTTTTCTTATTGCCAGATGGTTAATCTATTTAAATAAACAATAGTCATACAATGTGTTGTAAACATATAAAGAACAAACTGGCTGTGTTTTTATATTTAAAGCATAATAGCTTTAAAGATTGAACATCTTGTTCATTATAAACTACTTGGATCCCAGAATGAATCGTTAAATACAGTAGATCTCTATGGTTGAATGGGCAATAATATAATAGTGGTATAATATTATAGAATAATATAATTTGATACAGTTGTTTTTTACAGCAAAAAAATGTTCCATTTTTATATACTTTTTACCTATGGTGATTGGGTTAGAAATTTCCTTTTTTATCCATTTTCTAGTAGGACAAATTTGACACAATAAATCGTAATTTCAAGAAAAAAAATAGTTAACACGTTTTTTAAAACAGGATTATGGTTTATATGTGTTCTTGAATAGATATTTACTACTGCTTTTACACTTTCAGCTTTTGTATACTTTACTGATTCACGAAGCAAGTCAATAGAGCGCATTAAAAAGCTTATTGGTGGATACCAGACAAATGTACATTCTTATTTGGACGACATTCTAGAATTGAAACTATACAGCACATCGACACAGACTGGTACAGCTATTATGTTGATAATATTTTAAACAATGTCTTTAAAATAAAATTATACTTCCTTCCCTGGATATAAAAACTCATATTATTCATTGTGGTATGGCATAGAAATATTATCACTATAAATTCTCTATGGGTATGGTAAAGAAATTTTCAAAATGATACCGATCTTACCGAAGAGTTTTCATCACATTAAAACATCACAATTGGATTGGATAGGGTTCAAAATACAGTAAGTTCTGTGTACAAGACATAAAGGTAGTCCTGTATTCATTTCTGAACATAGGGGAATGTCATGAGCTGTAGCTCATTTTACTATTCTAAGCCTCGGCATTATGTGATAGGGTGGCCAGTTCCTTTGCACGCTGCCTTATCCTCCCAGGTACTCATTTACAGCTGAGCAGAGCAGGATAGGGTTCAAAATACAGTAAGTTCTGTTTACAAGACATAAAGGTAGTCCTGTAATCATTTCTAAACATAGGGGAATGTCATGAGCTGTAGCTCATTTTACTATTCTAAGCCTTGGCATTATGTGATAGGGTGGCCAGTTCCTTTGCACGCTGCCTTATCCTCCCAGGTACTCATTTACAGCTGAGTAGACTGGGAGTTGTCTGAGACATATCCTTGTAAACTGACTTTTACCAGTTCACTCTTTAAACTTAAAGAGTAATTTAAGCCTGGTTTCCATAAAATCGCTACACCGTGTCGCCGACTGCTGTCGCCGACAGAGCGTAGCGATTCTATGGAAACGATAGCATTTATCGGGGATCTAGTACGCGAGCGCTAAATATTCTTTGGTACACGCGTATACGATTCAACCAAGTTGAACATGGTTGAACTTTGCCGATTTGTCTGCGATGAATTGGGGAGACCTCCCCGATGCGCGTCGGCGACAACTGCGCGTGTAGCGATTTCAATGGAAACGGTGTAGCGATTTTATGGAAACCAGGCTTTACAAAAATAAGATTTGTTTTTGTGACATTATCTTTCCATTTCTAGGCACATCGTTATGTAACAGTGGTGTGTTTGCTAATGCAGAATGTGAAGATTTCTGTTTTCCTACTGGAATATCAAGTCGTGTTTGTGGATGTAGATATGGAAGAAAACTGGCTAGTAATTCGCAGGTGATAATAATTTACTTTTTAAAGCACACATTATTACAAGCATGCAATTGTAGAGGGCTCACTTTGAAAAAAGGGTATTTTTCATGTTTTTCGGGGCATATGAAGTAGCCATGGAGTTTGAACAATGTAGACAAATTTGACATTTGGCATTTATTTTTTTGGCTGTAATAATCAATCAAATAAATTCCCCCTAGATATGAAAAAATACCAAATAATATTTTATGGTGGGGGGGGGGGGGGGGAGGGGGAGAGCGTTGTTCATTCAGGGGGAGGGGGGTGGGGTGGTGCGAAATTTATTTGAATAAATATGGTAGTTTATAAGTATTAAACATTATATAGTAGTTCTATCCTGTATTTGGCGTGTTACTTGCTGTTGGATGAGTATACAAAAAATACTGCTCTTGTGTCTCTATAATAACTATCACTAAAATAATTTTCTAATTTTCAGGATTGTGTTGATAACAGTGGAGAGGAGCCCCCAAGCTACTGTGAATCTAGCAACTTCCAGTGTGACAATGGCAGATGCATCTATAGCTCATGGCAATGCGATGGTGATAATGATTGCTATGACAACAGTGATGAATCCCATTGTGGTGAGTCAATTTATGTTTTTTTAAGTACACATCCACTTAAAATTACAAGAACTAAATTTGTTTAAAAACTTGCAAAGGGAAAGAAGAAGAAAACAGTAGAAACGTAAGGTATATCATGAAATTTGCTTAAAAAGAGAACAGGTGGTTGTGAATGCATACATGTTAGGTTTGAGGATGCTGTTGACTCCCCAAAGTGGGTTGAAATGTCTTGTGCCGAAATTTAAAATTAGATTTCAGGTGTGTAGTGTGAGAGCTTGTGATTAAGTAATTTTTGTCAGATGCATGTGACTTATTTTTTCAGGACAAGTAACATGTTCACCAAATGCAATGAAATGTGGAGATGGGTCATGTCTTCATAATCGCTATGTGTGTGATGGTACCAGTCAATGCAATGACGGAGCGGACGAAGCAGATTGTAGTAAGTGACATTTAAATTTAAAATTAATACGATTTTGAAAAGTTGTTGGGCTATTAGGGACTATAATGACATTATGATACAGATGAAAAAGGTAAATACCGATCTCATTCATAGACATGTCATAAAGAATGAGGTCAGGGATATTGCTATTTATTGGTAGCAAGCATATTGTAAAGCAGAAAACAAACCAAAAAAGAAGACATAAAGTAAAAAACACATATACTTTCCCTTCAATCCATCACACTATTTGATAGCCTTTGGAGCACAAACTTTGCTTTATAGTATATTCGCAAAATTATTAATCTTAGAAATTTTGCACCACACTGATTTTATTACTAGTCATGAGTGAAAAGGTTAAGTGTTTTTATCCGACACAACATAGAAGATAATTAGACCTGGAAAATAACTATGTCCCATCCCATCTACCTAATTCTAATAATGGTACAGTCCATAATAAATCCTGGATTGTTATGTTCTGCAAACAAGAATGAGTGAAAAGTGAGTGGCCAAGCGGTTAAGACAGTAGAACCGTACATAGCCATAACATTTGCAAGGATTCGAGGCTCACTAGTTCCATGGTTCTGGTGGTAGAACAAGTCTTCTCGGATAAGGACTATAAACCATAGGTCCAGTGTACACATCTAGCTCATGTGCACTTTAAAGAACCTAGTACATTTTTCGAGACGAGTAGGGGGTACTAGTACACACAGAGCCACTGTCACTCACAGCTATAGATAATAACTGGGCCGTCTTTGACTGAAGACGTCACCCAGTATAAGTAAATGATAATTGAAATAATAAAGGTAACTTCTACTAATGCACTATGGCAAGGGTACATTATTATTCACTCACTAAGATTACTCTTTTTTTCTAAAGCTCCACCAGTGTGTAGATCCTCTTACTTCCAATGTAACAATTCAAGATGTATACCACCGAGCTGGCTGTGTGATACAGATAATGATTGTAGAGATGGCTCTGATGAGGAAAATTGTGGTAGGTTAAATTTTAAATTTATTAATAATAAATTAAAATCATTTTTCATGAAGAAAGGAAACTAGTTTAAAAACAATGATTTTTTTTTGAGAATTATATATAAAAACCTGAATACTTATTCACAATTTGACCTGAAAAGTGATCAATTGTTAATATTACAACAGTCTTAAAACAACATTCCAATTTGGGATCAAGTGATTTTAATGTTAATCTTCTTTGTTTTTTCACTCTTAAATATTTCATACGGGGAGGTGCCGCATTTACGGATTTTTAGCTATACTGGATGCTAATCCCATCGCTAAATGAAAACTAGCTGCCTATGTTATCGCAAACCCTGTCACAAACGGTTCCCTTTTGCCGAGGACTAGTACAAATATTGCGCCCTCTCTGGCGTGGCCTTTTTCCTGTCGTCTTGGTAGTTCAAGTCCATAGTATTTTTCAGTAAAACAGGTAGCACAAGTGCCTCGTGTTTCGAAGTGGCTGCTGCACCTCCTCGTTTGGTTTGTATACAAGTGACCCCCGGGGGCAAATAGTGTATATTCACTGTCTAGAAATGTGTTTCTAAATGATGTTGCACTTTTACTGGATCATTACAGTATTACAATATTAATATGTTAATATTGAGTGTTTTGAATATTAATAATAAGTATCCGGTTTGTTTCTTAATTACAGATGATGTTACTTGTCCTTTGGACTACTTTTCATGTAAAACCGTGCAACTCTGTGTGCATCCATTATGGCAATGTGACGGGGACAATGATTGTGGCGATGGTAGTGATGAGGAGGGCTGTGGTAAGTGTTGGCTATGAAATATGGATTAATGATATTTTGGAATTCATTAATCAATGAATTTGATGGTGGCACTAGTTTTATGATTATTTGGTTTGTATCTGAATATGGAAAGTTATTGGTAATAGTTGAATTTTGCAGTAGAAAGATATTTTTTTTGTACATTAATGGGTCTTGGAACCTATGACCAAAATAATTTTCCAGGCCCGCTTTCATTCAACATGGAAACATAAATTTAATGAAGAAAATTATCTTTTTTTATTGGATTATTTAACTATATTTTGCTTTGCTCTGTCCTACTGTCAACATTTTAACCTGTCATGTAAATCTGTCATAAAAAAGACATGGAATTACAGTTAGAAAGGTATTGGCACATCATGGAAATGACCTGTATGGATGAACCATAACCCTTAACCTTATAGATCAGGGAGTAAGTACAACTCCCTGCATAGATGATATACTATCTACTGTAGTGTAAAGCAATAATTTAATTTATCTGCGTTACTATTGTTGTTTGAATATAGTACCACAACAATGTAGCCAGGATGAATTTACTTGTGGTGATGGTCAGTGTTTGCCAAGCTCATATCGATGTGATTCTGTGTACGATTGCCCGGACAACACAGATGAAGATGACTGCAGTAAGTAAATCATACAAGTATATTAACCACTTTACACAGTGTAATGCAGTGATGTAGCTACAATAAATAAAGCGGTGCAGTTTTCGCAAGAAAAGGGATCAATCTTTAAGCTACTGGGTTGTCAAAGGCCTCTGTGAAAAAGTTGTCAGGTTGAAACCTTGCCAACCATACTGGTGGCTACGCAATATAATGTGATTTCATTCTTTAGCTCAAAATCAAATTTTATGTGATAAAAAAATGTGATGTGCCCATATATAGACAAGATGATGTCATATCACTACCATATTTGGGCATATCACTACAATATTTGGCCACATCACACTTTTTGTGTTAAACTAGTTTTATAGTGTAGTTAGGGCTTTAAGATTGATATTATGGTTACTATATGAGTGGGACCCTCATGATGTAAATCTTCTGATTGCGTTTTATGCTTGGTATTGAAATAAATCAAATCAAATATGTAGTAAAACTTAATATGGTTACGTTTTATATGTATATATAACATATCTGCCAACATTTTATTCTGTATTTTGTAAGAAAATGTATTTATGTTTGTTAAGGAAGGAAATACATTTTTATTTGATTCTTTGTTTGTCTTTCTCAGCTTCCTTACAACCAGGTACATGCTTAGATGACGAGTTTAAATGCATTGTTGGTGAAAATTGCCTGCCCAATGATTGGGTCTGTGATGGCCGCTCAGATTGCGATGATGGTAGTGATGAGTTTGGCTGCAGTAAGTATTTTATTAATTTTTTTTTTTAAATATGTTTTTATAATACTTTTTACATCACACAGAGCTTGAGTTCTTATTTTTGTCTTTAATAATTTTTTTCATTGAATCTTGTAGTTCAAATTACATGCCCTGCATCCGACTTCCAATGTGACAATTTACAATGCATTCCTAGTTCTTGGATATGTGACCAGGATAATGACTGTGGAGATTCCTCTGATGAAAGAGATTGTCGTAAGTTTAATATACAAAATATTGAATTGTAGTGGAGATGTAGCTTGGTGGTTAACGTGCTTGCCTTCCAATCCCAAAGTCCAGGGTTGATTTAAGCAATTATTTATTATTGTGAGGGTGTGTGGTGCAGTGTGTTGAGGTTGGATTACTGATCGTGAGATTGTGAGTTCGAATCCAACTCTCGCGCCGCATTGCTTGTATCCTTAGGCAAGATACTTTACTTACATTTGCCTCTCTCCATCCAGGTGTATAAATGGGTACCCATTTAGATCAAGACACAACTTTGCGCTGATTATTAGCTGCATTATGGGAGTATATTTCCATATGTGTTTTGATCCAAAAAAAATGACCAGGATAATAATGTGAAGTGCTTAGAAGCATTCTTCATAATTAAGTGGATTGGTAATTAATAGAAAACATGTCTATAACCCCATCAAAAAAAAATATTTAACTTATTCAACTTGTTGGTAGAATGTATAAAACATTCAATGTAAACTTTATATTTTTAGCAACACCACCATTTTCGTGCCCAGATGACCAGTGGGCATGTGGAGACAACGTGTGTGTATTACTAACACAGGTTTGTGACAACACGCCTGACTGCACAGACGGAGAGGACGAAAGCCCACTGTGTAGTACGTATATTCAGGCATTTATCTTATTCTGCGAGTTTTTTTTATAGATTAAATGATTGTCTATAGGAGTATTTGTTTCAGGTATTGTAACAGCAGAATTTTAGTTAGTAATGGAAAATCGTACAATCAATTGATTGCTGCCGTTTTCTGTTCCATAAAATGGAACATGTGAGAATTAATGTAGCTTTTGTCCTGGATGTCGAGACAGAATAGATACTTCTTCCTTTATAACTACAAAACTACAAAATAAAGATTGTATTTTAAACATTATTTATCACCAAGTTTAAAGACCGTGCGACCCATAGTCTCTGAATAATCCGGAGGGGATGGACGGACAGACACAAAAAGATTAATACATTTTGTTGTTATTATTTATTTTGTACTGTTTTATTTTAAGATGAAAATGTGTGTTCTATAAACAATGGAGGTTGCAGTGATTTGTGTTTTCAAACACCATTTGGAGCTGAGTCCGGAGGGGATGGACGGACAGACACAAAAAGATTAATACATTTTTTTGTTATTATTTATGCTGTACTGTTTTATTTTAAGATGAAAATGTGTGTTCTATAAACAATGGAGGTTGCAGTGACTTGTGTTTTCAAACACCATTTGGAGCTGAGTGTAGATGTAGTGATGGTTACCAGTTAATAAACTCAACATGTGAAGGTATTATTCATTTTTATATTCACCAGATTCTCAGTGATGTATCTCCACATGAAAATATTTCCAGTTCCAGGTGCTTAAATTGTGCAATACAGCATCTCATGTGTTTCACATGTGATCACTGTATCATGGCAGTTTAAAAAAAAACAAATAGGTCATTAAATTGTTTTTTTCCCATCAGCCATTACCAGTAATGTGTGATCAGAGTATGAATGTTCAATTTTGTATATGTAACTTATTGTATATTTAATTTATTATTAACACTGGAACCAATCAATTTTCTATATGTATGTTTTGAATGGTATATTGGTCAAAGTATTGTATTGTTTTTTTGAATGTTATTTGTAGATGTTGATGAGTGTACACCACCAGGTTATTGTAGCCAGCAATGTACTAACTACAAAGGATCAGCTGCCTGTCAATGTGATGAGACTTCATACATCACAAACCCAGATGGAAGAACGTGTAAAGCTCAAGGTATGTTGTGCCATTTTCCATTTACTTAGCATTTTCCATTTTTCCAAGAATTTTCCATGTTTTTAAAAAATGGTTTTCAATGCTCGTTTCCATATTTCAAGATTTTACAGTTTTACTATTGTTTTTTATTGATTCTCCATTCATTTAATTTTGTCTGTAAATGTTTTTCAGTCTATCTATTACTGTCAGTATGTCTGTCTGTATCCGCTTTTTTTTTTCATTGTTATGCCAGTTTTCTTGTCAGCCTATATTCACATATATGAACATTTACAATCCAAATTACAAAATTATAAGTAAGTATATGCTGTATGGGTAGCCAGTTAGAATCAGTTCCAAATTTTGCTGTTTCTTTCAGTGGAATTGAGTTCTGTGTTGACCTATTAAGCATACCTTTTAATAGGCCAATAGAAAGTTTTACTCCTAAAAGAGAATTTGTGAATGTTATACTGTGCCAAATCTTTATTGACAGATTCTTCAGATGCCTATCTGATAATCTCTAATCGTAATCAACTGATCAAAATGAACATACACCAGAATGCAGCTGATGTTATTGTGTACGATCAAGTCAACATCCTTGCAACAGATTTTGACATTCAAACTCAAAGATTATTTTATACCGATGGTGGTGTTGATAAAGTATATAGCTGTGATCTTGATGGTGCTAACCGTGTGGTGGTAAGTGGTGGTATTTATTCTGTTATTTATTCTTTGCTTTGTAAAAGACTCATGAATGAATGATGAATTTAAATATCATGAAGTGTTGTGAAAAACAAGTGAAAGATGTTCAAGGAAATAGGAGAAAGCTAAAGTCCATGCTTGTACCCAAATAGAATTGTATGTAGATATGCCCTCGTCGCTAACCAGCGTTCGGACTTATGAACTGTTTTTAGCACCAGATGAGTCTTTTTCTTCTCAGGACTTAGGCGCGCCTCCCCTTTAGTTAAACCTATAATGAACTGACCGGCATGAACGGAAGACTAAACTGACAAAAATAAAAAGGGCTTAACTAAAAATACAGAATGCAAATTACAAATAAATAAAGGAAGTGAGTTCCACAACTTTGTTGCAGCAATTAGAAATGATCGCTTATGATTTCAACCAACAATAGAGAGTTATTATATTATATATTATTATGATATTCTTTGGTTTTTACGAGTGCAAGTTATAGATTGAGACGGGTAAAGATTTCGTGTAGGTCTAATTTGAGAGCAAAGAAATTCTCTTTTGTTTTTCATATTACGTTTGTGTATTTTTAGACCTTTGAGAGTGGAATGACCAGCTCAGAAGGCATGGCTGTTGATTGGGTTGGTCGCAATGTTTACTGGGTGGACCGATTTCTGAGAGTCATGGAGGTTGCCCGAATAGATGGTACACATCGTGCGATCCTCATCAGCACTAACATGAGCAACCCTCGTGGAATTGCTCTTGATCCTCGAGCTTCGTAAGTATATCTAAGGTCAAAGTTTAAACAAATCTCAACAAGAAATTTGAGGAAAAAACACATTTTCACCAAAAATTGTTGTTGAAACATTTCTGAATGGCTAAAGAGGTATTAAAAGCTGACCTAGGTTAAACAGTGCAGATATGGTTTTGGATGAGTATTGCTATTACAATTATAGATATTCTATCATTCTTTTTCTCATTTCTGCATATTCCATTCAGTTATCGATATGTATTTTGGGCCGACTGGGGAACTAACCCACGAATAGAACGTGTAGAAATGGATGGCACTGGACGTACTCAGATAGTAACCGACAAACTTTACTGGCCGAATGCAGTCACCATTGACTATCCTAACACTAGGATCTACTTTGCCGATGCCAGACTGGATTTCATAGACTACTGTGATTACGATGGGAATAATCGACAGACCTTATTATCTAGTACCCAGGTATGTGTGGCTGTATATGTTATGTCTAAAAGCATACTTATTTGTTTATAGAAACCCAGAGTTTTCTTCTTAGCCATGGTTGGTGTAGGTGCTTACATAAGGGAGGGAGGGAAGATGAGACTTGGACCCAATTCACACTTTGTGGGAAGACACAAATAGTTTTACTCCAGAATATTTGTACACAAAAGGTTCAAAAGTATAGTTAATTACTTTTGTACTACCTGACAATTACCAGTTCCATGTAAAGAAATGAGCAATTTCACACTTTTTTTTATCTATTTCATGTTATGATTCGGACTGTCTCTACACACAAAAGCATATCCCAAGTTTGTTTTGTTTGTTAGAAAAAATAATCCAGGTTGGCATATTTACAGAGTAGTGTTACTGTTTGAATTCACACACACCTGTTTCAGATCCAATATTCAATCATTTCTTTTAACTTAAGCACAATTCAATTTTTCAAATTGTTTTACTTTATTGCTTCATATGTAAACTGTGATAACGTTGATAAATAGATGAAATTACTCAGAGCATTAAATGAAAATAATAACACATAAGAAAACTACAGATTAAGGATAACACAAACCTATACACATATTTTAGTTTTCCATCATAATTTATATTTATTTATTTTTTATTTAAGCTTTCAGAACTAATTGCAGAGGTAATACATCAGTTGTTTTTCATAGTTTTATGGCAATGTTTTGTGGCAGTTTTATGGTTATTTTTGTGGGTTTTTTTTATGAATTGTTATTTTTTCAGTTTTTTTCTTTTATTTAAATTTTTACTGCGTCCCAAAGGTGTTCACTTATTAACGTTCCTATTGTTTATCTTTTGTATCTTCTTGTTGTTATAAATCATTGGCTTGGGGTTTTATATTAATACAGAACAGTAGTTATATATAAAAATAAAATAGACAAATTTCTTGTTTCTGCCTCAAAATAAAATATTTATTATGCGAGTACGACCATAGGTCATCATCAGGTACTGTTGACAGTAGTTATATATGTGTATATGCATACATACACAATACAAGTGTGTTTTGCATATATGTTTGTATATACTGTATGTCGATTTTTGTGCACATGATGCATGCTGCAGATAGTGAGACAGAATGCTGTGGAATTGAATATACATGCAGTGATAATTCTCATGCTTCTATGGCTAAACTTTGGGCTATCTCAAAGCTGATTGGTTGAAAGTTTCTTTGCTTTGGTTTATTCATTCATTCATTCATCTTTTATTTTGGAAAAAAATAATTCTCCATAGCTCAATAACAAATTAGTGTCTACATTATTATAAATACAAAGGAAAAACGTGGTTAATACAATAGCTTCATCCATCTACCATGTAGATTAGATGATGGAAGAGCAAAATCATAAATGAATTTCGTGACCATATTGCCTGTCCTCCCCAACCTTTTGTTTGTCTCTTTGAATGTAAGTAATTAGTACTGGGTGATGCTTTGCATGTTGTGAGTGTTGACTTTTTTTGAGTTAGATAAAATGTTTTTTTATGTATGTTTTTATATGAAGTTATTTTGAAACTGTTAAAATGCTTTTCTAATCACTCAATAATAATTTATTTTTACTTTTAGCACCTTCAATTTTACTAAAAACACTTCATGATAACAACCTATTTCTTAATACAGTAGAACCCCTCCTTTTACAACAGTAAATATTTAGAGGACTAGAAAACTATTAAGTGGATGCTTTCTCATAAAACAAATGAGGGAGGGGCAATATATGTGTTAACACTATAACCAACCTCTAACCATGGGATACTTTTTGGGTCTTGAATGTGTTCCCTTAATGTGTCCCTATCTATTTCTTAGTACAGTAGAACCCCTCCTTTTACCACAACTGTAACTTATTAGGGGACATTGCTATTAGGGGGACACTTTCCCATAAATCAAATGAGGAAGGGGCAATATGTTTTAACACTACAACCAACCCCTAATCATGGGACACTTTTTGGGTCTTGAATGTGTCCCCTTGATAGAGGTTCTACTGTATCCATTGTTTTTGTTTTTTTTAAGTTGTTTTCTTTTTAACTAATCTTAACCATCAGAATTTGAGGCACGTTCATTCTATTACATTGTTTGAAGATTATGTTTATTGGAGTGATCGCCAAAACAACGAAGTCTTGCAGGTGCACAAATTTAATGGCTCGGATGTTCAAACGACCATTTCTGGTCTCTCCCGACCTCTCGATTTACATGTTTACCATTCTGTTAGACAGCCAAATGGTAGGTTGTGTTCACACTTTGTTTACAGCGGTGGGGGTCTTAACATTAAAACCAGGTTCACACCAAGCCAATACAAAAATACTGTCTATATACATTTTTGGTTGCTGTATTGTGTATGAAATACAGACCCAATATCGGTTTTCATTTTTGTAAGGTATGTAAAAAAAGAGTTTTGGATCCCAAATTCTTACAGACAAGACAGAAAAGTCACCCAATGCATCTTAAATTTTGTTTTCTTTATATAATTTCAATTTTATTTACTTTTGATTTATTTACAATCATTTTATTTGTTTATACACACATAAGTTACTTAAGCACAAACATTCTTTTCCTTTTAATATTTTTATTTATTATGTATGTTTATTATATCTTACTCATTAAATTTCTTTAATTTTGTTAATTTCTAACCCATATATTTTTTTTCAATTGATTTAAAGCACAGTTTTTTTTAATTAAAACATTAACCCATTTTTAATACTGTTTAAGTTTAATATATTTGATTGAAGGTTGTTTCATTGTAAAACCTTATGAGTCAGTCACTACAATGAACTGTGTATAATTACACAAAAAAACATGCTAAATAATTGCTTACTTAGGTTAAAATAGTACAAAATATGTAGTTACTGCAGTAACAATAATTTTGTTTAAATATTATTAATGACTTATTCTATTTCCAGCACCTAATCCATGTTCTAGCAATCCTTGCTCCTTTATCTGTGTGCTCTCTAACAATGACAATGGATTCCTCTGTCTATGTCCAGCAGGCTTAAAACTACAGAGTGGAAGTAACATCTGTGCAAGTTAGTAGGCTTACCTATTCAAAAAGGAATTTTAAACTTACAAAGTGAAACTTACAAGTTAAATGATACTTATTATAGTTTATTGACAAAAAAATCAATGATTTGGAACCATCATGTGACCATTTTCAAATGCAATAAAACAATATAACCAATGGATCATTAGAAATGGCCACTGAAAGATGGGATGAAAATTTACTTAGACAATTGTTCAGTATTGTGTATTAGATATATTTTGTCACTTTCTGCTAAGTAGATAATTAACCCTGGGATTAAACTTGAATCAATCATCCTAATGTCTGAATAAAGGCTGGTGCATACTGAAGAATTTACACACAAAGTGACATGTCAAATCAAATCGCAATATTTATGCGATGCATGATTTCACTGTAAAAATCAATGAATGTGGCTTGCTGGTTTCAGTCGATTTCAACTTCAACGCGGTGAATTCAGAGTTTGCGAATTTTGTTTTAGTTGCTACATGGGCAACTTTTTCAAGTTTCACATGACTTACTTCGATTTCACGCTTGCCGTGTGTCTCTTCGCATGTATATGCTCAGCATGCACTGGCCTAAAAGCTTAAATAAGAAGTTAAGATTATTAAATATGGTAATAATTTGCTTTTTCCATAAATATCCAGAGGGTGATCCCTTCTTGTTGCTTGCTGCGACCGGAATTGTGGATGGGATTAGCCTAGATCCTACTGACCATTCATACACATCCATCATACCAGTACTTGGAACTGAGAACGCAGTTGATACTGATTTTGATGTGGAGAATGGATATCTGTATTGGGTTGATCAAACCACTGATGATGGTTATGGGCTTGTAAGTACAGTCAACTACAGCAGTATCTCCAAAACTGGATTCTGGACAATTTGCCGAAACCAAACCATCGAAATTTCTAAAGAGAATATCACCCCAAAAACATGAAAATTGAAGATTAAAAAACTTTGAATAGGCCAATTGGAAGTTTTAATAAAGTTAATCACTTCCATAAAAAAGAACAACGAATATTTTCACTTATAAAAAGACAAAATAAACGGTTACATTCAACCAAGAAATCATTTACTTCCATTTTTTGCTTTAAATTACAGTTTTTTTTATTCACCTTTTGGTCAAAGTGAATAACTATTATGTGACATTAAAATATCATATTCAAGAAAAATTTTCAGGGGGAAAAATTATTATTATTTTTTTTTCTATTATCAGGGCGTTATTAGACGTACTAACATCACTGGGGAAAACACTACCACAATTTCACCTTGGGCCTATGTTGGTTCACCCTCAACGATGGCCATTGATTGGCTAGCAGACAACATGTATTGGGGCAATCCCACTATGCATACGATTGAGGTGATGCAGTTAAACCGGAATGTTGCGTATCGTAAGGTGATCCTGTCCAATAAAGGAGGCAATGTTGCCGTTGACAATCCAGTATCTATGTGTGTTAATCCAACGGATGGGTAAGATTTATTTTATTTATATGATTTATTTTGTTTACCAGAAGAACCACTAATTAATTAAACGCATTATCCATTGTTTAATTAATTAAAAAATACATACTAAAAAAAAAGAGGAGAAAATATTATATGCCTACTGAGTTGCTCACGATCGGCTTAGTGCTTCGGGGGGACAAACAAAGTTCATCCTGTTTTTTGTCATTTTATACCTCACCTGTGGTGGTCACTTTGAATGGTGGTGGTCACTTTCAAAGTAGAGGGAAAGCGGAGGTGCTGACCAGTCGTGGGCGACCAATGTTTTTTACTTTTTTTATGTACATAATTATTGTATGTTGTACATGCATTTAAATACTAGTCATCAAACTGACAAGCACTCGCTTCTTTTTGTGTACTGTTGGATGTAAAATTGTAAATTGTAAAAATTGAAATATGGGTACATCACATTGTCAATTATAGTTATCAAATAATTTGTGTTGTGTAAGAGACTTTATATAGACTTACTTATTATGTTTTAATTATGCTTATCATGTTATTTATTGATATAATTGTAGGTTCCCACGCTAAAAGCTATTAAGCTTACAGTGGGTACCAATTTCACTCAAACCATTATGTTTATATTTATTTATCGATATACTTTTTTCTGTTGTGGTGAAATTAAATTTTGAATTGAATTGAATTAATTGGAGGGTTACTTCAAATAAATTTTTTAGGTGGCCATTAAAAACAATGTTAAAAATTGACAAAAACCACTGTATTTAAAGTGGGATGCTTGTGGTATATAATTTTAGTAAATTGTTTTAGCTATTAACATCAATAACAACAATGGTAAAACAAGCTATTGTGTTTAAAGAAATTTATAATTGATATTAATAATATTAATGATAATTCCGTTATGTAGAAAATTGTACTGGGCAGATAATGGTGAAACGTCAAAGATAGGAAGTGTTGTAAGGGATGGTAGTAACCCATCAACTGTGACTACGCAAAATGTACAAAATATTTTCTACCTCACCATTGATATACCAGGTCAAATGCTCTATTGGACACAGACATCTGGATCAGTAAGTATCATCGAAGATGTAATTCTCAAATTGAGAGTTAATGTAAAAAACTATACTGTGTTTGTACTAATGATATTAAAATAGAAACAGCAGACATCTTGTATAACTTATTTAATACACCAATCAACTTTAATTATTTGTTTGTTTTATCTTCTAAAAAATGCTCTTAAATTCTAATTGATATTTATATTTATTTGTATTATTAGTTTTACTGTAATTTTGTTGGAAAAACCACTAGGCAGTACAGAAATAGATAGATAGAATAGATAGGATAAACAATCTTAGTTTACTTTGCTGTCTCATTATAGTTCTGGAATGACTAACTTTTAATTTAGTGGTATCTAATTTCAGAGGTTTTTCAATTGAGGATAGTGCCCTATATATGACTTGCATAAATAAACTTTATTATTTATACAAGGCATCAATATGTTTATATTTTAGATATGGAAGATGAGTGTAGGTGGTTCAAATCCGACACCAGTCCGTATTGATCTTGGGTCTCCACGTGGAATTGCTGTATACCAAAACTACATCTATTATTATGGTAACTTGTAATCTCTTTAAATTAGTGAAAGATGGGCTGGTCTATTTAACAAGGCAGATCTGAGTTTAATAGACCAACATTAATTTTTTCTTTAATGCACTTTAGTGTTAAAACTGTTATTAAGTTAATTTTCTGCTTCCATATTGAATGTCAATTATTATTACAAAAAATCGAATTAAAAAAAAGGACTACCAACAACTGTTTTTATGTGACCTTACTTTAATAATATAGATAGTGATTATCAGAAAATTGAAAGACTCTCAGTATCTGATCCAACGGATGCAAGTATAATGCGTAGAAATCAATATTGGGTAAAAGGAATGAGAGTGTACACGCGGGAAGGACAAACGAATAATCCTTGTGGAATCAACAATGGAGAATGTGAACAGCTATGCCTAATCACTGGTGTTAACACCAAGGCATGTGCTTGTTCTACTGGCTCTCTTTTGAATAATGATGGAAAAACATGTAGAAGTAAGTGGTGGTTTATTAGAATTTTGGAACAGAAATATTTTGTATTGGTCATTTACTTTCTGTCCACCATGGAGTGGAGTTGTGGCTTGGTGGTTATGATGCTTGGCTACTACTCCAAAGGTCCTGGGTTCAAGTCCCGTCACATGTCAGGATTTTTTCTAAGGACAAAATTACAACTCCACTCCCAAAGACTTGTAATAAGACTTTGTTTATGTAGAGCATCTTGTGTATATGTTTGTCTTGTGAACCTCTGAGGATCCCTAATGATCAGCAATTGCTGGATGGATCACCCTCTTTAAATATGGTAAAAAAAAACAAAACAAAAAAAACAAAAACATATGAACAACAAACCTTGTCTCATGGCAAACAAATGTACAGTATATTTTGAAGGCAGCTGAAATGGTGCATGAAATATACCATATATTTGAATATTTTCTGTCAAACTCCCACAGTAACCAATTTACCAATTTCAGAATAGATAAACAATTGTACCATACAGTATAAAGCAAGTTTCTTTTAAGCTTTAAGAAAACTGGAACTATATAGGATTGAACCTGGACCTTGGGATTGGAAGGAAAGCCCAGATCCAGCATCCAGCTGGTAGCAACTAAGCTTCCCACTTGATTTTCATTCACGATTAGACACAGTTATGCTAACATGAATTCACATTACTCAAATCTAAATGGCCAGTAGTTTGCAAAATTGTGTTGCTGTTCAAAAATTAAATTGAAACTCAGTAGTTCTCTATTTTGTTTTTTTGTAGATGTATCAGATTTCTTAATTGTGTCTGAAAGCTCTTTCATGAGAGGGTTCAGCCTTCAGCCAGAGGTTCATGATGATGCTATGTTACCAATATCAGCACAAGGTAAGTACAAAGGTTATAATTGAAGTATGCTGGTTATGTTGATCCGTTATAACGTTTCTTAAAATTGTTATGATGACAGAGCCAGGTCTTCCACCATGTCGGATTTGGGTAAATCTAAATGAAAACTAGGACTAGAACATATCTGACTTGAATAAATAATTGAAACAGTGACTGTTTAATTAAATCACAAATCAAAAACATGTCCTCTCTCTCTGATAGTCCAGCAACATTATTTTTATTTTTTTTCCCCACTGTTTGGCTCTGGCTCTCTTAGACAGAAGTATGCAAGTAAACAAACCGTCCAGGGCAGTCACCCAGACATGAACATGCTGGCAAACAAGCCATCCAGGGTTGTTATTCAGACAGGTTGCTTGCATTAACATGACACTATCACCTCATGTTGATAATAGGCAAAGCGTAATTTATGATACCACAAATAGATTTTCATCGGGAAGCTATGTTAGAGAGAACAATAAAAAAGTTGCTATTGTTTAATGTCTAATCTTCTCTTGGTATCATGTCTGGTTGCAGACGTTGATGGCCATTGTTCTCCAGAGTTCCCTGTTATATGCAGTTTTAGCTAATTGTTTTTTCAGTATCACAATTGTGGCGTTTAGTTTTTTTTTATTTAGATGGATCCCTTAGAAGGCTACCTGTGTACCATGCCAATGATTAGTGTAGTGCTTTTTGTTTGTTCTTGTTCTTGTATTTCTATGGTATCAAAATAAATCAAATGACCAAATGATTTGATTTTGAAATGAAAAAAATTGAACAGGTACCGCAAAAATAAGCCTTCTCTGTGGTTTGCAAAAGTAATCTAGAAAAGAAGCCCATCTCAAAATCAAGCCCACTGGGCTTCTTTTCAAGAGAGTATAGGCTTTTTTCAAGACTATTTGAATGTCAAATGAATAGAAATGTATGATCGTGTTATCATATAGTATCAGTATATTAATGATTATCTCAACAATCAAGTTATTCTACAATTTATTGTTTTCCAAATGGTACATTGCATCTTGTATCTTCTTGTCTGCTTCCTTGGAAAATATGTAAAATTTGCAGGGAATGTCTAAAAAATTATATTTACAGCATTCATTTCAGTATTGTAATTGACTGAAAATACATTCCTTGTTGGTACACATTAATTCACTTACCCTCTCCCCCATACATTTTTGTGACACTATAGTATGTTAGAACTTGCAATCTCTCTTTTCACAGATTACAGCACTATTTCCAAAGTAGATGTGCATGTTGCAAATAGTTATATATACTACATTGACAATGATCAGCCTTCTATATTAAGAGCAAGACCGAATGGTGGCACTCCAGAAACATTGGTTGTAGGCAACGACAATGTTTTCAGAGGCCTAGCTGTAGATTGGCAAGCAGGTTTGTAATTTACTGTTTGAAAATCTCAATTTATTTTGGCCTTTTTGGGTTCCTATAACAAAAACAGGTAAAGATAAGCTTCCTTTGTTGTTTAATGATGAAAGAAACATTAAAACGTAAAGCTGTAAATATAGCATTTATTGAGAAAACCCTTTAAACAAATTGAGGGATTGGCGTTATGAAATATGAATTAAATAAACAGTACTAGAACCAAATCTTTAACAAATGTCATAGGAGCAGTTGGGAGGGGAATGTTCAAGGGGGAAATTCTGGAAGAAATCTTGGGGGAAGGCAACCAGCCTGTTCCCTTTATAAGTGTGTATGTTTTGTTTTTCTTTTTTCAGAAGATGTTTGATGTATTTCTACTGAAATATTACTCGAGTCTTTACAGTAAATTGTTTGGTATTATCATAGAGATATTATAGTGAACTATAATATCTCTATGGTATTATGTAAAATTTGGGAAGGGGCTACTACTCTCTAAACTCTATCGTGATATGCTTCCCCCTTATCGTAACCGCGGTCGCAATTTGAGAAATTTTAATTTGTTGGATGCCCCCTTGTGTAAAACTAATCATTGGAAACGCTCTACCATCCCTAACATGATTGATAGAATGAATGAAGCTTCTAAAACTAAAACTTTGTAGGTTTATAACATTAATAATAATTAACGAATTAGTGATTACCGCATGCTTTGGTTTATCTGGGTCTTTTAGCATTTTAAAGAATTTTAACGGCTTTTTAATGATCTGATTTACTGTGTACTTGTATATATTATATTGTTGTTAGAGTCTTTTAAATTTTTACTTTGTATGTTGTTTACAGAATTATTCAGCCATTGGCTGCCTTGTGTTTGTACTATTTATGTGTTTTTTTTTATGAATAAATACCTACCTATATGTAATAGTGTTTAACTGTTATGACCATGTCCTCGCCATGCAAACCTCTATAAACAATACCTTTTCTTATATCAGGTAATTTATACTGGACAAATAATGCTCCAAATGAGAACTACATTGAAGTGAGTCGATTAGACGGTAGCTATAGAACTGTACTTTGGAAGGCAATAGACAGTTTACCATCTTCGATTGCAGTTAATCCAAAACTTGGGTAAGATAATAGGCAATATGTTTTGAATTATAGCACTTAAGGTTAAATTGGTGGAGTATGGATGGGAACTTTTAAAAGTTCATTTATTTTAATGATTATTTCTTTTTTTGGTAACGCCTACTTTCCACCTAAATTTATTACACATAGAAATGTAGCAGTATTTATAGCTGTACATATCACTAAAAATGAAAACATTTTAATCGAAATTACACAACAATTTGATGTTTTACATGTACTGTAGCAACAACCCATTTAATCAGTTCTCCTAAAGATTGGTAAAAGAAAATCAAACCTTAAGCCAATTTGGTGAAAGAAATTCTTTTCCTAGAGTGTATGAGTGGTAGCTTATTGTTTACTACGGCTCAAAAAATTGGTATTTGATCATTTGGACTGGGCATGCTCAAACCCCAGAGCACGTCTGAGAGAAGAGAGTCTATAAGATCTGTTCAATAAACAATGTTTTCTTTTGGCTGTCAATGTTATTTATCATTGAATAATGGTCAAATCCTTCTTCTATGGTATATATTTTTGGCGAATGGTGTGTGTATACCCCAAAAAGCGGCGTTTTTGTAAGAAATATTTCTTGTTTAACAAGGAACTATATAAAAATGTAGGCCTATTGGTTTTTATAGTAATACTATATTTCTCTACAGTTACTTGTATTTTGCCGATAATGCTCAAATCAAAGAGATTGTACGTGCTGGGCTAAATGGAAGAGATCACATTGTTTTGGTGAACACATCAATTAGTTTACCATCTGCGATTACCATTGATTATGCCACGGATGATGTGTACTGGAGTGACAATAGTGTTGATACTATTCAACGCATCAAGTGGGATGGAACCGGAAGAACAATCATTCAATCATTCCTTACAAATCCTTCAGGATTAGCAATTTACAATGAATTTGTAAGTAATAGGACATTTTTTTCTTCAAAATTGTCAATTTTACTACTTATAATAATTGCTTGGGATTTTGCAGATTCAGTAACTCATGGTCTCGTCTCTGCATGAAAGTGAGCTTTCTAGCACATTTGCAAATGCAGTGTTGGGTGTGGGTGTTGGTGTGGGGATACAACAAATTTTTCAATCTAACCTCTTCCTTCTAAAAAAATAAATAAATAAAAAAAAAATATTAAAAGTAAATAGATTAAAAGTAAATATGACTGTAGATTGTGTTTAGTAAAAAATAATGTACAGTACTGAGATTAAAATATATATTTTGTTTTAGGATGGCCCAGGCTGGATTTTGTCTTTATAATATATTTAAAATAATTAATTCCTAATTTAATGATGATTAGAAAATCTTGTACAGTAATTTTTTTACAAATCACTATTTTGAGAATTAATATGTTGTGTGTTTTCATTTTAGCTTTACTGGACTGATTCCGCTCATAGGAAGTTATTAAGGGCATCTAAAGATCCATCAAGCGCTTCACCAGTAGTGATGGCAGATGGCCTTGTAGAAGCAAGAGAGCTTGCCATATATGGAGATGCACTACAACAAACAGACAGTGGCAAGGAGCATTCAATTCTTCCTGAACTTTTCTTTTATAATAGAGGCCTCTGACCCATTTTTACATTAAAACATTTTATAATATGGTTTTAAGTTCAAAAGAAACATTAATATTTGTAGGCTAGGTTGTTTAATAATTTGCTGTTTAGATGCTAAAATAATTTGAAAATGACCGATGACCTAGAAACAAGTTGGACAGGTCAATCAATGTGTAATCGTTTGTTGTCTAAACCTAGAAACCATCAAAACTGTGCCTAGGTGGAGAGCAAAGAAGCACGTCCTAACTTTCTTGTATGCGTATAAAGTGTTAGTCGTTGCAAATCGACAACTCTCTATTATTCCTTTATCTGTGTTTTTTTTTCTAGATTGTATGTTAATGTGGTTGCTGTTACATTTTTAAAGGCCTAAACCTAATTGTTTTAATATTAAAGTAGTATCTCTATAGTCTGTTATTTCTTACTGCAGAAATAGCATGATATGAATTTCAAAAGGATCTATTTTGTTATTATATTTTGTAAAGATCTGTCTACACTATCAAACTAGTTTGACAATAAAAGTGTGATGTGCCCAAATATGGTAGTGATATGCCCAAATATGGTAGTCATATGACATCATGTGACATTTTTGTCACATACGGTTAGAAAGTGTAGACAGAGCTTTATATGTAAATGTAAGTTCCAAATTATACATTTTTGTTTTACTATATACTTAAAAGAGTTGTTTTGTTTTTTTGTAGCAAATCAGTGTTCTTTTCAAAATGGTGGATGCGAACAACTTTGTTTCCGACAGACCGGTACAAACAGGAACCAAAAGCAGTGCGCTTGTGCTTTTGGAGAACTTCAGAGTGATGGTACCTCTTGTGAAAGTAGGTCAAGTAACTATGTGTTCTGGAACTTTTCTAAAATCATCTAAAAGTACTGTATATACTATATGTTGTTTCTAAAGTACAAGCAAGTAATTTGACCAGTTATACAATCAATGTATTGCATGTGATTTTGTGACATGTACCCTTGATAATTTGAAAGATCCTGGTACTGAGCAAGTTCCAACATTTTAACCAGAGAACTCACCCTGTGTGTGTTACCTAACAAGCCACTATAAATATAATTTGTGATCGAAATCTGACGAGTTTCACCTACCTGTAGCGACCTGGTTAAAATATATAAAATGTTGATAAATATATGACACCGAAATAGTGCCTTGGTAAAATTTGTACTCCATTATTCAATTTTCTTGTTATTTAAAATCTTTTTCAGCTCCAAATGCGTACTTAGTATTTGCCAAAGACAATGAAATTCGTAGCCTGCATCTTGATGAAACGGACACATCAGCTCCAATACCGGCAATCACAAACCTTAATCAAGCTGTCGCCCTCGATTTTGACTACATTGACGGAAGGATTTACTTTTCTGAGGCTCATGGGAGAAAAATAAGATGGGTGTCTTCTGATGGAAGTGGAGAACCTGTAACTATTTTAACCCAGAGTGATGGTAAGTTGTACCTGGCAAGGAAAATGCCTTTGCAAACAAAAAAAATTCAAATCAGTGACTTAAGCTCTGTCTACACTATCAAACTAGTTTGATAAAAAAGTGGAATATGCCCAAATATGGTAGTGATATGTCCAAATAATATGACATCATCATTTCCATATATGGGCACATCACCTTTTTGTGTCACATAAAGTTTGATAGTGTAAGACAGAGCTTTAGAATCCTCCCTTTATATCATTACCCTAGGCTTATAAAGAGTTGCAAGTAAATCAAACTGCAAAGTATATTAACATGGTCAGCGCACCCTCACTTTATTTGCTTCAACCAATTTTTCCATCATCATAAAAAATAAAAATATTTACACATGGAAACAATTGGACACAATTTATACAATAATTTTGCTACTGTATGACATAAATATTTTAACGTGGGAAACTATTTGAAAGTCATGAAAAGGACATAGAAATGTCATCCTGGTGGTAATATAATAAAATCTTTATTTTTGCAATGACAAAAACTCATTCACCAAAGGTGAGGCCACGAAGCCGTATAACATTGTAACACAAAGTATTGAAATAAAAATTAAAATCAAGGTTAAAATAAAATTAAATATGATTGTCTTGATCAGGCTTGACTGCCTTTGTAAGTAGGAAAAAAGCATATTTTACTTACATCAATATTTTTTTCAGGACTACTTTCTCCAGAGGGTCTTGCATTTGACTGGATTCACAAGAGAATATATTATTCTGATCGCCGAGCTGGTACAATAACAGCATGTGGTATCGATGGTGGAAACAAGTCAGAAATCCTAAGAGCTGATAAGCCAAGAGCTATTGTACTTGATCCTTGTGCAGGGTAAGTCTTCTATATACAAAGACTACCGCCTACTATAACATTTTTCAAACAGTATATAATTTTATCAAGCTTGCTTAGAAAAAACATTTTAATTTTGTTTTAAGTCATTGATTTTGCTTAAGTAAGTTTTCAAAATAACCTAAGCAAATATTTGCGCATATTTTATTTTTTCTTAAATCTTAGATGTAAGATAAAAAGAATACTGATTTAATAAATAAATACTTTTTTTTTCACTTACGAACTGGATAACTATTCTTACTTAAGTAAAAAGTTGATAAATGGCATCCAGTTCAAGTTTGTACAAGACCAAAGATGTGATCATCATAAAAGAAAAAATAACATTTGTATGCGATAAAATATTTTGGTCTTTGTATCTTCATTTTAGGAATGCATTTCTTATGATTTTAATAAGTGATTATTATTGATTATGATTATTGTGATTGTTAAACAGGAGAATGTACTGGTCTGATTGGGGAGCAGAACCGAAAATAGAAAGAGCATCGATAATTGGTCATTATAGAGAAACACTTATTGATACAGACATAACCTGGCCAAATGGACTGACCATTGATTACGAAGAATCTAAACTCTACTGGGCAGATGCATATCAGTAAGTATATACTTAGCATTGTATTGTACTTTAAATAAGGTTTATCGCAACATGCGCGATGCATGGTGGGAAGGATTTGAGAGAAAACCGCATGACATGTACGTACATGATTTGTTGTTTGTTTACTTTTTGCTCCCAAACCCATCCAACCATACACCTCACAGCCCCTTCTCCAGAAGCAGACCTACACACCTCACATCTCACCAACAGCATCACTGTATCCTCTGTTCCTTAGTCAGTTAGTTAGTTGTATCATTATTATTGTATCATAAAGTATTACTGAATAAACAATATATGTGTTACTGCAGTCAAGCGAGTAAGAGTCTTCATTACAAGTCAGAAACCTCATAACACTATATTACAGTAATGACGTTCCTCGTGAAATCAAGTTTGGTCAATTTAGTTGAAGCGTACAGTACATTAGGAAACCCAATTCATGCAGTTTTACAACCCTTCACCTTATATATACTCAGTTTGTTGATTCCCACCGTGACCACCTGATTCTATATTCTGTTTCAGTATTTAAGATTCAAGATTCAAGAAATTGTATTGTTCCACTTAAAATGGCAATTCATTTTGCTTGGCATAATTAAGACAATAAAACAACAGAGAAAAATACTTCAAATTTCACAAACGCTATAGCCCAATGATAAAATATGGTTAATAAAACGATTAAAAATGATTCTGATACAGAGGTACAGTATAGAGCTATTGTCGAACATTGAATCTTATCATAGGCAAGTTCTGAATACAGCATCTCATGTATCATTAAAGGTTAGGTTAGGGCCTATGATACAGGTGTCACATATGAAACACATGTGACACTGTATCAACGGATTTGCCCATGATACTGGACAAATTTAGATATAGTACCAAGAATTGACTGACTATTTACATAACCTGAATTGACATTAATTTGTAAAACAACATTCAAATAGAAAACCACACGATTGCTTGTTGTTCCTTGTTTATATAATGACAAAAGAAGACAAACAAACAATAAAGCAAGCCAATCTGATTATGATATAATACACAATCACAATGTAAATGATGATAGATGTTATATCCTTATTTGATTGGTTCAGGGACGATTCGGCCCTGAGACGATTCGGCCCGGGACTATTCGGCCCACTTTTGGTGAGACGATTCGGCCCACTTTTGGGCCGAATCGTCTCACTTTGTGGGCCGAAACGTCTCACTTTAGACCAAATTCATATTCATTTTTTTTGGTATTTATCAAGTTTTTAAAGGTGTTTAACAATCCGTATTTATTGATATTGACAATCTTGATATAATATATATAATAAATTACTAAAAAAACGTAATTTTATATTCAATTTATTACTTCGAAAACCTTGTTTATTTCGTGCATTCGCCAAGCGACCAACAGAGGGCGTAACTTGTTTACATCGTTCGCGTGACTAAAAAATGATCATTTTCGACAATGTTTTCAAAATGTTTGCTTTATTGCATCTTTATCCCTAGTAGTACTACCCCATAGTCTCTGTGAAAATAAAGTTTGGGGAAAAAAGCTTATTTTATGCTTATAAATGCATATCAAAGCCGATAAATTTAAGTTTGCCGAATCGTCCCGGGCCGAATCGTCCCGGGCCGAATAGTCCCGGGCCGAATCGTCCCAGGGCCGAATCATCCCGGGCCGAATCGTCTCAGGGCCGAATCGTCCCGTTACCATTTGATTTAAACTTTGGTTGAATAATCAGTTGTTGACAAGGATGTGGGTTAGTCTTAACTTATTTCTCCATGATTTAATACACATGAATCAGTTACGACGTCTCTTATCTTGTGGACATAATGCTTTCCACTAATTTCTTGCCATTTTCCTCTGTCATTCAGATGATGGTTTGTCTTTTGTCTGTAATTTTAATTTTCTATAACTGTCATGATATGTTTGGTCTTCCTCTTTTCTAAAGCTCTGTCTGCACTATCAAACTAGTTTGACAAAAAAAGTGTGATGTGCCCAAATATATTAGTGATATTACATCATTGTGTCCATATATGGGCACATCACATACAGTAAAGTTTAATAGTGTAGACAGAGCTTTAAACATGAATAGTCAACAAAATTATTCACAAGTAAACAAATAAACAATATTACTACCAGTAATATTACATTTTTTATAATGTAAACTATTTATCCATATAACCATGGAGACTCGGAAGATATGTAAAGAAGGAGTAAGATGCTTGGCGACAGATTCCAAAGTTTTTTATTCAAGTTCTGCCAGGATTTTTTTTTCATTTTTTTCTCATGGCAATAACAACTCCACTACAAGAGACTTTGTGAACATCCTGTTGATATGTTTGTCTTGTAAACACAGGGTTGTGACCTTTCGGAAGGACAGTGAATGAATTCACTTATGTCTATTGTATTCCTAAAATGAAAACAAAAATATTTTCGGAGATCCTGCTTAGAAAGATGAGTCTGAATTCCAAACCCATTTTATTAGTATTATTAGGTTATATGCATTATCATGCATATGACGTTTTATTTATCTTTTTTTAAATCAATGCATATAACCTATAATTCATCATAGTGACGAATTAAAGCTAGTTATTATTATTATTTTATCTATAAAACATATACAGTAATTTAAAAAATAAATTAAATTTATATCATTTTCTAATTTTTTTAGTGATCGTATTGAACGATCAAACCTTGATGGTACACAACGCGAGACGATTGTAGTGCGTGTCATCCAGCCATTCGCACTTACGCTTTATGGTAACTATATATACTGGACAGATTGGACGTTGAAAGCAGTACTAAGAGCTGAAAAGCACACCGGCGCTAATGAGGTCACCCTTGTGCAGGACTTGGATAAACGGCCAATGGATATACACGTGTTCATAACAGACAGACAAATATGTAAGTTGACAGACATTTATAGCTATTTCTTTTTTGGGGGGGAAGGTATTAAGAAAATGATTTTACTCAGCTAAGAGTCTTCAAAGAAACTGGTTAAATGGCATGTGAGTATTATTAGCCCCCCCCCCCCCACTCCATCTAATATCTTGGCCTCAGAAATGGAGAAATTCAAATATTGTAAGTGTTAAACATTGTTCCCAGTTTAACCAAGGTAATCTAACTACAGGTCACCTAACAGTCTTTTGTTCTTATGTCTGGCCGCGAAAAATACCAACAGTACTGTACTATGTACATATTCTCCGCGGTGTGCAGGTCTGTTAAGGGGCGTGAAACTGATCATGTCGCAGCCACAGATGAACCCTTTGATCTCCCTGTAGCTCAAAATCCTGTTGCAGCTTAACTGGAAGTTAAGACAATTCGGATTAAGCCCTCTATGGAACCACAGCAGTCAGCAAAGCAGTTCCTACCCAGATCAGTAAACTGCCTTTATTCCATAATGAAATCCCCTCACAATAAACCTCAATTATTGTATTGTGCACTTTTCTTCTATCAACCAAAACCACTGAACGTTTTAACCTTCTGCTACTACAGACAGGCGAAAAACTGTTCATATGTAGAGTTCAATAGTTTTTATTTTATATAAATCAGACACCATTGTAGAAAGTTAGCCTTCAAATTTACAGAATGTCATTTAAATTAGAAATTGTTGCGGTGGATGATATTTTTCTCTTTATTATCTATTTTATTTTTCTCAAGCTACTGTATCCTTATAATTTTTATTTAAACTACAGTATTTGGAAGTTAGGACACATCGAGGGTTGGTCTGGTTTTTAAAATGTATTTTCTTTTGACCTAATATGATGAACTCAGTAGAAAAGATCTATCAACAAATACAGTAATACTAATATTATTTGACTCAGTTGGCCTACAAACAAATTGATAAAACATATAGTCATAGTCATATATAGTCATAGTCATATAGTCATAGTCATATATACTTTATTGTCCATTTAAAAAACAGAAATGTGATTTGAAAACTGGCAAAATACAAAAATATAAAATACAATTTACAAAAACACACACAAAAAGTTAAGAGGCTAAAAATTGTTAAAATTAGATAAAAATTATTATTATTTAATTATATTATATGATTTATTATTATATTGCACTAACGATGACTTAAAGTTTATATAAAAGCATTAAAATTACATGTGTGAGCTATAAAAATAAACAAAAGCGGTTACATTTTATCTTTGTACTCTGGAGTTATATAAGTGTATAGCATTAGGTACAAACGAGCACCTAAACCGTTTTGTTTTGGTATTAAGTGCACGTAGTCTTATGCCAGAATTCATGAGAGCAAATTGTTTGTGAAGAGGATGTGTTTCATCATCAATGATACTTTTTACTTTTTTTAACACATTTTCTTTATACAAGGATTCAACATCAGGTAAGTGCTCTCCTACTAGTCTAATTGCTCTATTTCCTATTCGATTAAGTTTAATTTTATCTTTTTGCATTGTATTACCATAAAAACAAACATTACAAAAAAGTATTACACTGAGAATTACAGAGTTATAAAACAATTTAAGTATGGTTTTGTCAATTTGTAGGTACTTCATTTTTCTTAAAATAAACATCCTTTGGTTGGCTTTGCATGTGGCTTTATTTACATTATTTATCCAATTTAGCTTATTGTCAATTATACAACCCAGATATTTGTACTCATTTACTACTTCTATCTCATTTTCATTTATAATCAGAGGTTCTAAGGGTTCTTTAATTTTCCTAAAATCAATTTGCATTTCTTTTGTTTTCTTTATGTTTAGTTTCAGGTTGTTATTGCAGCACCAGTGATAAAAATCACATCCTAGTTGTCTATAGCTTGTTTCATCATTGCCAGTAATGTATCCAGTGATGACTGTGTCATCTGCATATTTTACTATACAACATTCATTTGAATTGGCTCTGAAACTGCTGGTGAACAGTGAAAACAACATTGGGGAGATAACAGACCCTTGTGGCGTGCCAATGCTAACAGTTCTTTTATCAGATAAAATACCGTTTAGTTTAACATACTGGAACCTATTTGTTAAGAAATTATATATCCATGAAGTCAATGTGTCGTTTACGTTCATTTCTTTAAGTTTGCGTACTAATGAACCAGGTTCAACGGTATTAAAAGCACTAGAAAAATCTATATACAAACATCTTACATATGATTTAGGCACATCTAAATGTTGGTAAATATTATGTAAGTGGAAGAGCACAGCATCTTCAACACTTCTATTACTCTGATAGGCAAATTGGAGAGGATCGAGAAAAAATTTCGTCTGATCAAGCAACTGCCTAAGTACAATCTTTTCTAGGCACTTACCAACATTGGATGTGATAGCTATTGGCCTATAGTCATTAAGTTCCTTGGGATTTTTTATCTTAGGAATTGGTGAGATACAGGCCGTTTTCCATTGATTGGGCACTGTACCACTTGCTAAACTCTCATTAAAAAGTTTGGTATATATCGGTGCCAACTCTTGGTTGCAGTATTTAATAACACGATTTCCAATTCCATCAGGGCCAGTACTTTTACCAGGCTTTACTTTGGCGAATACATTACGCACATCAACTACATTTATGACTGCATTGTTTACTAATGAAGTCTCATTTTCGCGGATTTCTGTGTCTTCATTTTCATTTTTGGTAACTAATATCTCGGATTCAAAACGACAGAAAAAGTTGTTTAAGTCATTAGCGAAGTTCTCACTTCCATGTACACGCAATATGGTTTCTTTGTAGCCGGTTAGTGTTTTAATTGCTTTCCATGCTGCTTTAGGATTTTTGTCTTTAAATTTATTTTCTAGTGTTTTTTTGTATTTCAGTTTGCTATTTTTTATACACTTGTTTATTTCCTTTTGAATTTCCTTGACTTTAGGAGTATCTTTTCCTCTATGCGCTATACGCTTATCTTGTAACAGTTTCCTTAGTTGGTTAGAGATCCATGGTTTTTCATTTGCATACATCTTTTTTGTTACTTTAGGTATAACCATATCAACACAAAAGGATATGTATGCTGAGATTGTAGATACCCTTACATCAAGAGTATCATCGTCATCGAGCATACTATCCCAATCAGTACATGCTAGACAGCCACGCAACTTTTCAACCACCTCTGTACTCCACAACTGCTGTTGTATAACTACTGGTTTTGACTGTTTTAATTTTGTCTTGTATTTTGGCATAATATGTATATTGTTATGATCAGAATTTCCAAGTTTTGAACAGATTTTGCTTGTGTATGCTTTTTTCACATTGCAGTAGCATAAGTCCAGTGTAGCACTGCCTCTTGTTTCTACAGAGATTGCTTGTTCATAAGTAGGTAGCACATCCTTCAAAGTGCATTTGTTGAAGTCTCCTAGAATTATTTGTGGAGCGTCCGGTGCCATTGTTTCATACCGGTGAACAGTACTGGAAATAGTCTCACTCGCATTATCAATATTTGCATTTGGGTGTATGTAGCACACTGTAAGGAAAATTTGAGAAAATTCTCGTGGTAGATAGAAGAACATGTTTATATGTTATGTTTAATTTACATTACAATTTACAAATTGCCTAGGTTACCTTAGGGTGAACTTTCATGGAGTGATATCTTAATAGGGTGATAGTTTAATAGATTGATTCCTGAATATGGTGAATGGAACTATAATAGGGGAAGTTGTTAATGGTTTCATAAGATGTATTTGTGTATTAAACATTATGTGTTGCAAGTATTACACCGAATTAAACATAATGAAGGTTTTAAATGCATTCAAATAAATAATTTAAATATAGCTAAATTATTTTTCCAAATAAAAAATATTATAGGACCTATAGGACCTACTGGCCATAATCTTTCATTATAGAGTTCTCTAATCATAGCCTTTCCATAATACCCCTTTCCTCATTCTGCCTTACCCAATCACAGCCCAGGTTCAATTATATGGTTATACAGTATCATAATTAATATATAACCTCCACCATCATACCCCCATACTATTTTAAATATAAAATGATAAATAAAAATGTATTATAGGCTATATAGCCTCAATTAGCCATGAATGATCCCTTTCCCTAGCACATCTAGCTCATGTGCACTTTAAAGAACCTAGTACATCTTTTGAGATGAGTAGAGGGTTACCCCGGTGTACGTTCTAGTACATCACAGCCACTGATCATAACTGGGCCCTCTGGGAGACCAGTCATTGACCGCCCAATATAAATATTTCAATTCAATAGCCCCACCAAAATCACATACCAGACAGACCTCAATCATAAGGTTATCCCCCTCCCCATCACCTTAACCATGGCCTCCAGATTTATTATAGGCTATCCTCAATCATGCATGACTCAATCAAAATTCAACACCAAATAAACAATAAACCATCACCTTATTATTTTAATGAGAAAGAGTTTGAGAGGTCAAATATTTGAGATAGATTCACTGATAATTAAAATCCCTATGTATTATCTTATGCTGACTTACATCATTGATAAAATAGTGACTCATTTCATTATAACACTACAGGTAGGGTTATGTTCAAAACCAAACATTCTTGGCTGGTAACAAATAAAAAACATAATAACAAAAATAATATCCATAGCTAAAAATGATGAAAATTATGTGTGCATTACCAAACGTTAACACCCAATTTTAATTCAAGTTTATTTATCTATTTCTAAACATAAAGAATATAAATCAAGTCAAGTATCATTTATTGTCATTTGTTTTAAGAAAAAACATAGAAATTCTGTTTGCTCTGTTGGCCGAAGCACCATACTGAATAATAAAAAAAATAAAAAGTAAAAACTCCAAATACACATTTAACATATAAATCTGTTTGATCTCTGCAGTATTTATTTTAAAATTTTCACTGAAAATATGCATTTGTTACTACTACTATGTTGTTTTATTAATTCAATTCAATTTCAATTTCTTTTTTATTTCGGAAATATCATCCATATTAATAAACTTATAAACAGAAAAAGAAAAATCTAAACTTAAGTATATAGAATGCTTCTCCATCTACAATACATTTTGGAGTTGTGGAGCATATGTTTGCAAACACAAGCAACAAGGATGTTACCACTATTCAACATACGTTGCATGAAACCATAGGTAGATTTTCGCATGTACTCATTAAATTAATATTTTATATAAAGAATCTATGGATCTAAAGTTAAGTGACTTGTCTTCCACTTTAAGTTAATATGTAATGTTGTAGTGTTGACTTTAAATCTTGTATTTGGCATAATAGAGAAAATAAATGTTTACTTTAGACTGACATGATCAAACATGCTAATAATTATTGATTGAAGAGCCGTAATCATCAAATTATCATTAAAGTATATAAGTGACTTGTCTTCAAATGTATTAAAGTAAAGTGAGACTTGTCTTTACTACCAGCTGTAGTGCTGAATTTGAATCTTGTATTTGGCTTAATAGATAAAATAAATGTTTACTTTAGACTGACATGAACAAACATGCTAATAATTATTGATTAAAAAGACATCATCATCAAATTATCATTAACGTATATAAGTGAGCTGTCTTCCACTTCAAAAAACATGTATTAAAGTAAAGTGAAACTTGTCTTTACAGTCTTTACTACCAGCCTTAGTGTTGACTTTAAATCTTGTATTTGGCTTAATAGATAAAATAAATATTTACTTTAGCGTGAAATGATCAAACATGCTAATAATTATTGAATGAAGAGACATAATCATCACATTATCATAATAACAATTTAGACGAAACAATTAAAGGGTGTGAAATGGACATTTCTGTCACAAAATGCTTGTTAGTGTAAAACAATAGGTGGTAGCTTTGATGTTCTTATTTGACTATTATAATGAAAAGGTACACTAGTTTAAAAACAAAAGTTCCTACTAAATACTGCTATTGTTATACCTGTTAAACACACCCAAATTAAAGACATTTAATCACTGCTCATTTAATATTATATTCTAAAGATAAAGACAAAATGACTTTTTTAAATGGGTGCAGTGCATTTAATAATTTATTTTACATGGATAAAATTTCATTAAAGTACTTATTTTAATCATAGAGATCTCTATGTTTTAATCCATGTCAATTATTAAATGCATCCATTTTTTTGTAGCATTATTCATGAGATTTCAGAATTGAATAAAAACATTAGGCTTAATTCTTGTAGTTTTGACAAAATATCCTTTCTTGATATAAATTGTAAAATATTTTCATTGACTGTGTTAAGATATATGATTCAATATACAATTAAGTTTGCCTTTTTCGCTGTTTGCTTGTGCTATTTAATAGCCCATCAACATAGTTAGAGAAAAAATAATATTTATATTACTATTATTTTTATTTATTTAAAGAAATAATTCATTTAAAAACAAAGAAGTCTGCCAAATTGTGGCAAAAACAATATAAAACATTTTTAGTAAAATGTTGCATGAAATTGACTACATTTAAACCTAATATCAAGGGTACACTTATACTCAAATATAAGGTATTTGTGTACCTGTATAACCATAGAGAATCATGTTATGAATGTACAGTACTGTACTCATGCACAGATTACTTTACATCCCTACAGGAAAATGGAGTTGTCTGTTGCCAACGGTTGCAAAAATTAATACCAATTAGAATTCTAAGGTAGATGATTCATCATAACAATAATGGAAGAAACCATTATCTTAATATTATTTCCATTTTTTATGTAGTTGTACCAAAATATATTTCTTACAATAATTAATTTGTTTGCTGTACAATGTTTACAATCATAATTTGATATAAGTTTTTAAAAATATAACTATAAAATGAAGTAAAATTATGCATTACCTCCTGAGGTGTGGTACTCAATCCTCTGTTAATTGTTATATGTAGATGCTATTGTGTTATAGCTGGTTAGCTATGAATAGTGATTGTGAGACTACAACAAAAGCAAGTAGAGTATTCATAATCACTCAGGTTCACACTAATAACAAGGGATAAAAGTGACAGTCATATGTTACTTGTCACTGGCTGGCTCCATTCAGATCATTGTATGGTAGCTAGATATTATTCCAGAGGAGTTTTATTAGTGATCTAGTCATTACATTGTGATCATCCCTGCTGTAGAGGTGAACAAGATGTGGACGTTAGTTTACATTTGCCTGGCATTAGCTGCCTTAGGAAACTGTCAGAATAAAACTACTACTAGGATACCTGTTACAGTAACGCAGGCAAACAAGTTAAATGTTACTGTGACTGTCTCTACTGTGAGTACCTCTACTCATACTGTGAAAGGATCCACTGTGAAGACATCTACGGTGTCACCATCAACAATTAGTGAGTATTTAATATACAGTACTGTAAATAATAAACCTAATAATATTTCCTAATTTTAAATTTTTCAAAATTAAATAATAGAAAATAGAACAACCTTAAGGACAAACTTATGCCAGAATTCTGTTTTCAAAACAAATTTGTAAATGGACAAAATAAAGATACTACATGATTAAATACATTAATTAAGTAATTAATACATTTTCAGTATATCTCTGGACAGTTAAGAATCTATTCTAATCTATGTTTGTAATTGTATTAATTTAGTAACAAATAATAAATATGTTTTTCAAACCATACAATAATTCAAGGAGGAATATACAGTATTGTATAAAAACTGCTTTCAATATAAGCTTTCTACAATAGTTAAAATGTTACAGTTAGTTAGCATAAATCTAATTTACTGACAAAAATGATATATATTAAGTCTTCATGGAGAATTAATGTACTGTACAGAGAAATTCTCAACCTTATTTATATTTTCTTAGGAACCACAGTGGTATACCACAAGTTAACATTACTGATACTGTTGTATATATACAGTACAGTGACTGATTTCAGTCAGGCTAACGTGTAGAATAATTTTTTAAATAAAATAATTCTTTTAAATGTAACATAATATATAATAAAGTACTTTTAGTGGGATATTTTGGAAAATACTCATAAATTACATTACTCCTTGTATTGGAATTTGTGTTTTATAAAATGTCTGAAAGTATTTTTATACTAATCCTGTCTAGACCAGTGAATACCTGAGATACTATGGCCAAGTAGAATTAATTACAGATAGATTGCCCCAAGTTTTTTTTTATTTAGGTGAATTATCTAAACTTTATTTTTAAAATGAATTTTGTTTATGGAATTTGGGAAAGTTGTTGAAAGGCTTACCTCAAAAGGTTTCTTCATGTGAAAGTATTTTATAGCTCTTGACTCCACTAAACCAGATTTAAGTTATTTATTATGGGCCTTTCATCTTGCTATTAAGTGCACTACTGTATATCATGGAATAAATGTAGGTGACATTATTAACTCACATAGCAACTACTGTAACTTTCAGCTTTGGAAATAGTAATGTATTATATGGACAGTTAATGTATCCATTGATCTGTTGAGAAATCTTAACTATGTTAATAGTATGTTTATAAAAAAATATCTGTGTTTTTATGATACAGTACCAGCCCAAACATTTCTATTTCTTAAAATAGATATTTTAACACATATTCGTTTATGGTTGTGGTGTTAAATAGCATAATTGACAACATATGTTATGTGGTACGTCACCTTTCACAATCAAACATGTTACAGTAGGTATAAAAGGTTATTTATTACATGTTCCGTATTTTGGGCAATCGTGACATTACAGTAAGCAATATCACTTGTAATTTTCTTCAACTCACCAAATACTGTACATTTTACAGCAACATTAAAAAAAAGAATCTGTTATGATTTAAATACCCAATGATACAGTACTGTAGGCCTATTATTAAGTTGTCACATAGCAACTACTGTACTGTACCTACTTGTTTTGGATGACAGAATTGTTGAACTTTTTATATTACTTTTAATGTTTGTTTAAACTGTGACATTCAGAATCTTTTGCCTTTGATTATATTCATTCAGTAGCAAAAAAGTAAATAAAACAAAAATTGAATAAAGAAAGTACCAGTACCTTTTTTAATTCCCAGCAATTATTGCATATTTGAATAAATGTTGTTTTTATTAAAGTAGTTCCTTCTCTAAATTGTGGTTATTCTTTACATTCTTTTTTCTTAGCCCAACTAAATATTGAATAATTAAAAATACCTTACCATTTAGAATTATTGCATATAAATGTACTATATATTATTTTTATTGAAGTAGTTGGAATGTGTTGTTCTTTCTCTACTGTAAATCCTGGTTATTCTTTTATATTCTTTTTTCTTATCCCGGTCAATACCTTTATTGTTTTCTGAAATCTTGTGGCATTTCTTTCTGGTTATTTTGCTTTTTGTTTAATTCTTATTTTATTAGTGTTTACAATGAGATCAAACCACTGGTCTCCAAACATTGAATTGTCAATATTCCATTGTATTTGCTGTTGGATTTATACTACATTTCATACAGTAGCTCAATGGGATATGGACATTTTAGTAATTACAAAATATACATTGTAAAAGCAAAACACCACGTTACATAGTAGCAATGCACTAAGTAAAATTTCCAGGAATTTTTTACTTTTAATAAGTCTACTTCTTCATCCATGCTTAAACATGTTTTATATCCTGGTGGAGGAAAGAATGTAGGCCCTTGGATTATATACCAAAGGGGATTGGAAGCAGATCAATTTGTCATTTTTTATAGCATTACAGTAGGCATACAGTACATTCAGTTATTAGTTGAATACTTTTGAATTATACCAAAAATGTTATAAAAAAAAAAAAAAAAAATAAAAGAATTATCAGTGTTATTGTTCCATTGTCAAAAAACCACAAAAAAAAAAACGTTATTAATTGTTAAACATTTTTTTTTCGCATGTTGGTTTTAATCTTTATTGTGGTCCCTAATTCCAATCATTATAATGCAACGATTTCGAAGTAATCACCAAAACTGACAGGTTTACAGTTACAGTTAGTGTGATTAGGCACGAAATGTACTAAATTCAATAAAGAAGCACAAATCATACGTTTTAATGTACATACTGAGAACACATGATATAATTATATATAGAATAGGCATCCTTGATTGGTTATTAGTGTATCCATTGAAATACGTATATTTTTGCTGTATCATTCTTTTCTACAATGTAATGACCTTTTTACATTTCGTACAGTAGCCAAGATTAGGAATAGAAATATATTAGATCCTACTGTAGGTGTGGGTTGAATAGACTTGACTTGTTTTGTGGTACCATGGAGAAATAAGTAATAAATAATAAATAATAACTTATTTCTCCATGGTGGTACAAATAACATCCTTGAGATTGTATAGGCACTGTACTTATATGGATATTTAGTTATGGACTCTTAGGTTTGAATACATTCTGTTCACAGTAAACAACTTGCACAAAAGCGGAGCTCAATCGGCCGCAGTGGCGTATACTTTGTAAGCAACATTGCACTCTGACCTGAATTGTTACTGCGTATCCTTTAGTGACATTCACACCATTTCATGGACAGAAAATGGTGCAGTTCCATTCATGATACGATTTTCCAAAACGACACTGCCTTCCGTTTTGGGAAGACAGTACAAAATTACTTTGGAAGGTAATAACATCAGGAAACACAAAGAAAATGAAACCAGAAGCTGATGAGATGATGTGCCGGGCATTTCACCAACACATGTGTACAAGTTTGGGAAGGTGGGTCACCCTGTTAAAGGAGCTAAATGTCAACTCTGATGGGCAGCATGTAAAAACACTGAACCTATTTTTGCAACGTACAATGTTAAGGTTAATTCTAACTTATTTCTCCATGGTTCCATGAAACAAAATATCTGTGAATGCAGATTTATTCCTTCAGCTCCTCAATTTTGATGTATATTTAGGGACCATGTCAACACTATTCTACTGCAGTAAATTGAATTGTATTCATCCAAAAGACAAATATAAGAAAAAAAAGATGAAAAGGCCCATCAACAAAAAGCTAAAAGCTTGTACGTGGTTGTGACTTAAACAACCATAAAACAGTTAATACAATAAAAAAAATACAGTAAAAAAAGTTACAGTAGCATCGGCATTACTGTGTAATATACTGAATAAAAAAACAAGATTAACACATGTTGGACTAGCAGAAACACCACCATCAGCCTATATTATCTATTTATTCTGTCCAAAATGGTTGAGTAGAGAACATCAACAATATTAATTTAGAAATGAAACAGTAATTTACATTGACAATACTAGTGACATACATACTTACATACAATAAAATAATTCATGTTCGAACAAACATTTTTGTTCATCCGTCACCTATAGCCTGCCCTGTATCTTATATCTTGACATTGTAGATTACTAGATATTTAAAGTAATACTGTTTCCATATAAAGTGAAGTATTTGTATTCATTTCAGGGGGTTTCCCTGCCTCCCTGATAAGCTTCATGTTCTCACTAATGTTTATTCATGAGAAATACTATAGCATCAAAGAATTAAATCAAAGAAAGGTTAAATGACCATCTAGTCCCCCTGATAGTTAATTAAGGTAGGTCTGTAAGCTATTACATGACCCTAATGCAACAATACTGTTACTTGTAACAATTCAGTTATTGTCAGCATAAACATAATACAGTACCCTGTACCTGGCATGTTCCGTGATTTATTGTGTTTATTAACTTATTATCTGTGTGCTTGTTTGCCTCCTTGTAGGCCTGTTTGCCTCCCCGTAGGCCTGTTTCCAAGGTGAAGATCATAGTGTTAAATGCGTAAATTTAAGGGGAAACCATTCAATAAATTCTGTCAATATGATTATTTATGGGCAATTTTTTTTTTTTCAAATCTGTGTGTCAGACAATGGAACTTGTTCTCGTTGATACAAACTGGTCTTCCATTAAAGTCTAGTGGGTATAATAAAATATTACAAGAACAAGAAGGGGTTGTCTTTGTCAACTTAAGTTCAGTATTGTATGTATATTTAGAAAGGTTAGGGTCAGTGCAGAGAAGTTAAAGGTGAATGGTTAGATTGGAACTGTACTAAGGAAAGGTTATTTAACAACTTCTGAGGTAGAATCACAAAGTTTACTCCATAGTGGAATTGTTAGATTGGCCTGGCTCATGTCATCAGAATGGCTTCTTTCTGGAAAACACTCAAGATATGCTTCAGAATTACTCAAATGTATGTTACAGTAGATGAAAGCCTAAGCATGTTGACACCATTAAAGTAGGCCTGGTGTCCTGCCGTGTTGCTCTTTTCTAAATGCTAATAGAGTATTTAGTGATCTCATCCTTCCACATTATTTTATGTTGTCTCTCAAATGGTTTGCCATCCATGGAGATTCATTAGTCACTGTACAGTCTGTCCACCTGCCGATGTGACCTACACAATTCCAATTGCTAATTTTAATTGTCAACACTATTAATATTATATATTATAATATATTTGTCTTTCCATTATTTAAATAACAGAAAGAAGAAGATACCAGGGCATTTTTCATAATAGTAATTGTTGTAATTGTATATACCATGATAGAGACATGTAAGAAAGAAAATGAAGAACAAATACACAAATTACAAACTCTCTCTCTTTAATATGTTATACATTACTGTATTCCCAACATTGCTTTTGCAGCTAGTTTTTTTTTACCATTGATCAATAGTAGTTTTTGGACGTGATATTTGCAATTCATTATATTATATTATTGAATTTATGCACATACAAAACAGTTTGTTTAAAAGGATAATCTTTTATCAACAGTACATTGACATACTGTACTTGACTTACTTACTTTCACTGTCAAGAGTATTTTTAATGGAGAAAAAAAATTAAGTATTTGGATGGATTTCACAAAACATCTCAAATGAAACCACTTAATCTCTTGTTACAATCAGTAGCATTATTTGTGTCTGCAATCCATTGTATTGATAGCTTCTGCAATTGACCCTACTGCCTACTTACACATTACCAGCATCTCTTATACAGTAGCTTTGCTCTGTATCATCATAGAGATATTCACTATAATATCTCTATGGTATCAGCTGACGACATCAGCCAAGCAGAAATGTTTTTCAATACACTAGGTTCAATATTATATAATGATGTATGTATTGTAACAAATCAACTGTTAAGGAATGCCATTTAATAAATTATATAATATACAGTATTTCAAAGATTGATTCTAGTTTCTATATCTTTATGCTCAATAGTGAGGGATTGGACTACAGTACGGCCGTTCCAAGGCAAAACCACGTAACTTGCATTTTGGTCAATTTTGAAATTTTTTCATTTGGGGAATTATTACAAATTTATGAACAACCTGTAAAAATTTCAGGTTTCAGAGATCATTATTTTTTTAGATAGTACCACGTATCTTTAAGCAAAAAACAAATAATTCTAGTATTTTCCAAGGCAAAACAACGTATCTACCAGATACGTTGTTCTGCCACGGAAATGCATACGATTTTCGCTTCAAATTCTCACAATCAGCTAAGTTACGTAATTTTTAGACAGAAACCGCTGATGCATGACAATATGCATAGCAACGATCTCAACTAAAAGTAAAAGATATATTAAACAATACTAGGCTTATTAGGCTAGACAACTAATTTAATGTATTAAAATTTATTCTAAGAATTAACTATATTTACGAAAAAGTTCATGCAAGCATGAAACTAGGCTAGGCTATTATTTTTGACAGACCTACCTAATCTAGCCTAGGCCTAGTATCCCAGTACTGTCAATGGAACTAGGCTAGGCCTAGGCTAGTAGGACGGCCGTTTTTGCATTGTTGTACGTGGGCCTTGTAGTAGCAGGTTAGTACCGTAGGTAGGCTATAACATAATAATGTAAGTCTATATCATAAATAGTAGATCAAAATGGCTAAGCCTAGCTTCAAATGCACTCTTTGTTAAGCCAACCTAGTTGGTAGGCATTATTAGTGATTGCAGCCCTCCCTGTTCTTCAAAAAGAGTTTCAATCCATTGTTTTTAAAATCATCACAGTTACGTTGTTTTGCCATGGAATGACCACAGTTACGTTGTTTTGCCACAGAATATCGCAGTTACGTTGTTTTGCCTAAGAAATGACTTTCATTCTATACACGTCATTTCCAAGGCAAAACAACGTATCTGTTAAAAGTGGTAATAACTTTTGATAAAATTGTTTAAATTATTCAACATTTCGTATTTAATAATAATTATTATTTATATATACTCATGCAAAATTTCACATCATTACGATAATTTGTTGCTGAAATGCAAACACTCAAACTTCAATTCAATTTTTCTCGAAAAGCAACATTTTGTAGTTACGTTGTTTTGCCTTGGAACGGCCGAGTAGCACTGTAAGAAATTATTAATTGAAATTTTTATATTATAAGACAATTTTAATATTAGATTAATATAATTTTTACGGTATTGTTATCAGAATCTGGAGTTTAAGTAATACTCTACCATATGTTCCATTAGATTGTGGATTACTGTAGATGATTTTTTAGGTGAATGTTGGTGTTATTAATTTTATTTTGTTTATAAAAATTATGAAATAATGTACTGTAGGTATTACTTGAAATTTATTGAAATCTGATATTGAATTGATATATAAAACAAAAACATTAAACAAAAGAATATACTATACATTTTTGTCCTTGGGTACGTCTTTCCCTTGTAAAATTGACTAAATGTCTGGGTTACGCTTGAATCAGAATGGCATTATAATAGTAAAAATAGAAAATTGTAATAATAATAGAATATTGTGGATGAATTGAGTATGACTAATTTGATATTGTGGTTTCTTTTTTCTAAAAAGTTTTACTGTTAGTTAATTTCATTGTTTGTCATCTGTTTGTAAGATAAAAATAGATTAAATTAAACAATTAAACAACAGATTAAACTTCACACACCCTCACCCCCTTTCTTTCTGTTAATCCCTTTCATATTCAATTATTTTTCCCCTTTGTTCACCAATTTTACTTTTATATTAAAATATGTCCAAATAAAAAAAAATCTCATCAAATGACTTTCTTGCTATTTGTTTAAAAAAAAATATTCTAAAAAAAATCATTTTACAAAATTGCATAATTGCAATCGTTTTAATTAATCGTTATTTTTAATAGTTTGTCAATATTTAATCAACGTACCAAAACATGAGAATGTTTATAATAATTTACTGTGCTTGTTTGTAGTAAAGTAATTCTATTGCCTGTGGAATGGCGGCCAAGATTTTTTTTGCCCTAAAATTCAGTTTTAAACCATATCATTCCTTGACATACAATGCCAGTGTATTATACTATACCATGGAGAAATCTCCATGACTATAAGTTCATGTTAAGTGCGAACCTGATATAATGTATACTGTACAGTAAATTAAACAACCACAAAATGTATTGATTGCCATTGTTTATGCTGCCTAATGGATTCATTTTCTTTTCCAATCGAAAACAAAGAAAGTGCTGTGTGCATAATATTAAAAAAACATAATTTAAGTAGAATCACAATTTTTCTTTACAGGTATTTAATATTTAAAACATTTTTTTTTATGATATTGCACTATAAAACTGTTTCTTTACTTAGTAATTTATTTATTTCTTTTTGGTGAACTCATAATGACACTGTGTTCCCATATGGCCCATTACACAACTACAACATTGATACACAAAACACATTAACATTAGTCGCCATCACATGTAGATATTTGAATTATTACACTACCTGTTGACCCCTTCCAGTACTAATGTATGTAATTACCAAGTCACATTAAACATTTAGACGACTGTAATCAGTTTAAAAAACATTTAAAAGCACTATATTTCAAACAATGTTACGATACTAATTGATGTGAAGCGCCGCTGATTATAATTAAATGTTGTATAAATGTGCGCTATACAAGTAATAATAATAATAATAATAATAATTACTGTTACTAAAGTTGTGTTCCTTCATCAAATTGATATATAGTACATAATATGTGATAAATAATTTTAAAATAGATTAATATATATATATATTAGATATTTTTATTTGGGCTCTGTTCAATTCTGAAAGGGTCTATCATCTCGACTAAATTGTTTAAGAATAAGCTATTTTACAACCTGTTGTGTTGCCAATGCATTCTAAGGTTACAAAGTTGTATTCTATTCTTCAGCTTAAGGAAACCATTAATAAAAATACATATTTTAAAATATTGGCTGAACTCTGTGATAATGAATATATAATATGAAAACTGTAGGTTGCACAGTACAAACGTTCATTTGGTACAAAATCAATAATAGTACAGCTATTGTATAAGCCTTTGTCAGAGAAGCATAATTGGTCGATATAACAAACATTTTTATTGATACAGTGAAATATAAATATTTATTTTTTTCCCCCATTATACAGTATACATAATTTAAAAAGGTAGTAAAGAAATAAGATAAAATAAAGGAAATGATATTAAAAATGTTTCCGAATTTATAAGTCAATTGTGAACAAAATTAATAAATGAAAATTTTAATTTAGAGTGGATAATGGTTAGTTAGGGATAATTTCAAATGTATTTTACTGCCATTACTGTCTGACCTATGTATGCAATTAATTTAGTAAGTATTTTTTTTGGTAATTAACCAAGTAACTGTTATTACATAAAATATTCATAAGCTTTTAACTACTGCAACAACTAAAATCATACATTATTGCAGTAAAAAGAAAAATGTAATTAACTGCAGTAACTGCAGAAGTCTTAAATTGATTTTGTTTTTTTAGAAATACCATTTTGAAATCTCATCCGGAAACTTTCTTATTTCCAGCGAATCCCTGCTTCGGAAGAACACTGAATGATGAACATTTTGATGATTTTAGTTGTATAACATCACTGACTTTAGATCAGTGTAGTACAATTAATATAAATTATTAATGGCAAAATATCTCTCTTTTTTCTAGGTTCTTCAAGCCCTTGTGATTCATTCAATGGAGGATGCAGTGATATCTGTTCTCCTGGCATTGATAATTCATCTGCAGTATGTTCATGCCCTGATGGTCAAAAGCTGGTTAATAATGACAAAACATGCGTTGGTGAGTTATTTATTCAAATTTAGTGATAATATACTGTACATAGATATACTGTACAGTAAAAAACCTTCTTTGGTGACACCTCTTCTTTGAGGACACCCCTATTCAGAGAACACCCCTATTACAGAGACCCTTTCTTGTGAACCAAATGATGGGCAATATTAACATGGCTAAATTAATTTGGGTTAGAACTAACTGTATAGATTGTCACCCCACCCCCATTCCCTACGAAAATTTCAACTTGAATTCCTCTACTTGCCGAGGACACTCTTCTAATACTGGAGTATTATGGTATTATTCAACTCTGTATAGCATACTTAAAACATCAGAATAACTACCCTCGACAAACCAAATTTATACACCCATCAACTTGAACAAAATGCACAATGAGAAAGTTCCCACTGTATGCCCCATATGGGAACATGATGTTGTTTGAGATGAGTAGGGATCATCTTGTGTGTGAATATTAATTGAAAATAGGGACCATCTTTTAGGAAGTAATCATAATAAATTATTATATAATATTTATTTGTTCATTTTTTTTACAGTATATACAAATATTAGGAATTAATAATTAAACATTACCTTTTAAGAGGAATGTTGGAAAGCAGAAGTTTGTGCATGTTACCCTTTAATTTAATTCAATATTAAAAAAATATAATATGTATCAATTTGATGTGCGTAAAGTTCTCATACTGTGTTCAGTGTTAAAGCTGAAAAAAGAATTGCCATCAAATTATTGAAAAGCCCCAGCAGAGACGTGTTACTGCACATTATATAACATTAAATAACCATTTCATACTGTAAATTTAAACTCACGTATAAGTGACCCACTTTAAACTGTAATATTACATAACTAGTATTAAATTTCAAATATTAGCCCAGGTACCCTATTATAATATCAAGACCTAGTCTAAGTAAGCAAATGATTTCTTTAATATTTTCCGACTTATTGAATTGGTTGGAAGAAGGCCAAAAAACTTGTTATGTTGAAATACTTTGACGTAATAATCTGCACTGTAATGCAACGTCACTGATTTTGGAGATTGCGCTAAAAATATAAGTCTCAAATTTAGTTATTATTTTATTTATTTTAATCCCTGTTAGTCAATAAATTTATTCTCATTATTCTAAAGTGAACCTCAGCATCAAAGCTCTGTCTGTCAAACTTTATGTGACAAAAAAATGTGATGGGCCCATATATGGACATGATGATGTCATATCACTACCATATTTGGACACACATCACACTGTTTTTGTCAAACTAGTTTGATAGTGTAGACAGATCTTTACACAAAAACCAAGTAGTAGTAACTATTTCCGTCACTATAAATATGTAATGCTTTTGTTTTAAAACTCTAGATGAAAGTAACTCATGTACTGGCTTGTTCAATTTTTACTGCGCTAATGGCAACTGCATTCCTGATCTGTGGGCGTGTGATCTTGACAATGATTGTGTTGACAATTCAGATGAAGCCGAGTATCTATGCGGTAAGTTTTACATAAAGTACAAATCATACCTACAGTACTGTACTTAATCGTATTAGGTTACTAAGGATGAACAATCAGTTTAAATACGATCCTGGTACTATTGTACTGTGTTTTGAGAACATGTACATGTGTTATTGCACATTTAAATATATCCTTGCCTTTTGATGAAGCCGAGTATCTATGCGGTAAGTTTTACATAAAGTACAAATCATACCTACAGTACTGTACTTAATCGTATTAGGTTACTAAGGATGAACAATCAGTTTAAATACGATCCTGGTACTATTGTACTGTGTTTTGAGAACATGTACATGTGTTATTGCACATTTAAATATATCCGTGCCTTTTGATTAATTGATTTCGTATCATGTGGCATTTGTTGTAAATGTAGAAATGATCTTGAATTGTTCTATTCAATGGCCCACTATTGTGCAGCATGATAGGTCGATAAATAATATGAAACTAACCTCTGACATGCCGTCTACAGTATAAATGTTGTGCTCCACACAAAAACTCAGCTCAACCTAGTTGTATACTGTACATAGCCATTGACGTCCAATTCAAAATGGTTTAATTTAAATACATTACATTATGACAGTACAAAATGAATGATGAATGTTTTGTGTTCATTAAATGGAGAGAATATTTTCATGAGATTGTAGTGGAGCTGTGGTGGTTAACATGCTTGCCTTCCAATTCCTAGTGCCAGGGTTGTAACTCACAACTCTTTCAACTCCACTCCCTAAGCCTCAAATGAGACTTAGTTTATAAGCACGATAAATTAAATACTTTATCCTTCCTGTAATTGGCGAGTTACTCGCTGTTGGATACGTATGAAAAACAAAAAAAACTGTTCCAATCAACCTATAAACATTTACTTTATTTAAATTGTATACCATTTGACACAGAACTTGCTGTCCACAGACAATGAATAATGAGATGTTAAATAATGATTATCATATTGTTTTATTTCCAGCTTTCCATGAATGTGGTGATTCCGAATTCATGTGCGATAATTCTAGATGCATTCCGTATGTATGGCGTTGCGATTATGACAACGACTGTCGAGATAACAGTGATGAAGTAGATTGTCGTAAGTTTCTTATAATTTACTACGCAACAATATATAAATAATATAAATATAGTCATTATTGTGCCATATTGTAGCGGAACAGGCACAAGCAACAAGAAATGATTTGAACTTTCTACTTCTGGTTTGAAGGCTCAAACAGCATATACTGTACCATTATGATTTGGTGGTTAGGCCAACATTGATTAGACAGTGGCGTAACGCAACTGGGAGCAAAGTCCTCTGGTTTTGCACTCATGAGAGGCCCTCTAGCGCTGGGAAGTTGGATTGGAGCTACCCATGCTCTGGAGCCCCCTAAGCTCTAGGGACCCTGAGTTTAGCCAGAAAGTGCTCATAGTTGTTACACCACTGTGTTTAGGGTATGCTATCACCCTAACAAGAACCACACAGTAGGCAACTCAACATTTTTATCATCTCCAGTCCTGTATCATTCACAGTATAGGGTTTCTCTCTGCCTGTCAAATTAAAATGTACATAATTGTTAGATTCAACCAGTATTTTTTAGGAAAGCAATTTATCATACAGAACATCCAGGTATCAATTCAACCAGTGTTTTTGTCATATTTTATCAATTGTGACTCATAGCGGACACACCCCTGTAAATGTCAGTGCATTGTAATGTTGTTAATTGTGTAGGAAAAAACCAGCTGTGAAAGTCTGTAAATCAAATAAGATATTTTGTACTCTTCAGTAACATTAAAATGCAATATAATATGATGATGTACTGTTAGCAGTTAATAGATAAAAAGGAGACAGATAAAACTTCTAAAAGAGCTTTATGAATATGGAATAATATAATATTTAATACATTTATTATGTTTATAAATGTGTTAATTCAATTCCACTAAGACATGAGGAAAATGTATTTGCTCATATCGATGTGAAAAATATATTACCTTTTAATCTTGTTTTTCTTTTCATATTTGTGCATTAAAGTTATTATAAATTACTAAAATCAGAGTATGATTTGTTTTATTTCTAGCCTTCCCAACCTGCGAATTTGACGAGTTTACATGTGGAAATGGCAGGTGTCTAAGCTTGGCTGTTGTCTGTGATGGCGCTAATAATTGCCGAGATGCCAATGCCACTGATGAAATAGATTGTCGTAAGTTTCATTTTTGGTACAATTTATATTTAAAAAGCATATATTACTATTGCATGCCATGTGACCCACAATCATCCAATCAAATGACAGGTGATATATTTATGTGTTATAAATAACACTAGGCTGACTGGTTTCTGTACAATACATTATCCCAAACAAAGCCCAATAATAGAGTTGCATACCAAAATACCAATTGGTTCATTGTTAGCAGCCCTGTGGTTCGATCAAATTTTTTTCTGAACGTAACCCATTCCAGGTTTTCCTCATTTAGCACCTTCAAAAAGGGTCTGTTGAACCATGGTTGAATGGTAGAATCCCTTAGGATGTACACATACAAAACAAAATACAAATACAATTTATATTAATATGTACAGTGTATAAATATATATTTTAAAGTTTTGATAAAATTTATATTGAAAAGACAAGATTATTATCATAACAATTTTGAATAAAAAATTATTAAAGGCTAAAATCAAAAGTAAACACATATTTGTAAATATTTATTATATTATATTAATACTGTATTAAATTATTGTAGTTGCATATTGTATGTAAATTTGAAAATCTGCTGTTATTTAGTCAAGCATGTTACAGAATTAGTTACGCTTATAGACATCTTCCCTGTATTGTTTCTGATTATGTACATTACAGTAAAAAACAAGCTGTAAACAGTGGCGTAAGGCAGGGGAAAAGACCCCTGATTAAGCACTCATAATGGGGGTAATTGCATTATGCTCTGAGTCCGTTACTTCAGCTCATGGTGCCACTGGGTTTAGCCAGTAAGTGCTCAAAGCTGTTATGCCACTGGCTGTAAACAATTTTAGAGGAATCCCAAATCTAATCAGTGATCATGAATAATTTCTATATATAATATGGATTATCCATTGTGCATTCAATTAAAATATATATATCTATACATAGATTTTTGGTCGCAGATTTCTAGAAATTTCTATAACAATGAAATACTATTCCACATTGACAGACGTTGGCATGGATATCATAGAATTCAATAATAACCATTAAACTTAAAAGCCTATTCTTAAGTAAATCCTTGATAAATACAAAGAGATAAATACGGTAATACACTGTTCAATGATGTTTGTCTTGTGTTTTATGGTGTAAAACCCTAGAACAAGGACACTTCATTAAAACAGTTTAAAGGCCTTTCCATACAGATAATAGATAACAGAAACATACATTGTACTACTGTGTACATGCAGTAAATAAAAGCCAATACATACCGAATGCCCACCGTGTGCGTAATATTCCTAGGATGCATGGTGCCTGCACACAATTTTTTTTTCGTACATAATAAGTTGGGGTCTCCTTGTGAAAGATAGCCAAACTACTTTCTAAAATATAACTAAACCTAACCCTCTAAATAAATAATCTATTCTCTCACTATAAAGTAAAAAGAAGTTGGTCATGGGATTCGAACCCCATACATCGACATGCAAAGTCCATAGTCTAATTGACTCGACTACACAGCACAGACGGAAAGCGTTTGCATTAGCGAATTGTAGTTAACTCAATTCTTATGGATATGAATAATGAATATTCATGTTTATTTTGTGACGTTTTATGAGAGGTCGCCCAACTTATGTACGAAAAGAAATATCGCTCCCTGCACTACCCATCATAGCATCGACCCCCCATGGTACGCCCCTGTCTTGTAAGTGACCACAAACAGGGAACCGTGTACTCCAAAAGCTTTCTTGTTGTATTGATCTTTTTTTTTCTTCTTTTTTCCCTCTTACGTAATTTGCTGTTTGTAGTTTTTATATAATTTTCATAGCATTGTAAATTGTTTAAGCAATTAAATTACACTGTCATGATTATGGGTAATTGAAAACAGAAGAATTAAATTATAAATCCCCTTTTTTTCAATTAATCTAGATCCTGTTTCTAGTATTGTTTCATAGATAAAAGATTACTACAATACATTCTTTATGCCTTGAATATGTACTGTAAGCTCCTGTATACAAAATGACACTTATGCATGAATAGAGCCCAATACAAATTTTAACTTTGATCATGACTCAATCACTCTGAAACTGAGTGAGATACAAAGTGCACCCTTATTCTCACCTGTTGTTTTTTACATACTGTGCATTTTCTAACAGTCGGGACGATTCGGGCGTGTCCTACTAGGTACTAAGCACTCGTTAGCTCAGTATGTAGACCTGTGAAGCAGAGGTTGCAAGTTTTTTAATAAAAGAGAATAAATTTTGTTCGTGAGGTTCAATCAATCAATCAAATATATTTTGATTTCATAAAACCATAGTCAATAGTTACGACTATGATAAAACATATGGTTATCTACAGGGAACTCAAAATAAGTAAAGCTTTTAAGCACAGACCCTTGAAAAAACAATAAAGTAAATAATATCATTAACAAGACAACAATAAAAAGAATAAATTATTATTATTATCAATTAAATTATTTTAAGAATATGATAAATAGTGAAATATGTTTGAAAATGAGATAAGTTGACCAATAAATGTTTTTTCTTTTTATAATTAGTATTATCATTTGGTTTTGGGTTTATCATTTTTGTCATCTCTCTATTTGAATGATATGATAACGTACTTATTTGCTGTGCAGTGCAACACGACAATACAATACTGAACCCCCTTTTTTAAACCTTTTATTATTTTTATGAAAGAATAGAGACATAATTACACGTTTATTTCTATGTTTTAGCTTCACCAACTCCTTGCCCTGAAAACTATGACCGCTGCCCTAACAACAACTTGTGTATTCATGAGACGTATTATTGCGATGGTGACAATGACTGTTTAGACGGATCAGATGAAGACCCAATTACATGCAGTAAGTTACATCATTATGTCATTAATAATGATTCATTTATTATTATTATTTAAGTTTATTAATAAAAGCAAGTCTTAAAGCCAAACAAGCAAAAGAGAGCCACTATAATTTAAGGCTAATGATAGTAGTGGAGCTATAGTTTGCGGGTTAACATGCTTGCCTTCCAATCCCATTGATTGGAAAGCCAGCATGTTAACCACCAAGGGTGGTTCAATCCTGACCTAGTTTCAGGGTTGTAACTAATGACTCTTTCTATTCCACTTTCTAAGCCTTAAATGAGACTTACTTATATAAGCATAATAAATTATAGTTTTCATCCTGTAGGCCTATAATTAGTGAGTTTCTATTCTATTAACAAATTAAAAAATACAATTTGTTACAAATGGTTCTTTGATGTTTGCATTTATAATAGAAAATGGCCTAAATTTATTCCAACAGTAGATTGTCAAATAGATTTGGTTATAAATAATAAGAGTCATAGAACATGATGTCTTTGAATCCATGACTTCATAGTTGTTGAAAAAATGATGAAATATATTATAGTTATTTTGTACTGAATTTTATTTACATACACTTATCTGCATCATACTGTATAAATTATAACATTAGGCCTTGTCTTTTGAGGCAACATGAAATCTACAGCTCACTTAAATGTGATTAACTTGGAAATACAAATACCATCTCTAAAAGTGTAATTTGCAACACACCTGCAAGTTTAAAAAGACAATATACACAATGTCTTAACTTCTTTACGTTTCTTTTTTAGGTTCAAATGAGTGCCCTGAAACGTACCGCCGCTGTGATGATTCACAGCGATGTTACCCAGGTAGCTGGTACTGTGATGGTGAGGCTGACTGTGAAGATAGTACTGATGAACCAGCTGATATTTGTGGTACGATTTCATGTTTTGCTTTTGTTATATCCTAGAGTGGGCTTATACTCGCATCAGTATATTTCTATAGAATAACAAATGCCTGTTTTACTTTAATGGGAAGAATTCCTAGAAGGAATGATAGACCCCTGTCGGTTTGCTCTCATTCGTTTTTTGCCATTTGGCCTAGAAAGACATGTGTCGGTCACTTTATAGGTATTTTCAGATCCATGGAGTTATCGCTTCATATCACAAGCAAGGTCATATTATAATTAGCGTCATAACAGCAAAGTGTTCAGAATCGCTTAACTAACGCACTGTCGTAAGAAATGTCTTCCACTAATCTGGTTCTACTACGGAGTTGTAAGCCGCTTACGTTACGAAAGCACAACTCTGGTCTGAACAGGCCCTATAGTAAAGTTAGGTTTGCGATACTCTATTGTGCTTATTCCTCATGGGAATCTTTGTAAAAACTTTGTAATAAATTACCTGTTTTACCTGGTACTTTATCACCTAGAAGGAATGATAAACCACTGTTCATTTGTTGCCATAAGTGGTTTTGTCAGTCAATGACTATTTAATTTAAAATATTGATATTTATTGCTATAGATTCACCTGACTTTACTTGTCATACGGGGTATTACACTTGCCAGAATAATCGTTGTATCCCATTAAGTTGGGTGTGCGATGCAGAAGATGATTGTGGAGATGGTTCTGATGAAGATGACACTGCTGGCGATTGCTGTAAGTAATAATACATTTTCGTTGGTCATACAGACAAACAGTAGAGTAAGGAAAAAGAAAAGAGAGGTGAAACCAGAAGGCAAGAACTAGGCAATCTCTTCGGAATAAATGTTTATTTGTGGTCCTTTGTCTCTCTCAACTAGAGAACTTTTAGCATGTTACTACAGTATTTACATACAATATCCTGTAATAGATTTATAATTGACCTTAAATACAGTAAATCACATAAAAATGTTTGTTATTGTAATTGTTTAAATTTAGAATCAGCAGTTTGTGAACTCTTATCTTTTATTATGTTTCCTATCTAAATTTGTTTTCTATCTATCTAATTTTTTTTTAAATTGTTAAATGTTGTGATTTTGTTTTATTTTTAGCCTCAGCTACCTGTTCTGCAGGCTACTTCACCTGTACGACACCTAAGCCAGGCTTCAGTCGTTGCATCCCTGATCGTTGGGTGTGCGATGGTCAAAGTGATTGTGAAGATGCTGAAGATGAGCATACCTGTGGTAGGTTTTACTGAAGGGACTATGTCAATATTATTCCACTGCAGTTACTGCAGCAACTACAACTTGTTTACTCTTTAACCCGTGTGCAAATATAATAATAATAATAATAATAACTGGTACTTGATATAGCGCATTATGCTGAAAGCCTCAATGCGCTTTACAAAGACAGAAAATTTTGAAAAATTACAAATTAAAAAGGTGGGTTTTGAGGAGAGATTTGAAGACACTGGTGGAAGTAGCCTGACGGATTTCAATAGGCAACGCATTCCATAGAGAAACGGATGCCGAAGAAAATGAACGATTTCCATAAAACTTAGTGGAGGGATGAAATATATGGGCAAGAAGAGACTCAGATCGAGATCTCAGAGACCGCTTAGGAACATAAGGTTGAATAAGTTCAGAAATGAACTTAGATGAAGAATTATGAAGAGCTTTGAAAACAAAGAGCAGGATCTTGAATGTAATTCTTTGTGTTACCGGAAGCCAGTGAAGCTGTCTCAGCACAGGTGTGATATGTTGCCTTATGGGGCTTTGAACGACCAATCGGGCAGCTGTGTTCTGGACTCGCTGAATTTTAGAGATATCCTTTGCTGGTAAGCCATAAAGTAATGAGTTACAACAGTCTAGCCTTGATGTAACAAAGGCGTGAACAAGAATCTCAGTTGATCTTGAATCCAGGTACTTCCGAATGCTTCCAATTTTACGAATAGCGTGAAGCCCAGCTTTGCAGATGTTATGTACCTGATTGGACATACAAAGCGTTGAATCCATGACAACTCCAAGGTTTCTACAGGATGACGATGGTTGAATGAAAGAATTACCAATCTTAACAGAGGCAGTCCAACACGCAGGCTTAAAACGAGAAGAAAAATGAATAAGTTCTGTTTTAGCATCATTCATAACCAGGTTGTTAGATTGACACCATGCTCTGACTTCGGCAATACAGGATTCAAGTTTACTGACAGCAGAATTACGCTGATTAGGGTTGAAAGTGACATAAAGCTGAGTGTCATCAGCGTACGCCATACACTTCACATTGTGAGATTCAATAAGGTCAAGTAGTGGGGCGGTAAATAAAATAAACAGAAGAGGACCAACCACAGACCCTTGTGGAACACCAACTGTAAGCAGAGTCGGGTTCGACAAAACATCCTTGATGACAATGGACTGGGACCTATCATTTAGATATGATGCAAACCAATTATGACCAATTCCAGAGATACCGTAACGTGATGATAGACGATGTAATAACTGCTTATGGTTGATGGTGTCAAAAGCAGCACTGAAGTCTAAAAGGACCATAAGAACCTCATTATGGTTGTCAAGTGCAATGCTAATATCATTATGCACAAGAAGAAGTGCAGATTCTACACTATGGTTTGGACGATAGGCGGATTGTCTAGTGGCAAATAACCCATTTCTATTCAGATATGATTGCAGCTGACTGGACACAACCCTCTCAATAATTTTTCCAAGGAATGGAAGATTGGAAATGGGTCTGTAACTTGCAAATTCCTCAACATCCAAAGATGGCTTCTTTAACAATGGTGTTATGCAGGCATGTTTGAGTGAAGATGGAAAGATACCTGAGCTCAGTGAATGATCATGTTCCTGCATTGCATCCAAGAGAAACCAAAAGTGGTGTAATGGCTATTATCGCTCACTGGCTACACCCAGGGACCGAAGATCTTAAGGGGCCCAGAGTATGAGCAGCCCAATGCAATTAGCGTTGAAACCCCCTTTAGGAGTGCTAAAACAGAGGTCTTTTCCCCCTGCGTTACACCACGGAATATGCCTATAACATAATGTTTTCATGTTGTATTGTTATATGCTTGTAGTGAGAGGAACTTGCAATGCAGGAGAATTTGCATGTGACAATGGACTTTGCATACCAAATGTTTGGCAGTGTGATCATGACAATGACTGTGGAGACGAGTCAGATGAATCAGCTAGTTGTGGTATGTAATTTTTCTTATGTAACTATATTAAATAATAGGCTGTTTTTAATCCTTTTAAAGCTGTTTTAAACTATTTTAATCTCCTGAATCCTATTCAATTTTAATACCTTGTCATTTTTACACCGTGTTTCATAACTTATATTTTTTTTTGTGCAATTATGTGTGTGTACATAATATATTTTATTGTATATCATTATTTTACTAATAATTGTCAATCTTCAAGAAGAATTTCTGTTGTTATTTTATGATGATGATGGACAAATAAAGCATTTCAGTATTCAGTATTCAGTAAATATAGCCTAAATTTTTGGAGATATTTGTATATATGCTGTATATATGGAGCTAGGGTCCTATTAGGCATCTGTTGACTCTTATGGCAGCCCCTGCATCTAGTATCTGCCTCAGATATATTGTCTTATGCCTCTCCTCTGATTAAGGTGGACACTGGACGAGAGAAACACTTTATCAATGATAGGACCAATCCTTAGGACCAATCAATTTTGTTTTATATTTGTATGTAAAAGAATTTATTTTCCTCTAGACCAGTATATTGATAGTTTTAGTAATTATTTTAATAATAATTATTATTAAATATTAAATTAAATTGCGAATTTATGAATAACAAAAATTATTTTTACTACCTAGATTATGGAACATGTGGAAGTAGTGAGTTTACGTGTAATAATGGTCGCTGCATTACTCAAATTTGGAAGTGTGATGGATATGATGACTGTAGAGATGGAAGTGATGAATCTGATTGTAGTAAGGAACCAATATTTAATATATTAAAAACCTAGGGGAAGATCCAGGCGAGTAGCACAAGGCTATGTGCCTCGTGCCCCGCTCCACTTTCACAGAATATTGTTAATTGATAGCTAAAGCTCTGTCTACACTATCAAACTTTATGTGACAAAAAATGTAATGTACCCATATCACTACCATATTTGGGCATATCACTACCATATATGGGCACATTATACCTTTTTTGTCAAACTAGTTTGATAGTGTAGACAGAGCTTTAGAAATAATAAACACCAATTAAAATATTGAAATTATCACAGCTTAGATACCCTTGCCCATCATAGAAAATGGAGAAAATGCATTACCTATGTGTTTTTTAAAATAAGCATACAGATACAGGTTTAGCTGCAAAAAAATGTCTCTAATGTTTTAACTTAACATGATATGAAGTCCTTATAATTTACCCATAGAATCAAGTTTATTTGATAAAGCTAAACGATGGCGTCCAATATTCATTTAACCTAAAGGTCAACTAGATTCTCATTGTTGCCACCCCTACTACTATAAATATGGCACCCACTATAATAAGCATTCTACATGGAATAATGTAAACTTTAAGTGAAACAATCTGCAATTATTATTGTTGTTATCCTCAGCTACTGCTGCACCAAGTTGTCCATCTGGACAGTTCTTATGCACTGATCTGACCTGTATCAATGATGTATTAGTTTGCAACAGGCTTTACGATTGTCTTGACCAATCAGATGAAGCACATTGTGGTGAGTAAATAAATATCTTCTTTTATGAAATCAGGACAGAAAAATGTTTATAGAGAGCTTGATTGTAATATGATCAATAATTTGATGACTTATGATTCAAAACCAAAACAAACAGTGAATCATTGCTACATACATCTTACAAAAAAAATTAATTATATAATCAAATTGTCACAAAAAATATCAATATCAGTAACTTTGAAAAATGAATTGTATTTAAAAGGAAGCCTGTTGAGGACAAGGCCGTAGCGAGAGGTTAAAAACAGACGAGGCCAAGCTGCTTTAAATATAATTATTAATATAAAATAGGACGATCTCTGCTGGGGAATTAGAGAGGGTAGTGAAAATTAACAATTTCAGATAAGGCGAGCCCTTTGTCTGCCTCATGCTTTGGCCCTGGAGGAGACAACATTTGAGAAAGGTTGAAAAAAGTACATGATAATATAATAATTACAATATTATTTTACAGATATAAATGAGTGTGATAATCCATTTGCCAGTCAGTGTGCACAAGACTGCGTTGATCTACCAACAAGTTACATGTGCGTGTGCAGAGATGGGTACAGACTTGCAGCCGATGGCAAGGCTTGCGATGGTAAATAATTCAGCATATGTACATAGCATTGATATTGACCCCCCACTCTCTTTCATTTTCAAGAAAGCATCCTTTAAAATAAGTAGAATACCTATTAATGGGACACTTTCACACCCCAACAAGTGTCTGCAATGCGGTGGGTGATATTTAACTATGTGCTTATTAGTCCTTATTAATTAATTGAACATGAAAATATTGACAATTGTATTGACAATTCTCATAGGGAACATATTTAAGAAATACCTAATTTGACATACATATGTTCAAATCTATAGTGACTTGTTTATTTACAGATATTAATGAATGTAATGAGACTCCTTGGGTTTGTAGTCAGGAGTGTACCAATGCTATTGGAAGTTACATTTGCGGGTGTGTCAATGGATATGCATCAGAAGAGAATGGTGCTAAATGTAAACACATAACTGGTAAGTGTTGGTTGTAGTATTGAACAACAAGTAAACTGAATTTACATACAGGTAAACTGAATTTACATACAGGTAAACTGAATTTACATACAGGTAAACTAATTTACATACAGGTAAACTAATTTACATACAGGTAAACTGAATTTACATACAGGTATACTAATTTACATACAGGTAAACTGAATTTACATATGAGTAAACTGAATTTACATACACGTAAACTGAATTTACATACAGGTGAACTGAATTTACATATGGGTAAATTGAATTTACATACAGGTAAACTAATTTACATACAGGTAAACTAATTTACATATGAGTAAACTGAATTTACATACACGTAAACTGAATTTACATACAGGTGAACTGAATTTACATATGGGTAAATTGAATTTACATATGGGTAAACTGAATTTACATATAGGTAAACTGAATTTACATACAGGTAAACTGAATTTACATACAGGTTAACTAATTTACATCCGGGTAAACTGAATTTATATACACGTAAACTTCATTGACATACAGGTAAACTTAATTTACATACAGGTAAACTTCATTTACATAAGTTAAGCTAAATTTACATACAGGTATACTGAACTGAAAAATGTTTTATTAGTGCATGTATCATATACTTGTCATTTCAGGTGGTGACCCATACTTATTGTTTAGCAACCGTTACTATATTCGTAACATCACAGTGGATGCACATGTGGAAAGTCTTGTAAGAGATGGCTTTGAAAATTTAGTGGCCTTAGATTATGATTTGACAGAGGGCAGGATTTACTTTGCCGACATTTCAGCAGACAGGATGTATCGTATGAATATGGATGGTAGTGGTGAAATTGAGACTATTTTGGATCAATACGTAGGTAACGTAGAAGGCTTAGCAATTGACTGGGTTGGAAGGAAAGTTTACTGGGTGGATCATGCTCAAGACGTATTAGAGGTTGCAGAATTGGATGGTTCGATAAGGAAAACACTACGAAGAGAAGGCCTCTTTTCACCCAGAGCTGTTGTTGTTGATCCAAAGAATGGGTAAGATTCATTTAGCTATTCTGTCCAGGGATATAAATAGATATGCGCTTTACCCCACATAGAACTGTACCTACATCTAAGACAAAAGGAAACTGTGTTTAAAGGATTTATTTATTTATAGGAGAGAGAGAGAGACGCACAACTTAAGCGCCTACCCCCTTTGATAGCTACACTATGAACTATTTATTGACAGACAGAATAATAATTATTATGTAAGCACTCCCCGGCTATTTAAAAGATCATGTATCCGCCTCTGTAGTAGGTGTGTTATAAAACAATTAATAAACTTATTTTCATTTGTATTAAGATTTAATTAGCTAAATAGCTATAGACCCTTATTATATCACCATTTGTCAATTATTGTTGTTTTTGTTGGCAATACAAGATACATTATTTCTGAATGAATGGTAAGACTGTTTTAATTTGTTGAAAAATGTTATTTTCTATTCACTCCTCATTCATTATTTATATATTATTGTATTTCAGACACGTTTACTGGACAGATTGGGGGTTAAGCAGTTACATTGGTAAAATAGGTATGGATGGTAGCAACGCAACTGAAATCCACTCTGACAAGCTTGTGTGGCCTAATGGTCTCACCATCTGCTACACAACTAATAAGCTCTACTGGGTCGATGCCCATCTTAACCATATTGGGTAAGTCACTAGTTTTAACAGTTTTAAGATGCTTGGATTAATTCCTTAGCTATATTCACTACCAGGATTTTCTCTAGCAATCAAATTAGTCCTTATTAGTCTAATACAAGATTTTGCCTATAAATTAAGTTCTTATCTTAAGTTTGCTGTGTGTTTTGAAATGTGGTAACTTGGTGGGTACTATGTGTATTCCAATCCCAATGCCCAGGGTTCAATCCTGACCTAGTGTTGTATTACTCCTGACTGTTAAACTACCCCACTCCTTAATTTATGCCTCAAGTATGACATAGTTTGTAGATATGATATGTTTATCCATTCATTAATGTAGCTTGTTGTTGGAAATGTATTAACTTTTTTTAAATAAAAAAAACCATAATGAAACAGATAAAATAGTGGATCATGTATTCCGTTTAATGCAAGTCTTTAAAACAAGTTATCATAATTATTAATTTTGTTGTTAAAAAATAATTCTTGCAGTTACTCAAACATGGATGGAACCGACATTAGATTCCTGTCAACGTTCGTAAGTCATCCATTTGCCATAACTGTTTTTGAAGAAACACTTTATTGGACCGATTGGAACACAAAAACTATTAACAAAGTTGATAAACTGCTTGGCGGAAACTACACTCAGGTCGGGGGTACCATACATCGTCCAATGGACATTCACATTGTTCATGAATTAAGACAAGATCCAAGTAAGTCGCTTCAAATAAATATTTATAAAATCAAAAATTCAATAAGACACAAAAAAATTGGGTGAGTGAGGGAAAATGTTATAATCAAACCAGTTGTTGATGAAAAAAAAAGTGTATGTAGCAATACTGTCTTTAGTTCAACATTTTAAAAACAAAGTATATATATATAGTTTCCCGAAAGCTCTGCTAACTTTTCTGGCTGTTTTACTTTATCATTTTGATTTAGCTTTTCGCTTTTTTTTTGTATCTCCATTGAGATCCAGCCACTGATACCCACAGCATTGTCATTTTTTCAGTAATTTGCCTTTGGATTTATATTTATATATATAATTACAGTACCAAAGAAAGTTATACCTCACACCTATTGTTATTACAGTATATATTATGATGACCATTTTACTAAAAAAAAATATAGTACTGTACTGTACTAACTCTGGTGGAATGTTCAATTATAAAGCGACCTACGTACGACCACACCTGTTCACAGGACCAGTAACCAGTAACAGTAACTAACTCTGGTATAAGCCCATCCCCAAACTTTTCATGCAGGTTGTTTTTTCTCTATTTTTAAACTTATTTGTGTAATCATAATTTTATTTGTAGGTATAATTAATCCCTGTGGTAATAATAATGGTGGATGCACTCATCTGTGTTTGATTTCTGCCATTGGCGTTAATGGAGCTATGAGTTTCACCTGTGCTTGTCCAGATAACTTTGTACTGAAAGCCGATGGAAAAACCTGTCTTGAAAATTGTACAAACCAACAATTCCATTGCAATGATGCCACAAAATGTATACCCAGCTACTGGAAGTGCGATGGTGAGCGAGACTGCAAGGACGGATCAGATGAACCGGCCACATGTCGTAAGTTTTTAACTCACTGGATCAGTTGACAAATTGATCATTATTATTTTATTCAAAACTTGTGCTATGGACACTCAGGGGCCCCTGAGTTATAGCCACTGATTAGTTGACTCTCTAGTTTAATATTACTTCTATGGCATTTAAGTTTTTCTTTTTGTTTTCAGCACCGCCTTCCTGCTCTCCTGGTCTGTACACCTGCGCCAATAAAGAATGCACTTTTCCCACGTATGTTTGTGATGGAGAGGATGACTGTACAGATGGTAGCGATGAAACTGGCTGTGGTAAGATAATAATAATAATAATGATTGTCTTTTACAGCGCATTATACAAAGCGCTTTGCACACAAAACTGTTCATGAAATATCTTAGGATAACCAAAAAAAAAGATGATGCAAAGGAATGATATGGGAGTTGTGGGAACAATAATTGCAGTTTAAGCTGATGTGGGGTTTATTCTGGTAGGGTCATAGTCAATGACACTCTTTTAGGGATTTTTTGGCATAGGCATGCCCAGCTAGCCTTCCCCCCTAAACTTTGGAAATTATAATACAAAAGATAGGACTTTAGATTAAGATCAGCCCCATTGTTGGATTCAATCCTTTTTGGCATTAGATGCAAACAAAACTATAAATAAATATATACACAGTACCCTCCAATTTTTTTTCTTCTATTTATGTCCATCCCGTTATCAGAGCTTCCATACATTAAAACATCTTCATCTAGTTCAAATGTCATTGTTTATATTTTTAGACGCATCTGAATGTAGTCCATGGGAGTTCAGATGTAGCACAGGTAATTGTATTGAACAGAGAAATGTTTGTGATCAGACTAATGATTGTACTGATGGATCAGACGAGGCTTCTTCAGTATGTATGGGTGAGTAATTTGTTATTCAAGTAATCTATTGTGAAAAATACTGCTGTATTCCATGCTCGGATATAATCATACATCCTAATTTATGCTGAATTTAGTTACAAGACTTAGGTAAATACATCCATGCAATCGGAGTATAAATCTCACCTGCTAATTTTCCAAAAATAGTCTTACACTGTATAATTATAAGCAGTACTGTTTTCGTCCATAGTATAACCATTTTTTGTTTAACCTTTCTCGCGCTGTAAAGGCAGCAGTTAATTCTTTAGGCCTAGAAAATGGGGAATTTTTTTTTTACTGGAGATAATTATGGTTGTAATTATCATACAAATCAGAGGCCAGTGGCTGTATTCACCAGTCACACTTAAGTTTCACTTAACTCAATAAATAAGTATTTCCCATAAATTGTATTGATTTAGATAGGAGATTTGTTTAATTTTAAGGTGTTTCCCTTAGCCTAAGCGTGAATGGTGAATACAGCCACTGGAATCTATGTATGTGGTATAAACTAAAATTATTTGTTTCTCGGTTAGTGGAAACATTTTCACTCTCACAGCTTTCCTCTCTTTAATTAATAATAAAAAATGTATTTGTCTGTTAGGTCGAGAATGTCAAGATGGATATTTTACGTGTGATAATGGCTTCTGCATTCCTGACTCTTGGGTTTGTGATCTTGATGATGATTGTGGCGACCGAAGTGATGAACCGCACAGTACTTGTCGTAAGTGTGACAATTCATTTGAAAATAATACACAGAGATGCCAAGGCCATATTAAACCTATTAATTTAATTTGATCTCAAAATTTATTATTTGTATTATTCCAAAGGCAACTGAAAATGATAATGTTGTGGGTATCATTGACTGTATTTCAATTAGTAGAGTAGAAATAAGGTTTCACCTCAAAAAAATTGCAACAAAAGGTTTTTCAACGGATTTTGGTAGTATTGAGTGTACTAAATAACAGAAAAAAAGTCTCAAGAATTTCGACCACCGGAAAGTGTTTTTTTTCAAGATGGCCGCCAAAATAGATAAAAAGTTAAAATGTCCATACCTCCTAAACTACTTGGTCTATTGATATGATTTTGGTACCAACATACTCAGAACATACATATTTATATTCGCTATAATAGAACATTTTGGCCAAAAATGACCGGAAATACCATTTCTGACAATTTGACCTTTGACCTTGATATGTTGTATCTTGGTAACAACTGACCGTAGGGAAACAAATGATGGCTCAAATTGTTCAGAATGTACATATTTACATTTATTGTAATGAGACATTTTGTCAAAAAATGGTTGGAAGTAAAGGTTATTGACCTTTAACTTTATCTGTGTATAATTTCCATATCTCGGCAACTATGTGTGGTAGAGATTTAAAATTGGGCTCTAAATACTGAGAATATACTTATTTATATTTACTCTAATGAAACAGTTTGACAAAAAATGACCAGAAACGACATGTTTGACCATTGACCTTGATATGCTACATTTCGATAATGACTGACTGAGATACACCTTTTATGGCTCAATTTGTTCAGAATATAATTATTTTTTATTTCGTATAATGGTCTAATCTACTTATGAAATAGAGAGCTTTCCTGGGAATCAAATAACTGTAATATTTATAAAGACCTTCAGAATATGAGTTCAAGTTCAAATTGTTCAGAACATACTGTATACAATCTTAATAATAATAGTAAATAAAAAACCGAAAAGTAAACAAAAACAAATATAATAATAACTTTTAAATTTCTAATTATGGTATAGCAGCAATTGATTAGATATTGTGCATGTATTTAGTACGGCATCTTAAACAACTGTTCCAACTTCGTCTTCATCATCGTCATCAATCTCTCTATCTACGTTGTTCCATTCTTCTAGTTGACACACTCCCCAAACTGAAGTACATGCCAATCCATAGCTTCTACAACTGCAACATACATCCAGTAGTTACAATGGATGATTTTATATCCTAAAACAGATTTCAATCTGGTTACATTAATCACTCTAGTAGGCCCATCTTTTCCTTTGTCTAATCTGAAGTACATTTCTCGGTTTGTTGTATTTACATGATACAGTAAAAGTACCAGTAAGTCCGTGTCTTCTCCAATCAAAGTTACTGTATTATGTTCAGAGACTTCAACTGTTGCCAGAGCAATGTCAACATCGTTTTTTTTGTTTTTTTTAAAACCATATTTAATGAGGGTGATCCATCCAGCTATTGCTGATCATTAGGGACCCTCAGAGGTTCACAAGACAAACATATACACAAGATGCTCTACGTAAACAAAGTCTTATTACAAGTCTTTGGGAGTGGAGTAATTTGGTCCTTAGAAAAAATCCTGACATGTGACGGGACTTGAACTCAGGACCCTTGGAGTGGTAGCCAAGCATCATAACCATCAAGCCACAACTCCACTCTTTTTTCTATAGCTCATATGAAAGCATGTTGATAAATTTGTGTTTGTTCTCATGCCTTGACAGGAATTCTTCTTTCTTTCCATCAAATTCAGTTAGGACAAATCTCTCTAGACGATGTAATGAAATATCAAGTCCGTTTCCACCCTCACTCTTCAAAGCCTAAAGACATCTTTAGGAAGGCAAATAAATCAATAAATTGATAGAAAGTAACCTAGAATATGACACTGATGTGTGCCGATAGTTTCACTCAACCGCATCAGAAATTTCAAACTATCGAGGAGTTTGGATTAAAGGCCATGTCTATTCGTTTTGGAGCCAAGTCACTGGATTTCCCAAATAGCTACAGATGCAAGCTGTTTAATAAGAAAGTTGCTGAGGGTAAATAATTTATCAAACCTCAACAACTACTACCACCAACCTCATCTGCTACAAAATGTCACAGTCTTAGAGTATACTATCAAATCATGCAATGGATAAAGAAAGATAATACCATGGATGCTACCAAGTCGGGGAAGTTTTTAATAAAACATTTGTGCCAATAATGACGATTGAAACTGCTGCTTCAGAAGAACTTTTGAAAATCATCCATTGTAACTGTACTACTGGATGTAAAACTGTATGTTGCAGTTGTAGATGCTATGGATTGGCATGTACTTCAGTTTGGGGAGTGTGTCAACTAGAAGAATGGAACAACGTAGATAGAGAGATTGATGACGATGATGAAGACGAAGTTAAAAAAGTTGTTTAGGAAGCCGTACTAAATACATGCACAATATCCAATCAACTGCTGCTATACCGTAATTAGAAATTAAAAATTATTATTATATTTGTTTTTGTTTACTTTTCGGGTTTTTTATTCACTATTATTATTAAGAATGTATACAGTATGTTCTGAACAATTTGAACTTGAACTCATATTCTAAAAGTCTTTATAAATATTACAGTTACCCAGGAAAGCTCTTAATTCCATGGGTAGATTAGACCATTATACGAAATAAAAATAATTATATTCTGAACAAATTGAGCCATAAATAGTATGTCTTAGTCAGTCATTATCGAAATATAGCATATCAAGGTCAATCATCAAAAAATGTCGTTTCTGGTCATTTTTTGTCAAACTGTTTCATTAGAGTAAATATAAATAAGCATATGCTCAGTATTTAGAGCCCAATTTTAAATCTCTACCACACATAGTTGCCGAGATATGGACATTCTACATAGATAAAGGTTAAAGGTCAATAACCTTTACTTCTAACCATTTTTTGACAAAATGTCTCATTACAATAAATGTAAATATGTACATTCTGAACAATTTGAGTCACAATTTGTTTCCCTACGGTCAGTTGTTACCAAGATACAACATATCAAGGTCAAAGGTCAAACATGCAAGAAATAGCATTTCCGGTCATTTTTGGCCAAAATGTTCTATTAGGGCAAATATAAATATGTATGTTCTGAGTATTTTGGTACCAAAATCATATCAATAGACCAAGTAGTTTAGGAGGTATTGACATTTTAACGTTTTATCTATTTTGGCGGCCATCTTGAAAAAAAAACACTTTCCGGTGGTCAAAATTCTTGAGACTTTTTTTCTGTTATTTAGTACACCCAATACTACCAAAATCCGTTGAAAAACCTTTTGTTGCAATTTTTTTGAGGTTGGCCCCTTTTTTTCATTAGTTCTACTCTACTAAATAGAGAAATGAAAAATAAAACCACTAATGTATAACACAGCCAAACACTATTTCTTGTTATGAGAGGACAAATTTTCGATATGATTAAGATAAAAAAGGATACACATTAGGAAATATACCACAGTAGAAATAACTTTGTTTTTATTCTTGAATGTTTTAATTTGACCTTCAGAATGAATAATTAATATAAAAATCTAAGCGCTAAATGTTAAAACCATATCAAATAATATCACCTACAAAATATCTTTTTGTAAATTAAAATGGATTTCTTCTTAATTTTCTTGTTTGCAGAGTCTGCAACTTGTCAACCGGGATGGCAGCCTTGTACCACTAACTACCGATGCATACCTTCATATGCTTTCTGCAATGGCTATGACAACTGCAGAGATAACAGTGATGAAAATCCAGATTATTGTAGTAAGTCAATAACCTAACCTTAACACATTTGTATTCCATAATCAAGATTATTTAGAGGGTTAGGTTAAGTATATTTAGGAAGTAGATCAGCTATCTTGGTTTTATTATAGAAAATAATGTATTAGGTAATGCATTATTCATGATTTCTGCCTTAACCTCATAGGAAAAAAATAATGCCAGTCAGGCAAACTGAATGCCAATTTGGTGTTTCTATGTAGTATACTGTACATTTATCAATTTTGAAATTACTGTACTTACGTTTGATTACTGTTTATTTTAAATTAGGTAACCAACAGTGTGATGGTGTAGGCGAGTTCCAATGTAGCGATTCCTCTTGTATACCTCTACGCTGGCAGTGTGATGGCGATGAGGACTGTGACAATGGTGAAGATGAAGTTGGTTGTGGTAAGTAGTCTAGTTTCTCATAGAAATAATAAATTAGCTTTCCGTACCATCGCATCTCTATTTTTATTTCATTTCCTTGTTGTATTACCTTTCCAAGTCACAGGTTTTATATGTTTTTTTGTATTTCCCTGCCCCCTTTTTAAAATTGTTAAATTGTTTTTTAAATTGTTCTGCATCAGAAGAAGAGTATATACATATAGTAATTTGATCACTTTTCTACAATCCGGCAGACTTACTGATGTTCCCAACATTTTTGTATTAAATATATATTTTGTATTATATGTCTTTATGGAAAATAATTGAATTGGATTGCATTTATCTTTAATATTTGAATTTGGTTATTAACATAACGTTGATGTTGCTAGCTCATCACAAAGGGACGAATGAGATCAGGTTTTTTCCCTTTGATTCTAATTCTAAATTAAATAGTATTTTAGCTGATGAATCTCATATTCTCAACAATAAGTTAGTAGTTACCAGATCTGGAAGATTAACAACAATCCCAGTTAAAACAAATAGACATACATTTTCATTCTTACCTAGCGCTATTAGATTACACAACAATGAAGTTTCAAAGATAGGTCATTAGGTCTGTTGTATTTTATATTGCTTGATCAGTTGTTGTTGTTGTTGTTAGTTCCAAGTTGATCACTAATGTGAATATTATGTGTGTATTGTTTTGCTTGTGTTTTTCTGCCAAGAAAACAATCATCATTATACTATGTATGAATGACGTAATAAATCGAATCTGAATCTGAATAATGAAAGAATATGAAAAGACTTTAAACTTGTTGGAACTCTATCCTTTGATTTTTACAATCATTTGGGAATTACCTTCTTTTCCAGCTTAAATACTAAATTATTAATATTTGTTTTATTTAGCGCCTCGCGAATGTTCTGAAAGTGAATTTACATGTGTTGGCACGAGCACATGCATTCCAAGTAAATGGGTCTGTGATCATGAAGATGATTGTGGCGACAATTCAGATGAATACGCTTGTCGTAAGTATTGATAATCATATATCATAATAATAGAGCGAGTGAGTGTCCAAGCGGTTAAGACAGTGGAACCGTAATTACGAAGTAATTACGATATTCCCGAAAAAAAAGAAGAGTGTATATATCAAGATCTGTGGAAGAGTTACAAAAACTATGGTGAAGCAAATTGATGTGGAGTGTTTTTAGCTCGAGTGAGTGGCCAAGCAGTTTAGACAGTGGGACCGTAATTACGTAGGATTTGAGGCTTATTCGTTTCATGGTTCTGGTGGTAGAACAAATCTTCTCGGATAAGGACTATAAACCATAGGTCCAGTGTACACATCTATCTCATATGCACTTTAAGGAACCTAGTACATCTTTCGAGATGAGTAGAAGGTTACCATGGTGTGCTAGTACACACACAGTCACTGTCACTCACAGCCATTGATCATAACTGGGCCCTCTGGGAGACCAGTCTTTGACTGAAGAGGTCACTCAGTATAAATAAATATGAAATAAAAAAATATACCAAACTGACAAATGTACAAAAAAAAACATTTTTCTTGACAGGGGTTATCATAATAATACTAAAGTTAATGTTTGTTCTATCTACAGTTGATCGGTCATGCAATTTTGACCAATTTCAGTGTACTAGTGGACATTGTATTTCAAAAGACTATCAGTGCGATGGAGATCCTGACTGTCAAGACATATCTGATGAAATAAATTGTCGTAAGTTTTAAAAATCTTTTAAAAAAAAATATAACGGCAAATACATTACACTATATAAGTGGCAATACAACCGTTGGGCCATAAAAAGGCAACATTTTAACTCAGGACACTTGAATTAATAAGCAAGGTAACCACCATTACATAGCAACTGTAGCTATATAAAAAAAGTATGTCGTTTTATTTATGTCAAAGTTGATACCATATTTATTTGTTTGTTACAAAATTGTTGAATTTACCTTTTGTTTTTTAAGATATCAAACATAGGTTTAAAAATAAATTTAAGTTAATTTTTGTAATATATAATATATATATATATAATTGTCACCCTGTTTTGCAACTCTTTACATACATCATTTAATTATATAAACATTTTTGAATATTTATTTATAACTGCTTCATTTACCTTCTTGTAAGTACAATTATATTTTTCTTTAGAATTATCTATAATTTGTGTTTATATATTTATATAAAATTATAAAATATAATCTTTATATATTAACAAATTGTAATTTTTGTTTATGATAGCAACACGGTATCCAGGTGGCCATTATTGTCTGACAACAGAATTCACCTGTGCCAATAAGCTCTGTACTTTTAAGGAATGGGTTTGTGATGGAGAGGACGACTGTACAGATGGCAGTGATGAATCCAGTGAGGCCTGCTGTAAGTTTACACACATGTTTCTATCATGAGCTGCTCTTGATCAATGGGTTGAAAGGAGTCTCCCCTATCATGAGCTGCTCTTGATCAATAAGTCAATCAAACCCGTAGCAGGATTTGTTTGGACTTGTTAGGCTTTTACCATCACTTCTGCAGTTTCTAGTTTGATAAGGGTATTCCTGAAAGAGGAGTTTGTTTATTCATGATTGTGTAAAGATCTAAGATTACCTATTAACTATTCGTTTTGTTTGTATTTGTTCAAGCTGTAATAGAAAGTTTTGCATTTTGATATCCATAATTTCTTATTATTCTTTTATTTTTAGTAAATGTTGACTGCAATGAAGATGAATATTTCAGATGTGATGGACCCAGTTCAGCATGTCTATCAAAAAGAAAGCAATGTGATGGGATTGTAGATTGCCCGAATAGTAGTGATGAAAATGACCATGATCTATGTAGTAAGTTGGGATTTTAGAGAGATATTCTAATATAAATTTGTTTATTCTGTGATCTGTATGGATGCAGGATTATTAAGGATCAATGTAAATGAGTCCTGTAGAATACCATTTGGTATGTACAAATTACAAAATACAAAGCCTAGTCCCCAACAAATTGCTGAGACCAAAAAAATTAGACGCATAAGAGTGTGCCTAAACAAAATCCTCCTGTGAATATATGATGGGAATGTGTTTTTTTAACCACCACAGCACATTAGGAGAAGATTTACTATTGCATTTTGAAACACACCTTGAAAGACTTCAGTTGGTTTGGGTGACTCTCTCTTCCTTTTGAGCATAAACACAATTTGAATGTCATGCAGGCGATTGTTTAAAAAAAATATATACAAACCTTGTATTTTTTGTAGATCCTGTAGAAATTTGCACAGAAAGTGAGTTTAAATGTGCAAATAAAGATTGTATTCCACTGACTCAAGTATGTAATGGTGTAATCAACTGTGCAGACATGTCTGATGAGCAAGGATGTGGTAAGTCTGTTGTGGGGTAACTTAAACCAGCTTAAGCTATGTCTATCAGAGTTCTATCGCTGTTGTGCTTTCAAATTCAAACCCAAAAATTACATTTAATATCTCATGTTGTCTGGTGTGAAGTTATTTCTATCTCTAATGTTACATTGTGAAATCAATCGGAGTTAACATTCTGAAATAAGAGAGTTAACTGATCACACAAGCACTTGAATAAAATTCGGATCGGCTTAACTTCATTCTATGCATGTTTAACATGTGTGAACACATCTAATATTGTTTTTGTGTAGTTGGTCGTAGATGGTTGTAATGTATACCTGTAAATCTAGTTTTTTATATGGTTTGTTGTATCAATCGGAGTTAACATTCTGAAATAAGAGAGTTAACTGATCACACAAGCACTTGAATAAAATTCGGATCAGCTTAACTTCATTCTATGCATGTTTAACATGTGTGAACACATTTAATATTGTTTTTGTGTAGTTGGTCGTATATGGTTGATAATGTATACCTGTAAATCTAGTTTTTTAAATGGTTTGTTGTAATGAAGTTTGATTTTTGTTTCTACGTTTAAATTGTTTTCCAAGAAATGTCCTGTTTGTTTATTTAGATGGTGACAATAAATTATTATATAGATTTTAATTTATATAGAGCCCTCTATCAAATATTATTTGTTGGGGTTGGTTGTCTTTTAAAATTGTTATTTTTATTTTGGTTGAACTTATTCTACTATTACAATAAAACTAGGGGATGGTGATGAATATGAACATTTTTTTATATTGGTAGTAGTAGTGTTAGCATTGTCATTATTAATCTCCAGTTATCTCAATTTATATTTTATTTTTTATTTATAAATTTTTATAATGTGTTTTTTTTTAATATGTGTAATATGTTATGATATGATATGTAGTGTACAGAGAGCAAATTTCACATTCATTCATTCTTAGTGCTTGTTCAAAGTTTATTTATACAATATAATATATAATATACAATATTATACAATATCTTTTGTATTCTTTTCCCCCAGCAACTGGTAATTGTGATTCAGATGGTAATGGTAAATGTGAACAAGTGTGTGTTGATCTAGATCGAGGCTATGCTTGCAGTTGCAATGATGGTTACATTGTATCTCAAACTGATGGAAAATCATGCGAAGGTAAGAATATTTATTATTAATTAAAGATATATTGTCCCCTTGAAAAAATAAATTTGTTTAATGTTTTTGTTGAATATGCCATTTTAATGTCACATAATAGGTATTCACTTTGACCAAAAATTGGATTGACAAAAAATTATTTACCTGAAAAAACTATAATTTAAAGCAAACAATTTTCAAATTGACTGGAAGTTTTGTCTTTTTATAAGTGAAAACATAATTTGTTTAGGTTTTTTTTCTACAGAAGTGATTAACTTTATTAAAACTGTCAAATAGTCTTTTTATCAATCTTCATTTTTCATGTTTTTGGTGGACAATACATCTTTAATCAAACTTTATTCTTTGTGACGACCTCTTCAGTACAAGACTGTTAACCAAAGCACCCTGCGGTACACGATCCTGATTATCACCCTGGGAGACAATCCCCTATACCCTACTCTTTTTAAAATAGTGTAACAAATTCTTTACCATGCACATGACCAACGACTTTACCTTCTATCTGAAAGATGAGGCAATGTAGCTCTTTCATACCCAAACTGATGACAACCTCACCTTAATCTTCAAGGGCAGATCTGGGGGAAAATATTAACTACTTTTTGATATCAATTTTTGACTGGCTATTAATATTATATGTTAGTCCTCTATCATGGGTTCTCACCTGATCTGTATTATTAAAAAGAAATAGCCCATTAACCTAAATTTAAGATTATGATTATTTATAATATCGATCCTTCTTTGATTGATTGTCTCCAAATAAAATGTGAAATAGGAATGTGATTATTGTCAAATCTGATTGATAATCACCTAGGGATGTTTTAGATAGAGGAGTTGTAGTCCTTTCAATATAAGGGTAAATAGGGCGTACAGGGAGTGAAGTAATATGATTGATCATTCATTTCCTGTAACCCTATATTAAAAGCTGTAGGCATTGTGTAACAATGCATGACTTTATATAAGTCTATCTATTCCATCCGCAGGGTAATTTTCGACTAGGGTTCAGTGATGCGCGACTGTTGTCATATCAATGTCAACATTAATGTATTCTCCTTTTCTTTTATAGATTATAATGAATGTCTTGATAATCCATGTTTTCAAAAATGCACCAACACAAAAGGAAGTTACACCTGTTCATGTGCTCCTGGCTATACCGACTCTGGAAAAACAGATACAGATAAAAATCAACCGGACTGTAAAGCAAATGGTAAGTTGAAACTATTTATACTAAGCTTTTTGGACTATTCTGGTAAATCTTCTATCAATGTATTTCTGTGTAATGTTAGTAGTTAATGTTATCACTATATACTGTAGGTATTTTCACGCTGCTGCTCTAGCCAGCTACGTCCCATGAGGACTACTCATTCAGATATAAAGCAAGTATCAGTTATAGTATCTAAGGTTGACAGTTTTGTGACTTTGTAAACTCGACTATAATTTATAGATCCCAGCTGCTGGACCCAAAAAACGTCTGGAAAAAGAGAGTCTATGAGGGCTCATGGTTGAACGATTTTGGATTCTCGCCCTTTGATTGGTTGACGCGAATCAACAGACTGGAAAGAATTTTCTCACTCTATAATATATCACTCTTTGCTTGAAGTCATGTTGTCTCTAGAGGGTATTCAGTTGCATGCCTTGAGGTCACACACACAGCACATTAAAGTTCAAAATTGACCATTCTTAAATGGGCATGTGATTCATAATTAAAGAACTATCTTTGATTTGTATGTATTTTTGGGATTAAAGGACATCTTTTAATAATTAATCATAAATATATCTGAAGAAAGAACAATGATTAATTTTAAAATGTCGAGCAGGGTTTTTTGTAAGAAATATTTCTTGTTTATATTAATGTTCCCGAATTAATTCAAATCAAATCATATATAAATAAATCATATATAAAGTTGTTTAAAGCCTGTTAAATAAAAAGTTTTGGAAAAAGGAGAAAATGTTGCGCACACAATTTCCATATTGACCTTAAACAGGTTTCTTGTCTAGGGCACAATAACTAAGAACATTTAAAAATGTAATTTTAAACATTGACAAGCCCATCAAATTATTATCTTTTTAAGGTTAATTAGTAAAGTATGTAAATATTCTGATATTGTAATTAAAATATATATATATAATTTTAGGTGGAAGACCACAGATTGTTTACGGTGATGGAAACACAATTAGACAATTTGACCCAGAAAAAAATGAATACTTTCAGCTGATTGGCTACCAAGCCAAACTGCAATCAGTGGATTATGACACCACAACAAGTAAGTAATGATGTCTTGTTTACCTAATATGGGTGTGACCGGCCTGAATAGCTATAGAGTCTTTCATTAGTGTCTACTATAGTACAATGGGTATGAAAAAAAAACTTTCTATCCATCCTCTTAGTATTGGAAACATGGTTGGGATTAAACAACCCTGCTTACCGTTATAGTCGCAATGTTATTTGCCGTTTTGGTATTATAAATGGTAGTCTACTACGTGTAGGTGTATGTTGGGAGGTCTGCTTCCCAAGCATAATGTTCTTTATATTTTTTATATATATAGATTCTTGGACAAGTTTGGTTATGAAGAATCTTTTTTTATTTAATGCGTTTTTAATCCATAACAAGCCTACTTAAATAATTTATTCACCTATTATATCTCAGATATAATTTACTTTATATGTTTGGTTATTGGGTAATTACATTTCCTTGTAAAAGTAAGTGAACCTATACATTAATTTGATATCTGAAATAAACTTATTTTTACCTATTATATTGCAGATATTACTTATTGGATAGATGCCGGTTATCAAACAATCAATAGAGGGCGTAATTACGACAACTTGTTAATTACTCCAGAAAATCTTGAAATTGATAATTTACAGAATCCATATTCAATTGCTGTTGACTGGATTGGGCAGTAAGTATTTATGTTGCGTTTCTTTGTTAATAGACTCATTGCATTGGAAATGTGCCAATTGATGGCAATGGTTTATGGTTCCCTGCCATCACTGCATGGTGAATCTAAAGCTCTGTGTACTATCAAACAAGTTTGGCAAAAAAAGTTTGATGTGCCTATGGCAGTGATATGCCCAAATATAGCAGTGATATGCCAAAATATGGCAGTGATATGCCCAAATATGGCAGTGATATGCCCAAATATGGTAGTGATATAACATCACCATGTCCATATATCACATTTTTTTGTCACATAAACTTTGTACACAGTTTGAAAAATTCAAATGTTTAATCTAATGACATCTTTTTAGGAATATCTTTTGGACTGACCAAGGCATAAATGAAGGTGCACCAAGAGTGAGGCGGGATGCTGAATCTGGACCTAGAATTATGATGTCAAAGGTCGATGGACGTTATGTCAAATCGATTATCAACACTGGGCTTGGTCTTCCTGGTGACATCGTGGTTAACCCTGATAGACGGTAAAAATAGTAGCAATATCATGCATATATACAGTAACTACATATATGGACGTTTGCCGATTCAAATACATTTTTGGAGCTGTAACTTAGTTGTTACTACGTATACCATTCCAAATTCCAGGGTTTAATACTGACCTAGTGCCAGGGTTGTAACTCACCACTTTTTTCTCTTTCCATTCCACTTGACAGTGATTCATTTCTAACGAAAGAAAATGAAATGAAGCCTCAAATAAAGCTTAGATTCATCCAGTAATTAGTATGCACTATTCTTAATTGCTTTTCATATATTTTTTCAGACTGATGTATTGGACCGATTATGCACCAGCATCTCCAAAAATTGAGTGGTCCTGGATGGACGGAAGCAACAGAATGCAAGTTGAAAACATCCGTATTGTTGAGCCAACTGGATTGGCTATTGATTTTGCCAACGATGGTACTGTATATTGGTGTGATATTAAGGAGAACACTATTGAATCCATGGCATATGATGGCAGTAACAGACAGCTTTTGGCATCAGGCGATAGTAAGTATACAATTTATGCTATTTGATTGGTTGATAGCTTTATTAGTAGAATTTTGTTAAAGAGTAATATGATGGTAAGCTAGCAACAGAAAATTCAACATCTGATATTTGAGTCTAATTAGGGTTATGTATCACAATTCTCAATATCTGATTGGTTAATAGCCATAGTATATTTCCAAATATAGTCATAGAATTATTTTAAGAGGTTGCATGTTACATAGATCTTTCTTAGTATATATATATATAGTATATTTGATTCTTGTTATATTTCAGATCTGAGGAACCCATTCCAATTGGATGTGTTTGAATCATCCATTTACTATGTTACTGGTGAAGTTGGAGCCTCGGGAAATATAATGAAATTGGACAAACTTGGTCGCGGAGTACCAATTGCCATCTCGGTAGGAATCAACCGACCGACATCCGTTAAAATGTATCATCCGGCAAGATACACTGTCGCTGCTGGTGAGTTGGAAATCTACATGGGACTGCTGACTCTTGTAGTTACAGTAATCGTATTACTTTAGCAGTCCCTGACCCAATTCATCTTTGTACATTGTATATTATGTTTTGTTGGTCAAATAAATAAATGAAAATACAGTTAGAGATCATTTCAAAATTGGTCTACTGCATTTACTGCAGTAAATACGTTTTGTTTAATGTTCAAGCAATTTATACAATTTTTGATTGGGCATGTATTAAAAATGTATTTATTTTAAAATGAAATTTATTTTTTTCTAATAATCAACTATTCAATGCAAACAGTGGTTGAAATTGTATGCATGAGTGATTTTTTGAATAGCGCCCCCTATTTTTGTCTTAGATTTTAGCCAAGTAATAAGTTTTTAGCAATAATTGTGTATTATTTTAGTAATACAAAATCAACTAAAAAATATGTCTGACCCTGTTTTCCAATTAGTGCTGTGCTGGTGTAACATCATTATTGTTATATTCAGTTTCAACCACCATAGGCCTAAGCATAGTTTTAAATGTGGGGTCGAAGGCATTCTTTAAGATGAATTTCTACTGGATAGATAATGGACAATTGACAAATAAAGCATTTCTGTATTTAGTACACTATCAAACTTTATGTGACAAAAAAATGTGATGTGCCCATATATGGACACGATGATGTCAGATTATCAAACTAGTTTGATAGTGTAGACAAAGCTTTAGAATATCAGAAAGATAATATTATTATTAATATTATTAAATCCTTTGTTTTTTTTATAGTAAACGCATGCGAGAATAGCAAGTGCAGTCATCTGTGTATCCAGATACCACCAACGTTTGATAATAAAGCAACAGCTGGTTACAAATGCGAGTGCCCTGATGGTGATTCTTTTATACCTGGTAGCAATACCTACTGTATATCAGGTAAAGATCCTGTTGCTTCACTGAATAACAGATAATAAATAGATCATTAACGATGATGGGATAATTAAGATGAGTTCTCAATGTCCTGTATTCAAATCTTCACTCCCAAGCCAGTATCTCAAGTCTTTCTATAAGTTTACTATATTATATTTGGTTAAAAAGTTTGATTGTGTCTAAAACGTACGAAAGTTCTATATACATTATGTGTTTATTGCCAAAAAAATATAGTAAAATAGCCCAGGGGTTAATACCACTATTAAATTTACAAAATATGGTTAAAAAAGCATTCAGTAAAAAGTTTTAAAAAAAAAACAAAACAATTTTAAATCATCATTATAATCATTACTTATTAATGTAATAAATAAAATACATGCACGAATGATGTGTAATTCTACAATGCCTATGGAACTACACACTTGCCAGTATAAACTATGAATAACATAAAGATTTATATATATGCTTATCTAAAGTGGTAAGAAAATTCTAAATGCATATTCTATCTTGTTAATAGGCCTCAATGAATACCATATTGAGAAGGCAAAAACAACTGTTTCTTTAATACATTTTATCTAATTATCATTTTACTTTTTTTAAAATTTAAGCTATGGAAGAGGAAACTACCCTGCCTCCTGCACCGTGTGTTTCTAATTGCGAGTAAGTATTTTCTAAATAGTTTATTTAAGCCCAAATCAGTTTTTTAAAACATTATTTTATTGGAAGGAGCCATATGTCAAAGTCTGTGGTTATACCTGCACCAGTATGGTACTTTCTTATTTCATATAATAATTCTTTAGATTTTTAATTATTTTTGGTTTTTTAACTTCTTGATAACTTCACCACTTTGATATATTCCCAAACAATCACATAAACAACTTACTGAACATACTATATTCTATAATTTATTCTTATAGTGAAACCAAAGATAAAGCAACTCCAGCATCACAAACATCAGGTGTGTATGAAATACTATATATATTGGTATAATAATGTATGTATATATTATATAATATAATAATGTATTTACAATACTCATTTGTCTGTCCACAATGACAGGGCTGAGAAGGACCAGTACATTGGGGTTACCCCCTACTGTCTACACTATCAAACTAATTTGACAAAAAAAGTGTGATGTGTCCAAATATGGTAGTGATATAACATCATCATGTCCATATATGGTCACATCACATTTTTTGTCACATAAAGTTTGATAGCTGTAGTGTATACAAGGTTTTACAAAAGATGTACTGGATTCTTTAAAGTATGCACAAGCGAGATCTGTATACTGGACCTCTAGATTTGTGGCTTGCGGTCCTGTGGCTTAACAGCTTGGGCCCTGGACCATTTTCTTATAGTAAACATGTGAGTAATTTTGTCATGTTTTATCTTTCAGAATCGGAAAAAAATGCAGTCGTTGCCGTGGTAGTGGTTATCATCGCATTAATTGTTCTTATTATTCTAGTTTTGATCGTTTTTATATCCAAAAAGCGGAGATCGTAAGTTATTTTTAAAGTTGTCAAACTGTAAACTATAAACTTCTTCCCATTATTTAAAATTGTTTCCCATTTCCACATAAGATATGATACACATCCTTATTGACCCAACTTTTATGCAACAAGATACCTCATTAGTATAATAGAACATTATCCAAGTTCAATAGTGTTAATCTTGTCATGATCATTCCTACTGTTTAAAATACTTTTCAGACTAACCTGTAATTTAAGAAAAACCTATAATTTGCCATTTTGGATAAAATAAAGTAAAATAGAATAATACCTTTAGAGGAAAAACTTGTTGGTTCATACCAGTCACCCACAATAGCCTGCACTAAATTATTATTTTGATTTGAATACAGATCTAAGTTTACACCTGAAGGCCCGGTTACTTTTCGAGGCGGAACCAATGTTGACTTCCCTATGCAGCAAGAAACCAACGGAAGTATGCCCCCAGTAAGTGCCTTCAATTTTTTAAGTTGGCAGTTCCAAATTTAGTAGTCAAATACTAATCAAATAAACATTCAAGTGAAGAGTATAGAAGCTTGTAAATTTTATTTTTAAGGCCATGTTTTTTAAATTACCATGGTTGAGATTTGATAAAAAGTGATACAGTAGAATCCACATTAATGGGACACCTTGGACCCAACTAAGAGTCCCCTTTATAGAGGTGTTCGTTGAATAGGGGTTGGCCGTAGTGTTAACATTTTTAATATTACCAAGGTTGAGATTTGATAAAAAGTGATTCAGTAGAACTCCTATTAACAAAGAGTCCCCTTTATAGAGGTGTTCCTTGAATAGGGGTTGGCCGTAGTGTTAACATTTTTAATATTACCAAGGTTGAGATTTGATGAAAAGTGATTCAGTAGAACTCCTATTAACAAAGAGTCCCCTTTATAGAGGTGTTCCTTGAATAGGGGTTGGCCGTACAGTAGTGTTAACATTGTTAATATTATAATAACGTTTGTTTCATGTAAAAATTACTATAGATGCCCACTAAACAGGGCTGCCATTTAAAAAAGTGTCCCTGAATAAGGGTGTCCCTCAATAGTGAGTGTCTTAAATGAGAGGGTCTACTTTAATTTGTGTAGTTCTAGTAATTTGAGTCATGAGAATCTAGTATAGTTGTCAAGTTTTTTGTTTTCTTTCTCTTTTTTATTCTATTTAAAAATATTCTTTGTCATTTTTTCTTTCTCAGCCTGGTTCATTTTCTATCAAAACTGAAACTGGTAACAACTTTGAAAACCCCGGATATGAAATCGCTACACCAAATTTATACGCGGTTGGAAACGGCAACACACAGAACAACGCACCCGAAAAGACAGGGTTACCAGAAGGTCAAGCGGAAGCACTCCCAGACAAAGTGCCGCTACCAGATGATGTTATTGGAAGTGTTGTGCTTCAACCGCCAACAACTGATTCTGTACCGGCAGGTCCGCCGCCAGCGTACTCCCCGACAGAAGCAGACGACGATAATGACGAAAGGAATTTAGTACAAAAATCTGACATGTAATTTCTTTTGAATGTCGTTTAATACCCACCGCACATTACAGTTCAAATGTTTTAAGAGACAAACTTAGCATCTGATCTGGTTATGTAGAACAATAGTTATTTTATATAAAAAATACAAAAATATTCTAAAAAGTGAATGGGGAGGGGACGTGGATTGCCGGTCCCCCTTGAGTCTGCTCATGCATTTAAAAAAAAATTATTTTACATATTTTATATAACTTAGTAAAATTTTAATCAAACTCTTACAACTGAATACTTCTTGATAAATTTTGTGTAAACATTCCTAAAACACATTAGACAAAATGGGAGTTTGTTTAAAATAAATAGTTATCTAAATAAACAATGATGACGATAAAAAGTACTCCATTTATGGGCATTGAAATCTTTATCTAATGCAAACAATATTACTGTATGACATTGTCACAATATACAATATTTTTGACACTGAACGGCTTACAGGTATTCTCTCTGGCGTATTCGATTGGGCTTTAAATTTGAGTATTGTTTTTCCGATGAGTATTTCGAATGATAGTACCCAACGAAAAACAAACTTGTGTAATTTAACATTAATTAATGTTTACAAATTAGATAAAAAAAAGTTCTTTATTTTCTGTTAAGCACAAATGCTACCCAATCAAATATGCCAAATGATTATTGTTATGAGGTCATGGTATATGTAAAGATGTAGATATACCAAGAACAGCGTTGCAGTGTATATCCTCATAATAGTAGATAGCTTATTACTATACCTGTGAAGGTGCTGTGTAAACCATTGTATACAGTATATTACAGGGAATTGTGAGTGATTCCCTGGTAGAATTGTAACCTTTGGAGGAAAGTCAAATGAAAACGTTTGATAATTATTGTATTGTAATTGCAATTGTTTACAAGCCTAAGTAACTTATTATCGTGTATCATTTTAGTTTTGGTGGAAAATTAAGATATTATAAAAAATATTTGTAATTGTAAAGAAAAATAAGTTTGTTGTGTCTCAATATCAGACTGTAGTACAGTCTCAACTCTCCAAATACCGGAATCTCTAAAAACCGGAAAATCTCACAAAACCAGACTTTTCTTGAAGTCTAAAAGGTCCCATATTTTTTCACCATTAAAAACACATTAAAACTTTCCACACACAAAAAACCAGACATATATAGGGCCAGCTCAAGGGTGTCCAGTATTGGGAAAGATGACTGTACTTGCATGATTGATGTTGGTGGATGTTACTCCAAAGAGAGAGAAAAAAAGGTTTTTGAGTCTCATCCAAAAACAACTTGTGAACAATTTTGATGCAATTACGTCAGAGTTGGCCAAAAGAACAATGAATAACATTTTCATCTGTTAAATTGATATGATTTTAAGCGAATTAGGTTTTTAAAGTGGATCTCTTAAATTGGACATTGAATTTGTGCAGTGTTGTGTTTTTAGATCATATTTGTAATCAATTTACATATGTGTATAAATATATGTATATTTATTATCAAATTAAAGTTTAAATGTGCATTAGAACGGGAGCTTTATTAACAGAAATTAATATGTTAATTTGTTCCATAGAATAATGGCATTATATTTGATTGACACAAAAAATATATTGTTAGTATAATGTCAATATAAAATTACTATTGCATGGAGGTTTGACTCTTGTAGGAATCTGATTTTGTAAGAGTATCCAATTAGTAAATTAATTAATTAATTAATTAATTACACATTAAGACATGAAATCATCAATTACTGCCCAGGGTTGTACAACATTATGTTAAGAAACGCACAATAAATGACGTCATTGAGTGACGTCATGAAGATGCACAAAACTTACGATTGGGTACAAAATTCATAGTACAGTATATATACATTTTATGCTGATGTCACTGATGACGTCAATGACGATATCCAAAGCTCTGGTGAAATAATATGATTTTAATTATATTGCAATAGAATTAAGACGAATTGAGGAGTCTCTTATTGTTTGTATTTTTAATCTGTATAGGAGAATATTTTTATATACAATGCATAAATCTCTTTGTATTCAAAGTTAAAAGCATATTTTATATATCTGTATAATATATAAAATCATAATTGTTTGTTTTTACTCATTAAGCATGTGTTGGTATTTTAGGGATGTTTTTGTTTTTTTGATAGACGTTTTTCACTACTATTGACATTCCTGAATATATTGTATAAAACCAAATAACCATAATAATACCTTGATATTATAAGAAGTGGGAGGTGAAATATTGTATAGAATGAAAAACCTTTTTTTTTCACTTTTTAATTACAAAAATGGATGTACTGTACGTGCATCAGATAAGATGATGATAATGTAGTTAAGAAAACATTTCTTCCTCATATAAAATAATATTTGTTATGCAAAGTTATATTGTTAAGTTTTCTATATATATTTTTTCTTACAGTAGTTACTAAAAAATTACACATTTTATTATTATTTTACTAATACATTATTGTTTTTGTTTATAATTTGAGTTTACGGCACTTTTAATAACAACACAATGTTCAAAATTAAAATATAATTCTTAACCATTTTGAAAACAAATAAAACCACTTAATATTGAAAATCGATTTGATTCTTCCAAAAATAATACCCCCCGAAAGAGGTAAACCTTTTATCACTGTTTTCAATGTAGTTGGATTTAAAATCAATCATATTAGACTATATCTATTAATCTTTCTAATGGACACTGTTTCCAATTTTTTTCTGATTGAAAATCAATCCTTATTAGTTGTGCTCTATTCAATCTTTCTAGTTTTATTACGATTTTAAAGTGGTTTTATTCTAATTCATTAGAATTTCGATTTTATTTTTCTCTTTTAAAAATACAATGTAAAATATTACTGTTACATCTTGATGTATTTTAAACTTGAACTAAATTACCTTGACATTTAACAAAATAATCTACCTTTTTACAAACAAAAATATTCCGTGTCCTCACAATTTTAACTTCATCTTGATAATGTTTTAATATTGTATCATCTATTACAACTATTTTATAAGTAACTCAATGATTAAACATTTGAAAATAAATGAATTGTGTTTTTGTACTTAAAACATGGCCCTATAATTAGAGGGGTCCATACTTAAAACAATACGATTACGTAATACAAGTAAATATTGTCAAAAATGCCTGTATAAATAATAAACAAAAGGTACTGTTTATCTCATTTAGCCGTATTTGATCATAACGTCTGTTCGGACTTGTTACAGTATTTACCCGTGTAAGTTTCATGGGCACATTTAATCGCTAACTTTGGTTAGTAGGAAGCAACTTACCAGGGTAAGAAACCAAGTCCGAAGGGACCACATAGAGATATTATAGGCGTAGTGAACTATAATTGGTTTGGAGGATGTGTATACATCGTACAGTACTAGTTGTAATGTGTCTTGTTTGAAATAGCACCACCATCGGTACGTTTCTGACTAAGTGGAGGAAATATTATTATGATACGGTATTATGTATTCAGTTTGTAGCATGGTAATACTAATTATAGTACAAATAATAAATCAAAATAGTTTAAGACAATCTATATTGTGGATATGTTAATGTTATTTTTGCGAAAACTGAATCTATTATACCATTTGCTGTTGGAAAAACCGTAAAGCAACCTTTTTTTGTACTAAAACATTTATAATAATCAAATAATGAATATAAAGTTATATTGTTAAAAAAGATTTATTATTCTGTAGGCTATTGGAGTGTTGTATGTGATTTGTACTTTGTTTATCATTCGTTGGGACCAATTTTAAGTTTACTTTGTATGTCTTACTAATTTGAAACACTAGTTATATTACATGTTCAATATTAAATCCTTTGATTTTTTGACATTTTCTATTCACCTTTTCTTTGTTTTTGCACCGTTTTTATGTTAACACATTGCCTAACATAACTTTTCATAATTCACTTTAAATCATAGTTTCTCATTATGGTTCACGATTTTTATTCAATGTTAAATTATTTTCACAATAACTCAAACATTTGGCATATTAATATAACAAGCTTTACAAAACAAACTTCGGATCAAACAGCCTAGAAGTGGACATTGGAAGAATTGAAAAACACTCCGATTGAAGCAACAGGAGGTTAGGAGGATCGGAGTGTATTGAGAAGAAGCATGCGTTTCAGAAGTTGAGGGTATTTGTATCATTTGCAATGATTTTTTTCTTGAGAATGGAAAGTTACTTTACTTAAATTGTAAATTCACTGAGGGACAGAGAGTTGAGTCTCTTTCTTCTCCGTCAGAGAGATACCAGCATTTAATACTCTTCAATGTTTCTCCCATTTGCGAAACTTTTTCCCAAAGTCTCTGAAAATCCGAGAGATTGCAGAAAAGATGATACTTCCTAAATGTAGCTAAACATAATAACCTATAGGCCTAACCCTTTAAATAATCTTTTTCACCTATTGAAAAAAGGTCGATCGTTTTGGAACGAGTATACATATACAGTACCATCATTCTGCTAACGAACTGACTTTTTTTTTTCTGTAGGCATAACATTGAACGCCCTCTCGAGTTTTAACAAAAGTTCTGGAAATGTTAATGACGTCATCCTATAGTTTTGCCCGGTTAATTACGATTCCGGTGGCGTTAAAATTGTCTCAATATATCGCCAGTAATTTAACCTTTGTGTAAACTCGCCATGGGATTTTTTAATTCGTGGTACAAGAATACAAGTTGAGTTACGGTTAATGCATTGGTATAGCCTAAGTGCTCTTTGCCATAGCGGTAATTTTATATTCAATGACAAAGTTTGAAAAATACCGCGCGTTTTCTCCACGGCAGACGATCTAGTATCTTAACGCATGCTAGGATAAGTGTATTGTACAGTCTGTCTGATTGGTGGCTTAAATTAACTGCATTTCAATAAGAATTGATAATTGAAAACAAGATAATTATTGAATAATGATGATTATAGTCGATTATTGTTTGCGCATGAAATTAAATAGTTTTGGATCGAAGGGTATAATGATCCTAATTGCGCAGTGTGTGGTTGTATTGAACGAGACAAAATGTTAATGCATCGCAATTATTGCGTTCGAATTTTCCATTTCCAATTTAAAATTAAAAGCTGTTTATTATTACCTGTCCGCCATTTTGAGAAACAATACAATGACACTTTACGGTAGTACAGTAATGATCATCAGTACGTGTTAAATAAAATAATTTAATATATTGTTCAATATTTTGATGAATTTGTCAACAAGAAAAAAAAAATTAGGAATAGACAATTTTTTTGACTATTTGTGACAATTTAGATTATTTAATGTTTGCCTCTTTTTAGTGAAGTCAACATTACTATATCGAAATTTCGACTTTCAAATTTTGTTTATTCTGAAATGTTGTCTTACTATGTCAAAATTGCAGTAATTCCATGTACATACATTTTTACTTTAATTTTACTACTAATTACTAACAATTGGTTTCATTTTTTAGTATGTAACAAGTAACAATTTGTTGAATTGGAGAGTCTTTGATATCCCAACAATTATTTAAAATTTTTGACATTTCCGTTATAATTATAATCCATAATTAGATAGTTAATGATATGATGTACATGTTTCCAAACTGGGGTTTTAAAAATTACAATACCGAAATAAGGAACATTGATTTTTTTAAATGGTTTTATGTAACTTTCTTGATTTCTTTTTTTTGCAGAAATTCGCTAGATCAATGTTGATGTTTAAATATTCAGATAGATGATGTTTTTATTGCCTCTTTTAAGCAAGGTACGAACCTAAACTTTATTTTCTTTTGTGGAGTCAAACACCAATTTTGTTTATTCATTTGGAAGATCATGATCAATATAATTTAATCCATAATATTTGATAGTTCAACATCTTCATAATTGTTTTCTCCACTGCTACACAGCATTGCATATCTCAAAATGTTTTATTATTTGAGCTTTACAAAAGTGTAGTTCATTTTACTATTAATAATTATTAATGATATTATATTTTCAAAGCACAGCTTTTTTTCTCTAACCACAACCCAAGGCCTTAAAATATTGAATTTGTAGCCATTAGTCGTCTGACTTTCAATTAATTCATAATAATATAACTATATGGCTATAGTTTCGCTCTATAGTGCACTGACTGTTCTCCCTTTATCTCTATTCTTCAATTGAGGTCTTTCAAAGTGACATAATAATTACTACAGTAAATGGCACAATTAGTTGATAATGTAAACGTTTGTTAACAACGTTATTTACTGATCTAGCGAATTGAGTCGTTTTATATCAATTTGCCACCGAAGGTCGCACTGGGTTATTGCTATTAGCAATCTTTTTAACGATTTTCTCGATGCTTATCCTGTACTAAATTATTTTTATTTATGTAATAAATTTGTATCTTACTATCTTAATACACCTTTTACCAGATTCAAAAGCCATTTTTTGTTTCATTTACACCCGATCCACACATATGAATCTCTTGAACTCCCAAATTATTTGTATGTAATAAATTTGTATGATTATCATATTCTGGTCACTATCTTTTTACCAGAAGATTTAAAAGCCATGTTTTTCTTTCATTTACACCTGATCCACACATATGGATCTCTTGAACTTTCAAATTATTTTAATGTAATAAGTGACGTGTATGAATCATATTCATCATATTCTGGTTACTATTTTAATACACCTTTTACCAGATATTGTTTTTTTTTATTTACACCTGATCTCCACATGGCATTATGTCTAGTGTCATAAACAAATTCTGTAATACAGAGTTACTATCACATGTGACGGGGTATCATGCTAATAACAGAATACTGCTGATACCAACTCTTTTAAACTTCAACTCAAACGATTTATTGCTAGATAAGTTTACTTTTTATCCATCAACAATTTTAAAGATTTTAAACTGGATAGGTGCACCCTCATTAAAGATGATATTAAATAAATAAAAAAAAACAAAGCTAAGTTAGGCGTATAGCCGTCCAGACACTGTTTCTTAGACTTTGCCTATGATACTATACAATATTACAGACAGTACAGAGAAGTTGTAATTATCATTGCATTGTGATCTGTCAATGTATTTTCATTATATTTCTAACATAACGTAATCATTTCTTTTCAGTACAGATTCAAAATCAATTTATTAACTTACGAATAGGAACTGAACCCGGAGTTTTAAGGTATGTAAACCAACAAGCTACACTTCAGTGCCACAATTTGTGACATGCTTACAAAAGTCTTTGTTTATTTGATCCAGAAAGAAAACATATCATAACATTACATGTTTTTTCTCTATCGAAGAAGATAGTTAAATTCAGTCAATCAATCGGTTTAAATTTCTAAAAAATGCTGTATAACGTTACCGTACATCGGAGGTACCTCTGAAGCGTATCGGAAATGTATCGTACACCGGATTTTTATCGGACGTAACATTAGAGTTTTATCGGACGTAACATTAGAGTTTTATCGGACGTAACATTAGAGTTTTATCGGACGTAACATTAGAGTTTTGTCGCAGGTACATAGGAGTAACACGTAACACGGAGATATAGAGAGTCAGCGCGAGCACGTTGCGTTGCGTCCCACTATTAAGCGTGGTTCCAGCTTAAAAGTAAGTCAAATAATCCATCGCTTGTGATTGGTCAAATCACTTACGTTTCGTTACATCCTTTCGTTGCGTCTCTAGTGGGAACCAAGCATTACGTTGCGTTTACGTCCTTGCGTTGGTCGACGTAGCGCAAGTATATACGAAGAAGGCGCAACGCAAAGACGTAAGCGCACCACAAGTAATTTGACCAATCACGACGCAATGGTTTACCAGAACTGTCGTTTGTGATTGGTCAACTCAATTGCGTTGTGCCGAAGTCAAATTGGGAACCAAGCTTAATGACAACAATATAAATAATAATTCCTTTTCACATGTGTGCGTACGTGTGTATATTAAGCAATGTTAAGGTCATTTCATAACCCCTTTATTCCTATTATTATCGCCTATTGATTTTATCTTCTAGTCAAAAGGAGTTATTTTAGTCGATTCTAACAATAGAATTTATAGTCGGTAGCGTGTATATGGGCGGTGTCATAAGTTCGTTGGCCTACTAGACAACTAAACCCTAACACGTACGTGTAGCCTGGGGCTACAGCCGTTCGCCTTAAAGTTATTTTTTCCGTTGTTGTTGACAATTATGTTTATTGAGAGGAGGGGGTTGACCTGTGTCTACGAAGGCCAGCGTTGACCGTCCCTGAGTGACGCTTTTATGAAAAACTTGGTGTTTATTTTTCGTTTGAAATATCGAAAAACACTATTGTATTAACCCTAATAGATGATTATTTACCGTAGTATTCCATTATTACACATACCCGGTATAGCGACCGGTCACATTCTTTTGTTGGTGTTTGTAGGAAGTGCCATATTTAATTGTTTTTTTAATTTGGGTTTAGAGACTATGATATAATGATATATTATAATGCTTCAGTTGGAATGATTTTGACAAAAAAAAAAAAAGAGAGACAAAAAAAAAAGAATTAATTAATTATCAGCAAGATTCTCGTTGGATAATAATGACACAGGTCAGATAAACTACTATGGAACAATCATTATATAAAAAGTCATTGACATATAACTTGGTTTTGACCTCATAGTAATACACAAATCAGTTGAAGTTGTTTTGTATTGATTATTTTAATGATCAAAAATACAGGAAGCTTCCAAACAAAAGAACCAATATAAAAAAATATATAGAAGTGTTACAAGTTCAAAATAAAACTATAAAATAAGTGATGAATAAGTTTAATTATTCACACAAAAATCCTGATATTTCAATGAATTTCAATTCAATTTATTTATTCCGGGTTTCATTCACATATGAAACAAACAATAAGGTAACAAAAGTGTTTAAACCACACTTATCAGAGTAATACGTCTAGAGTAAAAGCGTGTATCTCTGTGAAATGTTATTGGAATCAATCGTTTTTAACTTTGCCTATTTCACTCGCAAATTTGTCGTTTTATCGAGCCCGAACCACAGTAAAAAATTCAAATTTGTCACCCATTTTCCAAAAAATTAAAGCGTTCATGGAAGCGTAGAATAAATAAAATTGAATACGCAATAGTAGTGAAGTAGAATAAACGTTGTAGACTGACTCCATTGAGTAGTAAATAATGTTATTAGATGTAGGATTTGTATAAGTGCCAATGAATGAATAAAGTCATTGTTGTTACCACAATTGGACAGAATTAACAGGCCTAATGTTAGGCGACTTAAAGGAATTACGGTCCTTAACACAATCTGGTTGATTGTAATTGGGATGACTTTGTACTGCACCATATTAAGTGATTAAGTCATTATGTTATTAGGCTTTTCATGTTTTTTGACTAACGGTTGTAAGTTCGAGTAATTACCGCGCCCTCTATTGATAGGGTAACTTCTAAGTATTGTTGGATCGATGGTACAAGATGTTTTTAACAATAATCTGATTTGTTTAGTGAATAACATGACTTTGATTGAATAATGAAGAAGTCGTATACTCCCATTCTATCCTAAAATATGTCCGTCTTTGTCTACTATTTCGTTCTGTACCAAGAATCGTGTACTCCCAGTCTATCCTAAAATACGTTCGACTCATTGTGTACTATTTCGCTCTGAGGGCCTAAACGAATAACCACATTCCTCTCAATTGTGATAAATAACGATATCCAGTAGAAACCTACAGTAGAAATAACTCTTTATTAATATCTGTTTGGCATGAAACATAATTTGAAAAAATAATTTTGTACCATAAACCTCTAAAAATATTTTTTTTTATATTTAAAGATTTTAAAATTTGTATTTCTGATGTTGACATAAATTAAAAATCTGATAATATTATTTTAAATAAAAAAAATTATGAAAATGTTTAAAACATAAAAAACCCCAATAAATAAAATATGTGGAACGCAAAGTTTAACAAAAAATTAAGAAATTAGAAAAGCCGCATATGCATATAGTTCAGTAGTTGTTAGTGTTTGTTATTATCAACGTCGAAAACCAATCGCATTGGAATAAAATGAAACTGTTTTCATTGGTTACTTAATATGTATACCTCCATATCATGGTTAATGTACATACAGCAAAGTACAATAACAGGAGGGGGTGCGGAAAGCAGATGGAATGGCAAAGAAAACTTTGTAGGAGTTAAAAGCACGGATATTTGTCTATGATTAAAAAAACAGTTAGCATTTCTTTAATTGTTTGTTCTTTTAAGTAGGCGATTATTCGTTCTGTATACTTTGTTATAACCTATCACACTGTACAAAACAAAACATTTAATTGTAGTAATCGAGTCAGTATAAACTGGATGTTAACTGTGTTGTTTTTAGAATAGCAACACAAAACTGAGGTTTACTTTGACAAGTTAAATCAATTTGTTATTTAAATATAAATTATTTATATCATCAGTAGATTTATTTATTATTTATGCGTAGAAGCATTTTTAAATATTTCGTTATAAATAAGACATTTATATCAATAAATAAATTGATAGAAAGTTTCTATCAATATTTGATTTCGCCATGCAGACCTTCAAACAATAAATACGTTGCTATATCGGTTTTAATTATCATTGTTTATTTGTTAATACGAGATCGTTAAGAATAATTTCTTGAATATAAATATAAATATACTGTACAATACATACAGTAGGCCTACTACATGCCTTTTCAAATACTACGTTAAAATTGAAGGAAACCATTGCAATATGGATTATGACTACATGTATTCTATATTATAGTAGGCCTAACACATATAGGCCTATTAATAAAACAGACAAATTTCTTGTTTCTGCCTCAAAATAAAATATTTATTATACTAGTACTTTCGACCATAGGTCATCATCAGGTACTGATATAATATTGGGAAAAGACGAATACATATAGAGGCAGAAACAAGAAATGTGCCGTAAGCATAATTAATAGTACGTTCTGTATTTTAAAAGTAAATAACACTATTTTAAATACACACCCGTCGTTGATTTCATGTAAGTTGAAAAGTTCAAACAATTTTAATATTCAAAGTACTTTTTAAAGAAATTATTTTCATTTGTGTGGTTTTTGTTTCTTAATCTGTTATTGTGTGTTTTTATAAAGACCGGTGTCTATTGATCTTCAATTCTTTTTCACTTTACGCACGTTTTTCTTCTTTTTACTATTTTTGGAAGTTTGTAGTATTGGCGAGTATTGTGGAATTTCAATTACGTACGTATTGGTTGTAACTTTGTGACTTGAAAACGGATGTAGGACGGTAGAAGTGGCTACTATCAAGATGGGTCCTCAATGGTCATCGGGATCAATAATGAAGACCCTTGGTGTTCTTGATTGCAAAAAAATAAATACATTAAAACCTTCGTGATTGAGTAGTATTACTAATAATTGAACTTAATTTTTCAAAAGTTTCAAAAACAATTAAATCATAATTGTACATGCTTCACGCGATTTTTCAATAGATTGGTATGCATCCCACAAACGCCTTCACATCATTGGACGCAACACATGGGGTGTACGCGCAACGCTGTAATCTGACCAATCACAAGCGACCATTTGAAGAATCCGCTTTAATTCGTTGCTAATAATTGTGTTGCGTTTATGTTGCGTTGCATCCCATAAGAACTAACGTTAAAGTTTAACTCGCACTTGGGCGCAACACAAGGACGTACGCGCAACGCAAGTAGTTTGACCAATCACAGTTGACAATTTGTGTAATTTGTGATTGGTGAAGTTACTTTTGTTGCGCTTACGTTGCGTCATAGTATATGAATCTTAATTACTCACACAAGAATATGCGCAACGCAAATAGTTTGAACCAAGCGACAATTTGGATGATTTATCGGTTTGATTGGTTAAATTACCTGAATTGCTTTGTGTTCTAATGTAAACCAAACTTTAGCAGTAACATTCACAATTATTGTAAAAGAACAAAAGGAAAATGCACAACCCAAACAATACCATTTAATGATAATGTTGTTTAATTGATTAAATTACCAACGAGATCAGAAAGGTTGTGTTTGTGGGCGGTTATAATGACTTAACTCCAGGACACCAGGTTTTAAAAAGGACAAATACGGCTGCATGTATTGAGATAATTTTGGAAAGTGGGTTCTATTGAAAGTAGATAATTGTGGATTCACACAAAAGGATGGCCATTTGAAAGGCTGTCCCGTCTGCTATAATCTTCCCAGCTTTTCTCTGTTAACTTTTTAGATTCTAATTGTTATGTTTAAGTCTTCTTTACAAAGCGGCATGTAGTTACTGGTAAAGCAGTCAATTAGGGGTTGGCGATAGGGTATAACTTTATAGATTCGACGCCAATTGAAAGACTTAATAATGATATCATAGTGTCAGCCGTGTACTAATTGACTTTAGTTTAGTAATTAACTGTGTTTGTTTTCTACTATCGCATAGGCCTAACAGATTTAAAAGAACTACTTTGCACCTCAACTCCCTCCATTTACTACGCTACAAATCCTCCTCTGAAAATCTAACTTTATATGTTCCAGATTCCATTTTGTAGTTTTATATTGTCACTCAATTTCGTCAAAAAGTAATGATTTCGATTAGAGAAAAACGGTTACTTTTAACTTGAAACCCATTGTCTGAAAATGTGTTTCCGGTTTAAAAATATTTTTTGTTTATCAAATAATTATCATTTTTTTGATCCAATTTTTGTCAAAGCACGGAGTACGGTAATAATAATCATTATTACAGGTAAACAATGTTGAGATCAAAGTGAATAACTATTATGTAACATTATAATAGCCTATCCAACAAAAATTATTAATATTTTTCAGGGGGACAATATAGGCCTATATCTATAAATAATAAAATTTAATCTGTAATTATTATATTTATATCCATATTTTATTATTTTTGGTGATACGTATACATTTTAAAAAGTATATTACGTTTTTTTTTAAATTTAAAAAGATAATTAGGTTCTTGTTAAATCAGGTGGTATATTTACTCGTTAGCCTTCTGCTAATAATTTTCCATTATTTATAATACAACCACCACAATTGTGTTGTTTAATTTCTTGTTTACGTTCTTTACAATAAATAAATGTGTTGTTTTTCTTTTACCGTATGTATACTTTAGTATTGTTGGTTTATGATTGCTATTTTTCGGTAAAAATTCGTTTAATGTCGATCACACCGAGGTCGTTTTATGAATTCAAACAATGAAAGTGAGAAATCCAAGTAAATCTGGTTAAAATACGAATAATTTAAAAGTTAATAATTGATTGTCTGGGACAATCTGTCATTCCTACTTAAAACAAGGACATTTTTTTGGCATTGAATTTTTATTCTGTCATGAATATTCTATCAACTTAACTAATTTCTTAATTTAAAATATATCAACAGATCTCTGAGTGGATTAGCCCGGGTGCCAATGTAATTCCGTGCGTATTTGCTTATTTTCAGTATTTAAAAAAAGCTTTTTTTAATGGAATAAAATAAAAACGTGTACTTATGTTTATTCATTTAATATTAATCATAAAATATCAAAAACACATAGTCATGTTTTTGTGAATTTGATGGATGTAGTGTCGACTTGACCCCGCGACCTTCATTCTAAATACACTTTTAAGACAAGTTAACGGTTTTCGCAAAAAACAACATTTATCTTAGCAAGATTTAGAGAAATGAAAACTCATCGATAGCAGTAATTCCCGGAGGTGTGCTTAGCACGACATGTACGACTAATTTTGCCCCTTTTCTCGTGTACACTAATATGTAGCTGGCTACGTAACGTGACTTAAGCCCAGTCTATGAGAGTATGGGTAAGCGAATTATGACCTGTAGGGAGCCTGACTCGACAAGCCAGCCTACTTGAAACGGCAAGCAGGAAATTGGGCTAAATCGTTAGATAAACTTTGTAATTGTAAATTGCTTGCTTTCAGAATAATTCTGGCTGAACTTGAACCGTCTAAGCCGCTGTTATTTTTGATGAATCATTGTTAAAAAATAGTCAAGTTTTGAAATAGAAACAAAACGAGGTAATCTAAATGTCTGATCTATTTCTATTTATCTATTTGTTTCAAAAAGTTGAAGTAAGCTATATATCTGTTTAAATATTATACTACAAAAAAAGAGGAGAAGAAAAATAACTTAATATGCTATTATAGTAACACTTAAATTAATATGAACTGTCCGCACAAAAAGAATATAAAAATATTATGTAGGCCTACTTCACAGTTGTATTGTTTGTTCATATAAGTGGAACCAACCAATAAAACATTCTGAACTAAAGTGTTTTTATTTTGGTACCAGTAAAAATAATTGGCCAATATCACACAATAATTGTTAAGTATTTTACTTCGTAATTATGCATCGGACTTTATTATAAATAGCAACAAGAAATAAATACTTTTTAAAAGTAGTAGATCTTAAAACCGTCTAGGCCTATGCCTACAAAACTCGAGCACCACTACTACTACTACTACTACATTAATCGATCGATCAACCATTCAAATACTTCTTGTTTTTAGATAATGATCTTAATTTGTATAGATCCTCTAAATTATCTAATTAAAAACATTTTACGTCTACATCCTCTTTTAATTGTGACAGTAATGTAATTTTTGTTAGATTAAGAACATTTACCTAAGAACCACAGTGAGAACATTAGAACACTCGATTCTCAGTGCTGTATCTCCTCATATGAAAATATTTTGTCCTGTATCTTTGAAAAAGTAGGTTATACTGTGTATCATATGATGCCTGTATCATGTGAGGTTAGGCTAATGTATGTGATATATCACCAAACAAAAATATTGGTATTTCTTCGTTGTACTTAAATACGTCAAACGTTTTATTATTAAAGAAGAACAATACTTATATCATATAGGCCTATATATCACTGTCATATAATATATCATTTATTTATTGTCAAACCAAACAAAGCTTGAACTTGAGTCTTAAATGTATCACATCATAATTATTTATCATAATTTTAGCATTCAATTAACATTGAAGTAATTATATTTACACAAAAACTTAAACCAAATATATCGACAGTTAAATAAGAGTTTGGCAAAGGATTTTAAAAATGTCATTTTTTTTTACTATTTCAATTATTGAAATAAAATGTCATTTTTACCAAATAAGGAAATGTCATCATTGATTTTATTACATTTTGTACAAGTTTTATACAATTCTTAAAACATTTTTTCGTACCTAGTCTAATCCGTCTATTTCCTGTTTTTTGCTTATTCATACCTCGCACAGTATTTAAACATCTGTTCAAAAAACATCATGTTGTACTTAATCAAATGTCTTGTAAAAATAACAGAGAATTGAATATTAATAAATAAATATAAATAGTATTAATCTTTTCATAAAACTTACAAGGGAGTTTTCATTATCTTAGTAACTATAGACTAAATGTATCAATATTTTTTTATTAACAGTTTAAACAAACATGACATTAAATGGTGAGATAGAGTAGCAATCGAAGATAAAAAGGATAAAAGAATTCAGAATAAATCGATCAATTTTGGGAAAAAAAATGACAAACAGCGCCTAGCAAAAATTAAAAAAAAGAATGATGTTGATGATAATGAATAATATTAAACATTAACATCAAGTTACAATACTTTGTAGTAGGCCTACATGATAAATAAAAGAACCTAAACAATGTATTTCTTTTTCATAGTAAAACAAATGTGATGTGAGACTTCAAGAAAAAAATGCACGACATCTTTATGAAGATTTAAAACGATATGAAATAGCTCTTCAGATCATCTGCTGCTATTTACAGTAAGAGACATTTTCTGGTAGATAGATTCGCAACTTTGTATTGGCCTAGGCTCGAAAGTATGAACATTTCTAATTTCAAAGCCAATGTTTCAAAACGATTCTATGACGGGTTTTGTATCTTTGGTAAGCGGACTGGGCCTACTTAGATTTAGTAACCCATTGGATTGTTTTATAAAGAAAATAATAGGCCTTCTGGTCATAGTAAGTTGCATATATTTCTGACTAAAATTCCTATGGCAATTGTTTATGTCAGTAACTGCATACGGTAATAGATGGTATAGATTATTTTATGTATGACAAAAAGTGGTGGCGATCACTCCCATCTGTAAGCCTTTTGGTAACAATTTTTTTCCGCACAGTTCATTAGTTTTATCCAGTAATAATACGAACTTATTTATACCGGTATTAAATTAATAGGAACACTATCTAACGATCTGTAAAGTGCTACTAATATCTATTCTTCCGTTACCAATCGCACAAACAAACACAACTGATTGGTACAACTTTAATCAGTAATAATACATTCTCAATTAATATTTTTACAGTAATGCAAAATCATTAGCCTATATATAACTATGAACTCTGTGAACTTCTCATAGCCGGATTAACAGAAGAGTAAAGTGCGTGCAAGTGGCACGTTCTACGACGCGACCGATTACTTACACGCCTTTATCTTATGTTAACGTCTCCAACCTTCGCGCTTAAAACTACGCACTAACGCGGAAGTTGGAAAGGTCTACCAACACAAACTCCAGGCGCCTTGATCGTGTCGTCGTATAGCTTAATCGGAAACAAATAACCGAAACTTTCATATTTCGCATCCATGAGTTATTAATACAATATGATGCTTTAAGTTTTAGTAGCGGAAAGACACTAGTCCCAAGTGACCACATGGGATGGTTTGCCATTGTATGGGAGTTTAAGGGATTTACTGGTAGAAATTTAATAGTGCTTTAAGTCGGCAAAGATGTAAAAAAAGTGAATTAAACGCTAATTCCACTCAGCGGATAATGATATGATTACCTTGCGATTGTTGTTTAAATCCATATTTTCATAAATAAAGGTCCATTTAATAATCCATATTTCGACTCCTAACAACCTTAGTTGTGGTTTCATCGCAACGCAGCTTATTAATATTAAATCAGTTTAGATCATTAGAAACTGTCCGTTCACCAATTCAAAGCAAAGACAGACATTGTTAACTAATATCTACATGTCGAGACATTATTATATAACGCGCGCGCTACACTGTAGTGTCATTTCTAATAGTTTTTCAACTGTGTTTATCGTTTCTTATAGCATAATTGTTAAATGGAATACAAACATTCAAATATTAAAAACAAAACCGAGTCGGTACAAACAAATAAACCACCATTGTGTAATTGAATAAAAGGAAAATATCAAATAAATGATTAAATATTGTCAATCCATTGAAAAAAAATAGTTTCCTTAAAATTTAAGATTTATGTTTCCAATTGAAATTACTTATTAAGTGATTCTAAATAAAGGATCGAAACTACCAAACAAGATATGTTATGGTGAAAAGTAGTTTACTCAAGGAGGTACTCTGTACAAGGAATTAAAGCGGCCCATGCTTGTGGTCTCAACTTTGTATGAAAATGTTTAAAATGAAAGTACTAGGCCTACAGTTTAAATGACTGTCAACTTTACTAGTGAGTCGTCCAGAAATGTCTTCATGACCACGAGAAAGATCAATCTATTTGATTTTGATTTCAAAATTCGGATCAACAGACATTTCAGAAAAAAGTACAGGAATAGACAAAGATTGTCAAAACGAACTTAAATCATTGCTAGACATTATATAGTATAATAAATAAGCAAAAATTAATTTAAAAAAATTCACACTTTTTAAAAAAGATGTATTGTATCCCAAAAACATGAAAAATGAAGATTAATAAAAATCGTATTTTGAATAGGTCATTTTGCAGTTTTAATTAAGTTAGGCCTAATTACTTCTGCAGAAAAAAAAGTTTTCAGTTATAAAAAGACAAAACAAATCTTTAAATTCAATCGAAAACCCACTGACTGGAAGCCAATTTAACTATGTTTTCTTTAATTACTGTTTTTCAAGTAAATAATTTTGTTTTCGATTCAATTTTTGGTCAAAGTGAATGACTATTATTATGGCATTCAACGGAAACATCTGAAAAATGGGGGTTTTCAGGAGGACAATATATCTTTAATTAAATTTAAATAATTATGAATAGCATGACAAAGATAAAAATAAGATAAACCTGGGAAGAGTGAAAAGTCATTAAACTCTTTTCTGGATGAACATTTAAATAATAATAATATTAAATAAGTTTTAATTTAAAATACACATTTTAATTGATAATAATAATTATTTACCGTATAGTATAAAAAATTAGATAAGAATTAATAAAAACAGATATCAACTTATATTATAAGATATACCGTAGTTTTCAATATGTAATTAAACTGAGTGCCTACGGAAAGACAACACGGTAAAAACAAGTTAGTGTGTCAGTAACACGGGTCTCTGGGTTAATAACCATAAAAGTAGATCTCTTGAAATGGGGAAAACAAAGATTATCTTTGAAGATATCACAAGTTTGAACTCTACTTGAATATTATTTACCGGAAATTAAATTGAACATATTAAATTAATTTCTTTGAATTTAAAATGTAGAAATAGTACACGGGGGGTTTGGTACCAGTGGCGGCGGTAGGTACTCCCCGATGACTAAAATCGAGGGGGAATTTTCCACCGAAAAAGAAGTTTAATTTAAATCAATAAACGTTGGAAGGAAATGAGAATCTAGCAATCACTGATCAAACAATTTAAGAAGCCGATGTACAAAAACGTTGAAAATAATAATTGTTGTTAAACCGTATCCTGTTGCGTACACAGCCACAATGTGTAAGCAATATTTGCAGTATCAAGAAGACACTTAAGTCAATTCAAGTTTATTCAAAAAGCCTCTAAATATGGAGATAAAGTGAAAAAACCCCAATAAAATAAGAAAGAGCAATATTTGGAGTTTTAAGAAGACACTTTAGTCAATTCAAGTTTTTTCAAAAAGCCTCCAAATATGGAGATAAAGTGAAAAAATTCCAATAAAATAAGAAAGAGCAATATTTGGAGTTTTAAGAAGACACTTTAGTCAATTCAAGTTTATTAAAAAAACCTTCAAATATGGAGATAAAGTGAAAAAACCCCAATAAAATAAAAAAGAGCAATATTTGGAGTATTAAGAAGACACTTTAGTCAATTCAAGTTTATTCAAAAAGCCTCCAAATATGGAAATAAAGTGAAAAAACCCCCAATAAAATTAAAAAGAGCAATATTTGGAGTATTAAGAAGAAACAATATTTGAAGTATTAAGAAGAAATTTTAGTAAATTTAAGTTTATTCAAAAAGCCTCCAAATATGGAGATAAAGTGAAAAAATCCCAATAAAATAAAAAGAGCAATATTTGGAGTATTAGGAAGAAGCAATATTTGGAGTATTACGTTTTAGTAAATTTAAGTTTATTCAAAAAGCCTCCAAATATGGAGATAAAGTGAAAAAACCCCAATAAATTCAATGTAAAAAAACAAAAGAATATTCAGTGCAAACATTGACAAAACAATTTTAGAAAGAACATTAGAAACACCTACATTTAGGGTTAAGTTTGTTAGTTATTAATATGTTGGTTGTCAATTGATGGGTTTCTTTCGATTATGCTAACACACAATATTGAGCCTGATTCAAGTTTTGTTCCATTTTCAACTTATTTAAAAGGCCTTAGAAATGGAGAGAAGGGGAAGGAAAACAATAAAATCAATACAAAAACAATAAAAATGCAATATATACAATGACAAACTTTGGTCTTGTAAAATAAAATCATCAACCAAATACAATCAAAATGTTTCTTTTTGAAACAGAATATTATATGATATTGTATCTAAACAAATTGTATTCTGTTTTATTTTGTCGTAGTTCATGATCTATTCTTCAATATCTGTATTAGTAATAACTTGGCAACATTTAAACGTTTTTTACAGTATCTAATACGGTCCTTAATATTCAAAGTACATTTTAGAAATAATCTGGGATCTTGAAAGACAAAAATCTGTTAAAATATCCGATTCGTCTTCCTATGAGAGGATTTGTATGTAACAGGCCTGAAGCACACATTTCTGGTCAGAACTCACTTAGCATTACGACTTTGTTAAGCTGATTTTCAGTTTATGTAAATTTGACTGATGAAGGCGCACGGTGTCGAGTAGTTTGACATGTAGGATAACCAAAAGATACACTTAAGTATCTATGCTAAGTATACAGGCAAAGACTGAAGTATAAACTTGGATGTTATCTCTTACCATGAAAGGTGCCGATCATAATGGATTACATGTCATTTATTAAATATATGCACGTGACTGTACGGTTGTCGGTGAAAAAAACTACAGACGAATAGAAGTAGGGAGATGCTAAAGATGAGAGCGTCACCAGATAAGAACACTTGCATAAGGATGACGCAATGCCACCATATCAACTTTCTTGATGCGATGTCCTTAGTTCTAGAAGAGAGAAATTAGACCTAGTACTCTATGGGTCTAGATAATAATCGGTATATAATCAGAATGATTGAAATGAAAGTCAATGAACTGATTTTACTGATCACGCATGATTTAATTTTTTTTCTCAAGCATAAATTGGTTTAAACTATAAGAAAAATAAGATAAAAAGGGTCTCCGTTTTCTCAAGGGGATATTCGTTTAATACTTTGCTTTCCTTGCAAGAAAATACATAATGATCTATCACCTGATATGATGACATCGAGAAAATCAACATGTAAAAAACATTATTTCGTTAAAATAAAAACATCAATCAATGTTCAGATTGTTAAAAAGAAAATGCTCATATCTAGAAATAGAAAACAGGAAAAAACATCATTCAATGTTCAAAGATTGAAGATAATTCTGATAATAAAATAGAATAGATTTTTTTAATTCCAGAACTTACAACTTATCATGTAATCAATAACCTTTTTGCACTTTGAACATTTTTTAGTATTGTGCTCTACTTTTACGTTATATAATAAGACGATTCGTCAGCATTCAACAACCATTTGCGCTTTGTAAACATTTTTCTTCATTATGCAAAATTTTACGTCATGTAATAAGACGATTCGGCAGCAATCAACAACCATTTTAGTAACACTTAACACAGTACAGATAAACTCTTAATCTCAATCATTACACAATATTACTCTTTTCTAGAATTAATTAAACAAACGTTGGATATGCACAGTAATCAGTCAAACAGATTTTGATCAGACTAATTAAAATGAAAAGCCACTATCACTAAATGTTTCCTTCGCTGTGTTGAAAGGTATTATCTGGATTTAATACTGGATTGAATGTTCCTCGAGTCGTTATAGAAAAAGAGGCAAGATTATCACTTACAATCGTTCACTTGTTTTGCTGAAGTGAGTGATGTTCACAGTTATTTAAACAAGAACTTCTCAATTATTAAAAAAGTGTTTTTCTAAATGTTTAACTTCTTTCGATAACGATTTGTTGTTATTACTAAATCGAAACCAGATTTCACATTTGAAATTTGTTTATTATTGTATTTTTATTTATTAATTTTAGTTTTATTTGAAGCAAATGTTGGAGAATATTTAATTTCAGTTGGTAGGTTATTCCATATTTTCAGTTTTACGTTTTTACCATGTTAATCTGTATATATAGTTTGGCATGTTATTTTTTTTAGTAGGTAGGTAGGCATATTCCCGTCTCATTGATTTACGCATGCATTTGTCTTGTTGCTCATATATATTATGTTTGTGAAGGCGTAAATGATACAATATGATAATATTAATATAAAATAATAAATATGACAGCTTAATAAGCTTAGTAAATAATAGCGTAGAATTATATTACTTTTTACAGAGAATGTACTGATAATGGTCAATATCAAGAACAACAGGAAAGCTATGGTAAGTCAAAATTATTATCAATAGGCCTAGACTTTTTAAAAAAATAATTATCAAAAAAGAATTTACATTTAACTTTCTGTTCTGGGATAATTGGGATTGTTGGGAGTTTTAGTATATTGGATATTTCACCCGATTCGGCAGATGTCACAAACCGACTGACGGAGCATATTAAAAGTAGTTAATACACCTAGACTCGTTTCCAGATGACTTGCGGTAGTCAGTTAGAATCTATTTTGTGACAGTTGCAGAATTTTATATTTTACGAAAATCGTAGACAATTCTACCACCAATAGTGATGCTAAACAAATCGAATCAATTTCTATTTTTTAAAAATCTAAAACAATGTTGCAGTTCACGTGTGTATCCTAACTCAGAGCCTGGATGGAAATGGGGGCCTCCTAGTCTCCATTTTGCAAGGTGAAAAAAATAAAAAAGAACCCTTTTTTTTTAAGGCCGACCCCATTCTTACGAGTCTGATTCCAAAATCTGAGCTTCAGTAAGTAATAAAATAAAATATGTATAAATAATATAGAAGATCGTAATTACTATACAACTTAGCAAATCTGTAAAACAAACTACTTAGATTAATAACGAAAGGTGTTCCATTTTTACGGCGGATCCGAGGTGTTAACATTTATTATTTCTAATTATCAAATTATTAGAAACGAAAATATTTATAATGGATTTTTACCTAAAGTGTCCGAGGAGACGCGATTTGCAGACTTTCATGGCGCTAACGTAATCATTACAAATTACTCCTGACCATGTTAAACGAGGTGGTTACAAATTAATCAGAGGTTGTTCTCTTCTATATCCTTAGTCACAATAATATTACTATGACCTATTGTCGATTGTTAATCTTTATTCCTAATTAAAAGTAGTTTTGATTAAAGATGTATTGTCCCTCTAAAACATGAAAAATGAAGATTAATAAAATCAGACTTTGAATATTTAGGCCATTTTGCAGTTGTAATAAGTTATTCACTTCCGTAAAAAAACCCCAAAATAATGATTTAAGTTTTTTTTTTTTATTGTTTCTCTGCACACACACACTTAACATTGAAAAAAAACTAGTTAAAAAAAAGTGTGCCAAAGTGGGCCAAAATAAGTTTGGAAACAAACTTTAAGTCATGGCCACCAGATTAAAAAGATGTAAAAAACATTTCGTTAAAATAAAAACATCAATCAATGTTCAGATGGTTAAAAAGAAAATGCTCATATCTAGAAATAGAAAACAGGAAAAAACATAATGTGCACTGCACAAAACAAGAAAAAATATCATTCAATGTTTAAAAAAGTATAAATTTTAGTTTTTAATGTTGTAATTAATTTATTCATTAAACATAAATAACATCACGAAATTGTACGCACCACGTCACGTATGTTTTACTTAATGCTTCTTCATGGTTTATTTCAATAAATCCTCATTCCAGTGATGACACGCAAATATCGCATTAAACTAGTGTAAAATAAGAAAACATTAATTTTAGCAGATCAAACCGTATTTCACTGTCTTTGTCAGTGACAATTAAATGTGTTATTTGCTAATATTAACACTCTCGTATTTATAAAGGAAATGTCAGGTGGTGGGCGATCGGTAATTAAACGTGTTTCTCTGTACCATCCTCCTTCGTACCCGGGCACTAGTGGAGCCTAGACGATGGCCAATAGTCAAACGTTTTTTTTTAAACGCTTGCTGGTAATCTGTGCTTATTGCGCATGTGCACGCTTATAATTAATGTATCTTTTAGATTATGCGAATTTTTGATACCGGTGTTATTCTGCATGATAAAATGTACTTTTTCAGTTTGCGCACTTTTATTTTATGCAAATTTTGGGTGATCTCTACTTATTGCGCATGACAACGTTTTATGATAAACGCACATTTAGTATGCAGATTTTGGTGATCTGTGTTTATTGCGCATGACAAGTGTACATTTTATGACAAAGCACCTTTAGTTTATGGAATTTTTTTTTGTAATTGGTGACTTAGCGCTTTTTGAGCATGATAAGTGTAAATGTTATGATTAAATCATTTTTTTATGCAAATTTCGTTCCGATATGAACTGAGGAGGGGACGACGGACCAAATAAAATCAGCATTTGTCAAATGTGTGCTTTTTTTCTCTCCAAAATTTTATGAAATTTGGGTAGGCCTCCAACATTTTTACAAGATACATTTATAATGTATAGGCCTAAGCGAACATTATGTCATTGAATACTCATAAGCCTACCAGTATACTATTTATATTTTTATAATCTATCTTCTACGGTACGAGGCCTAATAGTTGAAGTATAGATATAGTAGGCCTATAAGAGTTGTTGTGATTAGACATAGACATCACTCAAAACGAGCATTTGAGCAAACATGACCATCATACTTCGGCTAAGTGAAAAACAATGAGAACTTGATTTATAATTGATGTGTGGTCTTTAAAAATACGTTATTTATAAAGCTGCTCATCGTACAATGACGTCACTTCGAACCAATGCTGAATAAATATTGCCATCAACCGCTTTAAATTAAAATTGAAGTTGAAAGTTAAAGGTGTTTATATTTGAATACGAAGAGTTATGGAAACCAAATTTAGAACGAGCAACATCACGTATAAAGAAACATTTACATTACGTATACGCTTTTGTCTGTTATTCGTTTCATTGCTTTAAAGTCAATTGTGTATAGGGATTTAGAATTCTTCTACCACGCATCCAATCACAAGGAAGCTGTGGATTAACCAGTCTTCGAATGTAGCATTCTAGCGGTCACGTATGGAAAAGAACCTTGCCGAGGGGTTGGGTTCGATTGAAAGATCAGCCGAACAGCGGTCTCCTCAAAGTAATAGTAGGCGAGCAAAGGCGGAGTCCATAGTTACAAACTCCTCGTAGAAACTATATCCATTCAATGTCTAATGTCTTTTGAAGTGGTCACTTGTCCGTGTCTCTACGCATAGAAACTCGACTTTGTGATATCTTAGGCCACAGATTCGGATTGACGAAAATAAGCGCCAAAGACTGCAGCCAACTATCTCCTCTCCAGCAGACGAGAGAAAACTCATTTATATCACTTCCCTCTTCCTGGACTTTCAAGAACGTTTTCCAAAAAAATGAGGAGTTCTGTTTGTGAGGTGAGTCTAACATCTTGTTTTTTTCTGAACGATTAGTGATATGGTAGGCCTATAATAAGTATTTTTTTATATTTATTCTGACCAATTAATAATAATGATAGGATATACTTAGACCTAATTTGGATGGATAGCCTATAGCAATTCATCTGTGAATTTCAAGACGATATCAAAGAAAACACACTACACCATTTTGTGCTATTTCCCATGTAATTGCGTAACCCATAAACGTATCAAAGTTAAACCGATTCGATTAATGTTTTGGGTAGGCAAGCCACTTATTGTATTTTAGTAATATTTGTTTTTATAAATTAGTTTGGTTATGAATTATTATCCCACGAAGCATAACTACCGCGCCAAATCATCTGGAAAATATCTTTGTTGTGACACTTAGTCCCGAAAAACTGTAAATTATTAGATTTAATTGGTAATTGTGTGTTTACTACTTTATTATACTCTTCGTTTTACTTTACTTGAGAAAATACTTTTATTGTCGGCGGCATCTGTGTGGGAATTAATTCGCTTAGGCATAGGATCAAGTAGGCCTTAGTACCAACACGGAGCATGTGTCGGCCTAAGACCGTTATTGTGATCGTTTCTCAAAAAGGGCCGCGACCAGTGCCTTAGATTACCTTGACATTCGAACACATGTATTATAAAAAAAAATCCGTAAAATTTGTCTTCGTGACGGTGTGTTTTCCTGAAGAAATGACCACTTACTTATTTTTGTTATAACGAAATAAGGACTATGCTGTACTTAACAAATACAATAAGAAATCCGCACTTAAACTTTGTTTTAGACACTATTTAGTACATGCACACTTAATGCGGTTCAATTAATTGATTTTAAATGTGTTATGTATACGGGTAAATTCGTATCGTAATCAATAAATTATTGAGTGTGTATTTAAAAAAGTTTTTTTTATAGTTTTGTGACCTATTTTGTACCATAATCAATGAATTTTTATTGAAAAAAACCAAACATTTAAAAAATGTTTCTTTCTCCACTTTTTCATTTTTTGGAGCTTTTTAATTGTTAATGTTCTGTATTACTTTGTATTTTTCTTATTGTCTTTGTACCCCTTATTGTTTTGTATACAATATACAGTATTTTAATCGATGATCCATTTTAAAAATCAACACTGTGATAGGCTGTGTTATCTAAAGGACAGAAATCAATCAATAAATAAGCAATTTTAACTAATTTTTATTTATTTGTAATACAATTCATTTCAGTCCTTGACTGTCTTTTTGTAATATATTTTTATATACCGAATAAAAAAAAAAAAAAATACAAATAAATAGTTAAAATGTACGTCTATTTACCAGACGAATTTACAGTATCAACACAAAAGTATAGCTCAAAAGTTTTTACAATTTGCAATAGAAGTTGAACAATAATGACTTTTATTTGTAGAACTGTTTTCCTTCCAGCAACTTACAATTAGAAAACAATATTTACATTATAGATTACTTTGTTGAAGAACGTAATACTTTATTACGGCCAACTAATAATAGTTTCTCGTATTTTACGTCGTCGACGCTAAATTGTCAAACTGTTTGTCCTGAAAGTAGACTTTCTTCGTAGTGTTATTGAAATATAAAGGCGCAAGATAAAGCAACAACGTTTAATTCATTGTGGAACTTAGGTTTAGTGTTTTCCAGTCCAACTTAATAGAAGAGCCATTTTATATTGAAATGTTCATTAAATTAAGAACACACAAAGATTTTAAAAAGTCTTTTCATTAATTCAAAACGTTTTATTCCGATAATTATTGAAAAATAATTATCGAATAAAACGTTTTTAATTATTAAAAAGACTTTTTTAAAAAAATATGATAAATGATAAGTTTGTTTAGTAGGCCTATAACATTCGATATTAACAATAATATGATACTAAATAAACTTAATAAAAAACATGCACAAAATAATATAAATAATAAATATTTATATTTTATATAACACGATGGAGTATTTAATAAGTTTCTGGATAATACGCATTCATTCTAGTAATACCATGGTATCAATAAGAGAAGAATAGATATTTGATTGTTTTATTGTGTTAAAGATGTATTGTCCCCCAAAAACATGAAAAAATAAAGATTAATAAAATCAGATTTTGAATAGGCAATTTCACAGTTTTAATAAAGTTATTCACTTCTGTAGAAAAAAAATCATCAAAAATAATTATTTCACTTATAAAAAGACAAAAGAAATGGTTAATTTCAACCAAAAACCATTGTCTTCCAGACAATTTAGGTATATTTTGCTTTAAATTACATTTTTTGATGGAAAATGTTTTTTTTTTGGATCAAGTTATAGTGAATAACTATTATGTGATATTAAAATGGCATATACAACCAAAAAAATGTAAAAAAATATTTTTTAGGGGGACAATATATCTTTAATTAAACGTGTTAATAATCGTGTTAATAAACTAATTCTTACAATGAATCATTTCTAACTTATTAAATTAGTTGCGTTAATTTATTTAATAATTATCCGTAAACAAATGATTATTTTGATTTCGTTAACAGTACAAAATTATGATACACGTTTAAATCACTCATAGGCCTACATGAAGTAGGTAGGCCTATATCAATATTTATAATACTCAAACGGGTAAGGCCGTTATAGCCCTCACAGACAGCTAAAAGTAAAATGTTTATAAGTTATAATAAAACTATTATAAGTTATGAATATGCGTTATTTAATTGTTTCTCTCATTTTCTTGATTATACCAATTTTTTTTTATTTAAGAAAGAAACAGAAAATTTAATTTTTGCCTCATCACAAGTTTGTAAAATACATAATATTTATATGTATGTAATGATAGAATTAAAACATATATATTCAACTAACGGAATGGCTTAAATTAGGTCTATGTAGGCTAATGATATTAATAAATAAAGAGACACCAATAATATTGTAAAACACGCAGTACTCCTATAAAATTAAGATTTATTTTTTTGTACTAGTTATTAATTTCTGAAAGTTACCTTTTTGGGATGAAAATCAACTAAATTACACAAAATATTCGTTATCATTTATATTTTTATATAAGCCTGTATATTTATTATAAATCCTTTTTTTAAAAATAAAAGTTAACAGCATACATACTTATAACCTATTGTACCATGAAAAATAGTGATAGGTCTACTTTAATTTCTTTTTTAAAATTTTATTCGTGTAACCACTTCTAAATAAATCTAATCACAGAAAAGAGTGAATTTTGGTTTAGACCCGTTTCCACCCAAACTTGCCACTCGGACCTTTGCCACCAGGCTTTATGCCACTCGGACCTTGCCACTCGGACCTTGCCACTCGGACCTTGCCACTCGGACCTTTGCCACTCAGACCTTTGCCACCAGGCCTTTTGCCACCAGGCCTTTTGCCACCCGTCCCGTGCCACTTTGACCTTTTCCACCCGTCCCGCGCCACTCGGACCTTTGCCACCAGGCCCTTTGCCACTCGGACCTTTGCAACCAGTGAATGTATCCGTTGTATTGTCCGCTAAAGATTATGACTTATGTGTATGGATAGGCTTATATATAAAGATTCAAAATCGAATCTGTAAGGTATTTTATTGCTATGTTCAATTTTATGATATGACTACTAAAAAAAAGATTTTTCGATTATCATTTTTACAGAACATACATTTTGTTAAACCTGTTGAATTAAACAATAAGCTTTTTGAACATTCTAATACACTAAAAAGTAATATTTTATTAAATGATGATGGTCTAGACGTCCATGATCTTTCTTCACTGCCATTTTCACAGATTGGCAGATCGATATTCCTGGACTTTCGAAACTATAAAGTGTGATTTTCTCGCAGCGTCATGTAAAATGTTATGAGATCAGAGGAGGAAATGATTATGAAAACTATTTTTTTAAAAATTATCATTGACGTAGATTTTTGACTGATAACCATGAAATGTGCTATGCGCTGATGAGATAAGCCTCATCTTAAATTAATATCTGATAATAAATTTGACTTTAAATTATACCCTCTGAATAATATATAGGTCTCAACTAGTTCAAATTCAGGTACAGATTGTGTACTTGTTTCACTTTTTATATGAATTTTTGACCAAATTTATAGAGAATATTTCATTTTTAAAATTTGAAACCGTCTGAGCGAAAATTCTTTATCAAAGCATTTATATTATATATTAGGCTATAAATCCAAAATGACAATGCTGTGCATTATCAGTGGCGGGATTTCGATGCAGATAGAAATAAAATAAACAGAAGCTAAATCAAAACGATAAAGTAAAACAACCAAAAAGAATTAGCCTATGAGAGAGCTTATATAATATATATAATTTAATATAATTTATTTCGACACTTTACATTTTGAAGGTATTATATTAACTGTTCAAACAATTATTCGTTGTCAATATTAGGTGATTCGTATTTTCATGTTTTATAATTCTGAAAACTAAGATGTTATATTCAGTAACAAAAATAGTATACCGGCACCATTTCCCGTCACAGTAAAGTCACCGTGGTAAAGTTATATCAATATTTTAAATTTGTTACATCTAACAATTTATTTTAAGAAGTTAAAAATATTGATTACGGTACGACGACAATTTTAAATAGTCTTATTATTATTTTTATAGACCTATTCAAAATTATTCAAGCATTGTTTTTGTTAGACTTTCCCCAAGTTTGTTTATTGTCCAGTTGACTTTTCGAAGAGCTCAATCATTATACTTATGAAACGCCATATGTGCCAAAATATTTATCTTTTTACCAATATTAAGTTGAAATTCAGTCTAGAACCTAGATTAATGTTTTTGTGTTTGTATTATCAATCCCATAGACCCCCTACTTCTCTCTGTTTATTCATAGGGTGTATGATACATTTAGATTGATAGGCAGACACGTGTAAGGATTACAAGTTAATTTGTATGTTCCTAAACTAACAATAACATGAGTTTTGTTAGAAAGATACCGCTGTATTATGATTCAGATTTGTCGGCAACGTGATATTTTTAATGTTTTATACAAATTGGAGCTAAAAATAAACAAAACTCGTCATGTCCTTGCAACTTAATTTCTGTCACATACCTAAACTCAACATATATTCATTTATTCTCCACAAATGCATGTCAATCATTCGATGTAAAATGAGTCTTCATTTTTTTTAATCTGTTGAAAAGTTCCGTAATTTTGGTTCGACCACCAAACACCTTCAGAACGACATTTAAATAGGAACAGTGTCTCGCGGAATTAACATGTCACCCGATTCAACATCAATTTTCATTTGCAGAATAGCAGATGCGGAACTTGTGAATGAATATGAACTCTATGTTACAACCTTGTCATCGTATCCATAAAGCTTTAAATAAAAATCAAGTAAATTACTGTTTTTCTAAACTGAGATTATGTAATTTGAATTCGTGCCTGGAGACGGCCACACGAATTAAACAATTATCAGTTGAAATATAATAAGCACATATCGGTTTGTTGCTTGGATTGCATATTGACGAATCAGATTGCAAGAAAGTTTGCTCATTTGCATATTGAAGTTTTTTATTACTTTTTCACTCAGACTTTCTATCGCGAGCGGACGTGATGGTACATAATATGATGAGTTAACAAAGCTAAATCAATGTAAACAATATAAATACAACATTTATGACTATTATAAAAGAAATACATTTGCTGATCGCTCGTTTCCGTTACTGGACCAATCTGTAACAATTTACCAAGTTACATTAAACATTTGAATGACTATTATCAGTTTAAAAAACATTCAAAGGCTTTTTATTTTACCAATGTTGACAGTATGTGAAGCGCCGCTGTTTATGAGCTCATAGAAATGTTAATACAATACAAAATGTACAAAGATTTCAAATTTAGATATTATAAACAAATTAGATAATTAAAAAGTAAGATAATAGAAATTGGATAATAATAAAATAAAATATGGTATAACAAAAGGTTTTTTTCTGTTTCGTATACATCTAAAATTGCCCCTTTTAGGAATAACATTGCATCGCGAACCTTATTCTATGCAGTGTTTATTTAAAATATTTAATTAATACTTATATAACCACTATTAAGAGGACACAGGCTTCTGGATCCAACATGGGCTCTTAAGCCTTGTTTACACTACACTTTATGTGACAAAAAAATGTGATGTGCGCATATATGGACATGATGATGTCATATCACTATCATATTTGGGCATATCACTACCATATTTGGTCACATCACACTTTTTTTAGTCAAACTAGTTTTATAGTGTAGGCATAGCTTTGTAGATGTCTTGGTTGGGAAGTAGAGTTTCTTTCGTTCGTTTCACGAGATAGTACCAACCTTAATATGGGTGTCCCCTGTATAGGAGTGTCCTCTTAATAGGGGAAGGAGATGTTATACTATGCGTAGTATTGTATGACTGTCACCTGTGTAACTCTTATAGCAGTATATAAATACATTGGAAATTACTACCATTATGCAATCGATTCATATAAATTATAATGGTCCTAAATTTACACTTCCACGCAAGGAAACCATCACGTTTATACGTTTAAATGTCAATATTATTATGTTGTTAAAATGTAGGAATTATATGTAACCTTGACATCACCGGAAAGCATTATCATCATTAGAAACAATACTGTACATTTGTTATCCTCTAGTTCCGGACCTGGTAATCATTGTAATCACTGAGAGGCGACATCTTGTTAGAATTATGTTCTGTCCTGATGGTTACTAATATTTTTTTTCAGTATAAGATTATCTATTCATTTACAATAGAACATCACCTTCGGATTGTTAATAAAGTAATCGTTGGATTAGAACGATTCTACCTCTCTTTCTTATCATTTCCTTCTACGTTTCCTTGCTCCTAGCGACGTTTAATTACATTTTTCAATGCCATTTCTATATATATTTGAACATCATCTGCCGCATTTATGAAAATTCGATTGAGTTGAACATCATTCATATCCTATCACATTTTCCTTCAATCTGTCGATATTGGTCGAAGCTTCATATTTTTGTTTGTCTTTTGTGGTTCGTCCCACTTTTATTTCAGTTGTGTGTCTGTATTTATTCCATCAGTCAATTAACTTTCAACTCAATACCTAGGCCTACGAATTATAAAATATTGAAAGCACATTGGTTGCAATTATGAACATGTTGATATACAATTTTTTTTCCTAGGAATATTGCTTGATCTATTGATTGTCTGATTATTTTAATAACTTGATTCGTTATTATAATTACAGTGTTTCCTTTATGTTCTAATATTCATGTGGTCACCAAATAATTATGAATGAGAATATGCAAATAGCCCAAACAGAGTATTTTGCACTTATTCCATATTACAGTACAGTATTAGGCTAAACACAAAGTGTGCATAAGTTGCTTGAAACTTTGTGAATTCTATCATGTCTCCTCCATGATTTGAATCTTAGTTACTAAAAATGTGCATTATATTCTTTCAGGAGAGGAAGATATACATTTCCTTAATAAACAAGGCCATTATACATGGCTGCAGTCGCGTGCGCAAATTTGAGTTAGTGTTTACCGACCGACCGACATAGTGTGAGCTATAGAATCGCGTTGCACGCGACTAAAAACCAACAAACGTGTGTGCAGTCAACCATTTAATTAATTCCTGGTCATCTGACCATAACCGATTAAATATCCATAAAGTCTATTATATGCGGTTTACTAAAAATCAAATCAACTTATGACGTAACTTTTAACACATTTTAAAATCGAAAATGCTAGATCTTTCAATATTTTAGGTTTTGTTAATTCTTTAAAGTGTTAACGTACTATTCCCAGTGGTGAAATTTACAATGTCACTGGTATACGGTAAGTCTGAGCTTAACTACTACTGTAAGCCTTATAAGCTTAACTGCAAGTTGTTTTACTAACGGAAAAAATAGCTTTAATTCATTTTAGTTGATCATATTGTTCTTGCCAATTCCTCGAAGTTGAAGATGATGTTTCAGGTAGTTTGTTGGTAAGACATTCCAGTCGTGTCCTTAGGTTTGTTGGGATTCAGGTAGTTGGCTATGGCGGTAATACCTGTTCATTATTACATGTCTGGTTTATTCTGGGCTAGGCATCTGTAGATGCTGAAACATGTTAAAACGTTATTGGAGTTAACTTAACAGAGTTTGGTGATATCGCCTTTTAATGCGGTAGAACGTCAACAACTCATACAAAGTAGACAATCTCGGTATCATCAATTACAAATCAAAAGTATAGTTAATGGAGTAATAGTGGAATAGTATAGTGGAATATTAGTCGAATAGTAGTGGAATAGTATTGGAATAGTAGTGGAATAAGTAATAGTAAATAGCGATAAACCATGATTTAAAGTGTGAGTAAGTAGGCAGCTAAATTACAAAGGAATGTTTTTAAAATAAATTTGCAGCATGTAAACTTACAAAAAGATATTGTGAATTAGGAATTTCTGCTTAATAGTGCTTTTATCAGGACTAGGCTTATGTATTATATGAAAGAATACATTTAGGCCTAACTTTCGTGTGCGTATAATAGGTCGAAGGAGTAATTCGTTTCGTTTTATTTTCAATTGTCACCCTTAACACGTTGTTCTGAGTAGGCCTAACTTAGACGAATTAAATTAAGTTTTATTTATGTTTGTGTTGCAAAAAGGGTGAATTTTACGGAAAATAATACATTTAACCCCAACTGAAATCTGGAATATTTTAGGGATTGAAAACTATTATGTAGAAGGTGATTAATACAAAAACAAGTTTCAATTGTGTGTTTTTGTTAGAAATTGTTTCCAAACGCGAATCGCTGCAGGTTCTTAAAGCCAGCCTATAAACTTCAAAACGAATTACTAGAATCTGAAAAAGTTCACTCTTCCCTGCTAGAACCAATCGGTGGATTTGTATACTTACAGACCTATATTTGAGGTCTATTGTTTGAACAATACTTTGACATTTATGCCAAACGTGGGCCTATACAATAGTACACCTAACATATTTGCAATCAGCCCATAACGGCAACAAGCGTTCGATACAATATGTATAAAGGAGGGAGGCGAAGACATTCAAAGCCGACTGATTGATAGTGCTATTACAAAAATATACATTTGTCGACATAAGGATTATATTAAGGAGTTAGATTATCCGAGTTAATCTACTGAAACATGGATACTTATACATAATAATGATTAAAATTTAGATATGATTAGTAAGAACCGCCAGACTGGTCCAAATTACCATTATGCATATCTGTTTTGCTCAATCGTTTATTAAGCTCTTTGTCCGTGAAGGTGTTTTTTAAAACAATCTTTAGTGAAAATAATTGAAGATCATTGCTCTTTAACAGATATTATTTTATATTACCTATGGCTATTAATCGTTTATCCAATAACGTCAATGCGTTTAGAACTTAACTCATGGACGAATTAAACGCGATTGGTAAGTAAACAAATCCGAAAGATCTACTTGGCGCTTAGAGCAATATTATTATGGCATGGCGAATATCACCTTGTTCTTAATTTGTAAACACGTTGGAAACGAGTTGAGATGACAAATTGACGCGGTGATAGTATTTGGTGTTAAGTACCAATGATTTGTTTAAAGGATATCACGATATTATCAGACGAATAAAAGCAGGATTCATAGAAAATGTTATACATTTGCTGATGCAATAGTACAAACTTTTTGCTGGCGCACATAACGTCAATGAGATAACTATTACAGTAGTTATGCGCACATTTTCAGAAATAATGATCTTATAAAGATAAATACCGACTATAACATAACTTTAAAGAAATCAATAAATACTAAACCTAAATTTCAATCTGAATTGAAATTGCCTAAAAGTTGTCGACAAACTTATGCGTAGATTTGTTCGTGTCTGGAAATTTACCGTAGGCCTACTTAGCTTTTTCTCAACACAATGTTTTTCTTAACACTTTGTCTTTTTCTCAATAAATAATTTTCTTAACATTAAGACCATGTTTTATTTATTTATACATTTTTATTAACATCTTCTTTAAAATTGTGTATATACGTATGTATATACTTTAACTAAAAATGTTTGTGTACCATAGGCCTACACACATTTTTTTTCTTCAACAAGGTAACCTTTTATTGCGTTAATTCATATTATACGCGATTTTTTTCGAGCGCAGTTGGCTTACAATGTGCGTTTGCAACGCTTGACGTAAGCTCTCTTTAATCCTCCCCACAGAGATTCAAGCATCACAAGACAAGCCTACAAATAGCAATTTTTACTAATTCCTCGTGCAATCAAATTTAACAGCAAATTCTGTAAGTTAGCACCTTTCATCCCACGAAACATTTTGCTGAGCCTGAGATTTATTTCTTCACACCTAAAGAGAAAAGCAAATAATTACTAATTAAATGCGAAAATTGTCAAATCATAGGAGATTAACATCACATCAATTGTTTTATTGCGTGAGCGTAATCCATTAGTGGTATCACTGGTGTTTCAATTGTACTACGTGACATCAAATCGAAATACTACTGTACCCTGATGTGGAAATGTTTTTACGTTTTTAAAAATTTCAATTTCCAATGTTGGTCTCCATGGTCTGAAGAAAATAATTATGCCTTTAAAAAAATGTATTGATAGTTAATATGTCATATTATTGATGGAGAAACAAAAACGTGTTCAAATGCTGATAATAATGGTACGGAATTTGTACGCGCGCGCATAAATGCTGATAATAATGGTACGGAATTTGTACGCGCGCGTCCACCATGTGTCTTATGATGTCGTCACCACTAGATTATTATAAGAACGGTATGAAAACAGACATTTTAATAAAAATAAATCCGCGCATGTCGTTTTGTATGCGCAGGCGCTTTACCTTTGGTCAGTCTACCAGTCTCCATTAGGCACTTTTTTTTCAGAGCCATGTTTAGGCTTATGCTAATTTATTCTTTTTGAATTAATAAATAAAAACAAGGTGATACAAGCCCCTAGTAATAAGCCTATCTAATACAGTTAGGTGTACCACATGTACATGTCATTTTGATTCTTATACTGTCGATACAATATTATTATAAAAAAAATTAAATCAGTTCTGTGTACGCCTAATGTAGTCAAAGGCTTAATCTAGTTATCGAATAAATGAAAATATTTTTCCTCCGGTTTTATATACTTAATCTGTTATTATTAGTTTCTAAATCCTTTCATTTCCCTTGTGTTAACTGTATACCGACAAAGAAAAACATATTTCGTAAAAATCCAACAGTCTTTGTGTTTTGACTAAAAAACAACTGGATTTTGATAAAATACGTGGAGGAGACGATAAGCAAGGTGGTCGATTGAGGTTTAAGTTAATTTTATCGCAGTGTATATTGGATTGTGTTTCTCAGTCTTGTACGTGTATAACCTATACAAAGTACTTTGAAGTATACATAGGAGGGTGGTATTTGCTTTTAAGAAGATTATGACTAACTTACGAGCAGTGTAGTAGTATGTAGTTATCACACTTGCCCATCCTTCACCCGATCAGCCGTAACGAAACAAATACATGTTAAATTGATTTTATTATAGCAAAAACACCAGTTGTGGGGTTATTAAATTGCTCCATTGTATATTCTATTTTTAGCCTCTGGTATCTTTATTCTATTTTGACCGATTTGTACTTCTGCTTATGGTTACATAAAGTAATAATAGGGTTGTATTTACCGAGTTAAAAGGTGTGTAATATGTATTGTATAATTCGTGCCCTTGTAATAAGGTGGTATAACAAGTTTTGTGGTTTAATTCGTGCCCTTGACAACTAATATTAGGCTGAACAAAGACAAATCAGCTTTTGATAGTTCCGACACCTATTTTCCCACTCTATTCAGCAATGACGTATAAACATAAACGTTTAATATCCTTGTAAAACGGCAACGGTGAACGACGCTCTCACCTGCAAACAAGCTCCGCCAGGAGCATACAATATTGTTGTTTGTTGGCTTTACTGGATTATGCTATACAATAATTACAAATCCACATTATCCACCTGACAATAACAATATGCATAGAAATGGTTTTCGCTCATATAATGTTTAGTTATTTAAAAATTAATCACGTACTGTTGTATTATACTACACGAACTAGCTTCGCGTTTCAGTGAAATGGTCACAACGTATACATTTTGCGATCAATCAGGCCTCTTACAAGTTCTAATGTCGTTATTTTGCACTAATCTGTTAAGCACGTCTATTTGTGCGGTATTGTACAAAGGAAATTCACTCATGTAATAAAAGAATCGTCTGTTAGATTAGAATATCAGTAAAAAAATTCGCAGGCGGAAGATCTGAGTTTAAACAAAAGGAGGCGTGTGCATGCGTTAAATGTTCAGGTTTAGGCTTTAATGAAAAACGTAAAGCACGGCTATGTTGATTTGAGTTCCGCGGAAAGAAGGCTTTTTGTCGGCCCCGTCGGTCGTGCCACACACTCCCTTTCAAGCACTGAGGGATAAAGACGGATCAACATTCGTGAGGTTGTTGGCTAAACTTGCCGATGGGATCATTCGGAAATAGTAAGTATAGCAAGGTCCTGAGAAGTTTTCATTGGACAAGATTTAATTGTTGTTGTTTTGCGGTTGTCCATTTGTTTTCGACCAATTGGACTGCCATGAGTTGACGACGTATGATGTGATGTAGGCCTAAGTTTTTTTTTGCTGATGGAAAGAGTAAAAATCAAGCAAACAAAGTGTGATCTTATATTTCGTTGCGGTTACCAATACCGAGTAAGTGTAGGCTAGTAGTATTGATAATGTACGTAGTAGGACTAGTCTGTTTATGTATTATATTACATAAAAGGGTAGGTTTGGGACGATTTTATTTTCACTTACTGTACTTACTTAGGCCTATAAAGGAAATTGGTTTCTTTTTTATTATAAAGAGGTCATATTTTACTAAGTTGGCATTTCAAAATAAAATTCCGTTCTGACATTTCAGGCCTGCAATCAACACGGAAATGCATTTTAGGCCTAATTTAACAAACTGAGAGTTTTTGACTTCAATTGCAAAGACGTCCGATTATGCGACACAATTAAATTGCCCTGGGCATATACAAACATGCATGTATCACAATTTGAATTAACGCAAACACCACATACTGACATTTGGGGTAGTCGCGAAAGCTATCACAGCACCCTCCCCATCTTCTCCTCGCGTCGTGCAGACGAAAACAAAAATCTCTTACGAAATCGGCCTCCACTGCACTCAACACAACGTGTATACGTTTTTAAAATGAGCAACACTACCTAGTTTCGCGAAGATGCAACCCCACGCACGTCACTATGGTGTTAAATAATTTATAGATTGATAGCCATATACATATTTACAATGGCTTACAATTATAATTTATATATAATAGGGAAATCTGTTTTCTTCTTTAACAAATTTGTTTTAACATTGATTTAGGTATATGTAGTTATCTGCTGACTGCCAAAAACCGTGGACAAATCAGATTTAAGTTTTTTTTTTCAAGCGTGATGACTTTTTTACTGGACATGTAAAGAATAGGATTAAGCTAATAAAATGGACGTTCACGCTTCAGTAATCAATATCATCAATCCTGCCCTCTTGTGGTTTGTTTTTATTTTACACTATTGTTTTTATTGAAACCGATTACATCAAAATGACAATTAACTACTTAGTCGTAGAGGGATTAGTCTAACCAGGCAATATTAACCGGTACACCATTTAAATTGTTTAAAGCAGAATCGGGCTAGACTTCTCTTTATTGATTTTTAAAATAATCTGTTCTTTGTCAATCCAAATGATGAACTTAATTAAAGGTAATTGACTAAAGGAGGGTGATAATCTTTTTGATAATTAATGCACATGCGCGGCATCTGACTGGCTGTTCATAAAATAAATAAGATAGGCTTAATACACGTTTTTGTGTTGAAAACCATGCTTTGGGCCCAGACCCAATGTGTTTAATTTACGGTTTGTTTTAGGCCTATTTTGCTTCGGAGTTCGGCGGAGGTCTAGCACTATTTCTCGAGTACAAGTCTATCCATACCTGCGATAGCATACATATACATAATTCTAACATAGGTTGCTTTCTACGTTTTGTTTGTTTTCATGCGTCCGGGAACGTTCTTTCTGACGATTCGTAAGTGTTCTTCTTATAATTAGATATTTTGTATTGAAATATATATGTATTGGATAGAAATAATTGTAAAAACAAATTTAAATCATATTACAAAACTACCGTAAATGAGTAATGTGTCCCTAATGTTAGTTTATTTATTTTATTTAATAAGTACATCAAGAGCTCTCATGATGAGATATCCATCCTATGTTTTTTAAATGTCATTTTTAATAATATATACAAAATCAATTTATAAAAACAAAGTTAAATCACATTACAAAACTAAATTATCATTTTTGATTAATAGGTAATTTCTTTCTAATTATTTATTACTTTATATTTTAACTTCATGTTTGTAATATTTAGTTTGTTTATTTTATATAGTCTAATAAGTAACAACAGTTCTCAGGTTTATTGGTTATCCTGGAAAATTTTTGTTTGTTTTTTCCCTTTTCAGAGATTTTATTCAATAATATTTTCTATTAAATATGAAATTTAATGTTTACATTACACAACATCCATTAAATACTAACAAATGATATCTGTATCATAGTAATGTAAATTTTGTATTTTTATCGATTTTCCAAATAAATTCAAATCAAATCAAATCAAAGACAGCCATTTGTCCAGACTGGTTAACCCAGAACCATCCGCGAAACTAGGCCCTCATCACCACAGTGCCAACAAATCAATCGAACGTGTAGGCCCTGATATTCCAAGATAAGATTTATTCAGCTGAAATGATACGACGGTAAATAAGGAACACTTAGCCGACTGATAAGACACATGACCTGTTGAGAGAAACTTGTAAGGATGATGCGGGCTAGCTGTGTAAACGACCGCGCGTAGTATTACATGGTTGCGTACAATCGCATACAATGTGAACGCTAGTTAAAAGTAAATCACATTAAAGCGAGCTAGCTGTGTAAACGATCGGCCGCGCGTAATATTACATGGTCGCATACAATGTGAACGCTAGTTAAAAGTAAATTACATTAAATCGGTCGATTGTTTAATGTGTGAACATGATTGTTTTCGAGTCCGAATAAGAACAAATTAACAGCTGAACCCACGATGTAAGTTTTAGATTTATTCATTGAGGAGATGTAATGTAAACTGTTATAGGTTTTGATGATTTACTTCTTTGTGTTCAAACGCCTAAACAAACGTAACGAACATGCATTCGGTAACCAGTAATTGTTTGTTGGAAACAAATGATCATATTTAAAACAAATTATTTGATACTTTAGGTAACAGGAATTACGACTTTAACAGTAAGTTTTAAATATTTTTATATATGTGACACAATAAATGCTGTGTAACCAGCGCATTTATTCATTCATTAATAGTTTATTGAATGAAAATGATTGAAATCAAATTAATTATTCCATTTCATGTTTCTAAATCAATTTATAATTGGACACGTTTTCTCAAAGTTTTCAGCAACATTATCTGTAGCCAATCAGCGATCAGAAATAATTCTTCCTGACGTACGCGGTTTAAGTGGGAAGAGGTGGAAGCTAAAATCAACCCGATTTGCCTGCCCATTCCATGCTGTTCCCACCCCTTCTTATTATCAGTCAACGTGTATTTTAGTCACCGGTTCCATCCATATCATAACTTGATAGTGGATATAAAGTATACTTACTAAATTGTTAGGATAACGCCTCTCCAATAAACTAACAATCGGTTCTTTAACCTAATAAATAGCCAAATCCGGGACAATGTCCTAAGTTAAGAGGTCGAGCTTACCACCGCTAAATAAAAGGGAAAATCTGAGCATATCAAACACCTAATTAAGTCGTTAAATTCACTAAAACAACATGTTTTCTGGAGGATGTGACATTACTTAAGTAATGAGTGGGTCTAATCATGTGAGCAGTAGTTAGTTCTACTCACTGCACTCATTAAACATTGTAACGTTCTAATTAATGTTGTGATTAATATCCCTGTTAATTCTCCAAGATCCTTTATTTTACCGCCATTTGAGTTAACGCAGACGATTTTTTTCGACGTGGTTTAATTTGTCTCTGCTTTTTAAAATCAATCAATAAATAAGCGGTTGGAATGTGAGATAAATTACGAAAATGGGTGTTGAAATACATTACAGAATGTTTAGATTAAGAATAATAAATTGCTTACAATTGTAATTTTAATGGATTATTACTGTCGTCATTCAATTGAACACCAGCACTGTCAAATTGGTTTGGTTATGGGCGTGGTTTGACGACGCAGACAATGTGTTAGGTTCGTTGATACGCATTTTGTTTGAACCGCCCCTTCCGATATGCCTTATGATTCGCATTTATATTATACGAACAAAACATAACAAAAATAGAAGTTCGTGCAGCCCCCAAGGTCAGATTCCACCACTGATGAGAACATCTTTGGCGTTGAACTCCCGTGCCCTAGCCGTCAAGGCCTAACTTCTTTTAGGACTCACCGCTTTATGCAATTGTTTGTTAGTCCCTTTTGTCGTCTGCTTACATCCAATACGTCGACACTTGGCGGAAATAACCTATCATTCTATAAAGCAATGCTGTAAGCATCGTCTGTTTATTAAACAAGTCGGACACATTTCCCGAGGCGGGAACCTTTCTATTTTCTGTCATTTTACATATTTAATTCGTTTGTTGAAAGATCAATGGCAAGCATTGAAGCATAACAGTACCTTTTTATCTACAATTGTTTACCCATCCCTAGTTGACGTTGTGTGTATTTCGGTGGGCTGTGCAGATTCCGTTGAAAACCTCCCATTCACACCAAACTAACTTCAGACCCACTTTAACGGAAGGTCCCCAGCCTAGCCCGGGGCTTCAAAATTCTGAGGTCATTGGCATAGAGAAAGAATAGGTTATTGCCCGGAAAGTCAGATCGGACGGCCTCTCTTGCTGCTGAACTACATTTGCTCATTTAGCTTACAAAGAGAAAGCTTGCTAGAGCTAATTACGATTGGCACTGATGAAGACACTTACTACGAGTCAGCGAAAAGACATTAAAACGTTCTGGTATTCTAATTATTCTGCACCGGAAGCAATTCCAGTTGCGGTCAGTGACATAGAAAGTACATTAGGCCTACGACGATTATTAAAAATTGAAGGTTTTTACTAGCTGACCCTCAATATATTCAGCAGTTCTATCAGTGTCTTGTGCAGTGACTATACGTACATTCTCTCAGTCGCGACCAGGGAGTCAATACAGGTAGCTATATATCTTAATACAATAATTGGCTTGGCGTTTTCATTATTGTAAATTATTAATTATGCTTTTTAATATTTATTTATTTCACATCGCTATTATTTATTACTTCTGTTAATAGAAATTGTAAAATTTATTTAGCATTTTTATAAAGAAGGGTATCAAGGTATTTGTTTAATTGATATTGTCCCGATATTGTCTTTCTAAAGATTATTAATATTTTTATTTTCTGTTTTATATTTAATTTGTTATAAAATGATGTATACATATTATAGTTCTAATCATTCAAGGAATCCGCTTGTATGCTTACTATTTTTTAGTTGTTTTTTTTTAAATATAATTTTTTTCCTATGGTGGTTAGCTTAGGTTTTTGAATAATCTTAATAATACTGATTATTCATATTAAAGTTTAATTTTTAAATTATTTGATAATCTTCTGCCTGTGTTTATAATTGTTTATTCGTTGTCTTCAGACGAAATCTGTTTCGGTATCACATTTTCTAAAACAAAATGTATACAAACAGTTTATTATCTATGTTGGTATTTTACTTCATTTCAAAACGCACTTTTAGATTAGGCCTACTTATTTTAAAAATTAAATTAGGTTTATTTTGTCTGTATGGATTAGTCCTATAACCTATTAATACCTTGTAATACATAAAGATGAGGGATATGTAATACTGGTATGACGGGATACTTTTATCACATGTGATAACCCACTCGATTTAATAATTATTATAACATTATTAAAACTAGTAAGCGTCTCTTGGTAAAGTGTCTTTGTTGAAGAGATTGTGTTACATTATTTTGTTGTCATGTTGTTTATGTTCATGTGTTTGAAGGCAAAATGATATCATAAAGAATGAAAGAGTGGCGTGTGATGTTAAAATAACTGGCCAATACATGTGAAACACATGTGATACTGTATTACGGAATTTTCCTAAGATTCTAGAGAAATTTAGCAGACCAATAATGAAATAACCATGTGTGTCATTTTAAACGAATTAATGTTTACCGGTAAGGCATTTAAATCGTCGTTAAAATATCGCGCCTCGTGTGTACTTTTTATATAGATAGGTCAATAAAAAGTGTATAATAATATCAATGATTTTGTTTTATTGTAGCAGGGAAGGGTGACATTTATTTTATAAGTATCGGAGAAAAAACACTTTGTATTTTAATATTTTTGAAAAATCCATGAATACGATTGATTAATATTAATTATTTCATGAATGGTAGTAACCAATATAACAAATATACTATGAACAAATTGCAAACTATATAAGTTATACGAAAAGGCACCCGATAAAGACCGCTCAAAGATATAGGCCTAGTAACAATTTTTATAAATCTGTAAAATTGTAAAACAACTTCCTAAATGACCACATATTTTTGTAATTAAAAAAAAGTAGACCTGACAAATTTTGTTAATTGTAAATTGCACTAGCCCACTTTTATCTAATTGGTTTATTTCTTTGCTCTTCTTCCAGAGTTCTATGCCGTGGCCACCAACCGGACAGTCAAAGTTTATGTGGCAGCCATCCAGCGAGGACATACAGAAGGGCCTTTCTGGTCTTGATGCGGCCTACATTCGAGGAATAAATTCACTGAAACATCCCTGTCCAATGTCTTCACTACGGGAACGCCTAACGCTACCACAATCAGGGGACGAAAATGAAGTCCCAAGAAATAGGAACTCGCTGACGTCATACTCAATGGAAATGTTACTTAAGGATACAGACGATCATAAGAAAGAGCGCCAACTCGCTCTTAAACCGTACGAAGGAGTTTTCAGTAGGCATCCATCTTTATGTCATCCGCCGTTCTGTAATTCGTACAGCCATATAGTCAGAGAAGGACTCTCCGCAAAATCAGTGCAAAGTGACTCTGCTTTTCATAGGAACTGTGACTTAAGATTCTGTAACCCTCACCCGGGTAACATGCACGATCACCTAGCGCACGTGCGTTCAGCAGCAGACTATTCACATAGCGGTATCCCATCAGGACTTTCACCATCGTCAAGCGGACATCTTTTCCCGCCAGGGTCTTTCATGTCGCATCCTGGTTTTAAACCATATTGGTCGCCTCCAGTTGACCTACTTGGATTATCTGGACATGCTGGACCCTTTCTCGTGCCGTCATCTTTTTCTGGATTTCCAATATCATCACGTGCTGATCGTCGATATACGGGTAGAGCTACATGTGATTGTCCAAACTGTCAGGAAAACGAACGGCTAGCAGCAGCCGGGCAACCTATTCACAAGAAAAATGTTCATAGTTGTCATATACCCGGATGTGGAAAAGTGTACGGTAAAACATCCCATCTCAAAGCGCATTTACGGTGGCATACTGGAGAACGACCATTCGTGTGCAATTGGCTATTTTGCGGGAAACGCTTTACTCGTTCAGACGAGTTACAACGCCATTTGCGAACGCATACCGGCGAAAAAAGATTCGCTTGTCCAATTTGTAACAAACGCTTTATGCGCAGTGATCATCTAAGTAAACACGTGAAGACGCACTCGGGTCAAAGTGCAAATGTGAAAAAGGGTAACTCTGGTAGTAATGTGACAACAAAAAATACAGAAAATAATGAATCATCACAAACCGAAAACAGGACTGAATCAACATCGCCATCGACCAATAAAAACAAATCAAACGATAACAATCCGTCTGAAAATACCGCCTAAATGAAGTTACACACCTTCCAAAATAATTATATTAAGAACTTGTAAATAACTTTATTTAAGATCCGAAGTGCAAAGATCTCAATTCATATCATAAATTATGATAATTATGATGTAGTTGGACATTTTATTTTATAGATTGTTTGAAAAAACAATGAAATAATACAAAATAAGTATAAATATATTTATATTGAAGTTGTGTTCTTTTGGATTTAAATGTAAATAGGGCGTGTGGTCCAGTTCATATTCGATGTATATCAATCGAAATGTCATGAAAATCTACTATATTCATTGTGTTAATTGTGTTTATAAGCAAAATGTAACGACAAAATAAGATATATATTTGATCCCGAAATCTATGTTCAATTTTACACTTTAAATACGTTTCAATGTGTACGGTAAAACGTACCAGTGAATCATAGAACTGACGTAATAGGTTATGGTTATTACCATTTTTTTGTGAAACGTGGGACAGACAGACAGATGCACTACTGTGTAAACACTGCATGCATATCATTATTTGTTATGCGGTTTCAATGATTGTAAAGTAGGTTTAGTATTTTTCAATTCAAGAAGAGCGTTTTATTTGCCTATTTATAGGTCTATCTTAATGCAAACATTATCTGTTTTTACTTAAACCAGTAGAAAGATACAAATATTTGTAATGATTGTAATAATGCGCGTTTTTCTTGATTTGAAAAGCGCTAAGTGACGTAACGGTAACGGTGGTTGATAAGGGATTTCCAGGTTGAATATTTTCAGAAGTTGTAATTGGTCAATGCGGTGCTGCGCACCTTATGACGTAGAAGATGTACAAGACGCTGATAGGCCAGATCATGGATGTGCGCCCTATTATAATTGGTTAATCGTTGCTATACGCGCGATTTATTAATCATGCGTATCGTGGCTCTGAATACTCATTGGTCGATTGGTGAGCGCGCTTAGTGATTGGATAAATGTTCGTCGCCATTCATAACTCACCTAGGCCTCTCTCCTCTCTCACTACAGCACCGGTGTTGCCGGACACACACGCATTCACACAATCCTTGTAATTATACTAGTGGTAAAATGGTGCATTAACGATTATTATTCGTTGACGAATTACTACGGTATAATTATTTTTGTTTATTTTATCTCGCAGCACGAGCCCATTTTAGTCGCTTTTACTAGATATAGATCCTCACTCCCATAAGTGCTCGTTTATTGTATAGAGATGACATTATTATAGTGTAATAATGCAAATAACCTTGTAGACAATTGGAGAAATGCACAATATCGGCTCTAATTAATTACAATTAGTTGTTTAAATCGCTGTGATTGATTGTTATAACACAGGGAATCGCTTAAAAATCCAACCAACTATCAATAATATCGCTCTAACATGATTAAATCTCACTCTACGATTTGCATGCCCTGAAGATAAAGATTCAATTTTTTTAAATAGGCCTATATGTTTTGTCTGCCTTGTTGCCTCATACAAACATTACCGTCAACGCTTATCACTGAGAATGTGGAATATATCAATCTAAATGGTAACAAGCATTTTTACTAAGTTACACCAATACATTATTTTATATTTTTAACAATTTCGTTTTATTTTGTTAAGGTTTTTTTTGTAAAACCGCATTTATAAAGTACCAATTTCAAGAATTGTGTCGACTTTTACTCAACTACTTAAAGAGAATTTTATAGAGAATCGTTTAAAGCAAAATTAATTAATTATGTTTTTTTGTATTTATTAACAATTATGTAAATTCAGTTTTGTATTTCTTATTTTATTTTTATAGAATATTAATTTAAAAACATTCTTAAATCTTGAATTTAATTCCGATTACATTCATGTAATGTAATCTGAGGATTTTCTTTGAAATTAAGTAAACTTTCAATTATTAAACGATCAATTATTAGTACTCTAGGCCAATGGTAAGCCTATAAATTTACATAATTATGTTCGTGGTAAAAAAAGTGTCCTAATATCTAGTGTACGCATTCGCAGTATATAAACACATATTCTGAACAACCCAATTAAGAAGAATTAGGTTCCATTGAGGTAACCATCCGATGATAAGTTTACGTTTCACTCGGACACACGTGTCTGCGAGACACAGCGTATGAGTATGATATTGTATCTGTTAAATGTATGAACTATTATTGTTAATTGTTAAATATATATTGTCTAAGACAAACACGTGTACAGGGTAAAACAGGGTTAGTCCTGTCCTGTACAGTGTCTGGGGATGACCGATAACAGGGCGGGAAGAAAGGGTGGGGTCGGGTGCGGGAAGACTGCGAATTAGAGTCTATTAGATAATAGACATGTGGCGTAATATGATCTATATAGTAATGTATTTTAATGAATATATCTGATTTATTGACTAATGAAATGGTTTCAATTTATGTCAAATATTATGACTGGATAACAAACAATTTAACGATTTGTTATCAACTGTGCTATATACATACAATAAAAGGAATTAATTATAACTATTTTCGTTTTCTTTTTTTGATATCAATGTTTTCATATACGATACGTGACATAATGAAAAATAATAATATCAAATAAATGATAATAACGATCATGCTGATGATTACAGTTCTTCCTATAATAAGTTATCCTTGCCATTTGATTGGTTTAATTCCATATCACGTGGCGTGTATTATATCGTTCTTTTGCACTTAAAAAATACGTGCGAAATTGTGTGCAACGTGATAGGCTGGTGAATAGTGCGCGATCGAAAACCTTGCTGTCGTGTGTGGCGTCTATCTACTTCACGTAACGTACAAATTCCGTGTCGGGCCTTTCATATTTTGTATTCCTTGGATGGTCAAAATATTTTATTGTTGAAAGATTGTCGGTTATAAACATTCATTATTTGTGTGTTAGTGTAAAAATACTAATTGGTGGCCTAATGTGATTGGTGCGTACGGACACAAAGTTTATCAAAGAATATTTGCCGTAGATGGCTCACTTCTCTCATTGCTCTCAACAATTAGTCAATATGCCAGTTTCCATGCCGCTCAATCTCATTTCCCATCATACAGGCTAAAAGTAGCCCCTACGTATCCGTATCCGGAGCGCCTCTGACACGTTATTAGAAAAAAATTATAATAATGTTATTTTATCGAGGATTTTTAAAGAGGGCGCACTTAAAAAAAAATAAACATTTCTCAAAGAATTTCGTTAGACAATTTCGTCCACCTCGAATGAAACATTTTCGTCACCCGAATGAAACATTTTTGTCAACAATCTGATCTTGAATACATTTTTTTTGCGAAACTATTGGTTTATACAATATTATACAGTACATATCGGCACTCTGTAATATAAAGATTGAGGGCGCACATTATAAAAATGGAAACTTCAAGAAATATTTCACATATCAGAAAAATAAGCAATCAGTGATTTTCCCTGCAACACTAATGTTTGCCATGTGGTAGGGCGCCGCATACGTCGAGATGTAGAAAACTTTTTTTGCGGCAGTCATAAATTATACGTACGTACGTGTGAGGGCGATTATCATTTTTTTTTCCTAGGCAGATGTTTAGGTAGTGCATCTAAATTCGGGCATGCCAACCTCGCCAACTCGAGTCACCCCTTGTAAAAATAAATAAAAAAGCATACAAAGAGATAATAAAAATAATATACATAAACAAAATAAAATAAGAAATAAACCTAAACAATCAAAATGAAACTCAAAACTAGCTGTGAATACTGCCACCACACTGACTAGTTCCGTGATAATCAACATGATGATTGTGGGAACAATTCGCGGATTGATCGTTATATAATTGTTTGATACTATACATGGTAAGTTCTCATTGTATTCTATGTAGACCTACATGTTTTAATTGTTGAAACTATGCCTATCATGATACCCTTTATTATGCTATCATAATAATCATGGAGTTATAATACCTAATAATTATAGGATGTAGTCGTTGTGTTAAAACATGTAATCATCCACGTTCGTTTCACACGAGTGTCCCCTTAAATTAAAACAAATAATGTTTTCCAACGTAATTATAGCGAAGGCGCCCGACAGTTATAGCCTTGTTGCTAACATTAGAAATGTGAATAGACTGTACTTTTGTTACCCAAATATTCGCCCCTGCAACTATTAGCTGTATCCTATGCAATACCATGACTCTCCTTTACATTCAGGTGGGATTACGTAACTCACCTATTTGAATATTCTTTCTAGTGTAACACGTGTTTTGTTTTCTCTGTACCTTAGCATCCATCGATAATGACTAGATATAAAGCGAGTGGAACGGTGGTCACCAAATATCAGGTAGGCTTTTCCGAATTTATTTAAGCTCTATTTAATATTAAATGCGGTAGGCCTAGTATAGTATTATTTCAATTCAATTATCGATCATTCACACGTATTTTTATTGGGCCGATATTTAATGTCATAGGCTTTTAATTATTTTTGTTTTTATTTTTTAACACTGAGATGCACTTGTGTGTAGGACTACTTTACATAGTATATTCCGTTATGCCGTAACGTGCAACTGTATCATGTAGGAAAACGCCCTCTATAACTTGCAATGTTTGAGTACAGTACTTTAATTTTGAATTGTTAATCAGATATTACATCTACCAAGCGAATTGCATTTTACATCGGTCACATCTTATTGTAGAATACAGAACAATCCATATTAAAGTGTCCCTGAATAGTGCTTGGCTGTGGTGTTGGAATTTTTCCCTTTGACCTGCTCCTTCACGGGATGTGTCCCACAGTCCCCTTAATAGGTGTGTCCTTTGAATAGGGTTTGTTTATCATCATTGATTACATATAATAGGAAGGAAGGGTTAGTGTTACCCAAAAGCTCTTTCTGGCTGTTTTTCGGTTTGATTTGCTTTTTACTTATTTCATAATATATGAACCAGCCACTGATACCCACATTAATTGTCGTTTGTTCTGTAATTTGTTTTTTGATCTATACATAATAGTGTCGTGAGCAAAATGGTATTGTCGTGAGCAAAATGATAATGCCGTGAGCAAAATTATATTGTCGTGAGCAAAATGATATTGTCGTGACCAAAATGATATTGTCGTGAGCAAAATGATATTGTCGTGAGCAAAATGATATTGTCGTGAGCAAAATGGTATTGTCGTGAGCAAAATGATATTGTCGTGAGCAAAATGATATTGTCGTGAGCAAAATGATATTGTCCTGAACAAAATGATATTGTAGTGAGCAAAATGATATTGTCGTGAGCAAAATGATATTGTCGTGAGCAAAATGATATTGTCGTGAGCAAAATGATATTGCCCTGAACAAAATGATATTTCCGTGAGCAAAATGATATTGCCGTTAGTAAAATGATATTGTCGTGAGCAAAATGATATTGTCGTGAGCAAAATGATATTCACGTTATTCACTTTTATATAACACCTAAATAAATGCCTGTCATTTGATTGGACGATTGTGGGTCACATGGCGTGCAATAGTACGCACTATTGAACGGTCGTCCAATAGTACTTTTTTCGTTTACGAAAAAACAAAAATGTTTTTTTGTACCATTACACTAAAAAATATTCATTATTTTGTATAATATAATTCACTAAGGTAAGGTAATTGAATCCATTAAGTTGGTTTCAAAGCATATAGAAACGTTTTAGGCCTAAGTACCAGTAGACCTACCCATAGTAACTTTACTTTAACATGGAAGAGTGATGGATAAACCAGGTGACTTTTACTTTGATAATGCATTAAATCAAAGATGTTATCGATTACAACAACGCCCAGTAATAATTAGGTGCGTGATCGATTTTGATAGATTACTCGTTTGTAGGATGCAATTGTTGGCGCGCCGCCAACGTTAGTTTACCGTACCCTAGTATCTTTCAGATTTCAGTTGTGTTGTGGACTTTCAGTTTGTTTTTGTTAATCATGTCATTTTATCTACCAAACGCCTTAAATGTGTACGGTACTGATAACTTGTAAGACTTTCGTTATAATAGCGGAGAAGAACACCGCGCACCAGTCGCCGTGTAATTTACAATCTGATCAAAGTCAAATCAGATTCACTGTGGTGGTATATTGATTCAGTATAATACGTCAGTATTGAAGAAATATATGTACATAAATAAGTAAATATTGATAATTATATAATTCCCATTTGATTTGTTGCTGTTAAATAATAAAATAATAATATGTATAGCCCTGATAGCACTAGAGTTAATTACTTATTCGAAATTTAGCCAGAATAGTTTTTAAAAAAAATAACTAAAAGTTGTCCGAATAGCGTTTATAAGAATAATATAAATTATGCGCCAAGTGCAGGATCTTTTAATTATTTTTCATTAATTAAAAAGAAGTAATAGTACTATTTAGGGTGGACGGAAATTATGATATCATAAATGGTTATATTAAAAATAAAATATTAATAAATTAATTAATGTTCAGGTGTGTGTCTAATCTACATCGTAGGCAGCTATAGGTAGGTCGATCGTAACGCCTCATTAGGCCTAGGCTAGTAAAAACTAGATTCACTTTATCATACAACAATTAACAAACAGATGAAACACATTATATTTTTTTTCCTTTTGTTTGCCAACGGCAAACGATTTATTATAATTTTTGTTCTCGTGTACAAAACTCGAAGTGGCGCTTTTATAACAAACACTCACACACACACACTTACAGAAAACGTCAACAACTTCAGCATTGCAATAATTTTACGTGAAACAGCACCAACAATTTGACCTTTGACCTGAAACGTGGTCATAAAGTCCTGTGGAAATTAATTAAAACTATATTATTCTATATTGTTCTAATATGTAAATTAAAAATCCGTAAACAGAGTGGGAGTTTTATTCAATATGTATTATAAGGCATGCTTCAACACAACACCCTAAAATCAACATAATTGTGCCTATAACGAACTAGGAAATGATACCCTATACCTTACACAGTAATAAACGATTAAAATATGGAAAAAGTAATATATAATAAAAACAAATATTATAATTCATTATGCATAGGCGTTTACAGAATATTATAATTCAGAATGAAAATGTTAATACGACACAATGTGAAATTATTAATTTTACTGGTATGTGTGAAGCGATAGGAGTATAACTATTATAAAACACTATCTGATTACAGCGACCTTGTGTGCGACATTGACGTCATCGTGGTCATGACTTTATCCGACAGAGAAGAAACGACGTCATATCGAGGGACTAATAATAAATGAAAGCATTATAAGTGTAGTAAAAAATCCGTTTATCAAATCGAAGCTTGAAGCGTTACAAAAGAAAGATACAAACCGATAGCAACCGTTGACCCACAATACAATAAAACATATTCATTAAGTATCTCAATTTTCATATTAATTATCATATATTAATTGTTGGTAAAAATTGACATTATATAAATTATGTAAAATACATCATCTTAGAAATAGAATCGAACAACGCAATACATCTAGACTAAACTGGTATAACTAGTGATCACGTGTGTACAGATGTGACGCAATTCACTGAATGCGTCGCGCAAAACGCTATGGAAACGCATGGCGTTATTGTACGAACGTATGTGTACTTGTACAATACGAAATACAGCGTTTCATAGATCGGTAACCATTACCACATATATTAACATATCTAATTATCAAATCAAGGAGAATTAGGCCTAAATACTCACATACGTTTGCACTTGTTTTACAAGTTATTCGTAACTAATAACACGCCAATGAAAGCATACGGGATTAACAAACAATACGTTCTCTTTTTCTATGTATCAATATTTATGCATAGTTTCGTTATGCTTTCTGTGACCTAATTTCGTTGATTAAAATAAAATTATAAGAATCTGATAATCCAACAGCAAGTTAAGCGAAAACCACCCGAAGAAACTAACCAGGATAAGACGTCATGTGACGTCATCGTGACGGTATACCAATCCAGGGGTCACGCTACATTTCAGAAGAAATTAAAATCCAAATTTCTATCATTAGGATTAACAGAAAATTAACACAACATTGAGGTCGATAACATCTGAAATCTGGGCGTCGGGAAATTGGCCTATTTTCAGTGGCTTATCAAGCACAAGCCAGAAGTGTTAACTTCGACTTAAAGTGTTCTCCCGTTGAAATTTCATGGCACCCCATCCACACCCCGCCAACCCCCACCCACAAAAAACTATGGTAATAATACAAGTACTATTAAAACACTTTATCAGAAATCAAAACACACTGTGCGCAGGCTGTACCTTCAATACTGATGACAAAGCTCATGGCACTCAACAGCGAAATTACATTTCTTATACTCGAATAAAATAAGGATAGGAGTCACACAGCGACAACCAATTATAAACTCTATTAATTTACATAGTCAAGATATTTTCAACACAAGTATATACAAGTTTGTCTACAGATACTCAGCATCCATGACTAATATATTATATTTCACTATATTTTACAAAATAAATTACATAAGTTTGAAAATACTTAATTCATTATACACTGGGAGTGCCATATTTTGTGTTATGTCGTACCTTCTCTCATCCAAGTATGACGTGCTAACGCTGACAAACTTGGTGAGTACATCGTGTGTTATGATTAAAAAACATTGACGCGTCATGTACAAAAGATATTAACAATTCTAAACAGGCCTCATGATTTGACATTTAAATACATGAACCAGGTATATTATTTAGATATTATAATACTATGATACAAGCCAAAATTATCATTAAAGGTTGTATGCAAAATCAAAGGCTAAATGATTTACATTATAGATTGAATTGTGACCAACCGTCCTGTTCTTCGAGGCTGGTTTGCTTGTTTGGTAGTAGATGCGCAAGTTCGGCTGGTAATTCGATGTTTGGGTCCGAATTGAGTAACACTAACTGTTCTACGCCTGCTTCGTGAAGTACGCGTAATTCAGGTAGCTGTAGGAGCATGCGTGATAAAAATGCTGCTTGTCCTCCGTGATTGAATGTCACGTGATCATTTAAACATTTAATGATTTTGTTTTGCAAAGCATCAACTCTAGCAGGTACTTTTAATCCATGGCGATCTACAATTTAAAAAAAAAACGATTTATGAAAAAACAGTTTTGAAACAAAACGAGAAACGGTCTATGGAGCGCCGTTATATAAAACGCATTAAGCGCAAAATGTAAACTTTGCAACAAGTAACAAAATGGAATCAGAGGAGATGGAGGGTCGATGGAACCAAGGCAAGAAACGTCATGCTATGGTTGTCGTTTACACTTAAAGGAATGAATGCATACCTGTTACTAAGACGAGAGCACAGAGACATGAGAAAGATGAAATGTCAATTTCTAGACTGTGAAGAGTTCTGGAGAATTGTCTGATTTCATCTAACCACGGACCAAACGCCTGCTGACATTGTTTCTTGTGCAGCACATTTCCATGACAAAACACTAGAAAATCATCATCTGGGTTCATTCTGTTAAAAAAAGTACCACAGTGTTATCAATAAACTTAGAAACTCTAATAATATTATCTCGTATCAGTGAAAAGAAAGGGTCATAGCAGTTACGCGCGCGTTACGCGTACAGAAGTTCTTTAACAATTATCAGCATTTGAACGCTGGTGCTTTCGTTGCCGTTTTCAACCTTTTTTCCAGCTAGCAGTTACCAAAATTGTTAATGTAAATGTAAATTTGAAGGAACTTGAGAGTAATATATCGTTCAGTGAAAACAGTTAGGGGTCATAGAGTTTACGCGCGCGTTGCGCGTACAAAAGGCGTCAACGTCACATTGCTATTTCAATTTAAAAGAACTGAGAGTACTAAAATGTGCTTACCTTTGTGCAATTTTGAGTATGAATAATTCGAAGCTCGCAGCTTTCAGTAGTAATTCCTGATCTTCAAGGCAAAGATCTGTGAACCCTGGTATCTTTCGTGCCCATATTCTAATGACGTCAAGAGAGGAACACAGATGACTGTAGAATTGTTTGACTTGTTCACCAAAAACCGGCACAGTACATGACGTCTCAGGTAATTCAAACTGTAAAAACAACATTTATTATTATTTCATCATGCGATTTACATTAGAATGTCATTAAAAATATTTAGTGATAAAAAACCTTTTTGGAGAAGGCCCAAATAATAAAAATAGCATTATAAATTAAAATTATTAACACACACTGTTCAGTTGTGATGTATCTGCATGTCATAGAACTATTTTTAATCATGCGAGTATTTAAATATCTCCAGGTGATGACGTCGAATTCGCTACTCAGCTAATAATCACAATGAATACCAACACGATCCATTTAACTGTCTTATGACGTGACGTGACGTCAATATCTAAAACATTACTTTAATGAGATTTCACGGTGGCTGATGACGCATATCATTTAAGACGCGTACCTGGTCATAATTGAAGTCGGCTTTAGCTGGAGAAGAGTCTACGTGGGCTCGCACTAAAGCGGTTATAAGGCTGACCGGTGGTGAAGGAGGCGCTACATCCGGACTTCTAGGTTTGGTAGGTAGCCTTCCTCGCCTTCCTTTTAAATCATTAGTCCTTACAACTGAAAATAAACACATACAATTTGTTTCAATACAAGACAACATGAAAAATCGTTCAGTGCCAACATAATAAGGAAACAAACGACGCGCGCGTATAAACGTTGATGACCTGGTACATGTGTGTACGCGCGCGTACAAAGTTTGATAATATTGCATTGTACATATTGTTGTACGCGGGCGTCAGATATGTGTACGCGGGGGTCAGATATGTGTCCGCCGAGTTCAACTAGAAAACATATCAAAACAAGCTTTTCCTGTGCAAGCCTATATTTGAAGTTTTTTCTACTGTATAATTAAATATATGTTTATAATATACACACTCAATGAACTGCGACTTCACTGACACATGGAGAATTCACATCATATTATACTAAATAAAATAGTAAAATAACAACAACATCCAAATTATATTAGCTATTAATTGCCGTCATTAAATGGTTATTATGCAAGAATAACAAAAAATTTAAATTTTTGCTTTGGTTTTACTGTTTTATCGCAACTCTTATATAATTTTCCAGATATATGTTATATGTTAATTTTATTCTGTTATATTATATCATCTGAGTGGATTTTGTTTGCCTTGGTTCACCTCTATGCTACGCTAAAGTGTAACGTTAACGCGCGCAATTCCCTACGAAGGTAAAAATGATTGATTATATATTGCGCGTGGTATCTGATTACAGAATCAGATATTTACATTTCCATATATTCGTGGTTTTATCGTCTGTTCCAATTCAGACGATAACTTAAAATCAGACGATAACATTAAAAAAGACGGTAGTATTAACAAATATCATTTTAGTGAAATATTTCCTACCTTCTTTGACCATTCCAACAGCTAAACACTTCTGAAATCGACAATATTGGCAGCGATTTCTCCTCCGCTTGTCCACTGGACAACTTTTTGTCCCCAGACACACGTATTTAGAATTTTTTTGCACTGTCCGCTAAAAGAAACAATGATTTGTTTGAAAATGCTAACCAATGTGTGAAATTGCGTACATGAAAAAGCTTATTATGTGTGTACATGTGACAAATGTATGTCTGACACTTGGCGCGCAGTAGGTATGTTTTATATGTCGGGAAAAATAGAAATTAGATGTCAATGTCACATGTCTCACCACCGCGAACAGTTTCTGCAAGACGTATTTTGTCAGGGATATTTTAAAATTATTTAATAAATTAAAAGTGATTTACCTTAAAGAAGCCTTTACATCCTTCACATGTTCTAACACCGTAATGTTGACAAGCTGCACTATCTCCGCACACTGCACACATACCATCTTGTTGTGGTCTATGTGGTGATGTAGTGCCACTGCTACCAATAGAAGACGTCGATATCGGACTTAGTTTCGATGACGACGCGAGCACCGACGGCCGTTCGTGGGTATTCCTTGACGGCATCGATGATTGTAATGTAGATGGACACTGGTAATGTTGTTTGGAGAACGTACACGACGTCGTCGACGGAACGTCTTGGAATGAAGAATGTTGAGGGTAATCCATGCCGACGTTAGCCCAGGCAATATTCATTGATGTCGGTGTTTCAATTTCGTTGCTATCGTGTTGAAATGGTACCGATTCCATTGATACGAAAGAAGGGGGTGGTGTTAACGGATCGTGAGTAAAATGCACAGGAGAATTCATCTCTGTGTAAGAATTCTGGGGACTTTTTGGTTGTCCGCCAAACGGAAATTTCTGATTAATGTTTGAGTTCGGAAAGGACGGCGTAGGTGGCGGCGTCTGGGTTAAATGTTTCATACTATTTGATATTGTCTGTTGTTGTGGTGACGTAACACTGTATGCAGAAGATACTGGCTGCTGATCCGCGTCCAAGAATGCAGATTGCGGATACGCGTCTATACAAATGGCTCCAGAAACCGACGAATGCATCGACAACGATTCGTCTGACGAACTCTGGTATTGTTGTTGGCTGCTATTTTCCGATTCAAAATTTGGGACAAATTGTTGACCGTATGTGTCGGCGAAACTCGGTAGCATTCGGTCAGAAAACACATCGATTGAACCATAGTATTGTGACGTCTGCATCTGATGTTGTGATGTCACTGCGGTGACGTTTGCACTTGGACAACAGTTGGTCGATGGACTACCGTAAATACATGTACAAGATAAACTTTGCCTTGGAATGGCTTCATCTGTAAACATAAAAATAAGAAAAGAACAACCTTTAGTCACATTGAATGTGAATGGAATGATGCGGATGCTATTGGGTTATGCGCATTGGGACATAAAAACAGTTTGTATGAATATGACATTTATTCAATAAAAAATACATTTGTGATGTAAACATAAGGTTTGAGCTGCACTTGCAGAACATTCGGTAAATATATTTAGTGTGAATCAATACCGTACGATATTGCATCTAAAAAGAAATTCGATGTGACAAACATATGACACTGTATCATGGAAGTTGCCTACAACTAATGCCATATTTGTAGATATAGCAACGATAATCGATGCTAATCGAATAGCATATTACTTACTAACAGACAGACAAGCAGAATATACAACTTGTAAGAAAATCCTACCTTGCATGCTATCGCTTCCGAACTGAGCTTGACTGAAAAATCCAGAGGAGTAGGCTGACTGCATACCCACCAGCATGATCGATGACGCTTGGTTTACTGTTTCGGTCGGAGTTTCCGGCGTTCTGAAATATATAATATTTAGGCATATGTTAATTGGTTTCTGACGCGGATAATTACGCATGCTCGCGAGTGTCACAATATGCAACATTAAAAGAGATAAACCCTTGGGTGGCTTATGGTACATAGTATTGGTGCCTGTTTATTTTAGCTGGTAGACATCTAAGCACCGGGGGAATAAGCTGCTGCAAAAAAGGTCTTTGATCGATCGAAAGCGGTAAAGATATTAAATTAAATATAGGAATCATTAATTTATATTATACAAACTCCATATTGTAAGCTTTACATATTTGTACAGACATCTGTTGATCTGTATAACTAATTATAAGTTATAATTATGATTTAGAATTAATTGTATTATATATTCTTTAAAAAAAAAGATTATGAATTAGAGTTACTGTATAACATTAAATTGTTGCTATATTGCGATGACAGGTAAACTGCATGAAACCAAGTATGGGCTTAAGACCTGGCACTAAGCAACTTAATTTTATTTAGGCTTATGCAGAACCGATAGCATTTTGTCTCTTGACAACAAATTTTACATAATAACGATTACAATGAATCTGAATCACTTAAATAAACTGAATCGCACTGTACAACTGAATGCGAATCTGTGAAATGCGTTTTATCCGAAAGGAATGCGTATAAAACCTTGTATATAATCAGGACAGTAATGGAAAAGCAGGTTTGTTTTTGTACAGTTGTGTTTGTGCATGAGTGAAAAACCAATTTACGCTGTGTATGACGTTGTCGCTAATGCAACTGCGTCAGTGTAATAGACCATCACACAAACTGATATAGTATATTAGTTTCATACTAGGGGCGCCAAAAGAGATATATGCTTAGTTAAGCAGGTTGATTTAGGCTGATCGGGGAGTTTTATTCAAGCAAGTAAGTATAGGCCGAGCAGGCTGGGTGGCACGTAGGCCTAAACCATGGTTTCGTTCGATGTTCCGATTAGCAACAAAACGTGCGGAGATGCAGTATAATAGTTGGCAATGATACCGTTTTGTAATAATACTATTTTCGATGCCAATTCGCCAATAAAATATTGCACTACAACATGATGCGTTTTCATAATATATACGAATATACATTAGAAAATGTAGATGTTTTAACAGCTAAATATTTGCATTAAATAGAATGCGCCGACGGTGTTTTTAATGGTTGAAGTCAAGTCAGATTATGGAGATATAGAAAGTTAAGTGTTTCATTGAAATTAGAAGATCATTTGGTGACAGAGGAAAGCGGAGGATAACAGCGAGCTGATGATACAGTAATTGGTGTAATTCAGAAAAAAACAAACAAAAAAGTAAAATGATGAAGGTAAAAATAAAAATGTTCTACCTCCATGGTCTGATACCAACTAGACATCCATTCATATAAAGTCTACGAATGTTGAAGAAGTAAATATGTGGTTACTGTAGAATAGACAGGTACGTACTACACTACAGAAGGACGGAAAGAAGGACAGATACCATTGGAAGAACGAACCAACGACCGGTAAAAGTTTGGGTATCTTTTTCAATTCCGGTTTCCAGTCTTCAATATCGATACGAATCGATAGAATAATAATGATAAGGATGAAATAGTGCCAACACTTTATAACTAAAATGTTTCTACGAACTTACCTGGGAAAAGAATAATGCCTCATGGAATAAACCATCAAGAAGGAAAATCCAAAAGGAAAATAAAAATCCAAGAGCCTGAAATGACACCCCTGGTAAATTCAGGAGACAGGCCGAAGTACAAACAGTAAGCGGCAAAGAAGAGCTAGACTGACTCAATGAAAAGCTAAGAGAAACAATCGCCTGCAAAGATTAACATGCGTACACGTAATAGCTGTACGATTTACCATTGACTGCATCGCCTGCAGTGCTTGTGTTCAGCTGTGACGCAAACAGTCAGCAACCATTTGCCTGGTATGAATATAAATACTCTCCAACGCGCATGTCTCCTACGTCGTTGAAATTCTAATAATAAACCATTCTACGTAATAGATCGTGGCTTCCCATCTCTTGTTTCGTGAACCGATCATAGCTTGCGTATTTCGCAAATATATGTCGGTTGCCTACGTCAGAGCTATACTCGCTGTAAATGATTACTCCTTTAGTATTGATAAGGCGACAATACGAATGAATAGACCCGAGTTGGTAGGGGGCTTGTTCGCCGATATTCATTACGTACACTACGATATCTCGTGACGGACATTGCTGTACTTCTGACGCGCAATCGATTTAACTTTCTGACAATAATGCGCATCTCAAATTAATGAGCTAATAAATAAAATGCATTTTAGGTCTGATATAATTGCTTCGAACAAATCGGACTGTAATTATCGTTATCGGCTGAGGTTTAACCAGCTCAATGAAGCTTCAAATCGTCAGGTAAACCCCACCCAAATTGATAACGATAACGATATTTTTCTGTTAAAAAGTACGGTACATGGGCTGTTAAAGATAGGATATTAGCGCGCTTTTACGTATCCGTTATCGTTATCGGGTGAACGAAATACAAGAATGTATTATATCCGGTTCGACCCAACGGAATATCACTAAATTCAAAGTGTCCATATCGGAACTGTATCGCATTGGATGTTTTCCTCTCATTATTTAATCTTTACCGGTCCAGGTGTAGGGAGGTGGTGCAAACGTTGCAATCATGGCCTTAAAATACATCCTGTTTAATCGGACATGTTTGGTTCAAGTCTTCGTTTGGTGGTAGACGCAATATAATTAATTTGTCAATTTATAAATTACATTTTGTCCTTGCTAGTACGTTCACACCCTTGCGTCGATGCACTCGGCGTAAACCTTGGTTCCCACGAGGAGTAACGCAAGAACGTAAACGCAACGCAAGTATTTTGACCAATCACAAGCGATGGATTATTCTTATTTATTGCTTGCGTTGAACTTACGTCCTTGCGTTGCGTCCTAGTGGGAACCAAGCTTAAACGCACAGTGACGCCCAAGCGTTGAAGGCAATGCTTGCGTCAACGCACATGAGGTAACGAGAGTCCAAAACATATTCGTACCATCAACATACTCTGGCAGGCACTATCTAAACATATAGTAATGTGTGCTGTTGGAATGTGAACGTGGGCAGACTATCCATATTGTTCATTGACGTTTTCTAAGCCCATATGGAGTAACATTTCTACGGTATCCACCCAATCATTGATGTATACGTTATATATTGCCAAATTTAGTGCGAACAATCAAATGAGACAATAAAAATTATATATTACTAAATTGCCTTAATTGTAGCTAGGAACAGATGTAAAAACAATGGATTTCAGTTCTTTCTTACTCTACTTTTACATGCCATTCACTGAGAATATAGACACAATATATTGTATTATATTCATAAATTCAACCAATAAATTAAAGTATGTATATATTTCACGTAATAAAACTACTATAATTGAATAAAATTGTCAAATAAAGAGAGATTAAATAATTTGTACGAATTATAATACAAATATAAATATTTATATTTAAAATCTGCATTGTTTTTGTGCTCTGATATGTATTACTTTTGTTAGATTTTTTTTTCTCGGTTATTTACTTTCAATAAAAGCAAAAATAAATCGTAAATCGACCAAAACTGATTCGTTTTCGATCTGCATTATATTTATACGCAATTCGAATTATTTTTTCATCATTTTTCATACTTAATGAAGATAAACCTTTTAAAACATGGTCTAAACAGAATTAATTTAAGGCTGCACTGCACTGTTTTATGACGTATTTTGACTGGCCCTCTATTGTACTTTCACTTCACTGTTTTTATTCCACAAACAATCAAAATCATTATTAGCCTCTCCTATTGGTCATCGCGACAAAGCATCATTTTCACCAGTAATATAATCAACATCCAAAGCACTAATTCCATCAATAATTTAGTCCAAGACGCAACTCCCACGCAATGAAACATGAGTCTATTCTATGTACATCGCGTTCTCATTTTGATAACAGTTAGGAAATGAAATTGTGAATGTATATTATAATAAATCACAGATAATTTTATGTGATAGAAAAATTGATGGGTCTTCACGTAGGTTATTTTTTTAACTGCCTTGGTCAGATTTTATTTAAATTTAAATAAATACTAACCCTATTAATCAAATAATAAAACACTCTTCTGTACTAGTTGGAATTGAAAACAAGGAACTACCATGGCACAATGACGGGACGCGCGCGTTCAAATACTGATAATATAAATTTTATTAGCTTTTGTACGCGCATGACTTTTGAACGCGCATGACTTTTGTACGCGTACAAAATTTATACGCGTACGGATTGTGTACGCACATGGGTTTTTTTTGGACGCACACGGTTTTTGTACGCGTATGGCTTTTTTACGCGCACGGATTTGAACGCATATGGTTTTGTACAGTCACGTTTTTTTACGCTCACGGGCCTTTGTACACGCGCGTAACAATTGTGTTACTGACGAACACTCATGCTAAACGTAGATATCAGCCTTTGATACTGTTCTACCACAGAATTTGTATAGAGTATACTTTTTTGTTTATATAGAAAAGAAAACGAGTTTCTAATAATGTAATGCTGACATTTCAACGTTTGAAAGAAAATCCATAAATTGTGTACATAGTTACCAAATTTAAATAGAACTATAATTAATAAACAATAATTTACGTCACAGCATAAAGAACAATGATGATAATAATAATCTCCAAGTTTTTTGCAAATTTTGTAATTTGAGCGTCAGATGATAACGATTTTTCGTTTTAGGACTGTAGACAGTGATTTTGTTGCGCATGCGTACACCGTTCATTATAGATTATTTGATCGAGTTAATGTTCGTCAAGTTTCGTCTACCGTCCATAATCGAAAGTTCGCTATTGAAATATGAAAATAAAGAGAAGGGAGTATAGGCCTACAACAATCGACAACTCATATTATTCTATTCTAGATTAACTTAGGATTGTATACACATGCGCATTGATTACTGGTATATAATTATGGTCGATCTAACATATCTGTAACTATCTAATGATAATGATTTATGATTTATACGTATGGTATAAATTAATTTAGGCTATAGTGAGATGAAATCAAAAGTTTAGAAACACCATTACGGACTCCGTGTTAATGATAGAAATGTTTGTATCCTTTAAATAGAAATAGGAATCAAGTTTCAATAACAACGTAAGTTTCTTAAAATAAAGAAATACAATATTTACATCAGATATGATTGTAATATGATAAACAAGTTAAAATTGCATTCTAAATATGTTTACATAAACAGATACATATCCTTAGCTTACTATCAATAATTGAAAGCGAAAAAAAAATGTCTCCAATTTCAAATTTATTTGAGGTTCGAAAAAATATAAAATAATATGCAACAGTTTAAGCTATTCGATTGCCCAGCAACAAAATATGTTACTAGGCCTAGGCCTGCATTGTCTGCTTACCCCTCTTGAAATCTCCGCTGCGAGGCTACTGCACTGTAATGAATGATGATGATTATTTAGTTTAATTTCGATATTAACAGACTCGAACGCATCATCATGCGTCTTTGCCTTCGCATTACGGTATGCCGTCTGTTCGCGTGACGTCATCTGATTAATCAATAGCGATTCGACGACGTCTTCAAACGTCAGACGATAAAGTTTATCAAACCCAAACCAAAAAACAATAAGGACAACTCATAATATTATAAAATTATATGAAACAAAAGATATTATAATACAGTAAACAGACTATAATAGCAGAAATAACTGAAAATAACTAAATGTGTTCTAAATCCGGGTTCCAAATAGTACGAGGTTGCACTCACTCGCGCTATGTTTGATGAGAGAGACAGGCTATGTGTGTAGATGTGCGCGGCACAGTAAATAAGGGCGCCTCTACAAATAGACACATATATTAAAATAAAAGTAGATAGCATATGAAAGTTTACTTGTATTTTCGATGTATGAATTGTATATAGATCTACTGATAAATTACATTAACATTTAAATTCAAATTATTAAAACATGCTGAGTGACGTTAAATATTATTCAAATATTAAAGTTGCACGATTTACCAAATTACAAACAAAAAATAAACATTCAAGGCAGATCAGCAATTGTAGTAGGCCTATTAAGATGCGATCCACCACCTGGATGCAAATTCAAATGAATATCGGAAGTGAATAAAAAATATAAGGGCAGTCACTGAAACACTCACCTATGAGATGCGTCAACAGCGGACGAATGCGAGCCACGATTTAAGTACATAAATTTGAGAAAATCAGCTAAAATATCCCCGATTTATTAATTGCACAAGACATAGACAAGCAATAATGTATAGTTTTTCACAAGCACAGTTCGATGGTAAACGGCAGACCAAGCAAACATCTGCAAATACAAACTACAACTGCGAAATGATTCGAATAAAGCTATCTATAAGAGAGATGTAAAAGCAATGCACGTCATTTGGCCATCAACCAATAAGCTACCACAAACAATGACGTCACAACTCAGCCAAACGATAATACTGCTCGGAGTAGAATCGCATATCGATGCGATAAATGAACGTCAGACAGAACAGCGAACCAATAGGCTGTACGACGTATTGACCCCTCCACCTCGCTAGCAAATTACTCGTCGTCCCCGATTTCTAAGGCTTACGCAAAAGAGTAATTTTTCATTGTGTGCATTGATGGTTATTTTTAACCATCGTAAATTGTATGGAGAACAGAAATAACTTCTAGGCGGTTGACGTCCAACTGAATGGCATACCAATTCATGAGGCGTATAATAGCTTTATAAGCGCAACGATCCGTGGCGAATTTGCGCTAAAATTATACTGAATATGGTTAGAAATAGACAAAGTTTTGTTCTCTTAAAACCTCTATTCAAAGCTACACAAAAGACGATACCAGAATGAATAAAGTGCTAAACCTTTAAATACGTATTCCGACGTCACGATCTACGAACACAGTTATACATAAACTATTCTTTCTTTTTAGATGTTCCTGTGGTTTCCTGTGTATATATTTATTTTCTGTAATTATCATATGCAAAATATCACATTGTGCGTTATGCGCAGTTTGTAAGACATTATACAGAACGAGAAGTGCGCATCTTTAAGTTTACGCAAACGTATTAGCTGGAGTCGTTTGTGATGTGCGTGAACAAGATGTTTTAATTGGTAAAAATTATGTCAGGTGGTCAAATATAAAAATCAATATACCTTTCCCAAGAAGACATCCGTCACTCCAGACATAATCGACCATACCTTTAAGATATGAACCTATCTGTCTTATTTGTCATATAGCACTAACCTGACATTTGTTACTCCTCCTACTAATTTGGGGCATCTTTTAACTCTCCTTATATTTAACATTCGCCTATATTAGGCCTACATTTATTTTGCGGAAAATGTTTTTGGACCAGTTTATTTGTTTGGAACCATTTGCTGCATTCAGTAATTTATTTCGTATTCTATAAAGCTTGATTCCCACAAGAAGTACATCGCAAGTACTGTGATTTGTCAACTCACTTAAATGTCTTTCACACTTGCTCTGGTCCGGCTCAGGAAAATAAATTTACGACGCACCACGCGTCTATGCGCCAATTCCTCTCTGTACTGTATCTCCAATTATACAGAAATGAAACAAAAGAAGCGCATCGTGCATGGTGCTAATTTCATCCTAAAAATTCTGTTGATTATTCCCACAAAGTACATATCAAGTATACTGTTGTTTTATTATAGTCCTATCACAGAATAATAAATAATAGACAACAATAATATAAAATACAGTAGTGTGTATAAAAACAAATATTTTCTTACTAGTTCGCTTTAACTTTGATTCCAATAGCAAAACTTCCTTTATCTGTTCAAACTTATTTTATTTACCCGATTAACTTGGTTCTACACCCACCCAAAATTAGCCATCTGTGCCCATTCAACCAACTTATCCGCATTACTTTACCTTTACCTTTACTAAGCCATAACGGGTCATTTGGTTAAATGTTACTGATCGCAAATAAAATGTAGGCTACGCATGCACCTAATATATTTGTGATTGGTGTTAGATTGGATCATATTAGGCCTATTTAATAAAAATAATCGCGCAATTTCACAATATTTATAAGGACCGTATTAAATAGAAATACACTTAACGTATATGCGTGGAAAATGTCTCTCACCTAAACCCCTGTCTCCATCCTCAACCCTCTCTTTAAAACAAAAATCGGGATGGGGAACCATACGGAACGCACTTACAAGTAAATCGTCGAATGTCGGGGGCCATCAAGGCGATTCAAACTTCATGCCAATATAGAATGAAAATAATTTCATGAACTTATTTGTTAAATCTAAATTTTAGATTACACTCAGTGGCGCATGATTGATAAGACTACAATAGCCTCGAAGATTGTCCATAAAACAAAAGATTACCTTTATATATACACGATTTGTCGTCGATAAGTCTACATAAATACACAGATTAAAGAATGAATGAAAACGAAAAATCATTTAAGTGTAGACGGGATGACGGTGAAGATACAATTTATCTCGTATAAAATGTTTAATTTGAAACGAAAAGGCAATGATTTACAGTAAAGGGGATAGAAGGTAGGTGAAAAGGGGGGAGTATAGGGTAAGGAGGCAACCAAATTATGTAAGGTTCCACAGGCGATTCTTGACGGGTGTCATGTCTGAGGCTATCAACTGCGGGGATGTTTTATGCCAATAGACGGTAACAGGTAACGGGTGTTATTAGGTGTTACAAGCACAGCATCTCATACATTTACCGAAAGCATAAACGTATTTCGAAAATGAAATGTACATATACAAATAAAAATACAATTATTCATCAAATCACAAATCACAAAAATGTATAGAATATAGTGGGAAAAACGTGTATAGTAGTCAGGAGACAAACAACTGCAGGAAATAATCACAGAGTATAGTAATAAATAAAAAACGGGTATCTTACCACCAGCACACCCATCCTCGTGCAATGCCAAATCAGCGTGGTGCCATATCACTATATAACTATATGCTCCAAGTAATAAATACCCGCTCAAATCTCATGACGGAAGTGATAGCCCACAGACTTAACTCCTCTGATGGAGATTTCTTCTATTTCTTCTCGTGTAAGGCTATGAAGTAACTTGGATGATACAGTCAAAGTTAAATTCCTTATAAAAGCGCACCATATTTATCATAACCTGAAATAAGATTGTATCCAAGTATTAATAATGTGTAACTTTTAGATTATATTTACATGGTAGGCCTTGCGGTTTAAAAAATGTATGGGAAAATGACTATCCAAATCAAGAAAGAACCGACATTCCAAATACACCTCAAATCCCTAATCTGAAATTATAGAAATCATGTAAAACAATATTGATTGCTAACGGTAACATTCTATTAGCCTAGGTCACTGTAACACTGCTAAGCAGTTTTATGACGGAGCCTCATACTGTAACTAGTCAGTGGTGTCACTCATTAAGAGTAGGGTTGAGGGTGGTACATTTTCCGATAACCTTTACTGTTCTCAAATCCCTGGGACAAAATAATGTACATTTGTTTCCACTAAGTCGCAATGCAATGGTGTGACCGCAACTTAAGTAATTTGACCAATCAAGACACGATCGAGCATCTGAACTGTCATTTGTTATTGGTCAACTCCGGTCAACTCACTTGCGTTGCGCATACGTCCTTATGTTACGTACCCCCTAGTGGAACCACGCTTTCGTTCCCACTGTAGGATGCAACGAAAGGGTGACCGCGCAACGCAAGCAATTTGACCAATCACTGTGAATGTGAATTGCGTTGCGTCCTTTGCAGGAAACTAAGTTTAAAGTGGACGGCGGTGGCGTACGTACGTATAAACAACCGGTAGTATAAAGATCCGGAAGGTGTAATCTCTGGATCAGAAAAACTTGCTGTTTTAAATTTAAACTCACACAGTTTTATAGTGTTAGCATTTAAAGGTTGTTGTAGACAGATAACTGTTTTTTTGTGTGGTGAAGATGGTAATTTGTTGCCGCCCACCATCAACGTAATCAAGCATTAGCGAATCTTGCTTGACATTTTGGAACATAATGTTGACAGAGATGGATTTTCATTCCTACGTCATTCTTAGACACCTCAAATCTAAAATGATCCTGTAACAGTCTATGTGACTCAAATGAAGGAAGTGTTACATTAGCACTTAATTTTAATTACCGTAGGCCTAATTTATATAAGTTCGAATCCTGACCATGTTATTTAAAAATAAGAAAGAGGTTATTCGTTATTGGGAGCGTGATGTGTTTCAAAGAACATTTCAGGGAGAGATAGGTCGGATGACTGAAGCAAAGACTGAGGTACGTAGTAATCGGGGATTAAGAAGATCCCGTCCCTCCCCATAACATATTTTGACGATCTAGGATCTATGACGTCATATGGAAGTACTATTGACATGTTATTTGGTCGATTGTAGGCGACTTGGATTCTGCTTGAATCAATTGACATTTTTCTGTGCGTGCAGTTGATTTTACAAAGTAAAACGGCGATCCTGGGGACAACTAATGATGTAATGCATACATTTGGGGTCCTATCGGAAAACCGGGAGGTCCCTATTAGGAGCAAATTATAATATTGTTAAAACAATAAAATAACCTCTTCATATGCGATACAGGGACAGCCTACGGCGAGTACATGAGATGGCCGGGTAACACTGACATAAACAAAGAGAAGAAATCATTCTGTTGTTGACATATTTAGAGCAAACATTTCGTCAAGAAAAAAATAAATACAAAATATTGATTCAACTATTTAGGTATACTGTAGATAACTTTTCTAAACTTACACAGGAAACAATAATACAATATATATAGCTCATTGTGTATTCAACAGGAACACCGGTGTGTGAATGTATTATTTATAGAAACACACTGACGGGTTTGACGTCATCGGCAAAGTGAATGTTTATTCAATTTTGATCGTTCGCTGAATAGTGTATCGCTTAAATGAACACAGTACGTGAGACCCGAGTAGTATTTTTAGAAAGGGCTTATCTTTATTTATAGATTTCTTAGAATAGCCATATATAACCTTGTGAAGGGGGGCTGGGTATGCTGACGTAAAACTGGGCCTATAAAGATAACCTTTCATTAAAATGACGCAAAAGGCTGATACCATTGTTAAATATACCCAACAATAACATTATTTCTGGGAATGTGTGAGTGATATACTTTTCTAATACAACTGGCGTTGAAATTAATTAAAATAAATTAATTTAAAAGCCTTTTATTAGATGCAAACATGTAGGAAGATTGCTGCTTACGGAATTACCGTAAGGCCTTATGTTAACCATGCTATTTAAAGAAGGGTATCCGTCTGCTACTACTTCAAACAAAACCAGTATGTATAATATTATGTGTAGGGTATGTTGTTTTTTTTTAATCGTGTGGCGGTTTTGTTGGTAGCCATAAACGACGTATCCAATTCAATTTCGTTATTATAGTTCGAAAGCAAGTCCCGATCACCGTGTGTATGCGCGCGAACTGTTTCTCGTTATTTGCAGGATAATTAAAATGATTTGAAAATACAATATGTAATACTGTACTAACTAATACAACACTCAATACCAACTTGTCATCGGACCACAATGGTCTACCCAGTAGGCCCCGATCTAATAACACACCATCCTACCAATCCACAGCAACATTGCATTACTACCAACCCACCGCAACATTGCATTACTACCAACCCACCGCAACATTGCATTACTACCAACCCACCGCAACATTGCATTACTACCAATCCACAGCAACATTGCATTACTACCAACCCACCGCAACATTGCATTACTACCAACCCACTGCAACATTGCATTACTACCAACCCACTGCAACATTGCATTACTACCAATCCACAGCAACATTGCATTACTACCAATCCACAGCAACATTGCATTACTACCAATCCACAGCAACATTGCATTACTACCAATCCACCGCAACATTGCATTACTACCAACCCACAGCAACATTGCATTACTACCAACCCACCGCAACATTGCATTACTACCAATCCACCGCAACATTGCATTACTACCAACCCACAGCAACATTGCATTACTACCAATCCACTGCAACATTGCATTACTACCAATCCACAGCAACATTGCATTACTACCAATCCACCGCAACATTGCATTACTACCAACCCACCGCAACATTGCATTACTACCAATCCACAGCAACATTGCATTACTACCAATCCACCGCAACATTGCATTACTACCAATCCACAGCAACATTGCATTACTACCAATCCACCGCAACATTGCATTACTACCAACCCACAGCAACATTGCATTACTACCAATCCACTGCAACATTGCATTACTACCAACCCACAGCAACATTGCATTACTACCAACCCACAGCAACATTGCATTACTACCAATCCACTGCAACATTGCATTACTACCAACCCACAGCAACATTGCATTACTACCAACCCACAGCAACATTGCATTACTACCAATCCACAGCAACATTGCATTACTACCAATCCACAGCAACATTGCATTACTACCAATCCACCGCAACATTGCATTACTACCAACCCACAGCAACATTGCATTACTACCAATCCACTGCAACATTGCATTACTACCAACCCACAGCAACATTGCATTACTACCAACCCACAGCAACATTGCATTACTACCAATCCACTGCAACATTGCATTACTACCAACCCACTGCAACATTGCATTACTACCAATCCACCGCAACATTGCATTACTACCAATCCACAGCAACATTGCATTACTACCAATCCACTGCAACATTGCATTACTACCAACCCACTGCAACATTGCATTACTACCAATCCACTGCAACATTGCATTACTACCAACCCACTGCAACATTGCATTACTACCAACCCACAGCAACATTGCATTACTACCAACCCACCGCAACACAGTCATCCTCCACATCAAGGTACGACCATCAGCATGTCACCATCATCCGGTAAACACCATGTATTGAACCACTATTCTCCAAACTAATCACCTTTGGTCACTATAACAGCCCGGTCGGTTTACGAATACATAGTCAGTAAAACCATGGAGAAATAAGTTATTATTTCTCCATGGTAAAACTATAACCGTACCATGATGAAGTCCCGTCACATGTCAGGATTTTTTCTAAGGACAAAATTACAACTCCACTCCCAAAGACTTGTAATAAGATTTTGTTTATGTAGAGCATCTTGTGTATATGTTTGTCTTTTGAACCCCTGAGGGTCCCTAATGATCAGCAATTGCTGGATGGATCACCCTCATTAATGAACCCCAAACCATTTTACACAAGATCATCTACTACACCACACCGCACCAACAATGACCACCGTCTCCATCAATTGCAACCATTACCAACATAGTGGTGTTACCATTACCACAACCACAACCATCATCGTTAACATAACATTACCATATTTCTTCTAAAAAAACATTCATGTGGACACGAAAAGAAAACATCTGGTAGAATAAACATTACGAATGACTGAAATAGAATCGAGACTTGTATATCAATAATGTCACCAACTATATGTATTATAGGCCCACGAGGTCAGTGTATATGCGATCTTAGGAATCTAATATTCACCGAAGGGGTCCACAAACTATGTTAACATCCAAATTGCGATGACAACGTTTGAAAACAAACGCATAAATCCTCGAATATCATTTTCAAAAGTTTTCGTTGAGGACTAGAAACATGGAGGAATCAATTATGTTTCCTGAGAAGAAAAAGTATTTCGATTGTTATATTGCCGTGAAGCCCCGCCCCTATATCTCCCCATGCGCGGTATTTCGGATATACATTTGTTGTACTTATTAACTAAGCACATTATTGTCTAATTTAGACCAAATTCACAAATATAACAATTGTTCGTTTTTGTCGGCATTAACCTTCGAACTATAGGATGTGCGTATATCTGGTGGTGCAACGTTATAATGTAGTATCCTTATTCTTCTGGGCAGTTTGAATTAGGTGTCGAAATTTGTTATTGGAAAAATATAGTTCGTCTAGGCCTAGGCCTTAGTTAAAATCTTTTTGAAATGTTTAGTGCGGCATAAAGTAATTGTGGTTATAGTGTGAATTTGATGGTTGGTTATAAACTTGTTGGCAGCGTAGTTGTGGCTAGTAAAGTTACTGACTATAGCTCGCATGAAAATGGCTAGCGTAAAGTTACTGGCCGCTTGCGGAAAGTTACGCTATAGCTAGCATGAAAGTGGCTAGCGTAAAGTTATTGGCTAGCGTAAAGTTACTGGCCATGCATAACGTTATTTACTTGCGTAAAGTTATTGGCTAGCGTAAAGTAACGTTACTGGCTAGCGTAACGTTACTGGCTATGCGTAACGCGATTGACTTGCGTAAAGTTACTGGCTAGTGTAACGTTGTTGGCTAGCGTAAGTTTATGGCTGATGCGTAAGTTGTTGCGTAGCGTAAAGTCACATGACTAGACGTAAAGTTGTTGGTAAGCGCGCGTAAGTTTGGTCTGCAAGTTCACCCGTTTTGTACACCTACCTTGTTGATAATCTGTGTTTTTCTATAGTATAATAATCGATTGGTTTCGCAAAAGATGCATGGAAGTGGTACGATATAAAAACTAAACAAAAACATGAACAGCACATCCTTTACTTTACTACATTAAAAAAACTTGTTTAAGTAACTTTTAAATATTATGTAACGAAAAAATACGATAGGAATTAAAGGTTATCAATTTAATCTACGACCCACCGAATAGAAATGAAAATTCAGTATAGAAATCTTACCTGTACAGAGACACCGTCCCGACGCTAAAAACTTTTTCCAAATATCCCAAAGCCCTGTACACACGAAATATCGGTGTGCCTTAAGCGAATGAATGTGTATTGTATCCCGGGTGGAGATTTTTTCGGCGTGTTTTCCATAACCTTTGTGCATTATTGTTTCTGGAGCCATGTTTCTGTTGAAAAAACTTGTTCCGCTCAAATAAACGTGTATTCATCGGATCGGCCGAGGAGGTCGAATGATAAAATCTGGCAAAAGTGAAATTTTAATTTCGAAACAATACGTATAGAATGTTGATACCGAAGCAGTAAATAAGGGTGACCATATAGTGTCATTCTCTTTGCTTTCTTGACGCACATCTGCCGGAGATAGAGAAGTAAAGGCATGCGTGTACAGACTTTTGCCTACGTCAGTAGCCGAAATTGAACGATGTTTGCATCAAGAATACCTTCATTAAATCGCTCCTTGCGTCAGAATATTGCAGAATGTATACATAAAATCACCTACTGACGTCAGCACTCATTAGCGGATATTTTTGCGCGCTCTAGAATGGATATTTTCGACGCTGTGATGATGATGAAGCTAATATCGCTTGCGTCACTACATCACATTATGCAGAAGCTATGTTAATGTAATCGGTTCTTATACCAATCAACGCCGATCCTATGCCGAAGTCATACGAGGAATTATAATCTATGTTGCTAAGCAACGGTAATGAGATGTGGCTTATAATAACGATTATGGAGAACGTAATGCGGGAGCAACAACAAACTAATAAAGCGATCGTGAATGCGCCCTCTATAAAGTTATGTCGTTTACACTTTACAACGCAGCTGTATAATAGCAGGCTTTCATTTTGAGATGTAAGACGAAGCATGAACGTTAAATCGACCAAATACAGACATCCCGACGATAATGAATGGAACGGAGTTATAATGCTGGGATTGTACGCATACAAACCTGTGCACTTTTGACGATATACAAACCACTATTGAGTTACTGCAACATGATATGACGTAGTACATTTCCAAGTTATCTGTTTAGATTGTTATAACTAATCTAGTTTACTTTTCAGCACTCTTTTAACAAATGGTTTTTACCATAGTACATAATGATACTATTTTAAAAGACAAACTGAGACTGTAGAAAAGAGAATTACGCGGTTACTTTATCCAAGTCCAATAAAACTTTCACAAATTTAAACTTCTTAAACTTGCGGATATCAATAAGTACCAAATTGGTCTTTTTATGTAGAATGTTATAACTAATTTAGTTGTGTACTTTTCTATCACTCTTTGAAAACATTTTTACCATAGTCATAATAATAATAATAATAGTTCATTCTTATATAGCGCATATAAGCAATACTCCCATAATGCAGCTAGTAATCAGCGCAAAGTTGTGTCTTGATCTAACCGATTTATACACCTGGGTGGAGAGAGACAAATGTAAGTAAAGTATCTTACCTAAGGATACAAGCAATGCGGCGATTCGAACCTCGATCTCACGATCAGTAGTCGAACGTCCAACACACTGCGCCACACGCCCTCATAATAACAAGATCAAAAGACTCAGAAAACGTAAGCATTTCACTAGTTTCTCAGTGTCATGACCTAAATTATGGAATCAATTTAACCAAGAATTAAAGAAATTAAAATCGCTCCATTCCTTTATCATTTTAGATTTTAATTTAAATAAAGAAGTTATCATTTATTCAGAAATATTTTCAATAGAAATATCTAGAGATATGTAATTTTGTATAGAGATACAGTGTGGCGTGCCATAGCAGATGGAACACAGTTTGCTGTCTGATTCTTTTCATTGTAGTGTAAGGTACGAACATAGTTACCGTACAGTATTTTAGTTTCTGTTTGTGAATAAGTTTTGAAACACCAGGGGGCGACATTGTTGTTTTCATATAAATTATCCACATTTAGTGAAAACAAAACAAACAAAAGGTTCGCCTGAGCCAGCCAAAATAATGTAAAACAAATGCGAGAATGAAATTTACTCCACTACTAGATCCAATCCCTTAGATTATTGTAAGTATCTACTTCAAACCCGAAACAAACTTTTTATTTATTATGCGATTACATTATAACTTCAATCATGGAGTAGCTTCAATCGGTGGATTTGTTAATCCAGTTTGAATAGGAGAGGGCGCACTAGCATGTTTCTAATCAGAGCCATATATATATGGCTCTGTTTCTAATTCATCAAGATATTATTTGAGAACAGTACGTGTTCCAAGAAGCAGCCATATAATTTCATTCTACGGAATTTCAAACAGTTTGCATCAAGACTACTCTTTAAAACCATTAACCTAATGTGCTACTAGATTGTGGCTGAAACATTACGGGCCAACTATAAGAAACTTTCGGAGTATCGGAACCCTCAGTGGCCTGGTAAATAGATTTCTACGGAGCTCTTAAAATGGACGTGACTGTTACTGCCTGCAGACATTTATTTTATTGTTTCTCATTATTTAAAGATGTACTGTCATGAAATATGAAGATTAATAAAATAATTTAGATTAAGATAAGATAGTTTTTTAGAACAATTTTTTTGGTTATAGTTGATAACTATTATGTGACATTAACATGACATGCATATTCTACAAAAAAACAATTAGCAAGTAGCGTTGTGTAAATACGATCATGGAGTAAATTATTACTCCATGATAAGATATTATATAGATATTATAATTGTCAAATAGGCCATAATACACATGTTTCTAAGCGCTTTCACGGAAATATAAACGAAAGAAGGTGAAGATAATTCACTATGTTCACTGTTCACTGCTAGCTGTCTCCTCAGAGCTCAATACGGGAACAAAACTCACAGGAGCTAAGGTAAAAAAAGGTGTATATGAAGTATAAGCATAGCTTATCATATCCAAAATCGGATTCAAAGTTTACTATTGCCGATCTTTTTTATTTTATGACGGTTCTGTTTTTGTGCGTTTATATAATATAAACATTAACAATAAAATAAAATTAGTTTTTTCTCAGATTTTAGTATTCCTTCCCGCCTTCCATTATATTGCTTCAGTGTTTCGCTCGAGTTCAGGGAAATACACGTGTTTTAATACCATTAATAATAAATATTAGACGGATATACTTACATGTACCTTTGTTTAATCACTGGGGGAATGGCTGAAATAAGGATAAATTATTAATGTTTTGGAATGTTAGGTAATGATGCAAAACCGTTTCGACTGAATAAAAAAATGGAAGAAAATTAGGAAGCGCGATGACACAGTGACGGGACAGGACATAAAACGCTAAACGGGAAACATCAAAGGAATTTCTGCAATCAAAAGTAATTAAAAGTGCTCACTACACAAACAAGCCGACTCGAGTGAGATGTAACATGCGTTTGGTGATTTATTCACGATTCATTATAATGGATATTGTGGAGATCAGTTAAAATAATCACGTGATACGCAGTTAAAATAAACACGTGATATTAAACTCAAAATACTGCAGTTTCTCAAATATAATCTGTTATATATAACATTAACAATAATAATTATAACATAGGTTTTTGTAAACGGTCTAAATAATAGAATTGATATAATCAAATAAAAAAATAATCACGTTTAAACAAGAATAATCAAATAAACTTTTCTATTTAAAAAAAAATAAGGCGTAACAGTCATGTATGAAATACAACATGACCATCCCATATGGACTAATGTCGTTAGAACTGAAGGAATGATCAAAATCAAAATTAAAGATGTATTGTCCCCCTGAAAAAATATTTTTTTTGTTGAATATGCCATTTTAATGTCACAAAATAGTTGGCTACTTAAATATCGAAAAAAATGTATTTACTTGAAAAACTGTAATTTAAAGCAAACAATTAATGTATTTTTAGTTGAATTTGACTATTTAACATTTTTCGGAAGGGATTAACTTTGTTAAAAATACAAAATAACCTATACAAAGTCTGATTTAATTAATCTTGGGGGGGGGGGGACAATACATCTTTGTAATTTAGTTGCCATGATTGCAAAATGTAAACATACCAACGGTTCATATTCAGACAAAACGTGGCTTAAAGCCTTAAAGTATTAAGTTGTACACTCGTTAAAAAACATAGGATAAGGTAAATTGTGCCAAGCACACGGCCCTGACACCAATCAAATAGCCTATTTATTAAATTTTAATAGAGGGAAATGGCAGACGTTTACAATCGATTTGGGTATGAAATCATAATAAATTGTTTAGTGGCGCTAATTTCTCCATGCTTATTATGGCGTATTTATAATTTCAAACGCAAGTTATGAATTTTCCCAAAGTTTGTATGGATTTTGTATATGGCTTTTATACTCTACGCCATAAAATCATTAGGGAGATCTGTATTTGTTTAGGCTACAATCTATCCAAAATGCCAATTTTAGTGATGTTATCGCCGCGGTTCACCATTTCCCTCCATTAAGTTTGGTTCCAGCTAGAGACGTAGACGCAACGCAAGCGAGTTGATTAACGACAAGTTTAAATAATCCATCGCTTGTGATTGGTCAAATCACTTACATAGCGTTACATCCTCATGTTTCTTCTCTAGTGAGAACCAAGCATTAGTAGGCCTATCATATTAATGTATACGCATTTGCGTTGTGCGCAGCGTATATAGATAACGCAACACCTTCATTTTAAATATTTGTTCGTATATAAAGTTACAATAATTCAGAAATATAATAAACACAACGCAATAACTTGGAACATGGAATGATATAATTGCTATGAATTTTATAAATTAATAATACTATATTTGTTTGTTATATCTTAATTTAATAAATTAAACGATTTTATAAAACGCTCACACTCTGTATACTTTACCCATAGTTAACTGAACTATATGAGACTAATTAAAACCATGGACGAATAATTCCTCCAAAAAGACGCACAGTTACATAATATAAATCGATAAAGTACAATATTCAACTTAATAATGATAGATTTCAATCCAATTCTATTGATTGAGAGGTCACTCCGTACAATTTAGACTGATATTCAATCATTGGATTATTATAAGGAATAATAACGTTGTGAAACAATAACAAATATCATTTCAAATAGGCCTACTGCACGGAGCATAAATTATGTTTAAAGCGAGATTGAGTTAAGTAGAAAATGTTTGAGAAAATATTGTTATAATGTTTAAGTATCCTTTGTCGCTTTCTTTTTCGTCACAATATGAGTCTTTGTGTGCTTAGCAAGATGATCGCTCCTCATAAATCGTTTACCGCACTCTGAACAAACGAATTTCTTTTCTCCTGTATGTGTTCGAAGATGGCGCTGTAACTCATCAGAGCGGGTAAAACTTTTACCGCAAAATAACCAATGGCAGACAAAGGGTCTTTCGCCGGAATGCCACCTGAGGTGCGCCTTTAGATGGGACGTTTTACCGTAAACCTTGCCGCACCCTTCAATGTGACAAATATGTTGTTTTTTCTTGTGTTTATCCGCTGGGTCTGTTGGTTTTTGACAGTTCGGGCATTGGCACCGTCTGCATCGTCGCGCCGCCAATTTCGACAACATTGAAGTTGGTGAAGGGTGAAAAGGTATTTGCGGAGTGTAACCAACATGCGGTAAGAAATCGTTTATACCAGTTATGTATGCTGGTGATATACATGCTCCCGGTTGTGACGGGAAACTAGAATAGTCTAGTAATGACGATGGTGACGTCAGTGATTGTAAACTGTTGGTAGGAGATGTTTGAGCGGGAACTATTGGATAGTGCCTACAGCAGGATGACGTGGAAGGGCATCGGCCTGGTTGACATCTTAGCGAATCCATAGATGCCATGTATTTATTTACTAGGCTCGGCGCTGGGAATGTACATGTGTCCATAGGTAAATACAGAGGCATTTCCGATGGTCGAAGATGTGAATAATACGGTCTTTGAAACATGCTGGACGTTCCGCAAGAACACGAAGATCTACACCCCATGCGAAATAAATCATGTTTTGCAGTTGAACTTTCTGCGGGTGGTGTTAATGGTAGATTATATTGCGAACACGTTGGCATATGAGAAGACGATGTTGCCACCGTCGCTACCGGTTGTCGTAGTGGTGAAATCAAAGCAGTTGCTAGCCTAGGAACGGTTGGTCTTGACGACTCCATGACATGGTGATGTGCATCCGGTTGTGATCGTAATGGAGGCGGAACAAACTCATGAAGATGACTTGAAGCCGCTTTTGGCATTACTACAGGGTCGCCTTTCCCCACGTTCTTGCACGTCTCCACCAGCATTTCAAGTGGGTTACCGAAATTCTGTGATAAAATAAAAGAAATTCACATTAACATAATATTGAAAAAAAATATACGAGGTTATCGGAAAATGATTATTTCCATAAATGTATTAAACAAGTATTTCAATGATGTGTCGGCACGTTTTGATGAGTGCGATCAAAGCGATATAGCGAAAATAATGACGGGTTTGTTATTACGAATGTAATTTAATCAGTCACAGAGCAGACAATAATAGTTATACGTTCATGCATGGTTTATGGCGCGAATTTATCATTTCCATAACTCGGCGGGCATCAATCATCCACGTAAACTACTATGGTCGCCGGCTACTGTCCGGTACTTTAACAACTTTATTACTAATATTTGAACAACATTAAGTAAATTAATGTATGTTATCGGTATGTATAATTGCAGTCATTATTATAAGAGGTAACGGGTGGTGTTGTTGTTGTACAGAAACGAAATTTACTGAAAAACGAAATTTATGGAGAAATTGATGATGAATAGACGATGTTTAAATTTAGTGCAGTTTTATACATAAAAAAAAATAGTGATTAGCTTGTATTGTACTATCTGCATTGTAGTTAAAATTGATTTTTACCAAAGAAATGAATGAATGAAGATGTGTTTTTTTATTTTCTAATCTTTAAAAAAATGTTGTGTATAGAAAAACCAAAAGTAATAATCGTGTGATGTGCTTAACCAGCCCCTGTTAACTAAGATGGTACAAATACGAATGATGAAAATATCAATAGAAAAATACATAGAAATAAAACAAGTTTTTAAAAATAAACATTTTTGTGAATATTTTAAAATACAATTGCTTGAATGTACAGTTTTTGTACAGTAGTAGTTTCGAATGGTCACTTGTTTATGAAAGTAATATTTATATAAATGAAACCATATAATAATAATAATAATAATAATAATATTGTGCAAAGTTATCTTAAAACTATGAAATAGTATGGAAGAGTTCGGAACTATTCAAAAAATTTTCGAAAAAAATGTGTTTGTTCAAACTTTCTACCAAATACAATAAAGAATACAAAGGCGACATCATAAATTGAACAGAGATATTTATTTTACGACATTCGATCTGTTTCACCACTGTCGAAAAAGAGATTTTTATTGATTCAATAGATCAAAAAGTATACAAAAAGTACAAATAATCTATTGGATCAACACAAAATAAAAATTCTCTCCTATCATATTAAGATCCAAATTAATTTTTAAGTTATTAAATTTGTATATTAATTTGTAAATAACTAACTAGGTATAGGCCTATACCAAATATTGAATTTCTACTTAAAAGAACATAATTATGTAAGAATTTGATGTTGAAAACATATTGAATGCGATTGGATTAACAATTTGTATTTATTATTTGACAAAAAAATAATTTTCTTGGCAAATGAAAATTTTGATAAATTGAATTAAAAAAATATATCGTTTTGTTTTGTAAGATTGTACCGTACTGTATAATTGTTGCTGCGTTGTTGTACGAACTCATTTGGTTATACCTTAATTTATAGATTAATAAAAGTACCGTATACTGATAAAACAAGGCCAACAGCCATAAGTCGCGTGCTAAAACGCATAGTGATACCGGATCGATAGACAGACAGACAGACCGACAGACAGACCGACATAGTGAACTATAGAGTCGCGTCCACGCGACTAAAAACACCCACTTTAATTTCATACTGTACATCTTTCAGTTTTTCATATAAAATCAAAAAACTAAAAGAGTGTAATATAGCAGATCTATAATTTACAATTTTCTCTCTTAAAGACAACTATAAATGTTATCTGAAAGAGCAAACAAGTTATTGCACTTCACAAGTCATACAATATAAAGAACAGGTAAATCTCCACATCAAATACTAGCAGATCTATATACTTATACAAGAATTTAAAAAGATGAGAAAGATCGGTTTGTCGAATAACAGTAGATTCATGGTAACAAGTTAACTTAATATTATGAAAGCAAATTTGTCGCGACAACGTAATATGTTTTTAATGTCACGTTTCAACAAAAATTGACATAACTTTGTAAATTTACAAAATAAATGGCAATGCTTCGTTAAACCCAGGCTTGTACAAATGTAATACTTTATTTTATGTTTAATTTCAAAGTAGTTTAGTTTAGAATTATATTTTGTCATTGTGCACGAAACAAAGAAACATCAGAGACATTTTCTCTTATTATGCATTGGGCAGTTTACTTATAAATCTAATTTTAAAAAGCAATGTATACATGAATCATTTAAAGAATCAAGATTATTTTGAAATTTATTTCAAAATATGAATCAAGATTTCTAAATTTGTTTTAGAAATAAGATTCATGATTTATCAATGTATTATGTTAAAAAATAAGAATCCAATATTTAAAAAAAATAAAATTCACGATTTCGGAATTTCACGTTATCGATTGAGCTATGCATTCTGAGCTTTGTTATTTAGTTTTAAATTCATCTTAAAATATATAGTATATTTATAACAATGATTTTCAACAAGCGTGATATGACGGAATAAAACAAAATAATTAAAGCATTAAGTTTTTTTTTATAAAATATCAGAAACATGAAATTTCACTTCGTCATAATGATATCTCAGAAAAAATGATTTAAAAACAATTATTTAAAGATTAGAAAATATAAAGAAATAGTAGTAATAATAGTACTTGTAGGCCTAGATACCTTTGAATAATAAATTTATTTTTTAATTTTTAATTTCAATAATAAAATTAGCAAACGAAAAACGTTTGCTAATTATAAGTTTAATTTAGCCTACTGTATGTAGTTTAAACAAAACACATATTATTATTATTATTATGCTTAATTGCTAGATATAAAATGTGAATTGATGTAAAAACAATAAGGGATTTTCTTTTTCTATCTAACTTTGTTACAGTTGACAAAATAATAATATATTTAGAGAAGATTCAAAGTAAACCTAACTTTATAAAAATTCGTGCGGAAAAAAGATCAGTAAACGAATTAGTAATTGTTTGAAATTTAAGAAATTCAAATGTAATTGTGTTTTAGTTTATAAGCCTAACTGCCTTTTTAAATCGCTAATAAAACTAAAACGTAATAATTTTACATTTTCAGTTCTAAGAAACATTGGATCTTCAAATCCCTCACCAAGGTTTTGCAAAATCAATTTAAGTGTTCGGTACCAAGGCGATGATATGAATAAGAACGTGAATGTTTTTTACTGACGGTACGCAAGATTCGTTCACAAATTAACCATCAAATATAATCCTATAATCCAATGATTACCACTAAATTGATTTGTAATGGAAGGTTATCGTTGTGTTTTGACCGATATTATCTAAAAGAAACATAATTCTGACAAGTTTATATTATAATTTGAGGATTATTAGTCTGGTTAAAGAACGCCGCCGCTATTATTAGGTATTATAATAACGCAATTCAATTTCCAATGTATTTGGCGAACAAGTAGGCCTATTATTTTAATCTAACTATAGATTAATATGAGGAAATTAACAGCAATTCAATGTCCAATGTATTTGGTCTAACAAAGGTATATTATTTTAATCTAACTATGGATAATTAATAAGAGGAAAGTATATTATTATCTGGTTGAATAACTTAACTATATTTATATAATAATTTAATCATATTTACTTGCACTGATGAAGGGCTGGTGTTGCCCGAAAGCTCTGCCAACTTTTCTGGCTGTATTACTTTATCGTTTTGATTTAGCTTTCCGCTTTTTTTTTGTATCTCCATTGAGATCCAGCCACTGATACCCACAGCATTGTCATTTTTTTTAGTAATTTGCCTTTGGATTTATATAATAATTTATATATATTAATTTATATAATATCTATTATATTTTAATTGAAATTGAAAGTTCTTGGCTGCTGACACAACTTTTCTTAAATCTTCTTCTTAAATATGTTTTTGATGCGTTCAAGAAATTGTAGCCTATTGGTCCATTTAAAATTGAAATATTTGACATGGTTAACACAATAAAACAACAAAGAATAAAGATAATAATTATACACCAAATTGAAAAATAGGTCAAAGTTAAAATAGTAATACTATTGAAAATGATTGAACATTTAAAACAAAAATTACAGTTAGAATTATCTTTGGAATTGTACATAGGCCTATGGAGCACGGTTATTCGTATAATTTTACATAATAGTAGGACTCTCCTTAGCAATTCTAAAATAACTTTCTTTCTTTCAAATATTTATTATTCTAACAAAGCTAAGACGCGAGTTTTGACTTAGTGTTCAAAACATACATATTTAATAACTTAGTTTTGTTTATTACAAAGAACTAATCCTGGAAAAATTATCGTGGCATATTACTCTAGCAGGGAGAGGGAGAGATTCGATTCGGAGTGCACTTTACATAGCAAGTTAATTTTAATGTGATTTTATCCCTGTAGAGCCGTTTTCACTTATAAAATTAATAAAATTAGTAGGTATTGGTAGATTGCTTCTCTGACAAAGAATTTGCAGAGAATCGAAGACAATTAATGTAGGCCTAGGCCAGAGGTCCGGCCTAAAATAAATGAGGTAGTTGACGGTTCTCATCGTACAGTAGGTCTCAACGACTTGATCGGAGATTTAAGCCTAAAATAGCAAAGATTGTGTTAAAGAAAATGTTTACATTCTAATAATGTTGTAAGAAAAATGCAAAGAATATTTCTTACTGGCCAAAGTTTTAGGCCTATCTGTGTTTTTATTTGAATAATAATAATAATTTAGGCCTATTTGGATTGATCCAAACCATACCAATTAGGCCTATTACAAGTGTTGAGGAATTAGTTACCGAAAATCAGATCATGATGAAAAAAACATAATTTGTGAAAATATAATTTGTATTTGTTGAAACCTTCATACCAGTTTGGGAGGGAGGGAGGAAGGCCTACTTTATACTGTCAGAATACTGTATAATATTATTCTTGATAGTTTCAGCCTCAAACTGTGTATTCTCTTCATTTTTAATCGTGAACCATATGTTTTTGACTACATTAGGTTTTAATAAATAAAAAAATCAAATAAAAAATACTTCCAATTCCTCATTAGGCCAAAATCCCAAAGTGTAACAACGAAGGACGATTTAGTTATCATAATTGTTATTATCTATATATATATTCTCTAAATTGAAACTTAATTCTAAATTATTATCGTACATAATTTCTTCTTATTTTGTTTGTTTATTTTTATTGTCTAAATGTGTTCTTACATTGCAGTGTGCGTTCGTTAAAAGTGTATACATGCCTACAAAAATGTTACGTTCCGTCCGACTTCTCACTTCGGTTTAATCGTTGATAACATCACTAATGGTTATAATCGGCATTATTATACAAATTTGTGTGTGGTAAGTGTGTATGGTATCATGATCAATAGCGGTTTTGTATGTAAAAACTGAGAGTTCCGAACTCTCAAAAGAAATCGTTTTACGATCGATATGTCCATTATTTCGATGACCCGGTCTCTTTAAAAACATTATTAACGCTGTAGACGTTCACAAAATCTTTATATTTTATGATACATGGCTACAGTCTCAGTGAACAAGGGTGGAAATACGTTCTAATGTCATGGCTAGAGAGATAACCTGATAGGTATACGGGTGCAGTAGTAATAATATGGTGGTAAAGTTCGATGTTGGAAAATCCAGGAAGTGGGTCTAGTCTATACCGTGTTTAGGCCAACTCCATAATCAATGTAATAAGAAGTAGAAAACAAATAGTAACACACAGCACAAAGTATCAATCCTTGAGTAGGCCTACTAAAGTTTTTGATTAGGCCTATCGTATTTATACTTTTGAACTTACACTTTAGAGCCTACATTAATTGATTAGCGCGAGTATTGATTGCGGCACGGTGGTCTACCAGTTAGCGTGGGGTGAAACGTGTTGACCAAACGATGCCGATAAAGTGAATATGTTATAATCCAGAAATTATCTATCGATTATGATGGTGATACGCAATACGCCTCTAAGCCCATATTAGGCTATAATAGATAACCGGTTTCGTCTTTTCTGAAACTGCTATAGGCATAGGTTTAGTAATAATAATTCACTTATTGTAAAGCAAAAAAAGTTTTACATCCGGGTGATTTGACTTTTTAAAAGAGAGGCTTTACAGTACTATTGAAATTGAAATGGTGACGTAGGTTACAAACAAACATAAGAATGATATTCTAAAAGTCTGACCGCAGTTTAGGCCTAGCCTACACTCCTAGAAATCATGACATTTCGATGTAAGATTTAACGATTCTTTTGTTTCTGAATTGTTTTTAACAAGGTCAGGTTGCTCCAAAATATGATGAGGAAAGTGACGTGAAACTATTATATATCTGACTTTAGGCCTATTATCATTAATAATACGTTTAGATAAGATAAGATAAAATGTTATTGTCATGACCACAACACAAATTTGTTTTTCTTGATGCTTATATTTCACTCACAATACAGAAAATAAAACATTTAACAGTAATAAATATTGATACAATATATATAAAGACTATTAGAAAAAACGTACATGGTTACAAGAGGGATAAAAACTAACTATCTTTGAAATGTTGAGTTGGATACATGTATTGAGTTGTGGACAAATGATTTTCTACATCGAGTAGTATTGCATTTTAAAGGGCGGATTCTATCGGAATTATTAACTACATATTTATTATTTAACGGGTGTGAACTATCCTCCTATATCTTTGACAATGCAATTCAACTGTCATGTATATATGTAGTATTACATTGGAATTTAAAAAACAGAATTGTAACAAGCAATCGACCACAAAATTTAAAAAAAAATGATAAACCCCAAATAAAAAAAAGAAAAACCTTTATTGTGTACATGAGACAAAACAAACAAAAACAATTACAACGTTTATAATTTTCTTTTTGAAAATCATTTCGTACCGTACTGTTTTTCCTTTTGTGTCTTTTTTATTTTTGCTTTGTTTTGTTCTATAGGCCTACTTAGTGATAATGATAATTACTGAACAAGTATAACTATTTGAAAAAAATACAGTTGTTTCACAGATGTAATAAAGCTGTTTACACTTTTTCTTATTAAAATGCGTCTCTAGAATTACGCAACAATTTATTTATTTATATATATTTGATAAGCCAAGTTCACGTATCGACACGCTTCGATTGTACTGTCAGTCCATTACACTACTGTACAAGTTACATAATCGCTGACGTTGTTAAACAAGCTAGTTACATTTTGACCGATGAGCATTAAAGCAACATATGCTTTGAAATACTCATAAATCCAGGCACGTCGAACTGTCTGTGAAAACGGGCATTAAGAAGTCAAACAATGTAACACGCCAACAGTTTTCATACGTGAACCCAAGAAAAGTAACAAAACTAGTGACGTAGGCCACCATTTTAAAATCAATGTTTGAACGCACGTATCGAAGAAGCAACACGATACCGACGCGCGTATAAATATTGTAACCATTTCATCAATGTTTGAACGCGCCTATCACAGAAATAACACGACACCGACGCGCGCGTACAAATGTCGTAACCATTTCATCAATGTGTGAATGCGCCTATCAAAGAAGCAACACGACACAGACGCGCGCGTACAAATTATACAGCCATTTATCAATATTTTAACGTACTGTATGTGAAAAAACGACACAAATTCGATGCGCGCGATTGAATTATGTATTAGCCTTAGGCAAATACTATATTAACAAAATAAGCCCACGACCTATGTAAGAACGGGATTCGTTTCATAAAATGTGATACCGACTGCCGAAAAAACTGTACTTTTGTAAATTTAAAGGGTAATTGTTATTTTAAAGGATTTATTTGTCATTATAACCCGGATAGAGTTTAGGCCTGCTTGTTCGGGTGAACGACAAGCAAGGTTAAGTTACCTCTGCCAGACAGTTCCTAAACGAGATTCAATAAATTAGGCCTAGAGCCTACTTAGTTTTCCCGATTCATTTTTACTTATTTTCTTCTTAGGCCCTAAATTGTATCATTATTATGATAATTATTATATACATTTTTTTCCAGGGGGACAATAAGTATTATCTTTAAATAAATGCTTAATTTAAAATGTCTTTTATTGTCTTAATTTCAACCATCTGGTTTTTCTAATAATAAAATAAATAATAAAACATTCATAATTTATAAATACAATATTACTTTATTATAAAAACTGTAACGAAAAAAAACCGTAGTCAATCAAAATATGATCTCTAGTCTAGATTGTATTGCTTGTTAACACTTATAGGCTGAGTTTGTAAATAATTAAAGCGTTGTATCCGAGGCTTGAGGCTACGACGAAGACCTCCTTACGTGCAGCTGACAGCCTGGCTGTCAATTTTAATTAACCATCAAGTGTAATTGACAACTGACGTCTTGTCCCGTTTCCGAACCAACACCCCTCGCCTACCGACCCTGGAGTTATGACTCCCGTTCCGGCGCGAACGGGTCCTCCGTGGTATCACTCTATTGTTCCTGTCTTCCCAAATGACTTTTTGCTGGATTATAAAAACAAGTTGGATTTCAATTTCCTCAGCTTATTCGTAATTATTTAGGCCAAGTGAGTAGAATGACACTTGAAACAGACGATGTGGTGACTGGTTAACAACCGTTAGTGACGTTAGAGGCAAACGTGGACGCGCGCGTACATATTATGTATACTCACATCAACATTTGTATGCGCGGTTCGTTGTGACACATTGGCGTTTGATGACAGAACATCATGAAATGATGTTAAAGTAGAAATAATTTAATTTACATTTCAAAATGCAATTACACTATACGCATCAGAAAATTCATATTTTTATATCTGTGTATAGGCCTATTTTATTTTTGCTACAGTACGATATTTATTGGCCTGATATATAGGTATGATTGAGGTATGGAGGAATAAAATTAATCTAATTTTATACCTCCATGATTGAGGCCTGGTTGGCTTCCGACACTGTTTTTGCTAGTGAAATAATTAATTAATACAAATTGTAGATATTGTTCTGTCTTTATTTAATTAGGAAGAAAGTTATTTGATTAATTTATAGAGTTAAAGGAAATAAATGTATAAAGTGATTGATTTTTATTGAAAGCGACAAACGACTTTTGATCTCAGATGTTGATAAATATGTATCTTGTGTATTAACACGATTGAAGCTGTTTATCAATCGGACGAAGGGTTTCGTTCCGACGCTATTAAATGTATAGATGTACAATACAATGTATGAAGATGGAGAAACCGATTCCTCCGTAAAAGACCTATGCATACTGTACATAATGTTTGACATAATCCCTAGATTCTTTATTATAACATAAGCATAATATTTTTGGACAAGCGACGCGCGTATTATTTCAAACGCAAAAAACGCACATGTGTCAATTTTTTAGGACAAAACTTAAAAAAAAAATACTGTACTGTATTATATAAGCCTAGACTTATGTCAGCCCGCTTTAAAAATATATATATATATTTCCTTCACAGGCACTGGACTATTATTTTTTCACCGGTTTCACCTCAAAATGTTAAATTATCATTATCACTATGTTCTCTGAAAGTGATAATGATAATTTATCTGTTTTCATCGTGTGCCTTTTAATTTATGCATAAATAGGCCTACTTAAAAATTATATTTTGGTAATGGTATGGTACCCATGTATATAGTCTAGTTAAAATAGCTATGTAATATAATTCAATCTAGTTGATAAATTCGTCAAAAAACATAGACAGCCTGTAATCTCTTATCTGATTAGTGTCAACAAAAATTTGATACGTGTTTGACGTAACTATTTCGTAAAGATGTTTTTATAACACCTATTTGGCTAAATATGGTTTGAAAACAACTTCAAAAGCGTGTCATTAAAAGCATCTTGTGAAAACAACATAGCAAAAATATCACGATTTGAATTTTAAAAACTGGAACACTTGATATCAACAGTAACAAGAAGAGGCAGTTGCAGTGCGCGTACAAACGAGACATGGTTGACGCGCGCGTACTAAAAATGTATCTTTATTATCAGTATATAAACGCGCGTGCGATACATTTGATAAAGTTTTGGGGGTGTCACTGACAATCCTAAAAACCATATTTAAATAGAGATATCGACCAACGGTCAACAATTTCAAGTAGTATGTCGATAGGGCTATCCAAGTAGGCCTACACGTCGTAAAAGGGTACCACGGGTGGTTGTGAATAACCATGCAATGTGAGTCTATTATTTATTATATAATACGTGCATAATTAATTATCACAGAGTAGCAAGGGTGGTGATTTACTTATGTGTTAGTACCGTGGGCCTATAACAAGTGGCAAAGATGGCCATAGCCTGTATGATATGAATAATCATACAATTATTTTTAAACATTCTATGTATTAGATTTTAATTTATTATTAATTAGCCTCCTCCGTTAAGTAACTTCTTTAGAACTGAGTCGTTTTTACAGGCTACCCAAAATACATGTTACAAACCTAGCGATAATGGTTAATGACACTGAATACATGGTATAATCATAAACCTATAATTGGTATAATAATATACAAAATGAAGGTATAGTTTCCCGGAAATATGGTCCATTTTGACAACGAGGTACTTACCAATGTGTTGGTTCGACTAGTAGCCGTCATGACAGCCAAATCTTCAATAATATAACACTTAATTTAGCATAAATTTCAGTAATATGAACACGTTTGTGGAAGATGAACGCTGCCGGGGACTGTTTCTTATGATATCATGTCTAAAGAGGCTGGATCACAACTACTCAATTAGTTTGCATTTGTACACAAAGCGTGAATAGGCGGTTCACTTCAGAGACCATTTTCCTCTTTCATATGCCGATAGCCAATCAACTTAACTATGAAAGCTTTTGATGTTTACCGCGGACCAATAGAATGGCGTCATGGTGGATACGTAAGGCTTGCCGATCTATTAACCCTGACAGCAGGTTCAAAGCAGCCGACAAGAATTTGTTGACAGGAAAAGTGTCCTTCATTACGTACAGGGCTGGATTGGGCGGGACAAAGGCGGGCAAGTTGACCAACTAATTGTAGGCTGCCTTTTCAGTTTAGTGATTAATGGAACCTGAAATTCTAACTGATTAAAGGCGGCCGCGCTCCTGATTGTCGGCGGCGCTAAAAAGTAAAATACCTGTGCAGAAGTGTCGGTAAGGTAGCTGAACACCTTGGTTGATCAAACACCAAGTTCAATATATTTGACACTGTGTAGATTTGACTGCGGAAGAGAAAGAAAAAAACACGGCACCTAATTGAACATAAGCTTTGCATGGGTATGATGTCATAAGAGATAAGATTAAGCTCTTTATGTCATTATATAGTTCCAACGATAATAAAACTTTTGCTAATGTAATTTTATGTTTGTTTTTGGTTATTAGGAATTCTTGTCGCAAAACGCTATATAATATCAACACGCCTGTATGGCTAAAACACCAAATATCATGGTTGTTATCCGACCAAATATCTAGAAATTTGTTGACGAAATGGATTTTAGAAAAACAAAAATTCAATGGAATTATCTTTAATGCGTGAATAATAGTTTCTGTCGGCATAATCAATTTTCCTTTGATATGCACTGCGATATGGTGCGCTACCTACTTTTTGTATGTTTCTATTGCCGTGTGAACGGCTCTCGTGGGATCAGACGAGCACCACTGACTCGGTAATTGCGTATTTTTTTTATCCTATCAACGTGTATATCCTACTACGTTAATTCGCATGTACTATTTTTTACGATATAATAGTTTATAATATTTAATGGTACCGATGTTCTACACAACTTTAACGTTATGACGTGTATTTTTTTGTTAATTAAAATCATAATAAAGAAAAAGGAAAACAAATTTAAGCAGAAGTTTGCAATAAATTGGATTCCGTTGTTTTTTCTAAAGGTTGGTTCTCACTAGGACGAAACGTAAGAATAGGGAAGAATGGTAAGACCAACGCAGCGAGATGACCAATTACAAAGCGACAGTTCGAATCACCATCGCTTGTGATTGGTCGAATTGCGCTTTCGTCCCTGTGTTGCGTCTTAAGTGAGAACCGAGCATTCCAGTACGGTAATGAACATGTTTAAGTTCTTTAATAATGGTAATAATTAGCAACAATAATAATGAACACAAATAGTAACAATAAACACATAAATATATACGAAATAAAAAATTACAATTGTTTTATATTTATTTATGTACATTTATTAAAAAATGAAAGTCATCAAAACAGAAAATGTTACAATCGTACATTTAAACGATAAAGCAGGCAAATAATACAGACTATTTTTTTAGGAATCAATGCAAAGTTAAAACCAACCGTTTTAGAGACTCTTTTTCCCATATGCTTGTCTTCTATAATAATGTACATTTTCAAGATTAGTTAAAGATGTATTGTCCCCCAAAAACATGAAAAATGAAGATTAATTAAATCAGACTTTGAATAGGTTACTTTGTAGTTTTAATCAAGTTAATCACTTCCGTAGAAAAAAAACCGGAAAAAAATAATGTTTTCACTTATAAAATAACGTAATAAATGGTTAAATTCAACCAAAAATCCATTGGCTGGCAGCCAATTTGACCATTTTTTGCTTTAAATTCCAGTTTTTTCAGGTAAATAATTTTTTATTGGATCAAATTTTTGGTCGAAGTCAATAACTATTATGTGACATTAAAATGGCATATTCAACAACAAAAATTTAAAAAATTAATTTTCAGGGGGACAATACATCTTTAAGGTGTTACGTTTTTATATTGTGTTTTAATTGTATTGTATCTATGTTTCCAAGCTCAGGAAAACAAATATCATGTATGTTATATTATGTGACAATAAATTGAATCTTGAAATTTATAGAAGTAAAAATACTTTTCTCATAAGATTCCTAAATAATCATAAAAATCATAAGCAAAAGCAACATCATACGAATATGAAAAGAAAAAGAAAATTTAAGATGCCTATTATAGTCTAGGCCTATAACAGAATTGATTTTTCCGAAGTTATAACAAAAGGAACATTAACATGTTACGGTATACCTTATGAAGTCACACTGGACGAAATGCTGTTTATGTGACGAATGTCATGGGATCTGTAAATGGTGTACGATAATGCCATGTATTGTTTTTGTGGGGAATGAGTTTAAAAAAAAAAATCCAATCCCACACTAAATTTCGAAAATTAAAATGCAAAATGTAGGACAAGCCCCTATCCAATCCCGTTTAAAAATCCTGCAATTCCTCTCATTCCAATTTATTCTTTATAAATAACATAATAGTGAATGTATTAATCCCTCACCTGGTGCAATTGGCGGCAGAAATAAAAGTACTTAAATACTCGCATGATTACTTGGAAATAATAAAGGTGTATCGCCGTCATGTTTGAATAACTCGGAGTATACATTAATTTCATTATCATAATTGCAATTGTTTAAGGTACATTTTAACCGGCTTCCGTGCAGGTTTAAAACTCAACAATGTTGTCAATGATGTGGCGTATTGGAAAAAGAAGATCTAATTTTGAATGTCAGTTGTTAACGATGTTAAAGACCTTACCCTTACAGGTCATATAGTGAATAATAGTTAGTTAATAATAATAATAATTTATTGACACTGCACTTTTTTTTATCAGTGGCAAATTTCAACTTCAACAAAACAAAATATAACAATAAAAAAGAGAAATAAAAAAAAAATAAAAAGGGAAATTAAGAAAGCCAATGTTTAAAGATGTATTGTCCCCCAAAAACATGAAAAATGACTCAGTAAAATAAACTTTGAAAAATCCATTTTGTTATTAAAGGTAATCACTTCCATAGAAATGACAAAATAAACAGTTGAATTCAACCAAAAACCCATTGGCTAGCAGCCAATTTGACTATATTTTTGCGCTTTTTTTTCAGGTAAATAATTTTTTCTCGATCCAATTTTATGTCAAAATGAATACTAACTATTGTGACATTAAAATGGCAATAACAAATAAACCAGGGTTGTCGCAGAATTATTACCTCCATGTGTACGTAATAATTTGAGTTGGCAATATAACAGCAATTAAAATTATATATTTCATATTATATAATATAGGCCCATAGGCTTTCGATATATACACAGCACAATCTTGAAGGTTGTACAGTTAGTCTACTTCAAATGTTCGGCGCATCAGCTAATATTACGTCGCTAAATGATCGGTTCACGGACGAATTAAGTTCCATATTAATTGAATTAATTGACCATAATTAATTATTCAATCAATTTGAAAAAGAGACCGAATGACCCACTTGATGCCGCAGTGCCGTTAATATTCTCTTTTAATCGTCGAACATTTTAAAATGAAACAAAGTAAGATATACTAGTGGTATCAATTTTTAATTAAAATTAACATTTTAAAATAATTAAACATAACATGAAAGGAAAAGACAACTGTTTCACTATTCACAAAATGGGGATTTGTAGAGATTGTTTGTTTGTCATTATTATTACATTTATTATTATTATTATATTTTCTCTTATAGCATTGCAATGTGTTTTTATTTATTTTGTGTTTTGTCGAAGTGTATGTTCAAATAAATTATTATTATATATTCAATTTAAATTAATTTGTTAGAGCTTTAAATACCCAAATTATGCAAATAAGAAGTGAGAGAGAAAGAACGTTGATACCGAGACCGCCACATAAGATAACTTTCAATCAGCTTGGGTTAAATTATTATCCGGGTTCCGTTACGAAAAAAAATATATATAAAAAAAATAAAACGCATAACAAATAAAATAGGCCTAGTTCCTCCTCATGCATTCGAAACTATACCTGCTTTGACACTTCTGGGAGGGCAATCAATACTCCAATTTTATGTATAATCGATGTGTATTTTTTTGGTAATATGGCCTACGTGAAATAAATAAGTATATGGAATCGCTTGCCTTAAAGACTTCGTGCAATCACAAACATTACATCGTTTAAAAAAGACTTGAAAACTTATTTATTTAATATGCCATAGTTATCACAACATTAACATTTAATTAAATTTAAGATATTTTGAGATGGTCCAGCATTATGTCTCATGTGCAATATAAGAAATACTACGTTGTTTATACTCAGTGCGAGGTTTCGGAACATAGAGGTTTGTATCAATTATGTCTAAAGTTATATTTGAAATTATTTTTTAACCAGATTTGATAGATATGTGGGTGCACGCCCCGTCATAAGTTTATAAATTAACATGCAACATTCATACTCATCTTTGAGAGGGTAAGCCAATTTACTCGCTGAAGTGCATCTTTACTTGGTGTGTCCCCCAAGATAGGCCAAATATGATTCGGGCTGTTCTATTTTGTACAGTTTGTACTCTTTTTAGAAAGCTCGAGCCACAATTACCCCAGATTACACTACAATAAGTTAAATGTGGAATAATAATAGAATTTGCAATATTTCTTAATATATTATTTTCAAAAATGTGTCTACATCGTTTAATTCACTCCATCTGGTGGTTACATCCTCACTCGCTCCTGCCTGTTGGAGCTAATAATAAAAAGAGGGCGCAACCATTTTTCCTGTAGTTTTTAAAGTAAATTAAAAAATAATATGTATATTAGGCCTAGTGTGTAATATTAATTACTTTTACGTAACTTATAGAAATATTTCATTGAAGCACTATTGTAAAATTGATTGTAAAACGACGTAACTAATGTATTTGAAAGAGTAAAACATTAGAATAGTTATAGGGTGATAAAAATTAGATTGTACACCTACAACATACTTTGCGCCACCAACATGTAAAATATTTGTTTTAGCCTATGCTTCAGTCGCTAGCCCACTGAAAAGAATTTTTTTTCTTTTTAATGCATTCAACCGTGCATACATTGATCAAAGTTGTTGTTAATTATATACCTGTATTCGGTATTATTTTGTATTCTGTGGCCATCAAAGGGTATCAAGTATAAAACATGTAACATAAAAAATTATTGATATTGTGCGCGGCTGGACCTCGTCGGCTATTTTCGTCCAATCTTCTTCTTGTAATAATCCGGAAGTGCTAAATTCCCTACCCTCTAAAAAAAGATTGATGATGGAAAACATGCGAAAAGATGTAAACCTTCCATAACTTGTTGAAATACATTAATGCGGCTTATGGATTGTATTTAAGAAAACTAATGATTGTCTCAGTTTGTAGGAGAAAGAGGGATTTCACCAGGTAGTCGTGTCTTTGCAAACGTAAGGCGTAGCCAGCTAGGCTAGCTGCTCAGTCTGTCAGCTACTGCAGGTCGTTAGGCCTTGACACTCGGCTGAAGACCAGGCTAGGCCTTTTTTGCAGAAGGATGGGCAACAAAAATTCATCGTCCCGCTGCTGCTGTGCAGTTTTCTCGCGGCATAGGACGCCACTTAACAGTAAAGACACTGGGCCTAGAGAAATAAGCTATCAACAGCAAGATGGAGGTTTAAATGTTTCGTCTGGTGAAGCAGATAGTGTGAATCAATTGCCACACATCAGTGACAGAGAACCTGCAGATGATGAAGGTTTGTGTTGTGTTACATCATAAAATAATTAAAATATAAGGCTACTAGGCCTAGGCCTACTGTATTATTAATTATACTTGTATAATAATAATATTTTACTTAACTTGCCATTATATGTAACCTGTTGTTGTGATTGCCTCTTGACATAACATTTAAATAATCATCATCACGATGAGATGGACAATATAATATCAGATCTTGCACATTTTCAAATAAAAATTACTCTTCGAAATTCATTCAGTATAATATGAATATGATCAGTTATATAATATTGTCAATTTTATAATGCACTATACTATCCCTGGGAGAGGTGCATCATTTGTCCGATGTGAGTCACATACAATTATGCAAAAAAAGTGACTTTCACCAATTTTCATTTAAATCAATGATCGAACAATGATGCACCATGACTGCCCATTTTGGTAAGTAACCCCTGAGACACTATATTCATTGATTTGACGTACCATTTAGGTTTTTTGATGCCGCTCCTCCGCATCTTCAGTTATTTGTATTGACGCACCTCTCCAGAGGGTGGTATAGTGCGTCATACAATTGACAAAGCATTCACAGCTACAGTACAGTAGGTCACTGGGTACTAAGTACTTCTGCACAATTGTATATCTTTGTAATTTTGGAACTCTGTTGAGCGTAGCACAATTAAAAAACATATACCTATTGCGATAATGGTGGGTGATCGTGTGAAGTCTTATTCCCAGTTATGTTCACTGTTTTAGGTGCGAAAGTACAGTATCACTGATCACTACACACTGGCGGGCAACTGTATTCATTCAATATGAAAGTAAAAGTAAAACTTTTCCAATCAGCTGTGAAAATACCCTCTAATACCCCATGCTATAATAATACAATTCCTTGAAGGTTATTATACCACGGAGGTAGGTATACCTCAATGGTTAGACTAGTACTAGTAGTAGGCCTTTTAGTAGGTTTTCAAAAGCTGATCTTTCAATCTCGGTTGTCCCTGTATAAAATCAACATAAATGATGATTCATTATTATTAAAAATTCATTAACAATGATGCAATTTTTTACGTTGTGTCTAAGTTATATTATAATATGGTACTTTATCCAGTGGCGTAATGCAGATAAATGAGGCCCCAGGTTTATGAACCCTAAGTGGCCCTCCAACGCTGGAGGCCTCAGGTATTTTTAGCCCTTTCGACACAGTAGCCTGTTTTTTTCATCTTGGCACTGCTCAGGGGCTCCCCATAAGCTCAATTTAAGCTCCGTTTAGCCAGTGAGCGCTCATAGCCACTGACCTTATCCAAGCTTACTGGTTGCTAAAGTTACGGGAAATGACATGACATCAATTAGAATCTTATAGAGGGCGCTATAAATAGTGCAAAGCAAAGATTCTCTAGTACTACTGTACTACGGTAGAATGATACTAAAACTGTATCAGTAAATCTGACCCTCTCTCTTATATTCAAAATCTTGGATCTGCCACTGTTTTCTTTCCCTTCAAAAATGTGACCAATTTATGACATACCAGGTACTCTGCCAGCCCTGGTTTATTTTAGTGACCCTTCTCTGCCACCACCCCCTCCAACCCCAATCTTGGATCCTCATTGCATGGCATGTTTCGATTACAGAAATAAACAAGAAAGCCACTCCGAGAGTGCATAGCTCCGCCTACTGTACATAAGCATGTGTATGCGAATTTGGTGTAAATGGTTATGTAACCAGCCTTTCAACTAACAATTTAGTATCAGTTGACTAAAAATAGAACAGCAACGCCAAAATCAAATGGGTGAATTTGAAAAGAATTTACTACTCGTATTAAGAAAGAAAACTACTCGTATAAAAAAACCTGTAAATTAAATCAAATTATGTTTTAAAATTACAAATCACAAATTGTAACTTTTGCCTCTTGTACAAAAATGAAGTTTTTTGGAAAAGTAGTTTAGCTGTTAGCAGTTTACTTGTTACTTTAAGACTGCCTGCCAGCTTTTAAAAATTCTGTCCTATCTTTTAACACTAGCAGGTCTGAAAATTATACTAAAAAGTGGTCCAGAATTGGGACTGTGGTCCGGATTGCCTCCAAAATTTAATGAAGTGGTCATTGACCACATATCTATCTGTATTTTCGTTTTGGTAAAGATCTTGTAATTTACTTTTTGAGTAATCCTGCTAACAGACTAACGCGATCGACTACATACTGTACAGTATACCTCCTTGGCGGAGGTAAAATATTTTATCAAAAAGGAATATTAAACAATCGTAATAATGCGTACTATTTCACGCCATGTAACCCACATTCGTCCAATCAAATGACAGGAATTTATTTAGGTGTTATATGAAAACAAACAGACAAACGCGATCGTCTACAGTACATACCTCCTTGGCGGAGGTAAAATATACCAAAATTGGCCAGGTAGTATTGACTCCATTATACACTGTAGTTGATCAGTTTACATCTGATTTAGATATTCTTGATTAACTAAAAGGCTTTACCTGTAAAGTGTATATTGCTCAATAAATCATTTGGTAATGTGACACAGTGTCAGTTAATAGTGAAATTCAGAATTTAATAATAATTTTGTAGTATGAAGTCAAATGTTAGTAGGTTTTTATTTGATCAAGCATACCTTCATTTTAAGGTATTTGCAAACTTCAGGTGATGGCATTAAAAAATAATCATTAAATAAAAAAAATTAAGATGCTAATAATATGCTAAATAGCTGAGCCTACAGTAAAGTAAAGCCAAGATTCATCTTGGACCGTTCTGCCTATATCAGTGATATACACATCCTATCATGGTATAGTATATGCTCTGAAATAAAAAAACCAAAAATTACTATTTTTCAGATACAGATCCTTCTCTGCAACCAGGAGCGAGAACTATGTTTTTGACTTTTTATCCGAAAAAAGGTAAGTTGTCTGACAATGTTTTAGGGTTTAAGAACCAAATATGAAATTGTTTTGACTATCCATCTTTTGTCTAAATAATAAAAAATCAAATAAATATTTTATTCTTCAAATACAAAAGTAAATTGGAAAATTGATAAAGTATATAATTTAAATATCGATATGATTAAAAAATAATAATTTAGACAAGACATTAAATGAATACACTGAGTACACTTTTTAGTTTTTCATAATACAGTGGATCTTCACAGTTCTCAAGACTGAAATGTGCTTTACTTATTACTGTATGAATTGGAAACCAAATCAACAAAAAGTTTGTTATTAATATGTTAATTATATAGTAAATTGAATGTTTTTTATTCTGCTCTTTTAATTATATTCTTATCAAAAATGTGCAGGCAAAATGTATGCATTCCCAAAAAATCACTATTTATGAGTTAATATTGCTGTTTTACCAAGTCAAAATGAATTTTTTAATTACATTATTATGGATATTATCCAGACAATATTTAGAATTATCTCGCCTTCAAATTATCATTAATTTTTCACAATTTCTAATTATATTATCAATATCATCCTGTTGTCTTATCTCACTGCTCTTGATGGTGATCCAATCAAAGCATCTGGTATAACAAGAGATGTGGAGATTATGGCTTACAATGACATAAAATAAATAAAATATGTTTTTTATGTGGTACAATAATGAAAAATACAAATTTAGTTTTGTTCATGGACTGCGTAGCTTATTAATATTATGTCATCTTAGACAGATTCAACAAATTTCCAATTTTTTTATTTAAGATTATGAGATTGAGTTCAGCACTTTATTTCACCATTTTTATTTAGTACCTACCAGTGCTAAATTAAAAAATACTGTAACATCAATTTCGTAAATTTCTACCACCAGAACTATACTTAAATGGCTCTCTTTGACCATAGTGCTGGTAAGAACATGTCTGAATCTAGGAAAAACCTTTACAATTAACAGTGTTTTTGTACCAGAGTTTTATTCCAATTGGTCTCAAATCAATTTAATAATCAAAGTACATTCTCACTACCAGACATTTTCTTGAAACCAGACATTTTGGCCTAGCCCAAGGGTGTTTCGGTTTTGAGTGAGTTGATTGTACATTTATTTTACTGTAGGGCATGACACAAACAATAGGCATCACAGCAGTGGGTTAAAACGTCGTAGCTCTTGTTCAACAATCTACCTAGATGATAGCACTGTTAGTCAACCTAACTTAAAGGCAACCATCAAATGGTAAGTGCTCTATTACAATACATTGAACTCCTTTAAATCAAAGCTTATAAAGACGTTTATCATCAGCTCGTACTTTGATTTTCCTACATTATTTCATTCATTACATTGTTATGTCAATGCGCCTTAAGCATCTAATTTTTTTACGATTTCCTTAATGTTCTATTGGCAAGATTGCATAACCATACTTGCCTGTGCTGCCTCATGTATTAAACACTTTCTCATTGGATGTACAGTAGTGTATTGAAGAAGTGTACTTATGTCTTTTTTTACTGTATACAGTACTGTAGTTGAGTGAAGGGCTGGGATGTCGGGCATTTGAGAAAAAAAATCCTGCCTAAACACGTTTTGTGATACGAGTTGTTAAAGTCGATACTTCATGTAAATTTGAGGGGTTGTCATCAAAAAGTGAAGGGTGACTATCCCCATTCTCAGGGTACTGTACTGCATAAATGCTATATGTATTTTAATAATTGGTGGCTTTTAAAGTCAAGGTATTCAGACGATTGACTTTTGTATGTAAAAGTACCACTGAGATTGTGGGCGTGACTGTTGCCTGCGTTAAAATCATAGATGGCAGTAAATAAAAGTAGCGTGTTTTCCAATTTCTGATTGCGTTATCTGTATGCATCGTGTTAATCTAGTCGGTGGTCAATTCAGACGAAAACATTTGTACTGTACGGTATACCCTACCACATGCATAATGCTAACCAGTATCTTTGTGCCCCGAGCCTGCCCCAAGTCTAAAGCATAAAGTACCCTTATTCTCATCATTACATCATCTTTCAGATGGGATGTTAAGCCGTTCTGCATAAATTCACATACACTCAGTGTGTTTCCTTAGTTTCCTGTAAGGACTAAACATTTTAATAATACGCACGGGACCTTAAATGTTACAAAACTTCATTTGTTACGGTTCAATGATTGCCCCTTTCAGACAGAACTGGGGCATTGCAAAACTGAAGGGTTAAAGGTACATACAGTACATGGGGGAATTTTGCATATGTTAGTGCAAAGGACGTCCAAATCATCCTGATACTATTGTGATTGACTACAGTAGGATCATATCCAAAGTTTTTTCACATGGGAATATGCAAGCCATAGCTAGGGGTTGAATCCTGAAGTGCCCTGTTCAAAATTGAGACCCGCTGCAGCAGAAGTGATACTAAATAGGCCTTGCTCGTGATACACTACTTTTTCCCTTTGTTGATTAACTCCCCCTACCCAAACCCCTCCACCCCATAAAAATCTTGTAGACTGGCTAATCAATTATATTTTAAAGTGTACTGCAGTGATACTCACACAGTAAAGTTTAATATTAACACATTTTGTAATAAGTAAAAGTCTGTACAAATTCCAATTGGAATCTGTGGGTAATTAAATAATAGAACAACAAATTAAATGATTTATGAATAAATATTAATAAAAGTTAAGATATATAAATAAAGATAATTCTTGGTATGATCTTTCCATTTTGATTTTCGGTAATTAATGTATAATTGGAGTTAAAATATAGACACTATATTTTTTGTTCTTTATATAATTTCAGGAATATACTATTGCATAAATTTGTTATTTTAACATTTTATGTTAATGTTGCCATTCATCTTACAAGTGGTTATTTAATGAACCACATAATGCGGCCATTCTAAGATCTAAAGGTTATGCAGACCTTTTATATTATGGAAAGTTTATTGTACAAAAGGTTAAAATGCTTGCATCAATAACAGAGAAATCGCATTTGTAAATTAAAGTATGTAATTTGTAAGCTGTTTTAAAGTATAGCCGCGCCATTGTTGTTATCCTTGGATATATAGGCTGGCTTTTATGTTTGTAATTAGCGTTACTCAAACACTTATCAAAAACTACAGAAAATTAGAATGTCAGATAGTAATAATGTACAGTACAATACTGAACAGTACGACCTAAAATGTGTAATTATTTATTTTTTTAAGTTTTAAAGGATAGGTCTGTGTCTAAAATTGTTATGTATTAAAAAAATAAATCATACCCATATGCGACACCAATGACAATGGCGAAGCGTAAGTGTGTATGTATAATAATTTTGTTTTAATAATGCTCTGCGCCGTATACTTAATGTCTCTAGAAGTAGTAGTGCCAGTACAATGTTTATTGAACATGGTGTCCCTTCCTTTAATGAGTACATGCGAAAATCTACCTATGGTTTCATGCAACGTATGTTGAATAGTTGTAACATCCTTGTTTCTTGTGTTTGCAAACATATGCTCCATAACTCCAAAATGTATTGTAGATGGAAAAGCATTCTATACTTAAGTTTAGATTTTTCTTTTTCTGTTTATAAGTTTGGATGATATTTCCGAAATAAAAAGGAATTGAATTGAATTATATTAAATATACAGAAGTACTGTATATATTCTACAATTTGTATTCATTTTTCATAATTTCAGACAAAAGCACTGTAAAACAAATATACTGAACACAGGAGCTACCCTTCTAAATAATAGTTCAAACATTTTTACTTTATATATTGATTAAAGAAATGTAATCCCTATATATTTTAATGCGAGGTTAGAAAGTTCAGATGCATTCCCATAAGCATTGAGTTGTATTTAATGAGCTATCGTAACCGCTTTGAGCCAAACGTAATCCGTTCTACAAAGATAATGTAAAGTACTGTAAATACAGATTATTGACTATTTAGTGTGTCAAAATACAAGTGTACTGTAAATGATGTCCATTTATAATCCCATGCTCAATTTTAAGATAATCCCATGCTTGATTTTTCCCATGCTAATCCTACACCCCCCAATTATGAACTGTTGTTATAGGAAAACCGTAATTTCATAGAGTCAATGTACTGTACAGTAGGTGCTTATCCAAGTATAAATCTTTGTATCAAAATCATGTTTTTTAAGTTTTCTTGTTTTATTTACAGTACTGTAATTCTGTATTTTGTAGGTCAGGGTCCAACAATGTTAATGTAGTTAAAATGTAGAATTTTATATTAAAATAATTCATAACTCGCAAAAATCAATAAATCATTGAAGAAACAAGAAATGAAATAATACTAGTACAGGTATTTTAACAGTAACATCCTTTTTGATAAAGCAGAAAGTATTCCTCATTTTGTAAAAAATGTTAACAACATTTACACACACAAGTCTGATTAAAACTCATCATCATAATCATCAATTCATTTCCAGGAAGATTTTAGTAATAACCCAGCATTTTTAATTTACTGGTACTGCATCCAATTTACAGTATTGTATATTTTCCTTTTTTTCAGTGTTGCTCTAGCGATATATTATCTCATACGAAACAGAGAAGGTAACAGAGGGTTGAAGATTTTTGATGAAAAACTACATCCTCTTGCTGTAAGTTATTCTGCAAACCATTGCAAACATATTCAATTTGGTTTTTATGATTGTACAAAAACCCTTTCACAGCACAGTGCTAGTCCCACCTCTGTGCATAACATTTATTTAAGGAAAACAAGTGGTTTTTTTAATAAATTGTAATAAAATACTAAATGAGATAATTATAATTGTGGTGTGTGGTGGCCAATTTTTGGTCTCCGGTTAGGGGGTAAAAAAAATTCTAAGTTGCATATTAATGACATCATGTGAAGTCATTTCAGCTATTTTGGATTTCCTATTTTTTATCCATATCAATTGTATTAAAAAACTTTTTTTTTTCTATAAGAAATTGGTTGAAGATACATATAACAAATAAAAATATCGAAAATTTATGTTTATCAAGTTTTTGGGCAAAATCGTAGAACAAAGAAATTTTCCCAAAAAATCACTATTTCTACAATTATTTCGGAATTCTTTTTTTGTGTTGTCATAAACATGATGTTTTGTAATATGCATATTATGTGACGGCATGGCGGCCATATTGAATTTAAATTTTGTCGCCCACTGTATACTTGACACAAAATTGGCTTTCAAATTGAATTTTGAATAATAAGACTCTGCAAACGGTCACCACACACTGTACTCCCCTCAATATTTGGTTTCCCGACTTAATGTAACTTTTGCCATTGCTCTAGAGAAAACAAACTATGGCAAAAATGAGAGCTTGATAAATTCTGCTAAATATTTTAGCCTTTAAATATCATTTTTAACTCTTGCTACAATCAATGGTTGTATTAAAAGTAATAATATATTTTCATATTCTTTTTTTTTTTTTTTTGCAGAGGGATTCGTTGCCCGAAGATTATGCAACGCGTAATCCAGAACACAAACATATATACAAGTTTATACGTCTACTTTTCAATGCTGCTCAACTTACGGCAGAGTGTGCTATTGTTACGTTGGTATGTGACCCATTAAGCGTTCAATTCTATTGCGAGTGTTTGACAAAATGGGCTAGCGAGCAAACTCTAGTGAGAACTATCACTGAATACAAGGTGCTGAGGCACTGTATATATATTTATATAAGTAAAAAAAAAGAGAAAAGGGAAAGGGAAGAAAAGAAGACGAAAAAAGAGAAAGAAAAGTGAAAGGAGAATCAAGGGAAAAAATAATAATAATAATTATAAATAAATAAGAGAGTCAGTTTCTCTCTGTAAAAGAATAAATGATTAGAACTAGATGGTACGCTCGCTTCACTCGCTATCTAAGTTTTACGTTTATTCTCCAAGGGCCCATAAATTTACCTACTTGTGTTAAACCAAGGGCTCATAAATTTACCTACAAACTGGGAGTCTGAGAGATTGGAATGTTCCATTCATCACAAATCAATACATTTGTACAAACGTATATTAAATCTATCAAAATAGTATTTTTTTAAGAAAATCGGCCTGTCTTTAACATTATGATACTGTACTCGAGCTGTTCTACCGGTTTTCAGCTATTAAAAACAATTATCGTAGAAGGAGATAGGAAAATGCGAAGCATCCTCATATTATTGTGTGCAGGTATTTTTCAAGAGGACATCCATTAGACAGTGTATACCACGATCGTAAAACACCCCTATTTGGGGCAAATCGTTAAACCTAAATTCGTTTTAATTGTCAATAACTAATTATCTAACTCAATTTAATTAGTAAACAGGGTTACATCAGATGGTTAAAATCAGTACCAAAAGTATGAACCAACTTTATATACCATCAATTAAAAATTCTAAAAGTAAGGCGCGATTTAACGAATTTAGCCCTAGTAAATTTATATATAGATAATACCACACAACCAAATACTGTTGAGCTAGAGCTATTGGAGGAGCAGAGTCTTCACATCTGAAGTTGGCTCCAAATACGAAGAAGAAGAAGAAGAGAAGATAATATAGCATTGTGATAAATTTCAATTTTGCCTAAACCCTAATTTCTTGTATAGTAGTGGGTATGGTTTAGTCGACAATACGGATTCATATTATATAATATTCTATATTTAATTACCTTCTGTATAATAAATGAAATATAAAGATCCTCCACAATACTACCAGCTCTTCTATTCACCATTCCCATACCACGTGTGCAGTCCAAGGCTAGCATATAGATTTTTTTTTCAAATAAATATGTTAAGAATAGGCTTTATTATATTTCAAAATAAATTTCTTTTTATTTTATTCAAATATGTAACAGGGCTAGAAATTTCCTTTTTTTTTTTTGCTATCAAGTAAGCCAATTTTTTGGAAATTAATTCTAGTTGAATTTACAAAAGTAACTAATATTCTTAGCTAGTCTTGACATTTTTCAGCTGCTGTAGCTATTTTGAAAAAGCAACTTACTAGGTGATTTTGAAACTAAATGGGGGAAAAAAAATCGGAAAATCACCATACTGAAAACAAAAATATAATTTTTTTTACTAAGCGTTTTTGATCCATATTCGGTTAGGTTCCCGATTCTTCGTTTTGTCGGTTAATGGACAAGCAATCACAGAGTAATTAGGAATGAACTTTCTATAGTAGTTGGTCATCCCAAGGAATGACCGGAGTTGTTTCTTTGTTTCTGGTTGTTTGGCTGACAAGATGCTTTGTATCTTTTCCACTCGAGGTTGAACATGTCCTTTCTCTACCACATGGCCAAGAAACTCGATTGTTTCATAACCAATGAAACATTTGCTTGGTCGAGCAGTTAGATTGGCCCTGCGGAGACGTCCAAACAATTCAGACAAACATTTCATATGTTGATCCCAAGAAGCTGTGTGAATTAGAATGTCATCAATATAATTAAGTGTATTATCCATATCACCACCTTATCCTTCTCCACCAATCAGCAACTCACACACTAACTTAACTCTTATACCTCTCCTCCAATCAGCAAACACCACACAATCCTTCTCTGCAACACAAAAACTCTGCTCCACTGGCTTCACACAATAGCTTCCTAAAACAAAAGAAAGGTTCAAATAGTGAAAACAAAGGAAAAGTAAGAATGACTTGCAAAATATATACACAACTTTATGTCACTTGTGACATTTACTCCCCTCTAAAAGAATAATGTATCAACATTTTCTCCATACCGTGACGGGTCCTATTTACACTCGACTTAAATAATCAGCTCCTACATTTTCACTGCCTTTAATCGCCTCTATTCGGAACTTGTACGGTTGTAGAGCCAGGGCCTATCTCATAATTCGCCCATTGGACAATTTCGCTCTGTGCATAAACACAAGCGGCTGGTGATCAGTTTCCAACGTGAAGTTTCGTCCATATAAATAAGACTCAAATTTTCGTACACTCCATACAATGGCTAAGCATTCTTTCTCCATCACTGAATATGCTTTTTCTCGAGGAAGCAGTTTCTTGCTAGCGTACGCCACGGGAAACTTCACGTCACCATACTGCTGCATTAGAACCGCTCCCACTCCATATTCGGACGCATCTGTTCTCAAAATAAAATCTTTGTTTAAATTAGGAAGGCATAAAATTGGAGTACTGTTTAATTTTTCCTTAAGTTTAACAAACGCACTTTCCTGGGCCTTCTCCCAACATATTCGGTTAGGTTCCCGATTCTTCGTTTTGTCGGTTAATGGACAAGCAATCACAGAGTAATTAGGAATGAACTTTCTATAGTAGTTGGTCATCCCAAGGAATGACCGGAGTTGTTTCTTTGTTTCTGGTTGTTTGGCTGACAAGATGCTTTGTATCTTCTCCACTCGAGGTTGAACATGTCCTTTCCCTACCACATGGCCAAGAAACTCGATTGTTTCATAACCAATGAAACATTTGCTTGGTCGAGCAGTTAGATTGGCCCTGCGGAGACGTCCAAACAATTCAGACAAACATTTCATATGTTGATCCCAAGAAGCTGTGTGAATTAGAATGTCATCAATATAATTAAGTGTATTATCCATCCCTTTGAGTAATTTTCTCATGATACGACTGAAAGTAGCCGGTGCATTGACTAAGCCGAACGGCATGACATTAAATTGAAACAAACCATCTGGTGTTAGAAAGACTGTTAAAGGTTTTGACGCTTCATCCATGGGAACTTGCCAATACCCTTTACTTAAATCTATCTTAGTAAAATAATGATCATGGGCCAACTTTGTGAACAGTTCCTCTTGGTCCGGAATCGGTTCGGCGTCAAAAACTGTAACCTGATTAAGTTTCCGAAAATCCACGCAGAATCGATTTGACCCATCCGGTTTCTTTACCAATACTATTGGAGAGGCAAACGGTGCCCCTGAAGGCTCCACTACACCCAGATTTAACATCATAGTTACCTCATCCTTAATGGTACCTCGCAACGCATGTGGAAGTGGATAGGGCTTGGAACGGATTGTATCATCAGTTTCCAGCTTGATTTCATGCTGCCCAAGTGTAGTCTTACCCGGTAAATCCGTCAGTACATCTTTGTAGTTTCCGATAAGTCGGTGCACCTCATGCTTTAGTGTATCATCCAGGCTTTCGTTGATGTGGATGTCGGCTGTTGTTTCTTTTGCTAGTAGAGGGTGGAGCTGTAAAAGATTCTCATTCGATAGATGATAATTTTGGTTATTTGTAAATGTTTCATTAGGTTCGCATTCAATAACAGCGGTGCTAGCTAATTCAAGGATACCAGAAGGCTCGGATACCCCTAAGGCAGCACTAATGTCTGCGGTTCGCTCATAATACTTTTTCAAGAGATTGGCGTGAAATATTTTGAATTTCCCGTTAAGGTCAATTTGGTAGTCTAGATACCCAAATTTCTTTACAACCTTAAAAGGACCTTTCCATTGAAGCAATAGTTTGTTTTTGTCTGTGGGTAATAAAAGTAGTACCTTATCCCCAACCTCAAATTCCCGAGACTTACTCTTTTTGTCATAATATTGTTTGTACCTGACCTTAGATTTTTGTAGATTCTTCTGAGCCATCTGACAGGTTTCATGTAGTCGTTCCCGTAAATCCATAACGTACTGGTAGGTGGTTTTTGTTTCTGGTGTTTCGATTTCTTCGGTCCACAATTCCCTTAGGATGGACATGGGTCCTCGTACGGTACGGCCATATAACAGTTCAAAAGGAGAAAACCCTAAACTTTCTTGTGAAGATTCCCTAACCGCAAAAAGTAGTGGGTCAATGTAACGATCCCAATCAGTAGGCCTTTCTGCACACATACGTTTCAGCATTTGTTTGAGTGTTCCATTGAACCGTTCGACCAAACCATTACAAGCTGGGTGATATGGAGATGTCATTACCTGACGTATAGACAACAACTTACTAACTTGCCTCATGACTTCAGATGTAAATTGTGATCCCCTATCGGTAAGCATTTCTTTCGGGATACCAAGTCTAGAGAAAACACCAACCAAGGCCTCAGCAACCCGTTCAGCTTCAATATTTGGTAGAGGCACTGCCTCTGGATAACGAGTAGCAAAATCTATTATTGTGAGTATATAACGATTACGACCTTTAGACATGGGGAAAATGGGACCAACTATATCAACGGCAATCCGTTCAAACGGCACCTCGATCAAAGGCATGCTTCCTAGAGGCACTTTCGTAACTCTACCTTTTTGTACAGTTCTCTGACAAATGTCACAGGATCGACAATATCGAGTAATATCTGCAGTTACCCCAGGCCACCAAAATGTTGTCAACACTTTATCTGTCGTCTTTTTTACCCCTTGGTGTCCTCCTAATAAGGTTTCATGGGCTTGGCGCATTACCTGGCGTCGATAGTCAGCTGGCACTACTAGTTGGGTAAACTTATCCCCGTGTTCAATATTAGGAGAGGAAAATTGCCTATATAATAGGTCTTTATGATAAATAAACCTAGCCTCGGCTTGTTTGTTACTCACAGTTGTAGTTTGTTTCTCTGCAAGATCCTTGAATTTTGCAAGGCTGATATCTTGTTGCTGGGCGGTTTTCATAATTCCCGCTGTGATGATTTGCTTGTGTATTTCTGTAGTTTTAAGTGTTCTGAATGGTTTATCCATAGTGTTAGCTTGAGACCGGGTAACAACAGAACATCCTTGAAGATTTCGCTCTGTCCATGTGGGATCTGGATTTCCTGGTGCTCGTACTCCTGCAATATTACCTAATATCAAGTCATAAATAGGGTTATTCATACATAGTGCATACGTCTTTCCTGAAAAAAATGGAGTATTAACATGTATTAATGCAACCGGTAAGTTGCGGACCGTGCCATCAATCAGCACACAGGTTTTCTCCTTACCAGTAAGTTGTTCGGCTGATACAAGATCTTTCTTCACAACCACCCCACTACAGCCACTGTCACGAAGAACAGAGACGCAGCGTGACCCAACACAACCTGTATAAACGGGCATTTTACTAATTGAATTATTTAGAGCCGCTGTCATAATTGGAAGACAGTGCCCACATTGAAGAGTGACCTTATCACCATCATTATTGATACAACATTGATTTAAAGACTCTGACATTTTCGTAACCATACTGGCACCCACATCGGGAATTTCTTCTTTGGCTTTACATTCGTGTTGTTTTGTACATTTCTGGCAATCAGACTCTGTTTGTGGTGAAGTAGACAACCCAGCGCAACTGTTGGCGTCCTGTCTACAATTTCTGGCAATATGTCCTGTTTTTAAGCATCGGTAACATTTTGGAGGAGAGTTTGGCTTATGCATAGTTGAGGCTCTGCAATTTCTAGCTAGGTGACCTACACGATGACATATAAAACAAGTTGGACTACGGAAACTAGAAGGGCTTTGTGATGAGGATGTACTGGGAACATTATTAGAGGAGAGTTGAGGAGAATTTGGCTCTTTTTGTTTAAACTCTATTGGTTTACCAAATAATCCCCCACGAGCTTCCAAATATTGCTCCGCAATTTCAGCCATCGCTTGTATCGTTTTCGGTTGACGTTCCCTTAGGAACAGAGCTAGGTCCTTCCCACACCCATCGGTAAACTGCTCTCGCAGCAATAAATCTTTTAACCCCTGAAAGGTTTTTTCCCCCTCTGCTAGGTCAATCCACCTATCAAGATAATTGCTTATCCTCGCAGCAAATTGCGGGCCGCTTTCTCCGTATTCGGGCTTAGCTGTTCGTAACTTATGTCGAAATCCATCGGCGGTTAACTGAAACCGTTTTAGAAGAGCCAATTTCAACAGTTTGTAATCGTTAGCTTCAGCTGACGACAACCTGGAATAAACCTCGAGAGCCTTCCCAGTTAGTAGGGCACTTAAGTTAACCGGCCACTCAATTTCTTTCCACTCCTGACTAGTCGCATACCGTTCAAACCTTTTCAGATAGGCATCTAGGTCATCTGTTCGATCATGGAAAGGGGGTAATTTAGGTTTACTGGCCTTAACCCGTGACTCAGGATTGGGTAATACTCTACCACCCGGCCGTGCCCGATTCTTTTCTTGTTCTAATTGGATTTCTAACCTTCGCATTTCTATAAGATAGGCCTGTTCGTTTTCTCTCTCTTTTTCTTCACTCGCTCTTTTTCTCTCTGCTTCGTCCCTCTCTAATACCTCTCTTCTCTCTCTCTCTTCCTTCTCTAGTGCCTCTCTTCTCTCTCTCTCTTCCTTCTCTAGTGCCTCTCTTCTCTCTCTCTCTGTTTCGCTCCATTTCTTCTCTCTCCCTGTCCCTGTTTCGCTGTTTTTCTTCTCTCTCCCTGTTTCTCTCTTCTCTCTCTAGTGCTCTCTCTTCTCTCTCTCTGGCAGCTTCCGCTTTTCCTGCGTCAACAATTTTAGTGAGATCCATTTCTTAAGAAAAAAAAAAATATATATATATAAGTATCCAATATAAGTATACAGTATGCCAATAATATGGCAAATAAACAATCCAAGAATCACGTACAATTGTTTCATCTACCAATGTTCACGCTAGGTTACAAAATTTCCTGGACGAGCCCCCATAAATGTCACACAGCCGCAATTACGGCTCTTTCGGACATGTAATTGCCGGTAACCAACGATGAACAACGGTAAATAGCCACAATCGTACACATATAAATGTAAAAAGTAAAATTTAATAATAATCTTTGACAACCAATTCTTTCTTTTATAATTCAAACCCCAAAAAAAAACCCACAAAAAAACCCAACCAATTCTCAAACAATGATACCGTATTCCTATTCCCCACAACTTTATGCAATTCCCAAAATTTCCCAATCCTTCCAAACAAAATATCAACAATCTTCTTATTTTTAAATAAATCCCCGAAACCCCCCCTTTCAAATACAATAATATCACAAGATGAATAATTAAACAATAATAAATGTCCACAATATCGTTCCTTCTTGCCTTCTCTCCTACGCTGACACAAAAACAAATTAGAAAGATAAAAGTTAAAGCGATTCTGCAAATAAACAACTCCCACGCCTCTGCTCCCGTTCTGCTTGTATTATCAATTATAATTCTTCCTATTTTCTGACATATAAATAAATCAAATATAAAGTTAAAATGTTTCTTAATGTCGTTCTGCACTGCAATCCGCTCCCCGACCAATTATTCCTTTCTCCTTTCCACGTAAAATAATATCAGTATCAATCCAGTTACTCTTCAATATTTCCAAACAATTCTTTACATGCAACAACTTCTGCTGTTTCCAACAGTTATTTCTTCCGTCAATTTACATTCACAATTTTAATTAATCCTCAGTAATCTCAACAATTAACAGTTCTACATTTAAGTACAGCCTTATAGTATTACTTCCAACTCACAATTTATTAACTTCATGTATATCACTTTATTTCCTTTCTGCTTCAGCTCTATATCACCATAATTATCTCCAACTCACAATTTATTAACTTCATGTATATCTCTTTATTTCCTTTCTGCTTCAGCTCTATATCACCATAATTCAATTACTTCTTCTCTTGTACGTCTTAGTTTCTCATATCAATATTCACCTATCCCTTTCTGGCTTAACATAACATAGCCCTCCTTCTCTGTCTCCTCTCAATTTCCATCTACCTCAAAATTCCCTCAATTATCCACATATCACCACCTTATCCTTCTCCACCAATCAGCAACTCACACACTAACTTAACTCTTATACCTCTCCTCCAATCAGCAAACACCACACAATCCTTCTCTGCAACACAAAAACTCTGCTCCACTGGCTTCACACAATAGCTTCCTAAAACAAAAGAAAGGTTCAAATAGTGAAAACAAAGGAAAAGTAAGAATGACTTGCAAAATATATACACAACTTTATGTCACTTGTGACAACCAGGCATTTATATTCTATGACTGAACAGTCTATAAACGTTATCTAAAATATTATCTTATCATTTATCATGCACTTCTCGCATTAACCTTTGTCCATGCAATTGATAATTGTCAATAAGTTACATGTTAATTCTTTATTACTTTATAATTAGGTTCTATTTTTATGTCATGTCATAAAATTGTTATAAATTTGCTACTATCTTACTTTCGACCTTTACATAATGGCTGTTGTAGGACTTCTACTCTCAAACATCCTAATTATCCCTAATTAATAATGAGTGATTTGTCAGTGTTGCTACTGTTTTCAATATATAAATGAATGAATGCGCTAACTTTTAAAGGATTTCTGGTTCAATAATCTTTTCACTTATAAAATGACAAAATGCATTTTCTTTCTGATCCAATTTTTTCAGAGGGACAATACATCTTTAAATTCTTACTGTATCAAAATTATTGCATAAAAACTATAGCAACATAAATATACATACACACAAAAATACATTATACTGGTCCTTCCATAGTTTGTTTGGTAGTGTAAAATGTATGTGTTTGAGCGGGGGATCCAGAATTTGGAAATTAGGGCGTAAGGAAATTGGTAAAAATGCTTTTGCTGAAAAATGTGTGTTTATTTCTTATTTAAATTAAAAACCAAACAATATTTGTTCGTAGGTGTACATAGAACGGTTATTAACTTATGCTGAAATCGACATCATTCCTTCAAATTGGAAACGGACAGTGTTAGGGGCGATCCTTCTGGCGTCAAAAGTGTGGGATGACCAGGCTGTCTGGAATGTAGACTATTGTCAGATACTTAAAGAATTAACAGTTGAAGACATGTAAGTTATTCTGTCTAGCGTATTCTGCTGGTACCCTTATTTGTGTAATGAAGAAAAGCATGTTTGACTTTTCACAAACAAACTGAATTTTAAAGACAACCATGTCAATTGGAGTGGCCAAGTGGTTTAGATTGGGGCGCTGCAAACCACAGCCAGAGCATACGGCTGACTTTCCATGACAAACTGAATTTTAAACTGTATTAAAAACCACAGCCATGATATCGGCACAGGTTCAATTTATCTCCTTGATACTACAGTATATTTTATTTTTTTATTTTATGTCTTTAGGCAATGTGGCCAAGGATTACCAATAGTGAATTAATCACTGTCCTATCAGATAGGTGATAATCCCCCTGATACAGGGGCTATTTTGTGAACCAGTTCACCGGGGTAACCCCCCCTACTCTTTTCGAATAATGAACTGGGTTCTTTAAAGTGCACACAGGTTATAACTGTGTACACTGGACCTACAGTTTATAGTCCTTATCCGAAAAGACTTGTTCCACCACCAGAACCATGGAGCGAGTCAGCCTCGAACCCTTGCCGATGTTGTTGGCTCTTTAGGTACGGTAAACGGCGCCCCTGCTTTAACCGCTCGGCTATTTGACTCGCTAACTATATACTGGAGTCTTCTGGGATAAATGCTTGAAACTAGAGGTTCTGTGTACACATCTGATTTGTATGCATGAACCTATTAAGTCTTTTGGAACGAGTAGCGCATTACTCTGGTGTACTGGTCTATTTCAGCCCATTTCGGTAATCACTATGTTGGGCTAACAACCTTGCCATTACTTTGTTACGGAAACCACAAGCATTGCTCAATGTCTCAAAGGGATGAAAACAATTAAATCGAAAACAATGGGAAATAATTGATGATAACAAATTTAAATAGTATGTTGTTTTGTGTATTTTTTTTATTCATTCAGTCATTTCAAGTTTGTATTTAGGCCTCTTTGTATTGGTAAACAAAACATTACTGTGGCCTTAGTTGTTGGGCAGTCAATATAAGATCAGCCTGGAATTTACGAAACCACATGTAAATGTAGGTCCGGCCTACAGTACTCCGTACACTTCACTGCTCTTGTTTAGTATTGCTGGTACTCTCTAGCATTTTGTTTACTTTTTATAATCTATTATTTATGCATTATAATTAGTCAGTGTAGATGAGTTGATCATTGAAAATAAAATTCTAGTACATCAAAAATATACCTTTTCACATAGATTGGAAAATAAGCTAAACACTAGGCCACAAAAAATAGGTTATGTATTTTTGTGTATGGAGGCTGTGAGCCAACTCTTTTAGGTGTTTATGCAAGCATGCAGTATTGGTCCATCGTAAGATTTTACAATATTTGATAATTCCCACATGTTTATCCTGTAACCAAACCAATTTAACAAAAACAGCAACCTGTGTATGTGTCCCTTATATTGACATAGCCCTTTATGCGATTAGATGACGGATATTAATGGATAATCTGGAGATGCTTAACATGTCAAAATGATTACTGCAGTAACTACATTGTTTTACTGCAATGAAGTATGATTTTATTTTGAGGTTAGATGTTTATGAGTGAGGATGCAAGAATAAAGTAAGATGCATGCAAGGACAAAAAAACTTTATTTTTAACTTGATCTAATTTATGTCTTTTATTTTTAGGAATGAACTAGAAAGGCAGTTTTTAGAGCTTCTTCAATTTAACATAAATGTTCCATCGAGCGTGTACGCTAAGTATTACTTTGACCTCCGAACCTTGGCTGAATTAAACGATCTGCATTTTCCAGTGGAATCATTAACCAAAGAGCGTGCCATGAAATTAGAGGTATGAAGTTTCAACAAACAAACCAACAGTATTAACATGTTTATGAAAAAAAAATTCAAGGTCTTTTTAAAATTTTGATTTATAACTAGAGACAATTAAATTTGTTGGTTGTTTTTGTAGGCAATTTCAAGATTATGCGAAGATAAACTACAAGAAATAGGCGTACAACTCCCTCGTTCTCAAAGTGCTGACGCAATTACACCACGATTTAAGGCAGCCATCTTGTCATGACATCTCGTAAACTTGATGATATACGTCCGTATTCACGGAAGCAGTCAAGATACTTGCGTATCGCTCTGTGATGATTCGAGGATTGGCAGTGTCGTTTTAGGCAGGGTTAGAGTGGAGAGCCTGGTTATGGTCTTTTTGACTGCTTGTGTGTGGTTGTTGGAGGTCTAGTAGCTGGCTATTGTAGGCCACAACACTAAATTCCAACATCAAGGTTATTGTTGCGATAACCAATTCTTGATCAAGGGCCATGATTTAACAGCGCTTGTACATGTGCTCTGTTGTATTACCATATCAACTTTATATGCAGTAGACATCCCTATTAAGGTGATGTTCCTTGAATAGGGAGTTACCTGTAGTGTTAAAATTTAGAACATCTCCTATGGGAACACTCCTGTTAAAGGGATACTTCTGCAGTGAAACTAACAAAGGACAATACTGTATGTTTGAACACTATGGCTAACCCAATTTATGGGACACCCTGGCATTATTATGTAGCGAAGGTGTCCCTATAGGGGTCAACCATAGCATAATATTGTCCCTTGTTTGTTTAATATGAAAATCTCCCCTTAATATGGTTGTCCCCTTACAATGAAGGGCTCTTGCTGTATCAAAGGTTGTTGGAAACATTAATTGGTATGAACCAGCCAGCGAGCCATCTCTCATCTGAAAATGTGTTGTGTAATACCTTGAAAATTTGTTCACATGTTTGAATCATGGCTCTGTTTAGTAAATTCCTAAAAAACGTTTGAAAACTGTTGTTGGGAACAATACGTTATAACTGAAAATATGAATATAATTAGAATGCTATTGCTTTAGGTCTCCATGTGCAATAAACCAAATTAGGAAGGAACCAAGTTAAAAATATAATTCCTTGCCAGTTTTTTTTTTCTGGCGCTGTAAAATAACGTTCTGTAATATAAATTGTCGTCCATATCATCGTCCAGTTTCGCACCAGTGTCCGAAAGAATTTGGTAGCAAAAAACAATTGGAAATTTGTACAAATAAGTGTATAGGTTGTGTATTATATGCTGCAATACGTATATTTTGCATATTGTACGTGCTGTAGCCAAGTCTGTTGTTTAAACATTTTTTTTGCCATTGTTGACATAATGTAACACACCGTGGAATACAATTTTAACTGCTATAGATAAACTTATTATGTAATAATATTGATGATAATGTACAGAAAAGACGTATTGTTTTAATTAATTATATTATGCACTTATAAATTACCAAACTACAAGTATATTCCCAAATTTCTCCCCTCTTCCCTCAGTGTTAAAATAACATTATATAGAAAAGTTTTATAACTGTTGTGGGGGCATTGAAGAAATGACTCAATTATCCATAGTTCACTGATCATCAATCTGTCTGGATACATTATTTTTTTCCTATCAGGTTAAGGTAGAAATCATAAATAACTTACGAGCCTAGATTTTATTATAAAGAATTAAAAAATACCTGACCTATTTCCTAAATATGAGTGAACCTAACCCTCCAAATAATCTCAACTATTGAAATGAAAACATGGATGATGTTGATGGGCATCGAACTCAGGGCCATAATGAATTATTCACGATTTCTGCCTTAACCTGATGGGAAACAATTGCCTAGCATTTTGTCTGTGCGGATTTGATAACTATTTTCACACATATATATATATAAATCCAAAGGCAAATTACTGAACAAATGACAATGCTGTGGGTATCAGTGGCTGAAACTAATAGAGATACAAAATAAAATAAGAAAAAACAGCCAGAAAAATTAGCAGAACTTTCTGGCAGTACAAGCCATTCATCACACATATAGGCTTATATATACAAATTTCACAGCAAGGCTCAACTACCACAAATTATCCAACTTACTGTAGCACACTATGCTCTTTGTCAGTCTGTAGCTCGTAATTAAGATATTTGTCAGTACTATTTTGAAACCCGGTGTTTAGGCTTCCATTAGTCATTTCTGTGTTTAGTAATTTCGTCTGTAGTAACAACGATGATGTCACAATATGTATTCATATTTTCTATACCAAAAAAGGAACTATTAGCTAATAGGGTCAACATTTATTGAAAGTTGTTTGCTACATTTATTTTTCCATGATAGCAGAATGAAAATGCACCAGAAATCCTTTATAGTCAGAATCAGAATTTTTCGAATTTTTTTTCCGTCTCTATCCTATACTTGATTTCTGTGTGTTATATGTCCCTAATTTCAAAATTGTATTTCCACCTCAAGAAGATAGGTAGGCCTACTCTATTAACAAAACTTCTAGACCTTCTATCAGATGTTGCTGATTTAGCATATTATGTAATTGGTCTGCCAAATTTAAATACCATTCATGGTACCTACACCATTCATGGTACATACACCATTCATGGTACATACACCATTCATGGTACATATACCATTCATGGTACCTACACCATGCATGGTACCTACACCATTCATGGTACCTACACCATTCATGGTACATACACCATGCATGGTACATACACCATTCATGGTACATACACCATGCATGGTACATACACCATGCATGGTACATACACCATTCATGGTACATACAACATGCATGGTACATACAACATTCATGGTACCTACACCATGCATGGTACATACACTACACCAATTGTTTGTGTACCCTATTCTTGCTTAATTTATTGCATTATTTATGTCCATATCACAATTCTGTTATTGTTAAACTACTATTAATCAATTATGACATTTTCTCCTGTTATACACTGTATCATGGTAATTGTCTAGATACAATAGCTAGAGTTGGCTGTTTTTCAGACCTAATACACATCGTCTTACTGTGATGTGCCATTAATATTTTGAACAATCCAGCTGCTTATGATCAAACGTTTTAATAGTATTGCAAATATTTATATTATAATACATAGTTCCTCAAATCTACAGTTTAATCAAGTTATAATTATTACCCTCTTAAATTATTAATTAATTTAATTAAAATAATTATAATATTTTTTATTTTGCTAGTTCTGACACCCACCGTCTGAATCTCTTTCTATCTTTTCTGACTTACTTTTATATCACTTTAAAAAAATTTAATTGAACACATCAATAACATAATTAAATATATTCCAATTAATTAATTTTATTGGTAGGATTTTACACGTTTTTTAAATGTTATTTGTGATATTCTAAGAAATATATAAAGTAGGTAATAATAATATTTTCTGTAATTGGTAATTTTATACTTTTTAATTTATTGTAATTATTAAATTATCATTTGTCATCGTTGTTTACCAATTAGTCCATTTTACCAATTGTTTTTAAAGTTTAATGCATATAGATATTATTTAACTAAATTTTTTTTAACTTTTTAAGTTCAACACAAAGACGAAAATCATCACTTTCTTCTAAGTCATTTAACATTTCTTGAAAAAATATTTTTATGTTAAGCCCTACAGACAAATAAAAATGCTACTATAAAAAATGTTTGAATAATAATAATAATAATAAATATAGTTTTAAAAAGAGTCACAGTATGAAACTTGAGGCCCATTTCGATGCGTGTATTTGATATTTCTAGTGTTTTCATTCTGTAGAACATTGAAAACAATTTTTAAATTAATCTAACGTTATATTAAATTAGATAAAACGTTCTTTAAGAATTTGAAACAGTAATGTCGAAGTGGATTTTTATTATTTTCTATCGATACAGTCGACTGTGTGCCAATTCCTTTTTAGTCGATATCCTCTACACCAATTAATAGTAACATCGGCACGATCAACCGTGTTGATAGACAATACTAGTTTTAAATGCATGGTCGACCGGTGATAGAAAACCTTAATTCACATGACTGGTCAACCGTACCAATAGCCTCACAATAATGTTTATTCTTTGCGTGTGCTTCTGTGTAGATAGCTATTATACTGTAATGCATTTTGTACCTTTAAGCTACTATATGAACTAAAGTAAATGTTACATGTGTGATACACCTTGTTATAGTCGATTATTCTATTGTGTAAGTTGTCAGTTTCAGTAGCCGATTCTCGGTATTGTATCTATACAATATTTGTCCAGTATCATATTATGCCAATTATGTCTATATATATATATGTGTATATATAGCCATATTATCGCAAAATAATTGAATTTTAAAAAGTTGATATTTTGGGCATTTTTCGAAAAAATCCCTGTACTAGTACAGGGATTTTTTCCAAAATTGGCTAAATATCGACCTTTTTATTTTTCGACAAAACTGGTTAATATGGCTCTATAAGATGATACAAAACAATATATGTGCATATATAGCCATATTATCGCAAAATAATTGAATTTTAAAAAAATTTAAATTTTTCGAAAAAAATCCCTGTACTATTATAGTACAGGGATTTTTTCCAAAATTGGCTAAATATCGACCTTTTTATTTTTCGACAAAACTGGTTAATATGGCTCTATAAGATGATACAAAGCAATATATGTGCATATATAGCCATATTATCTCAAAATAATTGAATTTTAAAAAGTCGATATTTTGGGCATTTTTCGAAAAAATCCCTGTACTATAGTACAGGGATTTTTTCCAAAATCGGCTAAATATCGACCTTTTTATTTTTCGACAAAACTGGTTAATATGGCTCTATAAGATGATACAAAGCAATATATGTGCATATATAGCCATATTATCTCAAAATAATTGAATTTTAAAAAGTAGATATTTTGGACATTTTTCGAAAAAATCCCTGTACTATAGTACAGGGATTTTTTCAAAAATTGGCTAAATATCGACCTTTTTATTTTTCGACAAAACTGGTTAATATGGCTCTATAAGATGATACAAAGCAATATATGTGCATATATAGCCATATTATCTCAAAATAATTGAATTTTAAAAAGTAGATATTTTGGACATTTTTCGAAAAAATCCCTGTACTATAGTACAGGGATTTTTTCAAAAATTGGCTAAATATCGACCTTTTTATTTTTCGACAAAACTGGTTAATATGGCTCTATAAGATGATACAAAGCAATATATGTGCATATATAGCCATATTATCGCAAAATAATTGAATTTTAAAAAGTCGATATTTTGGGAATTTTTCGAAAAAATCCCTGTACTATAGTACAGGGATTTTTTCCAAAATTGGCTAAATATCGACCTTTTTATTTTTCGACAAAACTGGTTAATATGGCACTATTAGATGATACAAAGCAATATATGTGCATATATAGCCATATTATCGCAAAATAATTGAATTTTAAAAAGTCGATATTTTGGGCATTTTTCGAAAAAATCCCTGTACTATAGTACAGGGATTTTTTCCAAAATTGGCTAAATATCGACCTTTTTATTTTTCGACAAAACTGGTTAATATGGCTCTATAAGATGATACAAAGCAATATATGTGCATATATAGCCATATTATCGCAAAATAATTGAATTTTAAAAAGTCGATATTTTGGGCATTTTTCGAAAAAATTCCTGTACTATATAGTACAGGGATTTTTTCAGAAATTGGCTAAATATCGACCTTTTTATTTTTCGACAAAACTGGTTAATATGGCTCTATAAGATGATACAAAGCAATATATGTGCATATATAGCCATATTATCGCAAAATAATTGAATTTTAAAAAGTCGATATTTTGGGCATTTTTCGAAAAAATCCCTGTACTATAGTACACGGATTTTTTCCAAAATTGGCTAAATATCGACCTTTTTATTTTTCGACAAAACTGGTTAATATGGCTCTATAAGATGATACAAAGCAATATATGTGCATATATAGCCATATAATCTCAAAATAATTGAATTTTAAAAAGTCGATATTTTAGACATTTTTCGAAAAAATCCCTGTACTATAGTACAGGGATTTTTTCAAAAATTGGCTAAATATCGACCTTTTTATTTTTCGACAAAACTGGTTAATATGGCTCTATAAGATGATACAAAGCAATATATGTGCATATATAGCCATATTATCGCAATATAATTGAATTTTAAAAAGTCGATATTTTGGGCATTTTTCGAAAAAATCCCTGTACTATAGTACAGGGATTTTTTCAAAAATTGGCTAAATATCGACCTTTTTATTTATCGACAAAACTGGTTAATATGGCTCTATAAGACAATACAAAGCAATATATGTGCATATATAGCCATATTATCGCAAAATAATTGAATTTTAAAAAGTCGATATTTTGGGCATTTTTCGAAAAAATCCCTGTACTATAGTACACGGATTTTTTCAAAAATTGGCTAAATATCGACCTTTTTATTTATCGACAAAACTGGTTAATATGGCTCTATAAGACAATACAAAGCAATATATGTGCATATATAGCCATATTATCGCAAAATAATTGAATTTTAAAAAGTCGATATTTTGGGCATTTTTCGAAAAAATCCCTGTACTTATAGTACAGGGATTTTTTCCAAAATTGGCTAAATATCGACCTTTTTATTTTTCTACAAAACTGGTTAATATGGCTCTATAAGACAATACAAAGCAATATATGTGCATATATAGCCATATTATCGCAAAATAATTGAATTTTAAAAAGTCGATATTTTGGGCATTTTTCGAAAAAATCCCTGTACTATAGTACAGGGATTTTTTCAAAAATTTGCTAAATATCGACCTTTTTATTTATCGACAAAACTGGTTAATATGGCTCTATAAGACAATACAAAGCAATATATGTGCATATATAGCCATATTATCGCAAAATAATTGAATTTTAAATATTTTGGGGATTTTTCGAAAATTTTCCGAAATATCGACTTATAGAATGATATATTGAGGTAACATGTATGTGATTTTGCACTTGTCAATTGTAGCGAAAAATTCTCTGTACTGTATACCAGGATTTTTTCGAAAAATTACCGAAATATTAACTTACTAAATTATGTATTGAGAACATGCGGAGAAAATATGTTATTTTGCGCGTGTTAATTGTTAATCGAAAACTACCCAAAGTATTGAATTACCATATTTATTCTATTCGAGGGAGACGTTTATTTTTTTGGGAGTAATATGGTAACAAATAAATACCCCATAGATTTGAAAAAATACAACACAATTAACATCGATCTTTATTTTACATCATTCCTGATTATGATCAAATAAAGATCGAAACGTTGAATCATGGCTTGCCTTTCGTTATTTGGAGTCAGTTTTATACTATATTATTTAAACATAATCAGTGCAAATATAGGTTAATTATATTGAGTGATAACACAGTAAAAATTGTACCAAAATGCTTCGGTAAATTGTAGATCATGTTAATCAATGAATTCTACTACAAATAGAATGTATTTAATATAAATTGTTATTTATATGTATTGTAATTTATGGGGGGGGGGGGGGGGGCGTTTACTCCAGGAAATAAGTAAAGGCCCTGTGGCGTTTATTCGCGAGGGAAGTTTATTCAGAATGATGTTCTATAGGGGCGTTTATCACAGGGAGATGTTTATTCAAAGCGGATGGTTTATTTGAATAAATACTGTAATTATGTATTGAGGTAATAAAATTCTTTGTACATTTTTCGAAAATTGTTCCTACTGTAGTACGGGGATTTTTTTCGAAATTAAAATAGTACAGGGATTAACTGAAATAACCAAAATATCGACTTTCTTAGTATTGAGGTAACATGCGCAGAACAGATTACGTGATTCTGAGCATGTCAATTCGAAAAATGACCAAAATATATTAACTTACTTAATTCAAAATTCAATTATGCGGTAATATGCACATTCAATTTATTTCAGCATTACAGAAACAATTACAGATAAAACACAATGAATATACACAGGAGACAAAGATCAAAACAATTTAAAAGAAATAACATTGTGTTATTAATCTCTTATAGAGCCATAGTAACCAGTTATATCAACAAATAAAAATGTTGAAAATATAATAGAAAAAAAAAATCCAACAAAATTTGACTAAAAACAAGTATACATTACAATATGTTAGGATTTATTGTCATACATTTAAAATGTATTGACAGATGTAAAAATAGGTAATCTAACAGCAGGATACTGAGCTCAGTTAGATCAAAGGATTCTTCGGTGGTTGCGACACGACCCTATAAAGAGAAACTGGAGAATAATGTACTTGGTACTGAAACCGCAACTAGAATGAATTTGTCGCAGCCAATCATAAGATCAAAGGACTATTACAAGTTGATATCTTGGCAAGGTGAGCTCAGCATCTTGTTGTTAGATTGCCTTGCAAAGAAATAACAGTGTGATAGCAAACTAATGTTAAAGAAAGCTTTTTAAAGTTGGAATGTCTACAAGCTAAATTGTCTAATTGTGTTCTAGTTAAAACTGTGTTTTCTGACGATTATAACAAATGGAGGATTGGATAACTGATCAGGTAAAATGTAAAACGGCATTCTATCATATTGTTCACACTCATGTATGCATGTTCTCCTGTTTTGGTTTTGTTTTTAATTGTTGTATGCAAATCAATCTGACTTGTGTTGTGTTTATTGACACAGCGGTTCATTCATTATGGAATTGAGTATTGCACAAAAGGTTAGTCACTTAACTTGACTTAAATTATTTACAATAAACTGGAATTAAGTAATAACTCATTTAAAACTTCTATTGGTTAAAAAATGGTGTAACTTGTGTATGATTTTCATAAAACCTATATTTTATTCTTAAATTGAAAATTTTCTCATGGGTTGTTTTTGATAAAAATTGAGCATAATAATAGAACAATAGTTAATGAACAAAGGTGCAAAGTTTCATTGAAGTACAACAATTAGAATACCCTTTTGCTAAGGTGTAAACTTAAATGCCCTGTTTTTTATTTGTACTTGTCATTTCCTGTTAACTTTTTTCAGTATTTTAAATCTTAGATTATGTAGTTTCAGTATTTTGTGAAAATCTCAATTTTGAAAATTCTAACTTATGTCTGATTCTCTATAGGATGGGCATCACCATATAGAATTGGTACATCCACACCATCGAAAGACCACACATTCTTTCTATAGGATGGTGCATCAACACCATTGTATATTGGTGCAGTCACAAGCAGAAAGTGATACAAAAAATAGATAAGAAAATTTAAATGACTTCATCAACTCTGAAGTGAAATAGAAAGCATTTGATTAAAAAAGACTTGTCTTATTAAGAATGGTGCATTAATGAGACATCTTGTTGCAAGAAGGAGTTGATGCAAATTATTATTCAATGAACTATTGGGAGAATTTGATCAAGCCAAGTGGCCCAACCTGGTAAATATTTTCTATACCAGGTCATTTACATGTGAAATGTCTCATATAGCATGGCGCATTAATGACATTACAAAATATTGCATATTCTTGTTGCAAGGAGGAGTTGATGCAAATTATTATTCAATGAACTATTGGGAGAATTTGATCAAGCCAAGTGGCCCAACCTGGTAAATATTTTCTATACCAGGTCATTTACATGTGAAATGTCTCATATAGCATGGCGCATTAATGACATTACAAAATATTGCATATTCTTGTTGCAAGAAGGAGTTGATGAAAATTATTAATCAATGAACTATTGGAGAATACGATCAAGCCAAGTGGGCAAACCTGGTAAATATTTTCTATACCAGGTCATTTACATGTGAAATGTCTCATATAGCATGGCGCATCAATGACATTGCAAAATATTGCTGCAAAACGCAGTTATTGCATATTCTTGTTGAAAGAAGGAGTTGATGCAAATTATTAATCAACGCACTATTTGAGAATTTATCAAGCCAAATGGGCAAACCTGGTAAATATTTTCTATTATCAGGTCATTCACATGTGACATGTCTCATATAGCATGGTGCATCAATGACATTGCAAAATATTGCTGCAAAACGCAGTTATTGCATATTCTTGTTGAAAGAAGGAGTTTTGGCAAATTATTAATCAACGCACTATTTGAGAATTGATCAAGCCAATTGGCCAAACCTGGTAAATATTTTCTATACTAGGTCATTCACATGTGACATGCCTCATACAGCATGGTGCATCAATGACATTGCAAAATATTGCTGCAAAACGCAGTTATTGCATATTTTTGCTGCAAGGAGTTGATGCAAATTATTAATCAACGCACTATTAGAGAATTTGATCAAGTCAAGTGGCCAAACTTGGTAATATTTTCTATTATCAGGTCATTCACATGTGACATACCTCATATAGCATGGTGCATCAATGACATTGCAAAATATTGCTGCAAAACGCAGTTACTGCATATTCTTGTTGAAAGAAGGAGTTGATGAAAATTATTAATCAACGCACTATTTGAGAATTGACCAAGTCAATTGGCCAAACCTGGTAAATATTTTCTATACCAGGTCATTCACATGTGACATGTCTCATACAGAATGGTGCATCAGTGACATTGCAAAATATTGCTGCAAAACGCAGTTATTGCATATACTTGTTGAAAGAAGGAGTTGATGCAAATTATTAATCAACGCACTATTTGAGAATTGATCAAGCCAATTGGCCAAACCTGGTAAATATTTTCTATACCAGGTCATTCACATGTGACATGTCTCATACTGAATGGTGCATCGATGACATTGCAAAATATTGCTGCAAAACGCAGCTACAGTTATTGCATATTCTTGTTGCAAGAAGGAGTTGATGCAAATTATTAATCAACGCATTATTTGAGAATACGATCAAGCCAAGTGGCCAAACCTGGTAAATATTTTCTATACCAGGTCATTCACATGTGACATGTCTCATATAGCATGGCGCATTATTGACATTACAAAATATTGCATATTCTTGTTGCAAGAAGGAGTTGATGCAAATTATTAATCAATGAACTATTAGAGAATTTGATTCAAAAAAGTTATTTTGCGGCAAGAAATAAAACGAGTCAACCTGAACAAGTTAGGTGACATTAGACTTTTCATTATCATTAATTCCTGTCATTGGTATTACAGAGTACTGACATGTGAGAACTGTTTGGGTAGTGGAAAACATATATTACCTACAGTATTATCTAGTTCTTAGTTAAAAAATAAAGGCTATCTGGAAGAATAGATAAATCTCTGTCTACACTATCAATCTAGTTTGACAAAAGATGTGTGATATAGCCAGATATGGTAGTGATATGACATCATCAAGTCCATATAAGGACACATCACATTTTTTTGTCACATAAAGTTTGATAGTGTAGACAGAGCTTAAGAGAAGGTAACCCATAAATGTTATTACTGTTCTGTAAGATTTATTAGGAAATGTGGGAAGGTACATCACTTACTATAAGATGCACATTTTATGAGAGCAATCACCCTTTAATCCAAGAACCATTTGATGACGTAGGTTTAGCAGAAGAATATTGGAGTTAACACCTCATCTTATACACCAGTTGCTACACAATGTATGTTGAAAGTCAAATACAAATAGTTATTAAACATAATAAAACAATGGAAAATTAGGCAGATAAAAATTAATTTGAGGAAAATCTAAAAAAAATAACTCTGTAACTTGAACATAAAGAATTAAGAAAAACAGCACGGTCTTGGAAAAAAAGACAGTGTGAGATAGATGTCTTTATATTATAAAGATATATATTAGATGACAGGCTACCATGAGCTAAGCAAATTAATAGCTTGATTCCTATACTCTTCAATGCAATCATTGCTGTTGATTCTAGTCAAAGATGGACCTAATATGAAGCATCAGGATAATAATAATAATAATATTAGAGACAAGTTTCAATAAGAAAAGAAATAATATTGTACACACAGAGTATACTGCAGTTTCTATAACTAAAACATTACACGTATGGCTGTTACAGTCAAAGATAGTTGAAATTTAAATCATGAAACCAATAATAGACAAGCTTCAAATCCGGAAAATGTAGGCCTAACATCATACCGTACTAAATGTAGGAATATATGCCACATTACTATCTCTTCAGGGAGGGGAATGATTAAAGATTAAAAACTACTGCTCAACGCAGTTGCCATTTTCTCATTGAAGCAGGATCCAACATAAATCTTTCAAAAAAGTATGGACACAAGTGTAGTGTTCAGGCTTTCAACACAAGATTCAGTGCCAAGAAGAAGTTTGTAAAACAATGCTGGAACGGTTCCCATCATCTAGAGTAAATGTGGGAATGTATGCCACTTTACACTCTCACAAAGGAGGGGGATTATTAAACACTATTAAAATATAACTGCTCAATGCAGACATATAGCAATATTCTTATTAAGGCAGGACCTCATATAAATCTTTCAAACAAGTATGGAAATATGAGTAGTGTTCAGTTATTCAACCCAAGATTGTGCCCAAAGAACATAAATCAACGAAACTATATTAGAAAAAAAAAATTTTAGCTGAAATAAATGGGTAATAAATGATGCCCATTACAAATATTGACAAAGAACAAATCGATTTTGCATAGGATTTCGAAAATGATTGAAGACAAAGTCCTCATGATATTAGAGCGTGATTTCAAAATATACGTTCAATCAATTATGAGCATTTAAAATGTGGATACATTTAAGGTTGAACAAACAGTTACTTGCCGTCAACAATAACATGATACAGAGCAGAGCAAAAAGATCACTGCAGAGTCGCTCAAATGAAATCAGACAACCAAAGAACTTCCAAAGAATGCTCAGAAAGAATTATGCATCTGAATGCATCTATGTATGTTTTACAAATGAGGGAGGAACCTCACACAGATACACTAACTTGAAGGCGACAAATTTGTGGTCTATATTCGGAAGTACAAGGAAGAGGCTGTCTGGGCACATGTTAAAGTATTTAAACAATATTCTGAAATTGCATGGAACAGCTTCAACAGGGGATGAAGTGTGATGCCACCTTGTTACAATGATGGCAACCCATGTAATAAGGAGTTGTGCACATTCCAACTTTTATAGAGGACTAGAGGGTGTTTATAGCTCTTCAGCCCCGCACATATAGACTAAGACTATATCTTCCTATTCATGTGATACCTTTCAATACCCTTGGGTTATTCTTAGATGCTTCTGGTGCTGTGGTGGCAGTATTAGAATCCAGGTGGTTAGCAATAACATGCTATTAAATGAAAACGAACTATTCCCAATCAACCAGTCCTTAAGATTATGGGGCAGCATTTTAAAAACGGCAGAGATAACAAACAAATCGTTTTAAATAAGGATAGTCAGCACCTTATGCCTGATATAGTGATGCGATGCCTCATATCATGGTGTCAAAACACAATACCATTTTGGGGCTTTTCATATTCCAAGGACAACACACTAGCAGATCATCAATCTAGAGATAGTATATATATGAGGGCAAAAACTAATTTTATTTTAACTGATTATTATGTACTGATTATTTCATCATATTTATGCAGGCTTTATAAATGTATGCGTGGTACCGTACCCTTTTGGCCTGATCCGGGGAAATAAAGGTCAAAAATAAAGGGAAAAAATGACATACTGCTGTACTGAATTTGTAAAAGAAATAATCATCTCATGACAGCAAATTTTAAACAATTTTATGTTTTAGCCAATCATCTGGTAAGATTCATATACCATGCCATGTGTTTTTTTGGAAATTATGCTTGTCAACACGTCATGTACGGCTAAACAAAATTCAAATCAGTTCAAGAGAAGAGTTCAATAATGTTATAGCTTTGACTTGTGGTATCTCAAATTGATTAATGGGATAGGAAACGTTTATCGAACTGTTAGCCAATCATCTGGTAAGATTCATATGCCATTCATTATGCTAATTGTTACATCCGTCACGTCAACACACACGCCATTTTTGGTAAACAAAATTCTTCAAAGAGGGTAGTTCAATAACGAATTGTTAGCCAATCATCTGGTAAGATTCATACGCCATGGCATGTGTTTTTTCAGACATTATGCTTGTCTCAGCCAACACACGTCTTGTACAATGGCTAAAAGACAATTCTTTCTATATAGGACAGTTGCTTTTACTGGTGGTATCAAATTGCTCAGTTTTTATACTACTTTTAACTAGGAAATCTTTCTAAACCATTGTATGCTATCACACTATTATTATTATATATTTTTTTTTATAGTTTTAGTTTTAATTTAAAAATAAAAATATTAATAATTAATATAAATATATTACTCGCAAATTTAAAAAAAAATAATTTAGAATAATCATTATCTATTAGAATTTTAAAGTGTTGTATTAATATAAGTAACCACCAATTTTTTTTTTAATATTTGTCTTACATTGTACTTTTTTACTTTTTTTCTAAGAACTAACATGAAAAGATGTCCAATCTTCTAGATGTCCCTTTCATGTAATTATCCATCTGTATGGCAATTTTGCACATCGATATTGCAAACATTAATATTACGATAATAAAATAATATAATATTTGTTTACATAACAGCTGCATCATATTTTACATCACTTAAGCTCTGTCTACTATCAAACTAGTTTGACAAAAAAAGTGTGATGTGCCCAAATGTGGTAGTGATATTCCCAAATATGGTAGTGATATGACACCATCATGTCCATATATGGGCACATCACATTTTGTCACATAAAGTTTTATAGTGTAGAGAGAGCTTTAAAGGTGTTTAAATTGTGACATAAATGCCACTAAATGAAAATCATAAAACTGATCTATTAATACTATATATATATATGTGTGTGTTTTCTTTACCTAATGGACAAGTAAAAAATATGTTTAGCAGTGTTTTTCTATATATGGAAAAAGGTTCTAGGCTAAAACACCCAGTTTCTTAATAACTTCCAGAATTGTTTTAATAAATAAAATGTGAAATTAATAACTTACAAGTTATTGTTGAACAATTTTTTTGTTTTTGTTATTTTTGTTATTTAAAAAAAAAATAGTTTTTAAAACAAAATTGTTGGTATTGAAAACAGAAAGGATATGCTAAACATATTTTTAGTTGGCCCCACTTTACTTGAACCTGATGCCTTGGTCACCTCAATTGTATGTTATACATACTAGCAATTAAAGATCATGACGAAGATGATAGTACGCATCAAACCAAATCTGTCCAGATTTATGAAGTGATCTGACGAAAAATGATAAAGCATAGATTAGTTGGGACATATATAAAATATTCATATTACAGATACAATCTTCATATTATCTTCAAACATTTTAATGAACACTAAAGAGTTGGTAAAGTTTAGGGAGTAGGCAGGAATGTATTTGGAAGAAAATTATTAAGCAAGCAACTATTTCATTGGAAACAAAAGAACATAACTAAACACTCCACAAGCATTTGCAAAAATGGTACAGTCCATTATTTGGGTTGTCAACTGCACAATAATAATTATTTTCGTTTCACCCCTAGGTTATTTTGAGAGATGACCGGACTCTGAGAATGACCACTATGTTATAACCAAACCTACTTTTGCTAGCCAATCAGGTAGTTTAGAAATTGAGTTGATATTTCTTCTCTACCAAAGTAAATCTGTACCTACCTCAAGATATCTGTTAGGCCTTCACTAAGTGTCTTTACTCTATACTCTATGTCATGCTTCCTGCAGACTGATTTAACAAGAGGTGCTATCCTGTGTAAGTTATGCCTTGGCATACAAGGAAAAAGACTGGAAAAAATAAGAAACAATTGTTTGTCATTAATATTTAGATGCTCTTGATTGAACAGTTAGTATAGAATGATATTTTAGGATTTTTATAATCATCATCATTTCTGCAGTGGAATGGTCAATTTGGTTGCCCATGGTTTTTCTATTTTGAAGTTTTCTGTATTTAAACCGCATTAAATAAACAAGGAAATTAATTGATCAGGGAAAGCAAAGGCCTTTTTAAATTCATCACAACAAATGAGAGACACGCCATTTGACAGCTCTTGACGCTCCTCAGTGCTTTAATTAACTATCTTAATAATTAACTATCTTAATAATTAACTATTTTAATTTATCAGTGAAAGGAATAAAATATTATATTATTGAGTTTAATTTGTTATCCTTTTACATTCCTTGAAAACATTTAACATTCCATTTTTGATCATTTAGCACCTTTATTTGTTGGTGGGTATGTAGGTTTTTTCTTTGGAAACAATTAAAGCAATGCATCTTGCATCAAGGACAGATCCAAAGAAATGCATGTTGGGATACAAGATTAAAGTTCAAGAGGTGTAATTGAGAATTGAGTATTGACGCTAACATTAATAGGATTTATTATTAGAATCAACAAACATAATATTCATGTTAGTTGCCATGATTCCATTCCAATTTTTCAATTAAAATATTGCAAGAAAAATGCCATGTTGAAAAAAAAAATTTTTAGATTTTAACATAAAAATTAGAAATGCTAGGTACGAAGGATAATAATAAGTGACTCGGTTGAGAATTACATATATCCATATTTTAGACACTGGTCATTTTTTAGACACTGGTCATTTTCATAGGGTGTATGGTTACTGAGAAAACCTACTGGTGCTCAATTTGGAAGTTGAGATGACCAGTAAACCAGTCGTTGAACACAGACTTCTCAATGTTGCAGGTTGCTTTCAACTGTAGCTCTAACCATGGTCGTTGCAAATCCTTGTCAATTTCCATTGGTATATGGTTAGCTTGTGCCACCCATGTAAACCAGATACTCTCTAAAACTCTATGAAATATAAACAATTATTAATGCTTTTAATAAAGGAAATTCTAGATTGCTTTAATATAGTAATAATACAATAATTTACAACAAACTGTGATAAATATTTAAAATTACAATTTACATAAACATTGAGATTCTGCTGAGGAATGACCATTGGATCCTTGGTTTTTATTGTAAATGCATAATTATTTTTATTATAACTTTTATATTATAAAAGTGAAAAATCCATGCATAAAATGAACAAATAATAATACAAATTATTTTGTTAAGAATTAGTACAAACAAAATCATGAAAATAAAATCATAAGTAACAAAAGAAATCTAAAGATGTCTTTCAATACACAAGGTCGAAATCAAGTTTTTAATATTAATTTGACCTTTGACCTAAACTTTATGTATACACCAACCAAGACTATATATTTAAATGCATGTAAATACACAAATTCATTCTATTTTGAACAGCAAAAAAATATTGGGTATACATCTTCATTTTAATCTCATCACTTTTAATAATTTGTATATTAAGATCAGTAAATTTTATTACCTCATTCCTTCATAAAGTAAAATCACCTTCCACCAAGACATTAGGCTACCAAATACGGCACCAAATAATACATAAAAAGACAGCGTAAAGAAGAGGTCCTGCAGAAAATAAAGCACAAAATAAATGTATACAAAATCGTTTTAAGTATAATTATTTATATTTTTTGAAATTCCATTTAAAATTTCACTGGAGAATTCATGACAATTTACTTACCAACCATTCTTTTCTTGTTAAAATGTACCAGAATAGCATAAACTGAAAATAAACTGGAAACAAAAGTGGCGGCCCAACTGAAAATATAATAACATTTGTACATTTATCTAATATACATATTCATGAGAACTTCTTAAGCAACATTCAGACCGTGTGATCTGTAGCATTTCGTCAAGCCATGAGTTTGAACATACCCTTAGGTGGTAAATAGTTCAATATCCATAGGGCCTACTATTAAATCCATCTATCCACCAGCTCAATCACGATTAAAGCATATTTTTATTGTTACATCTAAATAGATCTGATGCTAAAATTACATACAGAGTGCCACAGTTATATTTGAATATTTAATTAAGCCAAGTTTATACTCACTAATCATAAAATACTTGTGTTGATGATTGTATGGCATCTTGGACTTGCCATTCTTAGCAACATCTACTGGCATTTTCTCACCAACCACAAACAATGCCTCAAGCCTAACATCCGGATCTTTGTCAATCTACAGTGACGCAAAACATAATAAATATTGGTAGTTGGTAGTAAGCATTTTTTAATATTTTTTTTCTTCCTTTATTTGTCACCTCTGTGCTAAAAGTAATCTATAACTTCTTTCCTTATCAGTGTTTGCCAGTACACAATAACTCACTGCAAAATGGTATATACTCTATAACCTCAGTATTCGACCTATTTTGTGTAAACATCACAGCCAAGTTTGTACGATTTTGAATCAAGATTAATAGATAAGGTATAGTGTATTCTGATAAGAAAATTTGTATTGGTAAAGTTTTGTTTGTTGTACACCTAGTGATTCAGATCCTTGTGGTGTACCGCAAACTTGCTCTATACTAGTATTACAATTAAATTAAACGATAACATTTGTATTCATTTTGATTGTCTCTTACCACATTGGGTTTTGAATGGTGTTGGTTGTGCATATGGTTCCACCATTTACTTGATGCACCCTAAAAAAGCAGATCATTAGATTTCATTTCATTATTTATTCGGTGTATTTCAGTATATACATAAAAAAAAAAAATGAAATTGGGGAGACCAGGGTCAACCTAAGTGAACTTAATCACTGTAGCTGAGCCGGTTGACCCAACCCAAAAGTCAGTTTACACATAAAAGACACAAAATACAGTTAAAGCGAATCAAAAAGAATGTGAACTTTTCTAATGAAGGCTGATGGGCTTTCTAGGACTGCAGCATATGTCAATGGTATGCAGTCCTAGAAAGCCCATCAGCCTTCATTAGAAAAGTTCACATTCTTTTTGATTTGCTTTAACTTATTTATATATTGGTTAATGATCAAGGCTCAAATGAAAAACAGTTATACACCAATAAAAAACCCCTATAAAATCATTGGGAGGTGTGTGTCCTTCTTTTGGAATATACGAACGTCCACAGTTTCCAACAGAGATTGTAAAAAAATACATTTTCAATATTTTAAGCCGGTTAAAATTCTGCTGATCATGATAATACGATCATGACTATACCATCAATAAATAATAATGATACAATTATGATATAATGATAGGATCACAAGATCATGCTACAATCATGAAACTGTGATACAAACATGAGATTATTATAAGATCATGAGTTTACCTTAAGAGTACCCATAATTAGAAAATGTACTACTCGGTTCCATTTATTGTTTTTAAATACTGAGTTGTGTCCAAAGTCATGTTGTAACCAAGCTGCCTGAGCCTGTAATGAGAAAATATGGTTAATATTACCAGGTACTTAGAATCAACTTTGACATCAGGGAGCTAAGTTAAATGAATGTCAGGCTGGAAGATGTTTCGAGTCCCAATCGAGAATTACTCAAGAATTTAAACAAAATGAACTAAAAAAGAAAAAACGATTCCAACGAATGGATCATTGATCAGATGTTACACTTTTCAACTACATGCTTCTGCCATAAGGGCCAAGTCATGTCAGTGCTGCTAATTCTAGCACTCCCTCGTCTGTCCACGACACAGTGGCTGTGTGTGAACTAGTACACCAGGGTAACCCCATACTCGTCTCGAAAGATTTACTAGGTTCTTTAAAGTGCACACAAGCAATGTGTGTACACTGGACCTAGGTTTATAGTCCTTATCCGAGAAGACTTCTACCGCCATAACCATAGAGCGAGTGAGCCTCAAAACCTTGTCTATGTTATGGCTATGGATTACGGTTCCACTGTCTTAACCCGCTTGGCCACTCACTCACAATAAAACATATACAAAACATGAAACAATAATTACCTGTGCTGTGCCTAAAATAAATATTGCCAAGGTGTACGTAGCCATGGTTACTCCAAAATAATACATTAGGAAGTAACCTGAAACAATTAGAAGAATGATCTGCAAAGCATGGACTATATAGAATAGTTTACTAGCTGTAAATAAACCCTGAAACAAACAAATCAAAACAAATTTAAAACAATAAATTATTTCGTGGTTAAGAATAAGCAACCACAATTGTATGAATATATGAGAAACAGGCATATGAAAGTTGGCATATATATGGATGTATCATGTTCAAACACCGGTTCTCGTTAGATCATATTAAGTTCAAGCTTATCTGTGCCATATTGACTCAAAGTCTTGGTTGCCTCGTCCTTCAGATGGTTCTGTGTACATACAGTTTTATTTAAAGCTCTGTCTACAGTACCAAATTGGTACTGGTAGTGATATGATGTAATCGTGTTCACATATTTTTGACACATAAAGTTTGATAGTGTCGACAGAGCTTAATAGAACAGAGGAGCATCTTACAGTGTGCATGTTAGGTTCTCTGCATTCATGTTGGCTGGTGTAGATCCGTAGAGGGCATAATCTTAATTCTTATTATTGCATTAAGTTTCCTTATTTTCCAGTAAAGCATAAGGGCAATCCATTTGTACAATTACAGTAAGCGACTTCGATAACTCTAGAGGGCGCCATATTTCAAAGGACAATCAGGACAAAAAGTTCCATATGGACATTTTTTTCCCCGATTGACCTTTGAAATATGGCGCCCTCTGGAATTATCTAAGTCACTTATAAAGATGGTGCTAGAGTTAATGAAGATTATTGAAAAATGAAACATCCAAAATTAAACAAACCATTTTTTCAGCTGTCTGTCGAAGATTAAGTACATCTTTAATAACACTTTGGTTTCTATTGGTTGCTGTTGATTCTACTCGACCAATGTGCAGGGCTTTCATAAATTTTCTAGCATATTTTTGGTTCTTATGGAAAGCAGTAAATGCTTCCTGAAAAAGTAACAAAAAACATTGATTTTTTTTCATACAAAATTAAATTTTTTTCCCTGCCAAATTATATAACTACAAACACGATAAAAAATTTAAAATATACATAATTTCATTAAAAAAATCTGTTGCAATAGAAGTTGGAAAAAATATGTTTTAGAGTTCATAGAAACTAGGGCGATAGAAATTATCAATGTAAAGTATATCAACATTATCAATAGATGGACTTTTGAGATTAATAATAGCATTGCATTTTAGCGCCAGAATCAAACTCAAACTTTGGACTTCCTTTATCTCTATGCTAATTAGAATCATACAAGCCAGACATCATACGATTGAACACAGTTTGATTGACATGTACCAAGATTGCACATTAATTCCCATTACCACACCTAATTTCGCATACAGGTAATAGGCCTGTAGGCCTGCTTTTCCAGGCATAATGTTACTACTTACAGACGCATCTTGTCCAGCATAATGTGTCATAACTCTACTACCGCCTGGGTGTTTTCTTCCCCAGTTGGTCACATCGTATACCTCATTGTCAATAACAATCCACTTTTCGGGGTTCAATTTACCATCTTTACATTTAACCTCCTGCCAAGTGTATATTCTTGTGTGTAGCTTTGACATCGCGTCTATAATATATCAAGTTTTATTCGAATTGATTCCAAGTACTAAAAAGGCCCAACTGCGCAATAGGCTTAAATTTAAGATTTGATTTAAGTACGTACGGTACCCATAAGTTCCCGATTGGCAATCCATCCTGTATCATATCCGTATCAGACATATGCCATGCCCTGGCCTGCAACATGCCTAGGTAGAAAGCTGCATGACCTACTATACGTCTTATTCTTTACTGAACCAAACTCATTCAAGTTATCTTTATAATCATATTATTTTTAGAAATTAGTATTGTATTTTATAATTATTATATTATGTCCGAGATTTAAGACTTAAAAACACTCACCTGTATGCTGCAACCGCCAAGCTATACCTGGTCTTTTTTTGGTGGAATAATATTGTTGATGTTGAGGGCGTGGTTTTAGTATCACAGAATAATATTAGTACGAATAGTTATTGTAGAAGAAATATTTCACAAATGCCGCTCGACTTTTTGACGTAACAGTTTTAATTATTGTTTCTTTCTTCATTCATTTAATTATGCATTTTCAAAATTGATATTCTATTTAATATAAGAAATAATGATTTATTATCAATTAATTTTGTTGAACAATCAGTAGTAAATATTTTGTGCACCTTAATAAATCTTATTATCTTATCTTATCTTATCACCATATCGCTTTATTTTTAATGCAAATACAATATATGCAAAATATATAGATTTATATAAAATAAATGTTTTAGTAGAAGTGTTAAAGTCAAATTTGTTGACTCTTTACCTTGTCCCACCATATTTTCACCAACCAGTGCTTTAAATAAAAGAAAACATTATTTCTACAGTTACTTTCCTTACATAATAAGTTTACTTATGCAGTAAGTACTCGTGCAGGCCTATTAAACAATACAAGATGTGCTTTAGAAAGATTATAAATAGGCCTATCTTATTTTTAAAAGAATAGTTAATAAAGACAAGCTAAGATTTTAAAACTGAAATAGGTTATAGCAATAGAGGAGTAGGCCTATATACAAATATTGTTCTTCCAAATATCATTCGTGGATATATTATATTATTATTATATTATTATGCCTACTTACACTTAGTTTCGGCAGTACTTTGTAGGCTTATAGTCAAGATACTTAGTACAACAACCAACAGCATCGTCTGAATATGATTTTATTGCTAAGAGGGGCTTTTAAGCACTGAGTGCTTCGCCTCGATCCCGTAGACGAAAGTGTACGGGAAACAAGTAAACAAGTAAACAAGTAAGTCTGAAAAAGGCTAAAAACATACTGTATGCTAGAGTTTGCGTCTCTAAAGGAAGGGACACATTTCCCCATCTTCTTAACTAAATTCGTAATACGTGGAAGAGATTGGTCGAAGAATTTACCAATTAGTAACATTTATTATTATCATTAGTTATTATTTACATATTATTCCTTTTCTATCGGTGCATTATAACATTTTATATCTTCCTTAGAGATTTTTCTTTGAGAAAAATATAATTCCCGCAGAGAATACCTCTAGAGAGGCAAAATACATCGATTAAAACATATAATAATAAACGGGGTTCATTAATATGAAACGATATATTGTTCCCCTGAAAAGATAATTAAAACAATTTGTTTGTTGATGATATGCCATTTTAATGTCACATAATATTTCGGTGCTCACTTTGACCAAAAATTGGATAAAATTATTGTTTATTTGTAAAAACTGCTTCGCTAAATGTTTTTATAAGTGAAAGTGACGTTTTTCTTTCTACAGAAGTGAATAACTGCTAAAACTGCAAAATGGCATTGGATTGTATTAATCTTCATTTTTCATGTTTTTGGGAGGACACTATATACCCGGTAATTTGGGATAATATGCTGCTTAAAGACAATAAGACGTCTGATGTGCATATCGTTACTCGATTAAAAAATATTTCCAAACTTGTCTTCATTTTAAACTTATATACAGGTATTTAAATTAAAATTATATTTAAACTGATATTCCAATTATTGACAATACAATACAATATAAACATAATTAAGGAAAATGCGTATAAGTTAATATTCGTCATTCGTCTACATACGACTTGCTACCGACTGACATAATGACAAAAAATACATTAATAATACTGTGGATAGTAAATATAGTTTAGCCTAATATCAAAATTAATTTTAGAAATGAAGATATCTGATAGATTGATTAATCAATTGTTTTGTTTTCAGCAATTGGTAACACTTACCGTGTAGATGTGTAGATGATAGAGTCCGTAATTCAATTAAAGCATATTCTTTTGCTGCATTCATTTAAAGGATTAAATTCTATAGAAAAACATTTTTTTTTCTTATTATTTACCAGGTGTGATTTACTACATAATTATGCTATTGTTTTGTATAATATTACCGTACATTAAAGCATATTCTTTTGCTGCATTCATTTAAAGGATTAAATTCTATAGAAAAACATTTTTTTTTCTTATTATTTACCAGGTGTGATTTACTACATAATTATGCTATTGTTTAGTATAATAATACCGTACATTAAAGCATATTCTTTTGCTGCATTCATTTAAAGGATTAAATTCTATAGAAAAACATTTTTTTTCTTATTATTTACCAGGTGTGATTTACTACATAATTATACTATTGTTTTGTATAACAATACCGTACATTCATTATTGTCAGTAACATACGATTCATAATGTTATGAGGTGTTTTGCAATAATTTGTACGTAAATGTGTAACTGCTTGAATTAATATGCCTACAATATACGATTTGTGCGCATAGTATATAATATGTTATCTGCAACGTCAAATTGTATATCGTATATCTCGAAAACAAGTAGAAATCGCCCAAAATAGGACAATTATTTATTTTTTTCACCTTACTTTTACAATAAACAAACAGAAAAATAACACCCTATTTTTTAAAAATACATTCGAACATCACAAGGGTGATTAAACCAACAACAATATACAACAAAAGAACAGTATAACATTATTATTATTATTATTATTATTATTATTATTTCTTACAATATTCTGCTTTTGAATTATATATACTATATTACTGTATCGGTGCCTAATCATTTGAAAGACTTGTACCGTATCGGTGTACTGGGCGCAGTTCTAGCATTTGTAGTGGTGGTCTTGCAACGCTATGTGGATAGTGGAGCAGAACCAGTCACCAAACACCTTAGTGGCATTCTACTAGTTAACAATTCCTGTGCCACTAGACCCAGGTTTACAAGGCCGATCCCAAGGCAGGCTGAGGAAGTACAGCACTATTGCTGGCACAACAACTACCAGATGTCTTCCAACTAAAGTATCTACGGTCCTTCTACTGAGTCTGGTTGAGTTCAATGCTATTGTTGATTTTTTATTTTTTTATTTTAACCATATTTAATGAGGGTGATCCATCCAGCATTTGCTGATCATTTGGGACCCTCAGAACAGATACAATATACAAAAAACAACAAGAACAGAACAGTAAAAGAAAAAAATAAAATTAATTACATAAGACTAAAAATAAAGAAAATTTGAAAAATAGAAAATAACTGAAATGTTAAATTAGGCAAAATATAAAATATATATATATAAATAAAAATTTAGATCTACTATTTTACAATTAAAATCTGGAAAAGGATTACATAGTTTTGAGAAAAGTCCAAAGTCTAGTTTTGAAAGAGGAAAAGGATAAGGAATTGCGGATAGATAGAGGAAGATCATTGTAGAAATGAGGGGCCTTGTAACTGAAAGAGAGTTTGAAAATTTCAAGAGTAGGTTTAAGAATGTGAAGATTTCCGTTTGAGATTTGACGAGTGGTCATTATCCCATTGGCCGTAATTTTAGTGAGGAGATGGCATAAGCCTTGAGGAGCAAGAAGATTAAGGATTTTGAAAGTAAGACAACCAAGTTGGTAGTGGAGTCTTTTCTGAAGAGGAATGGTATGGGCTAGTCTAAAGTGATCATCAGAGAGGTGTGACATAGGATTAAGTTTGAGAATAATGCGTAGGGCTCTGTTTTGGATTTTTTGTAGTTTACTAGAGAGGTTAGTATTAGAGTTAGAACCCCAGACTGAGCAGCAGTAATCAAAGCGGGAAAGAAATAAAGCATTATAGAGGAGAAGACATGTCGACTGGTTGACAAATTTAGAGGTGCAAGCAAGAAGGAAGTTAGTTGAGTTTAGTTTTTTACATAAAGCAGAAGTGTGCGATTTCCATGTAAGAGTGTTATCAATTATAATTCCAAGGTGTTTGTAAGATGTGACTGAGCTGATAGGAGTATTTTCAATGTTGAGATTTATGCTATTAGTAGTTGTTTTTAGTTTGTGTGAGGAACCAATTAACATAGATTTAGTTTTTTGGACATTAAGTGAAAGTTTGTTAGCATTGAGCCACAAAGAAAGGTGAGTAAGAGTCATATTTAGTTTTTGCTCGATGAGGGGTAAAGATGTGTTACTGAAATATATAATAGTGTCATCGGCATACATGTCAGTGTGTATGTTACTATCTAGATTAGAAAGAGCAGAGGGAAGATCATTAATATATAAGGAGAATAAGAGAGGTCCAATAATGGAGCCTTGCGGGACTCCCGCATAAACAGAACAAGTGTCGGAGAGTGTATTGCCATATAGCACTTGCTGACTACGTGATGTTAAGTAAGATTTAAACCAGGTAGAAGCAAGAGAAGAAAAACCATAGAGGGGAAGTTTGGAGAGAAGAATGTTATGATTAACTGAGTCGAAGGCTTTTCTAAGATCTATGAAGATGGAGCCAGTGAGTTTTCTTTGGTTAGTTGCATTAAGCCAGTTGTCATAGGTACTAGTAAGTGCAGTAAGCGTAGAATGTTTAGGTCTGAAACCAGATTGAGAAGAGCAAATAAGATTATATTCATTAAGGTAAGAATACAGTTGTGAAGAGACAGCTTTTTCAATAATTTTAGAAGATATAGGGAGAATAGAGATTGGTCGATAATTGTTTAGTAGGTTTTTTTTGCCAGATTTAAAAACAGGTGTAACTTTAGAGTGTTTCCAAAGAGATGGAAATATACCAGAGTTCAGGGATAGGTTGAAAATAAAAGTTAGATGAGAAGATATAATAGGGGCTGCTGTTTTTAAAAGTTTACCGTTAATAGTGTCAAGACCGCAAGACTTGTTAGGATTTAATTTAAGAAGTTCGTTAAGAACAAAATCATTACTTATATTTGTAAAAGAGAAATTAAAGGGGCACTGGGTAAGATAGGTTAAGGGATCATTGCAGTTAGCTTGAGAAGGGATCTGGGCAGTAATATTAATATAAGAAAGAGTTAAAGGAATTCGCAATAGTTTTAGAATCAGTAATTTCAAGGTCATCAATAGAGAAGGAAGGAGGTAGAACATTAGTAGATTTAGAAGGAAGAAGTTCTCTGAGACCTTTCCAGATATTTCTAGTGTTACCTTTGTTGTTATCAATGTGAGTCTTATAATACAAGGCTTTAGCATTTCTACACATAAGCGTGACTCTATTTGGATGCATCCAAAATAGACTGATGGAAAGAACATTTCAGTCAACACCAAAGTATTTAGACCAGATCATTCAGCTGTGCGGTTATCTAGAACATCCTCCTATCATGGAAGAAATGGATATGGCTATAAACCAAATTAAAATCTCTGGCAAGGATGGTCAACCAACATAATTGTACAAATGTTTAAAGCGAGAATCTTTTCTTAGCAATCTGAACAACATCTGGGAGGAAGAACTGCCACTTGACTTGACTCAGGATTTCACAATTGTAGCCTTATACACGTCACAAGATTCAATAATCCACCAATATTAATTGAGAAATACTAATAAAAAAGTTGTGTATATGTACTAATATTTTTCAATAATTTAAATTTTTGAGAAATATGTTTTAACAATTTTGTAAAATTCTTTAGATTTTTAGATTTAGAAGTGCAAGACATAGAGATTCCACATAATTCTATTTTTCATTCCTCTATAATTGAAAAATATTCTTCAATTAATTAGTTTCACCAAATTTATAACTGCGTTTAAAAGCGAAAACATTGCTGCCTCTCATTCCTTATGCCTAGCTATGGCTATCAGAGAGTTCGCGTTTACCGAAACTGATTAATAAACCCTGCCAGGCATCATCATGAAATGGCCTTCTATTCTAATAAATCCCCATGTGAGACCTCACAAACATTACCTATACAAGCACCACTCATACATATAATTTCCACATTCACAGTCACAGTGTATCACGATCACCAACCAGAATGTCAGATTGGCTTCATAAACCGTGTTTACAATACCGCCTTTTATTTATTATCACTGTGGACTATCGCATCCCATCCATCATCTAGTTCCGTTTACACTGGATAACTCTTTGTTTCTGTAAGATGTTCCTCAATCAAACCTACAACATCATGGCGATTAATTTCAATCATACACGTTTTAAAATCATCCAACGACAAACCTTGCTCAGACCATCCTTGCATTACACACATAGTAGGACTTTTCATCATGTCCATCAAGTAGTTGATATAACGATCATAGCCAATCTTACATGCTACACTACGCCAATCGTTAGCACGTGGGTGTGGAGGGTCCAGAAGAACGCAGACCTCTGTCATGACATCAAATGGAAGGATAGGTGACGGTATGTCTTTATATACGCCAATGAGAAATCTCAAAAACCCTGGAACCTTGGGGATTACTTGAGTAGCAGTGACTTGACAGCCTGTAACAATACAAATGGTTGCTAATTATGTTGTGCTTTCCATCTTTTTGTCTATTGATAAGAATTTGAGCGAAAAACTATAGGGTTCAATCTAAATGGCACTCTCAGATCCTAATTTTTAATCATTTAAAATGTAATCATCTTTTCGGTTAGGTGATTATGACTGAAACTGTTAATGAAGGAACCATAGTGGTTTTTTTCTTCGAGACCTATTGTATTATAGCCAATTTACTTATTATGTTCAGAAAGGGGGAATGATATGTTTATTGCTAAAAAAATGCAAGTTGCAAGATGGCATTAACTTAACTCTCCGACCTCATTTCATCACTATTTAAATAACATTGGAAGTGCTTTAATTCTTATCGTACCTGGATTTGCTTCAACTTTTCCAAACAAACGTCTAATTTTGGAAGTATTCATTCCAGCAGCCGTCCCACATCGAGGCGTTGACTCTAGGCAATGGTTAAGTTTGTGCAAGTGGATGTTCTCCATAGGACAGACGCTGCACAGGACACAGAAGTTAAAAACAACACGTTTCGACCACTTGTGATTAATGTCCAGTAGATTTTCCTCAATGAGTTTTAGTACCTGTAAATATATTAACATGTACAATCTATTCATTCATTTTATTTGGTTAAAATAATAATTGTCAACAATATGTTTACAAGACAACAAGCAATACACATAAAATGGAGTTAAAATGGTAAAAGCTCACATTTTCAGACAAAAATCGAAACGCCGACTTGTGGTCTAGCATAAAAAAGACAATAACTACATACTTGGGGCAAGTCTATATCTTATATATAATAATAATCTAGAAATATTTATATTTGGAATTTTGTGCAAAGCGGTTTGACGATCTAAAAAATAGAGGGTCTATAACATGCATTTTTCATATTCATTCATATTATATATATATATATATTCATAGTAAATGTTTCCAGTTGTGTCAACGCATAACCATACTTATCATAATTTAGCACTTACGTCTTTGCAGATACTTGGTGATGGTTCTTCATCTTCATCAACTTTAAGCCTGTAAATAACCACCTACGGCAGATAATAAAAATATGATTGAAACTTTAACAACAATACAATTCTCAATCGAAATTAACTGATACATTTCTTGTGGTTGTTTGTCAAGGCATTCTAAAATTCTAACAACAGGATGCCGAGTTCGCCTTGCCAAGGTAGGAACTTATAACAGTTGTTCTTATGATTGGCTGCGACAAATTCATACTAGTTGCGGTTACACTACCAAGTACATTATTCTCCAGTTTCTCATTAGTTGCGTAGAACAGATCATGTCGCAACCACAGATAAAACCTTTGATCTAACGGAGTCAGCATCCTGTTGTTAGATTGCCTTGGTCTGACGTTTTTGTAGGCCTAATACCTATTTTGAAATTCAAATAATTTATATTTGCTTATATTTTAGTAACCTCATTATTTGTCTGAGTCTAAATTTATTCTAATTAACTTAAAGCTAATTAAAGAACAAAAATAGAAATTCGGGCGATGATGACAAACAAACAAATAAACTTGCTTTAAGGACACGAATACACTGATAGCCTACCTGGATACAAGATCTTCTTTCAGGTAGGATCCGGATGATTGCATCATGATTCTGATCAATGTATACTTTCACCTGCTGGTAAAAGAGCCTAGGATTATATCCTTTATCATGTGACCTCTGTTGTGACCAATGCACGATTCTTACTACCAGCCGATAGTACAGTCCTTCAGGTAGAAAACCATTAAAGTCAACGTACAGAACTGCAGCAGTCTTTGACTTTGTCAGTTTGTCAAGTGACGCCATTTCATCACCTTGGTTCTTCTTTAGCAATGATGGCACATAGAAGAGACGATCAACTTTTGTACATTTTGTCTTTTGAAAAGTTTAAAGATTGAAATTAATTGCAGGTAAAAGGCTATAATAAATGGTTTTACTAAAATTCAAAGGATGTCATAATCCAAACATATGAAGATTGGGTGTTTATATTTCTGCAATATAGTACTAATAATAATGAACTGCAAAGACAAATAATCAAAATTAAGTAAATAAAACCAATAACTGCAATTAAGCTGTACCTGAGAAGATTGAGTCTTGACACATAGCAAGTCAAATTTCTGCATCAGCTGTATTAATGCTTCAAATTGCTTTAAACAGTCATGCCACATACGTCTAAGTAGTCTCTCCTCTAGGAGACCCTCTTCATCAAGCTTTTTCAAGAGCTTCTAAACTCGGCATACTACAAAAAACAAACAAAACAATAACAGTAAATGTGCCACCAACTATTTAGGCCGTGTGACCGAACTACCGGTGGAAAGGGATTTAACCGATTCCTACTCGAGAAAAATTAACCGATAATTCAAATCGGATAATTATCGGTTGTTTGGTAATGATTGATCATGCGCACATTATTTTTGAAGTAATTACCTGATTGGTTAAAACATTAAGCCAATAATTTTTGTTTTGGCTGCGGAAACATGGTCTTTGTTCACTATTAGATTTTTTCCCGGCTAGAAATTAAATCGCATCATTGCAGTCGCGATTGAAATCCAGAATGTGTTCTACCTTCCTCTTACAATGTACTTTAGGCCTACCATAAAATACTATTACTCGGTAGGCCAAGATGTGTAACTATAAAATAGGCACCATGATCATAACATTCTACTATGAAAACATTTTAAATCGTTAATAGTAAACTTAAACATAAAAAAACCCTCATACTTGTTCCGAAGGATCTTTAACTGTGATAACTAGCTTGAAAATGTAAATCAGCCATTGTGGTATAAGAATGATGATGTCATTCAGGGGGCTATTTGGTGTGTCCCGTTCTCCGTAGTAAACAATATTACCAAGGTCGTGGTAAAAATGTAACATAACAAACAATTGATCATCTTTGTCAATATGACACTTGGAAGCTAGTTTAGTTACCTGAAATTAGAAAAATTGATAAACTATAAAATACCTATATATTTGTCATTAGTCATATAACTCAGATCATGAATATTAATTTCAGATTAGAATGAGATGATAATAAATAACTATAAAATCCAATGCTCGGTCAATTCATTTATTCCTGAGATTTGGAATAATCTTAAATGATAGTGTAGAGCCGCTTAATATCTAGTTTGTTTTCGTATTGTACGCAACATGATCCATGGGTTTCAAGAAACAATGTTTGTTAGTTTGACATGTGCTGTAGGCCTACTTTTGTTTTAGTGAGACACAGGGGTTAAGCCAAGAGCATTTAATTATTATTTGTATCAACGAGGACCTTTAGTACGTTAATCAGACATTTTCATGTAACACACCTTAAGATAAAAATCAGCTTGCTACCAGAAATGTCCAGGTTTAGGGCTTATTTTGACTTAATGCTCTTGGACTAGGTAGATTTAGTCTAGTCTACATAACTATAATTACTTGCCTGCTTGAAGGTAATTGAGTGCTTATGCTGGTCACGTAATTGCTCAATTTCACCCATGAAATTCAACCAACTTATGGGCATCCTCTCTCCCATATATGGTTCGTTCTTAGCTACCTCTGTGATATGACGTCTAAGCTTAAAAATTGATAAAATATCAAATTCTGATATGACGCTGTTGTCAAGGGCATAATACTTATACACAATATGGTGTTCGTATGGTTTACCCTTAAATGCTTCTCTTATCAGTGAAAACTTCTCTTCAGTCTGAAAACCAAATAATATTATTTTAATAATTTGTAGTGGAGCTGTAGCTTGGTGATTAACGTGCTTGCCTTCCAATCCCAAGGTCCGGGTTTAATCCTGACCTAGTGCCAGGATTGTAACTCACAACTCTTTCAACTCCCTAAGCCTCAAATGAGACTTGGTTTATAAACACGATAAATTATTCAAAAAGTAGTTTATCCATTCTGTAATTGGCGAGTTACTCGCTGTTGGAAGTGTATGAAAAATAAAAATAATATGTTTAAAAGTTAAACAAATTATAATTCAAATATAGTCTTAACTGGCAGCGGGAAATCTTACAAGAGCTTCTTTCTTTTCGTCATTGCCTGGAAGGATTTCTCTGTGAGTGCCAACGATAAATATTGGTGGTGAATACTGCTTCAGGGTTGAATTTTTAGTCGTACTCGTATGTGAGTAAATTGATTGTGCCCAGAAAACCACACGATCCAAGTTGGTCATGTAGTGGTCAGTGTCTGAAATCTGTACAAGTTAGAATTTAAATAACTACCAAGATAATCATACCAAACATACGTTATTTAACAGAGAACATATAATATTGAAAGTGTATTGGTTTAGGCCAATTAAAAAATAACTACGAAAAAATGTGTTTTTACTGTGTGATTTTTAGCTTTTCGATTAAAAAAATGACAACGTTGTGGTTATCAGTAACTGGATCTCAATAGAGATATAAATAAAATAAGCTTAAAGATTTCTGATAATACTAATCTTCCTTATTAGTGCATGTGAATACATATCAAACCATAATATTTTTAAATATCTGTAGGTTACCTTTCCATAATCTCTATGAAAAACTTTTACTCTTGATGGTGCATTGAGGTCATGGCAGAGATTGAAACAGATGATGTAAATAGCACGAGATACCAGAAACATCTGTCGACAAACCAAAGAAATAAATGATGAGAGTGACTATTTAATATTGAAGATAGTGAAAACTCGATGATAAGTTTGGTTTAATGAGTCTATTCCATTCCATGAGTGGAAACAGGTTCAATGTTGCGGCGGAAAGTGTTTCTTTTAAATAATTTGAGTTTTGTGAATTGTAACCTTGGCCTTCCTTCCCCTTCAAAATGTAACTACTCCTAGATGTTAGATCATCAAGTCGACGATATTGTGTGACCCATTTAAGCGGTAAATTTAAAGAAATCTTTTGTGGTTTGTGACCTCATAATGATATTTATATTCTACCTGATGTGTAATGTAATACAGATCTTGTCCAGCAAAATCCCAGATGCTGAGAGTAAGATCATCCATTGTCTCTTGTAACTCTTTAGTCTCTATCAACATTTCCGTCTCTCCGTCTTTTTTCTTTTCTCCGAGAATGTTTTCAACAAGTTCAAATACTTCTTCTTGTATATCCGAAGTTAGGCCTATGATAATGCCCAATAAACATAGCTTATATTATTATCACAAGTATTTTATTACTGGTAGGCCTACTGTTCCCGTAAGTAAATTGTTTGCTTACAGTGTCTTATTACGAAATATTTTACCACATAAAGGCACAAACTTATCCATTTTGAATTAATGTATTGCTGTATTCTTTCTTTTGACTAGATTGCATTTTTAGTAATGTAACGTAATTGTGTAAATGAGGCTTAATAAAGTAAAAGAAAGGAATAATTTGAAAATATATAAATTGAAAGTAATTTAAAGGACTCTTAGCTGCCCATGCCATTTGGGTTTATGCAAGTGATTTTTAAATTCATCATTTTTAGTCGTATTAGTTCTAATTTCAGTTCAAGTTTGTTTACTTTGAGCGTCTTTTAAATTTCTCTTTCAATCATTAGTGAATTTTGAAATTTACAATTAGTAGATGTTTAGGCTTTTTAAATTTCATTATAAAAATATTTTTTTCACTAAGGATATTTTATATTACAATTTTTAGAATTTTTTCAGCGGTTCGAATTCATTGTTAAAAAAAAGTTTAAAAATCTTAAATGAATGTTTAAAATAATGTTTTTTTCATCATTGCGGTGGTCAAAATACACTGACTAGATAGGAAGAACAAGGAAGAACAAACATGCTTTTGGTTAAATTTCTGCTGTCCCTTCAAATCAAATTTTCTTACCAAATTCCTTTTCATATTCCCGTTTCTTCCTTCCAAATTTCTATATTTAAATCAAAGTACAGTTTGCAAACAGGCAAATAGAACAAATTATATAAAACTACAGTAGATTTGTCTATCAAATACAGTATGAAACAGTATGATACAGTATGAAACAGTATGATACAGTATAATTATTACTTGTTATATAGTTTCATTCTGTGAGATCAATAAAAAGAAGAGGGACAATAACAACATCAACATCATCTTCAACAATAAAAATAACAATATTAACAACAACATGATTAACAACAACATTAACAACAACAATAACAATAATAATTAATGTTTTCCAACATCTTTATTACAATTGTCTTCAAACCTGAAGTTTGTCTTTATTTTTTACCTCTATTGGCACATTTTCCACATCAAGTCTTTCGTTCAATGCTTTACCTTCATTACCTATCAAAAGAAAAGCAGTACATATTATTGGAATTGGCATTTATAAATGTTTTGACTGTGGTGAATGGTTATAAGTACAAATTACTAACCCGAGTGAGACATCACCATAATGTGTATTCGGACACAAACTAATATAATAGTATAATCATAACTACCGTACTGTACTCTAACAATGCTTCTTGTATTGCACCAACCTAATTTTTCCAACCAGGTGTCTCTTTTAACCTAATAATTTCTTGTCCTTAGTAATTACCGTACCTAAAGAGCCAACAACAACATCGGCAAGGGTTCGAGGCCGACTCGCTCCTAGTTCTGGTGGTGGAACAAGTCTTCTCGGATAAGGACTATAAACCGTAGGTCCAGTGTACACAGTTATAACCTGTGTGTACTTTAAAGAACCCAGTTCATTATTCGAAGAAGAGTAGGGGGTTACCCCGGTGAACTGGTTCACACAATAGCCCCTGTATCAGGGGGATTACCACCTATCTGATAGGACAGTGATTAATTCACTATTGGTAATCCTTGGCCACATTGCCTAAAGACATAAAATAAAATAAAAATAAAATTACGTAATAATGTATGAATATATTTTCTTTCTAAAATAATTAATTAAAATAACGATTTTAGATGTCCAACCCACATGATATGTTAAGTAGGCCTACCTATTAAGGAAGGCAAATCCAGAGAGAGAAAAGAAGAGTTTAAATATTAAGTATCTAGGAATATGTTATAGATATTGAGCAGCTATGATAAACTTTATTCAAGCAATACGTTCCATTTTTGTGTAGTGGTCCTTATATTTAATTCACTGTACCCAAACAATTGTATACGTTGTTGTTGTTTTGAAACATGCTACCTTATTACTCCATCGTTGGAAGGAAATAGAATAACATCATTTACTATGTTTCGTGACGAAATGCTTGTGTCTTACAATACGCAAATATTTCACCTTCATTTGTATAAGTTAATAAATTGTCCTCCTCTGGCCTAGCAACACTGCCAACTTCTTTATTTTCGTGTCCATCTTCCTTTAATTTCTGTATATTGTAAAAATTTAGTATAAAGATGGTAATTATTAAGTTTAAATTTATGATTTTCATACTGTTTCTTCTTTCCATCGTCACAAAACATGTATTGCAACACATGAAATAATATTTTTGTCATATATTTATATAGAAAATTTGGGAAACTAAGCATTTTTATAACCTCATGTTCTTTCCTCCAGATGTCGTGTGCCATCCTTTCTGCAAGAGTTCTTACATATTCCTTTCTTGCTTCACCCGTTGCTATAAATTAAAAAAAGGTATGCAATGTTGACATTTGAATTGTTGAATGGTAAGCAATTTACGTTATAGAATTTTTTTAAAGGTATTATCTTTCTGTATTTAGAGCTAGTGGGTCTTATAGATTTAATAATTATTTGATCAGGGAATTTATTTTTAAGAATATGGATGTTAATTATAAGCCTACCCTTATTTTCATTTGGTTTCCAGTTATTAGTATGTTTAACACTAATTGTACAAGACAATGATGCTTCAATTCCATTAGTTACTTTCTCAGTAGCATTAAACCTAAATAATATTTAAAGAATTATATTATGCATACATAAATAAGTCTTTAAAACTTACACTTTTTGAACGTTTATAACAATATAGTGTGCCACAAAGAACAAGAAGCCTGTTTTTCAGATAACGAATTATTTAGTAACACTATTATAAACCATAACTAGAGGGTACTCCGAGAGTACAAACCTCCGCCTACTGTAAAATTCCCCTACATAAAATGTCCCCGGAAAATATATATATATCCTTTTAAATTAGTTCTAAGTGTAAATAGGCTAACTGCACACTACAAAGCTGTGTATGAAAATTTGGTGTAATGGTTATGTATCCAGCCTCTCACAGTTGAGATTGCATGGTTCAAGTCCCGCCGAGGTTGTTTTTTTTTATTATTTTTGTATTTCTTTTTTTTTGTGGACCTTGATCTTTGACACTGACCCTTCAAAATTTAACCACAAGTATATGATGAGTCATTGATCATTGTGGCTAAGTTTGGTGAGAATCGGATAAAAACTGTGGTCTCTAGGCAGTAAAATATTTTTTTGTTAGTTGTGACCTTGACCTACGACCTTTTCCCCTCGAAGTTGAACTCGTCCGAGCTTTTGGGGAATAGATGATTGTAGCCAAATTTGGCCAGATTCGGATGAAAACTGTGGCCTCCAGGCTGTTCACAGACAGACACACACACACACACAAACAGGGGTGAAAATATAACCTCCTTGGCGGAGGTAATAACAGTACTGTTTATTCAAAAGGCTGGGTAGCATATTTATGGAAAAGGTTTAATTGTTTCCTTTATGTATTGGTAGTTATTTTCAACCTCTGTTTTTGAACTGCGCAAAACACAACATAAAACAAAAATGTAGACCTAAATACAGTACTTACGGTTGATCAGTGAGTGCTTTGGTAAGACTCGTTTTACCAACACGTTCTTGTCCTACAAGCATTAGACGTGTTTGGTATATAGGTTTGCTGCCTTCTTGTATGGCATTAAGAAATGCATCATTAGCCTCTTTACCTCTTGCCAAAACCTCAAGGGGAACTAATATTTTGAAAGAAAATACACAGAATGAAGAATTATATTTATCAGAGATTATATTAAAGAAGTCAATGAAAAACTAATTTTGAAACAGGGATTGTGCAGAAATAAAATACACTTTTTTGTTCAAGTTATCATCCTTTTCTTAAACTTTTAAACTTACCATCATTCAGTTTCTTCAGTTGCACTGAAAAAAAGTAAACAATAACAATATTGCTATAAATTACAGAGCTATTTTTTTTATCATCAAAAATTCAATAAAAGTTATTTGTTACATATAACATAATGGTATATCAACCACAATAGTCCTTAGAAATAAAAGAAGCAATACATACCAAATAATCTTACAATGGTAAGTACATGATTTAATTCTTGTTTGTCCTTCACAAGTGTTTCAACATTCTTCAATGATGCTATAGTGTTTTCAATCTTTCCTTGAGTCAATCTCTTAATTAAATCCCAAGCATTTTTCGGATTCCTTTCAATCTTGAAGAGTTTTGCAAGAATGTCCACCTGTTGACTATTCAATGATCTGCCGAGTTTAACTAGCATCCGTCTGTAGCCTGTGATTTTGTTTGCCTGATTCCGTCTGTGACATTTCTTGGAGAGTATTTTAAGTAGTATTTGAAGTCCTGTTACATCAAATACTTCAAATAATAGATCACAGTTAACAGCATAACCAATTTCAATGTAACCTTCTGAATGTAATAGTCTGAACAAAGTATTAGCTGATGCTGCATCTAATTCATCTTTGTTTTTTATTATGTCATAGAGGGCGACCTTCAGCATCTGTAGATCATAAACTGCAATTTCACTTGAAATTTTATCAATCACCGACCAAAACTCATCCCTGCTCATAGAAAACAGTTTAAATTTAATGATTATTTTTAGTTTTTTATATACAAGTTCAATCATAAAGTATAATTCACTATATACTACTGTACTAAAACTGTTCAACATTAAATTTCACATGTTTTAATTAATATTTTAAACTAATATTATTAGATAATAAGTGTATTACTTACCCTCTTCTCTGTTCCCTGAAACAAATTATTATGATCTATTAGTATGTTTAATTACACAATAACACTAGGACGCAATGCAAGGACATAAGTGCAACGTAAGTAATTTGACCATTCACGAGCAATTGACTAATCAAACTGACGCTTTTCATTGGTTAACACGCTTGCGTTTCGCCTTAGGAATTGGTATCAATCTCCTAATTAAATCCCAAGCATTTTTCGGATTCCTTTCAATATTGAAGAGTTTTGCAAGAATGGCCACCTGTTGACTATTCAATGATCTGCCGAGTTTAACTAGCATCCGTCTGTAGCCTACAGACGGATATATATAAGCTACAGACAGGTGGCCATTCTTGCAAAACTCTTCAATATTGAAAGGAATCCGAAAAATGCTTGGGATTTAATTAAGAGATTGATACCAATTCCCAAGATTTAGAAAGTATTTAAATGCAATTTTATTTTGTTGAGTTTGTCATTATGCACGTTTATTCATGAAGTTATATTTCATTATACTACAGTCCTACTTTAGAGTACTTTAGACAGATAGTTTAAGTTTTACTTACCTCTCAGACATTTTTCTTTGTTGTCTATAAAACAATGAAGTTTCATTGTATTAGTAGGTTATTAATTAATGTCTAATTAGTTCTGTATTGTTTGACTGTTACAGTATATTAAGTGTTTTTATTATTTACACAGCTGTAGCAGCTTTTTATTTAAAAAAAATATTCTTATGCATTAGGAAGTAAATATTTTAATGCAGCGCATATAAAAGGCATTTTCATTACATTATTATACGATTTACAGTAAGCCTACTTTGAAGGTACTTAAATTTCACACAAATTATTGTAAACAGTAAAAAATATACTTACTTTTTAAATTTTTCCTCTTTTCTGTAAAGATAATTTAAAAGGTTCATTAGTATGTGTACATCATTAATGTATATTATTTAGATACAATCGGACTATCAAATATAGTATTTTGTTATCTTTTATCATATATTGTTTAGCACAGTAGCTTATTATTTTTATTTCAACTGATTTTTTTTTCGATTTGAAACGTTTTTCGCAATTTAAAAAGTCGTCAACGTGTTATAATTTGGTAAACAACATTTCTTCTTTTAGACAATAATGAATTTGCTTAAGCACTAAATAATGTAGAAAGTAATTGTTTCATAGCAATCTAGATTAGAATATGATTTTTGTACTGACATATAATGAGTAAATTTCACACTTTGACAGTAAAGTATTAAAATATTCTAAGTTTATATTTACTCTAGTTCTTGACTTCTCCATTCTCTGTAAAAAAGATTTAACTTTCATCAGTAATGTTTACATAGCTATAATGTATAAATAATTCTGAATTGTCTACAATTCATTATATATTGACAATCATTTTTACTCCTCATATTATTACTTTATTTTTTCTTGTATTCTATACAATGTTCTATGTATTTTTTATTATTGTATTTCGTACCTTGTAATAATGATAGAAACGTTTCTTATATTATACTAAAAATTTAACAATGTCAAAACAATGAAATGCTTGCATTTAGTATTTTTTAAAGTAATAACTATTACTGGTGTGAAAATAAATGTGATAAAATTAACTGCTTATCAGTTTATTTCTGTCTAAGAACCATTCAGTTTGAAATTTCCAACAAAAGAATAATCGTTCATGATATACATGGTATTAGCTTAAGTTTTACTTTAATATAAAGGCATTAAGTAGTTACAGCATACTTACTCCAATTCTGGGAATGAGGTTGAAACTCTGTAAAAATAAAGTATTGAACTACTTTAGGTTATATCAGAGAGGAGGAACATTATGCTGACTGAATGTGTTGTCATAATATTAAAAAATAATAATATATACTATTAATAATAAGTTTTGAGCAGGTATGGCCGTAACATTTTCACAGACTACAATATGTAAGCAAGGAAATGGAATTCGATGCTCACTGTAGCCTATAGTATTGGGGCACTTTGAGAATGAGTCCAATCATCACTGGTTTTTAAATACAATGTAGAAACTCCGGTAATAGATAATTCAACGTACTATTTTTTTATATAAGCTTATTATGTTGTTATGGTAATGGATCAAAAGGAAAAAAGGGAAATTTGAACTGGTTGTAAAAAGTGGCAAAGCGTATTATAGACAGTATACCGTACATATGATCAATACAATTATATTTGTTAAGGTGTTAGCAGGGTAAATGTACTATCACTATCTTTTATACCGAAATCAGTTTTTTACCCGATTCTAGTTTTTATTTTAATAATAACTCAACACTCGTGACTGCAATGACGGATTGTCAAGTAGGTTAATGTTAATGTGTATAATATGTATTGCCAAAAGAAGTCAAATTTCCAGTAATTGACCAATATTGAATTGTTTAAAATATTTTTAGTATATACAATGATTAATACATGTTAATACAATATTAAGGTAATTTGTATAATGATACAGCATCAATTATTTAATTGTCTTACTAATAATATTGACATCTAGACCACCATATTTATCATTTAATTGTTCATACTTTATATTTAGGCCTACCACTATTTTTTATAGCGAGGCACACATAATTAACACATAATTACAGTTTTTTCTTCTTTTCTTTCTTCCTGCTGCCTTCTGCCTCGGTTTCAAAATTAAATGCCATTACAAGTACAGTACTTCCATTTAATATGCCTATTTAATTGAAAATGTATTTGTTGGTACTTTATTTCCACGGGAGAAAATCATCTATCTTCTTTTCAAATGTTCAACCTTAAAAAATTTAAAATGTTGTTTCTGGAATTAGAAACTTGTAGGCAGACAAACTAGCCTATATGTGTTTTACTATCTGATTACCTTACAGAGAGAAAGCATATTTTTCAGATAACTATGATACCACCATATTTATGTCTTGGGTGTTTCTTTTTTTCATTTCATTTTATTTGCCATCTTAACATGAACATAGTATAAAAAACATCAATATAGAAAAATATACATCTAAAAAATTAAAAAACAAAATAAATGCAGGATTTATGAAGTCAAAGGATGCATGTATAACACAGAGTCGTTTAAAATTTAAAAAAAAACTTATAAATTAATTATTTCAATGTAGTCTCCGAATGGTTATCTCGATGAAGTAAGTTTACCAAACAATTATTTTTTTATATCATAAGTATATGAATAAAGATATCATAAAGTCAACTATAATCGTGTACCGGTAAGTATTCTAGTTCTAATCATTTTTTTTCTACAATTTTGAAAATTACCATTAAAGCCAAATAACCGTCTTTAGAGACGTTCTAAACTATGATGATCATAATCACAAATGTAAATTTTAAAATTTCAAATCTACTTACCGGTTATTTTATTTATAAGGAAAACGCCATAAGATATTTAAACTGAAATCAGGCAATTTGTATATATCTTTCTAAGCTTGATGAATAACGTACACTAAGCAAAACCAATGAATAGCAGCAGCATTTGATGAGCCCACAGACCATAATACAGATAGTTATCAATAGTTTCATGGTTGATATGCATTGGCAAGGTGACAGAACTATCTTTATTTTATTCAGACTATTGTCTGTCAGAAATGCTCTATTGGTTTCGAAATCGGTGTGGGGGACTTCCCGGAAATGGCAATTTACTAATATCAGTCTATTTATACTGTATATTAGGAAGAAAAGTGGGCTTAATTTAGATATAACGCAGGCGGCAAGTGTACACTAAACAATCAAGCCTGGGAATTCTCTTTAAAACACACGCAACATCGTACCACAACATACAGATTTTTTTTGACAGAAAAATGGTTTATTAAGCTGAAGATACTACTAAGATTCACGTAGTCAGTCTTGTTCTTTTATATATATACTTTTATAAAAGCAGTGCAGTTAAGTGCTGGACGGGCTGGGATAGCTGGATTTTTAAGTTAAACATGGTAGGGTATGTTATAAAAATATGTTCCGAAAAATTGTACAGTCCATGCATAGGGGTTTTATAATATTGACTTTATTAAATATTAAAATCACGAATCTGTTTTTTCAAACATATATTTCAGGAAAATGTTTATAATTCATCAATATGAATGAGTCCATTTATACATTTTAGTACCGGTATGGTATGCCAACAAGGGTGCTTTTAGGAGCTTAGATCGATGAATTAGTATAATTAAAGACTATTACAAGGAGATTTATACATTTTTAACAAGAAATTGTCAATAGATTTTTGATAATAAAACAAATAGGCGTATACTGCTTTAGCTACAGACCGTGAAACCCATTATATTCAAGTGATAGTTCTCTGTAAACGCATTTTTCTCATTCCTTTTATCATTGAATATGAATGTTTCTTTAGTATCTGCCCACGCCATACACTCAAATATTTATTTTTCAAAAAGACTCTTGTGTCATTGTGTTTTATCAGATTTGTTATCAGGAAATCCACTAAAGACTGCTTTTGTATATCATGTCAATATATTAACAAATCTAGACCTACACAATTTTACTGACGAATTATTAATAAGGGTTCCTTGTCGGTATGAGAACATAGTGTGATAATAGGGAAGAGGTAGATACGACAACAAATAATACAAAAAAAAATCACTTTAATTATTTATTTTTTACAAGTTTCAACCTATATTCTTTGTGACCAATACATATATTATTTTCAGATACCTCTCATATGCAATCTTTTTTTAAACTAGTGCCCCTATCTCTTTAGCCTATCCTTGGATAGTACATTGTAAACTAAATTCAAGCATAACATTAAGGATATATTTAACATTTATGTTATAATAAAAACTGTTAGGCCTATATAGAATATTATAACAAATGAATAGAAAAAAAAAGAATCTAAATTAAAAAATGGTAATGTAGGCCTATTGAATGAACATTTACTGGATACTAGATATATTGGATTAGTATTGAATATTTATTAATGTTATGTTAATAATTTATGATAAATGGTTGATATTGAGAAATCAAAGAAAACTGGTGGATGTTTGTGTTAAATGTCTTAAATATCTTAAAACGGCAAGCATGTCAGAAACAGTTCGACAAATACATCACTTGTATAGGTAATATTTTCCAACCATATCATACATTAATTTGGTTTTTAAAAACGATGTTAATGTTGATTTAAACCCACATGCATGTAAATGAAGGACCAACATTTAGTACAACTTAACTACAAACATTCACACAAAATATTAAAAAAAATATACAAAAAACACCAAATATGTGGCATCATTGCAGATGAAGAAATACTGTATGCATTGCTCAAATGTAAATAAGTACACCTTGGAAAGAGTTTTAAGGATATATTGATTATTATACTACTATACTATTTTAATTAAACTTGTGATTAGTACTAGAAATATGATAAAATAATATGTAAATTCTCGTGCATCTTGCTACAAAATATACACAGAAAAAATAAATTCTGAGGTGCAAAAACCATATGTGAAGTTTAGGAGAAAAGTACAAATAATTTATTAGTCCAACAGTACGTACGTACAGTATGTCATGGAATAAAAGTCTATTTATTACAAAACACAAAAACCTCAACATAATAAATTGTTATGTTATGTCACATATAAAATAATGTGGAAAAACTTACCGATAAAGTAATTACTGTTACAAGTTTATACCAATTTCACCTTTCAAATGCATATTTAAAAAAGAATACAATTAAAAATGACATAATTATAATATAATAATATCATTTTAAACTAAACCAGCACAGCTAACCGTATAGTGTAGAAAATAAAAACAATAATGAAAGAAAACTGGTTACTCATTTGCATGTGGGCCCCAAAAGTCTAAAAACAATTCATATGATCATGCTAATGATAACATGTGTTTAGGTTGTTGCTATTTGTATTCTTTAGTTATCTTATTAATATCTTCTTCGTGTCATTTTGCGTTTTCACTATGGCATAAAGTCTGACTTCTTCCAATACTGTAATTGTTCTAATTATAAAATTAGTCTGAAAAATGATATCAGCAAAGAGTATTCTGGTTTGTTATGCATGTTCATTCCTCTTTTGTAGAAAGATATTTCTCAATCAAACGTACAACATCATGACGTTTTATGTCAATCATACACTTTTTGAAGTCTTCCAAAGACCAACCTTTCTCATAACATCCATGCATTACAGCCATAGTAGGACTTTTCATCATGTCCATCAAGTAGTTGATATAATGATCATAGCCAACCTTACATGCTACACCACGCCAATCCCTAGCGAGTGGGTGTGGAGGGTCAAGGAGAACACAAACCTCCGTCATGATTTCAAATGGCAGGAATGGGTGACGGGACGTCTTTATAGACGCCAATGAGATATCGCAGAAATCCTGGAACTTTTGAGGTTCCTTGAGTGTCAGTGGCTTGGCAGACTGAAAGAAATGTTTGCTGTTATAAAACCAAGCTTTTTATTCTATTTAGCCCCATGATAATTGATTTAAAGGTAAAAAGTTTAAAAGATTGCTGCTTAAACGTTTTGAAAAAAAGATACTATACTTTAACTGGGATGTTTAATTCCTGTATTTAGCCCGACATGAAAAAGAAAGTCAAGATTATTTTCCGGATGGCGTTATGCCCTACAGGTATTTTAAAATATTTTTGTTTTAAGATTGTTTTTAAGCAGTACCTGAAATTTCCTCTCCAAACAAACGCCTAATTTTGGAATTATCCATTCGATCATGATGTCGACATCCAGTTGACTTTAGGCAGTCATCAAGGTTGTGCAAGTGGACCTTCCCCAAACGATTGGTGGATAGAACACAGAAGTTAAAAGCAACATGTTTCATCCATTTTTGGCAAATGTCCTTTAAGTTTTTCTTGAGGAGCTGTATCATCTATAATCAGAAGAACATTTTTGGTCACTACTCAATTCATTTTACTCGATTCTATTTATGTACATAAACCTGGTTTGAGATCTGCCTTGCCTGTCACAGCATGCAATTTTTGTATAACCTAGTCATAACATCAGGATACATTTAATTTCTCACTAATGCGTCACAAGACCAATATGCGTGTAATCTGGAAAGTATCTTTTGGGATAATGTCAAACTGACATTAGGCATAAGTCTTAATTGTGTATAGTATGGGTTAAAGAGTAAAAGGCAGATTTTGAGATCTGTGCATTAGTTAATATAAGCTTTTGTTACAAGAAACAACTCCGATAACTTACTAATTCTTATTATATAATACTCTCTCACCATATTGAAGAAGTTAGAATACAACATTCATCACTCACCTCTTTGCATACACGCGGTGATGGTTCAAGCTCTTTATCATCATCATCAACTTTAAGTCTGTAAATAACCACCTACAATGTAATAGAATAAAAACATGTTATGTTATCAAATTTACTTGATTGTAATAACAATTTTATATTCAGGATTTGTTTAAAAATTTAAATTAAAAAATAATTTATAATATAAAAGAAATTGTCCCCTGAAAATTATGTTTAATTTTTTTGTTGAATAAGCCATTTTAATGTCACGTAATAACAAATAAAATTGGCCCTAAAACAAATTATTTTAACTGTAGTTTAAAACAACAAATAGTAAAATTTGCTGAAAGACAGTAGGTTTTGGTTTAATTTGTCTTTTTATAACTGAAAACATTAATTTTCTGGTGTTTTTTCTATGGAAGTGATTAACTATTCAAAGTCTGATTTTATTAATTTTTATTCTCCATGTTTTTGAGGAACAATACATTTATGTGGAAACTTTTTTTTGCGAAATTGTTTTATCAAACAAATGTCATGATTAAGGAAAGATAATTCTTAGAGTATTAAAAATTGGGTCTTTAGGTTTTTAAGGACATACACTACTAGCTTACCTGGATACAAGATCTTTTTTCAGGTAGGATCCTGATGATTGCATCATGATGATTGCATCATGATTCAGATCAATGTATACTTTCACCTGCTGGTAAAAGAGTCTAGGATCATATCCCTCATCATGTGACCTCTGTTGCGACCAATGCACGATTCTTACTACGAGTCGATAGTACAGTCCTTCAGGTAGGAAACCATCAAAGTCAACGTAAAGAACTGCGGCAGTCTTTGACTTTGTCAGTTTCTCAAGTGACACCATTTCATCACCTTCATTCTTCTTTAGTAGTGATGGCACATAAAAGAGGCGATCGTCTTCAGTACCTGTTGCCTTTTTTAAAGTTATAATAGCATTATTAATAATTATCTTAAAAATTACTTACTATTGATGCTTCTTGGTTGTATTGGGTGCAATATATTTACATAATTCTGTGAAGCAAAGGATCCAAAATCAAGCTGGAAGTTTTCTTAGCCGTTACCCTAACTATACCTTAATTGCTTGAGTCTTGACACACAGCAAGTCAAACTTCTGCATCAGCTCTAACAATGCTTTAAATTTGTCAAGAAAGTCTTGCCACATACGTTTAAGTAGTCTCACCTCTAGTAGACCCTCTTCATCAAGTTTTTTCCAAGAGCTTCTAAACTCTGCCCACTACAAAAACAGGATTTAAAATAATGTAAAATAGAGTTTAAATAGTACACAACTTACTAATGCAAGCAGACAGTATTGAAAAAATAAATGGTATTATTAGGCTGCTAAAAATTATGTTTTTACAATTTTGACTGATAATTACTAAAAGGTATAATATCAGCCAAAATATATTAAGTGAACTTTTGAGTTAAGCACTTGTTAAATGTATATTTCGCAGAAATAAAAAATCTTTATTCCAACACAAATACAGTAAATAGAATTAAATAAAAATCTCATACTTGATCTGAAGGATCTTTAACTGTGATAACTAGCTTGAAAATGAAAATCAACCATTGCGGTATTATAATGATGATATCGTTGAGGGCGCTATCTGGTGTGTCTTGTTCTCCGTAGTAAATGATGTTACCAAGGTCATGATGAAAATGCAACACAGCAAACAATTGATCCCGTTTAGTGATATGGCACTTGGAAGCTAGTTTTTTTACCTGAAATTTGAATACATAATTCAAATATAAGCAACATATAAAATCAAATACATAAACATTTGGAGAATTGGTACCTACCAACAAAAATAAAATGTTGACTAAAAAAGATAAGTAACTATGAAAAGGAAGTGAACAAAATACATCATCACACATGGAAACAAACATGCTTGATTACAATTGTGTTTTCAAAAAACCGCTCTTTTTATTCCTTGCCTCTGTTCCAACTTACAGAGGTAAATGTGATGCATGCTGCTAAATGAACTGTGAACTGGAAACAGCTCATTGACCTGGATTTTGTTACAAAAGGTGAAGAACTGGATTAACATTACAAACCATTTTTTTAATCTCTTTTTCTTCTTTCATGACAAAAGCATGAAAAACTACCAAAATTGTTTTTCCTCCACAGGGTAGTATATTCATCCCTTGTGGTGTACATACATAAATTATACTTGCCTGCTTGAAGGTAATTGAGTGTTCAATTTCACGTAATTCTTCAATTTCATGCAAGAAATTCAACCATTTCAAAGGCATCTTCTTTCCCATATATGGTTCATTCTTAGCCACCTCTGTGATCTCTAAGCTCAACAATGGATTTATCCAATGGTGACCTGATACTGTTATCAATAGCATAGTACTTGAACACAATGTGACCTGCATATGGTTTTCCCTTAAATGCTTGCTTTAATAGTGAAAACTTTTCATCAGTCTACAAAATATCAATATGGATGTAAAAAATAGTTATATGTTTAATGGAAATAATGTAAATAAAGTTTGCCCATGCTGGTTCCTAATGGTAGAAGCTTAAATATCATACTCACAAGAACTTGTTTCTCTTCCTTATTGCCTGGCAGACTTTCTCTGTGAGTACCCACAATAAATATAGGTGGTGAAAGTTGTTTCAGGTTTGACACTGGATTGTCTGTTGTACTGGTATTTGAGTAGATTGAATGTGACCAGAAAAGCACACGATCCAAGTTGGTCATATAGTGGTCAGCATCCAAAATCTGTGCAATGTTAAATAATAGTTACATAATTGTATAAAGTTATACTAACAAATACTAAACTTCCCCACAAACTTACAAGATACAGTAAATATGGTTTAAGCCAATTTACAAAATAAAACAAATAATAGTTTCACTTTTACCTTATATCTTATCATTAAACATAATCACTACAATTCATGTTAGTTAAGCTACACTAAAACTAGTTAATCTTACTCGAATAGTAAATTCACTTATTAACAATATAATCTCAAAGTCAAATAACTTATGTTCAATTTAATCAAATTTAGCTACTTCAAATTATATCTGTACCTACCTTCCCATTATCTCTATGAAAAACCTCTACTCTAGATGGTGCATTGAGGTCATGACAGAGATTGAAACAGATGATGTAAATAGCACGGGATACCAAGAACATCTGTCAAAAGAAAAAAATAAATCAACTGAATATAAATACTAATTAGGTAATAATTATACATAATCTTAATTTGAATACAAACATGTAAACAATCACATGAACAAAATAACAAACATATTCAGTTTTGTTCTGAAATGATATTTGAGCCTGTTCAGTTTATATATATGTTTTTTATAAGTTTCATTTTTGTATAAATATGGGTTTAGCTTGCTTTAATATTCAATATTCTATTCAATATTTCAAATTACAGACTACAGAGTTTTAATGGATGGCAAAACATCACATACACTATATAAACTCAGCATTAGGAATAACTAGGCCTGCACTGGCATTTTAAATTTATTTTGTACAATGAATGGATAATGTTCAATTTTGAATTCTTGTCAGTTGAATCACTGAAATTTAAAAAATGAATGAATTAATAAATAAATGAGGGCTAATAATTTGAAGAAAAGAATTGTCTATTAAAAAAAATATGACTTGACGACCTGATGCGTAATGTAATAAAGATCTTGTCCAGCAAAATCCCAAATGCTGAGAGTAAGATCATCAATTGTCTCTTTTAACTCCTCACTCATTTCCAACAAACCCTTCTCTATTTTTCTTTTTTCAAGCATGTTTTTAACCATTTCAAGAACCTCTTCTTGAACCTCCTCTTGAATATCCTGTGTCATTGATGTAGCAGGCTTGACTAGTGAAGATTCGCCACCTGCTGTTAAATTTTTAATTGAACAATATTCATAATGTAATACATTAGGCATGTCATGTCTTTCCTAATAAATATATTTTATACACACCATAAAGCTACTCATAACTTCTCAACTTGTGGATAATGAAATTAAACTATACATATACATTATGATACATATCCTATTCACATGTATTTACATACATTTAATGAGTTAATCTTGCTATAATTATTGTGTAACTAGTCTATTAAAATAGATGTATAATTCCATTCAACTTTACCAAATTCTTCATGTTCCTCTATATTGCTCCCAATTTCTCTTGATTTCTGTATAATCAAAATCAAAATACAGTAAAGATACAGTAAAAAAGCAAATATGAATTCAATAAGCAAAATAACCAATTACAAAATGAAATTGATTGAAATATTAGATTAAGTGACAGATCAATGCCAAAGGATAGTTAAGCACCAGGGTTCTTCATTTAATATGTAATAACAATCAAAACAAAAATACATTTATTTAATACATTGTATAATATAAAGTGTACATTTAGCATGATGTAGGTTCTAAGGTGATTAACATGTTGCTGCAAACAATTTTTGTTTAAAGAAGTTGCTACATAATTGTAATACTGATACCACAGATTTAATATTAATTGTTCTCTCTAAAAACACTACATAAACGATTTAAACTGAAATTAGGGAAGTCATTTATTATGTACACACTAAATAAACCAAAGCGAAGGGTGGAGGAGGCAATGTTCAAATGTTTGTCAACTGTATTAGGTACGTTCTAGATTTCCACCTCCTGTTATCAATTTTTTCTTCTTTTGTAAAAGGTCTGTAAAAATTGTATATTATTCAGAATTTTGAACCTGATGTTTTTCTTTTTTTCTTTCCATCGGCAAAACCCTCATGAATTTTTTCCGAACAGCTCTTATGACTCTTTCAATCAATGTTTCACCTTTTTTCTCTATCGAACAGAAAAACAGAAATGGAGACATTTGAATGTTTATAAATAAGTTGTTTAATGTGGGCACTCATTATTTTTAACTACAAGTAAACTTATTTGGGACACACATAATCAGGGAACATTCCTATTAGGGGACACTTTTCCCATTAAACAAAGAAGGGAAAATAATGCTTTAACACTACAGCCAAACCCCTATTTTGCAGGACAACACAATAGACATTACATGAGATATGATGACAATTATGCACATTATATTATAAAAATTAAAACAAAATTATTTAAAACATATTGACAACATCTGTATTGCAATTCTACCTACCATGACAGTAAATGTGTAGTGATACCAATCAACCCACACAAGACTACTGAATAAGAGATATACCTTAAAACTTGGTAAGGCCCATTTTGTATAAAAGAGATTGCATACCTTTGTGTGAGGAATTTATTGGACTTGCTTCTTCTGGTTCAGCAATAGTGTCACTCTCTTTATTTTCTTGTTTTTTCTTGTCATCTTCTCTTAACCTCTGTATATTGCAAACCATGACATTACAATAATTAGAAGACAATAACATATTGATTCAAAAGTATTGTTTAAATGTATAGTTGTGATCATCTTAATCATATTGTTCTAACCTCATGTTGCTTCTCATTTTTATCCTTCAAAATATCTGCTACAATGTTTTCTGCAAGAGCACTTATATATTCTTGTCTTGCTTTATTCATTGCTGTAAATAGTACAAAGTAATGCAAGGTTTAATCTTTGCATACATTTGTCACCATGAATTTAGCTATTTACATATATACACCGTTCCAATATCTAATATTCAGGTGGGAAATGAATCTTTAGAAATAAAAAAACATCAGTTGCCTAATTGATAATAACCATACCTGGAAAGATCATTTGTTCATTTGTTCTATAAAGTCGATTACAATAGCATGCAGCAAGCAATGTGACCAAATGTGTCGTAATTATGTTTTCTCACATAACTGTGACCCTTCTGGCACCTTCCATGTGATGCTAACAAATCTGGCAAAATTTAACTAATATCTGGCATTCTTTTACCCTAAATCTGGCACCCATAAATTGTCGTAAAACACTGATTTGTCATGTAGTCTATAAAATGGTATCCGTATGTGATAACTTAACAAATTACCAAACTGATGACATTTAAGGATTCAAACAGCAGATTTGTTCATATCTGGCATGTAATTAAAAAATTGCTTTTTGGGTAGTGCTGAGTGTAAAATTGCGTAATAAATATAGGCCTACCAGGCGATCTGACATCCAAAGCATTCGTTTTGGATTTTGTTTTAATTTTTGGTAAAGCTTTGGCCACATTTGCTTTAAGAATCTTAATTAACAATTTCGAATTTATTTTGACAAATGCAGAGATTATGCTCAAAAATACAATAGCTGTACAAATTCAACAGCACCTTTCTATATAAATGTAAAAGAAGCTATTTTTTTTTTCAATTTTTATATTTAAATTTATTTTGCTGTAATTTAGTCTCTCTCTTTGATTTTTCTTTAAGATTAATTTTTTTATATTATGCCAAGAAGCCTAGTATTGCACCTTAAATATTATCCTGCATATATATGTTTAAAAAATAAAAAAATGTTTCACGTATTAATTATTACCGGTACATTTTAAAGCCTTATTTGGATCTTCAAATTGCATTTGAAATTTAGATGTTTCTGAAAATTATAAAAGTACAGTATAATATACCTTTATTATGATTTGGTTTCCAGTTAGTAGTATGCTTAACACTAATTGTACATGACAATGATGCTTCGATTCCATCAGTCACTTCCTCAGTAACATTGAATCTAAATAAATGTTGGAAGTATTGTATGTTATCACACCTTAAACAAATGTTATACAACAATCAACAATATGTAACAATGAAAATCACTCAAAGAATAATATTTTATATTATACAGGTTTTAGTAAATTATGGTAGACTCGCTTCGCTCGGGTACCATCTAGGTCGTGCCCACAGATGGTTACACAGTAACTTCAGCGTAAAGAAACAGTTTTTTTAAATGTACGTACTGCAGGGCTATAATACATTGTAGTTTTAAAACAGAAACGTATAAATAGACATGATGATTTATGTGGTAAACTAAAATTAGCACCCGGGAAATTACTTCCAAAAGAGAAACTTGTCACAAAATGAGTCCAAATTTTTGATTTGAACTCATATAACATTAGGGTTGAGAGATGGGGAAGAAGAGGGATACAAAGAGGAACGATTTTCAAATATATTCTTTATCCACTCAGTAATGAAATATGTTTCCATGTTTTATGGGCCTATAAATAATATACCACTAAATACAGAAAAACATTTGTGATTTAATACTTTTTTTAAATTTTCATGTAACGTTTATATTTTTTGTAATTATTAATTAATGCAAATGTTGAGAAGCAACTGTCAGTAATAAAGTTTATTTGTATATGTGTTTATATATCTAACAGTAGGGCCTACCCACACTCACAGTAAGAAATTTGCGATTCAAATGGCGACCAAAAATGGTTAATATGTATTTACAGTATTGTCAAAGTATTGCAATACTATATCTGAAGGTTTCAATTTATCTGCAAGGGCCCATAAATTTACCTACTTGAGTTAAACCAAATAATTATACTGAGACTGATCGCAATCAATACATTTGTATAAACATATATTAAATCTATCAAAATAGTATTTTTTAAAGAAAATCGGCCTGTCTTCAGAATTAAGATGCTGTATTCGAGCTGTTCAACCGGTTTTCAGCTATTAAAAACAATCATCGTAGATAAGGTAAATGCGAAGAATCTTCGTATTTTTCAAGATGGACATCCATTAGACAGTGTATACCACAATCAGAATTTGTGGCAAATCGTTGAATCTAAATTCGTTTTAATTGTCAATAATTAATTATCTAACTCAATTTAATTAGTAAACCAGGTTACATTAGGTGGTTAAAATCAGTACCGAAAGTACGAACCAACTTTACAGTATATACCATCGAGTAAACATTCTAGAAGTAACGCGCGATTTACCAAATTTTGCCCTTACGTAAATGTATATATATAGATTACATACATTTATAATTTTCTGACTGTACACAAATATTAAGTATACAGTGTTATATTAAATTGTACTGCGCAATAATGTATCAGTTGTATTTGTATTGGATTTAATAAAATTGACGTTTTAATTGCCTCGAACTCATAAAAGCACAGAATGATTAGCCTACTTACGGTTGACCAGTGAATGCTTTGGTTAGACTCGTTTTCCCAACACGTTCTTGTCCTACAAGCATTAGACGTGTTTGGTATATAGGTTTGCTGCCTTCTTGTATGGCATCAAGAAATGCATCATTAGCCTCCTGACCTCTTGCCAACACCTCAAGAGGAACTTTAGAAGACGTAATAATGCAAACACACATTTAGTACCAGATTATAGGTATGAGATTTTTGGTTTTAGATTTTGAGAGGTAAAAGTCTAAGGCAGAGAGTTTGCTGTAAAGTGATAACTGTTAGTAAAGCAGAATATAAAATACAGTCAGCTAATACACAAATATAGTTTATTTAAATTGTATTATCTGTCCGTGATGATAAATTACTTATTGTTCATAAAAAAAAACACATGCATATCTTACCTGGCTATTTTGAGAGAAATGAGAAATGTTTCGATTTTGTAATATTATTGGTCAAACAAAAAAATAAATATAGAAATCAAATCACCATAATTATTAAAACAATTATACACATTAAACCCTTATTAAAACCTATTTCTTTCCATTTCTTATTCAATATAAACATTTATAACTATTTCATAACCAATTGTTCACTCACCATCATTCAGTTTCTTCTGTTGCACTGAAAAAAAAAATTAAATGTTATATTTGATGGTCTACTATAACAATTAAATATCACCACCATTGAAATTGTAGTGTAGAGCCAATTAGCTACATGCAATTGTGTACATTATGTATACTCTCATGGCAATTACAACTTGTTTATATTTTTAAATACTCGATAAAAAAAATAAAGATAATATTTTGACTGAAACCGGTCACACAATAAGACAAGTGATTCTGCTCAAAACAAACAATGATGCTACAAATGACATACTGTACTACTAGTACTTACCAAATGATCTTACAATAGTAAGTACATGATTCAAATCTTGTTGGTCCTTCAGAAGCGCTTCAAATGCCGTCAAAGATTCTATAGTGTCTTCAATTTTGCCTTGAGTCAATCTGCTAATCAAATTCCACACATTTTCAGAATCACTCTTTTCAATATTGTAGAGCTTCGCAAGGATTTCAACTTGTTGAGTATTTAATGATTTGCCAAGTTTAACTAGCATCCGTCTGTAACCTGTGATTTTGTTTAGCTTATTCCGTCTACGATATTTCATGGATAATATTTGAGATAGCCTTTGAAGTCCTGTTAACTCAAATACTTCAAATAACAGACCACAATAAACAAAAACCGAATCAATTTTAATGTGACCCTCTGAATGTAATAGTCTAAACAAACTATTAGCTGATGCTGCTTCTAATGCCTGTTTATTGTGGATTATGTCATAGAGGGCGACCTTCAGCATCTGTACATCACTCACTTCAATTTCACTTGAAAGTTCATCTATCACTTGGAAAAACTTAGCCCTGCTCATAAAAGAGATAAGGTAATGTGTAAATATTCAATTTTATTTTCAACTAAAAACAATATTAAAAATACTATTGCTTTCAGTTTTAAATTATTTTATACTATATTTAAAATATAAGTATTGTTCTTAATGCATATTTTTAACAAAATTGTTTACTTTATGTTATGGTTTGGTCTTAAATGTATTAATTTGCACATTCATTATGCACATTACATTATATGATATGATTTAAGCACTATAGTAACAATCTAAAAAAAATGTGTTTGGACAATAATCTATTATATTTTTGAAATTTATACAATTATTTCAAATAACCAAATCAGCACACAGTTATAGTATCATTTTTCATTTATATTTACTTGTCTGAGGTGTCTCTGTAAACAAGATATAAGCTTCATTAGTATGTTTAACACAAATAATTCTGAATAGTTTAAATTAGATATTTTTTTCATATACATTTCTTGTTCTATTATTTATTGAAAATTGGCATTATCTCTAAATTATCATCATACTATTATAATTATGTGATATGTTTGATTTTATTTATTTCTTAGATTATTTAAGTTCTGTTTATTTACAAAATGTATTAAACATTGTAATAAATTAGCATTGATTCTTAATACTTTTAATTAGTCAAAAACACTTGATTTTTATGATTTAAAAAGATAATGTGAATTTATTTTACAATTATTTAAAAGATTCAATGAAATTTTGATTTTGATATGCTTCAGCTTGACCAAAATATGTCCATTTTCATGGATTTCTATTTCATTAATACTACTTGTACTTTCAATTGCTTTGTAATAAATGTCACACTTATATTGACTTCAGGTAACCACCTACACACTCACATGGTCAGATGTTGGTAGCTAGGATAAAAACCAGGGGGATGTTAGAGGGTGGGGAGTTAGTTCGAGGAAGGCGTTTGTTTTGTAATATGGTAAGATTTCATAATAAAATGAATCCCCTAGATATGAACAAATACAACACTGTAATTAATATAATCAAGTGATAAATACTGTAAACAATTGTATCAAAATGCTTGGTAAATTGTAGATATAGCAGTCAATGAATTCTAATACAAATAGAATTGTGTTTGTGTTATTATGTGTGTATAAATATATGTGGTGGGGTGTATTAGAAGGTGGAGATTTCAAATAATGATTATTCAAATAAATGCGGTAGGCTTAATTGCGGTAGGCTATAATATACAATACAAATTATTTTATATTTTGAAAAAATATCTAAATAAAATATCCAAATTTAAAAAAAAATTGCCTAATAAAAGTAGGAAGTATTTGCCACTTTGACCATACAGTAATATGCTAAAATTACTGTATGTGCTACTTGTACTCTCAATTGTATTTTGGAATAAATTTCACATTTTAGTAAATAATTAGATAAAGTTTATGTATTTTCTTTACAAAAATTATTAATTCATTAGTATGTTTACATGAATAATGTCTTAATGAATAGCTATGCATTGTTTCAATTACTTGCTCAGATATAATTAACAACCACTGCTAATTATAGTAAGTTTAATCTTTATTTGTGTTATTATTTTGCAATAGCAGATCATTTAGTCTAAAATCTCTTGATATTCTTATCATTTAAAAAGTTATAATTAACAGTAATAATATTTATTTTGATTCTGAATATAATAATATATATAAATCCAAAGGCAAATTACTGAAAAAATGACAACGCTGTGGGTATCAGTGGCTGGATCTCAATGGAGATACAAAAAAAAAAGCGAAAACCTAAATCAAAACGATAAAGTAAAACAGCCAGAAAAGTTAGCAGAGCTTTCGGGCAACACTAGCCCTTCATCAGTGCAAGTGAAGGAATTTGGATAACGTCATAGCATAAGAACTGGCAAGTGCTGCCTGGGTGGACAGGAATAAAAAAAATAAAACAAAGGGAGACAGGCTGGAGACTGAATAAGATTAGAAAACAAAGAAGGTAGCTTGGTAGAGATATAAACAATTTTGGAATGAAACTAAAAAACAGCTTAAATGGTGGTTAATATTGAAACTTAAATTTTGGTAGTAAATGGAATGGATTTTACCGATCTGGGAGTATGTTCCTAATGTTAAGTCCAAAAGTTTTTGTGGTTTTAAGTTGTAATTCCCAGTGGTTTTCTTTGTCTTTGCAAATTTTGTCGCTCCATTTGACATCGTGGTCTATTGCAATAACTCTGAAATTTGCAATCGAGTGACCAGCTGAATTAAAATGTTCGGCTACAGGTTGATCAAGCTTTAATGTTTTGATAGCTGATTTGTGTTGTGTCATTCTCATACGGAGAGTGTTTTTTGTTTCCCCGACGTACTGTTTGCCACAAATATTACAATATATATATATAAACAAAGATCTATTATGTTAACTTATTTTGTAATTTAGACAATAATTTAAAATAACCAAATAAATAGAGTAAAAAGTTGTATCATGAATTTATTTTTCAACTATTTGAAAGATTCAAATTAATACAGTACATGACATTCAATACACACTTTCTGGGGTGTAGAATGTGTCTAAATGCAATTTTGATTCTGTTTTGCTTTAATAAGTGGATAAAGTCCATTTAATTTACATTTAATTATAATAGATTTCAATCTTGTTGTAATAAATTTCACAGGTGTAGGAAGTACTGTCTAAAGGAAACAGTAATAGTAATAATATTGAAGTTATTCATCATTCAATTTATATTTCATCATACTGCTTTACATTGAACTTTTTAAATAATACATATAATATAGTAAACTTATTATACAATTTGGACAATTAGCTAAAAGATCCAAAAATACAGTTGTAAGATTTATTTTTTTTGTAAATAAATATTTTTAATAATTTTTGTATTGTTTAATTATTAATCTATGAACTTATTTTACAATTAGTACAATTATTTGAAAGATTTAATATAATACACAACATGAAATTTCACCCACAATTCCTGGGGTGCATGAAGTATGTGTAAATGCAATTTTGATTTTGTTATGCTTTGTGGTAACCATAAAAGGCCTTTAATTATTACTTGCAATTTTAAGAGTTACATAATAAATTTCACACTTTATCTAATCATAATTATATTAAGGTGATACTCTCGCTGTCTGTAAAGAAGTATTTATATTCATTAGTATGTTTACATAAATAATGTATGAATAGTTTTGCATTGTTTTCATTACCTGCTCTATTATCTATTGACAATCATACTGCTATGTATTGCATTTGTTTTATTTTACTTTTGTAATAGCAAGTTTAATCTTGTTTTTTTAATAGTGAGTCATATAGGCTTAACATTTGATATTCTCTTACGATTTAAAAAAGTTTTAGTAATAAATCTATAAACTATTTTGTTTGTTCTTGAAACTATTAGGTCTATATTAACTTTTTTGTAATCTAGAAAATTGTTTAAAATATGTTAACACAGTAAAATTGTGTAAAATCATTTCTTTGTTAATATTTTTTGTTTAAACAATCATTATCATGATTCAACGTTTCGATATTTATTTGATCATCATGATGATATCTGATGATCAAATAAAGATCGAAATTTTGAATCATGGCTTGCCTCTCGTTATTTGGAGTTAGTTTTATAACAATCTATAATTTAAATTTTACTCATTTATTTTAACCAAGCAAGCTTATCTTGATTTTACAATAGGCCTATATTAACTATTTTTGTAATCTAGACAATTGTTTAAAATATCGTAATTAATACAGTAAAATGATGTACAATATTTTTTTTACCGATGTGTAGGTAGGAAGTGTCTAAATTAAATTGTTCATTTTGTTATGCTTTGTCTAGCCTAATTTTGTAATTTACACAACTACAGAAATTTAAATACCCAAAATAACACAGTCAAAAAGTTGTACTATAATTTGTAAAAATTTTTTTGTTGAAATAATAATTATGAATTTAGTGTTACAATTATTAAATTATTTGAATGATTAATGCAGTACATGAAATTCAATACACAATTCCTGAGGTGTAGGAAATGTCTAAATGCAATTTTGATTTTGGTATGCTTTGTTTTAATTTAACCAAAGGGAACAGTGAAAATACAATTTAATTTCACTCTTTTAACAATAATTTTCAAGAATTTTGATTTGTAAATGCTTTGTCTTGGTATGCAAGTTTATTAATCATCTTATTATACTATATACAGTACCGTATTTACTATTAAATGGTACTGGTATATTATTATTTTACTTATTAACCTTTGACATTGTCAGAGGTGCCTCTATAAAAAAGATATAAACTTCATTAATATGACACAAATAATTTCTGCCAGAATAGTTTATATTGTTATTAGTGTTTTTTTTTAAATTTCTTGTTATTTTGTTTATTGACAATTAGGCATTGTCTCTAAATTATCATCTTACTATTTTGTTTGATATTATTTTCTTTGATGAATTATGCTCTGTTAATTTCTAAAATGTATTATATATTGTGATAAATATTAACATTGGTTCTTATTATTTTTGCAATAGTGTCATTAGTCAAAAACCCTTGATTTTTTATGATTTAAAAAGAAAATATTAAATAATAATTTATTGAATTTATTTTACAATTATTTAAAAATTCAAATTAATAAAGTTAAATTCAATACACAATTCTTGAGGTATAGTAAGTGTCTAAAATCAAATTTTGATATGCTTGTGTTGATCATAATATGCAATTCCATTCATCAATTTATTCCCTACTACTTGTACTTTCATTTTTCGGTAAAAAAAGCATTAAATATTCATTAGTTTGTTTACATAAATAATGTCTGAATAGCTTCTGCATTGTTTAAATTATCTGCTCTATTATTTATTGTCAATCAGACGGTTTGTGTATTGTTATTTTCTTCTTTTACTCATTATATAATTATTATTACTGTTCACAATATGAAAAAAAAAATCCAAAGTCCTTATGATGACGTCACACACATACCAGCACCCCATTGTCTGATTACCTTTAGCAAACGGAAGTTAGGATACCGTATCTTTAGCCACAGCGTATATCATAATATGTTCAATCTTTATTTTCTTATTATTTTGACAATATTTTCTTATGATTTAATAAGTTTCAGTTCAGTTTTAAAGTACCCTTTTTTTTATTAAAAAAAAAAGATTGTAATTTGATTATTATTTTTTTTTTTTTTTTTGTCTTGTGTGGGTTCGTCCCACTTTTATTATCATACTCTGTTATACATATTATATTTTTTCCTCTCGTTTATATCTTACAATGTTAAAAGTAATTGTATTAAAAACATTGCATTCATTATTTTACATTTAAAAAAAGTAATTTAAATATATAAAATAATTAACAAAATGCCTAATAAAAGATGATAAAAATTGATTAAAAACGTATGATTATTATTTGAAAGATTCAAATTAATACAGTAGATTAATTCAATGCACAATTCCTTAGGTGTTTGTAGTGTCTAAATGCAATCTTGATTTTGTTATACTTTGTCCTGACCATAATAATAGTTTATAAAATTTACAATTCATTATAATAGTTGTATTTTCTAATTTGTTTCACATTTTAAGTTTATACTTTATCTAACAGTTCACTGTAAAATAAAAGTATTTTAAGATTCATTAGTATGTTTAAATAAATGCCTGTGAATAGCTCTGCATTGTTTAAACTACCTGATCTGTTATTTATTGACAACCAGACTGCTTATGTGTTGTATTTTTTTTTTTTGCAATAGTGAGTCATTTAGACTGAAACCATTGATTTATTTATGATTTTAAAATATAATAATAAACAATAATTTATGAATTTATTTTACAATTATTTAAAAGATTACATTTTGATTTTGTTATGCTTCGTGGTAACCATAATTGCAAGGCCATTCACTACTACTGTACTTCCAATAGTGAGTCACATAGGCTGTTAATTTATGAATTTATTTAAAAAGTAATACAATTATTTAAGATTAAAATTAATAAATTACTTGAAGTTCAATACACAATTGTTTATTTGTCTTGACTATACTATGCACAAGTACATTCATTTTAAATTTAATTATAAAATTAAAAATAAACCAGTTACATGAATATCAATACACAATTCTTGAGGTGTAGGAAGTGTCTAAATGAAATTTTGATTTTGATATACTTTAGCTTGACCCAAATATGTAAGTCCATTCATGAATTTCCATTTCATTAATACTACTTGTACTTTCAATTGTTTTGTAATAAATGTCACACTTTAGTTAGTTCAATAGATAGTTCAAGTTTATACTTACTCTTTTTTTCTTATCCAATCGCTGTAAAAAAATATTAAGATTCATTAGTATGTTTACATAAATAATGTCTGAATATTAATGCATTGTTTAAATTACCTGCCCTTTATTTATTGACAACCAGATTGCTATGTATTGTCATCTTTTCTTTAAAAAATACATTTTGTTTGTTTGGACAAAAATCTCTTATATTAATTCATTTTGTAATGTATACAATTATTTCAAATACTCATAATAACACAGTAAAAAGTAGTATAGTATAATCATTTAAAACAAATATTTTTTGTTTATATAATGATTCATTCATTTTTTCAATTATTACATTTGAAAGACTCAAATTATTTTACAGTTCACATAAACTTAAATACACAATTTATTTTGACAATAATGAGTCAGACAGACAGAAAACCCTTTGATTTTCCTTTGATTTAATACGTTTCAGTACCATTCAAACAATAATTTGTTAAAACATAAATCTTATCTCTAAATTATCATCATACTATTATAATTATGTGATTTGTTTAATGTTATTTATTTTCTTAGATGAATTAAGTTCTGTTTATTTCCAAAATGTTGTAATAAATTAACATTTGTTTTTATTATTTTTGCAATAGTGAATCATTTAGACAAAAACCCTTGATTGTTTATGATTTAAAAATTAATAATTAATAATTAAATAATATTTCTTCACATTTTTTTACCTATGAATAATTCTGACTTTTAATGAATATTAATATTTAGACAATAATACGTTTAGCAAAAAAAAAATAAGAATGATTTCACCAATTTTCCTTTATTTACGTTTAATAAAATTTCAAATTGCGAAAATTGTTCAAATTGCGCATAACAAACAATTGATTAATAAGCATTCATACTATTATTAATGATTACAATAAAAAAACATTTGGATAATAAATAGCAACAAATTTTAGGCCTAATAATGATGATGCACGTACGTGGGCGCGTATATTCGTTCGTGCGTCAAAATTCAATAAACCTGTCCGATATGCGAGGACATTCATTAGGTGTAATAAGATTGTTTGGTTGAATCATTTGAGGTATAAAATAATGTTGACTCCATGGTTGAATCACGCGTAGATTTCTTCAGTGTATGCATTTGATTAGGCGACAATATCTGAAACCAATTCATAGCTGCGCCTTTGGCAGCTATTTCGATATCTACAACTGCTACGTGTTTTTGCTGACCGGGGAATTCCCCTTTTTTTAAACGCAAATCATGGACAAAAACGATATGTACGATCATTTTTTCTATGGCCCAATGGTGGAACGTAGACCTACGTCTTCGATTTACTAAAATGTGGTACTTGCACGTGTTTTTGTAACACGCGGGTACTTCTATTCATATCGGCAATGTACGAAAGCCCATTAATGCCATTTTAAGTATATGTTTTTCAAACGTAATCCGTTCTAACGAATTAGTAATTCGTTTGAACGGATTAATAATCTGTTCAAACGAATTAGTAATCCGTTCAAACGAATTGCAACATATACAACAAGTGCCATTTAAAGTATATGTTGTAATTCGTTTAAACGGATTACTAATCCGTTCAAATGAATTACTAATTTGTTTAAACGGATTACTAATTTGTTCAAACGAATTACTAATTCGTTCAAACGAATTACTAATTTGTTTAAACGAATTAATAATTTGTTTAAACGGATTACTAATTCGTTCAAACGAATTAGTAATCCGTTTAAACGAAAACGTTTAGCACCCTGGAAATACATCCGAAAGAGAAACTTGTCACAAAATGAGTCTCAATTATTCTCTAAATAGTTTTCTTTTTTGATATTATAGGCTAAATATCACAATCTAAATTAACGCAGTCCATATAATTCAATAGACATTCCTGACCTATAAACAGTGTGTTTACAAAATTTGTGTGTCAATTAATTTTAATTTAAACAAAATTTAATTTGTTTAAAAGAAATATTATATACAAGGGATGAGTTAAACAAAATAATAGTGAGGGAATAATGTTTAAATGCATTTTGATTTTGGATGCTTTGCCTTGGTCATAACAATAATCTTATAATTTAAAAATGTATAAATCTATTCATTAACTCAATTTGTAATTTTTACATTTCAAATACATAAATTAACAGAGTAAAAAAAGTTGTAGTATCATTTTTTTTTTAAATATTTTTTGTTTTAATAATGACTCCTTTATTTTTTCAATTATTACATTTGAAAGACTCAAATTAATACAGTTCACATAAACTTAAATACACAATTTATTTTGACAATAGTGAATCAGATAGACTGAAAACCCTTTGATTTTCCTTTGATTTAATAAGTTTCAGTACCATTCAAACAATAATTTTCAAAGCATAAATCTATTAAAATAACTTATTTTTTTATTAAAAAAAATATTTAAACTGATACAGTAGATTAATTCAATACACATTTCCTTAGTGTAGTGTAAAGTAGTGTCTAAATGCAATCCTGATTTTGTTATGCTTTGTCCTGACCATAATAATAGTTTAGTTATAATAGTTGTATTTTATATTTTGTTTCACATTTTATTAAACAATTAGACAATTTAAGTTTATACTTTATCCAACAGTTCACTGTAAAATAAAAGTATTCATTAGTATGTTTAATAAATAATGTCTGTGAATAGTTCTGCAATGTTTAAACTACCTGATTTTATTTTCTAGATTTTTTATTGACAACCAGACTGCTTATGTATTGTAAATTTTTTTGTTTCACTTATTATATTTTAGTAAGTTTAATCTTTATTTTTTCTTGTTTTTGCAATAGTGAGTCATATAGGCTGAAACCTTGATTTTTTTAGGATTTAAAAATATAATAAATAAATAATAATATATTTATTTTACAATTATTACAATTATTTAAAATATTAAATTTTGATTTTGTTATGCTTTGTTGTAACCATAATTGCAAGGCCATTCATTATACTAATTGCAATTTTAAGTGTTAGGTAATAAATTTCACACTTTAACAATTAAATAGTCATATAGGCTGAAAGGTTTTTTTTTTATGATTTAAAAAGATAATCGTACATATTAATTTATGAATTTATTTTAAAATTATTACAATTAGTTAAAAGATTAACATTAATAAAGTTACCTGAAATTCAATACACAATTCTTGAGGTGTAATGTCTAAAATCAATTTGATTTTATTATGATTTGTCTTGACCATTAATAATTATGCAATTTAATCATTTTACATTTCATTATGAAATTAAAAATAAAACAGTTACATGAAATTCAATACACAATTCTTGAGGTGTAGGAATTGATTTTTATATGCTTCTTCTTGACCAAATATGCAAGTCCATTTATGAATTTCTATTTCATTATACTACTTGTATATAAATTTTAACAATAGATAGTTCAAGTTTATACGTACTCTCTTTCTCTTTAGATTCATTAGTATGTTAACATAAATAATGTCTGAATAGTTCTGCATTGTTTAATTACCTGCTCTATTATTTATTGACAACTAGACTGCTATTTATTGTCTTTTTTCTTTCACTATGCTAAAATCATTTGATTCTCTTATAATTTAAAAATGTATAATAGCAATTTAAAAAAAAAATTGTTTTTATTTAGACAAAAATCTATATATTAATTCACTTTGTAATGTATACAGTCAATTATTCCAAATACCAAAATAAAACAGTAAAAAGTTGTAGTATAATTTTTGATTTTATATATTTTAAAAAAATAATAATTATGAATTTATTTTTATAATTACCGGTATAATTATTTGAAAGATTAATACAGTGTATGCTATTCAATACACACTTCCTGAGTTATAGGAAGTGTCTAAATGAAATTTTATTTTTATAAAATGCTTTGTTTTAACCATAATTTGCAAGTCGATTCATTCATTTATTTCATTATACTACTTTTACTTTGTAATACATTTTGCATTTTTAATTTAGTAAACAATTAGACAATTAAAGTTTATACTTACCCCATCTCTTTCCTGTAAATAAAAAGTATTAAGATTCATTAGTAAGTTTACATAAATAATGTCTGAATATTAATGCATTGTTTAATTTACCAGCTATGTTATTTATTGACAACCAGATTGATATTTACTGTCATTGTTTTAACATATTATATTATAGTTAGTTTAAACTTGATTTTGTTATTACATTTGCAATAGCAAGTTAAAGATCAAAAGCATTTTGATTATCCTATGTTTTAACAAGTTACAGTACCTGTACCTGTTTTGTTACATGAAATTCAATACACAATTCTTGAGGTGTAATGTCTTAAATCAATTTTATTTTGTTCTCATTTGTCTTGACCATTAATAATTATGCAAATACATTAATTTTACATTTCATCATAAAATTAGAAATAAAACAGTTACATGAAATTCAATGCACAATTCTTGAGGTGTAGGAAGTGCCTAAATGAAATTGTGATATGCTTCAACTTGACCAAAATATGCAAGTCCATTTATGCATTTCTATTTCATTAAACTACTTGTACTTTCAATTGTTTTGTAATAAACGTCACACTTTAGTTAACAATAGATAGTTCAAGTTTATACTTACTCTCCTTCTCTTTAGATTCATTTGTATGTAAATAAAAAGTATTAAGATTCATTAGTAAGTTTACATAAATAATGTCTGAATATTAATGCATTGTTTAATTTACCAGCTATGTTATTTATTGACAACCAGATTGATATTTACTGTCATTGTTTTAACATATTATATTATAGTTAGTTTAAACTTGATTTTGTTATTACATTTGCAATAGCAAGTTAAAGATCAAAAGCATTTTGATTATCCTATGTTTTAACAAGTTACAGTACCTGTACCTGTTTTGTTACATGAAATTCAATACACAATTCTTGAGGTGTAATGTCTTAAATCAATTTTATTTTGTTCTCATTTGTCTTGACCATTAATAATTATGCAAATACATTAATTTTACATTTTATCATAAAATTAGAAATAAAACAGTTACATGAAATTCAATGCACAATTCTTGAGGTGTAGGAAGTGCCTAAATGAAATTTTGATATGCTTCAACTTGACCAAAATATGCAAGTCCATTTATGCATTTCTATTTCATTAAACTACTTGTACTTTCAATTGTTTTGTAATAAACGTCACACTTTAGTTAACAATAGATAGTTCAAGTTTATACTTACTCTCTTTCTCTTTAGATTCATTTGTATGTTAACATAAATAATGTCTGAATAGTTATGCATTGTTTAACTACCTGCTCTATTATTTATTGACAACTAGACTGCTATTTATTGTCTTTTTTCTTTCACTATGCTAAAATCATTTGATTTTCTTATAATTTAAAAATGTATAATAGCAATTTAAAAAAAAAATTGTTTTTATTTAGACAAAAATCTATATATTAATTCACTTTGTAATGTATACAGTCAATTATTCCAAATACCAAAATAAAACAGTAAAAAGTTGTAGTATAATTTTTGTTTTTATATATTTAAAAAAAAAATAATTATGAATTTATTTTTATAATTACCGGTATAATTATTTGAAAGATTAATACAGTGTATGCTATTCAATACACACTTCCTGAGTTATAGGAAGTGTCTAAATGAAATTTTATTTTTATAAAATGCTTTGTTTTAACCATAATTTGCAAGTCGATTCATTCATTTATTTCATTATACTACTTTTACTTTGTAATACATTTTGCATTTTTAATTTAGTAAACAATTAGACAATTAAAGTTTATACTTACTCTATATCTTCCCTGTAAATAAAAAGTATTAAGATTCATTAGTAAGTTTACATAAATAATGTCTGAATATTAATGCATTGTTTAATTTACCAGCTATGTTATTTATTGACAACCAGATTGATATTTACTGTCATTGTTTTAACATATTATATTATAGTTAGTTTAAACTTGATTTTGTTATTACATTTGCAATAGCAAGTTAAAGATCAAAAGCATTTTGATTATCCTATGTTTTAACAAGTTACAGTATCTGTACCTGTTTTGTTACATGAAATTCAATACACAATTCTTGAGGTGTAATGTCTTAAATCAATTTTATTTTGTTCTCATTTGTCTTGACCATTAATAATTATGCAAATACATTAATTTTACATTTTATCATAAAATTAGAAATAAAACAGTTACATGAAATTCAATGCACAATTCTTGAGGTGTAGGAAGTGCCTAAATGAAATTTTCATATGCTTCAACTTGACCAAAATATGCAAGTCCATTTATGCATTTCTATTTCATTAAACTACTTGTACTTTCAATTGTTTTGTAATAAACGTCACACTTTAGTTAACAATAGATAGTTCAAGTTTATACTTACTCTCTTTCTCTTTAGATTCATTTGTATGTTTACATAAATAATGTCTGAATAGTTATGCATTGTTTTCACTACCTGCTCTATTATCTATTGAAATGCCAACTTTAAGTCAATGGCTACCAGATGTCTCTGTGAGACGGTTATTTGAACCAGTACCAGTACCAGTAATCAGACTGTATGTATTGCATTTGGTTTATTTTACTAAATTTTTGTAATAGCAAGTTTAATCTTGATTTCTTATTTTTTCAATAGTGAGTCATATAGGCTTAACATTTGATATTCTCTTACGATTTAAAAAAGTTTTAGTAATAAATCTATAAACTATTTTGTTTGTTCTTGAAACTATTAGGTCTATATTAACTTTTTTGTAATCTAGAAAATTGTTTAAAATATGGTAACACAGTAAAATTGTGTAAAATCATTTCTTTGTAAATATTTTTTTGTTTAAATAATAATCATCATGATTCTATGTTTCGATATTTAATTGATCATCATCAGGATGATATCTGATGTTGATCAAATAAAGATTGAAATGATGAATCATGGCTTGCCTCTCGTTATTTGGAGTTAGTTTTATAACAATCTATAAATTTATTTTACAATTTAAATTTTACTCATTATTTTAACCAAGCAAGTTTAATCTTGATTTTACAATAGGCCTATATTAACTATTTTTGTAATCTAGACAATTGTTTAAAATATTGTAATTAATACAGTAAAATGCTGTACAATATTTTTTTTTACCGATGTGTAGGTAGGAAGTGTCTAAATTAAATTGTTCATTTTGCTATGCTTTGTCTAGCCTCATTTTGTAATTTACACAACTACAGTAATTTAAATACCCAAAATAACACAGTAAAAAAGTTGTACTATAATTTGTAAACATTTTTTTGTTGAAATAATAATTATGAATTTAGTGTTACAATTATTTGAAAGATTAGTACAGTATATGAAATTCAATACACAATTCCTGAGGTGTAGGAATTGTCTAAATGCAAATTTGATTTTGGTATGCTTTGTTTTAACCAGGGAAAAGTGAAAATACAATTTAATTTCACTCTTTCCTATAATTTGCAAGTCGATTCATTCATTTATTTCATTATACTACTTTTACTTTCAATTGTTTTGTAATACATTTTGCATTTTTAATTTAGTAAACAATTTAAGTTTATACTTACACTGTCAATAATTGTCTGTAAAAAAAAATTATTATAGATTCATTAGTATGTCTACATAATCTTTGAATAGTTTCTGCATTGTTTAAATTATCTGCTCTATTATTTATTGTCAATCAGATGGTTTGTGTATTGTTCTTCTCTTACTCATCATACCATTATTATTACTGTATACAAAAGTTATGTCTTGCATCTTTAAAGTAATTTAATTTAAACAAAACTTGAATTATTAAAAAAAATATTTATATACGCAATGAATGAGTTAAAACAAACTGTGACAGAGATGTAATAGTGAGGCACTATAAGGTATTTGAATGGATTTTGATTTTGTAAATGCTTTGTCTTGGTATGCAAGTTTATTCATCATCAGATAAAATAAGCTTCATTAGTATAACATAAATAATTTCTGCCAGAATAGATTATATTTGTGTTTTTTTTTAAATTACTTTGTTGCTCTATTGTTTATTGACAATTAGACATTGTCTTTAAATTATCATCTTACTATTTAATGTTTGATATTATTTTCTTAGATGAATTATGTTCTTTTAATTTGTTTAATTGCTTAAAATATGTTAACACAGTAAAATTGTGGAAAATCATTTCCTTGTACATATTTGTTGTTGAGGCGGGGTGGGTGTTCAAAGGTGGGGAGTTCGATGGAGGCGTTTGTTTGTAATATGGTAAAATTTCATAGTAAAATAAATTCCCCTACAGTAGATATGAAGAAATACAAGACTATAATTAAAGATGTATTGTCCCCCAAAAACATGAAAAATGAAGATTAATTAAATCAGACTTTGAATATGTTATTTTGTAGTTTTAATAAAGTTAATCACTTCCATAGAAAAAAAAAAGAAAAATAACAATGTTTTCACCTATAAATTGACTAAATAAATGGTTAAATTCAACCAAAAACCCACTGGCTGGCAGCCAATTTGGCCATTTTTTGTTTTAAATTACATTTTTTTCAGGTAAATACATTTTTTTTCGATCCAATTTTTGGTCAAAGTGGATAACTATATGTTACATTAATATGGCATATTCAAAAAAAATTTCGTTAAAAATTATATTTTCAGGGGGACAATACATCTTTAATCAAAAAGTGATAAATACTGTAAACAATTTTATCAAAATGCTTGGTAAATTGAAGATATAGCAGTCAATGAATTCTAATACAAATAGAATTTTGTTTAAACATTCAGCAAACACCACACAATGACATTCAGCAAGACATTTTAACGTCTTGCAACATGGGCCAATATGGTTTACCTCAAATAGTGTGCGCGAATTGTTTACTTTATGGAGGCTTTGGTTTCTATTAGTTCATTCATTATAATGCACATTACATTACACTACTGTACTTTGAAGTGATATATAATAAAATATTTTCTGACACTGCATACAATATACATTTTGTAATTATTTCCAAAAACTAAGGTATTAAGGCTTAGGAAAATGTGTTTAAAGACAAATCTATAATATTAATTGATTTTACAATTTGGACAATTACTGTATTTGAAATATAAGAAATGTTGTAGTTGACTAGGACTACCATTTTTGTAGTATACTTATTAATTGTGGCTTAAATGATAATTTATAAAATTATTTAAATTTAAAAAAATTTAAAATATACAATACAAATTATTTTATATTTTGAAGAAATATCTAAATAAAATATCCAAATTAAAACGGTAAAAAATTGCATATGAAAGTAGGAAGTATTTGCCAATTTGACCATACAGTAATAGGCTAGTACATTCATGAATTTATATTTCATAATGCTACTTGTACTCTCAATTGTATTTTGGAATATATTTCACATTTTAGTAAATAATTAGATAAAGTTTATGTTTTTTCTTTACAAAAAGTATTAATTTATTAGTATGTTTACATGAATAATGTCTGAATAAATAGTTATGCATTGTTTCAATTACTTGCTCTATATAATTAACAACCATACTGCTAATTATAGTATGTTTAATCTTTATTTTTGCTATTATATTGCAATAGCAGGTCATTTAGTCTAAAATCTCTTGATATTCTTATCATTTAAAAAGTTATAATTAACAGTAATAATATTTATTTTGATTCTGAATATTATAACAATATATATATATAAACAAAGATCTATTATATTAACTTATTTTGTAATTTAGGCAATAATTTAAAATAACCAAATAAATAGAGTAAAAAGTTGTATCCTTTTTTGGGGTAAATAAATATTTTTGTTTAAATAATAACTTATGAATTTATTTTACAACTATTTGAAAGATTAATACAGTACATGACATTCAATACACAATTTCTGGGGTGTAGAATGTGTCTAAATGCAATTTTGATTCTGTTTTGCTTTATGTGGATAAAAAATACAGTCAAAAGTTGTAAGATTTATTTTTTTTGTAAATAAATATTTTTAATAATTTTGTTATTGTTTAATTATTAATCTATGAACTTATTTTACAATTAGTACAATTATTTAAAAGATTTAATATAATACAGAACATGAAATTTCACCCACAATTCCTGGGGTGCATGAAGTTTGTGTAAATGCAATTTTGATTTTGTTATGCTTTGTGGTAACCATAAGGCCTTTAGTTATTAATTGCAATTTTAAGTGTTAGATAATAAATTTCACACTTTATCTAATCATAATTATATTAAGGTGATACTCTCGCTGTCTGTAAAGTAGTATTTATATTCATTAGTATGTTTACATAAATAATGTATGAATAGTTTTGCATTGTTTTCATTACCTGCTCTTATTATCTATTAACAATCAGACTGCTATGTATTGCATTTGTTTTATTTTACTAAATTTTTGTAATAGCAAGTTTAATAAAGTGAATAAAAAAAAGTTAAAAGAGTTTTAGTATAAAATCTTTACAAATATTTTGTTTGTTTAGACAAATATTAGGCCTAAAATATCATAACACAGTAAAATGTTGTAAAATCATTTCTTTGTAAATATATTTTGCTTAAATAATAACAATCTATGAAGGTATTTTATAATTATAATTATTTGATAGATTTAAATTATTAATACTGTATAAATGAAATTTTGTTCATGCTTTGTGCTAATCATAATTGGCCATTCATTGTGCTAAGTGTTATGTAATACATTTCACACTTTATCCATGGAGTAATAATTACTCCATGCTTTATCTAAAAATTAGAAATTAAGCTGATACTTACGCATTCCGTCTTCTCAGTTTTCTGTAAAGAAGTATTAATATTCATTAGTATGTTTACATAAATAATGTATGAATAGTTTTGCATTGTTTTCATTACCTGCTCTATTATCTATTGACAATCAGACTGCTATGTATTGCATTTGTTTTATTTTACTAAATTTTTGTAATAGCAAGTTTAATCTTGATTTCTTATTTTTTCAATAGTGAGTCATAATATAGGTTTAACATTTGATATTCTCTTACAATTTAAAAAAGTTTTAGTAATAAATCTATAAACTATTTTGTTTGTTCTTGAAAATATTAGGTCTTTTTAACTTTTTTATAATCTAGAAAATTGTTTAAAATATGTTAACAATTGTGTAAAATCATTTCCTTGTACATATTTGTTGTTTAAATAATAATAATCATCATGATTCAATGTTTCTATATTTATTTGATCATCATCACGATGATATCTGATGATTATCAAATAAAGATTGAAATGTTGAATCATGGCTTGCCTCTCGTTATTTGGAGTTAGTTTTATAACAATCTATAATTTAAATTTTACTCATTTATTTTAACCAAGCAAGTTTAATTGTGATTTTACAATAGGCCTATATTAACTATTTTTGTAATCTAGACAATTGTTTAAAATATCGTAATTAATACAGTAAAATGATGTACAATATTTTTTTTACCGATGTGTAGGTAGGAAGTGTCTAAATTAAATTGTTCATTTTGTTATGCTTTGTCTAGCCTCATTTTGTAATTTACACAACTACAGTAATTTAAATACCCAAAATAACACAGTCAAAAATTTGTACTATAATTTGTAAACATTTTTTTGTTGAAATAATAATTATGAATTTAGTGTTACAATTATTAAAATTATTTGAATGATTAATGCAGTACATGAAATTCAATACACAATTCCTGAGGTGTAGGAAATGTCTAAATGCAATTTTGATTTTGGTATGCTTTGTTTTAATTTAACCAAAGGGAACAGTGAAAATACAATTTAATTTCACTCTTTTAACAATAATTTTCAAGAATTTTGATTTGTAAATGCTTTGTCTTGGTATGCAAGTTTATTAATCATCTTATTATATTATATTCAGTACCGTATTTACTATTAAATGGTACTGGTATATTATTATTTTACTTATTAACCTTTGACATTGTCAGAGGTGCCTCTATAAAAAAGATATAAACTTCATTAGTATAACACAAATAATTTCTGCCAGAATAGTTTATATTAGTGGTTTTTTTTTAATTTCTTGCTCTTTTGTTTATTGACAATTAGGCATTGTCTCTAAATTATCATCTTACTATTTAAATGTTTGATATTATTTTCTTCGATGAATTATGCTCTGTTAATTTCTAAAATGTATTATACATTGTGATAAATATTAACATTGGTTCTTATTATTTTTGCAATAGTGTCATTAGTCAAAAAACCTTGATTTTTTATGATTTAAAAAGAAAATATTAAATAATAATTTATTGAATTTATTTTACAATTATTTAAAATTTCAAATTATTAAAGTTACATGAAAATCAATACACAATTCTTGAGGTATAGTAAGTGTCTAAATTCAATTTTGATTTTGATATGCTTGTGTTGATCATAATATGCAATTCAATTCATCAATTTATTCATTACGTACTTTCATTTTTCGGTTAAAAAAGTATTAAAGATTCATTAGTGTGTTTACATAAACAATGTCTGAATAGTTTCTGCATTGTTTAGATATCTGTTCTATTATTTATTGTCAATCAGACGGTAATTGTGTATTGTTATTTTCTTCTCTTACTCATTATATAATAATTATTACTGTTCGCAATATGAAAAACAAAATCCAAACTCCTTATGATGACATCACACACATACCAGCATCCCATTGTCTGATTTTGACTAAATGCAATTTTACCGTACTTTTAGCAAACAGAAGTTAGGATACCATATCTTTAACCACAACGTATCATAATAAGTTCAATCTTTTTATTATTTTGGCAATAGTGTGTTATAGGCTGAAAAGGGGGTATAATTAACCAGTTTTATAGTAACAATATTAAACAAAATATTGTGTTTGTTTGGACAAAATCTATCCATTACCTCAATTTTTAATTTATACAATTATTTCAAATACATAAATTAACAGAGAAAAAAGCTGTAGTATCATTTTTTAAAATATTTTTTGTTAAAATAATGATTCATTCATTTTTTCAATTATTACATTTGAAAGACTCAAATTAATACAGTTCATAAACTTAAATACACAATTTATTTTGACAATAGTGAGTCAGACAGACTGAAAACCCTTTGATTTTCCTTTGATTTAATAAGTTTCAGTACCATTTAAACAATAATTTTCAAAGCATAAATCTATTAAAATAACTTATTTTTTTATTTACAAAAATATTCAAACTGATACAGTAGATTAATTCAATACACATTTCCTTAGTGTAGTGTAAAGTAGTGTCTAAATGCAATCCTTATTTGTTATGCTTTGTCCTGACCATAATAATATTTTTTAAATTTACAATTCATTATAATAGTTGTATTTTATATTTTGTTTCACATTTTATTAAACAATTAGACAATTTAAGTTTATACTTTATCAAACAGTTCACTGTAAAATAAAAGTATTTTAAGATTCATTAGTATGTTTAAATAAATAATGTCTGTGAATAGTTCTGCATTGTTTAAACTACCTGATTTTATTTTATAGATTTTTTATTGACAACCAGACTGCTTATGTATTGTAAAGTCTTTTGTTTCACTTATTAGGATACCATATCTTTAACCACAACGTATCATAATAAGTTCAATCTTTTTATTATTTTGGCAATAGTGTGTTATAGGCTGAAAAGGGGGTATAATTAACCAGTTTTATAGTAACAATATTAAACAAAATATTGTGTTTGTTTGGACAAAATCTATCCATTACCTCAATTTTTAATTTATACAATTATTTCAAATACATAAATTAACAGAGAAAAAAGCTGTAGTATCATTTTTTAAAATATTTTTTGTTAAAATAATGATTCATTCATTTTTTCAATTATTACATTTGAAAGACTCAAATTAATACAGTTCATAAACTTAAATACACAATTTATTTTGACAATAGTGAGTCAGACAGACTGAAAACCCTTTGATTTTCCTTTGATTTAATAAGTTTCAGTACCATTCAAACAATAATTTTCAAAGCATAAATCTATTAAAATAACTTATTTTTTTATTTACAAAAATATTCAAACTGATACAGTAGATTAATTCAATACACATTTCCTTAGTGTAGTGTAAAGTAGTGTCTAAATGCAATCCTTATTTGTTATGCTTTGTCCTGACCATAATAATATTTTTTAAATTTACAATTCATTATAATAGTTGTATTTTATATTTTGTTTCACATTTTATTAAACAATTAGACAATTTAAGTTTATACTTTATCAAACAGTTCACTGTAAAATAAAAGTATTTTAAGATTCATTAGTATGTTTAAATAAATAATGTCTGTGAATAGTTCTGCATTGTTTAAACTACCTGATTTTATTTTATAGATTTTTTATTGACAACCAGACTGCTTATGTATTGTAAAGTCTTTTGTTTCACTTATTATATTTTAGTAAGTTTAATCTTTATTTTTTTCTTGTTTTTGCAATAGTGAGTCATATAGGCTGATACCTTGATTTTTTTATGATTGAAAAATATAATAAACTAGAGGGTACTCCGAGAGTACAAACCTCCGCCTACTGTAAAATTCCCCTACATAAAATTCCCCCTGAACATTTTTTTTTATTAGTTCTAAGTGTAAATATGTTAACTGCACACTACAAAGTTGTGGATGACAGTGTGGTGTAATGGTTATGTCTCCAGCCTCTCACAGTTGAGATCGCTGGTTCAAGTCCCACTGAGGTTTTTTTTTTTTTTATATTTTTTTATTTCTTTTTTTTTTAGTTTTTTGTGGACCTTGATTTTTGACCCTGACCCTTCACAACTTAACCACAATTATATGATGTGTCATTGATCATTGTGGCTAAGTTTGGTGAGAATCGGATAAAAACTGTGGTCTCTAGGCAGTAAAATATTTTTTTGTTAGTTGTGACCTTGACCTATGACCTTTTCCCCTCAAATTCGAACTCGTCCAAGCTTTTGGGGCATAGATCATTGTTGCCAAATTTGGTGAGAATTGGATAAAAACTGTGGCCTCCAGGCTGTTCACAGACACACACACAAACACACACACACACAAACATACAGGGGTGAAAACATAACCTCCTTGGCGGAGGTAATAAATAATAATATATTTATTTTACAATTATTACAATTATTTAAAAGATTAAATTTTGATGTTGTTATTGCTTTGTGGTAACCATAATTGCAAGGCCATTCATTACTTGCAATTTTAAGTGTTCGGTAATAAATTTGACACTTTAAAAATTAAAGAGTCATATAGGCTGAAAGTTAAACCCCTGATTTTCTATGATTTAAAAAGATAATCATACGTACATATTAATTTATGAATTTTTTAAAAAATGATTACAACTATTTAAAAGATTAACAAACATTAATAAAGTTACTTGAAATTCAATACACAATTCTTGAGGTGTAATGTCTAAAATCAATTTGATTTTGTTATGATTTGTCTTGACCATTAATAATTATGCAATTTAATCATTTTGCATTTCATTATAAAATTAGAAATAAAACAGTTACATGAAATTCAATTCACAATTCTTGAGGTGTAGGAAGTGTCTAAATGAAATTTCGATTTGACATGCTTCTTCTTGACCAAAATATGCAAATCCATTTATGCATTTCTATTTCATTAAACTACATGTACTTTCAATTGATTTGTAATAAATGTCACACTAGTTAACAATAGATTGTGCAAGTTTATACTTACTCTCTTGTTTTTCTTCTCGGTTTTCTGTAAAAAAGTATTAAGATTCATTAGTATGTTTACATAAATAATGTCTGAATAGTTCTGCATTGTTTAACTACCTGCTCTATTATTTATTGACAACTAGACTGCAATTTATTGTCATTTTTTCTTTCACTATGCTAAAATCGTTTGATTCTCTTATAATTTAAAAATGTATAATAGCAATTTTAAAAAAAATTGTTTTTATTTAGACAAAAATCTATATATTAATTCACTTTGTAATGTATACAGTCAATTATTCCAAATACCCAAAATAAAACAGTAAAAAGTTGTAGTATAACTTTTGTTTTTATATATTTTTTTTTAAATTATGAATTATGATTTTAATAATTATGAATTTATTTTTACAATTATTTGAAAGATTAATACAGTACATGCAATTCAATACACACTTCCTGAGTTATAGGAAGTGTCTAAATGAAATTTTGTTTTTGTTATGCTTTGTTTTAACTATAATTTGCAAGTCGATTCATTCATTTATTTCATTATACTACTTTTACTTTCAATTTCTTTGTAATACATTTTGCATTTTTAATTTAGTAAACAATTTAAGTTTATACTTACCTAATCTTTTCTCTGTAAAAAAAAATAATTATAGATTCATTAGTATGTCTACATAATCTTTGAATAGTTTCTGCATTGTTTAAATTACCAGCTCTGTTATTTATTGACAACCAGATTGCTATTTACTGTCATTGTGTTAACATATTATATTATAGTTAGTTTAAACTTGATTTTGTTATTACATTTGCAATAGCAAGTTAAAGGTCAAAAGCATTTTGATTATCTTATGTTTTAACAAGTTACAGTACACCCTGTACCTGTTTTGTATTACTATCATGGACCTATACATGTTATAGGTACATGATACTATAGTACTGTATTAACCTATTTTACAAATTGGACAATTATCTAAAATATTCAAAAAGACATTCAAAAGTTGTAAGATTGATTTTCTATTTAAATAATGTGTAGGAAGTATGTGTAAATGCAATGTTGATGTTTGTTATGCTTTGTGGTAACCATTCTTTATTCACACTAAATGCTGTACAATCATTTCTTTTATAAATATTTTTTGTTTACATAATATAATCTATGTGAATGTATTTTAAAATTATCATAATTATTTGAGAGATTTAAATTATTATTAACGTACATGAAATTCAATACACAATTCTTGAAGTGTAGGAAGTCTAAATTTGTATTTGGTTATGCTTTGACAATAATAACATTAAGTCCATTCATGAATTTGTATTTTATTATAATACTACTTGTACTTTTAATTTCTTTCAAATAAATATTATATTTTTAGTAAGCAATAAAGTTTATACTCACACTTAGTATGTTGTACATACTGTAATTATATTTCATTATAATACTAGGCCTAGGCCTACTTGTTGTAACTTGTACCCTTGGTAATTTATGAATTTATATTTTATTATAATACTACTTGTACTTTTAATTTCTTTCAAATAAATATTATATTTTATAATACTACTACTACTACTACTACTACTTGTTGTACCCTTGATTTTTATGATTTAAAAATATAAATATTAAATAATTTATGAATTTATTTTACAATTGGGATGATGCCTAGTCTAGGCTTAGTTTTTAGATATCAAGGTACTAGGGCTTATAGGCCTATTATTACTGACTAGGCTAGTTCTAGGGCCTAAGAAAGGCCTACCTAGCCTCTAGGCCCAGGGTAGGCTAGGCTAGGAGGCCCTTTAGTTATAGTAGGCTAATTAGGCCTACTGTATCTATATAAGCTAGCCTATAGATAGACAAAGTGAATATAAAATAGTTTCGATAAACTTTTAATTGTGTATTCTTTGAAACATTTACAATCCGCGATTATTTATGTTCAGATGTAATTAAAACATTAAAATAAACATCAAATTCCAACCGGCCAGAAATGCTAGGTCCTCCTACCTCCAGCAGGGAGACGTTCCTACCCCGGTTCCTACCAAAGATCGATCGTACGGTATAGCCCCACGTGGCGCTATAGTATATTTGGTTCCTACGGAGAGTATAGTTATTAGGGGGTATGTGTCGAATGATCGAATCAAAGAACTTATTATAACAGTTGTTATAAGTTCTGTGGTCGAATCAAAGATAGTGTAGTAGTCGAATGAAAGCAGAGAGAGTTTGTATAAGCCGAAGGCCAGAGGGCGTACTCCAGACTGAAAAGTGATTTATTTAGAAGTGGGACGTCGACAATCTGTTGAAAATCGGGAGATTGTTGAATAGTCGTCTCATCACAAGCCTGTGAGATAGAAGGTTAGGCCTGATACAAATTCACCATCACTTAATAAAGGAGAGTACTGTATCTCTCTTTGTATTCACCATCACGGGCAATGCTTGAAAACAAAAGTCTGTTTCTTTTTTTTTATTTTTCTTTGATGATGAGGACAATTTAGGTTGTGGGGTTAACTGCTGGAGCTTCACTAAACGTGTCTTTTGACAGTGTCGGAATACCGATTTGATTAAACACCTTTTTAATTTTGAAAAGGTGAAACACTATATCGTCAATAATCACATTGTTTTGAACGGCTTTTGTCTTGTGAGTGTTGAATAATGGCATGAACAAAATAATTCAAGTTGATTCGGAATTATGGAAGCTGCTACGAATGTTTAACAATAATGCTATGCACACAGTTATCATTAAATTAGGCAGATGCTATATCCTAAGAAACGGATTAACGATCGATTTATAAGCAAAATTTGCAGAATATGGCTGATGCCCATCGTTTGTTCTATTTAGCCTTTTTATATTAAATTAATTCACAATTTGGAGAATTTTCTAAAATAGTACAGATTTAATAGTAACATTTAATAGTATGTTTTGTTTGTTAAAATAATAATGCATGAAGAACTTATTTCACAATTACAATTATTTGAAAGTACATGGAATTTTGTTTTTCTTCTTGTTGACTATAATAATAATACAAATCCATTCATGAATTTATATTTCATTACAGGTCTACTACTTGTATTTACTTTCAATTGTTAAATGATAAATTTCACAATTTTTAAAGGATATATGAACCACACGGAACGGGTAAATACAAACACGGTGATTGATGTAGTCAAATAGAATAGCACATGGAAAGTACATCCGAAAGAGAAACTTGTCACAAAATGAGTCTTTTAAGAATTATTAAAAATATTTTTTTTTTATAAATATCACAATCTAGATTAACGCAGTACATATAATTAAATAGACATTTCCTGACCTTATAAACAGTGTGTCTACAAAATGTGTGTAAAGTAATTTTAATTTAAATAAAATTTAATTCGTTTAAAAGAAATATTATATACAAGGGATGAGTTAAACAAAATAATAGTGAGGGATTAATGTTTAAATGCATTTTGATTTTGGATGCTTTGCCTTGGTCATAACATACACTGTATACTAATTTACAGTAGCACATTTACTATTTAGTACATGCTACTGACACATTATGATTTGATTATTAATTTTACTGATTTAAGTTTTATACTTACCTTAAATTGTCTGAGGAGTCACTGTAAAAAATATATAAGTTTCATTATTATTTTATAGTATATTATGGTATATAAATAACACAATCTAAATTAACGCAGTACATATATTTCGCAAGTCGGAAATGGCAAAACATACTTTGGAAGCTTTTACAAAACATGACAATTTACCAGACGACTATGAAATGCAGTATTATGTAACTTATTAAACTTATAATAATAATAACTGACATAATAATATTAATTATTAAACGTCTATTATTTTAATATATTTACACAAACAAAACAAGAACAAAGATACAGATGTATATTAAACATTAATATTAACGAGATTCTGTTTTTTGTGACTGCATGTTTTTTCAAACATTCATTTTACAGAGAGCACTATTAGGATTAAAGTTATATTTTGTTTTTCTCAACCAAGTTTGTCTTGTTTGTTTGTATCATATTTGCGATTGATTCCGTTGGTGGCGCTCTATAGTTTTTAGAAATTACGAACTCTACAGATACCATATCTTTAACCACAACGTATCATAATAAGTTCAATCTTTTTATTATTTTGGCAATAGTGTGTCATAGGCTTGAAAAGGGGGTATTTAACAAGTTTTATAGTAACAATATTAAACAAAATATTGTGTTTGTTTGGACAAAATCTATTCATTAACTCAATTTGTAATTTATACAATTATTTCAAATACATAAATTAACAGAGAAAAAAGTTGTAGTATCATTTTTTAAAATATTTTTTGTTAAAATAATGATTCATTCATTTTTTCAATTATTACATTTGAAAGACTCAAATTAATACAGTTCAAATAAACTTAAATACACAATTTATTTTGACAATAGTGAGTCAGATAGACTGAAAACCATTTGATTTTCCTTTGATTTAATAAGTTTCAGTACCATTCAAACAATAATTTTCAAAGCTTAAATCTATTAAAATAACTTATTTTTTAATTTAAAAAAATATTCAAACTGATACAGTAGATTAATTCAATCATTTCCTTAGTGTAGTGTAAAGTAGTGTCTAAATGCAATCCTGATTTGTTATGCTTTGTCCTGACCATAATAATATTTTTAAAATTTACAATTCATTATAATAGTTGTATTTTATATTTTGTTTCACATTTTATTAAACAATAGACAATTTAAGTTTATACTTTATCCAACAGTTCACTGTAAAATAAAAGTATTTTAAGATTCATTAGTATGTTTAAATAAATAAATAATGTCTGTGAATAGTTCTGCATTGTTTAAACTACACCTACCTGATTTTATTTTCTAGATTTTTTATTGACAACCAGACTGCTTATGTATTGTAAATTTTTTTGTTTCACTTATTATATTTTAGTAATTTTAATCTTTATTTTTTTCTTGTTTTTGCAATAGTGAGTCATATAGGCTGATACCTTGATTTTTTTATGATTTAAAAATATAATAAATAAATAAATAATAATATATTTATTTTACAATTATTACAATTATTTAAAAGATTAAATGTTGATGTTGTTATTGCTTTGTGGTAACCATAATTGCAAGGCCATTCATTACTTGCAATTTTAAGTGTTCGGTAATAAATTTGACACTTTAAAAATTAAAGAGTCATATAGGCTGAAAGTTAAACCCTTGATTCCTATGATTTAAAAAGATAATTGTACATATTAATTTATGAATTTATTTTAAAATGATTACAACTATTTAAAAGATTAACATTAATAAAGTTACTTGAAATTCAATACACAATTCTTGAGGAGTAATGTCTAAAATCAATTTTGATTTTGTTATGATTTGTCTTGACCATTAATAATTATGCAAGTCCATAATTTTGCATTTCATTATAAAAATTAGAAATAAAACAGTTACATGCAATTCAATACACAATTCTTGAGGTGTAGGAAGTGTCTAAATGGAATTTCGATTTTGATATGCTTCTTCTTGACCAAAATATGCAAGTCCATTTATGAATTTCTATTTCATTACACTACTTGTATTTTCAATTGTTTTGTAATAAATGACACACTTTAGTTAACAATAGATAATAATAATACTCATTAGGTTGTGTACATAAATAATTTCTGAATAGTTCTGCATTGTTTAATTACCTGCTCTATTATTTATTGACAACTAGACTGCTATTTATTGTCTTTTTTTCTTTCACTATGTTAAAATCATTTGATTCTCTTATAATTTAAAAATGTATAGTAGCAATTAAAAAAAAATTGTTTTTATTTAGACAAAAATCTATATATTAATTCATTTTGTAATGTATACAGTCAATTATTCCAAATACCCAAAATAAAACAGTAAAAAGTTGTTGTATTATAACTTTTGTTTTTATATATTTTTTTAAAAATTATGAATTATGAATTTTTTTTTACAATTATAATTATTTGAAAGATTAATACAGTACATGCAATTCAATACACACTTCCTGAGTTATAGGAAGTGTCTAAATGAAATTTTGTTTTTATTATGCTTTGTTTTTTCTATAATTTGCAAATCAATTCATTCATTTATTTCATTATACTACTTTTACTTTCAATTGCTTGTAATAAATTTTGCATTTTTAATTTAGTAAACAATTAGACAATTAAAGTTTATACTTACTCAAGCCGTTCGCTGTAAAAAAAAAGTATTAAGATTCATTAGTAAATTTACATAAATAATGTTGAATATTAATGCATTGTTTAAATTACCAGCTCTGTTATTTATTGACAACCAGATTGCTATTTACTTTCATTGTTTTAACATATTATATTATAGTTAGTTTAAACTTGATTTTGTTATTACATTTGCAATAGCAAGTTAAAGGTCAAAAGCATTTTGATTATTTTATGTTTTAACAAGTTACAGTACCTGTACCTGTTTTGTATTACTATCGTGGACCTATACATTTTATAGGTACATGATACTATAGTACTGTATTAACTTATTTTACAATTTGGACAATTATCTAAAATATTCAAAAAGACAGTCAAAAGTTGTAAGATTGATTTTTCTATTTAAATAATGTGTAGGAAGTATGTGTAAATGCAATTTTAATTTTGTTATGCTTTGTGGTAACCATAATTGCAAGGCCATTCATTATACTACTTGCAATTTAAGTGTTCGGTAATAAATTTGACACTTTAAAAATTAAATAGTCATATAGGCTGAAAGTTAAACCCTTGATTTTCTATGATTTAAAAAGATATATTGTATGCTATTAATTTATTTTAAAATTATTACAATTCTTTAAAAGATTAACATTAATAAAGTTACTTGAAATTCAATACACAATTCTTGAGGTGTAATGTCTAAAATCAATTTTGATTTTGTTATGATTTGTCTTGACCATTAATAATTATTTTCATTTCATTATGAAATTAGAAATAAAACAGTTACATGAAATTCAATACACAATTCCTGAGCTGTAGGAAGTGCCTAAATGAAACTTTGATTTTGATATGCTTCGTCTTGACCAAAATATGCAAGTCCATTTATGCATTTCTATTTCATTATACTACTTGTACTTTCAATTGTTTTGTAATAAATGTCACACTTTAGTTCAATAGATTGGTTCAGGTTTATACTTACCCTCTTTTTTTTCTCTGTTCTCTGTAAAATAAGTATTAAGATTCATTAGTATGTTTAGATAAATAATGTTTGAATAGATTGCATTGTTTAACTACCTGCTCTATTATTTATTGACAACTAGACTGCAATTTATTGTCTTTTTTCTTTCACTATGCTAAAATCGTTTGATTCTCTTATAATTTAAAAATGTATAATAGCAATTTAAAAAAAAATGTTTTTATTTGGAAAAAAATCTATATATTAATTCACTTTGTAATGTATACTATTATTTCAAATACCCAAAATAAAACAGTTAAAAGTTGTAGTATAATTTTTGTTTGTATATATATTTTATTAAATAATAATTATGAATTTATTTTTACAATTACAGTTAACTGGGGCTTCACTAAACGTGTTTTTTGACAGTGTCGGAATACCGATTTGATTAAACACCTTTTTAATTTTGAAAACGTGAAACACTATATCGTCAATAATCACATTGTTTTGAACGGCTTTTGTCTTGTGAGTGTTGAATAATGGCATGAACAAAATAATTCATGTTTGATTTTATTTATTTCTTAGATTATTTAAAGTTCTGTTTATTTACAAAATGTATTAAACATTGTAATAAATTAGCATTGATTCTTAATATTTTTGCAATAGTGAATCAATTATTTAAAAACACTTGATTTTTATGATTTAAAAAGATAATATGAATTTATTTTACAATTATTTAAAAGATTCAATGAAATTTTGATTTTGATATACTTCAACTTGACCAAAATATGTCCATTTTCATGAATTTCTATTTCATTAATACTACTTGTACTTTCAATTGCTTTGTAATAAATGTCACACTACCTAGGATAAAAACCAGGGGGATGTTAGAGGGTGGGGAGTTCATTTGAGGTAGGCGTTTGTTTTGTAATATGGTAAGATTTCATAATAAAAATAAAATTCCCCTAGATATGAACAAGACAATAATTAATATAATCAAATACTGTAAACAATTTTATCAAAATGCTTGGTAAATTGTAGATATAGCAGTCAATGAATTCTAATACAAATAGAATTGTGTTTGTGTTATTATACAATATTGTATGTATAAATATATGTGGTGGGGTGTATTAGAAGGTGCAGATTTAAAATAATGTTTATTCAAATAAATGCGATAGGCTTAATTGGTATAATAAATACAGTTTTAGTTTAAATCTTGTAAACCTTCAGCAAACACCACACAATGACATTCAGCAAGATATTTTAACGTCTTGCAACATGGGCCAATATGGTTTATCTCAAATAGTGTGCGCGAAGCATCGTGGGAAGTATTTGGAAGCAAATTTTCTCGCGAAATCAAGCTATTTGTGATAAATGCATCCCGGGTCCCGGCGGCACACTTGCGGAGACCGTGCAACCTGTTAAAACCTGCCAGCAACTCAACAACTCCATTCGGCTGTCGGTGTTCATCCGATTTCAAACAAATCTATGATGGCCACCGTCAGTTAATTATTTTATATTATATTTAAAATATAAATATTGTTCTTGCTTATTTTTAACAATTGTTTACTTTATGTTATGCTTTGGTTTGTATTAGTTCATTCATTATAATGCACATTACATTATACTACTGTACTTTGAAGTGATATGTAATAAAATCTTTTCTGACACTGCATACAATATACATTTTGTAATTATTTCCAAAAACTAAGGTATTAATGCTGAACATTGTATTTAAAACAAGTTTTAGGAAAATGTGTTTAAAGAAAAATCTATAATATTAATTGATTTTACAATTTGGACAATTACTGTATTTGAAATATTAGAAAAGTTGTAGTAGACTAGGACTACCATTTTTGTAGTATACATATTATTTGTAGCTTAAATGATAATGTATAAACTTATTTAAATTTAAAAAAATTTAAAATATACAATAAAAATTATTTTTTAAAGTATCCAAATTAATACAGTAAAAAATTGCAAATGAAATTAAATAGGCCTACACTGAGGTGTAGGAAATATTTGCCACTTTGACCACACAGTAATTTGCTAGTATATTCATGAATTTATATTTCATAATGCTACTTGTACTCTCAAGAATATATTTCACATTTTTGTAAATAATTAGATAAAGTTTATGTTTTTTTTTTACAAAAAGGATTAATTCATTAGTATGTTTACATGAATAATGTCTGAATGAATAATGCATTGTTTCAATTACTTGCTCTATATAATTAACAACCATACTGCTAATTATAGTAATTTTAATCTTTATTTTTGTTATTATTTTGCAATAGCAGGTCATTTCGTCTAAAATCTCTTGATCTCTGATAAAAAGTTATGATTAACAGTATAATAATATTTATTTTGATTCTGAATATTATAACAATATATATATATATAAACAAAGATCTATTATATTAACTTATTTTGTAATTTAGACAATAATTTAAAATAACTAAATAAATAGAGTAAAAAGTTGTATCCTTTTGGGGTAAATAAATATTTTTGTAATAATAACTTATGAATTTATTTTACAACTATTTGAAAGATTCAAATTAATACAGTACATGACATTCAATACACACTTTCTGGGGTGTAGAATGTGTCTAAATGCAATTTGGATTGTTTTGCTTCAATAAGTGGATAAAGTCCCTTCAATTTACATTTAATTATAATAGATTTCAATCTTGTTGTAATAAATTTCACAGGTGTAGGAAGTGTCTAAAGGAAACAGTAAAAGTAATAATATTGAAGTTATTTATCATTCAATTTATATTTCATCATACTGCTTTACATTGAACTTTTAAATAATACATATAATATAGTAAACTTATTTTACAATTTGGACAATTAGTTAAAAGATCCCAAAATACAGTAAGATTTATTTTTTTTTGTAAATAAATATTTTTTAATAATTTTGTTATTGTTTAATTATTAATCTATGAACTTATTTTACAATTAGTACAATTATTTGAAAGATTTAATATAATACAGAACATGAAATTTCACCCACAATTCCTGGGGTGCATGAAGTACGTGTAAATGCAATTTTGATTTTGTTATGCTTTGTTCATGGACTTTGTGGTAACCATAAAAGGCCTTTAATTATTACTTGCAATTTTAAGTGTTACATAATAAATTTCACACTTTATCTAATCATAATTATATTAAGGTGATACTCTCGCTGTCTGTAAAGAAGTATTTATATTCATTAGTATGTTTACATAAATAATGTATGAATAGTTTTGCATTGTTTTCATTACCTGCTCTATTATCTATTGACAATCAGACTGCTATGTATTGCATGTTTTATTTTACTAAATTTTTGTAACAGCAAGTTTAATAAAGAGAATAAAAAAAAGTTAAAAGAGTTTTAGTATAAAATCTTTACAAATATTTTGTTTGTTTAGACAAATATTAGGCCTAAAATATCGTAACACAGTAAAATGCTGTAAAATCATTTCTTTGTAAATATATTTTGCTTAAATAATAACAATCTATGAAGGTATTTTACAATTATAATTATTTGATAGATTTAAATTATTAATACCGTATAAATGAAATTTTGTTCATGCTTTGTGCTAATCATAATTGGCCATTCATTGTGCTAAGTGTAATCATGGAGAAATAAGTTAGGAAGGAGTAACATCGAGAATACATCAAACGAATAGGCCACCCCGCCGCTAATTGGATTATCTGACTGTTACGTAACATTTAATTGCCGTTGATCTGTCGCTTGTTAGATTTGAGCATGCGCATATCCATTGCTTTCATGTGACGCGTCATCAAGCGAGACTCGTTGTTGATGCTGATCTACACACGCGGCGACCATACACACAGCAGAAGAATAATTATACCACACTCGATACATTTTATTTACGCGTTTTATTTATCATTATGGATTTTTATGAATTGGAGGACGAATTGGAACCCGGAATTCTCGAGGAATTGAAGTTTGCCAGCGAACATGAAGACCTGGAAAATGGTATGCTAGGTTAAAACTAGGCATTGCATTTAAGTTTAGTAGCTAGGCCTAGGCCTAGTTACCTGAACCTCTTCTCTTTTAAAGAGGCCTCGTCTGCCCCGGCCCACTCTAGGCTGTCTACACGACCGGGTTGATTGTAACAACGATAATTCTGAATTCGTTCGTCCTCTCTAGGCTAGGTAGTATTTTTGTAGTTTTTCTTTCTGTACGCCAAAAATTAGCCGCCCGATTTATTGATAGGTCTAGCTAGGCTAGGCCCTATAATCTATCCATCCATGGATTTCCCCCTATAGGAGGCCTAGGCCTAATATATCATTAATTTTATTGCACAATCATCAATAATGCATCATTCATATTATTATATTAATTATGAAGGCACGATTATCATCTGATGCAACCAACTCATCTATGACCTTGTCAAGACCTCAAACCATTAGTATTAGTATTAGTCTGTATTTTTTAGATAAATTATTATTTTTCATTCTTATAGGACAACATGAGTTAATTTTCAATTTTATTATGCTATTTAGGTATGGATGTTAGTGTAGGCCTACATCCAACTACTATTACCGCAACCCATCAGAAGAAGGAAGTGTCAACAAACCCAGCCAAAAACCAATCAAGGAAAAAGAGTAAGGATTTTGAACGAATGATAACATTTTATTTTGAACATTTCATCTTTACTATATTAAATGCATTCTCATCATTTATTAAAACTGTTGTATGCTCAATAATCTTTCTTTTCTGTATTTTCAGGCATCAGCCGACCCTCCAATAAGTTTAGTGAAGATGAAGCTGTCAGCAGGGTTAATGAATACGTTGATGCTGCTTTTACCATGTTAGCGAACGATCCAGTATACAGCAATGACTTGTATCCAATAGCTCGTCAAGTGAAAAAATTGGCAAATGATCTGCAGAAGCACTCAAATACAGTCATTATAAAAACATTTTGGGAAGACAGTACAAAATTACTTTGGAAGGTAATAACATCAGGAAACACAAAGAAAATGAAACCAGAAGCTGATGAGATGATGTGCCGGGCATTTCACCAACACATGTGTACAAGTTTGGGAAGGTGGGTCACCCTGTTAAAGGAGCTAAATGTCAACTCTGATGGGCAGCATGTAAAAACACTGAACCTATTTTTGCAACGTACAATGTTAAGGTTAATTCTAAATGATAAGCATAAAATAGATTTGCCACATGAGGAAACGGTAACTGACATCCCACAGTTGGATGTTCACACAGAAAAGATAATTCGGTACGTTGCCGGTTATGTGCCTTATGCGCTTGTGAAAAGATTTCGAAAGGGTAAAAGTAGTACTGCCAGAGCCTACTGTGATGTGCTCACTAAGTGGCAAGTGTGTAGTACCAACGTAACCCATTCCTTCTACGACTATTCCAAAGAATGGATCGACAAACAAAATAGATCAGGTTTGTTTGTTGTTGATGACGATGTATATCTGTTTTTTAGAAGCGTTGAAATAGAAACAAGGCAGCATTTAGCTACAAATAAACTTAATACGATGTTAAATAGTAACTATCTGGCTGATTTGTATGACCGTATTATCAATAAGGAGAATGTTCAAACTTTCTGGTGCAGAATAACCAGAGATACACTAGGTGACAATGCTTCTGCTCAATTATTACAAATTGTAGTTAGATACTGGTTGAAAATCAGAGCTAATGCATTCCTCAAGGTATACTTGAATTTAAAGAAGGAAAGCGGCAAAGTTTCAAAAAAGGGTGAAAAATCTCTCAGAAAAGAATTGTTGTAATATATACTATTTTGTATTTTGTGTGTGTGATGAAATAAATAACGACAATAGCTAACTTAAATCTCAATTGTATTTTGGTTGGTTCTGAAAAGAACCGTTTGGTTTGAAAAAGTTTGCTGATCATAAATATCATTTATGCATTTGGTGTCTTCTTCCTTTGAAGAGGTGAGTCATCAATAGTTTGGTCAACAATTTGGCTGCGGCAGTTGCCTCTCCTGGATGCCTTGGAACAGTTCGCAGCTACATACAGTGCATGCATATTGTGGCCAAACTGCATTGATGTTGGGTTTGTGTTACTTCCACCACATCCTCTCTGTTTACTGAAGTACTGTTCCAACGGATCTTGATTATACTTCGCACTTAGAACACACTCTACCCCTGGCAGGTCCAGTAGTTTTTTAGTCAACTCTACAAACGAATTAACTGTTGATGGCAAAGAATAAAAATTAATATACTTATTATTAATTCATTTTTAATATACTTTGTCACTCTTGTGATGTCAGAACTTTTGATTAATTATTAAACAAAGTCAGCTGTAAAAAAAAAACGAAATGTACTTGCTTGTTATCTCAAGTCCATCAAGTGTTGCGGTGCTTAATAACATCCTCTTTTTTACACTCTTCTCTACATCTTCAAGCGCATTCACCTCGTCTTGCCATTCTTTAAAGAAACCCAGGAAGTCATCTTGCAACCACTTAAAAACATCAGAACAAAAAATAGTGGCAATTATTCCTTCGATTAATACAAAAATTATAGATATTTCTCAATGTATATCCAAATGCTAATTGAAATTGAACAAAAACAATAATAAGCCCAATCATTTCCCATGTTCAATTTTTTTTAAATTTTCTATTTAAAAAAAATGTACCTTAAAACGCCAGTCATCTTTTGTCCTGTATGGCTCCATAGCTGGTTTTCTGGATCGTTTGCCTTGGAAAAAACTAGAGACATTAAGGCAATCAAAAAATTGGTCTACCATTCTAACAAATTTGATAGTGGATGTCATGTCATGTCGATCCATAATCTCCATTGCATTTGCTGTCGAATTGCTTAACACCTGAAAATATGAAGAAAATAAAAAACATTCATGAAAAATTAAATTACAGAATTGTTTGCAAAAGAACAAGGGCTGAACACAAAACTTGCAAGTAATTACCTGTGCAGCCAAGTATACCCGCATTCTCAATGATGGAGTAAGGTGGAGGTGTTCATGCGTCAACTTGTGGAGCATCCTCAGCCCTGGACATGTGTTCTGCAATTTCACATCCCATTCATAGGTGTCAAGAAAATGACTCCACTTGATGTCTTGTTTGTTATACTTTAAATGAAGAACATTTTTAGATTTAGAAATAAGTAAATATCATTTTCAACATGCTATAATGAAATTGGTATTTTCAATGTGGTGTATGATCATACAGTACTTACATGAAGATTCCGTGTCTTGTTATTGTAGCCAGAGTTCTCTACATTGTTTCGAAGCGTCTTTATTAGATGCGGCACATCACTGTAGAAAAAAACACTGCGATCTGGGTCTCCCTGATGCGATGTCTTGAAGACAATGGATGAAGTGGTAGATGATGGTGAATGCAGTCTGTAAAACTTCCTGTTCGGAGTGGCACCATCAGAAACCATCGCATGAACTACAAACCCAGCTACTTCGATCATCTCAACAGCTTCCCACATTGCCATGAACAGATCACAACTAGAAGCTCCAGTTGTTGGATAGTAGGCAATTGGAACATGCAGGTTAGAAAACAAACCCCGGATCATCAACACCAGAACATGTGAGGCAACTGGGATTTCTTCTTCACCTCGACATCGCCGCTCAAATGAATGCATCTCATTGGCTAAGCTGCCTACATCTGTTGATCCAACAACTTTGCCAGAGCTTTGTGAAAAAACCAATCCTGATTTTATCTTCATTTCATCAAATAATAGCACAACATGTTTTTGCAATTCATTACCTTCTTCATATAATTTGAGGTCTGTTACAACTCTACTTAACATCTCATGGCAAAAACCAGTTGTCACACCAGCAAAGTGGCTGTAGGGTTGGAGTGTGTTTGGATGAGGCAGCGTCATGAATCCACTTTCGCGAATTAAATTATAAGCTGACGGAGACTTGCTTTGGATAGCAATGCACCAACGTAAAATTGCCGGGTGCCAACGCATCTGCTTTCCCTTGCCCATAGATGCCAGTTGCTGCTCCCACAAAAGCTTTGCTGACGGATATTTACATAATAAACTCTCAATTTCAGGTTTTCCCATTTCCATTGTGTCTTCCATTAAGTGAGCTGCATTTTCAGAAATTAATTTGCTTTCTAGCATGTACATCTTGGAAACTTTATTCTCAAGGGAACCACTCTTTCTTTTCAACCGTCTGTAATTACATTGTAATGTTGCTGCTTTGTTCTGCAGTTGAGAATTTGATAAATACTTGTTGGCTACCGTCAGTGAAGACTTTTCCTTGCAGGAAGCACTTCGCATTGATGATAAATCCCCACGATAAATTCGGCAAACTGCGCACCGCTTCAGATCCTCAGCAATTAGCAATTCACAGTCATTATGTCTAATGGTGTTGCATAAATAGACATCTTTTGGTGTTATCCTTATAGGAATCTGCCCTTCTGGTCCTTTTCGTCTCTCTATCAAATCTAAATAATCTTCATTGCCTGCACAGATTTTAGCACTCCTCAATATATCACACAGCTTGGTGAACTGATGTAATGGTAATTTTTTGTTAAAGACTTCTCCTAGAATAGGCTGTGCTTGCAATACAACACCAGCAATGACAACTCCCCATGTCGAATCACTGTTGACTGTTAACTTGATGACAGCATCACCAGTTGGTGAAAGTCTAATTATTAGTAATTCATCTTCATGTGGAAACAAAGAGACAAGGCTACATTTTTCTGCTTCCTTTCTGTAATCGTGAAGATTGGTAGGAATCTCCCCATCAGTCATACAAGACGCACATTGAGAATCATTGAATTTTGCAATTACAATATTGCACACTTTACTGCGGTCCTTGCTGTGGCCTTTCTTCCACCTTTTCAGTTTTTGCACACAGGAATAACAAATAAATGGTGGGTGGATTTCTGGATCATCATTATCAATATCTAAGCAAAAACATGACTTGATTACAGACTTGAACGCGTCCTTTGTATAAGGTGAACGATCTGAAGGAATCGCCCTGGAAATTCCACAAAGTCGACAAGTAGGTTTCAAACAAACACTGTGTCCTGTCATCGTTCTCTGAAAACAAGAGCAATTTAATTTAAATGGCGAATGATGACCTAGAGTTGTTGTCCTAGTAGTAGTACTATCTAGGCTAGCTAACTAAAAATAAATACCTGCTTTTTTTTATTGTTAATGTTATTGAACATAGTCTAATTAGGCCGGCCCTAGATAGTAGTATTGGTATTTTTGGCATAACCCTAGGTGGTAGATTAACATTACCTCTATGATAAATAGTACATAGAACAATAGGTAGGTCTAGCCTAGTAGGACTAGACCCTAGCTAGGAGTCGAGTACTTTAGTCCTAGCCTAGCTAGTAGTAGTAGTAGGCCTACGAAAGTAATTATTTTATGGCTAATGTTAGTTATTATTTATTGGTTTAAAATTTAAATCTAAGACCTAGCCTAAATTAAACATCGAAACAATAACTGCCCTAGACCTAGGCCTAAGTAATACAACGACCGGTGGACCAAAATAACTACGACCGGTGGAACTAACTCCGGCTATTCGGTTCGGCGGTCGGACAGATTCGATGCTTTTCAATTCGTTGTATGTCAGCCGGACACCATCGGAAACTGTCATGCAAGGCATCAAATGAAAGCTACAGCTTTCCTTTATTCATATAACTAAAACTTAAAACTCCAGTACAAAGGGAAACTATTAAAATACGTGTTTGTTTCGTTGTTATATTCAAAATAATGGAATACTTACAATTGAAGAAACAAGTAGTTATTTTTGGTTGATTTTAATGATTTAATGACTGGTACGTTCGCAAAAAAATTCGGAATCCGAATACATAAAACACGCATGTGAATCCTTGTTGACAATTAACTGCGCATATGCAATGTGTTTTTTGTTCGTATTTATGTACTCCACTGTTAGTTAGACAGGGTATAGGGGTTGCTACTTAGCGGCGAGGAGCCTTGTGTGTAAGGAGATCGAACCGAGATAACGCGGCGGGCGGTCGCAGTGCAATTTAATAGGAGTCATTTGACCATGTAATGTGCTTAATTGGATTAAAATCCATGCATTACATCGATGTTACTCCTTCCTAACTTATTTCTCCATGGTGTAATACATTTCACACTTTATCCATGGAGTAATAATTACTCCATGCTTTATCTAACAATTAGATATTAAGCTGATACTTACGCATCCAGTCTTCTCTGTTGTCTGTAAAGAAGTATTAATATTCATTAGTGTGTTTACATAAATAATGTATGAATAGTTTTGCATTGTTTTCATTACCTGCTCTATTATCTATTGACAATCACATTGCTATGTATTGCATTTGTTTTAAATTTTTGTAATAGCAAGTTTAATCTTGATTTCTTATTTTTTCAATAGTGAGTCATATATAGGCTTAACATTTGATATTCTCTTACGATTTAAAAAAGTTTTAGTAATAAATCTATAAACTATTTTGTTTGTTCTTGAAACTATTAGGTCTATATTAACTTTTTTGTAATCTAGAAAATTGTTTAAAATATGGTAACACAGTAAAATTGTGTAAAATCATTTGTTTGTAAATATTTTCTGTTTAAACAATCACTATCATGATTCATTGTTTCAAAATGTATTTGATCATCATCATGATGATATCTGATGATGATCAAATAAAGATCAAAATGTTGAATCATGGCTTGCCTCTCGTTATTTGGAGTTAGTTTTATAAAAATCTACAAATTTATTTTACAATTTAAATTTTACTCATTATTTTAACCAAGCAAGTTTAATTGTGATTTTACAATAGGCCTATATTATCTATTTTTGTAATCTAGAAAATTGTTTAAAATATCGTAATTAATACAGTAAAATGATGTACAACATTTTTTTTACCGATGTGTAGGTAGGAAGTGTCTATATTAAATTTTTCATTTTGTTATGCTTTGTCTAGCCCCATTTTGTAATTTACACAACTACAGTAATTTAAATACCCAAAATAACACAGTAACAAAGTTGTACTATAATTTGTAAAAATTTTTTTGTTGAAATAATAATTATGAATTTAGTGTTACAATTATTAAAATTATTTGAAAGATTAATACAGTACATAAAATTCAATACACAATTCCTGAGGTGTAGGAAATGTCTAAATGCAATTTTGATTTTGGTATGCTTTGTTTTAATTTAACCAGGGAACAGTGAAAATACAATTTAATTTCACTCTTTTAACAATAATTTGCAAGAATTTTGATTTGTAAATGCTTTGTCTTGGTATGCAAGTTTATTAAAAATCTTATTATACTATATACAGTACCATATTTACTATTAAATGGTACTGGTATATTATTATTTTACTTATTAACCTTTGACATTGTCAGAGGTGCCTCTATAAAAAAGATATAAGCTTCATTAGTATAACACAAATAATTTCTGCCAGAATAGTCTATATTGCTATTAGTGTTTTTTTTTTTAAATTTCTTGCTATTTTGTTTATTGACAATTAGGCATTGTCTCTAAATTATCATCTTACTATTTAAATGTTTGATATTATTTTCTTAGATGAATTATGTTCTGTTAATTTCTAAAATGTATTATAAATTGTGATAAATATTAACATTGGTTCTTATTATTTTTGCAATAGTGTCATTAGTCAAAAACTCTTGATTTTTTATGATTTAAAAAGAAAATATTAAATAATAAATTATTGAATTTATTTTACAATTATTTAAAGATTCAAATTAATAAAGTTATATGAAATTCAATACACAATTCTTGAGGTATAGTAAGTGTCTAAAATCAATTTTGATATGCTTGTGTTTATCATAATATGCAATTCAATTCATCAATTTATTCATTACTACTTGTACTTTCATTTTTCGGTAAAAAAAGTATTAAAGATTCATTAGTTTGTTTACATAAATAATGTCTGAATAGTTTCTGCATTGTTTAGATATCTGCTCTATTATTTATTGTCAATCAGACGGTTTGTGTATTGTTATTTTCTTCTCTTACTCATTATATAATTATTACTGTTCGCAATATGAAAAAAAAAGTCCTTATGATGACATCACACACATACCAGCATCCCATTGTCTGATTTTGACTAAATGCAATTTTACCGTACTTTTAGCAAACAGAAGTTAGGATACCGTATCTTTAACCACAACGTATCATAATAAGTTCAATCTTTTTATTATTTTGGCAATAGTGTGTCATAGGCTGAAAAGGGGGTATTTAACAAGTTTTATAGTAACAATATATTGTGTTTGATTAGACAAAATCTATTCATTAACTCAATTTTTAATTTATACAATTATTTCAAATACATAAATTAACAGAGAAAAAAGTTGTAGTATCATTTTTTAAAAATATTTTTTGTTAAAATAATGATTCATTCATTAGTATTCAAATATTACATTTGAAAGACTCAAATTAATACAGTTCACATAAACTTAAATACACAATTTATTTTGACAATAGTGAGCCAGATAGACTGAAAACCCCTTGATTTTTCTTTGATTTAATAAGTTTCAGTACCATTCAAACAATAATTTTCAAGCATAAATCTATTAAAATAACTTATTTTTTTAATTTAAAAAAATATATTCAAACTGATACAGTAGATTAATTCAATACACATTTCCTTAGTGTAGTGTAAAGTAGTGTCTAAATGCAATCCTGATTTGTTATGCTTTGTCCTGACCATAATAATAGTTTATAAAATATACAATTCATTATAATAGTTGTATTTTCTATTTTGTTTCACATTTTAAGTTTATACTTTACTCTAATAACAGTTCACTGTAAAATAAAAGTATTTTAAGATGCATTAGTACCGTATGTTTAAATAAATAATGCCTGTGAATAGCTCTGCATTGTTTAAACTACCGGATCTGTTATTTATTGACAACCAGACTGCTTATGTATTGTCAATTTTTTTGTTTCACTTATTATATTTTAGTAAATTTAATCTTTATTTCATGTTTTTGCAATAGTGAGTCCTATAGTCTGAAACCTTTGATTTTTTAATGATGTTAAAATATAATAAAGAATAATAATTAATGAATTTATTTTACAATGATTACAATTATTTAAAAGATTAAATTTTGATTTTGTTGTGCTTTGTGGTAACCAAGGCCATTCATTATTATACCACTTGCAATTTTAAGTGTTAGGTAATAAATTTAACACTAATTTTATCTAACAATTAAATATTAAGGTAATACTGTAGCTGTACTCTGAAGTAATAATACTCATTGTGTTGTTTACATAAATAATGTCTGAATAGTTTTTCATAATTTTTTTAAAATAATAATTATGAATTTATTTTTACTTATTTGAAAGATTAATACAGTACATGCAATTCAATACACATTTCCTGAGTTATACTAGGAAGTGTCTAAATGAAATTTTATTTTATTAAATGCTTTGTTTTAACTATAATTTGCAAGTCGATTCATTCATTTATTTCATTATACAACTTTTACTTTCAATTGCTTTGTAATACATTTTGCACTTTAAATTTAACAAACAATTTAATAATTTAAGTTTATACTTATTCTAGCTGTTCGCTGTAAAAAAAGTATTAAGATTCATTATTTATTTTAAAATTATTACAATTATTTAAAAAGATTGAATTTTGATTTTTTATTGCTTTGTGGTAACCATAATTGCAAAGCCATTCATACTATTACTTGCAATTCTAAGTGTTAGGTAATAAATTTGACACTTTAACAATTAAATAGTCATATAGGCTGAAAGTGAAACCCTTGATTTTCTATGATTTAAAAAGATAATCATACGTACTTATTAATTTATGAATTTATTTTAAAATTATTACACTTATTTAAATGATTAACATTAATAAAGTTACTTGAAATTCAATACACAATTCTTGAGGTGTAATGTCTTAAATCAATTTTATTTTGTTCTCATTTGTCTTGACCAATAATAATTATGCAAATACATTAATTTTACATTTCATCATAAAATTAGAAATAAAACAGTTACATGAAATTCAATGCACAATTCTTGAGGTGTAGGAAGTGCCTAAATGAAATTTTGATATGCTTCAACTTGACCAAAATATGCAAGTCCATTTATGCATTTCTATTTCATTAAACTACTTGTACTTTCAATTGTTTTGTAATAAATGTCACACTTTAGTTAACAATAGATAGTTCAAGTTTATACTTACTCTCTTTCTCTTTAGATTCATTAGTATGTTTAAATAAATAATGTCTGAATAGTTCTGCATTGATAATTACCTGCTCTATTATTTATTGACAGCTGGACTGCAGTATTTAGTGTCTTTTTTTCTTTCACTATACTAAAATCGTTTGATTCTCTTATAATTTAAAAATGTATAATAGCAATTTAAAAAAAAAAAATTGTTTTTATTTGGACAAAAATCTATATATTTAATTCATTTTGTAATGTTTACAGTCAATTATTTCAAATACCCAAAATAAAACAGTAAAAAGTTGTAGTATAATTTTTTTTTGTATATATTTTTTTAAAAATAATAATTATGAACTAGAATTTAATTCGTCACTTTGACGAATTATAGGTGATCATTTTACTGAAATTATTTTTTTTTAAACATGCACGTACGTTAACATACGATCGGAAAATGTTGATGTATGCCATCCTATTATATACGCTTATAGTGCTGAGTTGTGCCTATATGCCATATGTACAGTATATACTGTATATCTATATACAGTGTAGCATAGGTGAAATTACGGGACACACATGTTCTAATTTTTTGGCATGATCACGTTATCAAACTAAACGTTAAGATGACAATTTCGAAAGATAATTAATTGAGCAAAAAAATATAAGATTTGGAAAAAAATTTGGCACGTAGAAGCGCTGTGCGCGCTCTTTGAAATGTGTATAACTTTGACGAAAAATATGAAAAAACTACTTTTTCACTTCAACTGGCCATATGTTAACGTCACAACATCCGATAGGCTTAATTTTTATATGAATTAATATCTACATTTCATCAGCTTTCATAATAAATTATAATCATCAAGGTAACCTTCAATTCTGAAGAGCTGTAAGATATTCAAATTTACTGCGAAGGTGAAATTACACGGCCTACGTTATTCAAGTTTTTACGCGTGATGACGTCAATAAAATGAAAATAGTGTCAACTCATGATAAAGATAATTAATTAAGCAAGCACATACTGAAATTTGTGCGAAATTCGAGCACACATAACCAAGATGCGCTCTGTTGAATGTGATAATCTACACAAAAAGATAACAAATCCTAATATTTAAATTCAAGTGGCCATTTGATGACGTCAAAACATTTTGTACGTCAAATGTGTACATGAATTCATATCTACAACTCAATGGCTTCCAGAATAAGTTAAAAAAATCGGGGGTCATCTTGCATTCTGAAGAATTATTTTCATTTTAAAAAGACCTATTTTTCACCATTTTCAGAACTTTTGTAAAATTAATGTGCGCATTTTGTCATTTTTAACGTGCTCGTATAGCGTTATTTTAAGTCGGAACTGACTCAAATTTGGTGAATGTACTAAGGATGGTGAGTAGAATGAGATTTGTAAAAAAAATTCATATTTTTTAAGCTTTTTAAGTATCGCGCGCGCAAAATTTTTTTTTGCGCAGTAATTTTTGGAAACACGCAAATGGCCTAATTCATGCTCTAAATTGATCAAAACCTAATTTTGCGCGTTTTAAATTTTTAGCGCGCGATTTCACATGCATGACCTTGAAACGCGCAACTTTTTATTTGCTAATATTTTTACCCTTGATCTGAGGTTTACGTGTAGTGAATTTCATTAATATGTGATAATGAATTTTGGAGATATGATTGATAATGTGATTTCGCAAAATGGCGTATAAATGTCGTCACGGATGAGTGATCACGCTGGAAAGCTTATTAGGATTAAGTTATATTATTTGAAAGATATTCTGAAATTTTTGTAATCATTGACATTAAACTTTTTGAGATAATTGTTACACAAAATAGTGTACAGAAACAATAAAAAGAAAAACTAGAATTTAATTCGTCACTTTGACAAATTATAGGTGATCATTTTTATCATTTTACTGAAATTAATTTTTTTTAAACATGCACGTACGTTAACATACGATCGGAAAATGTTGATGTATGCCATCCTATTATATGCTTATAGTGCTAAGTTGTGCCTATATGCCATATACAATATGTACAGTATATACTGTATATCTATATACAGTGTAGCATAGGTGAAATTACGGGACACACATGTTCAAATTTTTTGGCATGATGACGTTATCAAACTAAACTTTAAGATGAAAATTTCGAAAGATAATTAATTGAGCAAAAAAATATAAGATTTGGAAAAAAAATTGGCACGTAGAAGCGCTGTGCGCACTCTTTGAATTGTGTATAACTTTGACGAAAAATATGAAAAAAACTACTTTTTCACTTCAACTGGCCATATGTTAACGTCACAACATCCGATAGGCTTAATTTTTATATGAATTAATATCTACATTTCATCAGCTTTCATAATAAATTATAATCATCAAGGTAACCTTCAATTCTGAAGAGCTGTAAGATATTCAAATTTACTGCGAAGGTGAAATTACACGGCCTACGTTATTCAAGTTTTTACGCGTGATGACGTCATTAAAATGAAGATAGTGTCAACTCATGATAAAGATAATTAATTAAGCAAGCACATACTGAAAGTTGTGCGAAATTCGAGCACACATAACCAAGATGCGCTCTGTTGAATGTGATAATCTACACAAAAAGATAACAAATGCTAATTTTTAAATTCAAGTGGCCATTTGATGACGTCAAAACATTTTGTACGTAAAATGTGTACATGAATTCATATCTACAACTCAATTGCTTCCAGAATAAGTTAAAAAAATCGGGGGTCATCTTGCATTCTGAAGAATTATTTTCATTTTAAAAAAGACCTATTTTTCACCATTTTCAGAACTTTTGTAAAATTAATGTGCGCATTTTGTCATTTTTAACGTGCTCGTATAGCGTTATTTTAAGTCGGAACTGACTCAAATTTGGTGAATGTACTAAGGATGGTGAGTAGAATGAGATTTGTAAAAAAAATTCATATTTTTTATATAAAACGCATTTTTGCGCAGTAATTTTTTGAAACACGCAAATGGCCTAATTCATGCTCTAAATTGATCAAAACTTAATTTTGAGCGTTTTAAATTTTTAACGCGTGCGTTTTTATTTGCTAATATTTTACCCTTGATCTGAAGTTTACGTGTAGTGAATTTCATTAATATGTGATAATGAATTATAGAGATATGATTGATAATGTGATTTCGCAAAATGGCGTATAAATGTCGTCACGGATGAGTGATCACGCTGGAAAGCTTATTAGGATTAAGTTATATTATTTGAAAGATATTCTGAAATTTTTGTAATCATTGACATTCAAAAAAAAAAAAATTAAAAAGAAAAAAAATAAAAAATAATAAAGATTTTATACAATAACAATAGGTGATCATTTTATTCTAAATGATCACCTAAAAATAAAAAAAATAATAATAAAGATTTTATACAATAACAATAGGTGATCATTTTATTCTAAATGATCACCTAATTAATACAGTACATGCAATTCAATACACACTTCCTGAGGTGTAGGAATTTTTCTAAATAAAATTTTGTTTTTATTAAAAATGCTTTGTTTTAACTATAATTTGCAAGTCGATTAATTCATTTATTACACAACATTTATTATACACAATTCTTGAAGTAGGAAGTCTAAATTTGTATTTGGTTATGCTTTGACAATAACAACATTAAGTCCATTTATGAATTTATATTTCATTATAATACTACTTGTACTTTCAATTTCTTTCAAATAAGTATTATATTTTTAGTAAGCAATTAAGCTTATACTCACTATGTTTACATAATTATATTTCATTATAATACTACTTGTTGTACTCTTGATTTTTATGATTTAAAAAGATAATATTAAATAATTTATGAATTTATTTTACAATTGGGATGATGCCTAGTCTAGGCTTAGTTTTTAGATATCAAGGTACTAGCTAGGGCTTATAGGCCTATTATTGCTGACTAGGCTAGGCTTACCTAGCCTCTAGGCCCAGGGTAGCTACTAGGAGGCCCTCATTAGACTAGAGTAGGTTAATTAGGCCTACTGCTGTACTGTATCTATAAGCTAGCCTGTAGTGTAGGCCTAGGCCTAACCTAGATATACAAAATGAATATAAAATAAAAATATAAATAAACTTTTAATTGTATGTGTATTCTTTGAAACATTTACAATCCTCGATTATTTATATTATTCAAATGTAATAAAACATTAAAATAAACATCAAATTACAACCGGCCAAAAATGCTAGGTCCTACCACCACCACCACCAGCAGGGAGACGTCCTGGTAGGCTGGGAGATCGACCGGGGGTGGTGGGTGTGTCGAATCGAAAGCAGAGAGAGTTTGTATAAAACGAAGGCTAGAGGGCGTACTCCAGACTGAAAAGTGATTTATAGAAGTGGGACGTCGACAATCTGTTGAAAATTGGGAGATTGTTGAATATCGTCTCATCACAAGCCTGGGAGATAGAAGGTTAGGCCCGATACAAATTCACCATCACTTAATAAAGGAGAGTACTGTATCTCTCTTTGTATTCACCATCACGGGCAATGCTTTTTTTTTTACTTTGATGATGAGGACAATTTAGGTGGTGGGGTTAACTGTAACTTCTCTAAACGTGTCTTTTGACAGTGTCGGAATACCGATTTGATTAAACACCTTTTAATTTTGAAAAGGTGAAACACTATATCGGCTTTTGTCTTGTGAGTGTTGAATAATGGCATGAACAAAATAATTCAAGTTGATTCGAAATTATGGAAGCTGTTACGAATGTTTAACAATATTAGGCTATATGCACACAGTTATCATTAAATGAAGGAGATGCTATATTCCAAGAAACGGGTTAACGATCAATTTATAAGCAAAATTTACAGAATATGACTGATGCCTATCGTTCGTTCTATTTAGCCTTTTTATATTAAATTAATCCACAATTTGGAGAATTTTTTAAAATAGTACAGACAGTAACATTTAATAGTATGTTTTGTTTGTTAAAATAATAATGCATGAAGAACTTATTTCACAATTACAATTATTTGAAAGTACATGGAATTTTGTTTTTCTTCGTGTTGACTATAATAATAATACAAATCCATTCATAAATTTATATTTCATTACAGGTTTACTACTTGTATTTACTTTCAATTGTTAAATGATAAATTTCACAATTTTTAAAGGATATATGAACCACAGGACAGTGTAGGACTAATACCTATCGTTCACACGGAACGAGTAAATACAAACACGTACACGGTGATTGATGTAGTCAAATAGAATAGCACATGGAAAGTACATCCGAAAGAGAAACTTGTCACAAAATGAGTGACAAAATAGTTTTTTTTGTATATAAATATCAAAATCTAAATTAAATCTATAATTCAATAGACATTCCTGACCTATAAACAGTGTGTCTACAAAATGTGTGTTTCAAGTCATTTTAATTTAAACACAATTTAAATCGTTTAAAAGAAATATTTGGATTTGTTGTCTTGGTCATAACATGCAAGTTTATTGTATTTACTTTTCTGAGGTGTCTCTGTAAACCAGGTATAAGCTTCATTAGTATGTTTAACACAAATAATTCTGAATAGTTTAAATTAGTGATTTATTTACGTAAATTTCTTATTTATTATTTTGTTGAAAATTAGGCATTGTCTGTGAATTATCATCATACTATTATAATTATGTGATATGCTTGATTTTATTTATTTTTTAAATTATTTAAGTTCTGTTTATTTACAAAATGTATTAAACATTGTAATAAATTAGCATTGATTCTGAATATTTTTGCAATAGTGAATCAATTAGTCAAAACCCTTGATTTTTATGATTTAAAAAGATAATATGAATTTATTTTACAATTATTTAAAAGATTCAATGAAATTTTGATTTTGATATGCTTCAACTTGACCAAAATATGTCCATTTTCATGAATTTCTATTTCATTAATACTACTTGTACTTTCAATTGCTTTGTAATAAATGTCACACTTATATTGACTTCAGGTAACCACCTACACACTCACATGGTCAGATTTTGGTACCTAGGATAAAAACCAGGGGGATGTTAGAGGGTGGGGAGTTAATTCGAGGGAGGCATTTGTTTTGTAAGATTTCATAATAAAATAAATTCCCCTAGATATGAACCAATACAACACTGTAATTAATATAATCAAGTGATATATACTGTGAACAATTGTATCAAAATGCTTGGTAAATTGTAGATATAGCAGTCAATGAATTCTAATACAAATAGAATTGTGTTTGTGTTATTATACAATATTGTGTGTATAAATATATGTGGTGAGGTGTATTAGAAGGTGGAGATTTCAAATAATGATTATTCAAATAAATGCGGTAGGCTTAATTGGTATAATAAATACAGTATTTAATTTAAATCTTGTAAAACTTCAGCAAACACCACACAATGACATTTAGCAAGACATTTTAAACGTCTAATTGTGATAAATGCATCCCGGGTCCCGGCGGCACACCTGCGGTTACCGTGCAACCTGTTAAAACCTGCCAGCAACTCAACAACTCCATTCGGCTGTCGGTGTTCACCTGATTTCAAACAAATCTATGATGGCCACCATCAGTTAATTATTCTATATCATATTTAAAATATAAATATTGTTCTTGCTTATTTATATTTAACAATTGTTTACTTTATGTTATGCTTTGGTTTGAATGCACATTACATTACACTACTGTACTTTGAAGTGTAATAACATCTTTTCTGACACTGCATACAATATACATTTTGTAATTATTTCAAAAACTAAGGTATTAAGGCTGAACATTGTATTTAAAACAAAGTTTTAGGAAAATGTGTTTAAAGACAAATCTATAATATTAATTGATTTTACAATTTGGACAATTACTGTATTTGAAATACTAGACCCTCTAGTGGGTGTACCCGAATGGTTCTCGAAAACATGAACAACGCCTCTGGAAATTGAAGCCCGGGTGACACCTATGCATATGACTGATGAGTAATGCATCTTTATTTTGTGATGTTTCATGGTGGTCCATAAATTAGATACACCAAAAATAACAATTGGTATTATGCAAATAATATAATTGTAAAGACCAGTATACGTATAATATACATATTATATTATTATATATATTATCTGAACGTTAGACACAGGAGGAAACCGTTAATAGGGGTCATCAATCACTGAAACAGTCTCTAACGTGACCGTACCAAGAGACCAAAAGCATAGTTTATCAAAGTGGGTGACAGTCAGCGGTGCTTTAACATTTATATCACAAATTATCAAATAACAACTGTCGTAGCCTACTTATATATCGGTCGTAGTACACACCATTTACAATTATTATAAATAGAGCAAGCAACAGAAATAATTGATAATATAAACAGTAAAGGTGTTTTCCTGGTAGGCCTACCAGGCCTCCTATAGTAACATTGAATCGCACCTAAATTTGATTAGGCCTAAATGATTAATAAATAGAATCTAATTTCAGTAGTTCACGATACGTTGAGCCACTAAAATATTTTTGTATTTAATATCGAATGGCGCCACCAACGGCCATTTTGCCAGAAGTGACGGACCCGGAAGCCAGCTGAACAACAGCGCGAGTGTGTGAAAATAACCCTGTGATATTCACAATTTTGATAGGTAACTCTAAATTTTGTCGTTGTAAAAGACAAAAATAGAATAATAGCGTCGATGTGAAAACTATATATTGACTGGCTGCGCTCATGTACGGGCTGCACATTCGCTACTCTAGACTAATATGTAATAGAATTTCATGAGACGACGAAATAAAGTAGATAGTTTGTACTGATGATGATACTGAAGGAGTGCCTTGAGGAACTTCTGCCTTTGATAACAGCTATCGTCAATGCATCACTACAGACGGGTTACGTTCCACGCGATTTTAAACATGCGCTTCTTAGACCTCTCATAAAGAAACCTAACCTAGATCCGGAGACTCTCAAGAACTATAGACCTGTATCTAACTTACCATTCATGTCCAAAATTCTTGAAAAAGTTGTTGACGCAAGCCTAGAAGAACACATTGTAATTAATGGCATTCATGAGTGCAATCAGTCGGCATACAGGAAATTTCACTCAACGGAGACTGCCCTTCTGAAGGTCCAAAGTGACATTATTGCGTCTCTAGACAAGGGTTACGCTTCTGCGCTTATACTACTTGACCTTTCGGCCGCCTTTGATACGATCGACCATCAGACACTACTTCAACGGCTTTATCATCATTTTGGAGTACGTGGAAATGCCCTAGCATGGATTGCATCTTATCTGAAGGATCGTTATCAATCAGTGTTAATTAATAATGCGCGTTCGAATCCACTTCCCCTTAAATATGGAGTACCACAAGGATCGGTCCTTGGACCGAAGTTTTATTCGATGTACACGAAGCCCATTGGAGACATCGTTCGGCGACATGGACTCGGCTACCAATTGTATGCGGATGATACGCAAATGTACGTTTCTTTTCGCCCAAATGACAAGTCAGAAATACAATCTGCTCTAATTTCGATGGAAAAATGTGTTTCAGATGTCAAGGTATGGATGACCCAAAACATACTGAAATTAAATGAAGGAAAAACGGAAGTGATACTCTTTTCGTCTCGGTACAATAAGACCAGTATAAATTTGGACGTGAATGTCGGAAACATAGTTCTAAAACCAACGTCGACTGTGAGAGTCCTCGGAGTAATTTTCGACAAACATCTTACTATGGATTCACATGTACAATCGATCTCCAGGCAGTGTTATATGCACTTACGTAACATCTCTCATATCCGACGTCATCTAACATATGATGCCACGAAATCATTGATACAGTCGCTGGTGATCTCTCGTATGGACTACTGTAACGCCTTACTTTATGGTCTGCCGACTACAACTATTGATAAATTACAAAAAGTCCAGAATACGGCAGCGCGAATAATTACAAAAACCTGTAAATATGAGCACATTACACCTATTTTGAAGGAGCTCCATTGGCTACCGGTGCAGGCACGCATAAAGTATAAGTTACTTGTACACACCTTCAAGGCATTGCATGATCAGGAGCCCACTTACATCAATGATATGCTGAAGGTTTATCAACCAAATAGGCCATTACGATCACAGGATTCTTTTACGTTATGTGTTCCTAGAGTTAAAACTAAATCGTATGGTGAAAGGTGTTTCATGAAGGCCGCGCCGACTCTATGGAATGCTCTTCCATACCAGCTCCGCAGTGCTTCCTCCTTGAACATTTTTAAGGGGGAACTTAAAACACACTTATTTGTCTCATACTACAACAATGATTGATTTCAATTTGAATATAGTATATTGATGCCTATTTTTGTAATCTTGTATTTTCTACTGCAATTTGTTTGGTCAATTATTGTGCAATAATATTTTTAATTTTTAATCAATTTAATTAAATTAAAATAAAAATTTAAAAAAAATAAATAAATTAAATAATAATTAATATGTAAATAAATTGTATTTTTGTAATCGTAGTTTAAGAAATTCCGACCTATTTTGTATATCGTTCATTTTATTTTCTATTTTATGCGATTTTAATTAATGTACAGTAAGAATATTTATAACTTAGTTTAAGAAATTTTATTTCGTATAATTTGAGGTTACTTTTGTAATTATTGTTTATGATGTTTGTCTTTATGATGTGAAGCGCCTTTGAGCATGAGTTTTCATGAAAAGGGCGCTATAGAAATCTGGTAAATAAATAAATAAATAAAAACTAATGTTATCAAATCTACGTTTCGCTGTACATCTGAGATAGATAAGGTAGGTATCCAAGGCGAAGATTTGTACCGAATTTTTTGCATTGTGCTCGCCTATGTCAGAATTAACCATAATTTATATATAGATTAGAAAAGTTGTAGTAGACTATAGACTACCATTTTTGTAGTATACATATTATTTGTGGCTTAAATGATAATGTATAAACTTATTTAAATTTAAAAAAATTTAAAATATACAATAAAAATTATTTTATATTTTGAAGAAATATCTAAATAAAATATCCAAATTAATACAGTAAAATATTGCATATGAAAGTAGGAAGTATTTATTTGCCACTTTGACCATACAGTAATATGCTAGTTCATTCATGAATTTATATTTCATAATGCTACTTGTACTCTCAATTGTATTTTGGAATATATTTCACATTTTAGTAAATAATTAGATAAAGTTTATGTTTTTTCTTTACAAAAAGTATTAATTCATTAGTATGTTTACATGAATAATGTCTGAATGAATAATTATGCATTGTTTCAATTACTTGCTCTATATAATTAACAACCATAGTGCTAATTATAGTAAGTTTAATCTTTATTTGTGTTATTATTTTGCAATAGCAGGTCATTTAGTCTAAAATCTCTTGATATTCTTATCATTTAAAAAGTTATAATAATTAACAGTAATAATATTTATTTTGATTCTGAATATTATAACAATATAAACAAAGATCTATTATATTAAAGCCCCCTTCCCTACGTTTTTTAGATCTAATTTAAGATCACAAACTATATTTAATGTAAAAATAATACTATATGGTCCTATTGCGATAACTTTTTTCGTCTTTAAACGGTTAAAAATGTGAAAAATAAGTCGATTCTAATAATTATAGCGGCCCGCTATAAATCCCAAAATGCATTGCGCGCGGATTGATATTTTTGTTTTTCACCTGTAATTCGCCCACTTTTCGATCGATCGTGAGGCCAAAACAAATGGAAGACTCCTAACTTTTCAGCGAAAATACCGGGTTTTCCCCAATTTGTATCAACGGAGTCTGGCAAAAATAGAAAGACAATTATTGCAGCAACTATACAACTTCAGGCTAGGTATATAGCTAGCGTACGATGTTCGTACGTTACCGATGTTTACCAGCTAGGCCTACAAAACTAAGCCTAGCTAGGCTAGGCCTAAGACCGTCCACGAGAGGTCGATCGCCGCGAGCTACTTAGGTAGTGCATTGTTTCTCACTTTTTATCATAATTTACCATAAAACGTACATTTAAGACAAGGAATGACATGGTTTAATGTTTTTAAAGTAATATATATGTATTATTTTTACAAAACGTCACAAATTGTAGGGAAGGTGTCTTTAACCTATTTTGTAATTTAGACAATAATTTAAAATAACCAAATAAATAGAGTAAAAAGTTGTATCATGAATTTATTTTACAACTATTTGAAAGATTCAAATTAATACAGTACATGACATTCAATACACACTTTCTGGGGTGTAGAATGTGTCTAAATGCAATTTTTATTCTGTTTTGCTTTAATAAGTGGATAAAGTCCATTCAATTTACATTTAATTATAATAGATTTCAATCTTGTTGTAATACATTTCACAGGTGTAGGAAGTGTCTAAAGGAAACAGTAATAGTAATAATATTGAAGTTATTCATCATTCAATTTATATTTCATCATACTGCTTTACATTGAACTTTTAAATAATACATATAATATAGTAAACTTATTTTACAATTTGGACAATTAGCTAAAAGATCCAAAAATACAGTCAAAAGCTGTAAGATTTATTTTTTTTGTAAATAAATATTATAAATAATTTTGTTATTGTTTAATTTATATTAATCTATGAACTTATTTTACAATTAGTATAATTGTTTGAAAGATTTAATATAATACAGAACATGAAATTTCACCCACAATTCCTGGGGTGCATAAAGTATGTGTAAATGCAATTTTGATTTTGCTATGCTTTGTGGTAACCATAAAAGGCCTTTAATTATTACTTACAATTTTAAGTGTTAGTGTTACATAATAAATTTCACACTTTATCTAATCATAATTATATTAAGGTTATACTCTCTCTGTTTGTAAAGTAGTATTTTTATTCATTAGTTAGTATGCTTTACATAAATAATGTATGAATAGTTTTGCATTGTTTTCATTACCTGCTCTTATTATCTATTGACAATCAGACTGCTGTGTATTGCATTTGTTTTATTTTACTAAATTTTTGTAATAGCAAGTTTAATAAAGAGAATAAAAAAAAGTTAAAAGAGTTTTAGTATAAATCTTTACAAATATTTTGTTTGTTTAGACAAATATTAGGCCTAAAATATCATAACACAGTAAAATGCTATAAAATCATTTCTTTGTAAATATATTTTGCTTAAATAATAACAATCTATGAAGGTATTTTACAATTATAATTATTTGATAGATTTAAATTATTAAAACTGTATAAATGAAATTTTGTTCATGCTTTGTGCTAATCATAATTGGCCATTCATTGTGCTAAGTGTTATGTAATACATTTCACACTTTATCCATGGAGTAATAATTACTCCATGCTTTATCTAACAATTAGAAATTAAGCTGATACTTACTCATCCAGTCTTCTCAGTTCTCTGTAAAGAAGTATTAATATTCATTAGTATGTTTACATAAATAATGTATGAATAGTTTTGCATTGTTTTCATTACCTGCTCTATTATCTATTGACAATCACATTGCTATGTATTGCATTTGTTTTAAATTTTTGTAATAGCAAGTTTAATCTTGATTTCTTATTTTTTCAACAGTGAGTCATATATATATATATAGGCATTTGATATTCTCTTACGATTTAAAAAAGTTTTAGTAATAAATCTATAAACTATTTTGTTTGTTCTTGAAACTATTAGGTATATATTAACTTTTTTGTAATCTAGAAAATTGTTTAAAATATGGTAACACAGTAAAATTGTGTAAAATCATTTGTTTGTAAATATTTTTTGTTTAAACAATCATTATCATGATTCATTGTTTCAAAATTTATTTGATCATCATCATGATGATATCTGATGATGATCAAATAAAGATCAAAATGTTGAATCATGGCTTGCCTCTCGTTATTTGGAATTAGTTTTATAACAATCTACAAATTTATTTTACAATTTAAATTTTACTCATTATTTTAACCAAGCAAGTTTAATTGTGATTTTACAATAGGCCTATATTAACTATTTTTGTAATCTAGACAATTGTTTAAAATATCGTAATTAATACAGTAAAATGATGTACAATATTTTTTTACCGATGTGTAGGTAGGAAGTATCTAAATTAAATTTTTCATTTTGTTATGCTTAGTCTTGCCTCATTTTGTAATTTACACAACTACAGTAATTTAAATACCCAAAATAACACAGTAAAAAAGTTGTACTATAAATTGTAAACATTTTTTTGTTGAAATAATAATTATGAATTTAGTGTTACAATTATTAAAATTATTTGAAAGATTAATACAGTACATGAAATTCAATACAAAATTCATGAGGTGCAGGAAATGTCTAAATGCAATTTTGATTTTGGTATGCTTTGTTTTAATTTAACCAGGGAACAGTGAAAATACAATTTAATTTCACTCTTTTAACAATAATTTTCAAGAATTTTGATTTGTAAATGCTTTGTCCTGGTATGCATATGCATCTTATTATACTACATACCATATCTAATACTATGATAATGGTATATTATTATTTTAATTATTAACCTTTGACATTGTCAGAGGTGCCTCTATAAAAAAGATATAAGCTTCATTAGTATAACACAAATAATTTCTGCCAGAATAGTTTATATTTTTATTAGTCTTTTTTTTTATATTTCTTGCTATTTTGTTTATTGACAATTAGGCATTGTCTCTAAATTATCATCTTACTATTTAAATGTTTGATATTATTTTCTTAGATGAATTATGTTCTGTTAATTTCTAAAATGTATTATACATTGTGATAAATATTAACATTGGTTCTTATTATTTTTGCAATAGTGTCATTAGTCAAAAACCCTTTATTTTTTATGATTTAAAAAGAAAATATTAAATAATAATTTATTGAATTTATTTTACAATTATTTAAAAATTCAAATAAAGTTACATGAAATTCAATACACAATTTTTGAGGTATAGTAAGTGTCTAAAATCAATTTTGATATGCTTGTGTTGATCATAATATGCAATTCAATTCATCAATTTATCCATTACTACTTGCACTGTACTTTCATTTTTCGGGAAAAAAGTATTAAAAATTCATTAGAATTCAAATTCAAACAGAAGTTAGGATACCGTATCTTTAACCACAAAGTATCATAATAAGTTCAATCTTTTTATTATTTTGGCAATAGTGTGTCATAGGCTGAAAAAGGGGTATTTAGCAAGTTCTATAGTAACAATATTAAACAAAATACTTTGTTTGTTTGGAAAAAATCTATTCATTAACTCAATTTTTAATTTTTACAATTATTTCAAATACAGAGAAAAAAATCGTAGTATCATTTTTTTTTAAATATTTTTTTTTTTTAATAATGACGCCTTTATTTTAAATTATTACATTACATTTGAAAGACTCAAATTAATACAGTTCATGAAGTTAAATACAACATTTATTTTGACAATAATTATGATTTAATAAGTTTCAGTACCATTCAAACAATAATTTTTAAAGCATAAATCTATTAAAGTAACTTATTTAAAAAAAATTATTATTTGATTATTATTTGAAAGATTCAAACTGATACAGTAGATTAATTCAACGCACAATTCCTTAGTGTAGTGTAAAGTAGTTTCTAAATGCAATCTTGGTTTTGGTATGCTTTGTCCTGACCATAATAATAGTTTATAACATTTACAATTCATTATAATAGTTGTATTTTCTATTTTGTTTCACATTTTAAGTTTATACTTTATCCAACAGTTCACTGTAAAATAAAAGTATTTTAAGATTCATTAGTATGTTTAAATAAATAATGTCTGTGAATAGTTTTGCATTGTTTAAACTACCTGATTTTATTTTCTAGATTTTTTATTGACAACCAGACTGCTTATGTATTGTCAATTTTTTGTTTCACTTATTATATTTTAGTAAGTTTAATCTTTATTTTTTTCTTGTTTTTGCAATAGTGAGTCATATAGGCTGAAACCTTGATTTTTTTAGGATTTAAAAATATAATAAATAAATAATAATATATTTATTTTACAATTATTTAAAATATTAAATTTTGATTTTGTTATGCTTTGTTGTAACCATAATTGCAAGGCCATTCATTATACTAATTGCAATTTTAAGTGTTAGGTAATAAATTTCACACTTTAACAATTAAATAGTCATATAGGCTGAAAGGTAAACCCTTGAATTTTTATGATTTAAAAAGATAATCGTACATATTAATTTATGAATTTATTTTAAAATTATTACAATTAGTTAAAAGATTAACATTAATAAAGTTACTTGAAATTCAAGAAATTGAGGTGTAATGTCTAAAATCAATTTGATTTTATTATGATTTGTCTTGACCATTAATAATTATGCAATTTAATCATTTTACATTTCATTATGAAATTAAAAATAAAACAGTTACATGAAATTCAATACACAATTCTTGAGGTGTAGGAATTGATTTTTATATGCTTCTTCTTGACCAAATATGCAAGTCCATTTATGAATTTCTATTTCATTATACTACTTGTATTTTCAATTTTTTTGTAATAAATGTCACACTTTAGTTCAATAGATTGGTTCAAGTTTATACTTACTCTCTTTTTCTTCTCTGTTCTCTGTAAAATAAGTATTAAGATTCATTAGTATGTTTACATAAATAATGTCTGAATAGTTTTGCATTGTTTAATTACCTGCTCTATTATTTATTGACAACTAGACTGCTATTTATTGTCTTTTTTCTTTCACTATGCTAAAATCATTTGATTCTCTTATAATTTAAAAATTAAAAATGTATAATAGCAATTTAAAAAAAAAATTGTTTTTATTTAGACAAAAATCTATATATTAAATCACTTTGTAATGTATACAGTCAATTATTCCAAATACCAAAATAAAACAGTAAAAAGTTGTAGTATAATTTTTGTTTTTATATATTTAAAAAAAATAATAATTATGAATTTATTTTTATAATTACCGGTATAATTATTTGAAAGATTAATACAGTGTATGCTATTCAATACACACTTCCTGAGTTATAGGAAGTGTCTAAATGAAATTTTATTTTTATAAAATGCTTTGTTTTAACCATAATTTGCAAGTCGATTCATTCATTTATTTCATTATACTACTTTTACTTTGTAATACATTTTGCATTTTTAATTTAGTAAACAATTAGACAATTAAAGTTTATACTTACTCTCTCTCTTCCCTGTAAATAAAAAGTATTAAGATTCATTAGTAAGTTTACATAAATAATGTCTGAATATTAATGCATTGTTTAATTTACCAGCTATGTTATTTATTGACAACCAGATTGATATTTACTGTCATTGTTTTAACATATTATATTATAGTTAGTTTAAACTTGATTTTGTTATTACATTTGCAATAGCAAGTTAAAGATCAAAAGCATTTTGATTATCCTATGTTTTAACAAGTTACAGTACCTGTACCTGTTTTGTTACATGAAATTCAATACACAATTCTTGAGGTGTAATGTCTTAAATCAATTTTATTTTGTTCTCATTTGTCTTGACCATTAATAATTATGCAAATACATTAATTTTACATTTCATCATAAAATTAGAAATAAAACAGTTACATGAAATTCAATGCACAATTCTTGAGGTGTAGGAAGTGCCTAAATGAAATTTTGATATGCTTCAACTTGACCAAAATATGCAAGTCCATTTATGCATTTCTATTTCATTAAACTACTTGTACTTTCAATTGTTTTGTAATAAACGTCACACTTTAGTTAACAATAGATAGTTCAAGTTTATACTTACTCTCTTTCTCTTTAGATTCATTTGTATGTTTACATAAATAATGTATGAATAGTTATGCATTGTTTTCATTACCTGCTCTATTATCTATTGACAATCAGACTGTATGTATTGCATTTGGTTTATTTTACTAAATTTTTGTAATAGCAAGTTTAATCTTGATTTCTTATTTTTTCAATAGTGAGTCATATAGGCTTAACATTTGATATTCTCTTACGATTTAAAAAAGTTTTAGTAATAAATCTATAAACTATTTTGTTTGTTCTTGAAAATATTAGGTCTATATTAACTTTTTTGTAATCTAGAAATTTGCTTAAAATCATTTCCTTGAACATATTTGTTGTTTAAATAATAATAATAATCATCATGATTCAATGTTTCTATATTTATTTGATCATCATCAGGATGATATCTGATGATGATTAAATAAAGATTGAAATGTTGAATCATGGCTTGCCTCTCGCTATTTGGAGTTAGTTAGTTTTATTTATATATTTATATTGTTATAACAATCTATAAATTTATTTTACAATTTAAATTTTACTCATTATTTTAACCAAGCAAGTTTAATCTTGATTTTACAATAGGCCTATATTAACTATTTTTGTAATCTAGACAATTGTTTAAAATATCGTAATTAATACAGTAAAATACTGTACAATATTTTTTTTTACCGATGTGTAGGTAGGAAGTGTCTAAATTAGATTTTCATTTTGTTATGCTTTGTCTAGCCTCATTTTGTAATTTACACAACTGCAGTAATTTAAATACCCAAAATAACACAGTAAAAAAGTTGTAAACATTTTTTTGTTGAAATAATAATTATGTTACAATTATTAAAATTATTTGAAAGATTAATGCAGTACATGAAATTCAATACACAATTCCTGAGGTGTAGGAATTGTCTAAATGCAATTTTGATTTTGGTATGCTTTGTTTTAATTTAACCAGGGAACAGTGAAAATACAATTTAATTTCACTCTTTTAACAATAATTTGCAAGAATTTTGATTTGTAAATGCTTTGTTAGTATGCAAGTTTATTAATCATCTTATTATACTATATACAGTACCATATTTACTATTAAATGGTACTGGTATATTATTATTTTACTTATTAACCTTTGAAATTGTCAGAGATGCCTCTATAAAAAAGATATAAGCTTCATTAGTATAAAACAAATAATTTCTGCCAGAATAGTTTATATTGTTATTATTTTTTTTTTTAATTTCTTGCTATTTTGTTTATTGACAATTAGGCATTGTCTCTAAATTATCATCTTACTATTTAAATGTTTAATATTATTTTCTTAGATGAATTATGTTCTGTTAATTTCTAAAATGTATTATTCATTGTGATAAATATTAACATTGGTTCTTATTATTTTTGCAATAGTGTCATTAGTCAAAAACCCTTGATTTTTTTATGATTTAAAAAGAAAATATTAAATAATAATTTACTGAATTTATTTTACAATTATTTAAAAATTCAAATTAATAAAGTTACATAAAATTCAATACACAATTCTTGAGGTATAGTAAGTGTCTAAAATCAATTTTGATATGCTTGTGTTGATCATAATATGCAATTCAATTCATCAATTTATTCATTACTACTTGTACTTTCATTTTTCGCGAAAAAAAGTATTAAAGATACATTAGTATGTTTACATAAATAATGTCTGAATAGTTTCTACATTGTTTAAATTATCTGCTCTATTATTTATTGTCAATCAGACGGTTTGTGTATTGTTATTTTCTTCTCTTACTCATTATATAATTATTACTGTTCGCAATATGAGAAAAAAAAATCAAAACTCCTTATGATGACATCACACACATACCAGCATCCCATTGTCTGATTTTGACTAAATGCAATTTTACCGTTCTTTTAACAAACAGAAGTTAGGATACCATATCTTTAACCACAACGTATCATGATAAGTTCAATCTTTTTATTATTTTGGCAATAGTGTGTCATAGGCTGAAAAAGGGGTATTTAAATTATTAAACAAAATATTGTGTTTGTTTGGACAAAATCTATTCATTAACTCAATTTGTAATTTATACAATTATTTCAAATACATAAATTAACAGAGAAAAAAGTTGTAGTATCATTTTTTAAAATATTTTTTGTTAAAATAATGATTCATTCACTTTTTCAATTATTACATTTGAAAGACTCAAATTAATACAGTTCACATAAACTTAAATACACAATTTATTTTGACAATAGTGAGCCAGACAGACTGAAAACCATTTGATTTTCCTTTGATTTAATAAGTTTCAGTACCATTCAAACAATAATTTTCAAAGCATAAATCTATGAAATAACTTATTTTTTAATTAAAAAAAATATTCAAACTGATAAAGTAGATTAATTCAATACACATTTCCTTAGTGTAGTGTACAGTAAAGTAGTGTCTAAATGCAATCCTGATTTGTTATGCTTTATAATAATAATATTTTTTAAATTTACAATTCATTATAATAGTTGTATTTTATATTTTGTTTCACATTTTATTAAACAATTAGACAATTTAAGTTGATACTTTTTCTAACAGTTCACTGTAAAATCAAAGTTTTGTAAGATTCATTAGTATGTTTAAATAAATAATGTCTGTGAATAGTTCTGTATTGTTTAAACTACCTGATTTTATTTTCTAGATTTTTTATTGACAACCAGACTGCTTATGTATTGTAAATTTTTTTTGTTTTACTTATTATATTTTAGTAAGTTTATTCTTTATTTTTTTCTTGTTTTTGCAATAGTGAGTCATATAGGCTAAAACCCTTGCTTTTTTATGATTTAAAAATATAATAAATAAATAATAATATATTTATTTTACAATTATTACAATTATTTAAAAGATTAAATTTTTATGTTATTATTGCTTTGTGGTAACCATAATTACAAGGCCATTCATTACTTGCAATTTTAAGTGTTCGGTAATAAATTTGAAACTTTAAAAATTAAAGAGTCATATAGGCTGAAAGGTAAACCCTTGATTTTCTATGATTTTAAAAGATAATCATACATACTTATTAATTTATGAATTTATTTTAAAATTATTACAGTTATTTAAAAGATTAACATTAATAAAGTAAATGCAATTTTGATTTTGTTATGCTTTGTGGTAACCATAAGGCCTTTAATTATTACTTGCAATTTTAAAGGTTACATAATAAATTTCACACTTTATCTAATCATAATTATATTAAGGTGATACTCTCGCTGTCTGTAAAGAAGTATTTATATTCATTAGTATGCTTACATAAATAATGTATGAATAGTTTTGCATTGTTTTCATTACCTGCTCTATTATCTATTGACAATCAGACTGCTATGTATTGCATTTGTTTTATTTTACTAAATTTTTGTAATAGCAAGTTTAATAAAGAGAATAAAAAAAGTTAAAAGAGTTTTAGTATAAAATCTTTATATTAAAAATATTTTGTTTGTTTAGACAAATATTAGGCCTAAAATATCGTAACACAGTAAAATGCTGTAAAATCATTTCTTTGTAAATATTTTTTGCTTAAATAATAACAATCTATGAAGGTATTTTACAATTATAATTATTTGATAGATTTAAATTATTAATACTGTATAAGAAATTTTGTTCATGCTTTGTGCTAATCATAATTGGCCATTCATTGTGCTAATTTATTTTACAATTTAAATTTTACTCATTATTTTAACCAAGCAAGTTTAATCTTGATTTTACAATAGGCCTATATTAACTATTTTTGTAATCTAGACAATTGTTTAAAATATCGTAATTAATACAGTAAAATACTGTACAATATTTTTTTTTACCGATGTGTAGGTAGGAAGTGTCTAAATTAGATTTTCATTTTGTTATGCTTTGTCTAGCCTCATTTTGTAATTTACACAACTGCAGTAATTTAAATACCCAAAATAACACAGTAAAAAAGTTGTAAACATTTTTTTGTTGAAATAATAATTATGTTACAATTATTAAAATTATTTGAAAGATTAATGCAGTACATGAAATTCAATACACAATTCCTGAGGTGTAGGAATTGTCTAAATGCAATTTTGATTTTGGTATGCTTTGTTTTAATTTAACCAGGGAACAGTGAAAATACAATTTAATTTCACTCTTTTAACAATAATTTGCAAGAATTTTGATTTGTAAATGCTTTGTCTTGGTATGCAAGTTTATTAATCATCTTATTATACTATATACAGTACCATATTTACTATTAAATGGTACTGGTATATTATTATTTTACTTATTAACCTTTGAAATTGTCAGAGGTGCCTCTATAAAAAAGATATAAGCTTCATTAGTATAAAACAAATAATTTCTGCCAGAATAGTTTATATTGTTATTATTTTTTTTTTTAATTTCTTGCTATTTTGTTTATTGACAATTAGGCATTGTCTCTAAATTATCATCTTACTATTTAAATGTTTAATATTATTTTCTTAGATGAATTATGTTCTGTTAATTTCTAAAATGTATTATTCATTGTGATAAATATTAACATTGGTTCTTATTATTTTTGCAATAGTGTCATTAGTCAAAAACCCTTGATTTTTTTATGATTTAAAAAGAAAATATTAAATAATAATTTACTGAATTTATTTTACAATTATTTAAAAATTCAAATTAATAAAGTTACATAAAATTCAATACACAATTCTTGAGGTATAGTAAGTGTCTAAAATCAATTTTGATATGCTTGTGTTGATCATAATATGCAATTCAATTCATCAATTTATTCATTACTACTTGTACTTTCATTTTTCGCGAAAAAAAGTATTAAAGATACATTAGTATGTTTACATAAATAATGTCTGAATAGTTTCTACATTGTTTAAATTATCTGCTCTATTATTTATTGTCAATCAGACGGTTTGTGTATTGTTATTTTCTTCTCTTACTCATTATATAATTATTACTGTTCGCAATATGAGAAAAAAAAATCAAAACTCCTTATGATGACATCACACACATACCAGCATCCCATTGTCTGATTTTGACTAAATGCAATTTTACCGTTCTTTTAACAAACAGAAGTTAGGATACCATATCTTTAACCACAACGTATCATGATAAGTTCAATCTTTTTATTATTTTGGCAATAGTGTGTCATAGGCTGAAAAAGGGGTATTTAAATTATTAAACAAAATATTGTGTTTGTTTGGACAAAATCTATTCATTAACTCAATTTGTAATTTATACAATTATTTCAAATACATAAATTAACAGAGAAAAAAGTTGTAGTATCATTTTTTTAAATATTTTTTGTTAAAATAATGATTCATTCATTTTTCAATTATTACATTTGAAAGACTCAAATTAATACAGTTCACATAAACTTAAATACTTATTTTGACAATAGTGAGTCAGACAGACTGAAAACCCTTGATTTTCTTATGATTTAATAAGTTTCAGTACCATTCAAACAATAATTTTCAAAGCATAAATCTATTAAAACAACTTATATTTTAAAATAGTACAGACAGTAACATTTAATAGTATGTTTTGTTTGTTAAAATAATAATCCATGAACTTATTTTACAATTACAATTATTTGAAAGTACATGGCATTTTGTTTTTCTTCGTGTTGACTATAATAATAATACAAATCCATTCATGAATTTATATTTCATTACAGGTTTTTGTATTTACTTTCAATTGTTAAATGATAAATTTCACAATTTTTAAAGGATATATGAACCATAGGACAATGTAGGACTAATACCTGTCGTTCACACGGAACGAGTAAATACAAACACGTACACTATTGATGTAGTCAAATAGAATAGCACCTGGAATGTACATCCGAAAGAGAAACTTGTCACAAAATGGTCGAGTCTTAATTAATTAAAATTTTTTTTTTCTATAAATATCACAATCTAAATTAACGCAGTACATATAATTGAATAGACATTCCTGACCTATAAACAGTGTGTTTACAAAATGTGTGTGTCAAGTCATTTTAATTTAAACACAATTTAAATCGTTTAAAAGAAATATTATATAATATACAAGGGATGAGTTCAGAAATGTGTGACAATAGTGAGGGATTAAGGTTCATATGCATTTTGATTTTGGCTGCTTTGTCTTGGTCATAACATGCAAGTTTATTCATCATCTTATATTTCATTGTACTGTACTACTTTACAGTACCATACTAATAGTACATGATACTGACACATTATGATTTTATTATTAATTTTACTGGTTTAAGTTTATACTTACATTGAATCGTACGAGACACTGTAAAAAAAGAATATATAAGTTTCATTATGTTTACATAAATAATGTATGAATACTGTATTAATTATTTACATTTTTTGCTCTATTACTTATTGAAAATCAGTTCATTGTCTCTAAATGTCGGTAGAATTCATCATATATGTTTGATGCTATTTATTTGTATATAAATTGTTTTCTGTTAGTTAAACAAAATATCAGACCTTGCAATAAATAATAAAACTAGTCATGTCATAAAGATAAATCTAGTAATTTACTATTATAATGAACGTTTGAAAATGAGCAATAATGTAGCAATATGCTTAAAATGTTTCGGCTGGATGGACCATCCTAATAAATAGTATTGAAATAAATAAATGTATTACAGTAGGGTATCGTACGTACGTCATTAATGAAGTGAATTAATACAATGTTCAGAATAGCTACTGTTTGTGAAATTGGTATTCAGAAGTAAGCCGTACCTTTATTGAATAGAAGGGCTACTGTTTGTGAAATTGGTATTCAGTAGTAAGCCGTATCTTTATTGAATAGAAGGGCTACTGTTTGTTAAATTTGTTTATTTAAATTCAATTTTAATTATTTTGTTGTCACCTAGGCTACTACATGTATTGCCATTTTATTTTTGATTCATTAGTAGAAAAATGAATTTAAAAAAATAACGTTTTTAAGCAATATTGAGATACAATTTGTGCCAACTTATTGTTTATTTCTATTATTATAAGATACAGATATAATTACATTTTTTCCGGGTTTTCGTATTTAAAGTTTCATTATTATGTTATGGTATTATGGTATATAGGCCTAGGCTAAATAGCAAAATCTAAATTAACGCAGATATAATGTAATAGACAAGTCATGACATATAAACAGTGTGTCTGCAAAATGTGTGTGTCAAGTCATTTTAATTTAAACAAAATTTAAATTGCTTAAAAGAAATACTATATATACAGGATTAGCACCCTGGAAAATACATACGAAAGAGAAACTTGTCACAAAATGAGTCTCAATTATTCTCTAAATAGTTTTCTTGTTTGATATTATAGGCTAAATATCACAATCTAAATTAACTCAGTACATATAATTCAATAGACATTCCTGACCTATAAACAGTGTGTCTACAAAATGTGTGTGTCAATTAATTTTTATTTACACAAAATTTAAATCGTTTAAAAGAACTATTATATATACACGGGATGAGTTAAGCAAAGTGTGACAGAGACATACTAGTGAGGGATTAAGGTTTATATGCATTTTGATTTTGGATGCTTTGTCTTGGTCATAACATACACTGTATACTAATTTACAGTAGCACATTTACTATTTAGTACATGCTACCGACACATTATGATTTGATTATTAATTGTACTGATTTAAGTTTTATACTTACCTTGAATCGTCTGAGGAGGCACTGTAAAAGATATATAAGTTTCATTATTATTTTATGGTATATTATGGTATATAAATAACACAATCTAAATTAACGCAGTGCATATAATTCGCCAGTCGGAAATGGCAAAACATACTTTGGAAGCTTTTACAAAACATGACAATTTACCAGACGACTATGAAATGCAGTATTATGTCCTAACCAAACTTATAATAATAATAACTGACATAATAATATTAATTATTAAACGTCTATTATTTTTATATATTTACACAAACAAAACAAGAACAAAGATACAGATGTATATTAAACATTAATATTAACGAGATTCTGTTTTTTGTGACTGCATGTTTTTTCAAACATTCATTTTACAGTGAGCACTATTAGGATTAAAGTTATATTTTGTTTTTCTCAACCAAGTTTGTCCTGTTTGTTTGTATCATATTTGCGATTGATTCCGTTGGTGGCGCTCTATAGTTTTTAGAAATTACGAACTCTACAGATACCATATCTTTAACCACAACGTATCATAATAAGTTCAATCTTTTTATTATTTTGGCAATAGTGTGTCATCATAAGCTGAAAAGGGGGTATTTAACAAGTTTTATAGTAACAATATTAAACAAAATATTGTGTTTGTTTGGACAAAATCTATTCATTAACTCAATTTGTAATTTATACAATTATTTCAAATACATAAATTAACAGAGAAAAAAGTTGTAGTATAATTTTTTTAAATATTTTTTGTTAAAATAATGATTCATTTATTTTTTCAATTATGACATTTGAAAGACTCAAATTAATATAGTTCACATAAACTTAAATACACAATTTATTTTGACAATAGTGAGTCAGACAGACTGAAAGCCCTTTGATTTTCTTATGATTTAATAAGTTTCAGTACCATTCAAACAATTTTCAAAGCATAAATCTATTAAAATAACTTATTTTTTTATTAAAAAAAATATTCAAACTGATACAGTAGATTAATTCAATACACATTTCCTTAGTGTAGTGTAAAGTAGTGTCTAAATGCAATCCTGATTTGTTATGCTTTGTCCTGACCATAATAATATTTTTTAAATTTACAATTCATTACAATAGTTGTATTTTATATTTTGTTTCACATTTTATTAAACAATTAGACAATTTAAGTTTATACTTTATCCAACAGTTCACTGTAAAATAAAAGTATTTTAAGATTCATTAGTATGTTTAAATAAATAATGTCTGTGAATAGTTCTGCATTGTTTAAACTACCTGATTTTATTTTCTAGATTTTTTATTGACAACCAGACTGCTTATGTATTGTAAATTTTTTTGTTTCACTTATTATATTTTAGTAAGTTTAATCTTTATTTTTTTCTTGTTTTTGCAATAGTGAGTCATATAGGCTGATAACTTGATTTTTTTATGATTTAAAAATATAATAAATAAATAATAATATATTTATTTTACAATTATTACAATTATTTAAAAGATTAAATTTTGATGTTGTTATTGCTTTGTGGTAACCATAATTGCAAGGCCATTTATTACTTGCAATTTTAAGTGTTCGGTAATAAATTTGACACTTTAAAAATTAAAGAGTCATAATAGGCTGAAAGTTAAACCCTTGATTTCTATGATTTAAAAAGATAATCGTACATATTAATTTATGAATTTATTTTAAAATTATTACACTTATTTAAAAGATTAACATTAATAAAGTTACATGAAATTCAATACATAATTCTTGAGGTGTAATGTCTAAAATCAATTTTTGATTTTGTTATGATTTGTCTTGACCATTAATAATTATGCAAGTCCATCATTTTGCATTTCATTATGAAATTAGAAATAAAACAGTTACATGAAATTCAATACACAATTCCTGAGCTGTAGGAAGTGCCTAAATGAAACTTTGATTTTGATATGCTTCGTCTTGACCAAAATATGCAAGTCCATTTATGCATTTCTATTTCATTAAACTACATTTACTTTCAATTGTTTGTAATAAATGTCACATTTTAGTTAACAATAGATAGTGCAAGTTTATACTTACACTCTTCTTTTTCTTCTCTCTTTTCTGTAAAAAAGTATTAAGATTCATTAGTATGTTTACATAAATAATGTCTGAATAGTTCTGCATTGTTTAATTACCTGCTCTATTATTTATTGACAACCAGACTGCTTATGTATTGTAAATTTTTTTGTTTCACTTATTATGTTTTAGTAAGTTTAATCTTTATTTTTTTCTTGTTTTGCAATAGTGAGTCATATAGGCTGAAACCTTGATTTTTTTATGATTTAAAAATATAATAAATAAATAATAATATATTTATTTTACAATTATTACAATTATTTAAAAGATTAAATTTTGATGTTGTTATTGCTTTGTGGTAACCATAATTGCAAGGCCATTTATTACTTGCAATTTTAAGTGTTCGGTAATAAATTTGACACTTTAAAAATTAAAGAGTCATAATAGGCTGAAAGTTAAACTCTTGATTTCTATGATTTAAAAAGATAATCGTACATATTAATTTATGAATTTACTTTAAAATTATTACACTTATTTAAAAGATTAACATTAATAAAGTTACATGAAATTCAATACACAATTCTTGAGGTGTAATGTCTAAAATCAATTTTGATTTTGTTATGATTTGTCTTGACCATTAATAATTATGCAAGTCCATCATTTTGCATTTCATTATGAAATTAGAAATAAAACAGTTACTTGAAATTCAATACACAATTCCTGAGCTGTAGGAAATGTCTAAATGAAACTTTGATTTTGATATGCTTCGTCTTGACCAAAATATGCAAGTCCATTTATGCATTTCTATTTCATTTTACTTTCAATTGTTTTGTAATAAATGTCACACTTTAGTTCAATAGATTGGTTCAAGTTTATACTTACTCTCTTTTTCTTCTCTGTTCTCTGTAAAATAAGTATTAAGATTCATTAGTATGTTTAGATAAATAATGTCTGAATAGTTTTGCATTGTTTAATTACCTGCTCTATTATTTATTGACAACTAGACTGCAATTTATTGTCTTTTTTCTTTCACTATGCTAAAATCGTTTGATTCTCTTATAATTTAAAAATGTATAATAGCAATTTTAAAAAAAATGTTTTTATTTGGAAAAAAATCTATATATTAATTCACTTTGTAATGTATACTATTATTTCAAATACCCAAAATAAAACAGTTAAAAGTTGTAGTATAATTTTTGTTTGTATATATATTTTATTAAATAATAATTATGAATTTATTTTTACAATTACAGTTAACTGGGGCTTCACTAAACGTGTCTTTTGACAGTGTCGGAATACCGATTTGATTAAACACCTTTTTAATTTTTAAAACGTGAAACACTATATCGTCAATAATCACATTGTTTTGAACGGCTTTTGTCTTGTGAGTGTTGAATAATGGCATGAACAAAATAATTCAAGTTGATTCGAAATTATGGAAGCTGTTACGAATGTTTAACAATAATGCTATGCACACAGTTATCATTAAATGAAGGAGATGCTATATTCCAAGAAACGGGTTAACGATCGATCTATAAGCAAAATTTGCAGAATATGGCTGATGCCCATCGTTCGTTATATTTAGCCTTTATATATATTTAAATCACAATTTGGAGAATTTTCTAAAATATAACAGACAGTAACATTTAATAGTATGTTTTGTTTGTTAAAATAATAATCCATGAACTTGTTTTACAATTACTTGAAAGTACATGGAATTTTGTTTTTCTTCGTGTTGACTATAATAATAATACAAATCCATTCATGAATTTATATTTCATTACAGGTTTACTACTTGTATTTACTTTCAATTGTTAAATGATAAATTTCACAATTTTTAAAGGATATATGAACCACAGGACAATGTAGGACTAATACCTGTCGTTCACACGGAACGAGTAAATACAAACACGTACACGGTGATTGATGTAGTCAAATAGAATAGCACCTGGAAAGTACATCCGAAAGAGAAACTTGTCACAAAATGAGTCTTAATTATTAAAATGTTTTTTCTATAAATATCACAATCTAAATTAACGCAGTAAATATAATTCAATAGACATTTCCTGACCTATAAACAGTGTGTTTACAAAATGTGTGTGTCAAGTCATTTTAATTTAAACACAATTTAAATCGTTTAAAATAAATATTATATAATATACAAGGGATGAGTTCAGAAATGTGTGACAATAGTGAGGGATTAAGGTTCATATGCATTTTGATTTTGGATGCTTTGTCTTGGTCATAACATGCAAGTTTATTCATCATCTTGTATTTTATTGTACTGTACTACTTTACAGTACCATACTAATAGTACATGATACTGACACATTATGATTATTTAATAATTTTACTGGTTTAAGTTTATACTTACAGAAAATCGTGTGGGTCACTGTAAAAAAAGAATATATAGTTTCATTATGTTTACATAAATGTTATGAATAGTTCTGTATTAATTATTTACATTTTCTTGCTCTATTATTTATTGAAAATCAGTTTATTGTCTCTAAATGTCGGTAGAATTCATCATATATGTTTGATGCTATTTATTTGTATATAAATTGTTTTCTGTTAATTAGGCCTAAACAAAATATCAGACCTTGCAATAAATAATAACACTAGTCATGTCATCAAGATAAATCTAGTCATTTACTATTATAATGAACGTTTGAAAATGCGCAATAGTGTAGCAATATGCTTAAAATGTTTCGGCTTGATGGACCATCCTAATAAAATAGTATTGAAATAAATAAATGTATTACAGTAGCGTACCGTCGTCATTTTAAATATAATTAATGAATGAATTAATACAATGTTCAGAATAGCTACTGTTTGTGAATCTGGTATTCAGTAGTAAGCCGTACCTTTATTGAATAGAAGGGCTACTGTTTGTTAAATTTGTTTATTTAAATTCAATTTTAATTATTTGTTGTCACCTAGGCTACCACATATATTGCAATTTTACTATTGATTCATTATAGTGGAAAAATGAATAAAAAAACATTTTAAGCAATATTGAGAGATACAACTTGTGCAAACTTATTGTTTATTTTTATTATTATAATATACAGATAGTATTACCTTTTTTTACCTAGTACATGGTACTGAAATATTATGAGTAATTGAACTGGTTTAAGATTATACTTACCGAGCATCGTATGTTAACCTTTCATTGTAAAAAAGAATATATAAGTTTTATTATGTTTACATAAATAATGTATGAATAGTGCTGTATTAATTATTTACATTTTCTTGCTCTATTATTTATTGAAAATCAGTTCATTGTCTCTAAATGTCGGTAAAATTATTACCTTTTTTCCTGTTTTTCAAAATTAGATGCCATGGTTGCACTTCATACGGCTCGTGAAAGAGCTACAGATAAAAGGGAAAACACAGTTAATATCCTCAAAAGCCATGAGTTTCCGACGCTATATGCTTTTTATCTGGCCCGCATTTATTTCTAAATTACAATCAAACACACTATAAAATGTTTATTAGAAACCCTGTGTATATAATATAGTAATCATCATATATGTCTTTTATAATAATTATAGCACAACCAATTAACATCTGGTATTACTATTTTACATACGTAATGCTACTAAGTTGCAAATATTTAATTTAGACTTTAAAAACATTTTAGGTATTTAAAGACAAACCTGCTTTTTCGTGTTTAAAGAGGATAGTATGTGTTATACGTACGACAAGGTATGTTTAAAACATTGTGCAACTGTAAAATAAAAAAAAAACTATTGCACACAATAGCAACCAATAACAAAACTGTTAAAAGTGCAGCATCATTGCAGAAATTATGCTGTCAAAGATAAATAGATTTAAGCTTATTATATAATGAACAGGTACTATTCATAGTAAACTTGTGTTTTGTACTAGAGATAGAATATTAGGCTACATGTTATGTACCATCTAAATATCTCAAAAATAAAACTACTTACCTGGTTTCCATACTCAAAGCAAAAATGTCGTCATAGAATAATACAATTCATGAAGAGACTTCTTTATGGTGTATCCCTAGATTGCCCTGGAATATAAACAGTTATGTATGTAATCGCGAAATAATCAGTGATGAACCTGTGTTTTTTAACGCTACGGTAGATCGAATATTGAAAGACAATAAAAACAAGATAGGCCTATATAGCAAAGTCTATTTTATTCAGATACTGTTCATATGAAGTTACTGGGTCACAATTGGAACAACAAATCAATCACTTAAAAACCATATTTCTGTTGGCAATAAAAACCTACGGGTTGTCTTTAATAAAGAGATAGCCTTACAGAACATGAGTTGCCGTTTACAAAGAGAAGTATATCTCAGTTTATATCGGCATGTAAACATACACACCTCCTTCTTAACATAGATTAACAAAATGTAGGATAAAGAGTATGTCATTAGGGTTGAGGACGGCTAGGCCGACGGTACAATTTTAGAACGATTGCGTTCTAAAGCCTGTTTTCCTGTCGACGTCAGTCGACGCTATCGTTAACAATAATCGGCGATCTTCTACGTAAACATTGAAATGATTTACAGGAAAACTCGCTATCGTTATCATTTCAACTTGATCGTTTTCAAACGATCGTCGTTGAACTGTTAACGATCAACGACGATAGCGTCGAATAACGTGACAGGAAAACAGGCTTAAGGGGGTTTTAACCAACGCGGTATGTATGGCTTGTTGTTCTATGATATGGTCGTACCAACATCATATAATCGGGGTGCCTTTTTGTGAATGATCACGAGCACCTATCCCAACTTGTAAGCACGTCAAGTATACCTTTATCTATTTGCATTATTAAAATAATCTTTTCTTATTTTTACACAAAATGTGATTAAAATACATTGATTTTCTAATATTGCTTGTAGCGATGTTTAATCAGTGCCACTACAACACTATTGTAAACTTACATTTGTAAAATGACTTCTGGTAGATATAACGACAAGGATAAAATAAGTATACATGTTATTCTAAAAAGATATAAAGTGTCAAAACATATCAAATGTAAAAAACGTCAAAACTGTGAATATATTGAATGGATCTTTATTGGGTTACAATTATAATACAAGTGGATTAGTAACAAAAATATGTTATAATAATTTTAAACGTTTATTAAATGCCAAATAATTAAGAAATGTTAAGGTCATACTAAGAAATATAAGAAATATATATTTAATATAATTAGAATTGCAACTGGTTTACTTTAGTCGTTGTATTAAATAGTACGTACGGATTTTATAGGCTTCTCAGACAAAAGTTATGGTGACTGTTACATCGTAGAAAACACCATTTTCAAACAACAGTTTAGTAGAACACCGCAGAACATAAGCTGTTGATGTTTCTACATTAACGGTTGTTTCGACATTAGCTGACGTTTTAGCAGTTGTAGGCTAACAGTGACAAATTATACTTACTGCTATCTCAAATCAATCAAATACAATCTAGTTTTGTTGAATTTGATGCGTGTTTCACTTGAAGTATGCACGACAAAAACAAACTAGGCTAAACCAATGATGATGCATTTTATGACAAGCTCCCTAAATTATTCATATAATACTATTTGCGTTTTGTAGTTGATTATTGATATATTGTATTCAATGGTATGGTTGATCTAGCATTGACAAAGGTACAACCACTGTGGTTTATTGTTAGGCATACTATACACATGACCGTTTCAATCGTCTCGAGCCAGAGTATAAAATGGTTGACTATTGTTCTCTTAGTGCACGTAGTGCGTGATATTGTATGGAAATAATTTCTTGCCATTCATTCTTGTCATTTTTTGCTTTCTTATTTATTAGTAATAAGCATTATGACAATTGCAATATATTTGTACAATTTGATAATAAAAATTGCAAAAGCAAAGTAACAAGATAATTGATTATACTTTGTTATGATAATACTAATCTACTTACCTGGAATCTTATTCACCATTAGGCCTATGTATTTGTTGATCACTCAGCAGGCAGTAAATCTATGTACAAGAAACACGTTAATCCTTGTGTCTAACAGTCAGTCTAACAAGACAATTGGCTGTCTGAGAGACAGGCAACAACATAAATAAACCAGGCTTAAGTCACCAAATCAAACAAATTGTACATATGTATCTACCTTTATCAAAACTCTATGAGTAGACTGAGTATTAATCAGAGAGCGTATGAGAGAAGTAAACAGGAAGACAAAACCGATGAATGCAGTAGCATTCTTTGAGTTCCCTTATTGTATCGGTTGATATAGCATTGACAAAAATACCTTCAATTGATAAAACAACCGTTTTGGTTAATTTCGTTCACACAATTGTCCATTATAAACTGTATTCGAGTCGGTGGCATTATGTTGTGCTTTACCCGCAACAATGGCTGATTTTCTCTTAGTAAGTTTATGTAGTAATTTTATGAAATGGAAATCAAATGTACTGTAAGCTTATCTCGTATACAAAACTTATTTCACATAATTTCTTGTACCTTGATTTTTGTTTCTGATTTAAGAATGTAAGCATAGAAAAGATTTATTTATACTTAGAAGAAATGAATTTTTTTACAAACATTCCACGGTTGAGTAAGTGTATCCCTTTAACGTTTGGTGACAACAAAAAATCACAATTGTTCATTAAATAATCCTTGCCTCCCCGCTCATTTAAACAATATAGATTAAGTTAATTTTCAAAAAATTGTGTATACATGGATGCAAAGAGAGCCTTGCCTCAGTATTACCTATATCAAAACTGATTGGAAGTATATAGCCTATAAAAACGGGAGCTGGTTCTGGTATCGACGACCATCAGCTTAAATAGATCCACTAAAAGCAGGGAGTGGTAGGGGCGGAGATAACCGAGCCTATTATGAAATAAATTCTGTATCTTCCCTGACGCAAGATGAGAGTAACTCAATATATAATGTATTGTATTGTATAGGTACTTTATGTTTTTACCTTTATTGCCGTTTTAATACATTTATTTTATATTGTTGACTTTTAATTTATTCTGTTTCTCAAGACTAAAGCCTAATATGTAAACAACTGTGAAGGGGATCTCTTTAATGTTTGTGGTTAGTTTTATAGTTGTTCTAGAGATAAAAAGTTGTATCATAATTAGTATTATATTTGTTCTTGAGGCATGTGTGTATTTTAACATCTGTTTTTGAGGTTATATGAAAAAAAGGTTTGAATCGTAATTAGTAGATCTATCTAGTATGCATCTAAATGGACACAGTTCATGATACATTTAAAACATATTTCTCATGAACTGTGTTCATTAGATGCATATCAGAGTTATGATTCTTAAGTTCACATTTATCATAACTCGTTAATGTTAATCACGTTAAAAGTTAAATTGTTTTTTAGTAATATTAAGTCGAAACACAGTCTAGAACTCAGCCACACTCATTCACCACCCAATTTACGTATTGGAACAAATGGCTAACGTAAACATTCATGTTATATTTAAAAAACACATCAAACAGTTATAATAATACAACAAATGTAACAAATCACCTCTATTTACTGAATGTTTATTGGGTTTTAAACATTGGATTAGTAGTATAAATATTATAAGACAATTAATGATTATTAAGGAAACATATTTGCAAAACAAACTCAGTTAAACTCAGTGTTAAGAAATGCTAAGGTTGTACTAAGAAAGGAATCATAACAGGATTAGAATGCAATGAATGGTTTGTTCATCTTAATCTTCATTCATATAATTGTTTATGAATAAAAATAAAATGATTTTAAATTGATTTGAAAACTGCATGGCTATCAAGTATATGTAATATGAAATTTAAACCATTAGTGCAACTTAACTACTGTACAAATATTAACAAATAATTACACAAACTGTAAAAAGTCCATTGTTCAAACGTGAACATATAAAAGCTTTTTTGAAAACTATGATTATGAAGTATTATTTACTACACGTGTGGTAAAGAGATTAAATATTATGTAGGCTTCCATATCCCCTTGTTTCTTGTACAATAATAAAAAGAAAACAGAGATCCTAAAGTACGAAATCCACATGTAACATTTTTGAGGAAAATGCAATTAATTTAGGCCTAATAGCAGCTATTGAACAAACTAAAACAAAAAATTAGAACATAATAATTAGTTGTGTAAGGTTACAGACAGAAAAACTAGTTATAAACTACTTACAAATAGCCATGGGTGATATTATCCTTTAAAAAAAACAATTGTGATTGCTATTTGTATTATTTGCTTCTTTGAAACTGAAAATATAGAAATTTAAAGCATACTAAAAACAATATTGATTCGATTTATACGTTTTATTATTATAATTATATGACGTTGGCTCAGAAATCCTCTTTGCATTAAAAACAAACTATCAGTATTATCAAAATTTTTGTTGAAAGATATATCATAATCAAAGTTATGATTTGTATTATAATAATATTTATCATTCGATATTCAACATTTGGATTACTAGGTCTCTCAATTTAAGCCTCTGTATAAAAAAAGGATGACTTTCAAAATAGTTGATATTATAATTTATTTTAGAATTCAAAGTGCAAGACACATACAGTATTAAATTGATTGTTATGGTTTGTTCATCATTCTACTTCATAATTCCTCTTTATAGCTTAAGATGTTCCTCAATTAAACCTACAACATCATGCCGATTCATTTCAATCATACAGTCCTTAAAATCGTCCATCGACAACCCCTTCTCAGACCATCCATGCATTACACACATAGTAGGACTTTTCATCATGTTCATAATGTAGCTAATGTAACAATCATAGCCAACCTTACAAGCTACACTACGCCAGTCATTAGCACGTGGTTGTGGAGGGTCCAGAAGAACGCAGACCTCTGTCATGATATGAAATGGCAGGATTGGGGAAGGAATGTCTTTATAGACTCCAATAAGAGGTCGCAGAAACCAAGGGACATTAGAGTTTCCTTGAACAGCAGTGTCTTGAAAGGCTGAAATAATACAAATGGTTGATAATAGTATACAAATGTTTTCTAAGCTTCTTGTTTCAGACATGTTTTTGACGGTTATTATTGGTTAAAGTGGAAAAGGTTGTAGGATTTAGATGTTTTAAAATGCTCAGTACTGTACATCTCCGCATGACAGCATTAATAAGAAATGTAGATACGTTATAGGCTACATGAAGAATTGGCTGACTCAGACAAGGGCACATCTTAACTGTAGCAATTGGCTTATTATGTCCAGAGAAAGAAGAAAGAGTTTGCCACATGACGTCATTGAAGGTTCCCGACCCGTTGTTACCTCTATTTCAGATGATACTTTATCATTGCTATTGTAGTACCTTGATTTCTATTGTCCTTTCCAAACAAACGCCTGACTTTGCAAGAGTCCATGCCATCATCTGGTCCACACCGAGGCGTTGAAACTAAACACTCTTTAAGTTTGTGCAAGTGAAGGTTCTCCTCAGGACAGACGTTGCACAGGACGCAGACGTTAAAATCAACCCGTTTCATCCATTTGTGGCCAATGTCCAGTAGGTTTTCTTTAATAAGCTGTAGTAACTGCAATATAAGGTAAAAAGATTTTTTTGATTTAATTTCAAACTGATATTTTTATTCTTTTATTCTTTTATTCAAACTCATTCAACAGCGGGAAACCCGCCCCTTACAGAATGGAATAAACTATACCATATAAAAATATATATAAATCTTAAAATCTAACAATTTTACTAATTTTATTACAAAAACAATTATAACGGTCAAAAAAGAGATCAATAGAATTATCTTTAACAACACAATTATTAAAAAGAAGACAAATACGTGAAATAAATCCATTCTTGGTAACATTAACACGACAATACGGCACATAAAGAAGATTACATTTGGAATTACGAGTACGACAACCAACAGCTTTAACATGAAAGGAAAACAAAGAGATAAAATTACAATTGAAACGGGAATTCATACATTTATACAAAAACTGAAGATCGAACATAGAACGACGAGAGACAAGCGAAGGAAGAGAGACAGACAAAGGAGGACAGTGACAAGTAGAATACACAAAACGAACAAAACGATCTTGGACTCTTTGAAGACGGGTACTATGAACAGACGAAAACGAATTAGACACAACACTACAGTATTCAAGTTGGGGACGGACAAGAGAAACATATAAATTAATTAAAGTATTAGAATTTTTAAAACACCAGCAATTACGACGTATCATGCCTAACATTCTATTTGCTTTACTAACAGCAGCATCAACTTGAGGAATAAAATTTAAGTTACAGTCGATAATAATACCAAGATCTTTATGACGGTCAATTCTTTCCAAAACATGATTATTAATGCTGTAATCATATTGGATATATTGTCTTTTCTTAGTAATCGTCATAATTTTGCATTTTGGTAAGTTTAAACTCAGCTTCCAGGTGGTGGTCCATCTGAAGAGTGTAGCAAGGTCATTTTGAAGGGAAACAGTATCATTAGGGCCATTGATAGTATTAAAGAGTTTAAGATCATCCGCAAAAAGTAAGCAAGAAGAAGAAAGATTAGAAGGGAGATCATTGATAAAGATATTAAATAAAAGGGGACCAAGGATCGAGCCCTGGGGGACCCCAGACAAAACAGTGAGCCAATCAGAAGCTTGACCTTGAAACATAACGCGTTGCTGCCTGAAATCAAGGTAACTAACAAATAATTTAAGGATAGGGCCAGAAATACCAAATTTGGAAAGTTTATGGACAAGAAGTTGATGGGAGACGAGGTCAAAGGCTTTCGAAAAATCAGTGTAAATAACATCAAGTTGAGATTTGCTTTCGATAGCAGAGTAGGCAAAAGGTAACAGAGAGGTAAGATTAGTGAGACAAGATCTTTTGGGGAAGAAACCATGTTGGAAGGGGCTAAGAACAGGAGAAACGTGCGTGAAGACATGACGATAAATTAAGCGTTCGAAAATTTTGGAAAGAGCAGGAAGTAAAGAAATGGGGCGGTAATTACAAACTAAAGATTTAGAACCCCCCTTGTGAATGGGAATAATATCAGCCCTTTTCCAAAGAGAGGGAAAATTACCATCGAATAAGGATCGAGAAAAAATATGACTTAAAGGGTAAGATAAAGGGTTAGCACCAAGCTTGAGAATGTTGTTAGGTATGAGATCATTACCCGTGGCTTTACGAGTATCAATAGAATTAAGAAGTACAGCGACTTCAGTTCTGACAATGGGGATAGAACAGAGTTTACCAATAGGGTAGTCAGGAAGAGGGGGAAGATCAACAGATGAACCAGTACCACCAGTTTTAAAAATAGAGTGGAAATACTTATTAAACATTTCAGCCTTATCATAAGGCGAATACACTGAAGAACCTCCATGATTCAATGCTGAAGGCTGCGAGTCATTTGATTTATAAGACTTTTTCATCCAAGACCAACATTTTTTGTTGTTATTTTTCATTTCATTAGCAAGTGACTGTAAGTATGAATAATACTTACTTCGACAAAGTTTTTTGAAATTGGTCCGGGCTACTTTGAATAGTGAAATATAGAAGTCAGAAGGATGCTTCTTCTTTTGTTTAAAGGATTGTTCTTTAGCCTTAAGACTAGCAAGTAGTTCAGCATCGAACCATGGAGGTAGCTTCCTGCGTGGTTTATACATTGGAACAAGATCACGAACGGTAGCTAAAACTAAATCATAAAAAAGGTCAACAGAATCATCAACATTATTGCACAAGTCTAAAAGGTTCCAGGGAACACGATTAAGAGTTTCAATTAAGTCAGCATGATCTAATTTCTTAAAATTATAAAAATATCGAGAATTCTTAACATTTCGTGCAGAGATACCAGAATAAAACGAATAAGAACAAGTTAAAGACGAATGATCAGAATTAAAAATATCATTACAGCAGTATACACTATTTGAAATATCCTTATTACAGAGTATCAAGTCTAAAATATTACCATTACAAGTAGGTTCTTTATTACATTGATAAAAAGAAAAAGGATTAAAAATAGAGTCCAAGAAAATCTGTTCATTATTGTTTGACGAGGCAGGAAATTGAGTCCATAAAATATTAGTAAAGTTAAAATCACCGAACACAAGAAAATCAGCATCAGGTTTTTGGCTAGATATCTGTTCGATTGCCGAGCTCATAAGTTCGGTGTAGCGAGAGTCCTTGTCAGGTGGACGGTAGATAACGCCAACAATTAGTTTCTTTCTTCGAGAGGCTTGAATTTCCACAAAAATTGCTTCTAAGTTGTGACAGTTCACGATGTCAAGTCTCTTGGATTGAAAATTATCAGACACAAGGAGCAAGACACCACCTCCTCTTCTTCCATCGTCTCGGTCCCTTCTATGTAAATGAAATCCAGGAACTGCCAGTTCGGCATCTAGTATAGTGTCATTTAACCAGGTTTCGCATAAGCCCACTATTTGGAATTTGTTAGCTAATAGATGACTAACAAGTTCAGTTTTGTAACAGGTTACTGTCGTGGTTCGGGAATCCTTAATATTGATTTGCTAGGTTTAGACCATTAAGGTTTGGTTTGTGAAGCCATGTATCCCATGCAACAAAACAATACGCAAGATGAGGCTGCATTTACTCTGTATCATTTATTTCTCTAAACAGGAACAAACCCTATATAAAACAACGTCATAATTATTATTTTTCCAGCAGTGTAATATAATTCAACAATAAAAACAATCACAAGCAAGCTTACTATAATATGGTCACTTCACTAATTATCAATTAGTATTACTGTATATAACATTAGTATTACTGTATATAACATTTAACGAACTTATACCTGGATCCAATACACCAATTTCATACTACTAATCACATCAACCTGGTAAGTTATCCAATTAACTTCAACATGGTATGTGATACAACTAACTTCAACATGTATGCTATCTAATAAGACAAAGCTGTATATCAAAGAGAAATTATAAACAGTGAATTCATTGTCGTTACAAATAATGAACGATAACAACTTAACTCGGTTATGCACATGGAGTAATACTGTAAAACATTATGGTTGTATAGAAAATAATTATCTACTCACAGTATTGGCGAGAATCCACACTTAAAAGAAATACAGTATATAACATGTCTTACTCAGACAACAACTAAAACAACTTCTGCAGAACCAACGCTCACGCAGCCTATTCGATATAATCATTCACCTGATATGCAAATACGCCCGCGAATACCAGTAGTGAACAATAGCAATGCAATGCAATATATTGCGCCACCAATAATGTAGGTATAAGAAACTTCGGAAGCTTTCCGATCCATTACAATTTCCCCGCTTGGATGCCCTTTTGACCCAAAAGGAGCGAAACAAACAAATTTATTTTTGAAGAGTGGACATGGGTAAACGATATCGATTTTTGTGAACACCTTTTGTAGAACGAGATGATCGCCTTGGAATTACTCCCGAATCATCACGCTCAACATCTATTTGTTTATCAGAATTCACATCTACAACAATCTTAAAACTTTCAACATCATCGTCAGATTCAGACTCACAACTTTCATCTTTATAGTTTACATCCGCTTCTAGACCATCATACGGCAACCACTCATTCCAATCAAAATGTACCGGTTCTTCCACCACACTCCTAGGATCTGATCGCAATCGTCTACGGTTAACATAATTCAAAGGACCCCCAACTGCAGAGCGGATACCAAAAACGTCTGCTTCTTTGTTAATAGTCTCAACAATATATGAGTGCTCCTCGAACTTATTAGCCAATTTATGTCTAGTATTAAAATGTCTTCGGCGAAGTAAAACCCGATCACCAATTTCTAATATTTCCTTCGGAGAACAAGACTTATAACGATGCTCTTCTTTAGCTGCTGCTGATTTGATTCTACGTGAAACCACTTCATATGCCCTCTTCATGAGATCAGCTTCTTTAGTCAAATAATCCTCAGACCAATCTTGTTCCGCACCTCCAATAAAGTGATCTAATGGAATTAATGGTTCACGACCAAACATAAGAAGATACGGTGTTACACCTGTAACGGTATGAGGGGTGGAATTATACATAAACACAATATGCTGCAGCAATTCGGGCCATTTGTGTCGATCTTTCGGGCTTAAAGAACGCAATAAACTGCATAAGGTCTTGTTGAAACGTTCGCACTGCCCATTACCTGCAGGCCAATACGCCGTAGTGCGAGATTTTGTCATGCCATAAAGACTACATATACCTCGAATAATTTTACCCTCAAAGGATCTACCTTGATCCGAATGTAACCGTGCTGGCACACCATAATGGGAAAACCAATTATCTCTCAATACACGAGCCACTGTATCAGCCGTCTGATCTTTACATGGGACCGCTAGTGAAAACTTACTAAACACATCAGTCATAACAAGAATGTCCTCATAGCCTCCCTTTCCACGATCCATCTTTAAGAAATCTATAGCAAGAATCTCTTCGGGACGAAAGGCTAGAATATGACGAAGAGGGGGTTTGACCGTTGGTGTAGGGACTTTACTAGATACACAACTAAAACACTTGGAAATATGCGTACGTACATCACCGTTCATACCTGGCCAGAAACATCGACGCTTTAGAAGTTGTATAGTCCGTTGAACTCCTTGATGAGCCCATTTATCATGACATAAATCTATAAAAAGATTGCGCAAATTAGTAGGCACTAACAATTGATGAATTTTACCATGGATATCTTCATTGATCTCTCTATACAGAACTCCACAAATCTCTCTATAACTTGTCCACTGTCTCAACCAGCCCAACATTCTAGAATTATCTGTTCTTTAGGCTGCGAACATTCTGGTAGTACACGTTGAGATGATGTTCCGATTGATCAAACGAATTAGTTGGTCCTGGATTAGGCTCTACATCGCCGCTTAACAACAGCATAGTAAATGTTGCCACAGAATTGTCGTAGTATAAACGGGGAGAACTGTATTTATTCCGCCTGGGTAACACGAACGTTGATCCACCGTGGTTGGAACGACTGGTTGAAATAATATAAAGATCAGCCCAGCCGGCAGTTACCGACACATCATGGTCTCGCGAATAAAAGACCACATCGCATTGATCAAAACACGAACGCACAAACTGATCACCACCGGAATGAATTCCATGATCACAACTCCGAATATGCTCAGTAATATTGCACATGATGAAAATAAAGAACAAACCTAGACGCAACACAACAGAATGCATGGCATGCATGGTATGTTTCGTGGTAGCTGGCGTAGCCATTGAGTAGTCGTTTTTCCAAAAACGAATAATAGTCAGTGTCGTAGGCCTACCACAGGCTTGTAAATAACAGCAATGCAGGAATATTAAAAGCTAGGGTCCAACATCAAGTGCTTAGTTCCAATTCTGTGTCGATATGCCTGGGTCTGGGTGTGACTAGCATAAACAGGTGGATCAAGGCAGGTCGAACCCGCCTAGCACGTAGGAACTGTCCAGTCAATAAGCAGGCCTAGAGAGCTCGCGTTAAGCACGTCTGAACTCAATCACGTCTCTCCACATTTTCAACCATCACACAGCAAAATGTCTAAAATTGGCCCTTATGATTTATTTTAATTTTAAATTTATAATCTCTTTTGAACAATTCAACACTGTGTGACAACACTTATTACTCAAGAAGACTACTCGTAAATATATAAACAAAAATTCAACTAGGTACTTGCCTCTTTGCACACACTTGGAGATGGTTCAAGCTGTTTACCGCCAATTTTAAGTCTGTAGATTACCACCTATATAATATAAATAAAATCAATTATTGGAGCTTGGCTCATTTTTAAATTGAGCTAGTCTTTGTTTTTAATTTGCAGAAGCTTATAAATTATTTTAGCAAATAACCATGTACATCAATTAAATTACTTTTTTAATGCATGGGTTTATATTCTAATACAAAATGTTTTGTATCGAATAGAAATTTAACTGGTTTAAAATATAAATACACTCTTTTTTTTAATGTATTTTAATTTTTTAATCACAAGAATAAAGAACAATGAAAAAAGACCAAACACTCCTAGCCTACCTGGATACAAGATCTTTTTTCAGGCAGGATCCTGATAATTGCATCGTGATTCTGATCAATGTACACTTCTACCTGCTGGTAAAAGAGTCTAGGATCATATCCCTCATCAAGCTTCCTCTGTTGTGACCAATGCACGATTCTTACTACCAATCGATAGTACAGTCCTTCAGGTAGGAAACCATCAAAGTCAACGTAGAATACAGCAGTATTCTTTGACTTTGCCAGTTTGTCAAGTGATACCATCTCATCACCTTCATTCTTCTTCAGAAGTGATGGCACATAAAAGAGACGATCACTTTTAGTACCTGTTGTCTTTTGAAAAGAAGTTGAAATAAATGTTTGTTATAAGATTTAATTAAGGTTTAAGAGTATATAACAGTTATAAGATTACAACAACAACAAACAAAACAACTTGATTAAGTAACGAAAAGTTAAAAACCTGTTTGTACAGAGTAGAACGAGTCTTGACACATAACAAGTCAAATTTCTGCATTAGCTGTAACAATGCTTCAAATTTCTCAAGAAATTTTTGCCACATACGTCTAAGTAGTCTCTCCTCCAGGAGACCTTCTTCATCAAGTTTTTTCCAAGAGCTTCTAAACTCTGCCCACTATAAAAAACAACATAAACAAGTATGACATCAACTAGTTTAGTATGTGCCAGCAGTCCTTATCACTATTAAATTGTTCAACATTTGGAAATAAAATCATATCGCTGACTTACCCAGTTTCAAATTATTATTAATTATCTTCATTACTATGGTTTTAAAGTAATAAAAGTAAATAAAATAAACCTGTCGAATAAAACTAAAATAAAAAAATAAATAAAACTCATACTTGATCTGAAGGATTCTTCACTGTGATAACTAGCCTGAATATGTAAATTAACCACTGCGGTATTATAATGATGATGTCATTGAGGGCGCTATCTGGTGTGTCTCTTTCCCCGTAGTAAACGATGTTACCAAGGTCGTGATGAAAATGTAACATAGCAAATAATTGAATATTTGTGTTGATATGACACTTGAATGAGATTTTGGTTACCTGGTATTTCAAATTGAATAGATAAAAAAAACATTTGCTTGTCATAAATATGATTGAAAAGGAAAGTAAATAAACATTTCCGATTAAAACAAGATAATTATATAAACAACCAACCATGAAATTAAAAAAAAATACATCGTATTACTTGCCTGCTTGAAATTAATTGAGTGTTCATTCTGTGCACGTAATTGTTCAATTTCATGCAAGAAATTCAACCACTTCAATGGCATCTTCTCTCCCATATATGGTTCATTCTTAGCTACCTCTGTTATATGATTTCTAAGCTCAACAATGGATTTATCCAACAATGGTGATCTGACGCTATTATCAATGGCATAATACTTTACCACAACATGATCTTCATATGGTTTTTCCTTAAATGCCTTCTTTATCAGTAAAAACTTTTCTTCTGTCTACAAAGATAAAAAATGCATGTTTTTTGTTGTTATAAATATTTAGTTTTATATTTAAAATCAAGTATTATTATAATGTATAAATTGCAACTTATTACAGTATTTAACAGTACAGCATTTACACATTTTGAATTCTTTTTTTGGCTGTATATAGTGTTAGTATCATACTCACAAGAGCTTGTCTTTCTTCATCATTGCCTGGCAGACTTTCTCTGTGAGTTCCAACAATAAATATAGGTGGTGAAAACTGTTTCTGGTTTGACACAGAATTTTCAATGGTATGCGAGTAGATTGATTGTGACCAAAAAACCACACGATCTAAGTTGGTCATGTAATGGTCAGCATCTGTAATCTGAAAATTACTTATTATAGAAATTAATTAATGAATTAAACATGAACGCAATCATTTTTGCTAAAAGATAACGTATAGAAAATTGCATGGATCAATTATTTTCAAGAAAGATACAACACAGATTCAATATCATAACATTCTAGTTTTTTAGAAGAAAATTCTTTAGAGATTGAAAAAGCTTTATATTATATTATACAATGTCTATAAACTCTAGATAACCACTTATCAAATCGAACAAATACTATTACCTTGCCATTATCTCTATGAAATACTTGTACTCTAGATGGTGCATTGAGGTCATGACAGAGGTTGAAACAGATGATGTAAATAGCACGGGATACCAGAAACATCTACAGTATTCAAGAAAAATATATAATCACATGAAAACGTCTCTTTTTGATCAATAAAAAAGTTACAAATGATGTTGAAGCAACAATCTTAAATGTTTAAATGCCAGTGACTACCTGATGAGTAATGTAATAAAGATCTTGTCCAGCAAAATCCCAGATGCTGAAAGTCAGATCATCAATTGTCTGATGTACTTCTTTAATTTCTTCAAACAATTTTTTTTCTCCATTCCTTTTCTTTTCTTCAAGAATGTTTTTAACAAGTTTAAATACCTCTTCTTGAGTATCTTCTGTTAGGCCTATCCAAGAACAAAAAAAACCTCAAAAATATATATAAAATGGATTATTTCAACCAGGTGTCTGAGTTTGACAGAAAAAGAGTTCGTCTATTTTCTTCAGGAGGCAAATATGTATTTAGAATTCAATACAATGTTGGTTCAGCAATATGATTGTACTATTATAAATCGTATTCAAACTTTTCACACAAGCTATACATTATCATTAATTGATTATAAATGTGTACATTTAAAAGTGTTTCCAAAACGTTTTCACATTTTTTTACTATCCATGCCATTATTATTCATTTTTCAAACATGTGCAAGCTAATTAGCATGTAAAAGCTACTTCTTCAAATGGATTAATAATTTCTTAAACACCTTTACCAAATTTTTCATATTCCTGTGTCTTTCTTCGTATTTCCTTTGAATCCTATATAATCAATTCAGAATAGAATACATGTTATTATTATTATTATTTATTCAGCCAAAAGATACATTTTACAAAATATAATACAAATCAACAAATTAAACAAATATGACGTAATGAGATAAGATTAAAAAGGCAAAGAAAACAAAGTCAATAATTCTGTTTTAACTTTAAAATGAAAGATAATATGTTGCCACATGGCAAGCTTAACAAAAGTGTCTTTTTACGTTAATGGTTTTATGATAATGGTTTGTTTTTACGGGAAAAGTCAGTTCAGGTCACACAAACTGAATAAAACCAATGTATGCTCTATTTGTCTTGGAATTTACAATAATAATATTGTGTTTTTGTGATTAAAAATTAAGGTATTTACATTCTTTATGTAAAAACACTGCTTGTAAAGCTTTATTTTTTTATCAATCATACAGTATTAGATTATATTTAATTAGATTATATTAGATAATTAGATTTGTATTCCAAACCTGAAGTTTTTCTTTTTTCTCTTCCTCTATTGCCAATGTTTTTATAGCACTTCTTTCTCTCCATGTTCCACCTTTATTCCATATCAACAAGAAAAAAAAAAGATAAATAATATATAACATGACGACGATATGTAGAATTGTTACAGTTTGTTTACCAGCCAAAATGCAAAGGAACATGGTAGAGTAATAATTACACATAGTATATCTTTAATATTAAGTACCTATAGGAACATGGTATATTATTAATATTAAGTAAAATAAGATAAGACAGTGTTAATGTTAAAATTACAGTAAGGGTAAATTTGTTTAAATTTAGGTGTGGTGGGTGTGCGTGTGTGTGAGGCCTGATCAAAAATGTAAAAACAAATCCTTGTATATTTGTTATTATTGGTTTTTTGATGGAATGCTTAACAAAGTCCTACCATTGCATGTGGAATTTGAATCAGTTGGTAAATTTGTTTCCTCTGTCTCAGCAACACTGCAAACTTCTCCATTTTCTTGTTTCTTCAATCTTAACTTTAGTATATAATTGGTAAACATTGATAATAATTAGCTTAAGGATACAAAGAAAATAACATGATACAAGTAATTTGTTTTAGGTTGTGGTAATCAAGTCAAGTATCATTTATTGTCATTTGTTTTAAGAAAAAACATAGAAATTCTGATAAGCATTGTTATAACCTCAGTTCGTTTTTCTTCTTTATTCTGCAAAATAACATTTACAATTTTTTCTGCTAAAGTTCTTCTATATTCTTGCCTTGCTTTATTCGTTTCTGTGAATAGTAAAAGTGATGTAAAGGTAAATATTTGCTTTTATCTTACGGTCTGTGAATGCCTATAAGGTTAAAGAATACAGTACGATAATTTCCTATTTATTAATAACCAATCCATTTCAAGTTTTATTTGTATCTTTATTAATTTTTATTGAAAATATTATGTTTCTCAATAAAAATGTACCATACCTTTATTTTGATTCTGTGTCCAGTTAGTAGTATGCTTAACATTAATTGTGCATGACAATTCAATTCCATCAGTGACTTCCTCATTAGCATCGAACCTAAATAAATAAAATACTACAGTAGATATTATCACATTTTATGACACAAATTAATTCAGGCAAGACAATTCATTTAAAACAACATTTTTAATTTGTTACACTTACGGGTGACCAGTGAGTGCTTTGGTTAGACTAGTTTTTCCAACACGCTCTTGTCCTACAAGCATTAGACGTGTTTGGTATATAGGTTTGCTGCCTTCTTGTATGGCATCAAGAAATACATTCTTAGCCTCCTGACCTCTTGCCAACACCTCAAGAGGAACTATAGTATATTTCAAAGACGTACATAATACAAATACACATAACAAATAGTACTATTAAGAATTAGATTTGTGCTATTTCAAATGTTGAGATATATGCCTACCCATGGAGGCAGGGAGTTTACTGGAAACAGCAAATAATTGTGGAGCAGAATCAACATGCAATCAAAGTAGTTACATAGTGTGTTGTTAATAATTGACAAAGAATTTCTGATTTGTTTTATTATTATATACATTAGACCAATAACAGAATGTATTGAAAATAAGGAAAAAACACATTACAAGGACAATCGACAATGTGATGGAAAGGTTGAAGTAAACTAAAAATAACAGAATAAAAACAAAACAAACAAAATAATTTGACAATTCACATTTCTTCTAGATTCTAAAGAACTTGCTAGGATTTATGTAAACATTTGATACTATTATTTAGCTTTTTTACATACCATCATTCAGTTTCTTTTGTTGCACTAAAAAAATCAAAGAATAAAACATTTTTTAACATTACAGGTGTATGCTGAAAGCACATAAATTAATTGTATTTTAGTAGAACCAAGCTACACATGCTAACAATGTACATTTAGATTGCTTTCGTGAGTGTTAGGTAATTTGATTTTAACAACGTTCACAATACATGGAAACAAACAATGTATTTAAACATTTCAAATACTAATATAATCTGATTGTGGTTAATACAATATGACATACTTACAACATGATCTTACAATATTAAGTACATGATTCAGTTCTTTGTGCTTTTTCAAAAGTGCTTCAAATTCCATCAATGATTCTATACTGTCTTTAAGCTTTTCTTGACTCAATATTTTAATTAAATTCCAAGCATTTTCTAAATCGTTTTTGTCAATATTGCAAATCTTAGCAAGTAATTTTACATGTTCAATATTTAATGATTTGCCAAGTCTAACGAGCATCCATCTGTAGCCTGTGATTTTGTTTGTCAGTTCCTGTCTACGGTAGTTCTTGGATAGTATGTCATGTAGTCTTTGGAGTCCTGTCACTTTAAATACTTCAAATAACAAATCACAGTTAACATAAAACGTATTTTCAATGTAACCCTCTGAATGTAATAATCTGAACAAACTATTAGCTGTCGCTGCTTCTAATTCTTTTTTGTTGTTGATGATGTCATAGAGGACAACCTTCAGGATCTGAAGATCATTCGCTTTAATTTCACTTGAAAGCTCATCAATCACTGACCAAAATTCAGCACTGTTTATGAAAAAATAATATAAAGAGTGCATTAATTTTACTTTTCCATAAAAAAAATATTCAGTTGATTTTCATTTCGTATTGTTTTCAAATTGGAAATTGTTTTTGCTATTTTTAACATTTCTTTTATGTTTTTAAAGATGTTTTTTATGATATTTGTTTATTCGATGGGTCTTTAAAACAAAAATATTTTTCTTCAAATAATGTTTTTATTTTAAATGTATAAAAGGAAAATAAAGTAAATTATAATTTTTTAAATTAAAAACCAGAGTATTTTTATTTTGCTTTGGAAAATGTTGGTTGGAATTTTTTTACACTTATTAAATATTAGTTCACACTTACTCTGTCCATCTTCTTCTTTCTCTGTAAAAAAGTAGTTTCATTAGTATGTTTATATATGTAAATAATGGTAGATATATTACTTTTAAAACAAAAACGATTAGTATCCTACGTATTATTACTCATCAAATACTTATTTATTTGCCTTTTTAATTTTTCTAATACGAAGACAATATTTTAAAATCTTTTGTTATAGAAGATTTTTTAATACATTTTTTATTTTGTATTTTGCACAGAAGCACCTCACAAGGTGAAACCACCTTTATGTACCTTAGAGGCACTTCAGAGAACCAATACAAATATTCCAAAATATTGATACGACCAGATAAATCAATCAAAAACGAAACTATTGCACATAATACAATTTAGAGCATTTGCATTTGTCAAAAGAAGATTAGATCCAAAAAAAAAATTAATATATAAAATTATATAAGACAAATCATTATCCTCAATAAGTGAGTTAGCGTTTACAAGTAGAACTCTCTTTGTATAATATTATAACAGAGCAATTACATAATAATACATCGGATTTGTTCTTTAGTGAGGCATTAAGACTTGATTTAAGTTATTACTTACTCTAGCCATCTTTCCTGTTCCCTGTAAAAAAATATTGAGTTTCTTTAAATGAATATTTGTTTTACATAATAGCTACAGTGAAATAAATAATAAATTTAAATTTATCAGAAAACGAAATATAATAGCTCACTGGTTCTGAAATCGGTTTGTAGCATCCATGGTAACATACAACTAATTTCCTCACAACATGTATGTTACGTTGCAGTTCAATTATAGCTAATACCTGTTATTACCTGTCATCTTCTTCATCATTGTCTATGAATTTGGATATCATCGTATCGTCAAATTCTGGTACAATTACTTTAAAATTAAATCTTAAAAATGCAATGTCCAATGGTTATAAAATATTAGGTTGTTAAGTAGAAAACAAAGAAGTAGAACTACCAGAAATCAATGTTATTATAGGCAGAGCATTATAAATTATGTAAACATTGTAATAGACGTTCGCGATTGTCTTAAGTATAAGCAGGGAAGAGTTATATTATGTAATTTAACTCTTCCTTGGTATAGGCCTAAGTCTATCATGAAAAATGGAATTACAATGGAACTAAAAGAAATCCAGGGCGTGTGTTGGATGTTGGATTACCGATCGTTAGATTGTGGTTCGAACTAAACTCTCACCGCATAGCTTGTATTCTTAGGCAAAATACTTACATTTGGCTTTCTTCACCTAGGTGTATAAAATGGACCCGGTTAGATCAAGACATAACTTTGCGCCGATTACTAGCTGCATTATGGGAGTATGTTTGATCCAAACAAATAAAAATAATGCTACGTTGAGCATTAATACTCATGAAAAGAGCGCTATATACTGTAAATGTGGTATTGTTAACAATTATAAACTAAAACTTTCTTTCTATCCTGTGATTACAAATTTAAGTGTAAGGTTTTAATCACGTTTATTAATTTATAATTATAAAACAGTGATATATACTTCAATCAGGTCTGGTTTATCTGTTCTAGATTTGCGACCACAAATCCCTACCTCTTATGATGAAAATTGAAATTATGATGATATTTATCATGTAAAATATAGCATCTCAAAACTATACTTACCAGGTATCTTATTCAGAGGGAAAACAAGCCGCCATTGAGTAATTGAACATATATAATGTTTTACACTTATTCAAGACTCGTTGATTACAGTATGGAAGTATCATATTTAAGGAACTAAACAAGGAAGGTAAAACCAATGAATAGCACTCCATATTTAGAACTACTCTCGTTTCTATAGGTCCATGGTTTCATCGGCTGATCTAGAATTGACAAAAGTACTTTCAGTAGAAAAAACAATTTTATGGTTCATTTGATTCAGACTATTATTGTCTATATCAACTTTAGTTTCAATCTTCTAGAATCGGAAGCACCATGTGATTTTCTACTCATCCAAGCACAATGGCTCAGTTTTCAATTTCCTTCCCCTGTAGTGTAGTGAGTAATCTGTATGAAAATATAAATCAATGCATTTTTGTATTTGTTTCCTTATTTGCCAGGCCTCCTATTGGTTTGTTTGGTTTTTCCTTTTCTTGTAATATCCGAATGTACTCAGTAACCGTTTTTATACTTTGTGGTGGAGAAAGGAGGATGTTTTTTTTAATCTGGAGAGGGCATCCCAAAGTGGACATAAAATATCCCGAATCTATCCTGCGACCCGGGTTGTTTTCTATGTAAATGAGCCAACTCGTCAGTACATAGTAAAACCATAAAAATAAATTCTTCAGAAACAAATATTCATCTGAAATTGTTAATGGTTCAAATAAAAAATATTTTCAATTTTGACCAAAGTAACTCTTACTCTCTTACTTTTATGAAAGAGAGAGAGAATTTATCCCTACCCGAACTCACGTATTTTGTAAAATGTCTTCAAGCATAACATCAAGGATACATTTAGACATAATGATATTATAGAATATATAATTTAATAAAAAAAATGTTAGGCTGATGTACTTAGAATCAATCTTAATTAAGTTACAATACAACTACTAGATTAGTAGTATGTTATATTAATAAATGAACACAATATGATTGTTAAGTACTAATAAAACCTTTTCAACAAAATGTGTTAACTGGTGCTCAATTGTTAAAATAGATATTATGTTCAATAAATACAAAAAAGTAATTAGGAAAATAGAACTGAAATGGTATCCTCAGGTTTATAAAGGACATCTTTATTCATGAGTACTTAATGGGCTTTTTCTAATAACTGATGTTAAATTGATTTGAGAACAGTTTTTACATAAAATGACAAAAAAAACATTGGTGCAACTAAATTACAAACGTTGGAATAAAATATTAACAATGAATAACAAAAACTGTAAAGTATGGCATCATGATAGAAAATATACTATACTGCTCAGGGTATATGAATAGATTAAACCTTTTTGAAAAACAAGTTTAAGAATTTTTCCAATGATTATGAACATAGGATGAATGGTTATGACATTCTTAGGTAAACAAACCACATAAATGAAGGAACAGTAACACTGATCATAGTAATACTAATTGTCCAGGTATTGAACTGTAGGGTCTACTGAGAAACATTAAGTGAAACATAATTTGTTACATTCTATAATTAAATGTTACTTACCAATAGGGTTAGTAACGGCTGATGAAATCTTTTTTACAAAAATAAAAATAATAAATTAAAAGATATATACAATAAAGAAATGCGACTACTCATGCTTGTATTATTTTTATCCTCAAAACAGAAAAATGTAATACATACTTAATATACAGTAACTGAGTAAATAGTATCTTAAACTGAAATAATATGCACACTTTTGGATATTCAGCTTCTTTACAGTGTTATAGGTACAAACTGAAAAGTATCAATTCCCTGTTTTTTTTAAAATTGATAATGAATTTAGGGTCATTAGTCTTAGATTGTTTTAACTTTTTGTAAATTATTTGTTAGTATTATAATGATATTCGATTGTTTCCACAATACTACAATGCTCTACCGTCCACTAAATCATGATCATCACTCTTATTAATTAAAATAATAATAGTATTTAAATAATAATTACTGAATTGAATACTAAAATGTTATATTAAAGCTGTGTATCGTAGTATATAAATATCAGGCAATGGAAATCTTCTGTAAATATATCAAGCCTGAAAAAAAATAACATTTGTGATCTTTTCATAACTACTGTAATACTAATTGTTGTTACTTATATTTATTTAACCGACCGATTTGGTCATAATTCTACTTTTCATTCGCTGCATTCACAGAACGAAAGACGGCACCGTTTTGTAAAAATGGAAAATACTACAACGAATTGAATAGCGTCAACTCTTCATTCATAGGATTGAATGTCACTTCATTCCTCTTTAGTAGTAAGATATTCATCAATCAAACGTACAACATCATGACGATTCATCTCAATCATACAATCCTTAAAATCTTCTAATGACAAACCTTTCTCACACCATTCATACATTACACACATAGTAGGGCTATTCATTGTGGTATCCAAGTGGTTTATATAACGATCGTAACCAACTTTGCACGCTACACCACGCCAATCATTATAGTCTGCTATGTTTTTGGGGTCCAGTAGAACGCAAACCTCTGTCATAATATGAAATGGCAAGATAGGTGATGGAATGTCTTTATAGATTCCAATGAGATATCGCAGATATCCTGGAACATTGAGATTATCTTGAGCAGTTTCTTTGCATGCTGAAATAACACAAATACATAGTTGCTAAGAAAAGTGGTTACCATGCTTATTGTTTCATTCAATAGAATTGTTGTTGACTTAGCTTATGGGTGTATAAGGTGAACAGTTTAAAAGAGATGCAAGGAGGAAGACATTTGGATATATTGCACCATTACCAAATTATCAGTACTGTATCTGCACATAAATAGCAAATTAAGTGTCTAGTATTATAGCTAAATTTAGTACAGTGTCACACATGTTGACTGTATCATGGAAAGATGGCTCAAGGTTTAGGGCCTGAGATGTAGATTTAAAATTTGAAAGACGTATAAGACACTGTATCATATCATTTGGATACAGTATAGAATAATAATCTTTCTCAGATTCTCGATAGGGTTTATATTAGATCATCTTTTTAATAATGGAACCATACAACAGTTTTTTTTTTATTTGTATAAACATATTTTGACTTATTATATTCAGAAAGGGAAACAGATAGGTGTTAGTATTGCAATAAACAATATTTTCCAGATGGTTTTCCAAACTACTTTCTAATTTGATACTAGGTAATTATTTTTTTTTTTTTGTACCTGGATTTTCTTGCTCCTTTCCAAACAAACGTCTGATTCTGCTAGTATTCATTCCACCATCTGTTCCACAGCGAGGCGTTGACTCTAGGCATTCTTCAAGTTTGTGCAAGTGGACTTTTTCCATAGGACAAACGTTGCACAGAACACAGAATGTAAAAACAACACGTTTCATCCATTTGTGACCAATGTCCAGTAGGTTTGTTTGAATGAGTTCATGTACCTGTACATCAGAAATACAAGATAATGCATTGATATATTACTGTTTGGTTTAAGCTAACATACACACAAAATGCCTTTACTTGCAGTCTACTTTTTTATTGTTAAAATACTTTCAAATTAATACTCTAGAACATTCAAATAAAAAGAGCTGTAACCCAACACACACACCTCTTTGCAGACACATGGGGATGGTTCAAGCTGTTCACCACCAACTTTAAGTCTGTAAACAACCACCTATATAGAAATAAAAATGTCACGAAGCTTGTATTAGATACTGATGTCAATTACTTAATTATTGCGACAATTTCTAAAGTAGTGGGGCTTTTTTTGGGAAGCTTCTAAATCATACTACTAATAACCATGTATGCTACAGCAAATAATTTCTTCCGAGTCAAAATACCAAAGGAAGAATCGTTTGTGTCAATGGGTTTCACTCTATGTTTAGTTTATTGGTCAGTTTCCCATTGCTTATGTAAACTGTTTAGATGGGATGACCATGAAGCTACCGATTTATGATATCCTCACGGTAGAATGGTATTCAGAGTATGACTGGTAAACTCATTTAATTCTAGGCGTGTGGTTTAATTCTGAAGCAGGACATTCGCTTCATAACCGTCTTCGGACAAACATCACATTTATTAAGTTCGCTGTATAAAATAATTTCTTTTAACTTCTTTTAACGAAGTGGTATTGTATCTATTGTATCTGTGAACTAGCTGTTTTACCTCTTATAGAGTATTTATCGGGTATGTATTACGTTTAATTGCGATTTTTAAGTATCATCATGGAACTGATACCTGTTCGTCATGAAGTATGCATACTCGGACACTCTTTTATTCGGCGTTTGGCTGAACACGTGAGTAATTCTCCTGATGACAAACATTTGCGCCTAAATAATTCTTATTCACTGGACTTTAAATCCAAAGGCGGTGCCAGAGTGCGGAACCTACCCTCTTTATTCAAGGGCCGTACATCGTTCGATATAGTATACATTCAGATAGGAGAAAATGACATAGGAACATGTAATATTTCAACCTTCATACGACACTATCAGGCATTCATTGACTTTCTATTGCTGGGGGAAGAAGTCAAATTAGTGATAATAGGAGTGCTCATCCGTAGGTTACCGAAAAACTCCGTACCCACGTTCAACACTACGATATAGAGAGTGAATAATATTTTAGAATCGCTTTTCGCTGACCATCCAAAAGTGATTTTTTGGAGGCATCGCGGTTTTAAGGCTGACTTTACTCACGTAGGAAGAGATGGTGTGCATTTAAGCACTGCTGATCATGTCCACAAATTATCGGGAATGAAGCGATTCATTAGAAGTGTGCGGAACGTCCTTATATATGGAACAAAACTTTTAAGGCCAGTATAACATAAATTATTTAAGATTAGGCTTATTGACGACTGTTTTGTATCATCGTTATGATACTAAGTCGACGGGATGGTGTGCAACACGCATGTCTCCCACTTGTATTTTTCTTTTACTGTCAAAGTAAAACTCTATTACGTTTTATGTGCCAATTATAGGCCAAGTTACAATACGTAAATGTTATACATCTAATACCTGGATCATTTCTTTTTAACCTCACTTTTATTTATTTTTGCTCATGATGGAGGCCTTAGACAACTGTTCTTTTATATAGGGCAACCAATTTTACACCGAGCTACTAATGGCATAGTTTTTCACCCTGCCTTTGAGGTTAATTTTACTCTCATTTTGAGCATTTTAGTTTCTACGATTCGTTTTGCTCCCATATAGGGGCCTAAGTAGAAACATTTTTATTTCCGGCTATGTTTTGGTCCAGGGACATATACCGGAAGGTACCTTACTATTTGAAACTTTTGCTGCTACTTTGCTTTACGCCCGAGGGACAGTTTTTCTAGCTCAATGACTCATACAGTGCATTTGTTTTTAAAGAATTGCACGACTTTTACTTAGTTGGGTGGTTTACACCAACACTATATCTGCACTATATTTCTGAGCTATATTTGGTCTCCTCGTATTTCTAATTTCATTGCACATGCAATGTTTGGCGATTTTATTTAAAGTAAGCAAGCCTTTGTAAGGTACCAGTAATAGGTATCTTATGTGCTCAGGAAAATTCCTCACACTAACCTATCATTTTAAACACTTTTTTCTTTTATGCTGGGCTACAGGAGTCCAGTAGGCGTCCAGAAACAATATGCCAAAAACAACGTCAAAAAATTCGAAAACGGGGAAAAACACTCAGAAAAAGAAAGAAGGTAGCGAAGTCGCTTGACTATGCCAAACTGGCAAAAGAACTGCACGCCTTACAACAAGCGGAGAGTCAAAAAGAACCTCAGGACAGCCAAGCAGTATCAAAGGACATCGTGTCGACAACACCAGTACCCGACTTTATCCACCAAACTCCAGGTGAGGAGCTTTTGGCTCAACCCGATATCCATATATCAGAGGCCATCCCCCTTGGGGCAGGTGTCAGCGCAGCCATCAAAAATAAAATATGGAATGATACATTTATTGAACTGCGTTCACTACTTCCTAGTTATAAAGAACAAGCTACAGTAACGGGTATGTCGGTAGGCAATGGCAACATACAGCTTCATCATGAACCACCCCAACAACAACAACCGCTTGAATTTTTAGATTGGGTGAAAGCGATACATATTTATGTATCCATATATATATTGAAAGAGAAAGAAGCATGCCAACCTATGCTTAAGTATATAGCTAATATTCTAGATATCGATACGTCGGGTCCGGTAGGGGCCTGGCGAAGATACGACTTGAACTTTCGAAAAGCGAGACAATCTCGTCCACTAGAATGGGGGCTCTTGAATACGGAACTCCTTGTAAAATGCTATAATTATTTACGTACTGACACGTCCCAAACCAAACGGTTTCAAAGTAAATTTCAGAGTTCCTTTCGAAACACGCGAAACCGGGGAGTCTGTTGGAACTGGAACGACGGAAAGGATTGTAGAAAGAAACCCTGTACCCTCAAACATACTTGCGACATTTGCAGGGGAAACCACCCAAAAATTCGTTGCCAAAAACCTAACAAAATTAGGCAAACACCATCCTTTCTCGCTACCAACCCCAATTAGACTAAACAACCTAACGTCGTACACATCCATTTTGGCCAGCTTTAAACATGGTTTTACATTAGGCTCGATAACTCCACCCAATCCTATGACAGCTAAAAACCATAGAAGTTGTGTCACATACGCGGGGGCGGTAACTGACTTTATAAAAAAGGGTGTACTCTTAGGCAGAATTGCAGGACCGTTCTCATCACCACCCTTTAAAAACTTCAGAATTTCTCCGTTAGGGGTAATTCCAAAATCGGAACCAGGTAAATTTAGAATCATACACGATTTATCTTATCCGAAAGGTAATTCCGTCAATGACACGATTCCTACCGGGGAAAAAATTGTACAATACGACAACATAGACACAATTGTCAAACAAGTATTAAAGTTTGGGGTGGGCAGTCTCATGGCAAAAACGGATATCGATGAGGCTTTTCGGATTATCCCGATCACACCCAAAAGATTATTGGCTTTTAGGTTTTTCATGGGAAGGTAGTTTTTACTATGATAAGTGCCTACCCATGGGGGCATCAAGTTCTTGCAATCGCTTTGGTTTGTTCAGCGACGGATTAACGTGGATTATGCGAAACAAGTTCCACTTATTAGATGATTTTTGGTTCATAGGGGAAGCCGATTCCAATACCTGTTTAAATTCCCTGACTAATTTTATGTTTCTTTGTTCACAAGTAGGAGTCCCGATCAAGTACAGTAAAACGGTTACGCCAAGAACATGCTTGACCATATATGGGATAGAAGTGGATACACTGTCTATGGAATGTAGACTTCCCATAGAAAAAGTTTTAAAAATTCGGGAAAAACTATCATATTTTATGTCTAGGCAAAAAGTCACCTTAAAAGAATAACAATCTCTGTTAGTCGTTCCGGGCCGCCCGTTTCTACGCCGATTAATAAATTTAACAGCGGGCAAACAATCTAATTCAAGAAAACCCCTAGCCACCGATTTCCGTACTTTAACTAGCGAGACCAAGGAAGACCTAAACACTTGGTGAGAATTTGCCAATAACTTTAATGGGAAGGCCATGATATTAGAAGAAATTTGGTTATCTTCTTCAACCCTCAATTTATTTACTGATGCATCGGGCTCAATCGGGTGCGCAGGGGTTCTCAATGAAAAGTGGTTTGCGATTCGTTGGCCAATTCACATGCAACATCACTCAATCGCCGCGAAAGAAATGTTTCCCATTGTTTTAGCTCTCGAATTATGGGGCCATCGGCTATCGAATAAATTCATCCTATTTCAGTCCGACAATCTAGCGGTGGTGTATATCATAAATAAGAAAACAGCTAGAGATAGCGTGCTACTACGTCTACTACGACGATTAATACTCTGCTGTCTAAAGCACAACATTCATTTTAGAGCACAACACATCCAGGGGGTCAAAAATGTTCTGGCTGATTGGTTATCTCGCTTCAAAATCGACAAAGCTTTACAAACCTTTAAACAGTTGGAACATTTTCCATCTGTCGTACCCTCCTCGTTTATTTATATTTAATTTAATTTTAATTTTTCTCTTTTTACAAATAGTTATCAACTTTTTTTTTTAGGGCCTTCAACAAGGGAAGATGACATATTTTGGCCATCACGCGCTGACAACTTGTCACAATCAGCGCGTCAATTAATCAAAGTGTCCTTGTCAACTTCATCTCGTAAGGCTTATTCACGAAGTTGGGAATTACTCTATAGGTGGTCGGTAGATAAAAAGAATCTACCGCTACTTCCAACCCATCTTTGTAACTTTATTGCATTTTTATTTGAGAAGGGGTACGCTCCAAGCACTATTCATTCTCACGTTTCGGCTATTTGTTTCATTCACAAAATTCACAGCTTTCCTGACCTTTCCGATTCTTTTCTGGTTAAGAAAACTCTCCGCGGCATGCATGCATCGTCAAATACAAAAGACACACGCTTGCCTATCACAATTGACATCCTTAGAAAATTAATCAGGGCCCTAGATACTACTGTTACGTCTAAAAAATATGAGAACGCTGTTGTCAGCATTTTTCTTAGTAGCATTTCAGGGTTTCATGCGAGTGGGCGAATTAGTTCGGGTATGGAAGCAAAAGTGCTCCAACGCGATGATATTTCATTCACTTCCACGGGTATGAACTTAACATTACGCCATTCTAAGACATCTACGGGAAAACCTCCGATCATTGTAAATATTACATCACAAACAAATAAGGCGTTTTGCCCTGTACACCACCTTCGGGTGTATTTAGACTCCTTCGGTCATACGCACGGTCCTCTATTCCAACACATGAACGGTAAAGCAGTGACACCACAATTCATATCATCGTGCATTAAGACAGCAATTTCTTTTATTGGGTTAAACACTAATTTATACAAGGGCCATAGTTTTAGAATAGGAGCGGCTACGCATGCCGCAGGTCTTGGCCTGTCAGAACATATAATTCAAAAGATGGGGCGTTGGTCCTCCGATGCCTTTAGAACCTATATACGGATACATTCCTTCAAAATCTAGTTTACCACATAAAACACGGCGTTTGGCCGAACATACCGAGCGTATGGCTCTTGATAATGAGCTTGTGGCTCAAGAGTAAGGTCTTTTACATTAAATAGATAGTTTGGTAGTTAACTAAGTACTGTACTAGTACTACTGGTATGTTAGATGATACTGTCTGGTTTTAAATTTCCTTGTCTTTTTTTTTTCTTCTTTCTTGGTTTTGTTTGGGTGCTCCCATTTACAATGGGTTCTGGCCTTTTTGGCACCCACGATTGTAAACATGTATCATTATATCATTATATTTTATTTTATATTAATTTAAACTACTGTGTTAACTACAGTTTTGATTTCAATGTTTTTGTTTCTATTCGATCAATTATTATTATACATGTTTAACCTGTAATTTAAGGGCAGAGAGTGAACCCACATTTTGTAGGGAAGATCAATTCTCTCGTAATTTTTATTGCTTCCCTACTTTGCGTCATTATCAAATAAAATGGCATTTGACACTAACTTTGTTTCGTATTTTTGTGAGAGCCAGTTGTCACAAAATAATTTCTTCCGAGTCAAAATACCAAAGGAAGAATCGTTTGTGTCAATGGGTTTCACTCTATGTTTAGTTTATTGGTCAGTTTCCCATTGCTTATGTAAACTGTTTAGATGGGATGACCATGAAGCTACCGATTTATGATATCCTCAGGGTAGAATGGTATTCAGAGTATGACTGGTAAACTCATTTAATTCTAGGCGTGTGGTTTAATTCTGAAGCAGGACATTCGCTTCATAACCGTCTTCGGACAAACATCACATTTATTAAGTTCGCTGTATAAAATAATTTCCCGCCTCCACCCCTTACTCCACCGATGTTATTGTACGGTGTTTTATAAGTTTTGCCTTTTTGGCACCCACGATTATAAGCATGTATCATTATATCATTATATTTTATTTTATATTAATTTAAACTACTGTGTTAACTACAGTTTTGATTTCAATGTTTTTGTTTCTATTCGATCAATTATTATTATACATGTTTAACCTGTAATTTAAGGGCAGAGAGTGAACCCACATTTTGTAGGGAAGATCAATTCTCTCGTAATTTTTATTGCTTCCATACTTTGCGTCATTATCAAATAAAATGGCATTTGACACTAACTTTGTTTCGTATTTTTGTGAGAGCCAGTTGTCACAAATGTTATTTTACCTTTTATGGAAATTATAATTCATTATAAAATAGGTCATATTCTGATTAAAATATTTGTAGCAAATATAAAATAGAGATTTATATAACAAAATCATAGTATTAACATTTCTAATTATATTTAATGTTTGAATTAGAGTTTCGAATTTAAAGAAAATAACTTTGGATGTTCTATACTTCGTGTTTAGGATTTAAAAACATGCATCTACACTTGTTGCAAGCACACCTAGCCTACCTGGATACAAGATCTTCTTTCAGGTAGGATTCTGATGATTGCATCATGATTCTGATCAATGTATACTTTCACCTGCTGGTAAAAGAGCCTAGGATTATATCCCTCATCAAGCTTCCTCTGTTGTGACCAATGCACGATTCTTACTACAAGTCGATAGTACAGTCCTTCAGGTAAGAAACCATCAAAGTCAACGTAAAGAACTGCAGCAGTTTTTGACTTTGTCAGTTTGTCAATTGACACCATTTCATCACCTTCATCTTTCTTTAGTAGTGATGGCACATAGAAGAGGCGATCGTCTTCAGTACCTGTTGCCTTTTTGAAAGTTATAATAGCATTATTAATAATTATCTTAAAAATTACTTACTATTGATGCTTCTTGGTTATATTGGGTGCAATATATTTACATAATTCTGTGAAGCAAAGGATCCAAAATCAAGCTGGAAGTTTTCTTAGCCGTTACCCTAACTATACCTTAATTGCTTGAGTCTTGACACACAGCAAGTCAAACTTCTGCATCAGCTCTAACAATGCTTCAAATTTGTCAAGAAAGTCTTGCCACATACGTCTAAGTAGTCTCACCTCTAAGAGACCCTCTTCATCAAGTTTTTTCCAAGAGCTTCTAAACTCTGCCCACTACAAAAACAGGATTTAAAATAGAGTTTAAATAGTATACAACTTACTAATGCAAGCAGACAGTATTGAAAAAATAAATGGTATTATTAGGCTGCTAAAAATTATGTTTTTACAATTTTGACTGATAATTACTAAAAGGTATAATATCAGCCAAAATATATTAGGTGAACCTTTGAGTTAAGCACTTGTTAAATGTATATTTCGCAGAAATAAAAAATCTTTATTCCAACACAAATACAATAAATAGAATTAAATAAAAATCTCATACTTGATCTGAAGGATCTTTAACTGTGATAACTAGCTTGAAAATGAAAATCAACCATTGCGGTATTATAATGATAATATCATTGAGGGCGCTATCTGGTGTATCTCGTTCTCCGTAGTAAATGATGTTACCAAGGTCATGATGAAAATGCAACACAGCAAACAATTGATCCCGTTTAGTGATATGGCACTTGGAAGCTAGTTTGGTTACCTGAAATTACAATACACAATTCAAATATAAACAACATATAAAATCAAATACATAAACATTTGGAGAATTGGCACCACCACCAACAAAAAGAAAAATGTCGACTAAAAAAAGATAAGTAACTATGAAAAGGAAGTGAACAAAATACATCATCACACATGGAAACAAACATGCTTGATTATAATTGTGTTTTCAAAAAACCGCTCTTTTTATTTCTTGCCTTTGTTCCAACTTACAGAGGTAAATGTGCTGCATGCTGCTAAATGAACTGTGAACTGGAAACAGCTCATTGACCTGGATTTTGTTACATAAGGTGAAGAACTGGATTAAAACATTGTAAACCATTCTTTTATCGGGTGTCACGAAACCTAAGACCACGAAAGCTAAGACCCCCTAAGACCTAAGATCACGAAAGCTAAGACCCAAGACCTAAGATTCAAATATTTATCTTTCGCACCTGCCTTGTATTTTAACTCCCAACATTTATTCTGAATACCACACCTTAGAATTAGCACTTTATGAAAAAGAATTACATAAAAAGTAACAAATACATTTTTAAATTGATGATTTTACAGACGTTTTTCTCGCACACATACTGTTTGCGAATTTCGCATGACTATAGCCCTACACTAACAGTAGGCCTACATCATGTTCAATGTTTTTGTTTCTATGGAACGTCAACAAAGCAAAAATTATATAGAGTGCTGAAAACTCTGTGGAGTCCATCTACAGTTTGGATGGAACAATGTAAAATTAAAATTGTAATAATTATAGTATAATCATGCTAGTACGAAGAAATAAATACTCGCAAATAAATTTTAATTTAAAATCATGATAATAAGTTTTTTTGTTTCGTTTTCTTTCTGTTTTTATACTTGTACTATTATTGTTGCTCTTTTGGCGCTTCATAGAAACAAAAACATTGAGCATGATGAGTCATACAGTATACAAGAAACACGTCTGTAAAAACATCAATTTAAAGGATTTATTTATTTGTTTTTATGTGTTTCTCCTTCTGAAAGTACTTATATAAGTCCTAATTTTAAAGTGTGATATTCAGAATAAAGTCAGTTAACAAATTTGGAGTCAAAATACAAGAAAGGCAGGTGCGAAAGAAAAACATCCTCTGAACCAACACAATGGAGTAAATATATACCAACAAACAACCAGTCAAGTTTGTTTGTTGTAAAGAAAAAATATACATTTACTCAACGGGCGAAAAATAATGTGAGTTTATCTATGTTTTGCGGTAGTATTTAATTATATTTATGGTAATAAATGAAACCTACTATGTTTAAAATTATGTACGGATAAACAAGTATTGTTTTTAAGCTGTAGTATATCTTAGAATTTGCAATCTTAGGTCTTGGGTCTTAGCTTTCGTGATCTTAGGTCTTAGGGGGTCTTAGCTTTCGTGGTCTTAGGTTTCGTGACACCCTTCTTTTATCTCTTTTTTTTTTGTTCATGACAAAGGCAATACTTTATCAAAACTACCAAAATTTTTCCTTCACAATGTAGTATATCCATCCCTTGTGGTGTACATACATAAATTATACTTGCCTGCTTGAAGGTAATTGAGTGCTCATTTTTACGCAATTGTTCAATTTCATGCAGGAAATATAACCATTTTAATGGCATCTTCTCCCCCATATATGGTTCATTCTTAGACACCTCTGTGATATGTTCTCTAAGTTCAACAATAGACTTATCCAATGGTGACCTGATACTGTTATCAATGGCATAGTACTTGAACACAATGTGACCTGCATATGGTTTCCCCTTAAATGCTTGCTTTAATACTGAAAACTTTTCATCAGTCTACAAAATATCAATATGGATGTAAAAAATAGTTATATGTTTAATGGAAGTAAAGTTGCTAATGGTAGAAGCTTAAATATCATACTCACAAGAACTTTTCTCTCTTCATCATTGCCTGGCAGACTTTCTCTATGAGTGCCCACAATAAATATAGGTGGTGAAAGTTGTTTCAGGTTTGACACTGGATTGTCTGTTGTACTGGTATTTGAGTAGATTGAATGTGACCAGAAAAGCACACGATCCAAGTTGGTCATATAGTGGTCAGCATCCAAAATCTGTGCAATGTTAAATAATAGTTACATAATTGTATAAAGTTATACTAACAAATACTAAACTTCCCCACAAACTTACAAGATACAGTAAATATGGTTTAAGCCAATTTACAAAATAAAACAAATAATAGTTTCACTTTTACCTTATATCTTATCATTAAACATAATCACTACAATTCATGTTAGTTAAGCTACACTAAAACTAGTTAATCTTACTCGAATAGTAAATTCACTTATTAACAATATAATCTCAAAGTCAAATAACTTATGTTCAATTTAATCAAATTTAGCTACTTCAAATTATATCTGTACCTACCTTCCCATTATCTCTATGAAAAACCTCTACTCTAGATGGTGCATTGAGGTCATGACAGAGATTGAAACAGATGATGTAAATAGCACGGGATATCAAGAACATCTGTCAAAAGAAAAAAATAAATCAACTGAATATAAATACTAATTAGGTAATAATTACACATAATCTTAATTTGAATACAAACATGTAAACAATCACATGAACAAAATAACAAACATATTCATTTTTGTTCTGAAATGATATTTGAGCCTGTTCAGTTTATATATATGTTTTTTATAAATTTCATTTTTGTATAAATATGGGTTTAGCTTGTTTTAATATTCAATATTCTATTCAATATTTCAAATTACAGACTACAGAGTTTTAATGGATGGCAATATATCACATACACTATATAAACTCAGCATTAGGAATAACTAGGCCTGCACTGGCATTTTAAATTTATTTTGTACAATGAATGGATAATGTTCAATTTTGAATTCTTGTCAGTTGAATCACTGAAATTTAAAAAATGAATGAATAAATAAATAAATGAGGGCTAATAATTTGAAGAAAAGAATTGTCTATTAAAAAAAATATGACTTGACGACCTGATGCGTAATGTAATAAAGATCTTGTCCAGCAAAATCCCAAATGCTGAGAGTAAGATCATCAATTGTCTCTTTTAACTCCTCACTCATTTCCAACAAACCCTTCTCTATTTTTCTTTTTTCAAGCATGTTTTTAACCATTTCAAGAACCTCTTCTTGAACCTCCTCTTGAATATCCTGTGTCATTGATGTAGCAGGCTTGACTAGTGAAGATTCACCACCTGCTGTTAAATTTTTAATTAAACAATATTCATAATGTAATACATTAGGCATGTCATGTCTTTCCTAATAAATATATTTTATACACACCATAAAGCTACTCATAACTTCTCAACTTGTGGATAATGAAATTAAACTATACATATACATTATGATACATATCCTATTCACATGTATTTACATACATTTAATGAGTTAATCTTGCTATAATTATTGTGTAACTAGTCTATTAAAATAGATGTATAATTCCATTCAACTTTACCAAATTCTTCATGTTCCTCTATATTGCTTCCAATTTCTCTTGATTTCTGTATAATCAAAATCAAAATACAGTAAAGATACAGTAAAAAAGCAAATATGAATTCAATAAGCAAAATAACCAATTACAAAATGAAATTGATTGAAATATTAGATTAAGTGACAGATCAATGCCAAAGGATAGTTAAGCACCAGGGCTCTTCATTTAATATGTAATAACAATCAAATCAAAAATACATTTATTTAATACATTGTATAATATAAAGTGTACATTTAGCATGATGTAGGTTCTAAGGTTATTAACATGTTGCTGCAAACAATTTTTGTTTAAAGAAGTTGCCACATAATTGTAATACTGATACCACAGATTTAATATTAATTGTTCTCTCTAAAAACACTACATAAATGATTTAAACTGAAATTAGAAGTCATTTATTATGTACACACTAAATAAACCAAAACGAAGGGTGGAGGAGGCAATGGTCAAATGTTTGTAACTGTATTAGGTACATTCTAGATTTCCACCACCTGGTATCCTTTTTTTTTCTTCTATATTATACAGAATTTTGAACCTGATGTTTTTCTTTTTTTCTTTCCATCGGCAAACCCCTCATGATTTTTTTCCGAACAGCTCTTATGACTCTTTCCATCAATGTTTTACCTTTTTTCTCTGTTGAATAGAAAAACAGAAAATGAAGACATTTGAATGTATAAGTTGATTAATGTGGGCACTAATTATTTTGGACTACAGGTAAAACTCATTTGGGACACACCTATAATCAGTGAATATTCCCATTAAGGGGACACTTTTTCCGGAGGAAAAATAATGTTTTAACATAACAGCCAAACTCCTATTTTGCAGGACATTAAACCCAATAGATATGATGAAGATTATGTATTTTATTTTATAAAACTAAAAAAAAATAAATTATTTAAAACAAATTGACAAAATCTGTATTGCAATTCTACCTACCACAGTGAATGTGTGGTGATACCAATCAACTCACACAAGACTACTGAATAAGAGATGTACCCTAAAACATGGTAAGGCCCATTTTGTATAAAAGAGATTGCATGCCTTTATGTGATGATTGTATTGAACTTGCTTTTTCTGGCTCAGCAATACTGCCATCTACTTTTTTTTCTTTTTTTTTCTTGTCATCTTCTCTTAATTTCTGTATATTGCAAACCATGACATAACAATAATTAGAAGACAATAACATATTGATTCAAAAGTATTGTCTAAATGTATAGTTGTGATCATCTTAATAATATTGTTCTAACCTCATTTTGCTTCTCATTTTTATCTTGCAAAATATCTGCTACAATGTTTTCTGCAAGAGCACTTATATATTCTTGTCTTGCTTTATTCATTGCTGTAAATAGTACAAAGTAATACAAGGTTTAATCTTTGCATACATTTGTCACCATGAATTTAGCTATTTACATATATACACCGTTCCAATCTCTAATATTCAGGTGGGAAATGAATCTTTAGAAATAAAAAAACATCAGTTGCCTAATTGATAATAACCATACCTGGAAAGATCATTTGTTCTATAAAGTCGATTACAATAGCATGCAGCAAGCAATGTGACCAAATCTGTCGTAATTATGTTTTCTCACATAACTGTGACCCTTCTGGCACCTGCCATGTGATGCTAACAAATCTGGCAAAATTTAACTAATATCTGGCATTCTTTTACCCTAAATCTGGCACCCATAAATTGTCGTAAAACACTGATTTGTCATGTAGTCTATAAAATGGTATCCGTATGTGATAAATTAACAAATTACCAAACTGATGACATTTAAGGATTCAAACAGCAGATTTGTTCATATCTGGCATGTATTTAAAAAATTGCTTTTTGGGTTGCTGAGTGTAAAATTGCGTAATAAATATAGGCCTACCAGGCGATCTGACATCCAAAGCATCCGTTTTGGATTTTGTTTTAATTTTTGGTAACGCTTTGGCCACATTTGCTTTAAGAATCTTAATTAACAATTTGGAATTTATTTTGACAAACGCGGAGATTATGCTCTAGTTCTTCCATTATACAGACTTCAAAAATACAATAGCTGTACAAATTCAACAGCACCTTTCTATATAAATGTAAAAGAAGCTATTTTTTTTTTTCAATTTTTATATTTAAATTTATTTTGCTGTAATTTAGTCTCTCTCTTTGATTTTTCTTTAAGATTAATTTTTTTATATTATGCCAAGAAGCTTAGTATTGCACCTTAAATATTATCCTGCATATATATGTTTAAAAATAAACAATTAAAAAATAAAAAATTGTTTCACGTATTAATGATTACCGGTACATTTAAAGCCTTATTTGGATCTTCAAATTGCATTTGAAATTTAGTTGTTTCTGAAAATTATAAAAGTACAGTATAATATACCTTTATTTTGATTTGGTTTCCAGTTAGTAGTATGCTTAACACTAATTGTACATGACAATGATGCTTCAATTCCATCAGTCACTTCCTCAGTAACATTGAATCTAAATAAATGTTGGAAGTATTGTATGTTATCACACCTTAAACAAATGTTATACAACAATCAACAATATGTAACAATGAAAATCACTCAAAGAATAATATTTTATATTATACAGGTTTTAGTAAATTATGGTAGACTCGCTTCGCTCGGGTACCATCTAGGTCGTGCCCACAGATGGTTACACAGTAATTTCAGCGTTTTTTTAAATGTACGTACTGCAGGGCTGTAATACATTGTAGTTTACAGAAACGAATAAATAGACATGATGATTTATGTAGTAAACTAAAATTAGCACCCGGGAAATTACTTCCAAAAGAGAAACTTGTCACAAAATGAGTCCAAATTTTTGATTTGAACTCATATAACATTAGGGTTGAGAGATGGGGAAGAAGAGGGATACAAAGAGGAACGATTTTCAAATATATTCTTTATCCACTCAGTAATGAAATATGTTTCCATGTTTTATGGGCCTATAAATAATATACCACTAAATACAGAAAAACATTTGTGATTCAATACTTTTTTTAAATTTTCATGTAACGTTTATATTTTTTGTAATTATTAATTAATGCAAACGTTGAGAAGCAACTGTTAGTAATAAAGTTTATTTGTATATGTGTTTATATATCTAACAGTAGGGCCTACCCACACTCACAGTAAGAAATTTGCGATTCAAATGGCGACCAAAAATGGTTAATATGTATTTACAGTATTGTCAAAGTATTGCAATACTATATCTGAAGGTTTCAATTTATCTGCAAGGGCCCATAAATTTACCTACTTGAGTTAAACCAAATAATTATACTGAGACTGATCGCAATCAATACATTTGTATAAACATATATTAAATCTATCAAAATAGTATTTTTTAAAGAAAATCGGCCTGTCTTCAAAATTAAGATGCTGTATTCGAGCTGTTCAACCGGTTTTCAGCTATTAAAAACAATTATCGTAGATAAGGTAAATGCGAAGAATCCTCGTATTTTTCAAGATGGACATCCATTAGACAGTGTATACCACAATCAGAATTTGTGGCAAATCGTTGAATCTAAATTCGTTTTAATTGTCAATAATTAATTATCTAACTCAATTTAATTAGTAAACCGGGTTACATCAGGTGGTTAAAATCAGTACCGAAAGTACGAACCAACTTTACAGTATATACCATCGAGTAAACATTCTAGAAGTAACGCGCGATTTACCAAATTTTGCCCTTACGTAAATGTATATATATAGATTACATACATTTATAATTTTCTGACTGTACACAAATATTAAGTATACAGTGTTATATTAAATTGTACTGCGCAATAATGTATCAGTTGTATTTGTATTGGATTTAATAAAATTGACGTTTTAATTGCCTCGAACTCATAAAAGCACAGAATGATTAGCCTACTTACGGTTGACCAGTGAATGCTTTGGTTAGACTAGTTTTCCCAACACGTTCTTGTCCTACAAGCATTAGACGTGTTTGGTATATAGGTTTGCTGCCTTCTTGTATGGCATCAAGAAATGCATCATTAGCCTCCTGACCTCTTGCCAACACCTCAAGAGGAACTTTAAAAGACGTAATAATGCAAACACACATTTAGTACTGGATTATAGGTATGAGATTTTTGGTTTTAGATTTTGAGAGGTAAAAGTCTAAGGCAGAGAGTTTGCTGTAATGTGAAAACTGTTATGTTAGTAAAGCAGAATATAAAATACAGTCAGAATACACAAATAGTTTAATTAAGTACTGTATTATCTGTCTGTAATGATAAATTACTTATTTGTTCATAAAAAAAAATCCTATCTTACTTGGCTATTACCTGGCTATTAATGGGAAATGTTTCGCTTTGTAATATTATTGGTCAAACAAAAAAATAATTATAAAAATCAAATCACCATAATTATTAAAACAATTATACACATTAAACCCTTATTAACACCTATTTCTTTCTCTTTCTTATTCAATATAAACATTTACTACTATTGCATAACCAATTGTTTACTCACCATCATTCAGTTTCTTCTGTTGCACTGAAAAAAAAATATATATATTATATTTGATGGTCTACTATAACAATTAAATATCACCAGCATTCAACTTGTAGTGTAGAGCCAATTAGCTACATGCAATTGTGTACATTATGTATACTCTCATGGCTCATGGTAATTACAACTTATTTATATTTTTTAAATACTCGATAAAAAAATAAAGATAATATTTTGACATAAATCAGTAACAAAATAAGACTTTTCATATACAAATATAATGATACTACAAATGACACCGGTACTTACCAAATGATCTTACAATAGTAAGTACATGATTCAAATCTTGTTGGTCCTTAAGAAGCGCTTCAAATGTCGTCAAAGATTCTATAGTGTCTTCAATGTTGCCTTGAGTCAATCTGCTAATAAAGTTCCACACATTTTCAGAATCACTCTTTTCAATATTGTAGAGCTTTGCAAGGATTTCAACTTGTTGAGTATTTAATGATTTGCCAAGTTTAACTAGCATTCGTCTGTAACCTGTGATTGTGTTTGTTTGTTTCCATTTATGATATTTCTTGGATAATATTTGAGATAGTCTTTGAAGTCCTGTTAACTTAAACACTTCAAATAACAGATCACAATCAACAAAATCAATATTAATTCTAATGTGACCCTCTGAATGTAATAGTCTAAACAAACTATTAGCTGATGCTGCTTCTAATGCCTGTTTATTTTTGATTATGTCATAGAGGGCGACCTTCAGCATCTGTATATCATTCACTTCAATTCCACTTGAAAGTTCATCTATCACTTGGAAAAACTCAGCCCTGCTCATAAAAGAGATAAGGTAATATTCAATTTTATTTTCCAACTAAAAAAAACATTAAGCATACTATTGATTTTAGTTTTAAATTATTTTATATATTTAAAATATAAATATTGTTCTTGCTTATTTTTAACAATTATTTACTTTATGTTATGCTTTGGTTTTAATGTATTAAGTCTATTCATTATGCACATTACATTATACGATATGATTTAAACACTATAGTAACAATCTAAAAAAAATGTGTTTGAGTAATAATCTATTATAATTTTAGAAATGTATACAATTATTTCAAATAACCAAATTAACACATAGTTCATATAATGTTTTTTCAAATATTGTTTGTTAAAAATAGTATGTTTACATAAATGATGTCTGAATAGTTCTGCATAGTTAAACTTATCTTCTCTATTTATTGTTATGCTTTCACTCACATTATAGTAATAATAATAAGTTTAATCTTTATTTTGTTATTATTTTTGCAATAGTGAGTCATTCAGGGTAAAATCTCTTGATTTAAACAAAATATATAAAACAAGATCTATTATATATTAACTCTATTTTGTAATTTAAAATAACCAAATAAATAGAGTAAAAAGTTTTATTACTTTTTGAGGTAAATAAATGTTTTTGTTTAAATAATAACTTATGAATATATTTCATAAGTATTTGAAAGATTCAAACTATTACAGTCCATGAAATTCAGTACATAATTCCTGAGGAGTAGGAAATATGGCAAGCTTCAGCTGTCTGAAGTATTCAAAATATTATATTATTATATCATGTTTTATTATATTATATATTGTATTGTAATGAAATATACGTTTTGCATTATATTACTTAGTTTTAGCATTATAGTATATCTATTTCTAATATATTATGTGAAAAATGTAACAAATTATTGATTATTTGTATTATATTATTCGGTTTTGGCATTATATTATGAACATTTACTATTATATTATTAATAAAATACATTATATTATAATATAATTGTATTATATTAAACGCATTTACCTTACTTTATAACATACAACATTATTATATTATACGGATTCGTTAGTTATATTATTATTTTGTATGATGTTTTTTATACGTCACGACTTATTTCAGTTCTTCTAACTCTTTCTCTTCCTCTTCCTGTTCACTATAGCAATCAGCGGCAGAATCTGAATTGTGTGACTGTTGAAGAATAACTAATTATCTTTACTACGTACTAGGCCTACTAGGGGATCTAGCCTAGACGTAGCTAGTTAGACAAGTGACCAAGGACCACCGTACAGCTACAACTAATACTATAGTACAATACAATGGGTGTCACGAAACCTAAGACCACGAAAGCTAAGACCCCCTAAGACCTAAGATCACGAAAGCTAAGACCCAAGACCTAAGATTCAAATATTTATCTTTCGCACCTGCCTTGTATTTTAACTCCCAACATTTATTCTGAATACCACACCTTAGAATTAGCACTTTATGAAAAAGAATTACATAAAAAGTAACAAATACATTTTTAAATTGATGATTTTACAGACGTTTTTCTCGCACACATACTGTTTGCGAATTTCGCATGACTATAGCCCTACACTAACAGTAGGCCTACATCATGTTCAATGTTTTTGTTTCTATGGAACGTCAACAAAGCAAAAATTATATAGAGTGCTGAAAACTCTGTGGAGTCCATCTACAGTTTGGATGGAACAATGTAAAATTAAAATTGTAATAATTATAGTATAATCATGCTAGTACGAAGAAATAAATACTCGCAAATAAATTTTAATTTAAAATCATGATAATAAGTTTTTTTGTTTCGTTTTCTTTCTGTTTTTATACTTGTACTATTATTGTTGCTCTTTTGGCGCTTCATAGAAACAAAAACATTGAGCATGATGAGTCATACAGTATACAAGAAACACGTCTGTAAAAACATCAATTTAAAGGATTTATTTATTTGTTTTTATGTGTTTCTCCTTCTGAAAGTACTTATATAAGTCCTAATTTTAAAGTGTGATATTCAGAATAAAGTCAGTTAACAAATTTGGAGTCAAAATACAAGAAAGGCAGGTGCGAAAGAAAAACATCCTCTGAACCAACACAATGGAGTAAATATATACCAACAAACAACCAGTCAAGTTTGTTTGTTGTAAAGAAAAAATATACATTTACTCAACGGGCGAAAAATAATGTGAGTTTATCTATGTTTTGCGGTAGTATTTAATTATATTTATGGTAATAAATGAAACCTACTATGTTTAAAATTATGTACGGATAAACAAGTATTGTTTTTAAGCTGTAGTATATCTTAGAATTTGCAATCTTAGGTCTTGGGTCTTAGCTTTCGTGATCTTAGGTCTTAGGGGGTCTTAGCTTTCGTGGTCTTAGGTTTCGTGACACCCAATAATACTACTACAAAAACTACTACTGCTACTACCTAGGCCTAGCTAGTAGAGTACTAGGTAGCTACTACTAGGCTCTAGGGCGTATGTATGATGTTAACTACTAGGCCTAGCTAGGCCTACTAGTACTAGGCTAGGCCTAGACTTAAGTTGTAGTAGGCTAGGGCCGGGCCTGCTGCCTTAGGCTAGGCTACTACTACTACTACTAGGTAGTCAGCCCATGATGGGTACGAGTAAGCAAACATTTTGGATAAGTAAACCAAAATTTGGGTACGAGCGAGTTGGCATGGGTACGGGTTGACTTGTATCCTTCTAGCTAATCGTACTAGGCCTAGGCCTCAAGTAAGTCTACGCTACCCAGTCCGGCTACAATATGGTTTATTTTGTTTTATAGCTTTATTGATAGCTGGGTTCAAATCTGGGTTGGGATGGCTTTTTCTCATTCTAAAACAGATTTCCTTATAATAAAATAATATATGAATTTATTTGTAATATTGTAATGTATACATAATATAAGTAATTGCCATTGCATTTATTATTATTAATTATATATTATACGGTTACCCCTTAATTATACTATAGTATAATTTCCTTGTTATATTTTACAATATTTTCTTCATAATTCTACAATTTTGTCTTTCACAGCACAAATTTATCATACTGAATCATCACACACCAAGTCTCATAAATCTCTACTGTATTTCTCTAAGCTACTCCAGCTTCATGGTATTGCCTTGAGGCTAAACTACACGGTATACTGGCACTACCATCATTCCTGGCTCGTCAACCTGGACCACATAAGCACAGTTTCAGTTTCAGTTTATTTACCATTTCAATTTCTGAACATAAGAGATGAACAACTTATATGGATGGATAACCGTAAGAGCGAAGCTCGTTTGCCTGTCACCTGTTAGTGCAGTGACATTACAGACAACATAAAGACAGGACAAAGGTGCAATACATAACAAGACATGTGAACACTTGTGTTTGCAACCCCTTGGATAAAATAATATATTTATATAAAGGAGAAAGTTAGATATTATAATATTTATTTTCGATCATACAATGATAATTTTAAAATTATTTCGTAAGAAGTCATACTACTGATTCAAAATAGTGACTTACACCCTGTGGTCAAGGCTTTATTTTCTCTTATGCTTATTTCAACATACAGAGTACATAGGACTTTTTTATTCATAACTGTTGAATTGCATCCCAATACATAGTACCTATTGGTATTATATCTAAAAATACAAAGGCGGCTAACACAGATAGTTCCATATACAGTACTCTCTTATAAATAGATGTATCTCTCCAAACTACTCCCAACTACCTAATCTAATAATAGTACTATTAGCATACTACTATACACTTTGTAGACAAGAAGTAAGTTGTATACACTTAGAGGACTTATGGTAGTACAGTCGAACGCCCTCTCACTGGCCCGGTCAACATAATCTATACCTAGATTATTACAGTAATTAAAGTACATTATTACAGAGATTTTTTTTTTTTTTTGCAGAAATCAAAGTTATGTGTATAGAAAGCAGTACTCGTATTAAAAACTAAGCAGGTTGTACTCTTGAACGCAAACTGGCAGGATATTTTGAATATTTTTTATTGTTGAAATGAATGGAATCCTAACTTCATTTTCTACGAACTGGAGACAAAGACATATTATGACCCTTTTATTTAAATTTATTTGAATAGACCTCCATGTAAATTCATTAAAGGCTACATGATTGTTTTATATTTTAATATGTGATACTAATAGTAGAAAATCATTGTGTATAATGAGGACTATGAATCTGATATTCACTTGCATTCTCATCTTTTTAAAATTGTATTTATAATGCTGGTAATGAGTTTAAAATTTAATTATATTGACTATTTTTGATAATCATTATGTCCATATAAATTCATTTATATTTCTTTTGTGTAATATAGTTCATATGTTATGTATTAAATAAATTGGTAAGACCCTGTACTGTTATTATTTAAGGAAAGTTTATATACACTTATTTTATGCCTACCAATATTAGTATAATTGTTTATATAAATATTTTGTCTAATTGCCTTGATTTTTTGTATAGGCCAATGGCATCAATGTTTTTCTCAACGCAAATTAGCCTAATAATGCCAAATTTAGACACATGATTCATTGATTTCTGATATTCTGTACTTGTGTATGCATTACTAAAATAACCTAGTAGTTAATATATTTCATTTGTAATGTATGTATAAACATTCAGTTTTTTTTTCACATTTTTAAATTTAAACATTATTACAATACCTACCTTTCTGATATTGTTACTATTGTATAATATTTTTTGAGGCAGATTGTTTTCAATAAAAAAAAATTGTAAACAATTATTTTGACTTATACTGTACTATGTTAGTTCAGGAGATGAAGTGTGTGTGGGCAGAATCTGGTGTGAGGTGTATATTTGTCACTTTAAGACCTAAATTAGATGTTTTCTAAAGAAAAGAAGTAAAAGGATACGCTTTCAAACAACTTCAAGAAGATTCACACAAAAATAATTACTTTCCAATAAAATAGTATAACAAGTGTATATTACAGTACATTGAATAAACTCGAGCGGAATAATAACGCACATAAAACAATATTCATTTTCTTTTCGAAAAGTGCCCTCTCTAGTTTTCTATTAATTTATTAATAATTATTATTAATTAATGAGTAATATGAACATATTTTTAACATTTAATGCTGGAAGCTGTATCTACTCCTAACAAAGTTTCATACCTCCAAATTCCATCAACGTATTGAAAGCACTTAAATAAATATCACATTTAACATTACAAATTCAGGTTTTGATAGAATTTTGCTTAAAAACATATACAAAAAACATCGATAAAAAATACTTTTCGTATTTAAAAACATTTGATACTTGGTATAAATGTTCAATATAGGTTGCTCCATCCATATTGCAAAAAAAAAAAATAACTATCAAGCCATATCACTGATTTTTTAAATTTACGTTTTTACAAAATGTACACTTATGAAAGACCATACAATTCGAACTCATTTTTTTCAAGCTAATAACTATTTTGAAAAAACAACCAACAAAAAACGTTCATGAATGCAATTTTGTTTCTGTGAATAGAGCAACATATAGTGAACATTTATACCAAGTATCAAATGTTTTTGAATACGAAAAGTATTTTTTATCGATGTTTTTTGTATATGTTTTTAAGCAAAATTCTATCCAAAACCCGATTTTTTATGTTAAATGTGATATTTAATATTGAAGTGCTTTGAATACGTTGATGAAATTTGGAGGTATGAAACTTTGTTAGGAGTAGAACCAGCTTCCAGCATTGAATGTTAAAAATATGTTCATATTACTCATTAATTAATAATAATTATTAATAAATTAATAGAAAACTAGAGAGGGCACTTTTCGACAAGAAAATGAATGTTTTTTTATGTGCGTTATTTTTCCGCTCGAGTTTATCAATGTACTGTAATATACACTGTTATACTATTTTATTGGAAAGTAATTATTTTTGTGTGAATCTTCTTGGAGTTGTTTGAAAGCGTATCCGCTTACTTCTTTTCTTCAGAAAACATCTAATTTAGATCTTAAAGTGACAACTATACACCTCACACCACCAACTTCTAACACACTAGTTTCTGCCCACACACACTTCATCTCCTGAACTAACATAGTACAGTATAAGTCAAATTAATTGTTTAAATTTTTTTTTTATTGCTGCCTCAAAAAATATTATATAATAGTAACAATATCAGAAAGGTAGATAGGTATTGTAATAAGTTTTAAATTTAAAAATGTTAAAAAAAATATGAATATATGTTTATACATACATTATAAATAAAATATAGTAACTACTATTTTAGTAATGCAAACACAAGTACAGAATATCAGAAATCAATGAATCATGTGTCTAAATGTGGCATTATTAGGCTAATTTGCGTTGAGAAAAACATTGATGCCATTGGCCTATACAAAAAATCAAGACAATTAGACAAAATATTTACATAAACAATTACTACTAATATTGGTAGGCATAAAATAAGTGTATATAAACTTTTCTTAAATAATAACAGTATAGGGCCTTACCAATTTATTTAATACATAATATATGAACTATATTACACAAAAGAAATATAAATGAATTTATAAGGACATGATGATTATCAAAAATAGTCAATATAATTAAATTTTAAACTCATTACCAGCATTATAAATAATATTTTAAAAAGATGAGAATGCAAGTAAATATCAGATTCATAGTCCTCATTATACACAATGATTTTCTACTATCACATATTAAAATATAAAACAATCATGTAGCCTTTAATGACATGGAGGTCTATTCAAATAAATTTAAATAAAAGGGTCATAATATGTCTTCGTCTCCAGTTCGTAGAAAATAAGTTAGGATTCAATTCATTTCAACAATAAAAAATATCCTGCCAGTTTGCGTTCAAGACCTGCAAAATGCTTAGTTTTTAATACAAGTACTGCTTTCTATACACATAACTTTGATTTCTGCAAAAAAAAAAAAAAAAAATTTCTGTAATAATGTACTTTAATTACTGTAATAATCTAGGTATAGATTATGTTTACCGAGCCAGTGAGAGGGCGTTCGACTGTACTACCATAAGTCCTCTAGGTGTATACAACTTATTTCTTGTCTACAAAGTGTATAGTAGTATGCTAATAGTACTATTATTAGATTAGGTAGTTGGGAGTAGATTGGAGAGATACATCTATTTATAAAAGAGTACTGTATATATGGAACTATTTTTAGATATAATACCAATAGGTACTATGTATTGGGATGCAATTCAACAGTTATGAATAAAAAAGTCCTATGTACTCTGTATGTTGGAGGAAATAAGCATAAGAGAAAATAAAGCCTTGACCACAGGGTGTAAGTCACTATTTTGAATCAGTAGTATGACTTCTTACGAAATAATTTTAAAATTATCATTGTATGATCGAAAAGAAATATTATAATATCTAACTTTCTCCTTTATATAAATATATTATTTTATCCAAGGGGTTGCAAACACAAGTGTTCACATGTCTTGTTATGTATTGCACCTTTGTCCTGTCTTTATGTTGTCTGTAATGTCACTGCACTAACGGGTGACTGGTAAACGAGCTTCGCTCTTACGGTTATCCATCCATATAAGTTGTTCATCTCTTATGTTCAGAAATTGAAATGGTAAATAAACTGAAACTGAAACTGTGCTTATGTTGTCCAGGTTGACGAGCCAGGAATGATGGTAGTGCCAGTATACAGTGTGTAGTTTAGCCTCAAGGCAATACCATGTAGCTGGAGTAGCTTGGACAAATACAGTAGAAATTTATGAGACTTGGTGTGTGATTATTCAGTATGATAAATTTGTGCTGTGAAAGACAAAATTGTAGAATTATGAAGAAAATATTGTAAAATATAACAAGGAAATTATACTATAGTATAATTAAGGGGTAACAGTATAATATATAATTAATAATAATAAATGCAATGGCAATTACTTATATTATGTTACAATTATTACAAATAAATTCATATATTATTTTATTATAAGGAAATCTGTTTTAGAATGAGAAAAAGCCATCCCAACCCAGATTTGAACCCAGCTATCAATAAAGCTATAAAACAAAATAAACCATATTGTAGCCGGACTGGGTAGCGTAGACTTACTTGAGACCTAGGCCTAGTACGATTAGCTAGAAGGATACAGGTCAACCCGTACCCATGCCAACTCGCTCGTACCCAAATTTTGGTTTACTTATCCAAAATTTTGGCTTACTCGTACCCATCATGGGCTGACTGCCTAGTAGTAGTAGTAGTAGCCCAGCCTAAGGCAGCAGGCCCGGCCCTAGCCTACTACAACTTAAGTCTAGGCCTAGCCTAGTACTAGTAGGCCTAGGCCTAGTAGTAGTTAACATCATACATACGTCCTAGAGCCTAGTAGTAGCTACCTAGTACTCTACTAGCTAGGCCTAGGTAGTAGCAATAGTAGTTATTGTAGTAGTATTATTGTATTGTAGTATTAGTTGTAGCTGTCCGGTGGTCCTTGGTCACTTGTCTAACTAGCTACGTCTAGGCTAGATCCCTTAGTAGGCCTAGGCCTAGTACGTAGTAAAGATAATTAGTTATTCTTCAACAGTCACACAATTCAGATTCTGCCGCTGATTGCTAGTGAACAGGGGGAGGGAGAGAAAGAGTTAGAAGAACTGAAATAAGTCGTGACGTATAATAAACATCATACAAAATAATAACATAACTAACGAATCCGTATAATATAATAATGTTGTATGTTATAAAGTAAGGTAAATGCGTTTAATATAATACAATTATATTATAATATAATGTATTTTATTAATAATATAATAGTAAATGTTCATAATATAATGCCAAAACCGAATAATATAATACAAATAGTCAATAATTTGTTACATTTTTCACATAATATATTAGAAATAGATATAATATAATGCTAAAACTAAGTAATATAATGCAAAACGTATATTTCATTACAATACAATATATAATATAATAAAAAAATGATATAATAATATAATATTTTGAATACTTCAGACAGCTTAGGCTTGCCATAAGGAAATGCAATTTTGATTCTGTTATGCTTTGTGTTGATTATAATATGCAAGTCCATTCAATTTATATTTCATTATAATAGTTTGTTGTAATAAAATTCACAGATGTAGAAAGTGTCTAAAGGAAACATTATTATATTAAAGTATTAACGTTTAATATTTATTTTCTGTTATGTTGGCAATAATGAGTTATTTATGCTGAACGCTCTTGATTTTATTATGATTTAAAAACTTATAGTATCAATCTTTAAAAAAAAATGTGTTTGGACAAAAATCTATTATATTAACTTGTTTTAATTTATAGGCCTACAATTATAACCAAATTAACACAGTTATAGTATAATTTTTTTGCAAATATTTTTTGTATAAATGATAATTTTATGTATTTATTAATAATATTAATACAATGATTCAAATTAATACAGTACATGAAATTTCACGCAGTTTTTAATTATTAGTTCTTCTTAACGATATGGCGGGGATTCATCGATCGATGACAAACAATGATGTGCATTGAAGTGTAACCAACAGACATAACATGGCGTGGCGAGCATATTTAATTTTCGGAGGATGTAACTTACAAATTCGTAATTCCTTATGGACATGATATATTAACTTTTTTGTAATTTAAACCATTGTTTAAAATATCGTAACACAGTAAAATGCTGTACAATAATTTCTTTTGTAAATATTTTTTGTTTAAATAATAACAATCTATGAATGTATTTTTTAAAATGATCATAATTATTTGAGAGATTTGAATTATTAATGAATTTCAATACAAACATTCTTGAGGTGTCTAAATGCAATTTTTATTTGGTTTTGCTTTGTCTTGACAATAATAATATATATCAGTTCAGTTCAGTTTTATTCTGTTCACTCAAAAATACAAAGACAAACATAACATAGAAAAGAAAACAATATTAATAGAACGAACCGAGGAATAACCCAAGAAAGTTTAAAAGAAAACTTATTTCCATTGGGGTCCTCAGACATAAAAATAACACTGCATAATTGCGCTTAAAGCGCCCAATGACTACTAAAAGGTTAACAAATTGTACAGTAAACATAATATGTAGGATTACACAGGTATTTTGATAAAATGTGATTTTACATATTTAAAATTTAGTTAAAATATTGCAATGTTTTGATAAAATGTGATTTTACATATTTAAAATTTAGTTAAAATATTGCAATGTTTAAACGTTTAATTGCACCTAATACAATTGCCTAAAGTTAAAAATATATAAAAAACTGTACATAACTGTTACACAGGTATTCTTTCAGATAAAGTGATTTGACATTATATTTTAACTATTTAAAGTATTGCAATTTTTTATATTAATGGGAAGTGCATTCCAATATTTTATATTTATTTTTAAAATGTATTATGTACATTACCATGAGGAACTCTAAAATGTGTGTTACTGTGCCTTGTATTGTATCCATGCGTATCACTAATACGTGTGAAGTGTGAGCTTAAATAATCGGGACACGTTTTATTACAGATATTGAAAACATGCCTAAGACACAGATTTTACTTGATTTTTTATATTAAAGATGTATTGTCCCGTGAAACACAAAAAAATGAAGGTCAAAATATTCTAAATTTAAATTGGCCATATCAAAGTAATATTAAAGTTATTCACTTTAAGTCAAAAATTTGAGCCAAAAACAAAAAGTGTACGTAATTAACAGGTAAATTAATTTGATTACATTTCATCTGAAAAATCGTCGCGAGCGAAAGTAAACAAAGATTTCAAACCACGAGTATGCATTATGCATGATGTTAATTAGGATTGTTTATAACTCGTCACGGTTGAGAAGGTGTTCTCACACAGATCGCGAGGAAGTTTTATGATTATGCATACAGAGTAGCCAAACAAGCGCGTTGCATTATGAGATAAGTTTTGATCAAAAACTTTGACTGGAAGTCAAAGTTATTTTTTGAACAAAAAAAACGTCTGTATTTCAGTTAAATGATTTTTTTTTTCGACTACTTTTTGGTGAAAGTTAATAAATATTATGATACTTCAAAATGATCCACTTTTTTTTTAAATCTTTTATTTTTTATTTTTTTGGAATTAGTCATTAGGGACAATACATCTTTAAGCATACCAAGTGTAGTGAGTTCAGAGTAGCCAACATGGGCTCTGGGTTCCAACTTTGCAATAAATCTTACTAGTTTATTTTGGGTGGTTTGTAATTTGTGTTTAACATTTTTGGTAACTCTATGAAACCAAGCTGATTTTACATATTTAAAATTTAGTTAAAATATTGCAATGTTTAAACGTTTAATTGCACCTAATACAATTGCCTAAAGTTAAAAATATATAAAAAACTGTACATAACTGTTACACAGGTATTCTTTCAGATAAAGTGATTTGACATTATATTTTAACTATTTAAAGTATTGCAATTTTTTATATTAATGGGAAGTGCATTCCAATATTTTATATTTATTTTTAAAATGTATTATGTACATTACCATGAGGAACTCTAAAATGTGTGTTACTGTGCCTTGTATTGTATCCATGCGTATCACTAATACGTGTGAAGTGTGAGCTTAAATAATCGGGACACGTTTTATTACAGATATTGAAAACATGCCTAAGACACAGATTTTACTTGATTTTTTATATTAAAGATGTATTGTCCCGTGAAACACAAAAAAATGAAGGTCAAAATATTCTAAATTTAAATTGGCCATATCAAAGTAATATTAAAGTTATTCACTTTAAGTCAAAAATTTGAGCCAAAAACAAAAAGTGTACGTAATTAACAGGTAAATTAATTTGATTACATTTCATCTGAAAAATCGTCGCGAGCGAAAGTAAACAAAGATTTCAAACCACGAGTATGCATTATGCATGATGTTAATTAGGATTGTTTATAACTCGTCACGGTTGAGAAGGTGTTCTCACACAGATCGCGAGGAAGTTTTATGATTATGCATACAGAGTAGCCAAACAAGCGCGTTGCATTATGAGATAAGTTTTGATCAAAAACTTTGACTGGAAGTCAAAGTTATTTTTTGAACAAAAAAAACGTCTGTATTTCAGTTAAATGATTTTTTTTTTCGACTACTTTTTGGTGAAAGTTAATAAATATTATGATACTTCAAAATGATCCACTTTTTTTTTAAATCTTTTATTTTTTATTTTTTTGGAATTAGTCATTAGGGACAATACATCTTTAAGCATACCAAGTGTAGTGAGTTCAGAGTAGCCAACATGGGCTCTGGGTTCCAACTTTGCAATAAATCTTACTAGTTTATTTTGGGTGGTTTGTAATTTGTGTTTAACATTTTTGGTAACTCTATGAAACCAAGCTGGTGAGGCATAATCTAGTACAGGCTGTAGCAGCGCCATACCATACAGTTTTCGTGATTGTTTGTTGATAAAAGGGGATTGACGCCAAAGATATTTGGATATAAGTCCATTCATGAATTTATATTTCATTATATTACATAGCCTATGTAAATACGTGAACGTGATTGGTTGAAACTGCATCACATGACAACCACTGCGAGGATCGTAAATCGTTTATATCCTCGAGAACGATGATATTGACTGAGTAATTTTCGCGTAATTATTGTGTTCCTGTCATTAATCATATAAATTCTCGAGTTCGATGATATTGACTGTGTAATTTTCGTGTGGCAAAACTCGCGTTAAACAAAAGTCATCTACTGGATCTTGAACCTGCGATGGAATGCGGTGGAATTGTCACCTCCATCACAAGACAACGCTTCACGCACTGCGCCACGGAACTTGCTTGAAGAAATTAATCAACTAAACTATTTAAACTATGCATACATAGCGCCCTCATTTGTTATTAGTCCTCCCTAGATGTGATGAAAGACCATTTGTGATTGGTTAATACTCACAGTAGTAACCGGTACGCGCGCGACGCACGATACTCGCAACTGAACATCCGGTGATTCGGCTCGAAGGAAGAAGACGAATTGTTATTTATTCGGCCTATGATAATATTATTATTATTAATGTAGGCTTATTGATGGAAATTCTTCTGTTATTATTTAAACGACCTAGGCTAGTGAATATTTTATTGCCAAGGAATCATTAATTAGTAATTATCTGTATATTATTCTTCACAAGGTAAGGTGTCTAGGCAGCTTGTTTACATACAATACAACAAGGAGGCTTAGATATAGCCTAGCCTAGCTTCACCCGACCCAGACTTGTTCTTGGCTATGTAATATAACAGATATCGCCTTTTATATCGGTAAAATATAAGATTTAACATCCCCTCGGGATGATATTATGTTCTCGGGGAATTATATATATCCCTCAGCTGCCGCTTCGGGATATATATATTCCCTCGAACATAATATCATTCCCTCGGGGATGTCAAATCTTATATTTCACCTCTAAGCAGGCAATATCTGTATAATACTACTTGTACTTGGTAATTGTTTTGAAATAAATATTACATTTTTAGCTGTATTAAAGATTCATTAGTATGTTTACATAAATAATGTCTGAAAGTTTCTGCATTGTTTAAATTATCTGCTCTATTATTTACTGTCAATCAGACGGTTTGTGTATTGTTATTTTCTTCTCTTACTCATTATATAATTATTATTACTGTATACAAAAGTTGATGTCTTGCATCTTTAAAGTCATTTTAATTTAAACAAAACTTGAATTATGAAAAAAAAAAATACCTATGCAAGTGATGAGTTGTGACAAACGGTGACAGAGACATTTTGTTAATGCATTGTCTTGGTCATAACATTCAAGTTTATTCATAATCTTATTATACTACATACCATATTTACTATATAGTACATGGTACTGGTATATTATAATTTTAATTATTAACCTTTAAACTGTTTGTATTTACTTTTCCGAGGTGTCTCTGTAAACAGATATAAGCTTCATTAGTATGTTTAACACAAATAATTCTGAATAGTTTAAATTAGTGATTTTTTTACGTAAATTTCTTATTCTATTATTTATTGAAAATTAGGCATTGTCTGTGAATTATAATCATACTAATAATTATGTGATATGTTTGATTTTATTTATTTCTTAGACTATTTAAGTTCTGTTTATTTACAAAATGTATTAAACATTGTAATAAATTAGCATTGATTCTTATTATTTTTGCAGTAGTGAATCATTTAGTCAAAAATCCTTGATTTTTTATGATTTAAAAAGATAATATGAATTTATTTTACAATTATTTAAAAGATTCAGTGAAATTTTGATTTTGATATGCTTCAGCTTGACCAAAATATGTCCATTTTCATGAATTTCTATTTCATTAATACTGCTTGTACTTTCAATTGCTTTGTAATAAATGTCACACTTATATTGACTTCAGGTAACCACCTACACAATCACATGTTCAGATTTTGGTACCTAGGATAAAAACCAGGGGGATGTTAGAGGGTGGGGAGTTAATTCGAGGGAGGCGTTTGTTTTGTAATATGGTAAGATTTCATAATAAAATAAATTCCCCTAGGTATGAACAAATACAACACTGTAATTAATATAATCAAGTGATAAATACTGTAAACAATTGTATCAAAATGCTTGGTAAATTGTAGATATAGCAGTCAATGAATTCTAATACAAATAGAATTGTGTTTGTGTTATTATACAATATTGTGAGTATAAATATATGTGGTGGGGTGTATTAGAAGGTGCAGATTTAAAATAATGTTTATTCAAATAAATGCGGTAGGCTTAATTGGTATAATAAATACAGTATTTAGTTCAAATCTTGTAAACATTCAGCAAACACCACACAATGACATTCAGCAAGACATTTTAACGTCTTGTAACATGGGCCAATAAGGTTTATTTCAAATAGTGTGCGCGAAGCATCGTGGGAAGTATTTGGAAGCAAATTTTCTCGCGAAATCAAGCTAATTGTGATAAATGCATCCCGGGTCCCGGCGGCACACCTGCGGTTACCGTGCAACCTGTTAAAACCTGCCAGCAACTCAACAACTCCATTCGGCTGTCGGTGTTCACCTGATTTCAAACAAATCTATGATGGCCACCGTCAGTTAATTATTTTATATCATATTTAAAATATAAATATTGTTCTTGGTTATTTTTAATAATTGTTTACTTTATGTATGCTTTGGTTTGTATTAGTTCATTCATTATAATGCACATTACATTACACTACTGTACTTTAAAGTGATATATAATAAAATATTTTCTGACACTGCATACAATATACATTTTGTAATTATTTCCAAAAACTAAGGTATTAAGGCTGAACATTGTATTTAAAACAAGTTTTAGGAAAATGTGTTTAAAGACAAATCTATAATATTAATTGATTTTACAATTTGGACAATTACTGTATTTGAAATATAAGAAAAGTTGTAGTTGACTAGGACTACCATTTTTGTAGTATACATATTAATTGTGGCTTAAATGATAATTTATAAACTATTAAAATTTAAAAAAATTAAAAATATACAATACAAATTATTTTATATTTTGAAGAAATATCTAAATAAAATATCCAAATTAAAACGGTAAAAAATTGCATATGAAAGTTGGAAGTATTTGCCACTTTGACCATACAGTAATAATAGGCTAGTACATTCATGAATTTATATTTCATAATGCTACTTGTACTCTCAATTGTATTTTGGAATATATTTCACATTTTAGTAAATAATTAGATAAAGTTTATGTTTTTTCTTTACAAAAAGTATTAATTCTTTAGTATGTTTACATGAATAATGTCTGAATGAATAGTTATGCATTGTTTCAATTACTTGCTCTATATAATTAACAACCATACTGCTAATTATAGTAAGTTTAATCTTTATTTTTGTTACTATTTTGCAATAGCAGGTCATTTAGTCTAAAATATCTTGTATTGATATTCTTAGCATTTAAAAAGTTATAATTAACAGTAATATTATTTATTTTGATTCTGAATATAATAACAATATATATATAAACAAAGATCTATTATATTAACTTATTTTGTAATTTAGACAATAATTTAAAATAACCAAATAAATAGAGTAAAAAGTTGTATCCTTTTTTGGGGTAAATAAATATTTGAAAGATTTAAATTAATACAGTACATGACATTCAATACACACTTTCTGGGGTGTAGAATGTGTCTAAATGTAATTTTGATTCTGTTTTGCTTTAATAAGTGGATAAAGTCCATTCAATTTAATTATAATAGATTTCAATAGTAAGTAATAAATTTCACAGGTGTAGGAACTTTCTTAAGGAAACAGTAATACTTAATAGTAATAATATTGAAGTTATTCATCATTCAATTTATATTTCATCATACTGCTTTACATTGATCTTTTAAATAATACATATAATATAGTAAACTTATTTTACAATTTGGACAATTAGCTAAAAGATCCAAAAATACAGTCAAAAGTTGTAAGATTTATTTTTTTGTAAATAAATATTTTTAATAATTTTGCTATTGTTTAATTATTAATCTATGAACTTATTTTACAATTAGTACAATTATTTGAAAGATTTAATATAATACAGGACATGAAATTTCACCCACAATTCCTGGGGTGCATGAAGTATGTGTAAATGCAATTTTGATTTTGTTATGCTTTGTGGTAACTATAAAAGGCCTTTAATTATTACTTGCAATTTTAAGTGTTACATAATAAATTTCACACTTTATCTAATCATAATTAAATTAAGGTGATATGATACTCTCGCTGTCTGTAAAGAAGTATTTATATTCATTAGTATGTTTACATAAATAATGTATGAATAGTTTTGCATTGTTTTCATTACCTGTTCTATTATCTATTGACAATCAGACTGATATGTATTGCATTTGTTTTATTTTACTAAATATTTGTAATAGCAAGTTTAATCTTGATTTCTTATTTTTTCAATAGTGAGTCATATAGGATTAACATTTGATATTCTCTTACGATTTAAAAAAGTTTTAGTAATAAATCTATAAACTATTTTGTTTGTTCTTGAAAATATTAGGTCTATATTAACTTTTTTGTAATCTAGAAATTTAATTAAAATCATTTCCTTGAACATATTTGTTGTTTAAATAATAATAATAATCATCATGATTCAATGTTTCTATATTTATTTGATCATCATCAGGATGATATCTGATGATGATTAAATAAAGATTGAAATGTTGAATCATGGCTTGCCTCTCGTTATTTGAAGTTAGTTAGTTTTATTTATATATTTATATTGTTATAACAATCTATAAATTTATTTTACAATTTAAATTTTACTCATTATTTTAACCAAGCAAGTTTAATCTTGATTTTACAATAGGCCTATATTAACTATTTTTGTAATCTAGACAATTGTTTAAAATATCGTAATTAATACAGTAAAATACTGTACAATATTTTTTTTTACCGATGTGTAGGTAGGAAGTGTCTAAATTAGATTTTCATTTTGTTATGCTTTGTCTAGCCTCATTTTGTAATTTACACAACTGCAGTAATTTAAATACCCAAAATAACACAGTAAAAAAGTTGTACTCTAATTTGTAAACATTTTTTTGTTGAAATAATAATTATGTTACAATTATTAAAATTATTTGAAAGATTAATGCAGTTCAAGAAATTCAAATTTTGATTTGTAAATGCTTTGTCTTGGTATGCAAGTTTATTAATCATCTTATTATACTATATACAGTACCATATTTACTATTAAATGGTACTGGTATATTATTGTTTTACTTATTAACCTTTGACATTGTCAGAGGTGCCTCTATAAAAAAGATATAAGCTTCATTAGTATAAAACAAATAATTTCTGCCAGAATAGTTTATATTGTTATTATTTTTTTTTTTTAATTTCTTGCTATTTTGTTTATTGACAATTAGGCATTGTCTCTAAATTATCATCTTACTATTTAAATGTTTAATATTATTTTCTTAGATGAATTATGTTCTGTTAATTTCTAAAATGTATTAAACATTGTGATAAATATTAACATTGGTTCTTATTATTTTTGCAATAGTGTCATTAGTCAAAAACCCATGATTTTTTATGATTTAAAAAGAAAATATTAAATAACAATTTATTTTACAATTATTTAAAAATTCAAATTAATAAAGTTACATAAAATTCAATACACAATTCATGAGGTATAGTAAGTGTCTAAAATCAATTTTGATATGCTTGTGTTGATCATAATATGCAATTCAATTCATCAATTTATTCATTACTACTTGTACTTTCATTTTTCGCGAAAAAAAGTATTAAAGATACATTAGTATGTTTACATAAATAATGTCTGAATAGTTTCTACATTGTTTAAATTATCTGCTCTATTATTTATTGTCAATCAGACGGTTTGTGTATTGTTATTTTCTTCTCTTACTCATTATATAATTATTACTGTTCGCAATATGAGAAAAAAAAATCCAAACTCCTTATGATGACATCACACACATACCAGCATCCCATTGTCTGATTTTGACTAAATGCAATTTAGTTTTTTTATTGACAACCAGACTTCTTATGTAATGTAAATTTTTTTGTTTCACTTATTATATTTTAATAAGTTTAATCTTTATTTTGTTCTTGTTTTTGCAATAGTGAGTCATATAGGCTGATACCTTGATTTTTTTATGATTTAAAAATATAATAAATAAATAATAATATATTTATTTTACAATTATTACAATTATTTAAAAGATTAAATTTTGATGTTGTTATTGCTTTGTGGTAACCATAATTGCAAGGCCATTCATTACTTGCAATTTTAAGTGTTCGGTAATAAATTTGACACTATAAAAATTAAAGAGTAATATAGGCTGAAAGTTAAACCCTTGATTTTCTATGTAGATGAGTGGAAATAGATGAAAAATAGGCGTTGAGTCAAACAAATTGCAACAGTTTGTTTTTTTGCTGAAACATGCTCAACTATATGTAGATATTATCATATCCAAAATCTACCCTGATCTGCCCATTATAAATTACCTAATTTGCATAAAATCAAAATGGCTGCCATTTGACAACTTTCATCCCAATTATCTCTTAAACCATAAAGAAATTGGTATAAGAATGTATTAAACACGAATATAAACATGACCCCAAAGATTCAGAATAATGTATTTGATTTGTCTTTGGGGTCAAGGTCAAAGGTCATTCCAGTAGGTCATCTAAAATATGCTAATATCTCTTAATCCAATAGGTATTTTGAATAAGACTGTACAAGTACAAATATAAACATGACCCTTAAGATTCAGAATAGCACATTTGATTTTTCATCTTACCCTGGGGTCACTGGGTCAAAGGTCACAATATAAAAACATTCAAATTATCCTTTAAATCAATTTGCATAGTAGTCTTACAACTACTAAAAACATAGCAAATACAGTACAGACATTGCAGCAGATTGATGTCTGCACACTGCGCCCACACCCCTCCCACCCAGAGATTACTAGGTCAATGATTTTACCTTAAACATTTTGAAAAACTTGAATATTATAACTACTAAATTTACATAAGATCAGTAGGTCATTTACTTTATACCATACAGTATATCTTATTCTGATAATACATTACTTTTACATTTAGGCCTACCTACTTTAGTAGGCCTACCTACTTTAGTAGGCCTACGAAGCTTACATTTCTGAAACATTGGTCACAAACATTTCTAAATAATTCTTGGGTGGGACTCGATCGTCAATGGACTTATTTTTAAGATGTTTTTGCCATACTTCTTAAAGTATACTTTAGTAAGTATCACAATGAATTACTGTCTTACTGTATTCATTACATTCTGGATTGAGGCATCATTTTGCTAATAAAAGTATTAATAAATACTGTTACTTAATCCTAATATATACTGATACTTTCAATTCAATTCAAAGCAACATTTATTTTCTCCTTTCATATACAAAATTGCGAAAGAAGAAGGTACATGCCCAGAAAGATGAAAAACACATTTTGGAGGGTGTACCTATTACTGACACAGACAATACAAATTTTAAAAAATATAAATAATAAATAAATAAAAAATTGACCGAAGAATAGTTAATATTTGGAAATAAGGTGACTTTTAAGTTTAGTTAAAAATGATTTACTAGAAACAGAATTTAAGATGGGGAGTGGCAGATCGTTCCAAAAAGGATGTTACAAGGAAGTTACATTTTTTGTGGTTAAGAGAAAGTTTGTTAGCTGAAAAGTATTGAGACATGAGGGTCAGATTGGTATTAACAGTAAGGGTATTTAAATAATATATGAATACAAACTGCACTTATTTTTAATGGCTGGATTTTTTTTAAATTTTCATCCATCTCAAACTGAAAAATTTAAGGTGTTACGAAAGTTTCTTTAAATGTATCCCTATATTTTCTGTATTTGTGTCATTTGAGAGCAGATGACTCGTTCTTATACCAAAGTAAACTATGGACACTTGTTCTAAAGATCTTTAGTTCACATAGTCTCTGTATTCTTAATACACAGAATGTCATCTTTCACTACTGCACCCACTTTGGTTAGAATTTTCTCAATGTTATGGTCAGGTTTTACTGTTTAAAAAGTGGTCGGGTAACTGCTTGAACCACATGACCTCCATTTTCAGAGTTACAAATTTTGTTTTGAAGAGGGTAAAGGTGTTTTCACACTTTCCCATAATTTCAATATAAACACTTTACACAACTAGCCAGGATTGACAGTTTTTGTGTTTAAGACCGGCATATTTTAGCATAGTGTACTATAATCTAAACAAGAAATATTTCGTACAAAAAACGTTGCTCGACATTTTAACATTAATCATTGTTCTTTTGATTAACTTATGATTATTTATAAAAAAGATGTTCTTTAATCGCAAAAATACATACAAATCACAAAAATACATACAAATCACAGATAGTTCTTTAATTATGAATCACATGCCCATTTTTGCACTAGTTAATTGTATACACAGCATTTGAAAGAAGACATGTGTACCTTTCCAACAATGTATTATTTGCCAACAAATATTAATCTACTTTCAAAAATGGCATTTAAAAATGGTCTATTTTGAACTTCAATGTGCTGTAGCCTGTTTGTGTGTGACCTCAGCCTGTACTGTAGGCATGCAGCTGAATACCCTCTAGAGACAACGTGACTTCACGGTGGTACAAGTGGGAAAAAGTCTGTTGATTCGCAGCTGGGACCTAATTGTAGTCGAGTTTACAAATTCGCAAAACTGTCAGCCTTAGATACTAAAGCTACCGCTATGAAACAGCTTATTATTGAATATTTCCTCTTGGGACATAGCTGGCTAGAGTCGCGGCGCGAAAAAAAACCAAATATAATAAATGTAATTCCTTACAATAAATAGATATGATTTGTTCATAGGTACATCATCCAAATTCAAATGAATTCACTTCATAATTGGAGTATATTATATCGTAAGATAATGACATTTTATCTTGACCCTAATACAAATCAAATGCAAATCAAAGAACATATTATATTTTTCTATTAAATACATTCTTGTTACCTGATGTTTTAGAGGCCATACTGAAATGACCTTTGACCTTGACCCTAAAGACAAATCAAATACATTATTTTGAATCTTTAGGGTCACATTTATATTTGTACTTGTAAAATCATTTACCTAGTAATCTCTGGGTGGGAGGGGTGTGGGCGCAGTGTGCAGACATCAATCTGCTGCAATGTATGTACTGTATATGCTATGTTTTTAGTAGTAGTAAGACTACTATGCAAATTGAATGCTTCTATATTGTGACCCAATGACCCCAGGGTAAGATGAAAAATCAAATGTGCTATTCTGAATCTTAAGGGTCATGTTTATATTTGTACTTGTACATTCTTATTCAAAATACCTAATGGATTAAGAGATAATTAGCATATTTTAGATGTCATACTGGAATGACCTTTGACCTTGACCCCCAAAGACAATTCAAATATATTATTCTGAATCTTTGGGGTCATGTTTATATTTGTGTTCAATACATTCTTATACCAAATTCTTTATGGTTTAAGAGATAATTGGGATCAAAGTTGTAAAATGCATAGGACCGCTTTGTAATTCCCAAAATCACAATTTTGTCACACACCTTGAAAGTATGCAAATTATTAGTACAAGTTACATGAAATATGCAAATTAGGGGTGAAATTACAGTCTTCCCATATCTCGAAAACCATTAATGCTAGAGAGTTGATTTGAATTCAGAGTTGATTCAGAATGTACATATTTATATTCGCTCTAATGAAACATTTTACGCAAAAATTGTCGGAATTATGACATTTGACCCTCAAATCTATTTCTCAATATTTTCATATAATGCAACTAAAATGTCTGTACAGACTTTGTTTTGGCCTTAAATGACCCAGATACAGGTTTTCTATAGCCAGCATAGAACTGTTTAGTAATTCTCAAAATCACACCTCTGTTACTTCGCTTGAAAGTATGCAAATTAATAGTACAAGAAAGTTGCCATATCTCTATCGGTCATTAGCGTTTTCGACATACATAAGGCAATTCACTGTAATTTGCGTATTTCATATAGCTTGTACTACTAATTTGCATACTTTCGGGGTGATTGACTTATACTGGCTATATAAAACCTGTATCCGAGTCATTTGAGGCCAAAACAAAGTCTGTACATACATTTTAGTTGCATTATATGCAAATATTGAGAAATAATAATAATAATTATAATATTAATATCCTGGATTTATATAGCGCCTAATGTTGTGAAACCTCTAAGCGCTGTACATAAACTAATACGAAAAAAGGGAATTCCAACCATGCCAAAAAAAACCCAAACCGAAGTAAAGAGATACGCCTTCGTCGCTGAGATATGGGAAGACTGTAATTTATTTATTTATTTACTCACCCCCTTATTTGCATATTTCATGTAATTTGTACTACTAATTAGCATAATTTTGAGGTGCATGACGAATGCGTGATTTTGGGAATTACAAAGCGGTCCTATGCTGACTATAGGAAACATGTATCAGAGTTATTTGAGTCCAAAACAAAGTCTCTACAGACATTTTAGTCGCATTATGTATGCAAACATTGATAAATGGGGTCGAGGGTCAATTGTTGTATTTCCGGTCATTTTTTCGTAAAATGTTTTATTAGAGCGAATATAAATATGTACATTTTGAACAAGTTATTGAAAAAATCAACTCTCTAGCCTTAGTAGTTTTCGATATATAGGAACCTGTAATTTCACCCCCTAATTTGCATATTTTATGTAACTTGTACTAATAATTTGCATACTTTGGAGGTGAGTGATACAGGTGTGATTTTGAGATTTACTAAACAGTTCTATGTTGGCTATTATAAACCTGTATCTGAGTCATTTGAGGGCAAAACAAAGTCTCTACAGACATTTTAGATTCATTATATATGCAATATTGAGAAATGGGGTCGAGGGTCAAATGTCATACTTCCGGTCAATTTTTTGTAAAATGTTTCATTGGAGCAAATAGAAATATGTACATTCTGAATACGGCTGTGAAAAAATCAACTCTCTAGCATTAGTGGTTTTCGAGATATAGGACAACTGTAATTTTTTTCCCTTATTTGCATATTTTATTTAAATTGTACTACTAATTTGCATACTTTCGAGGTGTGTGACAAAGGTGTAATTTTGGGAATTACAAAGTGGTCCTATGCTGGCTATTAGGAACCTATGTCTGGGTCATTTGAGGGCAAAATAAAGTCTCTACAGACATTTTAGTCACATTGTATATGCAAACATTGAGAAATGGGGTCGAAGGTCAAATATTGTACTTCCGGTCATTTTATCGTAAAATGTTGCATTAGAGTAAATATAAATATATACATTTTGAATAAATCAGTGAAAAAATCAACTCTCTCGGACTAGTAGTTTTTGAGATATGGTTACCCTGTAATTTCACCCTAATTTGCATATTTAAGCTAATTTGCATACCTTCGGGATGAGTGACAGAGGTGTGATGCTCAAATTTTCATCTCCTCATCATATATGACCATTTAAAAAAAAAAAATCTCTGTTTGCAATTTGTTTCACTTTGAGCTGTTTTTTTTGCTAGATTGACTAGCCTAAATTTATAATGGGCAGATCAGGGTAGATTTTGGATATGATAATATCTACATATAGTTGAGCATGTTTCAGCAAAAAAACAAACTGTTGCAATTTGTTTGACTGAAAAGTCTATTTCCACTCATCTAATGATTTAAAAAGATAATCATACGTACATATTAATTTATGAATTTAAAAAAAAATTATTACAACTATTTAAAAGATTAACATTAATAAAGTTACATGAAAATCAATACACAATTCTTGAGGTGTAATGTCTAAAATCATCCATTATAAAATTAGAAATAAAACAGTTACATGAAATTCAATACACAATTCTTGAGGTGTAGGAAATGAAATTTTGATTTTAACATGCTTCTTCTTGAGCAAAATATGCCGTCCATTTATGAACTTCTATTTCAATATACTACTTGTATTTTCAATTTTTTTGCAATAAATTTCACACTTTAGTTAGTTCAATAGATAGTTCAAGTTTATACTTACTCTTTTTCTCTTCTCAATTCTCTGTAAAAAAGTATTAAAATTCATTAGTACATAAATAATGTCTGAATAGTTCTGCATTGTTTAAATTACCTACCCTATTATTTATTGTCATTTTTTCTTTCACTAGTGTATGCTAAAATCATTTAATTATTTTATAGTTTAAAAATGTATAATAGCAATTTAAAAATAATTTGTAAGTCAATTCATTCATTTATTTCATTATACTACTTTTACTTTGTAATACATTTTGCATTTTTAATTTAGTAAACAATTAGACAATTAAAGTTTATAATTACTCAAACAAATTGCTGTAAAAAAAAAAGTACCGTATTAAGATTCATTAGTAAATTTACATAAATAATGTCTGAATATTAATGCATTGTTTAAATTACCAGCTCTGTTATTTATTGACAACCAGATTGCCATTTACTGTCATTGTTTTAACATATTATAGTTAGTTTAAACTTGATTTTGTTATTACATTTGCAATAGCAAGTTAAAGGTCAAAAGCATTTTGATTATCTTTGTTTTAACAAGTTACAGTATACCCTGTACCTGTTTTGTATTACTATAATGGACCTATACATATTATTTTACAATTTTGACAATTATCTAAAATATTCAAAAAGACAATCAAAAGTTGTAAGATTGATTTTCTATTTAAATAATGTGCAGGAAGTATGTGTAAATGCAATGTTGATGTTTGTTATTCTTTATTCACACTAAATGCTGTAGGCCTACAATCATTTCTTTTGAAAAATATTTTTTGTTTACATAATATTAATAACAATCTATGTGAATGTATTTTAAAATTATCATAATTATTTGAGAGATTTCAATTATTAATAACGTACATGAAATTCAATACACAATTCTTGAAGTGTAGGAAGTCTAAATTTGTATTTGGTTATGCTTTGACAATAATAACATTAAGTCCATTCATGAATTTATATTTTATTATAATACTACTTGTACTTTTAATTTCTTTCAAATAAATATTATATTTTTAGTAGGCAACAAAGTTTATACTCACTCTTATAAGACTCTTAGTATGTTTTACATACTGTAATTATATTTCATTATAAATATAATACTACTTGTTGTACCCTTGATTTTAATGATTTAAAAAGATAATATTATTATTAATTAAATAATCTATGAATTTATTTTACAATTGGGATGATGCCTAGTCTAGGCTTAGTTTTTAGATATCAAGGTACTAGGGCTTATAGGCCTATTATTACTGACTAGGCTAGTTCTAGGGCCTAAGGAAGGCCTACCTAGGCCCAGGGTAGGCTAGGCTAGGAGGCCCTTTAGTTATAGTAGGCTAATTAATTAGGCCTACTGTAAGCTAGCCTATAGATAGACAAAATGAATATAAAATAGTTTCGATAAACTTTTAATTGTGTATTCTTTGAAACATTTACAATTCGCGATTATTTATATTGTTCAGATGTAATTAAAACATTAAAATAAACATCAAATTCCAACCGGCCAAAAATGCTAGGTCCTCCTCCTACCTCCAGCAGGGAGACGTTCCTACCAAAGATCGATCGTACGGTATAGCAAAGAATATATATCACTCTTTGGGTATAGCCCCACGTGGCGCTATAGTATATTTGGTTCCTACGGAGAGTATAGTATAGGGGGTATGTGTCGAATGATCAAAGCAAAGAACTTATAACAGTTGTTATAAGTTCTGTGGTCGAATCAAAGATAGTGTAGTAGTACAATGGAACTATCTTATATTAAGTTCCATGGTAGTACTACTACTACACTATCTTTGGTCGAATGAAAGCAGAGAGAGTTTGTATAAGCCGAAGGCCAGAGGGCGTACTCCAGACTGAAACGTGATTTATTTAGAAGTGGGACGTCGATAATCTGTTGAAAATTGGGAGACTGTTGAATAGTCGTCTCATCACAAGCCTGAGAGATAGAAGGTTAGGCCCGATACAAATTCACCATCACTTAATAAAGGAGAGTACTGTATCTCTCTTTGTATTCACCAATCACCATCACGGGCAATGCTTGAAAACAAAAGTCTGTTTCTTTTTTTTATTTAGGTGGTGGGGTTAACTGGAGCTTCACTAAACGTGTCTTTTGACAGTGTCGGAATACCGATTTCATTAAACACCTTTTTAATTTTGAAAACGTGAAACACTATATTGTCAATAATCACATTGTTTTGAACGGCTTTTGTCTTGTGAGTGTTGAATAATGGCATGAACAAAATAATTCAACTCGATTCGGAATTATGGAAGCCGTTACGAATGTTTAACAATAATGCTATGCACACAGTTATCATTAAATGAAGGGGATGCTATATTCCAAGAAACGGGTTAACGATCGATTTATAAGCAAAATTTGCAGAATATGGCTGATGCCCATCGTTCGTTCGATATTTAGCCTTTTTATATTAAATTAATTCACAATTTGGAGAATTTTCTAAAATAGTACAGACAGTAACATTTAATAGTATGTTTTGTTTGTTAAAATAATAATCCATGAACTTATTTTACAATTACAATTATTTGAAAGTACATGGAATTTTGTTTTTCTTCGTGCTGACTATAATAATAATACAAATCCATTCATCAATTTATATTTCATTACAGGTTTACTACTTGTATTTACTTTTAATTGTTAAATGATAAATTTCACAATTTTTAAAGGATATATGAACCACAGGACAATGTAGGACTAATACCTGTCATTCACACGAAACGAGTAAATACAAACACGGTGATTGATGTAGTCAAATAGAATAGCACATGGAAAATACATCCGAAAGAAGTTACAATTTGGACAATTACTGTATTTGAAATATTAGAAAAGTTGTAGTATACTAGGACTACTATTTTTGAAGTATACATATTATTTGTGACTTAAATGATAATGTATAAACTTATTTAACTTGTAGTAGACTAGGACTTCCATTTTTGTAGTATACATATTATTTGTGGCTTAAAGGATAATGTATAAACTTATTTTAATTTTTTTAAATTTAAAATATACTACACAATTATTATTTTATATTTTGAAGAAATATTTAAATAAAATATCCAAATTAATACAGTAAAAAAGGGATGTGTAATATAAAGAATTGCTTATGAAATTAAATAGGCTTACACTGAAGTGTAGGAAGTATTTGCAATTTTGATTCTGTTATGCTTGGTGTTGACCATACAGTACAGCTAGCTAGTACATTCATGAATTTATATTTCATAATGCTACTATAAATTGAAGGTTAAACAAAACATAACAAGTACAGTTTAGAGAGAGAGTATCCATCCGTGGATCATAAACATGTGGATAAACACACTGGGCGAATGAATTACGAATGGAGTGATCCGTCTCGATTTCCGTTGGAACAAAAATAATATCGTACTTGTATTCTATTATTTTGACATTTACACAGTATTTAAACAGTCCATATTATCCATAGTACTAAATAAGCGTAATATTTCATTTAAACGATTTTAAAACGAAAGATTGTTCATTTAATATACTATATCAGACCTTGCAATAAATAATAACACTAGTCATGTCATCAAGATAAATCTAGTCATTTACTATTAAAATGAACGTTTGAAAATGTGCAATAGTGTAGCAATATGCTTAAAATGTTTCGGCTTGATGGACCATCCTAATAAATAGTATTGAAATAAATAAATGTATTACAGTAGCGTACCGTACGTACGTCATTAATGAAGTGAATTAATACAATGTTCAGAAAAGCTACTGTTTGTGAAATAGGTATTCAGAAGTAAGCCGTACCTTTATTGAATAGAAGGGCTACTGTTTGTGAAATTGGTATTCAGTAGTAAGCCATATCTTTATTGAATAGAAGGGCTACTGTTTGTTAAATTTGTTTATTTAAATTAAATTTTAATTATTTTGTTGTCACCTAGGCTACTACATGTATTGCCATTTTATTTTTGATTCATTAGTAGAAAAATGAATTAAAACAAATAACGTTTGTAAGCAATATTGAGATACAATTTGTGCCAACTTATTGTTTATTTCTATTATTATAAGATACAGATATAATTACATTTTTCCGGGTTTTCGTATTTAAAGTTTCATCATTATGTTATGGTATTATGGTATATAGGCCTAGGCTAAATAGCAAAATCTAAATTAACGCAGATATAATGTAATAGACAAGTCATGACATATAAGCAATGTGTCTACAAAATGTGTGTGTCAAGTCATTTTAATTTAAACAAAATTTAAATTGTTTAAAAGAAATATTATATATACGGGATTAACACCCTGGAAAATAAATCCGAAAGAGAAACTTGTCACAAAATGAGTCTCAATTATTCTCTAAATAGTTTTCTTGTTTGATGGTGGCGCTCTATAGTTTTTAGAAATTACGAACTCTACAGATACCATATCTTTAACCACAACGTATCATAATAAGTTCAATCTTTTTATTATTTTGGCAATAGTGTGTCATAGGCTGAAAAAGGGGTATTTAACAAGTTTTATAGTAACAATATTAAACAAAATATTCTGTTTGTTTGGACAAAATCTATTCATTAACTCAATTTGTAATTTATACAATTATTTCAAATACATAAATTAACAGAGAAAAAAGTTGTAGTATCATTTTTTAAAATATTTTTTGTTAAAATAATGATTCATTCATTTTTTCAATTATTACATTTGAAAGACTCAAATTAATACAGTTCAAATAAACTTAAATACACAATTTATTTTGACAATAGTGAGTCAGATAGACTGAAAACCATTTGATTTTCCTTTGATTTAATAAGTTTCAGTACCATTCAAACAATAATTTTCAAAGCATAAATCTATTAAAATAACTTATTTTTTAATTTAAAAAAATATTCAAACTGATACAGTAGAATAATTCAATACACATTTCCTTAGTGTAGTGTAAAGTAGTGTCTAAATGCAATCCTGATTTTGTTTGTCCTGACCATAATAATATTTTTTAAATTTACAATTCATTATAATAGTTGTATTTTATATTTTGTTTCACATTTTATTAAACAATTAGACAATTTATACTTTATCTAACAGTTCACTGTAAAGTATTTTAAGATTCATTAGTAAATTTACATAAATAATGTCTGTGAATAGCTCTGCACTGTATTTTCTAGATTTTTTATTGACAACCAGACTGCTTATGTATTGTACATTTTTTTGTTTCATTTATTATATTTTAGTAAGTTTAATCTTTATTTTTTTCTTGTTTTTGCAATAGTGAGTCATATAGGCTGAAATTTTGATTAAACTTCTATTTCATTATACTACTTGTATTTTCAATTTTTTTGTAATAAATTTCACACTTTAGTTAACAATAGATAGTTCAAGTTTATACTTACTCTCTTTCTCCTTAGATTCATTAGTATGTTTACATAAATAATGTCTGAATAGTTCTGCATTGTTTAATTACCTGCTCTATTATTTATTGACAACTAGACTGCTATTTATTGTCTTTTTTTCATTCACTATGCTAAAATCGTTTGATTCTCTTTGAAAGTAGCAATTTAAAAAAAAAATGTTTTTATTTGGAAAAAAATCTATATATTAATTCACTTTGTAATGTATACTATTATTTCAAATACCCAAAATAAAACAGTAAAAAGTTGTAGTATAATTTGTTTGTATATTTTTTTTAAAAATAATAATTATGAATTTATTTTTATAATTATAATTATTTGAAAGATTAATACAGTATATGCAATTCAATAGGAAGTGTCTAAATGAAATTTTGATTTTGTTATGCATTGTTTTAACTATAATACTTTGTAATACATTTTGCATTTTTAATTTAGTAAACAATTAGACAATTCAAGTTTATACTTACCTTAGCCTTTTTCTGTAAAAAAAAAAAGTATTACGATTCATTAGTAAGTTTACATAAATAATGTCTGAATATTAATGCATTGTTTAAATTACCAGCTCTGTTATTTATTGACAACCAGATGGCTATTTACTGTCATTGTTTTAACATATTATATTATAGTTAGTTTAAACTTGATTCTGTTATTACATTTGCAATAGCAAGTTAAAGGTCAAAAGCATTTTGATTATCTTATGTTTTAACAAGTTACAGTACCTGTACCTGTTTTGTATTACTATCATGGACCTATACATGTTATACAGTAGGTACATGCTACTATAGTACTATATTCTTCGTATTTTACAAATTGGACAATTATCTAAAATATTCAAAAAGACATTCAAAAGTTGTAAGATTGATTTAAATAATGTGTAGGAAGTATGTGTAAATGCAATGTTGATGTTTGTTTTGCTTTGTGGTAACCATTCTTTATTCACACTAAATGCTGTAGGCCTACAATCATTTCTTTTGAAAAATATTTTTTGTTTACATAATATTAATAACAATCTATGTGAATGTATTTTAAAATTATCATAATTATTTCAGAGATTTCAATTATTAATAACGTACATGAAATTCAATACACAATTCTTGAAGTGTAGGAAGTCTAAATTTGTATTTGGTTATGCTTTGACAATAATAACATTAAGTCCATTCATGAATTTATATTTTATTATAATACTACTTGTACTTTTAATTTCTTTCAAATAAATATTATATTTTTAGTAGGCAACAAAGTTTATACTCACTCTTATAAGACTCTTAGTATGTTTTACATACTGTAATTATTATATTTCATTATAAATATAATACTACTTGTTGTACCCTTGATTTTTATGATTTATAAAGATAATATTATTATTAATTAAATAATCTATGAATTTATTTTACAATTGGAATGATGCCTAGTCTAGGCTTAGTTTTTAGATATAAAGGTACTAGGGCTTATAGGCCTATTATTACTGACTAGGCTAGTTCTAGGGCCTAAGGAAGGCCTACCTAGCCTCTAGGCCCAGGGTAGGCTAGGCTAGGAGGCCCTTTAGTTATAGTAGGCTAATTAATTAGGCCTACTGTAAGCTAGCCTATAGATAGACAAAATGAATATAAAATAGTTTCGATAAACTTTTAATTGTGTATTCTTTGAAACATTTACAATTCGCGATTATTTATATTGTTCAGATGTAATTAAAACATTAAAATAAACATCAAATTCCAACCGGCCAAAAATGCTAGGTCCTCCTCCTACCTCCAGCAGGGAGACGTTCCTACCAAAGATCGATCGTACGGTATAGCAAAGAATATATATCACTCTTTGGGTATAGCCCCACGTGGCGCTATAGTATATTTGGTTCCTACGGAGAGTATAGTATAGGGGGTATGTGTCGAATGATCAAATCAAAGAACTTATAACAGTTGTTATAAGTTCTGTGGTCGAATCAAAGATAGTGTAGTATGATAATATATTTTGCAATTGTAAACCATTTTATAATACAAATTATGATTATATTAATAATTTTACTGATTTAAGTCTATACTTACAGCAAAGGATTGTCTGAGTCGCTGTAAAAAAGAATATATAAGTTTCATTATGTTTACATAAATGTTATGAATAGTGCTGTATTGATTAATTACATTTTCTTGCTCTATTATTTATTGAAAATCAGTTCATTGTCTCTAAATGTCGGCAGAATTCATCATATGTTTGATGCTATTTATTTTTATATAAATTGTTTTCTGTTAGTTAACAAAATATCAGACCTTGCAATAAATAATGACACTAGTCATGTCATAAAGATAAATCTAGTAATTTACTATTATAATGAACGTTTGAAAATGTACAATAGTGTAGCAATATGCTTAAAATGTTTCGGCTGGATGGACCGGATCATCTTATTGAATAGAAGGGCTACTGTTTGTGAAATTGGTATTCAGTAGTAAGCCGTACCTTTATTGAATAGAAGGGCTACTGTTAAATTTGTTTAATTGTATGACATGTATTGCCATTTTACTTTTGATTAATAGTGTAAAAATTGAAATTTTAAGCAATAATTGAGATACAGCTTGTGCATACTTATTATTTATTTCTATTATTATTACTAAGATACAAATAGTATTACCTTTCTTCCGGGTTTTCAAAATTAGATGCCATGGTTGCACTTCATACGGCTCGCGAAAGAGCTACAGAAAAAATTGAAAACACTGTTTATATATCCTTAAAAGCCATGAGTTTCTGACGCTACATGCTTTTTATCTGGGCCGCATTTATTTATAAATTACAAGCAGACACACTAGCAAAATGTTTATTAGAAACCATGTGTATATAATATAATGACTTAACATATAAGTATTTTATAATAATTATTGCACAACCAATCAATATCTGGTATTACTATTTTACACAATGCTACTAAACGGCAAATATTTAATTTAGACTTTTAAAACATTTTTAGACATTTAAAGACAAACCTGCTTTTTCGTGTTTAAAGTTGATAGCATGTGTTATTTATACGACAAAGTATGTTTAAAACATTGTGCAACTGTAAAATAAAAAAAAACTATTGCACACAATAACAACCGATAACAAAATGTATTAAAAGTGCGGCATCATTGCAGAAATTATGCTGTCAAAGGTAAATAGATTTAAGCTTATTATATAATGAACAGGTACTATTCATAGTAAACTTGTGTTTTGTACTAGAGATAGAATATTAGGCTACATGTTATGTACCATCTAAATATCTCAAAAATAAAACTACGATTGCGTTCTAAAGCCTGTTTTCCTGTCGACGTCAGTCGACGCTATCGTTAACAATAATCGGCGATCTTCTACGTAAACATTGAAATGATTTACAGGAAAAGGTACTCGCTATCGTTATCATTTCAACTTGATCGTTTTCAAACGATCGTCGTTGAACTGTTAACGATCAACGACGATAGCGTCGAATAACGTCGACAGGAAAACAGGCTTAAGGGGGTTTTAACCATATGGGAGACCAACGCGGTATGTATGGCTTGTCGTTCTATGATATGGTCGTACCAACATAATATAATCGGGGTGCCTTTTTGTGAATGATCACGAGCACCTATCCCAACTTGTTGTAAACACGTCAAGTATACCTTTATCTATTTGCATTATTAAGATAATCTTTTCTTATTTTTACACAAAATGTGATTAAAATACATTTATTTCCTAATATTGCTTATAGGCATAGAGATGTTTAATCAGTGCCACCACAACCATTGTAAACATTTATTTTGTAAAATGACTTCTGGTAGATATAACGACAATGATAAAATATTGATGTAAAGTTTGCGGTACACCACGTGTATTAGTTCTGAAAAGAACTGTTGAGTTTCTCGACGTTTCGATCAATATACTTTGATCGTCCTCAGGAGTGAGAATGCAGAAAGTCCAGGAAGGTATATATAAGTAGGAAGGGTGGGACTGGTGTGAAAGCCAGAAACAATGGCAAGTTCACACAGTGGGAGGGATTGAAACTAGCTATAGCAGAGTATTGTTTCTCAAGAACAATAGTGAATGGAAACTTGCTATAGAAGAGCATTGTTTCTGATAGGTGTGAAAAGCAGGGTGAGACAAGCTAAAAACAATAGCATTGTCTCAAAGTTTGGTGTGGACTGGCCAAACAAGACCATGTGTCCAGACTGGGTTGTGAAATGTAAACTGGCCAGAAACTATGGCATTGTTTACTGTCGATGAAGATTCTTGTTGAATAAAGATAGCCAAATGTCACTAATAACAAATCTAATATCTTGATGAACAGTGTTGTGTTTGTAGATTTCAATAGCTTCCCTGGTTCGTCTGGAATGCCAAGAAGGAACGGTAGCAATTAGTTCAGCATCTTTCCAATTAACTCGGTGTTGTTGTTTGTGAGAATGCATAACTATTGATGATTTGTCTCTCCTCTTCTCTGGCATGGCCTTGATGTTCTTTAAGCCTGGGGCGGATTGCAATAAAGGTCGTGAGGTGGTTTCCCGAATGATCGTAAAATCAAAACGGTACTGGGTATGACCAACTAGCGTTATTGTCACCGACTAGTCATCCATTCATAGAAGTACTGATGTAGTAGCCTACCTGTACGGTGACCATAGAATGTGACCCGAGGCATGACTAACTACGACTTTTAGTTGATAGAAGATTGAAAAAATTGTTAAGAAGAGTTGTACTGTATGTGAATGTTTAATGTAAATATGTAAATAATGTTTACACACTAGCCTAGGCATATAAATAGTAATGTTTGTTACTGTTAGTAAAAATAATTTTGAGTTAATAATAAGATATAAGGAAGAAAAGCAAAGAGACTATGGAGCGGCTATTCCTGAATATACAATACAAAGTATCGTAGATTTAAATTATAAATTTTAGGCGATCTTGTCAAAGGTCAAGCGCCTATAGCCTGCCACGTTTCGATATTCAATATTGAACTTGACCTGACGTGGTTCCATGGTATCTTTATATGAAAATGGTAGAGTGGATAGAAAAAAATTAATTAAAAATTTACCTTAAAATGGTTTTGAACTGAACAGGTGGATGTCTTGTTGTTGTATGGTTATAGTTTAAAATACTCTATGTTCGATATTAGTGCGTGTGCGTAATAGAATGAAATGCTTGCGTACGATGTGCGTGATGCAGAGTTGTACAATAGTGTATGTTTATGTGTATCGTACATAGTAGTAGAAGATCGAAAATATAACATAGGTATATAATATGGTAGAATATGAAAAAGTAGTATAGAATGTAGAAAAAGGAAATGTTTGTTAATTAAAAGAATAGATTTTGAATGTGAGGAATGACTTTATGACGGTTAGATCCCACTAGAGATCTATGTCGGCTCCTAGGCCTGTATATCGTCGTGAGGTGGTTTCCCGAATGATCGTAAAATCAAAACGGTACTGGGTATGACCAACTAGCGTTATTGTCACCGACTAGTCATCCATTCATAGAAGTACTGATGTAGTAGCCTACCTGTACGGTGACCATAGAATGTGACCCGAGGCATGACTAACTACGACTTTTAGTTGATAGAAGATTGAAAAAATTGTTAAGAAGAGTTGTACTGTATGTGAATGTTTAATGTAAATATGTAAATAATGTTTACACACTAGCCTAGGCATATAAATAGTAATGTTTGTTACTGTTAGTAAAAATAATTTTGAGTTAATAATAAGATATAAGGAAGAAAAGCAAAGAGACTATGGAGCGGCTATTCCTGAATATACAATACAAAGTATCGTAGATTTAAATTATAAATTTTAGGCGATCTTGTCAAAGGTCAAGCGCCTATAGCCTGCCACGTTTCGATATTCAATATTGAACTTGACCTGACGTGGTTCCATGGTATCTTTATATGAAAATGGTAGAGTGGATAGAAAAAAATTAATTAAAAATTTACCTTAAAATGGTTTTGAACTGAACAGGTGGATGTCTTGTTGTTGTATGGTTATAGTTTAAAATACTCTATGTTCGATATTAGTGCGTGTGCGTAATAGAATGAAATGCTTGCGTACGATGTGCGTGATGCAGAGTTGTACAATAGTGTATGTTTATGTGTATCGTACATAGTAGTAGAAGATCGAAAATATAACATAGGTATATAATATGGTAGAATATGAAAAAGTAGTATAGAATGTAGAAAAAGGAAATGTTTGTTAATTAAAAGAATAGATTTTGAATGTGAGGAATGACTTTATGACGGTTAGATCCCACTAGAGATCTATGTCGGCTCCTAGGCCTGTATATCGTCGTGAGGTGGTTTCCCGAATGATCGTAAAATCAAAACGGTACTGGGTATGACCAACTAGCGTTATTGTCACCGACTAGTCATCCATTCATAGAAGTACTGATGTAGTAGCCTACCTGTACGGTGACCATAGAATGTGACCCGAGGCATGACTAACTACGACTTTTAGTTGATAGAAGATTGAAAAAATTGTTAAGAAGAGTTGTACTGTATGTGAATGTTTAATGTAAATATGTAAATAATGTTTACACACTAGCCTAGGCATATAAATAGTAATGTTTGTTACTGTTAGTAAAAATAATTTTGAGTTAATAATAAGATATAAGGAAGAAAAGCAAAGAGACTATGGAGCGGCTATTCCTGAATATACAATACAAAGTATCGTAGATTTAAATTATAAATTTTAGGCGATCTTGTCAAAGGTCAAGCGCCTATAGCCTGCCACGTTTCGATATTCAATATTGAACTTGACCTGACGTGGTTCCATGGTATCTTTATATGAAAATGGTAGAGTGGATAGAAAAAAATTAATTAAAAATTTACCTTAAAATGGTTTTGAACTGAACAGGTGGATGTCTTGTTGTTGTATGGTTATAGTTTAAAATACTCTATGTTCGATATTAGTGCGTGTGCGTAATAGAATGAAATGCTTGCGTACGATGTGCGTGATGCAGAGTTGTACAATAGTGTATGTTTATGTGTATCGTACATAGTAGTAGAAGATCGAAAATATAACATAGGTATATAATATGGTAGAATATGAAAAAGTAGTATAGAATGTAGAAAAAGGAAATGTTTGTTAATTAAAAGAATAGATTTTGAATGTGAGGAATGACTTTATGACGGTTAGATCCCACTAGAGATCTATGTCGGCTCCTAGGCCTGTATATCGTCGTGAGGTGGTTTCCCGAATGATCGTAAAATCAAAACGGTACTGGGTATGACCAACTAGCGTTATTGTCACCGACTAGTCATCCATTCATAGAAGTACTGATGTAGTAGCCTACCTGTACGGTGACCATAGAATGTGACCCGAGGCATGACTAACTACGACTTTTAGTTGATAGAAGATTGAAAAAATTGTTAAGAAGAGTTGTACTGTATGTGAATGTTTAATGTAAATATGTAAATAATGTTTACACACTAGCCTAGGCATATAAATAGTAATGTTTGTTACTGTTAGTAAAAATAATTTTGAGTTAATAATAAGATATAAGGAAGAAAAGCAAAGAGACTATGGAGCGGCTATTCCTGAATATACAATACAAAGTATCGTAGATTTAAATTATAAATTTTAGGCGATCTTGTCAAAGGTCAAGCGCCTATAGCCTGCCACGTTTCGATATTCAATATTGAACTTGACCTGACGTGGTTCCATGGTATCTTTATATGAAAATGGTAGAGTGGATAGAAAAAAATTAATTAAAAATTTACCTTAAAATGGTTTTGAACTGAACAGGTGGATGTCTTGTTGTTGTATGGTTATAGTTTAAAATACTCTATGTTCGATATTAGTGCGTGTGCGTAATAGAATGAAATGCTTGCGTACGATGTGCGTGATGCAGAGTTGTACAATAGTGTATGTTTATGTGTATCGTACATAGTAGTAGAAGATCGAAAATATAACATAGGTATATAATATGGTAGAATATGAAAAAGTAGTATAGAATGTAGAAAAAGGAAATGTTTGTTAATTAAAAGAATAGATTTTGAATGTGAGGAATGACTTTATGACGGTTAGATCCCACTAGAGATCTATGTCGGCTCCTAGGCCTGTATATCGTCGTGAGGTGGTTTCCCGAATGATCGTAAAATCAAAACGGTACTGGGTATGACCAACTAGCGTTATTGTCACCGACTAGTCATCCATTCATAGAAGTACTGATGTAGTAGCCTACCTGTACGGTGACCATAGAATGTGACCCGAGGCATTCGGGAAACCACCTCACGACGATCTTCTACTACTAGGCCTATGTACGATACACTTATAAGCATACACTATTGTACAACTCTGCATCACGCACATCGTACGCAAGCATTTCATTCTATTACGCACACGCACTAATATCGAACATAGAGTATTTTAAACTATAACCATACAACGACAAGACATCCACCGGTTCAGTTCAAAACCATTTTAAGGTAAATTTTTAATTAATTATTTTCTATCCACTCTACCATTTTCATATAAAGATACCCTGGAACCACGTCAGGTCAAGTTCAATATTGAATATCGAAACGTGGCAGGCTATAGGCGCTTGACCTTTGACAAGATCGCCTAAAATTTATAATTTAAATCTAGCCTACGATACTTACCTAGTATTGTATATTCAGGAATAGCCGCTCCATAGTCTCTTTGCTTTTCTTCCTTATATCTTATTCTTATTAACTCAAAATTATTTTTACTAACAAACATTATTATTTATATGCCTAGGCCTAGTGTGTAAACATTATTGACATAATTTCATAAACATCCACATACAGTACAACTCTTCTTAACAATTTTTTCAATCTTCTATCAACTAAAAGTCGTAGTTAGTCATGCCTCGGGTCACATTCTATGGTCACCGTACAGGTAGGCTACTACATCAGTACTTCTATGAATGGATGACTAGTCGGTGACAATAACGCTAGTTGGTCATACCCAGTACCGTTTTGATTTTACGATCATTCGGGAAACCACCTCACGACGATATACAGGCCTAGGAGCCGACATAGATCTCTAGTGGGATCTAACCGTCATAAAGTCATTCCTCACATTCAAAATCTATTCTTTTAATTAACAAACATTTCCTATTTCTACATTCTATACTACTTTTTCATATTCTACCATATTATATACCTATGTTATTTTTTCGATCTTCTACTACTAGGCCTATGTACGATACACTTATAAGCATACACTATTGTACAACTCTGCATCACGCACATCGTACGCAAGCATTTCATTCTATTACGCACACGCACTAATATCGAACATAGAGTATTTTAAACTATAACCATACAACGACAAGACATCCACCGGTTCAGTTCAAAACCATTTTAAGGTAAATTTTTAATTAATTATTTTCTATCCACTCTACCATTTTCATATAAAGATACCCTGGAACCACGTCAGGTCAAGTTCAATATTGAATATCGAAACGTGGCAGGCTATAGGCGCTTGACCTTTGACAAGATCGCCTAAAATTTATAATTTAAATCTAGCCTACGATACTTAGTATTGTATATTCAGGAATAGCCGCTCCATAGTCTCTTTGCTTTTCTTCCTTATATCTTATTCTTATTAACTCAAAATTATTTTTACTAACAAACATTATTATTTATATGCCTAGGCCTAGTGTGTAAACATTATTGACATAATTTCATAAACATCCACATACAGTACAACTCTTCTTAACAATTTTTTCAATCTTCTATCAACTAAAAGTCGTAGTTAGTCATGCCTCGGGTCACATTCTATGGTCACCGTACAGGTAGGCTACTACATCAGTACTTCTATGAATGGATGACTAGTCGGTGACAATAACGCTAGTTGGTCATACCCAGTACCGTTTTGATTTTACGATCATTCGGGAAACCACCTCACGAATTATTTGTAAACACCAATAGAAATTTAATGAATTACTCATTAAATACAGTATTTATATATAAATTGTAATTTATATATAATATATTAGAGATTGTTAATTATTTGTAAACACCAATAGAAATTTAATGAATGACTCATTAAATACAGTATTTAAATTATATATAAATTTAATTTATATATAATATATTAGAGATTGTTAATTATTTGTAAACACCAATAGAAATTTAATGAATGACTCATTAAATACAGTATTTAAATTATATATATAATTTTTTTTCTTCTTTATACCTATATTTTATATTTTTAAATTTATACTAACAAATATATTTTTATTAATATTATAATCATAACAATAAATATTTTAAAAATATATATAAAATATTATTTATCACATAATATACAGTCTAGGATAATTATTGGATATACAAAATCATTACACCCAACTACTATCTTCATCTCCTATATACGGAACATCATTTGGATAATAGAACAAATCACATATCTACACATAATCAAACATCGTATACTCTATCTCTAACAATATTTCAATCTTCTATCGACTAAAGCTGAAGTATAGTCGTTATCTCGGGACCGTTCTATGGTCACCACCAGGTAGGCTTACTTCATCAAGGCTTCTTTGAATGGATGTACTGGTTGGGAGCAGAAAAGCTAGTAGACCATACCCAGTACCGTTTTGATTACGATCAATCGGGAAATTACCTCACGACGTTAAATATAAAGGCCCCATGGAAACACTATATATAATAATACTGGTACTAAAATTCTTCAGCATGAATCTAAAACAAAATTACAATACCAATCAATTCATTTTCAATTCAACTTTATTTCAGACTGAACTGTCCATATGGAACAATACAAAAATTACAAATTCCAAAAAAAAGGAGTTAACCAATATTAAATAAACATCAACGACTAGGCCTACTATCTAATAATAATTTATAAGGGAGGGAGGAGGTAGGTAGTGGTGTATAAATTAAACTTGTTAGAAAAACATTAAAAAACAAGTGCAAGTAGAACACATTATTAATATTATGAATATTATTATTAATATTAGTTTAAACCAATTAACAATGTCAAGTAACATGCATACCTTAATTCTTTTATTTACTGCTTAGCTTTGCCATTCCATTAAATATATATCCATGTTTTGTAGTACTCTGTAGGCTAGGCCTAGTAGTGTAGTGTCAACATAGGCTGATGATGAATCTGTAATTACTTGCTACTATCTAGGCCCTACTACTACTAGGCCTACTACTACTAGTACTATAATATTATTACAGTACAATTTAGTACACAGCCATGCAGTAATATTATTTTGATTCTCAGTCAATGTTTGTTTCGTACAGCATTTTGGCAATATCATCGTTGTAAATTGCTGCAAAAAATTACACACAAAGTTCATGATGAAATAGTATAATCCAGATGTATGTAAAAAATCATACTACTAGCTGAGCCTTGCTTGGCCTTCAACAAAAGTGAAACAGGCCTAGTAGTATAATTCGTTGTTTTCCATCTTTATCTATTCTCTTGACTGTTGAACTTGTTGAAGTAGGCCTCATACACATTTGTCTAAAAAGGAAAGCATATATTATTATAAATAATAATAAATATTATATAGTATAGGTATACTACTATCGTATTACAGTATATATAATATAATATAATGTGAAATATTATTAATTGGCCAGTCTATTATTATAGGTCTATATACTCTACAGGCTAGATAGTACATTTGCCGGCTACACATGCATAATAATAAGTGGAATTTAATCTTGAATGAAAGGTTAGGCCTACACTAATTCATTAGGCCCGCCTAGCTAGGCCACGGGCTGTATTATATGCAGTACAGTACTACTATAATACTACTAGCTAGGCCTAGATAGACTAGAGGAGCCTAGGCATAGAGTAAAGTAGTAGTAATAAACAATATAAAACTTACTAATTAGGCCTATATGTAATTAATATTCAGCCGTCAGTGGTATAAAAATGTGTTTCGATTTTGTTCTAATATTTCGTTTACACACACACCTCCTTATTAAAATCCACACGTGCAACGTACACGGTTGCGGGGTCTCATAAATATTCATAAATCATCCCTTTTTTGTAGTAAATGGCGTGTTGTTATTGGTTGTTAGAAAAGTCATTTAATGATTGATAGCACTTTCTCGCGCGAGTTTTACCCACGTGTTATTTTGTCTATAGCTTGAGGGCGTTTATCTATTTACGATAGCTTTTATTATTTTTGTACACACAAATGATGCCCTCAACGGTGGTAACTAAGGTTTTCTATCGGGCTTAGCTTAGACCGCGATATTGCAATCGACTTTGCTGAGAGGCTTAGCTAAGACTTTCGCGAGGGGTCTTAGGCTTAGATCTAAGCCTAAGACAAAGTCTTTATATTGCAATCCGCCCCTGGTTTGAAGGTCGCGTCCAGTTTTCCCAATGTATACCTTTCCACATTCACATGGGATGCAGTATACACCAGGTTGATTGTGTTTAGCTGGTTTGTCCTTGTGTGTTTGAAGACACTGTGACAACTTTTTGACTGCACTATGAAATACTTTTATGTCGGCGTTTTGTAGTACTCGCTGGATACGATGAGAAAGCTGTCCCAAATATCAGTCGGAAAGCCGCGTTGGTAACGCATCACTGATTTCATTCATTGTGAGGGCGCGCTTCGTGGAAAATGTTGGAATTTTTGCTATTTTAGTACACTTAGAAAATGGTATAATTTTGATATTAAATGAAATCAATAAACGTATTTCAATAGTTGAACTACAAGCGTAAATAATGATAAAAACTGTGATCTAAATTCCACAGATTTTTTGTTTCAAGAAATATCATTATTTTATGTATAAACTTTTTTACTTTAATTTTTTTTTAAATGATGGTAAAAAATCATTAAATTTCATATTTTCTAGATAAGGTTTCAAAGCGAATTTAAAATCCTTTCAAGATAAACTATTAAGCTATCTATTAAAATAAAAATCTAATTTTAAGCTTTCTTGGGATGCAACTCCCACTAATCAAACCAAACCTACTACATTTCTGTTCTGTTTCGATCGAAAAATCGCCATTTTGAAACTTTGTTTACGTTTTACGAAGCTGGTACGAATCGTCCCGGACCGAATCGTGTCTGTGTTCAATACGGTTTTCATGCAGGCGTATTACGTCATAGGCCTAAGATTTCAATTTGCTCCCCGATTATTGTTCTATTTGGTTTCTGAGCTAGGAAAGGCTACCTACTATAATTACTTACTTGATTTCTAGCCTAGCTAGGCCTAAAAATAGTATTTTCTAGGCCTAGCTAGGCTGAGTAATTCTGATATAATACTAATATTAGATAGGTAGGCCTACCCTAGTGAGTGTTAATAATAGTAGCTGGGTATTCTATAGTCTAGGCTGGTGGTAGGTCTATCCCAGCTCTGCTCATATACCAAGCAAGAAGAAGCCTGAAGGAGAAACTAGGCCCAGAACAAATAAAAAACTGTTAAAAAAACAATAAATGGAAAAACAAAAAAAAATAACCCATTTTCAATTTATATATGGGGAATGTTTTTTAAAATCGGGCATGTTTGTTTCAGAGACTCAAACGTGTATTTTTATATGGTCATGTTTTTAAAAAAGATAATTATGGGCCCAGCTGAAACCAAGATATAAAAATATAAGTCCATCATTTACTTGAGTATTGTTACAGTGATTGGTTGGTACTCAGTATTTCAGTATCTGGCAGTAAATGTCACACTTGTATATAAATATTACTTTATTAGATACAACTTGCATTTCACACAAGCAACCAATTTTTTTTTTACGTATACAGAATGTGAAAAGCAGTTTTTAATACAAATATCTTTCAAACAATACTGATATAAATAGTAAATACTACTACTGTATATAAAAACTTGCTTTTATTTAAATAGCACCTTGTTCATCAAACATAACAAACTAGCTAGGCCTATATCATATTAACTTACGTGAGTCTTACGGTTGTACTGATTTTATGATTGTTTTATATGTTTATATTGTATGTATCTGTGTGACTCTGGTTAATAAAGTAAATCAATCAATCAATTGCAACTTAATTTATATCTTATCATTGACTGATCTGAAACGCTTCTAAAACTTGAATGAGTATGAATGTATATGTTATATTATTATTAGCGAATAAAATGAAAAACTATCAGCTGCAGCAATGATATTGAAATCGAGAAAACCATTACAGCTTCCACCGTCCAACCTCATATTGAAGAACGAGACAGAAAATCGTCGAGTCTTGATACCAACAAAAAACCTAAAATGAAAATGAATAGCTGAAATGTAATGAATGAAACTATTTAAATAATTGTCACTATGATATGAACAAAACATTGCATCGTTATACAGTATAATTATTCAACAACCTCAAAACATTTTCAGATATAGGCCTACCATGAAAAAGCAGCAAATACAAAATTTCCTTATGTCTGTTTATTGTAATAATTATTAATATTATAAATAAATTGTACCCCTCAGTTGTCAATAATTTTACTATAAATAAATATTTAACTATAGAATAGGTAGGCCTATACCTGTATCAGGCTGCGATTTGCTTAATTATCTTTTTAAAACTTCCCAATGCATCTTCAATATAGAGTAGGATTGTAACGATACTTTAATAATACTAAATTGTAACTAAAGTATTTAAATTATTAACAGAACATGTTACTAGGCCTAGGCCGATATAATACGACAACGATCCACCAGGTCGTGCATATACTCACCTACAACAACCACAATCAACACACGTCATGCACCACACACGACGGAACTAGTGCCGCGAGACGTAACAATATATGACATGAGGACCTTTTTTAAAATGTTCGCTATAGGAAGCTTAAATAGGGTTTCAAGCCAATTTTAACGTAAAACAGACTATTGATACTTACTCTATCCATATACGTCGGTTTTTTGGTAATTCACTGTATGGGATGCAAATCCCACTAATGGAAAATTTGTAAACAAACACCTGTTAGAAAACTTCAGTTTTGACGGACGCACACGAACTTTGGAAAGAAATTGTCGCTGACAACAAATCCAACAAATTATTCAGAAAATTAGGTGACCTGCGACATCTTAGACATATAAGGAACTGATCTTACCATATATGGTTAATTTTTCGCCTACTAATGTTTATTAAACAGCTATTAAATGACGTATACTTTATGCTAATGTTTTCGCGCGAAACGTTGATGCTTCTGTGCCGAGAGAGGGCTTCTAAAATTTATGACGTCATGCGAAGTCGAAAATTCAGCGATAACGGTCATATTTCCCAACGCGGCTCTCCGACTGAATATGGTAAACATACAGACTTTCTGAACTCTACAGGATCGTTGTTGTTGGTTGACGATGACTTGAAGTCCTTCCTGTTGTAACCATTGAGTTCCAATGCTTTGTTATACAATACATATATTTGACATAATTAGAATTGCAACTGGTGTACTTTAGTCGTTGTACTAAATAGTACGTATGAATTTTATAGGCTTCTCAGAATGTTATATGGTGACTGTTACAACGTAGAAAACGCCATTTTCAAATAACCGTTTATGTAGAACACCGCTTACTACAGAACATTAGCTGTTGATGTTTCTACATTAACGGTTGTTTCGACATTAGCTGACATTTTCTACATTATAAGTTGTAACAGTGACATGTATGTCCAACATAATATTTACTTTTACTATTTCAAATCAATCAAATCCAATCTAGTTTTGTTAAACTTGATGCGTGTATTTCACTTGAAGTATGCACGAAAAAACGAACTAGACTAAGTTGATTATTGATATATTGTATTCATTGATATGGTTGATCTAGCATTGACAATTACGTACTACCACGGTGGTTTATTTTTAAGCATATTATCCACATGATCGTTTCAATCGTCTCGAGTCAGAGTATAAAATGTCTGACTTTTGCTATTCTTCTCTTAGTGCGTGATTGTATGGAAATGATTTCTTGCCATTCATTCTTGTCATTTTTTGCTTTGAGTAATAATCATGATCACAGTTACAACATATTTGTACAATTTGAAATAAAATAAACAAAGTAACAAGATAATTGATTATACTTTGGTATGATAATACTAATCTACTTACCAGGGAATCTTATTCAACAGGAAAACACCATTATGTATTTGTTGATCACTCAGAAGGCAGTAAATCTATGTACAAGAAACACGTTAATCCATGAGAAGACAATTGGCTGACTGAAAGACATGCAACAACATAAATAAACCAGGCTTAAGTCATCAAATCAAACAAATTGTACATGTATCTACCTTTATCAAAACTCTATGAGTAGACTGAGTTAATCAGAGAGCGTATGAGAGAAGTAACAAGACAAAACCAATGAATGCAGTAGTAGTTCCCTTATTGCATCGATTGATATAGCATCGACAAATGATAAAACAACCGTTTTGGTTCATTTCGTTCATACAATTGTCCATTGTAAACTTTATTCGAGTCGGTGGCATTATGTTGTGTTTTGCCCGCAAAAATGGCTGATTTTCGATATTTTCCCTTAGTAAGTTTATAGAGTAATTGTATGAAATGGAAATCAAATGTACTGTAGGGCCTAAGCTTATGTCGTATACAAAACGTATAGGCCTAGGTCTATTCATATACTTTCTTGTACCTTGTTTTTTGTTTCTTTTCATGTATACACTGATTTAGAATGTAAGCATATAAACGATTTATTTATACTTAGAGGAAATGAAATGTTTTATCTAGGATCAGCCTCGCTGAAATATCATGAATCTGACTACGTATTTTTTACATGCAAATGAGCAAACCTTTACAACGTAACAAACATTCCTCGCTAAGTAAGTGTATCCCTCTAACGTTTGGTGACAAAAAATTTTTCATTAAATAATCCCCGTCTACCCGCTCATGTAAACAAATATAGATTAATTTCATTGTCAAAACAATGTGTACATATGGAAATAAAGAGGGGCCTGCCTCAGTATTACATATATCAAAACTGATTGGAAGCCTTTTAATTAAAAAAAAATTATAAAAACGGGAGCGGGTTCTCTTTGGTATCGACGACCATCAGCTTAAATAGATCCACTAAAAGCAGGGTGTGAGAGGGGCGAGATAACCGAGCCTATTAATGGAATAAATTCTGTATCTTCACTGACGCAAGATGAGAGTAACTCATTATATAATGTATTGTATTGTATAGGTATTTTATGTTTTTACCTTTATTGTCGTTTGAATGATTTTTTTTTTATATTGTTGACTTTTAATTTATTCTGTTTCCCAAGACTAAAGCCTAATATGTAAACAACTTTTGATGTTCGTGGTTAGTTTTATAGTTGTTCTAGGGGCATGTGTATATTTAACATCTGTTTTTGAGATTATATAAAAAAAGGTTGAATCGTAATTAGTAGATCAGGCATGCATCTAACGGATACAGTTTATGTATACATTTAAACAAATTTTTATCATGAAATGTGTCCATTAGATGCATGATGCATATCAGAATTATGATTCTTAAGTTCACATTTATCATAACACGTTAATGTTAATTACGCTAAAAGTTAAATCGTACTTTACAAATCAATTCTTTTGGAAGCAAAATCGGAAGCGTTACCACACATAAGCATTTTCTTGATGATACAGTGTTTGTGTGTTTTTGTATTTTTCAGAAAATATAAAGCTTGTGATTTTGTATCTAGTCTAAGCTGATAGATCGTCAGAATGATACAATTATATACAGTAGCTCCATGGAGAGAGAGGATGTGCATTCAACCAGTTCACATATTGGAAAAAATGGCTAAAATAAACATTCATGCTATCATAAAAACAGCGTAAAACAAGTATTTATTGACTGAAACATTATTGGGTAATACATTACAAACATTGGATTAGTAGTATAAATATATACAATTAATTCTTTTTCTTTTTTTTCTTTTATTCAATTTTTCACACTTCAAAAATAATACAAGTTATGTGAAACATTAAGGTAATCAAACTAATTTAAACAAAATATATAGAGAAACTTGTACAACAAAGAAGTGTGAAAGGAGGTCAAATAAGTAAAACACTTTAAGCTTGACCCCCTAACAAGACTGCAGTTACGGTACATGACAAAAAACAGCACATGAAATATTGATATTTGCTGTACAAAATGCCTAGTAAAAATTAGCGAATAACAAATATCAGTAATAGTTGTGACTAAATTATAATATATAAAAAATAGAATAACAATAAATTAACATTATTAAAAATAATCATAACACCTTATTCATCATATGCTTGGATTAGAGATTGCTTATATGTAATTTTAAAACTAAAAAGTGAAGGTTTCTTTATCAGTGAATGTGAAAGACTTTCCCAAAGTTTAGGTCCGGTATAAAGTATTGAATGACGTCTAATGTGCGAGTCGCAGTTTTTAACAGTGTATACATTAGTATTGGAAAAACGGGTAAAATGTGTATGGGTATCAGAAGGTTTAGTAAAGAGTGAACATATGTGGGTCGGAAGTAGATTATTTGTAAGTCGGTACATGAATAATGCAGTTTGAAGTTTATTAACATCAAAGACGTTGAGAGATTTAAAGTTAAAAAATAAGTGTTTTGAATGAGATCTGAATGATGCCCCTGAACAGATTCGGATTGCTCGTTTTTGCAATTTAAAAATTCGGTCAATATTGGTAGTTTCGAAACTAGTCCAGGGGCATAAAGTGCTGAACTTGCCAGGTGTAACGGCCCAGGCAATGTTGCAGTATGATATGTACGGAAGAATTAAAGTATTATATAAATTAAATAAAATGTTTGATGGAAGTGTGTACTTTAATTTGTTCATCATACCTGTGTTTCTCGCAATTGTGTTGCAGATTGTATTGATATGATGTTTCCAAGATAATTTTGAGTCAATGGAGACGCCAAGAAATTTGGGTTCCTCAACACGTGTGATTACCTTGTCATTAATTAAAACTTTTAAGTTTTGAGAGATGGATTTTTTGTTTTTATGTTTAAATATAATATAATTTGATTTGGATTCATTTAGCGATAATTTATTGATTTGGAACCAATCAGAAACTTTGCGTAATTCACTATTAATTGTATTAACTAAAATTTGATCATTTTTATGAGAATAAATAATATTAGTGTCATCCGCATAAAGTATAAATTTGAGTAATTTGGAACAGTTGGGGAGATCGTTTATATATGTTAAAAATAATAAGGGACCGAGTATGGAGCCTTGCGGAACGCCGCATAGAATGGAGGATAGTTTTGAGTCAAAAGGGGGGAAAGCAGTGAATTGTTGGCGACTGGTAAGGTAGCTTTTTAAGAGTTTAAGAGGAAGGCCTCTGACACCATAATGCTGAAGTTTGTGAAGAAGTATCTCATGATTGATAGTGTCAAAGGCCTTACTCAAGTCAAGAAAAATACCAATGGTGTGTTCATTGTTTGAAAGTGCAGAAGTCAGTTTATCATAGAGATCAGTTATTGCAAGGTCAGTGGAAAAAGCTTTTCTAAAACCGTACTGATGCTTAAAGAGGATATCGTATTTAGAAAAAAAAGTATAAAGTCTGTTGTAGATTAGGCGTTCTAAAACCTTGGACAGGCAAGGCAGCAGGGAAATCGGTCTGTAATTTTCAAAGTAATGGAGATCGCCTTTTTTGAATATAGGAATTACTTTGGCAATTTTTAAAAGGTCTGGAAAAATTCCAGTTTGAAATGATAGGTTAAAAATATGGACTAAAGGCTTGGATATAAAGTTTATGATGTTTTTAATAACTTGATTGGAAAATCCATCAGATCCTGGACTCTTATTGTCCCTAAGTTTTAAGATTATATCAACAATTTCAGTTTCCGTTATTGGAGTTAAATAGAGAGAGTTTGAAATAGAGGAATGATTAAGAAATGATTTAAAATTTGAGTTGCCATTATATGAAATACTTTGCGCAAGGTTGTTCCCAATATTAATAAAATAATCATTAAAGTGTTCAGCAATAAGTCCGGGATTAGTAATTTTACAATTGTTTTTAAATAAGTGAGAGGGTTGGTTTTGTTTTTTATTTTTACCTAAGATTCCATTGATTGTTCGCCAGGTTTTATGAATATTGTTGGTATACTGGTTGAATTTTGAGGCATAATACTCTTTATTTGCTATGCGAAGTAAATTAGTTAGTTTGTTTCTATAGTTTATGTATTTGTACTTATCGGTCTGTTTCTTAGATTTGAGGTAGGCAGTATAGAGCTTATTTCTGGTACCAATTGATTTAATCAGACCGACAGTGATCCATGGTTTACGCTCTTTGCGAAAATTACGTTTAATACGTGTAGTTTTAATACTGGAATTGTACAGACTGGTTAACTTGTTATTAAACAATTGATAGGCACGATTGGGATTGTCATTATTCGCATATATATCGGACCAGTCTGTATTTAGGAGGTCAGCAGATAAAGATGATATAGATTCATCGTCAATTTTTTGTAGGAGGATGAACTTATTGCTATTGGAGTTAGGTGGCTGGGAATATTGATTTTGATGGGTTAAAGAAAAAACAGGAAAATGGTCAGAAATATCTGAGTAAGTAATACCGGTAGAAATTTTGTCATATGTATTATTAGAGAAAATATTATCAATCAAGGTTGCCGTTTTTGTAGTTATTCGTGTAGGTTTAGTAATTAAAGGGAAGAAGTTGTTATTAAGCATTGTAGTAAGGAATTGGGACGTGCTATTATGAGTATTGCATTTTAACAGATCTATATTGAAATCCCCGCAGATGTACGCTGTTTTATTTTCATTATTAATGATGTCGAGAATAAGGGAGATATTGATGTTAAATGAGGTCACCGATAACTCAGGCATACGATAAACAAGACCAAGAATGATGTTTTTCGGTTTGGCATTGATTTCAATAAAAATGGATTCGGATTCTTGAGAAATAAGAGATGATTATATTTTTTAAATTATAACAATTATACTTGTTAAATACCATATACATATTAGGAAAACATTTGATGAAATAAAACTCAGTGTTAAGAAATGCTAAGGTAGTATTAAGAAAGGAAACATATCAAATGTATGTAAAACGGAAGACAAACTATTAGTGCAACTTACCTACAAACTTAGGTCAGATGTGGTGAAATAAACCGGTTTTGGGGGTTTTCAAGAGGGTCTGCAGGAGACTAGACCCGACCCCCGGGGTCAGGCTGACAAACTTTTTTGGAATGTCTTTGATAGTATTAACATTAAGGGGTCAAACATTTTGGGTGAAATGGGGTGAAATCATATGTTACGGGCTTTCAGACTGTCCTTGATTGAAGAAGGATGGAGGTAAAATTAAAAATTTAAAACCCGCCCTGGACCGGGTATAATTGCTGGTAACATATAATAATTTATGTTAGAATTCCATTAGATGCATTTATCATATAGATCTACTAATTATGATTCAACTCACATTTATCATAACATCTTAATTACCTTAAACATTAAATCGTGCTTTATTAATAAATATTAACAATTGTTTTGAAAACGAAGACGTAGGCTAATTTTTTTTACAAAATCAGAACAATTACCATGTGCAAGATTTTCCTGGATGATAGGCTACAGGGATTTGGTAAGTATAAACCGTTTATTTTTAAAAAAACTTTTTAGAGTTATACAGTTTGTAGGATAGAGGGAGAGAGAGGACGTGAACGTTCACCCAGTTCACATGGGGGGTATTAAAAAATAATTTAATCTAATCTTTATATTAGTTCACATACTTATCCAATCTACGCCCTTAGAAAATGTACTTCAGGCATAGGATCGGGGCAAAATAACCATGTAAAAAAAACACACATAATAATAATACAAACAATGTAACAAATCACAAGTAATTGAAGATTTATAGAATTAATCTTTATTGGATTAGTAGAGAAATATCTTACAAAATAATTAATAATAATTGTTATAGATACTAACTAATTATTAATTTTAAAAACAGCAAAACAAACTCAGCTGCCAACTGAGTATTTACTTTTAACCTTCATTCATACACAAAATAACACTTAACATTGATTTGAAAATTGCATGGTTATTATACACGTATGGTATGTAAACTGAAAGACAAATTGTTCGTGCAACCTAACTACAAACATTCACGCAAAATATTTACAAAAAATGACAAAATCTGTAAAAAGTGCAGATTAAGAAAATGTGTATTGTTCAAAGGTAAATATTACATTAAACCTTTTTCAACAAGTTTCAGAATGTCCTAAAGCTATTGATTATAAAGATATTGGTTACTGAACTTGTACTTAGTAATAGCAATATGACTAAATGTTATGAGTCCTCTATTGCTTACTTTAACAAATACAAAAACAAGTTTTTGACGTACAAAAACTACTCGTGAAACAAAAGAGGAAAGTGCAACTGACCTTACAGTTTAGTCAAGTTATTAGAACAGTAATTAAGTAATGGAATGAACACATTTAAACATAGAACATAAAAATGGTTATGAACGATTACAGATACAAAAACTGGTTAAATTACTTACCAATACTGTATAGTAATTAGTGATAATATCCTTGGGAAAAAATACAATGTTTACTATTTGCGTATAATGCATTTTAAATAATATACACGATGTTGGGTAAGAAATCTTCTAACGCCGTAATCATAATAGTTATCATAATCAAATTATTTTATGCAAATGAGTGTCGGTATCTGAAGAAGTAAGTTCACTTCACTTAATCAAGACCGTTTCGTCTACAAAAAAATGAGTTTTTGTTTAATTGTTCACAGTATATTGCCTTACAGTACCTTGTTTTATTATTTTCATTAAAATTATAATATTGTTACAGTATTTGCTTAGTTTCATGTTTTATTTCAGTATGATATAATTAATTGAACAATACATTTAAATATTAAAGCTGTGTATATAATATGTATCATTCAATATCAAGATTCTTTAAAAGTATGTCATGTCTCTCGATTCAAGCATCTATTTTAAACAAGATCTAAGTAATTTTCGAAAAACCGTGTCTTTGATTTAAGTTTAAGGCATGTTGATTCTACATAACTCCCTAAATACATTGTAATTGTTTGTCCTTGATTCTACTTTGCTCATTCTTCTTTACCTGAAAGATGTTCCTCAATTAAACGTACAACATCATGACGATTCATCTCAATCATACATTTCTTAAAATCATCCAATGACAAACCTTTCTCAGACCATCCATGCATTACACACATAGTAGGACTTTTCATCATATCCTTCATGTAGTCGATATAACAATCATAGCCAACCTTACAGGCTACACCACGCCAATCGTTAAATTCATCTGAGCGTAGAGGGTCCAGGCGAACACAAATCTGCATCATGATATCAAATGGTAGGATAGGTGAATGGATGTCTTTGTACGCTCCAATAAGAAATCGCAGAAATGGTGGAACATTTGAGTTTACTTGTGCCGTGTCTTCGCATGCTGAAATAATACAAATACTTTTTGTTTTATTCATGAAGTAGTTTTTGACTTATCAGTACTGTATCTGCACATATATAGCATTATGTGTCTAGTATTACAAATAAATTTAGTTCAGTGTCACACGTGTTGCCTGTATCATGGAAAGATAGAGGACCCCAATGGAAATAAGTTTTCTTTTAAACTTTCTTGGGTTATTCCTCGGTTCATTCTATTAATATTATTGTCTTGTGCTTTTTCTAAGTTATGTTTTGAGTGAACCGAATAAACTAAACTAAACCAAGGATTTGTAATGTAGATTTCAAATTTGAAAGACGTATGAGACACTGTATCATATCATTTAAATACAGTATAGAATAGTCTTTCTCAGATTCTCATTTCTTTTTATTAACGGAATCATACAACATAACTATTAGTTTGTTTTTTTATTATTATTTTGGATATATACATTTTGACTTATATCCAAAAAGGGAAAGGAATAAGTGTTGCAATAAATTATATTTTCCAGCTACTTTCTCCTTTGATACTAGGTAATTATTTCTTTTTTTTTTGTACCTGGATTTTCTTCCTCCTTTCCAAACAAACATCTGATTCTGCTAGTATCCATTCTCTCCACACTCTAGGCATTCTTCAAGTTTGTGCAAGTGGATTTTTTCCATTGGACAAACGTTGCACAAAACACAGAATGTAAAAACAACACGTTTCATCCATTTGTGACCAATGTCCTGTAGGTTTGTTTCAATGATTTCATGTACCTGTAAATCAGAAATACAAGAAAATGCAGTGATATATTACTGTTTGGTTTAAGCTAACATACACACAAAATGCCTTTACTTGCAGTCTACTTTTTTATTGTTAAAATACTTTCAAATTAATACTCTAGAACATTCAAATAAAAAGAGCTGTAACCCAACACACACACCTCTTTGCAGACACGTGGGGATGGTTCAAGCTGTTCACCACCAACTTTAAGTCTGTAAATAACCACCTATATAGAAAATTATATGTATTAGATACTGAAGTCAATTACTTGATTATTGCGAAAATTTCGAAAGTAGGGGTTTTTTTTGCAGAATCTTCTAAATCATACTACTAATAACCATGTAGGCTACAGCAATGTTATATTACCTTTTATGGAAATTATAATTCATTATAAAATAGGTCATATTCTGATTAAAATATTTGTAGCGAATATAAAATAGAGCATTATATAACAAAATCATAGTATTAAAATTGTTAATTCTATTAAATTTTTCAATTAGAGTTTTCGAATTTAAAGAAAATAACTTTGGATGTTCATCTGTACTATGTGTTTAGGATTTAAAAACATGCATCTACACTTGTTGCAAGCACACCTAGCCTACCTGGATACAAGATCTTCTTTCAGGTAGGATCCTGATGATTGCATCATGATTCTGATCAATGTACACTTTTACCTGCTGGTAAAAGAGCCTAGGATTATATCCTTTATCAAGCTTCCTCCTTTGTGACCAATGCACGATTCTTACTACCAGTCGATAGTACAGTCCTTCAGGTAAGAAACCATCAAAGTCAACGTAGAATATCACAGTATTCTTTGACTTTGCCAGTTTCTCAAGTGACACCATTTCGTCACCTTCATCCTTCTTTAGTAGTGATGGCACATAGAAGAGGCGATCATCTTCAGTACCTGTTGCCTTTTTGAAAGTTATAATAGCATTATTAATTAATTCATTATTTTAAACATACTATTGGTTCTTGGTTGTATTGAGTGCTATATATTTACATACATCTTTGAAGCAAATGATTCAAAATCAAGCAGGAAGTTTTCTTCACCGCTACCATAACTATACCTTAATTGCTTGAGTCTTGGCACACAGTAAGTCAAACTTCTGCATCAGCTCTAACAGTGATTCAAATTTCTCAAGAAAGTCTTGCCACATGCGTTTAAGTAGTCTCACCTCCAGGAGACCCTCTTCATCTAGTTTTTTCCAAGAGCTTCTAAACTCTGCCCACTACAAAAACAGGATTAAATATAACCTAAAATAGATTTTAAGTAGTATACAACTAACTTATGCAAGCAGACAATATTGAAACAATAAATGGTATTATTAGGCTGCTAAAAATTATGTTTTTACAATGTTGACTGATAATTACTAAAAGGTATAATATCAGCCAAAATATATTAAGTGGACCTATGAGTTAAGCACTTGTTAAATGTATATTTCGCAGAAATAAAACATCTTTATTACAACACAAATACAGTAAAATAGAATTAAATAAAAATCTCATACTTGATCTGAAGGATCTTTAACTGTGATAACTAGCTTGAAAATGAAAATCAACCATTGCGGTATTATAATGATGATATCATTGAGGGCGCTATCCGGTGTATCTCGTTCTCCGTAGTAAACGATGTTTCCAAGGTCGTGATGAAAATGCAACATAGCAAACAATTGATCCCGTTTAGTGATATGGCACTTCAAAGCTAGTTTTTTTACCTGAAATTTGAATACACAATTCAAATATAAGCAACATATAAAATCAAATACATAAACATTTGGAGAATTGGTACCTACCAACAAAAAGAAAATGTTGACTAAAAAAGATAAGTAACTACGAAAAGGAAGTGAACAAAATACATCATCACACATTAGTTAGGGAATATCTTGATTTTTCTGTGAAAAAATTATTAACAAAGGTTTTTTTGCAGATTCATACTCTATCACATACCAATATACACCAAAAAATTCCTCCAGACATTAGGAGATGGGGAAAGTGGTTAAATTTGACCTTTGACCTTACAAGGCATATGACACTGTATCTCGGTAACCATTGGTCCGAGAGATTTAGTTTTTGCACCAAAATGTTCCTTATATACATATTTATATTTACTATAATGAAGTATTTTTTCAAAAATTCATTAGAAATGGTGGAAAATGACCTTTGACCTTTTAAGCATATAACAGGTGTATCTCAGTGATCCTTGGTCCTAGAGACTTAGTTTTGGCACCAAAATGTTCCTTATATACATATTTATATTTTCTATAATGAAGTATTTTTTCAAAAATTCATTAGAAATGGTGGAAAATAACCTTTGACCTTTTAAGGCATATAACACATCTCGGCGATCCTTGGTCCTAGAGACTTACTTTTGGCATCAAAATGTTTCTTATATGCATATTTATATTACTTGTAATAAAGTATTTTATAAAAAATGAATTAGAAATGGTGGAAAATCATGACCTTAGATGGTCATGAAGCTGTATTCTGAAGACCATTGGTCGTAGAGACTTAATGTTTCTTATGGGCATATTCATATATATTAATAAAGTAGGCCTATTCTACCAAAAATTGTTTATTATGGTATTTTCCTCAAAAAAAGCTTTATTTAATGCTGAAAAACATTTAGCCCGATTACATATTTGAATTCTCCTATCATAATAAATTCAAAATAAACATTTATTTCCTTCAATTGCAGAATAGAAACATAATAAAGAACAACAATGAAACGTAATAATAAGGTTTAAAAAAATTAAATGTAACATACAAATCATAACTTTAATCAGAGAATCATTAAAAGAATGTCAAAATTTCAATTCTGTGTAATAAAAAATAGAAAGCAAAAGAAGGTGGCAAAGTCCAAAAGGCAAGTCTGAGTGGGATATATTAACTAAGGTTGGAAACAAAACACTATTACACACACACACCCATAATGTATCCCTATTCCAAAAAGTTAATTATGTCTTCTGACCTCACATATTTTGTTATTGTATAATAAAGTACCCTTATCCCAAAAGTTAATTTTGTCTCCTCCTAATCTCACATGCTATATCCATGGGCCATACCGGCTCTGTAATGGACATGGGTCAAACATTTCCCATATTGTCTGTCTCATAACAGGATAAACTAAAAAAAACCTAGCCCATATGGATTTGCCCAAATGAACCCTCTAAGGACCCTTTTAAGATCTCTATGTGGTGCGCTACATAAGGCCCTGTATTACTATTAGTAATTAATATGGGGTAAATAGTTATAATAAAACTAAATATGCACCCTTGATCTTGATTATGGATTTGCCCAAATGAACCCAAGGGCCGATCTTCCATGGACCCTTCTGGATTCTCTATGTTGGGCTACAAGAGGCCCTATATTGGAAATACTGTATGTGGGATGAAAATGTGGGTTCATATGTCCATGGAATAAATCTGCCTGTGCACCCTCGATACTTAAGGAACATTTATGGATTTACCCAAATTAACCCAAGGGCAGGTCCTTCATGGATACCTTCTGGGTTCACTATGTGGCTGGGGCTACATAAAGCCCCATATTGGAAATATAATGGATGACAATGTGGGTTCATGGAATAAAGCTGCCTGTGCACTCTCGATCCTTAAGGAATCCATATGGATTTGCCTAAAATGAACCAACAGCAGGTCTATTTAGACCCTTCCGTGGTTCTCTACTGTATGCTTATCCATATTAAATCATCTCTGCCATTGCAACCATCTTCTGTATTAGATCTTAAGCCATCCCCAGAAGTTCGAAATCTTGGGGTTTACATGGATTCCCACTTGCAGATGGATGCTAACATCAACGCCATCGTTCTGCTATGGTTGGGATTATGAAGATTGGTCTAATTTGTAGATTTCTGGATAGGGTAACAACTACACGACTTCTGCATGCCTTTATATCATCACGTCTGCACTACTATAACAGTATTCATGTCGCACTGCCCAAGACCCTGCTTAGAAAGTTGCAGATGTTACAAAATAGTGCTGCCTGTATAGTGTGTCGAACCACATAACACCTATCCTGCATGAACTGCACTGGCTTCCTGTGAAGGAGCGTCTCAACTTCAAGATATTGCTGCTCACATATAAATCTATTCGTGTTTTCACTCCACAATCCTGTTTTCACAGTCTTCGTTCCAATTCTCAGAATCATCTTGTTCCTGCTAAAGTAAAGACCATCTTATGGTCACCGTGCATTATCTTATTCAGCTCCTATGCTTTGGAATTCTCTTCCAAACTGCATTAAAGATGCACAGTCAATGGCTCTTTTTAAGAGGCTTCTTAAAAGACATATTTTTTAACATATATTGTTTAATAAAGCATATTACTCCCCTTTTTTCTCCTTTTCCATGCCACCTAGATTTTTTTAGATCTAGTTTAAGTAGGGCAGGAGGCGCCCAAGTCCGGGATGACCGAGACACAACTGGTGCTGTCCGAGGTTCAATTAGACCGATCTCTGGTTAGTGACAAGAGCGTATCCCCTTACTTCAGTTTGGGTTTTATTTTTGCCATGGTTGGAATCCCTTTAATTTAATCGTATTAGTTTGTGTACATCGCTTAGAGGTTTCACAATATTAGGAGCTATATAAATCCAGGATATTATTATTATGATTATGTTCAGTTCTACATTTTGGCCCATGTATCAGATCAATGCATTTGGCTACATAAGACCCTGTATTAGAAATATATCGGGTAAAACTGTGGATTCCAGCCTATCTGTGCAACCCTGATCCTTAAGGAACCCATATGGATTTGCCAAAATGAACCAGGGGTAACCTCCGGATTCTCTATGGCCATACATGCCCTTTATTGAAGATACATGGATATCTGGATGAAACTGTTTGTCTTATAATATGGATTCGACCATATGGGAAAAAGCTATTACATACGATTCTTAAGGAACTCATATCGATTTGCCCAAATGAACCTTTTGGGTACTCTATGGCCTATAAATTGGCCTTGAATCGGAAACATGTAGATCAAACTGTGGGTCCCTTGCATCGGTCTATGTGGGAAAAAGTACTAAATCTTTAAGGTGGTCTGCAGCTCAAATTTTAACTTTGGTTGAGACATATTAACACTGTATTATGTTATCCAATAACTTCTGACCATTCTGTAAATATTTCTTTAAATTAAGATATAATATTATATGTTACCAAACAACCACCACACACCCCCGCCCCATCACCTCTTTGAATTAAAATCCATCCCGAGAGGCTTCTATGTACTTCTTGTATAGTTATTTTCAAACAATATAATCCATTAGATTAAATATAAATATATATCTATTATAAACAATTTGCGCTTAGTTCCAACTCTCTATGCTATGTCATTATTTAGATGAGAAAAACAAGTCAAAGGTTAAAATTTCATTAAAAAAATGGGTGATTAAAGTAATACTAGAATAAATAAACTATAAATTTATGTCAAAGGTCAATAACCACACTTCCGGTCATTTTCAGGCAAGATCTTCTGTTAAACTGAATATAAATATATATCTTGGGAACAATTTGCTCTTAGTTTTAATTCTCTCCGACCTGCCGTTACTTAGATATGGCGAAAAGAGGTCAAAGGTCAATAACCACACTTCCGGTCATTTTCAAGCAAGATCTTCTGTTAAACTGAATATAAATATACATATTGGGAACAATTTGCTCCTAGTTTTAATGCTCTCCGACCTGCCGTTACTTAGATATGGCGAAAAGAGGTCAAAGGTCAATAACCACACTTCCGGTCATTTTCAAGCAAGATCTTCTGTTAAACTGAATATAAATATACATATTGGGAACAATTTGCTCCTAGTTTTAATGCTCTCCGACCTGCCGTTACTTAGATATGGCGAAAAGAGGTCAAAGGTCAAAATTGGTGGAAATGGGGTTTCCGGTCAATTTTACAAAAAATTTTCTATTAGAACTAATATTAACATATACATTGTGAACAATTTGACACCAAAATTAACTCAATACAATATAGCATGTTGTATGAAAATAGTGGCCATTTTGTTTACATGATAAACAGTACAGAGTACATGAAAAACATGATATTTCTCAGTTTTAGTCTCAATAACTTCAATCTACACCCATGTCCACAATCAACTATCAAATGATTCAAATTTTTTTACACATGATCATTATATTGGAGAGATATTTTTAGAGAAGTTTCATTACCATTGAGTGCTAGCTTAATTTTTTTTTTCTGGTGTAAAAAATATAATTTTTTTGTTTTTTTGGAAAAAATGCTTATAAATTAGTATTAATTGACCAAAATTCATACTATAACCCAATATATACCTACATAACTATATATCAAAATAAAGATAATTTAGTAAGCTATCATTTGATACTAAATAAAATGAGGTACATTCAAAATTCACAACGTTATTAAAACAATAACAGGCGTATCTCTAATTTGACACCAAATGACCTTTGACCTCAAAATGACCCCCTTTCCCCAGGTCAAAATTCATGGAGGAATTTTTTGGGATGACTTGGGATGCATTAGAACATGAATCCACTGAAAAACCTTTGTTAATAATTATTTCACAGATTGGCATTTTTTTGACCTAAAATTCCCTAACTACATGGAAACAAACATGCTTGATTACAATTGTGTTTTCAAAAAACCGCTCTTTTTATTCCTTGCCTCTGTTCCAACTTACAGAGGTAAATGTGCTGCATGCTGCTAAATGAACTGTGAACTGAAAACAGCTCATTGACCTGGATTTTGTCACATAAGGTGAAGAACTGGATTAAAACATTGTAAACCATTCTTTTATCTCTTTTTTTTTTGTTCATGACAAAAGCAATACTTTATCAAAACTACCAACATTATTTTTCCTTCACAAGGTAGTATATCTATCCCTTGTGGTGTGCATACATAAATTATACTTGCCTGCTTGAAGGTAATTGAGTGTTCAATTTCACGTAATTGTTCAATTTCATGCAAGAAATTCAACCATTTTAATGGCATCTTCTCCCCCATATATGGTTCATTCTTAGCCACCTCTGTGATATGATCTCTAAGCTCAACAATGGACTTATCCAATGGTGACCTGATACTGTTATCAATGGCATAGTACTTGAACACAATGTGACCTGCATATGGTTTCCCCTTAAATGCTTGCTTTAATACTGAAAACTTTTCATCAGTCTACAAAATAACAATATGGATGTAAACATTATTATTATTATGTTTAATGCAAATAATGTAAATAAAGTTTGCCCATGCTGGTTCCTAATGATAGAAGCTTAAATATCATACTCACAAGAACCTGTCTCTCTTCATCATTGCCTGGCAGACTTTCTCTATGCGTGCCCACAATAAATATAGGTGGTGAAAGTTGTTTCAGGTTTGACACTGGATTGTCTGTTGTACTGGTATTTGAGTAGATTGAATGTGACCAGAAAAGCACACGATCCAAGTTGGTCATATAGTGGTCAGCATCTGAAATCTATGCAATGTTAAACAATAGTTACATAATTGTATAAAGTTATAATAACAAATACTAAACTTCCCCATAAAATTATGCAAGATACAGTAAATATGGTTTAAGCAAATTCACAAAAAAAATAATTGTATCACTTTTACTTTATATCTTATCATTACACATAATCACTACAATTCATGTTAGTTAAGTTATTAAAACTAGTTAATCTTACTCGAATATTAAATTCACTTATTAAAAATATAATCTCAAAGTAAAATAACTTTATGTTCAATTCAATAAAATTTAGTTTGCATAGAGACTATTATTTAATTATTGTTGGAAATATCTGTACCTACCTTCCCATAATCTCTATGAAAAACCTCTACTCTAGATGGTGCATTGAGGTCATGACAGAGATTGAAACAGATGATGTAAATAGCACGGGATACCAAGAACATCTGTCAAAAGAAAAAAATAAATCAACTGAATATAAATACTAATTAGGTAATATAATCTTAATTTGAATACAAACATGTAAACAATCACATGAACAAAATAACAAACATATTCATTTTTGTTCTGAAATGATATTTGAGCCTGTTCAGTTTATATATATGTTTTTATAAGTTTCATTTTTGTATAAATAGGAGTTTAGCCTGCTTTAATATTCAATATTCAATTCAATATTTCAAATTTTAAGGAACTACTGAGTTTTAATGGATGGCAATATATCACATGCACTATAGAAAATCAGCATTAGGAATAACTAGGCCTACACTGGCATTTTAAATTTATTTTGCACAATGAATGAATAAAGTTGTCCTAATTTTGAATTCCTGTCTGAAATTTAAAAAATGAATAACTAAACGAGGGCTAATAATTTGAAGAAAAAAATATACAGCCTATATGGCCGTGACTACCTGGTGAGTAATGTAATAAAGATCTTGTCCAGCAAAATCCCAGATGCTGAGAGTCAGATCATCAATTGTCTCTTGTAACTCTTCACTCTTTTCTAACATTGTATTCTGTTCATGCTTTTCCTTCTTTTTAAGGATGTTTATAAGCCGTGCCATAACCTCGTCTTGAACCGCGTCTTCAACATCCTGTGTCATCGGTGTAGCATGGTCGACATGTGAAGATGCTAAATTTATAATTAAACAATATTCATAATGGAATGCTTAAAGCATGTAATGTCTTTCCTAATAATTATATTTTATACACACCATAAAGTTACTCATAACTTCTCAACTTGTGGATAATGAATGGCATGAATATGCTAAATTAAACTATACATATACATTATGATACATATCCTATTCACATGTATTTACATACATTTAATGAGTTAATCTTGCTATAATTATTGTTTAACTACTCTATTAAAATAGATGTATAATTCCATTCAACTTTACCAAATTCTTCATGTTCCTCTATATTGCTCCCAATTTCTCTTGATTTCTGTATAATCAAAATCAAAATACAATAAAGATACAGTAAAAAAGAAAATGGGAATTCAATAAGCAAAATAACCAATTACAAAATGAAATTGATTGAAATATTAGATTAAGTGACAGATCAAGGATAGTTAAGCACCAGGGTTCTTCATTTAATATGTAATAACAAACGAATAAAAAAATACATTTATTTAATACATTGTATAATATAAAGTGTACATTTAGCATAATGTAGGTTCTAAGGTGATTAACATGTTGCTGCAAACAATTTTTGTTTAAAGAAGTTGCCACATAATTGTAATACTGATACCACAGATTTAATATTAATTCTTCTCTCTAAAAACACTACATAAACGATTTAAACTGAAATTAGAAGTCATTTATTATGTACACACTAAATAAACCAAAACGAAGGGTGGAGGAGGCAATGGTCAAATGTTTGTAACTGTATTAGGTACATTCTAGATTTCCACCACCTGGTATCCTTTTTTTTTCTTCTTTTGTAAAAGGTTTGTAAAAATGGTATATTATACAGAATTTTGAACCTGATGTTTTTCTTTTTTTCTTTCCATCGGCAAACCCCTCATGATTTTTTTCCGAACAGCTCTTATGACTCTTTCCATCAATGTTTTACCTTTTTTCTCTGTTGAATAGAAAAACAGAAAATGAAGACATTTGAATGTATAAGTTGATTAATGTGGGCACTAATTATTTTGGACTACAGGTAAAACTCATTTGGGACACACCTATAATCAGTGAATATTCCCATTAAGGGGACACTTTTTCCGGAGGGAAAATAATGTTTTAACATAACAGCCAAACTCCTATTTTGCAGGACATTAAATACAATAGGACATATGAAGATTATGTATTTTATTTTAAAAACATGAAAACAAAATTATTTAAAACAAATTGACAAAATCTGTATTGCAATTCTACCTACCACAGTGAATGTGTGGTGATACCAATCAACCCACAAAAGACTACTGAATAAGAGATGTACCTTAAAACATGGTAAGGCCCATTTTGTATAAAAGAGATTGCATACCTTTGTGTGAGGAATTCATTGGACTTGCTTCTTCTGGTTCAGCAATAGTGCCACTCACTTTATTTTCTTGTTTTTTCTTGTCATCTTCTCTTAACCTCTGTATATTGCAAATCATGACATAACAATAATTAGAAGACAATAACATATTGATTCAAAAGTATTGTTTAAATGTATAGTTGTGATCATCTTAATAATATTGTTCTAACCTCATTTTGCTTCTCATTTTTATCTTGCAAAATATCTGCTACAATGTTTTCTGCAAGAGCATTTATATATTCTTGTCTTGCTTTATTCATTTCTGTAAATAGTACAAAGTAATACAAGGTTTTGCTTTGCATACATTTTTCACCATGAATTTAGCTATTTACGTATATACACCGTTCCAATCTCTAATATTCAGGTGGGAAATGAATCTTTAGAAATAAAAAAAAAATCAGTTACCTAATTGATAATAACCATACCTGGAAAGATAATTTGTTCATTTGTTCTATAAAGTCGATTACAAAAGTGTGCAGCAAGCAATGTGACCAAATCTGTCGTAATTATGTTTTCTCACATAACTGTGACCCATTCTGTCACCTGCCATCTGATGCTAACAAATTTGGCATAATTTAACTAATATCTGGCATTCTTTTACCCTAAATCTGGCACCCATAAATTGTCGTAAAACACTGATTTGTCATGTAGTCAATAAAACGGTATCTGTATGTGATAAATTAACAAATTATCAAACTGCTATGACATATGTAGGGATTCAAAACAGCATATTTTTTCATATCTGGCATGTATTTAAAAAATTCCTTTTTGGGTTTTTGAGTGGAAAATTGCATAATAAATTTAGGCCTACCAGGCGATCTGACATCCAAAGCATCCGTTTTGGATTTGTTAAAAAACAAATTTTTGTTAAAGCTTTGGCCACATTTGCTTTAAGAATCTTAATTAACAATTTTGAATTTATTCTAGTTCTTCCATTATATAGACTTCAGAAATACAATGGCTGTACAAATTTAACAACAACTTTATATATTATAAAAGAAGCGTTTTCTTTTTTTTCTTTCAATTTTTATATTTAAATTTATTTTGCTGTAGTTTAGTCTCTCTCTTTGATTTTTCTTTAAGATTAATTATTTTATATTATAACAAGAGGCCAAGTATTGCACCTTAATTATTATCCTGTAAATATATGTTTAAAAATAAATAATTAAAAAATAAAAAATTGTTTTACTTATTAATTATTACTGGTACATTTTAAAGCCTTATTTGGATCTTCAAATTGTATTTGAAATTTAATGTTTATGAAAAATATAAAAGTACAGCATAATATACCTTTATTTTGATTTGGTTTCCAGTTAGTAGTATGCTTAACACTAATTGTACATGACAATGATGCTTCAATTCCATCAGTCACTTCCTCAGTAACATTGAATCTAAATAAATGTTGGAAGTATTGTATGTTATCACACCTTAAACAAATGTTATACAACAAGCTGTAACAATGATTATTAAAATCACTCAAAGAATAATATTTTATATTATACAGGTTTTAGTAAATGTGGCACATGCAAGGGAAAGCAGACATAAGTTAAATTAAAATGCTGAAAAAAATATATTGATACCATGTCTACTTCCCGAGATATCTAAGTCTAAAATTTTGAGTAAGAGGAAATGGGCCTGTCTTCAACATTAAGATGGTGTACTTGAGCTGTTCAACCGGTTTTCAGCTATTAAAAACAATTATCGTAGATAGGGAAATTCGAAGCATCCTCTTACAGTATTATTGTGTGCAGGTATTTTTCAAGATGGACATCCATTAGACAGTGTATACTACGATCGGAAAACACTTCTATTTGTGGCAAATCGTTGAACCTAAATTCGTTTTAATTGTCAATAACTAATTATCTAACTCAATTTAATTAGGAAACAGGGTTACATCAGGTGGTTAAAATCAGTACCGAAAGTACGAACCAACTTTACAGTATATACCATCGAGTAAACATTCTAGAAGTAACCAAAATTTATTTACGATTTACCAAATTCTGCCCTTACGTAAATGTACAATAGATTACATACATTTATAATATTCTGTCTGTACACAAATATTAAGTATACAGTGTTATTTTAAATTATACTGCGCAATAATGTATCAGTTGTATTTGTATTGGATTTAATAAAATTGACGTTTTAATTCCACCGAACTCATAAAAGCACAGAATGATTAGCCTACTTACGGTTGACCAGTGAATGCTTTGGTTAGACTGGTTTTCCCAACACGCTCTTGTCCTACAAGCATTAGACGTGTTTGGTATATAGGTTTGCTGCCTTCTTGTATGGCATCAAGAAATGCATCATTAGCCTCCTGACCTCTTGCCAACACCTCAAGAGGAACTTTAAAGACACAAATAATGCAAACACACATAGTACCGGATTATAGGTATGAGATTTTTGGTTTTAGATTTTGAGAGATAAAAGTTTAAGGCAGAGAGTTTGCTGTAATGCGATATCTGTTAGTAAAGCAGAATATAAAATACACAAATATAGTTTAATTAAGTACTGTATTATCTGTCCGTGATGATAAATTACTTATTGTTCATAGCAAAAAAAACATTATCTTACCTGGCTATTTTGAGAGAAAGAGAACATGTTTTGCTTTGTAATATTATTGGCCAAACAAAAAAAAATATTATAGAAATCAAAGCACCATAATTATTAAACCAATTATAAACATTAACCCTTATTAGGACCTATTTCTTTCTATTTCGTATTCAATATAAACATTTACTACTATTTCATAACCAATTGTTCACTCACCATCATTCAGTTTCTTCTGTTGCACTGAAAAAAAAAATTAAATGTTATATTTGATTGTCTACTATAACAATTAAATATCACCACCTTTGAAATTGTAGTGTAGAGCCAATTAGCTACATGCAACTTGTGTACATTATGTATACTCATGGTTCATGGTAATTACAACTTGCTTATATTTTTTAAATACTCGATAAAAAAAATAAAGATAATATTGTGACAAAACCAGTAACAAAATAAGACTTATTTTTGGCTAAAATATAATGATGCTACAAATGACACCGGTACTTACCAAATGATCTTACAATAGTAAGTACATGATTCAAATCTTGTTGGTCCTTTAAAAGCGCTTCAAATTCGGTCAAAGATTCTATAGTGTCTTCAATTTTGCCTTGAGTCAACCTGCTAATAAAATTCCACACATTTTCAGAATCACTCTTTTCAATATTGTAGAGCTTCGCAAGGATTTCAACTTGTTGAGTATTTAATGATTTGCCAAGTTTAACTAGCATCCGTCTATAACCTGTGATTTGGTTTAGTTTATTCAATCTAGAATATTTCATGGATAATATTTGAGATAGTCTTTGAAGTCCTGTTAACTCAAATACTTCAAATAACAGATCACAATTAAAAATACCAATGTGACCTTCTGAATGTAATAGTCTAAACATGGATGGTCTCCGTCTAAACAAACTATTAGCTGATGCTGCTTCTAATGCTTGTTTATTGTTGATTATGTCATAGAGGGCGACCTTCAGCATCTGCAGATCATTCACTTCAATTCCACTTGAAAGTTCATCTATCACTTGGAAAAACTCAGTCCTGCTCATAAAAGAGATAAGGTAATGTGTAAATATTCAATTTTATTTTCAACTAAAAACAATATTAAAAATACTATTGCTTTCAGTTTTAAATTATTTTATACTATATTTAAAATATAAATATTGTTCTTAATGCGTATTTTTAACAAAATTGTTTACTTTATGTTATGGTTTGGTCTTAAATGTATTAATTTGCACATTCATTATGCACATTACATTACATGATATGATTTAAGCACTAAAGTAACAATCTAAAAAAATGTGTTTGGACAATAATCTATTATATTTTTGAAATTTATACAATTTTTTCAAATAACCAAATCAGCACACAGTTATAGTATCATTTTTCAAATATTGTTTATTAAAATAGTATATTTACATAAATGATGTCTGAATAGTTCTGCATTGTTAAACTTATCTTCTCTATTTATTGATGACCAGAATGCTATTTATTGTCATTTTTTTCACTCATATTACAGTAAGTTTAATCTTTATTTTTTTAAATTATTATTTTTGCAATAGTGAGTCAGTCATTTAGGCTAAAATCTCTTGATTTAAAAAGTTATAGTAATAATAAAAACAAAATATATAAAAAAAGATCTATTATATTACTTTATTTTGTAATTTAAAATAACCAAATAAATAGAGTAAAAAGTTTTATCATTTTTTGAGGTAAATAAATATTTTTGTTTAAATAATAACTTATGAATTATTTGAAATATTCAAACTATTACAGTCCATGAAATTCATTACACAATTCCTGAGGAGTAGGAAATGCAATTTTGATTCTGTTATGCTTTGTGTTGATTATAATATGCAAGTCCATTCAATATATATTTCACTATAATAGTTTGTTGTAATAAAATTCACAGATGTAGAAAGTGTCTAAAGGAAACATAATTATATTATAACGTTTAATCTTTTTTCTTATAATTTAGTATTAAAGTATCATCTTTATTTTCTTGTTATGTTGGCAATATTGAGTTATTTATGCTGAACGCTCTTGATTTTATTATGATTTAAAAACTTATACCGGTAGTATCAATCTTTAAAAAAAAATGTGTTTGGACAAAAATCTATTATAGTAACTTATTGTTTTAATTTATAGGCCTACAATTATAACCAAATTAACACAGTTATAGTATAATTTTTTTTGCAAATTTTTTTGTATAAATGATAATTTATGTATTTATTATTAATATTAAAAACAGTACATAAAATTTCACGCAGTTTTTAATTATTAGTTCTTCTTAACGATATGGCGAGGAATACATTCATCGATCGATGACAAACAATGATGTGCATTGAAGTGTAACCAACAGACATAACATGGCACGGCGAGCATATTTAATTTTCGGAGGATGTAACTTACAAATTCGTAATTCCTTATGGACATGATATACTGTATTAACTTTTTTTGTAATTTAAACCATTGTTTAAAATATCGTAACACAGTAAAATGCTGTACAATAATTTCTTTTGTAAATATTTTTTGGTTAAATAATAACAATCTATGAATGTATTTTAAAATTATCATAATTATTTGAGAGATTTGAATTATTAATGAATTTCAATACAAACATTCTTGAGGTGTCTAAATGCAATTTTTATTTAGTTTTGCTTTGTCTTGACAATAATAATATATATCAGTTCAGTTCAGTTTTATTCTGTTCACTCAAAAATACAAAGACAAACATAACATAGAAAAGATAACAATTAATAGAACGAACCGAGGAATAACCCAAGAAAGTTTAAAAGAAAACTTATTTCCATTGGGGTCCTCAGACATAAAAATAACACTGATAATTGCACTTAAAGCGACCAATGACTACTAAAAGGTTAACAAATTGTACAGTAAACATAATAAGAAGGATTACACAGGTTTGGCTTTGTCTTGACAATAATAATAAGTCCATTCATGAATTTATATTTCATTATACTACTTGTACTTGGTAATTGTTTTGAAATAAATATTACATTTTTAGCTGTTTTCTGTAAAAAAAAGTATTAAAGATTCATTAATATGTTTACATAAATAATGTCTGAATAGTTTCTGCATTGTTTAAATTATCTGCTCTATTATTTATTATCAATCAGACGGTTTGTGTATTGTTCTTTTCTTCTCTTACTCATCATACCATTATTATTACTGTATACAAAAGTTGATGTGTTGCATCTTTAAAGTAATTTTAATTTAAACAAACATGAATTATAAAAAAAAAATATCTACATATGCAAGGGATGAGTTGTGACAAATGGTGACAGAGACATAATAGTGAGGCACTATTGGTCTAAATGCATTTTGTTAATGCTTTGTCTTGGTCATAACATGCAAGTTTATTCATAATCTTATTATACTACATACCATATTTACTAATATAGTACATGGTACTGGTATATTATAATTTTAATTATTAACCTTTTAACTGTTTGTATTTACTTTTCTGAGGTGTCTCTGTAAACAAGATATAAGCTTCATTAGTATGTTTAACACAAATGATTCTGAATAGTTTAAATTAGTGATTTTTTTACGTAAATTTCTTATTCTATTATTTATTGAAAATTAGGCATTGTCTGTGAATTATCATCATACTATTATAATTATGTGATATGTTTTATTAATTTAAGTTCTGTTTATTTACAAAATGTACTAAACATTGTAATTAGCATTGATTCTTATTATTTTTGCAGTAGTAAATCTTTTAGTCAAAAATCCTTGATTTTTTATGATTTAAAAAGATAATATGAATTTATTTTACAATTATTTAAAAGATTCAATGAAATTTTGATTTTGATATGCTTCAACTTGACCAAAATATGTCCATTTTCATGAATTTCTATTTCATTAATACTACTTGTACTTTCAATTGCTTTGTAATAAATGTCACACTTATATTGACTTCAGGTAACCACCTACACACTCACATGGTCAGATGTTGGTACCTAGGATAAAAACCAGGGGGATGTTAGAGGGTGGGGAGTTAATTCGAGGGAGGCGTTTGTTTTGTAATATGGTAAGATTTCATAATAAAATAAATTCCCCTAGATATGAACAAATACAACACTGTAATTAATATAATCAAGTGATAAATACTGTAAACAATTGTATCAAAATGCTTGGTAAATTGTAGATATAGCAGTCAATGAATTCTAATACAAATAGAATTGTGTTTGTGTTATTATACAATATTGTGTGTATAAATATATGTGGTGGGGTGTATTAGAAGGTGCAGATTTAAAATAATGTTTATTCAAATAAATGCGGTAGGCTTAATTGGTATAATAAATACAGTATTTAGTTCAAATCTTGTGAACATTCAGCAAACACCACACAATGACATTTAGCAAGACATTTTAACGTCTTGCAACATGGGCCAATATGGTTTATCTCAAATAGTGTGCGCGAAGCATCGTGGGAAGTATTTGGAAGCAAATTTTCTCGCGAAATCAAGCTATTTGTGATAAATGCATCCCGGGTCCCGGCGGCACACCTGCGGTTACCGTGCAACCTGTTAAAACCTGCCAGCAACTCAAAAACTCCATTCGGCTATCGGTGTTCACCTGATTTCAAACAAATCTATGATGGCCACCGTCAGTTAATTATTTTATATTATATTTAAAATATAAATATTGTTCTTGGTTATTTTTAATAATTGTTTACTTTATGTATGCTTTGGTTTGTATTAGTTCATTCATTATGCACATTACATTACACTACTGTACTTTGAAGTGATATATAATAAAATATTTTCTGACACTGCATACAATATACATTTTGTAATTATTTCCAAAAACTAAGGTATTAAGGCTGAAAATTGTATTTAAAACAAGTTTTAGGAAAATGTGTTTAAAGACAAATCTATAATATTAATTGATTTTACAATTTGGACAATTACTGTATTTGAAATATTAGAAAAGTTGTAGTAGACTAGGACTACCATTTTTGTAGTATACATATTATTTGTGGCTTAAATGATAATGTATAAACTTATTTAAATTTTTAAAAATTTAAAATATACAATAAAAATTATTTTATATTTTGAAGAAATATCTAAATAAAATATCCAAATTAATACGGTAAAAAATTGCAAATGAAATTAAATAGGCCTACACTGAGGTGTAGGAAATATTTGCCACTTTGACCATACAGTAATATGCTAGTACATTCATGAATTTATATTTCATAATGCTACTTTTGTACTTTGGAATATATTTCACATTTTAGTAAATAATTAGATAAAGTTTATGTTTTTTCTTTACAAAAAGTATTAATTCATTTGTATGTTTACATGAATAATGTCTGAATGAATAGTTATGCATTGTTTCAATTACTTGCTCTATATAATTAACAACCATAGTGCTAATTATAGTAAGTTTAATCTTTATTTGTGTTATTATTTTGCAATAGCAGGTCATTTAGTCTAAAATCTCTTGATATTCTTAGCATTTAAAAAGTTATAATTAACAGTAATATTATTTATTTTGATTCTGAATATAATAACAATATATATATAAACAAAGATCTATTATATTAACTTATTTTGTAATTTAGACAATAATTTAAAATAACAAAATAAATAGAGTAAAAAGTTGTATCCTTTTTTGGGGTAAATAACTATTTGAAAGATTCAAATTAATACAGTACATGACATTCAATACACACTTTCTGGGGTGTAGAATGTGTCTAAATGCAATTTTGATTCTGTTTTGCTTTAATAAGTAGATAAAGTCCATTCAATTTACATTTAATTATAATAGATTTCAATCTTGTTGTAATAAATTTCACATTAATATTGAAGTTATTCATCATTCAATTTATATTTCATCATACTGCTTTACATTTAACTTTTAAATAATACATATAATATAGTAAACTTATTTTACAATTTGGACAATTAGCTATTAAGATCCAAAAATACAGTCAAAAGTTGTAAGATTTATTTTTTTTGTAAATAAATATTTTTAATAATTTTGTTATTGTTTAATTATTAATCTATGAACTTATTTTACAATTAATATAATTGTTTGAAAGATTTGATATAATACAGAACATGAAATTTCACCCACAATTCCTGGGGTGCATGAAGTATGTGTAAATGCAATTTTAATTTTGTTATGCTTTGTGGTAACCATAAAAGGCCTTTAATTATTACTTGCAATTTTAAGTGTTACATAATAAATTTATCTAATCATAATTATATTAAGGTGATCTACTCTCGCTGTCTGTAAAGAAGTATTTAGATTTATTAGTATGTTTACATAAATAATGTATGAATAGTTTTGCATTGTTTTCATTACCTGCTCTATTATCTATTAACAATCAGACTGCTATGTATTGCATTTGTTTTATTTTACTAAATTTTTGTAATAGCAAGTTTAATCTTGATTTCTTATTTTTTCAATAGTGAGTCATATAGGCTTAACATTTGATATTCTCTTACGATTTAAAAAAGTTTTAGTAATAAATCTATAAACTATTTTGTTTGTTCTTGAAAATATTAGGTCTATATTAACTTTTTTGTAATCTAGAAAATTGTTTAAAATATGTTAACACAGTAAAATTGTGTAAAATCATTTCTTTGTTAATATTTTTTGTTTAAACAATCATTATCATGATTCAACGTTTCGATATTTATTTGATCATCATGATGATATCTGATGATCAAATAAAGATCGAAATGTTGAATCATGGCTTGCCTCTCGTTATTTGGAGTTAGTTTTATAACAATCTATAAATTTATTTTACAATTTAAATTTTACTCATTATTTTAACCAAGCAAGTTTAATCTTGATTTTACAATAGGCCTGTATTAACTATTTTTGTAATCTAGACAATTGTTTAAAATATTGTAATTAATACAGTAAAATGATGTACAATATTTTTTTTACCGATGTGTAGGTAGGAAGTGTCTATATTAAATTTTTCATTTTGTTATGCTTTGTCTAGCCTCATTTTGTAATTTACACAACTACAGTAATTTAAATACCCAAAATAACACAGTAAAAAAGTTGTACTATAATTTGTAAACATTTTTTTGTTGAAATAATAATTATGAATTTAGTGTTACAATTATTAAAATTATTTGAATAATTAATGCAGTACATGAAATTCAATACACAATTCCTGAGGTGTAGGAAATGTCTAAATGCAATTTTGATTTTGGTATGCTTTGTTTTTTAATTTAACCAGGGAACAGTGAAAATATAATTTAATTTCACTCTTTTAACAATAATTTTCAAGAATTTGGATTTGTAAATGCTTTGTCCTGGTATGCATATGCATCTTATTATACTACATACCATATCTAATACTATGATAATGGTATATTATTATTTTAATTATTAACCTTTGACATTGTCAGAGGTGCCTCTATAAAAAAGATATAAGCTTCATTAGTATAACACAAATAATTTCTGCCAGAATAGTTTATATTTTTATTAGTCTTTTTTTTTTTAAATTTCTTGCTATTTTGTTTATTGACAATTAGGCATTGTCTCTAAATTATCATCTTACTATTTAAATGTTTGATATTATTTTCTTAGATGAATTATGTTCTGTTAATTTCTAAAATGTATTATACATTGTGATAAATATTAACATTGGTTCTTATTATTTTTGCAATAGTGTCATTAGTCAAAAACCCTTTATTTTTTATGATTTAAAAAGAAAATATTAAATAATAATTTATTGAATTTATTTTACAATTATTTAAAAATTCAAATAAAGTTACATGAAATTCAATACACAATTTTTGAGGTATAGTAAGTGTCTAAAATCAATTTTGATATGCTTGTGTTGATCATAATATGCAATTCAATTCATCAATTTATCCATTACTACTTGCACTGTACTTTCATTTTTCGGGAAAAAAGTATTAAAAATTCATTAGAATTCAAATTCAAACAGAAGTTAGGATACCGTATCTTTAACCACAAAGTATCATAATAAGTTCAATCTTTTTATTATTTTGGCAATAGTGTGTCATAGGCTGAAAAAGGGGTATTTAGCAAGTTCTATAGTAACAATATTAAACAAAATATTTTGTTTGTTTGGAAAAAATCTATTCATTAACTCAATTTTTAATTTTTACAATTATTTCAAATACAGAGAAAAAATTCGTAGTATCATTTTTTTTTAAATATTTTTTTTTTTTAATAATGACGCCTTTATTTTTAAATTATTACATTACATTTGAAAGACTCAAATTAATACAGTTCATGAAGTTAAATACAACATTTATTTTGACAATAATTATGATTTAATAAGTTTCAGTACCATTCAAACAATAATTTTTAAAGCATAAATCTATTAAAGTAACTTATTTAAAAAAAATTATTATTTGATTATTATTTGAAAGATTCAAACTGATACAGTAGATTAATTCAACGCACAATTCCTTAGTGTAGTGTAAAGTAGTTTCTAAATGCAATCTTGGTTTTGGTATGCTTTGTCCTGACCATAATAATAGTTTATAACATTTACAATTCATTATAATAGTTGTATTTTCTATTTTGTTTCACATTTTATGTTTATACTTTATCCAACAGTTCACTGTAAAATAAAAGTATTTTAAGATTCATTAGTATGTTTAAATAAATAATGTCTGTGAATAGTTTTGCATTGTTTAAACTACCTGATTTTATTTTCTAGATTTTTTATTGACAACCAGACTGCTTATGTATTGTCAATTTTTTTGTTTCACTTATTATATTTTAGTAAGTTTAATCTTTATTTTTTTCTTGCTGAAACCTTGATTTTTTTAGGATTTAAAAATATAATAAATAAATAATAATATATTTATTTTACAATTATTACAATTATTTAAAATTTTAAATTTTGATTTTGTTATGCTTTGTTGTAACCATAATTGCAAGGCCATTCATTATACTAATTGCAATTTTAAGTGTTAGGTAATAAATTTCACACTTTAACAATTAAATAGTCATATAGGCTGAAAGGTAAACCCTTGAATTTTTATGATTTAAAAAGATAATCGTACATATTAATTTATGAATTTATTTTAAAATTATTACAATTAATTAGTTAAAAGATTAACATTAATAAAGTTACTTGAAATTCAATACACAATTCTTGAGGTGTAATGTCTAAAATCAATTTGATTTTATTATAATTTGTCTTGACCATTAATAATTATGCAATTTAATCATTTTACATTTCATTATGAAATTAAAAATAAAACAGTTACATGAAATTCAATGCACAATTCTTGAGGTGTAGGAAGTGCCTAAATGAAATTTTGATTTTGATATGCTTCAACTTGACCAAAATATGCAAGTCCATTTATGCATTTCTATTTCATTAAACTACTTGTACTTTCAATTTTTGTAATAAATTTCAGACTTTAGTTAACAATAGATAGTTCAAGTTTATACTTACTTTCTTTCTCTTTAGATTCATTAGTATGTTTACATAAATAATGTCTGAATAGTTCTGCATTGTTTAACTACCTGCTCTATTATTTATTGACAACTAGACTGCTATTTATTGTCTTTTTTTCTTTCACTATGCGAAAATCGTTTGATTATCTTATAATTTAAAAATGTATAAAAGCAATTTAAAAAAAAAATTGTTTTTATTTAGACAAAAATCTATATATTAATTCACTTTGTAATGTATACAGTCAATTATTCCAAATACCAAAATAAAACAGTAAAAAGTTGTAGTATAATTTTTGTTTTTATATATTTAAAAAAAAATAATAATTATGAATTTATTTTTATAATTACCGGTATAATTATTTAAAAGATTAATACAGTATATGCAATTCAATACACACTTCCTGAGTTATAGGAAGTGTCTAAATGAAATTTTGTTTTTATTATTTGTTTTAACTATAATTTGCAAGTCGATTCATTCATTTATTTCATTATACTACTTTTACTTTGTAATATATTTTGTATTTTTAATTTAGTAAACAATTAGACAATTAAAGTTTATACTTACTCAACCAATTCGCTGTAAAAAAAAGTATTAAGATTCATTAGTAAATTTACATAAATAATGTCTGAATATTAATGCATTGTTTAAATTAGACTGCTATTTATTGTCTTTTTTTCTTTCACTATGCTAAAATCATTTGATTCTCTTATAATTTAAAAATGTATACCGGTAATAGCAATTTTTAAAAAAAATTGTTTTTATTTAGACAAAAATCTATATATTAATTCACTTTGTATGTATACAGTCAATTATTCCAAATACCAAAATAAAACAGTAAAAAGTTGTAGTATAATTTTTGTTTTTATATATTTAAAAAAAAAAAATAATTATGAATTTATTTTTATAATTACCGGTATAATTATTTAAAAGATTAATACAGTATATGCTATTCAATACACACTTCCTGAGTTATAGGAAGTGTCTAAATGAAATTTTATTTTTATAAAATGCTTTGTTTTAACCATAATTTGCAAGTCGATTCATTCATTTATTTCATTATACTACTTTTACTTTGTAATACATTTTGCATTTTTAATTTAGTAAACAATTAGACAATTAAAGTTTATACTTACTTAAACCGTTCTCTGTAAAAAAAGTATTAAGATTCATTAGTAAGTTTACATAAATAATGTCTAAATATTAATGCATTGTTTAAATTACCAGCTCTGTTATTTATTGACAACAAGATTGCTATTTACTGTCATTGTTTTAACATATTATATTATAGTTAGTTTAAACTTGATTTTGTTATTACATTTGCAATAGCAAGTTAAAGATCAAAAGCATTTTGATTATCCTACAGTATGTTTTAACAAGTTACTGTATCTGTACCTGTTTTGTTACATGAAATTCAATACATAATTCTTGAGGTGTAATGTCTTAAATCAATTTTATTTTGTTCTCATTTGTCTTGACCATTAATAATTATGCAAATACATTAATTTTACATTTCATCATAAAATTAGAAATAAAACAGTTACATGAAATTCAATGCACAATTCTTGAGGTGTAGGAAGTGCCTAAATAAAATTTTTATATGCTTCAACTTGACCAAAATATGCAAGTCCATTTATGCATTTCTATTTCATTAAACTACTTGTACTTTCAATTGTTTTGTAATAAACGTCACACTTTAGTTAACAATAGATAGTTCAAGTTTATACTTACTCTGTTTCTCTTTATATTCATTAGTATGTTTGCATAAATAATGTATGAATAGTTATGCATTGTTTTCACTACCTGCTCTATTATCTATTGACAATCAGACTGCTATGTATTGCATTTGGTTTATTTTACTAAATTTTTGTAATAGCAAGTTTAATCTTGATTTCTTATTTTTTCAATAGTGAGTCATATAGGCTAACATTTGATATTCTCTTAAAAAAGTTTTAGTAATAAATCTATAAACTATTTTGTTTGTTCTTGAAACTATTAGGTCTATATTAACTTTTTTGTAATCTAGAAAATTGATTAAAATATGGTAACACAGTAAAATTGTGTAAAATCATTTCTTTGTAAATATTTTTTTGTTTAAATAATAATTATCATGATTCAATCAGGATGATATCTGATGTTGATCAAATAAAGATTGAAATGATGAATCATGGCTTGTCTCTCGTTATTTGGAGTTAGTTTTATAACAATCCATAAATTTATTTTACAATTTCAATTTTATAATATTTACAATTCATTATAATAGTTGTATTTTCTATTTTGTTTCAAATTTTAAGTTTATACTTTATCTAACAGTTCACTGTAAAATAAAGGTATTTTAAGATTCATTCGTACAGTATGTTTAAATAAATAATGCCTGTGAATAGCTCTGCATTGTTTAAACTACCTGATCTGTTATTTATTGACAACCAGACTGCTTATGTATTGTCAATTTTTTTGTTTCACTTATTGTATTTAGTATTTAAGTTACCTCTTTATTTCATGTGTTTGCAATAGTGAGTCCTATAGTCTGAAACCTTTGATTTTTTTATGATTTAAAAATATAATAATAATTTATGAATTTATTTTACAATTATTACAATTATTTAAACGATTAAATTTTAATTTTGTTGTGCTTTGTGGTAACCAAGGCCATTCATTATTATACTACTTGCAATTTTAAGTGTTAGGTAATAAATTTAACACTAATTTTATCTAACAATTAAATATTAAAGTAATACTGTAGCTGTACTCTGAAGTAATAATACTCATTGTGTTGTTTACATAAATAATGTCTGAATAGTTTTTCATAATTTTTTTAAAATAATAATTATGAATTTATTTTTACAATTATTTGAAAGATTAATACAGTACATGCAATTTAATACACACTTCCTGAGTTATAGGAAGTGTCTAAATGAAATTTTGTTTTTATGCTTTGTTTTTACTATAATTTGCAAGTTTATTCATTCATTTATTTCATTATACTACTTTTACTTTCAATTACTTTGTAATACATTTTGCACTTTAAATTTAACAAACAATTAGACAATTTAAGTTTATACTTATTCTAGCTGTTCGCTGTAAAAAAAGTATTAAGATTCATTATTTATTTTAAAATTATTACAATTATTTAAAAAGATTGAATTTTGATTTTGTTATTGCTTTGTGGTAACCATAATTGCAAAGCCATTCATACTACTACTTGCAATTCTAAGTGTTAGGTAATAAATTTGACACTTTAACAATTAAATATGATTTAAAAAGATAATCATACGTACTTATTAATTTATGAATTTATTTTAAAATTATTACACTTATTTAAAAGATTAACATTAATAAAGTTACATGAAATTCAATACACAATTCTTGTGGTGTAGTAAGTGTCTAAAATCAATTTGATTTTGTTATGATTTGTCTTGACCATTAATAATTATGCAAGTCCATAATTGCATTTCATTATAAAAATTAGAAATAAAACAGTTACATGCAATTCAATACACAATTCTTGAGGTGTAGGAAGTGTCTAAATGAAATTTCGATTTTGATATGCTTCTTCTTGACCAAAATATGCAAGTCCATTTATGAATTTCTATTTCATTATACTATTTGTATTTTCAATTGTTTTGTAATAAATGACACACTAAACAATAGATAGTTCAAGTTTATACTTACTCATTTTGTCTTCTCATTTCTCTGTAAAAAAGTATTAAAATTAATTAGTACATAAATAATGTCTGAATAGTTATGCATTGTTTAAATTACCTGCCCTATTATTTATTGACAACTAGACTGCTATGTATTGTCTTTTTTTCTTTCACTATGCTAAAATCGTTTGATTCTCTTATAATTTAAAAATGTATATTAGCAATTTTTAAAAAAAATGTTTTTATCTGGACAAAAATCTATATATTAATTCACTTTGTAATGTATACATTATTTCAAATACCCAAAATAAAACAGTAAAAAGTTGTAGTATAATTTTTGTTTGTAAATATATTTTTTTTAAATAATAATTATGAATTTATTTTTACAATTATAATTATTTGAAAGATTAATACAGTACATGCAATTCAATACACACTTCCTGGGTTATAGGAAGTGTCTAAATGAAATTTTATTTTATTATGCTTTGTTTTAACTATAATTTGTAGGTCGATTCATTCAATTATTTCATTACACTACTTTTACTTTCAATTTCTTTGTACTACATTTAGCATTTTTAATTTAGTAAACAATTAGACAATTAAAGTTTATACTTACTCATACAATTTGCTGTAAAAAAAAGTATTAAGATTCATTAGTAAATTTACATAAATAATGTCTGAATATTAATGCATTGTTTAAATTACCAGCTCTGTTATTTATTGACAACCAGATTGCTATTTACTGTCATTGTTTTAACATATTATATTATAGTTAGTTTAAACTTGATTTTGTTATTACATTTGCAATAGCAAGTTAAAGGTCAAAAGCATTTTGATTATCTTATGTTTTAACAAGTTACAGTACCTGTACCTGTTTTGTATTACTATCATGGACCTATACATTTTATAGGTCCATGCTACTATAGTACTGTATTAACTTATTTTACAATTTTGACAATTATCTAAAATATTCAAAAAGACAATCAAAAGTTGTAAGATTGATTTTCTATTTAAATAATGTGTAGGAAGTATGTGTAAATGCAATGTTGATGTTTGTTATGCTTTGTTGTAACCATTCTTTATTTACACTAAATGCTGTACAATCATTTCTTTTATAAATATTGTTTGTTTACATAATATTAATAACAATCTATGTGAATGTATTTTAAAATTATCATAATTATTTGAGAGATTTAAATTATTAATAACGTACATGAAATTCAATACACAATTCTTGAAGTGTAGGAAGTCTAAATTTGTATTTGGTTATGCTTTGACAATAATAACATTAAGTCCATTCATGAATTTATATTTTATTATAATACTACTTGTACTTTTAATTTCTTTCAAATAAATATTATATTTTTAGTAAGCAACAAAGTTTATACTCACTCTTATAAGACTCTTAGTATGTTTTACATACTGTAATTATATTTCATTATAACACTAGGCCTACTTGTTGTACCCTTTGATTTTTATGATTTAAAAAGATAATATTAAATAATTTATGAATTTATTTTACAATTGGGATGATGCCTAGGCCTAGTCTAGGCTTAGTTTTTAGATATCAAGGTACTAGGGCTTATAGGCCTATTATTACTGACTAGGCTAGTTCTAGGGCCTAAGGAAGGCCTACCTAGCCTCTAGGCCCAGGGCAGGCTAGGCTATGAGGCCCTTTAGTTATAGTAGTAGGCTAATTAGGCCTACTGTATCTATAAGCTAGTCTATAGATAGACAAAATGAATATAAAATAGTTTCGATAAACTTTTAATTGTGTATTCTTTGAAACATTTACAATCCGCGATTATTTATATTGCTCAGATGTAATTAAAACATTAAAATAAACATCAAATTCCAACCGGTCAAAAATGCTAGGTCCTCCTACCTCCAGCAGGGAGACGTTCCTACCAAAGATCGATCGTACGGTATAGCCCCACGTGGCGCTATAGTATATTTGGTTCCTACGGAGAGTATAGTATAGGGGGTATGTGTCGAATGATCGAATCAAATAGTGTAGTAGTACTACTACTACGAACACTAGATGTAGATGATCAAATAACAAAGAATAAAAGAATGTACAGTAATTAATTTGAATGTAAAGAAAAAAAATCTGTATTTAAATAGTGCTCTTTTCCCGGATCAGGCTCTAGAAGAACAGAAGGAACACAGTTAAAATGGGTTGGTGGTCTTGTTGGCGGCATTACTCAAAATGAGGAAATCGAACTGGATTTCCCATCGAACTCACTCTTCAACACAAAACACACAAATCCTTCCAAGATTTTATCAAAATACATTCATAACAAAATCAACACTTTTTTTAACATTGTCTTAGTAATAATTTCAAATGAAGTCAAGAAATAGATCTTAAACAGAGATGATAAAAAAGAGTTGAAGCTTTTTGAAGTTTGTGAGCAAAGTCTGGTTGTGGACTCCTTTAGAAATTAGATATTCAAATGATAATATGTATAAACCCTTTGTTTAATACCTACCACAAATAATTACCGATACATGCTCAAATAGATAAATGCTTATTGTATACACCAAAGTTCATGTTTATTAGGTCAAAGGTCAATAACTTTACTTCCGGTCATTTTCTAGCAAAATGTTGCATTACAATAAATATAAATATGTATGGTCTCAGCAATTTGAGACCATTTTTAAATTTCAATGAGCAGCCGTTTTTTAGATACAATGCAAGTCAAGGTCAAAGGTCAATAGTGCAGAAAAATAGCATTTCCTATTACATTTCGTCAAAATGTTCCATTACAATGAATATAAATATATACGCTCCGAGTATTTTGATACCAATATCTTGTTGATAGACCAAAGGGATATGGAGATAGGGCCAATTGGGCGCCATTTTGTTCTTGGGACTGTTACCATGGTTACGGGATCGTGAACATTTGTTGCCTAGCATTTTTGGTATCCTAGCACCATATTAAAGAAATGAAATCTCACTTTGAGCATTAAAATCCTACGGAAATACACGAGGACCCTGACTATAAAATGCATACATTATATACGTTTTTAATGGCGGCCATCTTGAAATTCAATATGGCTGCCATATGCTATTATTATAAATTGTACCATTGGACTGATTTATAATAATATTTTAAGATTTATCACACAAATTATGTTCGTACGTGGTTTAAAATAGGAGCTACTATCAGTTTTGAGTAAAAAATGGGGGCCATTTTGAAATCCAAGATGGCGGCCAAAATAGGGTCGGGAAAAATTGGCCCCCAGTTGCAATGAATTCTGCTAGTCCTAAGGATTCCAAAACTGCCAAGAACTCAACTTGAGCATTAAAATCTCACGGAACTGATTTTTGGAACATTAGGTTCCCCACTACTATCTTTGGTCGAATGAAAGCAGAGAGAGTCGAGTTTGTATAAGCCGAAGGCCAGAGGGCGTACTCCAGACTGAAAAGTGATTTATTTAGAAGTGGGACGTCGATAATCTGTTGAAAATTGGGAGACTGTTGAATAGTCGTCTCATCACAAGCCTGGGAGATAGAAGGTTAGGCCCGATACAAATTCACCATCACTTAATAAAGGAGAGTACTGTATCTCTCTTCGTATTCACCATCACGGGCAATGCTTGAAAACAAAAGTCTGTTTCTTTTTTAAAATTTTTTTTGATGATGAGGACAATTTAGGTGGTGGGGTTACCTGGGGCTTCACTAAACGTGTCTTTTGACAGATACCGATTTGATTAAACACCTTTTTAATTTTGAAAATGTGAAAACTATATCGTCAATAATCACATTGTTTTGAACGGCTTTTGTCTTGTGAGTGTTGAATAATGGCATGAACAAAATAATTCAAGTTGATTCGGAATTATGGAAGCTGAACATTACGAATGTTTAACAATAATGCTATGCACACAGTTATCATTAAATGAAGGAGATGCTATATTCCAAGAAACGGGTTAACGATCGATTTATAAGCAAAATTTCCATCGTTCGTTCTATTTAGCCTTATTATATTAAATTAATTCACAATTTGGAGAATTTTCTAAAATAGTACAGACAGTAACATTTAATAGTATGTTTTGTTTGTTAAAATAATAATCCATGAACTTATTTTACAATTACAATTATTTGAAAGTACATGGAATTTTGTTTTTCTTCGTGCTGACTATAATAATAATACAAATCCATTCATGAATTTATTATTTCATTACAGGTTTACTACTTGTATTTATTCAATTGTTAAATGATAAATTTCACAATTTTTAAAGGATATATGAACCACAGGACAATGTAGGACTAATACATGTCGTTCACACGGAACGAGTAAATACAAACACGTACACGGTGATTGATGTAGTCAAATAGAATAGCACCTGGAAAGTACATACGAAAGAGAAACTTGTCACAAAATGAGTCCTAATTATTAAAAATATATTTTTTTTATATAAATATCACAGTCTAAATTAACGCAGTACATATAATTGAATAGACATTCCTGACCTATAAACAGTGTGTTTACAAAATGTGTGTGTCAAGTCATTTTAATTTAAACACAATTTAAATCGTTTAAAAGAAATATTATATAATATACAAGGGATGAGTTCAGAAATGTGTGACAATAGTGAGGGATTAAGGTTCATATGCATTTTGATTTTGGATGCTTTGTCTTGGTCATAACATGCAAGTTTATTCATCATCTTATATTTCATTGTACTGTACTACTTTACAGTACCATACTAATAGTACATGAGACTGACACATTATGATTTTATTATTAATTTTACTGGTTTAAGTTTATACTTACATTGAATCGTCTGAGTCACTGTAAAAAAAGAATATATAAGTTTCATTATGTTTAGCCTACATAAATGATTTATGAATAGTGCTGTATTAATTATTTACATTTCTTGCTCTATTATTTATTGAAAATCAGTTCATTGTCTCTAAATGTCGGTAGAATTCATCATAATGTTTGATGCTATTTATTTTGATATAAATTATTTTCTGTTAGTTAAACAAAATATCATACCTTGCAATAAATAATAACACTAGTCATGTCATCAAGATAAATCTAGTCATTTACTATTATAATGAACGTTTGAAAATGTGCAATAGTGTAGCAATATATGCTTAAAATGTTTTGGTTGGATGGACCATCCTAATAAAATAGTATTGAAATAAATGTATTACAGTAGCGTACCGTACGTACGTCATTAATGAAGTGAATTAATACAATGTTCAGAAAAGCTACTGTTTGTGAAATTGGTATTTATTATTATTATAAGATACAAATAGTATTACCGTTGTCTCGGTCTTCTATTATTAGATGCCATGGTTGCACTTCATACGACTCGCGAAAGAGCTACAGATAAAGGGGAAAAACATGTTAATATCCTTAAAAGCCATGAGTTTCCGACGCTACATGCTTTTTATCTGGCCCGCATTTATTTCTAAATTACAAGCAGACACACTAGACATTTTTTTTTATTAGAAACCCTGTGTATATAATAGTACTCAACATATATGTCTTTTATAATAATTATAGCACAACCAATTAATATCTGGTATTACTATTTTACATACGTAATGCTACTAAGCTGCAAATATTTCATTTAGACTTTTAAAACATTTTAGGTATTTAAAGACAAACCTGCTTTTTCGTGTTTAAAGTTGATAGTATGTGTTATACATACGACAAAGTATGTTTAAAACATTGTGCAACTGTAAAAAGAAAAAACTGTTGTACATAATAGTAACCAATAACAAAACTGTTAAAAGTGCGGCATCATTGCAGAAATTATGCGATCAAAGGTAATTAGATTTAAGCTTATTATATAATGAACAGGTACTATTCATAGTAAACTTGTGTTTCGTACTAGAGATAGAATTTCATGTTATGTACCATCTAAATATCTCAAAAACAAAACTACATACCTGGTTTTCATACTCAAAGCAAAAATGTCGCCATAGATAGAATAGAATTCAAGAAGAGACTTCTTTATGGCGTATCCCTAGACTGCCCTGGAATATAAACACAGGTTATGTATAATCGCGAAATAATCAGTGATGGAACTTTGTCGTTTATTTGCTATGGTAGATCAAATATTGAAAGAAAAGATAAAAACAATTTATATGGCAAAGTCCGTTTGCTTTAGATACTGTTTAAACTGAGTCACAATTTGAACAATGTCAATTGTTTTAAACCCATTTTTCGTTGGCCAATAAAGTAAAAGAAATTTTATTTTAGCAGGAGAGATTGAAACAATCTCGGCAGACTCAATTTATTTCGACCAAAATCTACATCAATATAGTACATGTAAAATTAAAAAAACAAACAAAACAACAACAAAATCATTTGGTTGAGGGATGACAAAGGCTCAAAAGTCAATGTCGCCCCCTCCTCATTAAAAAAACAAAATTATTTCCCGCTATTATTGTGTTTGATACTGGAAGTATGATTACATTATTATAAAAGTTAACATCCTGGAATATACTTACCTGGTGTCTTTAATCTCAAAGCAAAAATGTCACCATATACACTTTGATCAAATCAAGCACAAATTAAATGTATTTAGGCCTAATCCTCACAACTCGATGAAAGTATGTCAATCATATGTGTATTGAAAACATAAAGGGACTAGTTTTATGGTCTGTGACTCCCTAGACTATACAAACACAAGTTTGTACTGTGTAATCTGGAAACTGCGTCATTTATTTATTTATTTTTTTTTGTATTTATTTTTTTAAAAACCATATTTAATGAGGGTGATCCATCCAGCATTTGCTGATCATTTGGGACCCTCAGAACAGATACAATATACAAAAAACAACAAGAACAGAAAAGTAAAAGAAAAAAAAAATTAATTACATAATGCTATGAGATCAAATATTGACAGATAAGATAAAAACAACATAGGCCTATATGACAAAGATTTTATTTATATTATTCATGAACTTTAAATATTCATTCCTTTAAACCCATAGTTTTTTAATAAAATAAAAACTATGTTTATAAAGACACAGTAGTCTTCTACAAAACACGGTTACAAAAGAAAGTTTTATGGTCTGTGACTCCCTAGAAACAAAATGTTTGTACTGTGTAATCTGGAAATTATCCGGTGGAGAAACTGCGTCATTTAATGGTTTGGTAGATCAAATATTGACAAATAAGATACTTAGTGATAAAAACAACATATATGACAAAGATTTGATTTATATTATTCATGAACTTTAAATATTCATTCGTTTAAACCCATAGTTCTTTAATAAAATAAAAACTATAGGTTGTCTGTTTATAAAGACACAGTGTCTTCTACAAAACACGGTTTGCCAATTACAAAAGAAAGTACAGGAGGTCGCAGTTTTCATATCGACAGTGATTCTCGTAAAATGCAAATAAACCTTTGTTCTAACATAGAAAACGAGATATACGACTACATTCTGTTGTTAAGATAGAGAACGGCATAGGCCTACGACGATAACATTTAAGAAGGATTCCGTTCTTATTGGTTTTTTTAACTGGGTCATGTGATACTAATATTCGTCATGAAACCGACTTGGGTTAAAAACTGATGGGAGACCGACCGACGTATTACTTGATATGGTCGTACAAACCTAATAGAATTAGGCACATTTTTGTGGGTGAACATGTGAATGATCACGAACAACGATTCCAAGTTTTTATGAGGAGATGCAACGCAATGACGTAAGAAAAACGTAAGCGAGTTGACCAATCACAATCAACGGACAATTCGAACTGTGATCAATTTTCAACTTGCATGCGTTGGGTCAATTGTAATTGAAATTACCGGGAACGAAAATGTTAATACTTGATGTCTTTATGAGATAAATTAAGGTATAATACATGGGGGCGCTATAAAAGTTTAAAATACATCTATAATAGTAAATAATTAAAGGTCGATTTTAGTATATTTTCTATTATTTTATCACCATCTAGAGTAATCATAATGTATACATATCGGATAATTCTTCGGTTTACCCAAAATTTCGGAAGAAATGGCATTTAGCAGGATCGGAGAGCGTGAGATAACCCAATTATAGGGTAATACACGTACGTATTCATGAATGTCTTAACGTAAAGAATTATATACAAAATATAGGTTAAATGTATTGATAATTGAAAGCTTTAATAATCGATTTCGATCATTTGTAAACACGTCAAATAGTAATACATACCTTTATGTATTTGTATTATTTTTATTATTGTTTTCTTATTTTTACAACAAATGTGATTCGTAATACATTTGTTTCTTAATACTGATTTATGTTTAATCAGTGCCACCACAAAACTATTGTAAACATTTATTTTGTAAAATGACTTATGGTAGATATAACGACAATGATAAAATAAGCATTCATGTTATGCTAAAAAATATAAAGTTATAGAAATTATAACAAATGTAAAAAACGTTAAAACTATCAATGAATTGAATGAATCTTTACTGGGCTACAATTATAATACAAGTGGATTAGTAACAAAAAAATGTTATAATAATTAATGCTAATTAAGTGCTAAATAATTAAGTAAGAAATATTAAGAAAAGTTAAGGTAATACGAAGAAACGAAATATATAACATAATTAGAATTGTTATCTGGTTTACCTAAGTTTTCCTTTTATAAAGGAAATCTTTGTTTCATATCATACTGTAAATATAGTGATTTGTTAACATTAATTTGAAAACTAAATGGCTATTAAATGTATGGAAAATGAAAATCAAACAATTGTTACAACTTATAAACATTCACACAAAATATTAACACAAACATCACAAAAACTGTAAAAAGTGCATTGTTCATATATAAATACAATACTGTATTAAAACAATTTGGAAATATTTTTTAAAGCTAAAGTTTACGAACAAATGTTGTCAAATTTAGGATAAAAGTGCAACTAATCTAACAGTAGAACTAATGTAATGTAACACATAAGATAATAAACTTATACACAAACATTGGTTATGTAAAGTTACAGACATAAAAGCTGGTTATAAATTTACTTACCAATATAATCATGGGTGATAATATCCTTGAAATATACAATTGTGATTCTTGTATTATTAGCTTGTTATTTGAAAATATAGAAATATAATACATACTAAACAGAATGATTGATTTAGTTAATTTATAAGTTTTAGTTAAAATAGACGATGTTTTGTAAGAAATCCTTATTCGAGGTTAAGTACAAACTATTAGTGAAGATATTCTTAAACATTTTTGTGAAACAAAGTTTGTTATGCAAATTAGTTTCTGGATTTTACCGGCATCTCAAGCTCCGAAGAAGTGATTTCATTTCATTAAACTAGGACCAGTTTCTCTTATGTTTTTTTCACTGCATTTTCACAACCTAGTGCTGCAGTGCCTATTATGTACTTTGTTTCGTTATTGTTATTCAAACTATAATAATATTTGCATATTAATTTCATGTCTTATTTCAATATAATCAAACAATAATAGCTGAACAATAAATTTAAACATTAAAGTGGAGTGTATGTATAAATCAATATCAATATTTGGATTCTTTAGAAATGTGTCTGTGATTTAAGCTTCTGTTTAAAGAACTTAGTGATTTTTGAAAAGCTGTGTCTTTGATTTTATAAAATTCTTTAGAATTCATATTGATTCTACATAACTCTCTGAATAAATACAGTAAACTGTTATTCATCATTTCACATTGTTCATTCATCTTTACAGGTTAAGATGTTCATCAATAATACGTACAACATCATGACGATTCATCTCAATCATACACTCCTTAAAATCGTCCAATGACAAACCTTTCTCAGACCATCCATGCATTACACACATAGTAGGACTATTGATCATTGATAGAAAGCTCATGCTCATGATGTAGTCTATGTAACAATCATAGCCAACCTTACATGCTACGCCACGCCAGTCATTGTAGTCTGTTGAACGAAGAGGGTCCAGACGAACACAAATCTGCGTCATAACTTCTAATGGCAAGATTGGTGATGGAATGTCTTTATAGATGCCAATGAGAAATCGCAGAAACCCTGGAACATTTGAATTTCCTTGAGTAGGAGTGGCCTGGAAAGCTGAAATAATACAAAATAATTAATTTTTATAATTAATTTCAACGTTTTGTTATATTTAAGACAATTGTTTTGGGGAAAAATAGATAACAATAGAATATGCCACTGAGAAACCCAATTATCACTACTGTTTCTCCATATTTCATTGTTTGTCCAATGTTATGGGAAAACTCTGTAATACACCATCTCTCGTGTGTCACATGTGTATCACAAGCAGCGTGTGTATATCATGTGAAGGTAGGATAATATTGGACATAATTTCCCTATGATTCCAGGGAAATTATAGATACTGAGACTCATTTTAGTACCCGAATTATATGTGAACTCATTTTAGTATCCGCCCGAACTATATGTGGACTCATTTTAATCATAGTCAATTGATTTATTATATTCAAAAAATTGTTACATGGTATTTGTGAGATATTACTGAACAAGGTTTCATGCAGTACCTGGATTTGTTTTGTGTTTTGCAAACAAACGTCTGATTTTGGAAGTATCCATTCCATCATCCGACCCACATCGAGGCGTAGACTGCATGCAATCTTTAAGTTTGTGCAAGTGGACGTTCTCCATAGGACAGACGTTGCACAGAGCACATACGTTAAACACAACACGTTTCATCCATTTGTGACCAATGTCCAGTAGATTTGCTTCAATGAGCTCAAGTACCTGTATCCGAAATACAAGCTAAGGTATTGGAATGTATTTGTTTCAAGTTTAATGCATTTATATGCTGTCTACATTTTTGTAATTGCTTTTCAATTTCAAATTTATACTGCATCACTAATTAAAAGTTATTCTAATCAAAAGCACTTGCCTCTTTGCAGACACTTGGAGATGGTTCAAGCTGTTTACCGCCAACTTTAAGTCTGTAAATAACCACCTATAAACAAATATTGGACTTTGCGTTATGTATTCTGATGGTAACTTGATTGAGACGATAATTATTATTTAAATAACCATGTGTATCAATTAATTTACTCTTAATTAAAACATCCAATAGTTTAATTGTAAATACAAATAGTTTGTGTCAAAAAGAAAGTTAATTGGTTTTAAAAACAAATCACAATTCCTTTTAATGAACTAAATCATTTTCATCATTCATAGATTAGATGAAAAGAAATATTTTTTGGAGTTTCAGTTAAAAGACAATCAACTTTAGTTGTTAGGATTTAAGACATGTATATTCTTGTTGCAACTATTGCCTACCTGGATACAAGATCTTCTTTCAGGCAGGATTCTGATGATTGCATCATGATTCTGATCAACGTATACTTTCACCTGCTGGTAAAAGAGCCTAGGATTATATCCCTCATCATGTGACCTTTGTTGTGACCAATGCACGATTCTTACTACGAGTCGATAGTACAGTCCTTCAGGTAAGAAACCATCAAAGTCAAAGTAAAGAACTGCGGCTGTCTGTGACTTTGTCAGTCTATCAAGTGACACAATTTCATCACCTTCATTCTTTTTCAGTAGTGATGGCACATAGAAGAGGCGATCGTCTTCAGTACCTTCAGTTGCCTTTTTGAAAGTCAAATTATTTTCTGTTAATATTTACTCTATAAAGGTTTGTATTAATGTAATAATATTGTTGTTATAATGCTTTATTAATTATTATTTTAAACATACTATTTAGTTGCTTCTTGATTGTGTGTTATTTATTTACATAACCAAAATCAAGCAGGAAGTTTTCTTCACTGCTACCCTAACTATACCTTAATTGCTTGAGTCTTGATACAGAGTAAGTCAAACTTCTGCATCAGCTCTAACAGTGATTAAAATTGCTCAAGAACACCTTGCCACGTACGTTTAAGTAGTCTCTCCTCTAGGAGTCCCTCTTCATCAAGTTTTTTCCAGAAACTTCTGAACTCTTCCCACTACAAAAACAACATTAAAAACAAATAAAGTATACATAGTATATGCCAACTTACTTTAGCTTAAGCAAACATCTAATATCGAAACAATTTAACAATAAAGTTTCCACTATATTTTTTGATAATTACTAAAAAATCAAAAATAAATAATACAATACTATTACCCTATTAGGTGTAACTATGAAATAAGCATACGCATAATGTATGTTGCGCTGAAAGAAACAAACTAACTTTTATGTTGCAGCACTCGAAAGTACAGTACTATGCTAAAACAAAATTAATGAAACGAAACCTCATACTTGATCTGAAGGATCTTTAACTGTGATAACTAGCTTGAAAATGAAAATCAACCATTGCGGTATTATAATGATGATATCATTGAGGGCGCTATCTGGTGTGTCTCGTTCTCCGTAGTAAACAATGTTACCAAGGTCATGATGAAAATGCAACATAGCAAACAATTGATCCTGTTTAGTAATATGGCACTTGGAAGCTAGTTTGGTTATCTGAAATTTGAAAAAAAAGGTCAATAGAATGAAATACAAACAAATCATAAAACAAATTATGAGACTTGGTGCCTACAGAAAAAAAAGTATAAGATAAAAAAAATTGATAATTAATATATAAATATAAACAATAAATAGAAAAATGAAAAAAATACAAAAATCATCACATCTGGACACAAAAAAGCTTTACAATAGTTATTATATGAACTGAAAAAGGCTAAATTGTTTTATTTTTGGCAACAATCCTAAATGGTATACCTACTGTTGTCTTTTCTTTCTCTGTTCTGACTTTGATTTTGTATTAATGTATGCGGCATACATGTAATATTGAACTGTTTTTAACGTACACCACTCACATACTGTAATTGATCTATGTTTTGTGCTGAATTTATCATTCTTTTATTTAATGTTTTTTAATGAAAAAAGCATTTTGTATTTATAATCGAAACTTCTAAATGTGTTGTTTCTCTTCTACATATTAATGCATCTTTCATTTAAATGATATGATATACAGAGGTAGTATACTTGCCTGTTTGAAGGTAACTGAGTGCTCATTCTGTGCACGTAATTTTTCAATTTCATGCAAGAAATTTAACCACTTCAATGGAATCTTATCCCCCATATACGGTTCATTCTTAGCTACCTCTGTTATATGATATCTAAGCTCAACAATAGACTTATCCAATGGTGACCTGACACTGTTATCAACGGCATAGTACTTGAACACAAAGTGGCGTTCATATGGTTTTCCCTTAAATGCTTTCCTTATTAGTGAAAACCTTTCTTCAGTCTACAAAAAAATAATATGAATGTCTACTTTAAAAAAAAAAACTATATATAATTTGATAGTAATACATATTTAAAAAATATTTCTTTGACTGGTACTAAATTGATAAATCATACTCACTATAGCATGTCTCTCTTCCTTGTTGCCAGGAAGACTTTCTCTGTGAGTGCCCACAATAAATATAGGTGGTGAACACTGTTTCTGGCTTAACACTGCATTTGTTGTAGTACTGGCAGTGGTATGTGAGTAGATTGAATGTGACCAGAAAACTACACGGTCCAAGTTAGTCATGTAGTGGTCGGCATCTGAAATCTTAACAAGTTTAAAAAATACACAATAATATTAGAATAACAAATAACACACTTGTCTATGGTTTAAACTAATTCATAAAAATAATATAATACATGTCTTCCTCAGATACAGTAAATATATGTTACGGTATGGTACTTACGGTATGGTACTTACGGTATGTTAATTACAACTCGATAAACTAATTAATATCACTACAAATAATTTAATTAAATTAAGTTGTTGAAAATGTAATCTAGGTCAAATATGTAAACTTCAGTTAAGTTTTTGTTTGCATAGATTAATTTAAATATGTTGTGTGTACTGAAGATGTCGTGAAAGGCATAGTTGAACTCAACATTACAATCGTAGATTACAACCAAAAACTAAATAGACAACTAAAAATGAATTTATAAAAATCAAATCATTATTCAATTTATGGTTTAGATTATCTTACTTACTTTCCCATAATCTCTGTGAAATACATTTACTCTTGATGGTGCATTGAGGTCATGACAGAGGTTGAAACAGATGATGTAAATAGCACGAGATACCAGAAACATCTATCAAAACCAAGACATTATTAAAATGAATAAACATATTAATTACACATAATCTGAGGCATATCATATTATTTTTATTATAAACAATCACATAAAAAAACCATACCATTTTAAATTTAATTCTCTTATTTCTGTTTAATTGATATATCTGATTAATCTGCCAATATAGTTATATAATTTCAAAATTTATTTTGATATTGATTACAAAAGTAGAATTTGTCGACCGATCAAAATTGTAATTAACTGTGAATATAAATCCTTAAATCGATAAATATAAGATGATATATTTTTTATAAATTTGTGTCATTTTCTAAAAAGTTAATTGAATACGTTTGATCATTTGAGTCAATTATCGACTCTAGGCTAATCAGTCATAGTATACGACGACCTTTAGTTTTTATATTCTGTTATGTTTAAATTGCCAGACCAGACAATACTTATTATTGTTTACATATTATAAGTTATATACACGCATAGTATAGATATCAACCTTTACATTTGTATTGTTTGTTTTTTAGTTCTGTATAATATAAGAAAAGTTATTTCTTGTCACCTAGATCTAAAATTATGTCTTATAATGCGAAGAACAAATATTAAAAGTGTCTATTACTATAGTACCTGATGAGTAATGTAATAAAGATCTTGTCCAGCAAAATCCCAAATGCTCAGAGTCAGATCATCAATTGTCTCCTGTAAATCTTTACACTCTTTCAACACGTTTTTTTCTGCAGATCTTCTCTTTTCTTCAAGCATGTCTACAACCAGTTCAGTAACATCTTCTTGAGTATCATGTGTCATTTGTGAAGATGCACCAAGTGCTGTTTAAAGTAAAGAATAAATAAATACAGCATTTTCGAAACGGAATGTCTTTTACTATTGTATAAACTATACGCCCATATTATTTTACCTATAACTTGCCGACATGAACGTTTTACTGATATGTATATACTTGATATAATATTATATTCAACGAGTTAAATTTACGTAAGGGAAAAATTCGGTAAATCGCGCCTAACTTCTAGAATGTTTACTCGATGGTATATAAAGTTGGTTCATACTTTCGGTACTGATTTTAACCACCTGATGTAACCCTGTTTACTAATTAAAATGAGTTAGATAATTAGTTATTGACAATTAAAACGAATTTAGGTTCAACGATTTGCCCCAAATAGGGATGTTTTCCGATCATGGTATACACTGTTAGATTATAGACGCATGATATACAAATAAACTGTATTACTTACAGTTGCTTCTGAACGTTTGTATTAATTATTACAAAAAATATAAACGTCGAAGTGGTGCATCGTTGCATGTACTTTTCAATCGACTATGATAGTGACAGTTTTAACAAAGTATTAAATCGCAAATGTTTTACTGTATTTAGTGGTATATTACTTATTGGCCTATAAAACATGAAAAAATATTTCGTTACTGAGTGGTTAAAGAATATATTTAAACATTTTTCTTCTTTGTAAACATCCTCTTCCTCATCCCTCAACCCTAATGTTACTTACAAAACACAAATTGGGTTTGTTTAAAGGAGTTTCAATAAAAAAAAATTGACTCATTTTGTCACAAGTTTCTCTTTCGAAAGTAATTCACAGGGTGCTAATAGTTGACTACATAAATCATCTTGTCTATTTATTCGTTTCTGCGGTACGTACATTTGAAAACGCCAGTTTTTTTACGCTGAAATTACTGTGTATTCTAGAACCATCTGTGGGTACGCTCGCTTCTCTCGTGTACCATCTAGTAATGTATAATTCCAATAAATCATACCTATTTTTTACTACTCCTTTTTTTTGTAACCAAAATCAAGATATAGAAAATACAAAAAGCAACAACTTAATGAAGCCATATAACATTGCAAATTCCATTAAACCTTACCAAATTTATCATCTTCCTGTTTCTTTCTTACAATTTCTCTTGATTTCTGTATAACAAAAATCAATATACAGTAATATACAGTACAATTAAAAAAGGCAAAGATGACAAAATAAGCAAAATAACCTGTTACAAAATGAAATAAAAATGTTTAAATTATGCATTAGTATATACCCTGATTAATAAAACAGTATATAATAATATAGTGTTGCATTGACATGATGTGGATTTTGAGGGCATTAAGTTGTTTAAAGCAATGTTTTTAGACTAAAACTGATACAAAAAAATTTAATTTTTATTACATTTTTTAAAGTATTTGTTCTGTCTAAACCCTTAATCTAAAAAAATTTTAAATTCTCGAAAAATTTCATCTGGTTTTAAAATAATACTGTATAATCAATTTTAACTTTCGATAAACCAATTATCAAGTACTCAAATGGTTAATCGAAAGTTCAACTTTTTTATACAATGTTTAAATAAACTGAAACTGTTAATAAACAAGGCCATATACATGGCTGTAGTCGCGTGCTTAAGTTAGTGTTTACCGACCGACCAACCAACCAATCGACCGACCGACCGAAATTGCTAAACATGTTTAAAAATGTGGAAAATGTTTAAAAACATTTATATTTTTTTAATGTACACGTGCGTAGCCTGTCACTTTTGACGTGCTCGTTTAACGTAATTTCGAGTTGGAAAGTGAATCAAATCTGGAAAAAAGAGTGCGTATTAACGTTTTACGTGCAGTACGAGTGCTAAAATCTGCGCACTCATTGCAATGTTTTAAACGCTTAAAATTGCCTGAAACGTACTCTAATTTTATCGAAAATAAATTTGACAATTTTGAAAATGTTAAGCGTACGCATGCGTTATATGCGCTACGCACGTAATTGTATTGTCATATGATGATAATGAAATATGATCTGAAATTTATGAGTACCAAATTTTATTTAATTGTGATTCATGTTTGTGAAGATATGATTACAAACGTGATTTCGTTAAATCGTGCGTAGACCGCGTCATTTTTGATTGAGCATCGTGAAAAACATAACCACATCGAGTCCTGGCCATAAGGAATATACTCTGAAAAATTGACTTAGCTAGATGAAACTGATATCAAGACAAGGCCATATACAAGTTAGTGTCGACCGACCAACCGACCGACCGACCGACCGACTAACCGACCGACATAGTGAGCTGTAGAGTCGCGTTGCACGCGACTAAAAATGAAGGCATACAGACCTGATGTTGTTCTCCCTTCTTTCTCTTCATTGTCAAAATCCTTCTGAATGTTTCTCTAACTGCTCTTACCACTCTTTCTTTCAATGTTTCACTTGTGCTCTCTAATAGAAATTTAAATGTTATGTATGGATGTGTTTAATGTCTGCACAAATTATTAACTATTTAAAACAATTTATTTGTAAATTAATATTTAATAAATATCGTATGAGAAATGAGAAATAATATTTGGAAAAATAGTTATAACTCTTTACAATTGGTTAGTGACAACGCCGAAGAAAACAATAACAAAAAACAGCAACAACAACAACAAAAAAAACAACAGCAGCAACAACATGCAATAATAATTTAAATACAATCCTACCAGAATAAAATCAAGTACTACAAGACAGAGTACTAATAATAAGGACTCCCAGTAAGGAAAAAAAATTCAAAATCCGTATTGCAATTCTACCTACCAACAGTTCCGTGTGTTGATGCCATTGAACCCACCCACCCTCCCCCCCCTCCCAACCATCGTAAATGTTGTTATTTCTTTGTTCTTCAATATGTAATGTAACGAGATGGACTTTAAAACATGGTATTGTATTAATCGAGTTTTCATACCTTCATGTGAGGAAGTTAAATACGTTATTGGATTATCTTCCTCTGGCTCAGCAACACTGCCAACTTCTTTATTTTCTTGTTTTGCATTTCCATGGTGCATTAACTTCTGTATAATATTGCAAACAATGGCATAAAAATAATTAGCATAAATACAACAGATAACATAATGATACAAGCATTGTTTACATTTAATAATCGTAATCACATTGTTCTAACCTCATGTTGATTCTCTCGTTTATCCTTCAAAATGTCTGTTACGATTTTTTCTGCAAGAGCTCTTATATATTCTTGTCGTACTTCATTCTTTGCTGCGAATATAAGTAATGTAATGTTAAATCTTTGCATACATTGTCACTATGAATGGTTAGCTAGTTACTTTACGCTCTTCTGTATCTCTGAATACCCAAGTGACATGAATCAAGTAGTTAAGTTACCCAGGAATTCAAATCCGTGAAACTAGAATGCTCCTTATTATACGCCAATTAAATACAAAATTAGCGGAGACACTCAGTAAAACGTTCTTAAATTTACTCTATAAACGTACAACCGAATTCTGCATTCTGTTTTGAGAAACTACTGAGGTTACAGAAGCTGCAAGAATCTTATTAAATGTTTAAACAAATTATTAAAAAAAACTCAGAGGTTATGCTATAACGTGTTAAAATGGACAAAATATATACATGTAAGTAATAAAATTGAAATGGTTTTTGACATGGATCTTTTAGGAAAATCTCAACATTAATCCTCCTTAACAACTAAATGAATGCTCATGAATAGTTCACTAATTGTTTCAGGTGGAATGGTTTGAAACACAATACAACTTTTTATTATAGTTTTACAGTATAGTTGAATAGAAGATTCATTTTTATAATTTTCATTTTCTATTTTATTTTCATTATACCTGTACTGTAGTTTAGCGTCTCACTTTATACGAACAGGACCATATTTCAAAGCAAACCGAACCTCATTACTTTATTAAGTTAAACATTACATTTACATTAGTATGTTATCCTGTATAAATATGTTTTTAAATAAAAAATGAATACAAATATTGTTTACCTACAGTAATGATTACCCTTTGAAACTTCCTTAATCCACTAGACTTACTTACATATCCGTACTTGTTTGAAATTTCAATTTTTAATTTAAGATATTTGTTTCTGAATATGAATGTACTATACCTTTAATTTGATTTGGTTTCCAGTTAGTAGTATGCTTAACACTAATTGTGCATGACAATGATGCTTTAATTCCATCAGTCACGTCCTCAGTAGCATCAAATCTAAATAAATGTTACAAGTACTATTATATCTGAAACACATTCTACTACATATTACAACTTAAACACATTTATGACACAAACCTTCAACATGTTATTTCAAGCAATACAAAAGTCATTCAACAGATTTTAACAATACAGTGTAGGAAAAGAACACGCTGTTAACATATTTGGTTTATTAGGTCCGTGACCTATTATACAAGCTTTTATTTTGTTTAATCAGATGCACTGTTACTTAAATTTGTATATATTATAAATATTTGAATATTTGCCAAAACATGGAAGATTTCTACCATTGTACTAGTCCCGAAGGTTGGTCATGCCTCAGACGTTAAGGATCTTCGCCCAATTTCGTAGGTGTCCAACACGCTCTTGTCCTACAAGCATTAGACGTGTTTGGTATATAGGTTTGCTGCATTCTTGTATGGCATCAAGAAATGCATCATTAGCCTCCTGCCCTCTTGCCAACACCTCAATAGGAACTTTAAGGCACATATAATGCAAATAAAAATGTAGACCTAAATACAGTCCTTACGGTTGACCAATGAGTGCTTTGGTTAGACTGGTTTTACCAACACGCTCTTGTCCTACAAGCATTAGACGTGTTTGGTACATAGGTTTGCTGCCTTCTTGTATGGCATCAAGGAATGCATCATTAGCCTCCTGCCCTCTTGCCAACACCTCAAGAGGAACTATTATTATGTTTAAAAGACATACATTATGTAAATACACATGCACTACTTGGTTAAGAATTACATTTGTGTGGTTTCAGATTTTTTAGATATGCAGTACATGTATGAACTTAGACAGAGAGTTTCTAGAAAAATATAAGAAACATAACTTAACTCCTTTTTATAAAAAATATAAAAAGCGTAGCAAAAAATAAATGAAAGTATAAAAATATATACATCCAAATGTTATCAGGCACTATTTTCATTAGATAATTATTGAATGTAAACATTTACTGCTTAGCTACTATTCTTACCATCATTCAGTTTTTTCTGTTGCACTGAAACAAAACAAATATTATTATATATTATTATATTATTTGTCTAAAATCAAATATTACAATTGTAATTGTATTGTAAGACTAGAGCCACGCTAGAAATGAATTGTGTACATTTCCATATATGATATCATGACTGTTTCATTTTTTTTATTAAAAAAATTCATAAACCAAAAAAAAACAGAGCAATAAAAGTTGGCCCAGGGTAAGATATTCTGATTGAAATAGAACGATGCAGCTAAAAAAAATATACTTACCAAATGATTTTACAATAGTAAGATGATTCAAATCTTGTTTGTCTTTCAGAAGTGCTTCAAATGCCGTCAACGATTCTATAGTGTCTTCAATTTTGCCTTGAGTCAATCTGCTAATTAAATTCCACGCACTTTTTGAATCACCTTTTCTAATATTGTAGAGCTTCGCAAGGATTTCAACTTGTTGAGTATTTAATGATTTGCCAAGTTTAACTAGCATTCGTCTGTAACCTGTGATTTTATTTGTCTGCTTCTGCTTACGATAGTTCTTGGATAATATTTGCGATAGTCTTTGAAGTTCTGTTAACTCAAATAATTCAAATAGCAGATCACAATCAACTTCCACAAACCAACTAATTTCAACGTAACCCTCTGAATGTAATAGTCTGAACAAACTATTAGCTGAAGCTGCTTTTAATTCCTTTTTGTTGTTGATTATGTCATATAGGGCGACCTTCAGCATCTGCAAATCATTCACTTTAATTTCACTTGAAAGTTCATCAGTCACTGACCAAAACTTCACCCTATAAAGTGAAAAAAGTGTGTCTCTTTTATTTTGAACTACTACTACTACGATTGTTTCCTCTTTAGTTGGTGTCTCCCATTAATTACTCTTTCTCCATTAAGTGTACGTATGCATTTTCACCTGGTGTCACTAAATTATAAAATTTACATTGTATTCATTTTACTATACGTATTATATGACTTTTGCATTTTAAAAATGATGTCTTACCTATTATTTTTACCAATTAGAACCCACTTCATTTTTCGAGAAGAGTAGGGGGTTACCTCGGTGAACTGGTTCACAAAATAGCCCTGTATCAAGGGGATTACCACCTATCTGATAGGACAGTGATTAATTTACTATTGGCAATCCTTGGCCACAAAGTCTAAAGACAAAAGATTAAATAATATATATATATATATACTTACTCTAACAGTCTACTTGTTTCTCTGTCAAAAAATATTAAGTTTTGTTAGTGATTTATTTAAACCTTATGTCTTAATAGTAAAACATACATACTTTTAATTTCATTCGTGTTTCGTAACAAATTTCACATTTCACATGGTAAATTACTATATCGTGTAAATATACTTACTCTCGTAGTCTTTCCCATTTTCTATAAAATAAACAAGTATTCATATTCATTACGTTATATTAAACATACATAATTATAAATTGTCTTAATTTTTTTTAACTTTACCCGTTATTATAAGTTTTTCTTATATTTTTTCAATAATGGTGCATTTAAACTAAACCTTGACTTTATTATGATTTAAAAATATGTCATGAACTTAGAACAAAAATAAATTTAAAATTATTTTAAAGGTACAATTTACTACAGTAAATGACAATTATATTTCATTATACTACTTGTAATTTAAAATGTTGCATAACACATTTTACATATTAGCATGGCAAACCATTAGCAATAGTATGTTTATTCTTACTCTTTCTTTCTTCTCTGTTCTCTGTAAAATAATTAAGATTTAATAGTAAGCTTACATAAATATTAATGTCTTAATAATTCTCCACAAAATGTCCTGCTCTATTATTATTAACAAGGCCAACAGCCATTAAGTCGCGTGCTACAATGCATAGTGATACCGGACCGACAGGCAGACCGACACACAGACAGACCGACACACAGACAGACCGACAGACCGACAGACAGACAGACAGACAGACAGGCCGACATAGTGAACTATAGAGTCGCGTCCACGCGACTAAAAACCTGATTATTCTATATGGTCATGTTATTGGATAGTAAAAGCAATATTCTACTTACTTTTCCTGTCTCACTTCTCTGTAAAAAAATAAATAAAAAAATCAATAGTATGTAGACATAAACAATGTATGAATAGTTAATTAGCTGCTCTAATATTTATTAGCAACCATGCTGCTATATTGATGCACAGATATAAAAATAATCTATTAACAGCATCATTTAATCACTGATTTGGCCCGGCGTTCCATAATTATAGAAACAGGTCAAACTATTGTCCACAACTAAAACAATGTATATCTTATCAAGAACACATATTTGGAATAATGTAACATTATTATATGAAACAATCCCCCACATTAAGTTTGTTTAAGCAGAGATTGAAGCAACATTATATCAATAAAAATATTTAAGTTAAGCTTTTTTGGTACTAGTGTTTGCTAGGGTTACATGTTTGAAAAACACTTGTGCTTATTTCGTATCCCATTCCATTATCATTTTTATTGTATTTGTATATGTTTTTTTTAAATATGGAATAAAAATGTTGATTATTGATTGATTGAAAGTGAGGCATTTAGGCTGAAAACATTTGATTTATTATTATTTTAGAAGTAGTAGGTAACTATATTGTTTTTGTAAATAGATATTAAGTTAGTTTATACAGTTGGCTTATACACAATTCCTGGAGGTGTAAGAAATGAAATCTTTATTTTGTTATACTTTGTCTTGGTCCTAATACAAGCCCATTCATAAATTATATTTCATTATACAGTGTACTTTAAAGTATTACGTAATCAATATCACGTTTTAGCATGGCAGACCATTAGAAAGAGTATGTTTATACTTACTCTCTCTTTCTTCTCTGTTCTCTGTAAAATAATTAAGATTTAATAGTAAGCTTACATAATATTAATGTCTTAATAATTCTGCAATATACTGCTCTATTATTATTAAAAACCTGATCATTCTATATGTAGTCATGTTTTCTAAAAATATAAGGAATTCACTACCCAATTTCTGATGTGTAGAAATGCAATTTTGATTTTGTTATGCTTTGTCTTGACCATAATTATATTATAAAAATCCATTAAATTTAAATTTCATTATACTTCATTGTTTTTCAATTGTTTTGTAAAACATGTATTATTCTTTGTGCTCGTGAAATAATTGAATTGTTACTGTTGCGTAATACATTTCACATTTTAGCATAGCATTAATATACAGATAATTATGTTTATACTTACTCTCGCTGTCTACTCCATTTACTGTAACAAATTATTAAGGTTTTATTAGTAAGCTTACATAAGTAATGTAAATTCTTCTTAGTACTTGTTTATCCTATTATCCGGGGTTTCTTTTCTTTCCCTCATATTTTACAGAATATTTTATCTTGATTAACTTACTATGTTTCCAATAGCGAGGCATTAAAGGACAACTTGACCGAGGACCATATTTTAAGTCTCACAAAGCGCGAACATTTCTAGTAAACACACTTTTTAAATAAATCGTAAAAAATATAAATGTTGAATTTTTTTCTTGTTTCTTTTGCCTATCTGGATATTGAAGTGTTTCTTCAAAACACCAGACTAAACATTTTGGAATATTTAAGCCTAATACAGGTCAAATTAGCAATTGAAGTGACGGTACCAATCTATCTTGTATGTTAACAACAGTGAAAACGGCTGTACGGCGAGCGCGTGCGACGATATCCTTAATCTCGCGATTGTTCTGAAATCATATGTACATCCCTAATACGTTGTAAAAATATGGTCCTCGGTCAAGTTGTCTTTTAAAGCTAACTCCTTCGATACGTGTTGTGTTTTTAAAAAGTAATAATATATTAACTTTTTTTAAATTATTACATTTATTTGAAAGACCGAAATGTAAATCAAAATAGCACAAGTAGTTTTCTATACTGCAATTTTTATTTGATAAGTCCATTCATGTGTACTATTAAAAATGTTCTACGAAGTGTTAAAATTAAATTCCATGTGCTTAGATAATAAGTTTATGTTTATATCCGTCAGTTCTTTAAAAAGAGTATTAAGGCTAATTAAACATGTTGACATCAATAATGCCAGAATAGTTATGCATTGTTTAAATTCATGATTTTAATTATTAAATTGAAAACTTAGTTTAAGTTTATACTTACTCTAACTCAGTCTCGTCTGTCAAGATTTCACTGTAAAAAAAGTATTAAGTTTAATTAACATGTTTACATAAGTCTGAATAACCATCATTTTTCTTTTATTCATCAAATTAATCATTTTTCTTTGTCTTATTCTATATTTATAATTAACATTTTGACGATGTGTAAATGGTAGCAACACATTTGTTTACATTGTTTGGATGTATTACAATACGTCATCTATATATAAATTATGGTTAATTCTGACATAGGCGAGCACAATGGAAAAACTTCGGGACAAATCTCCGCCTTGGTTACCTACCTTATCTATCTCAGATGTACCGCGAAACGTAGATTTGATAACATTAGTTTCCACTATTAAAATATTGTTCCATATTTCTTAGCAAGATATTATAAAGGGTTTTAAAGGCCAGGTGCGGGAAAAAAATTTCTATTGCTCATACATTCCAATAATTATCGATCTATAGTTTCCCCTATGTTTCATAATTTTTGGGATTTTATTTGTGTTACACGAGCTTGTTGAAAATAAGCACTTTCTTATCAGTGGGGGGATAGTTCAAATTACACAGTAAAATCTCTATTCTTTTGTACACAAATTTTGTAAATAGAGAGGCATTTTAAAAAGCTATGAAAAATAAACAGTGTGGTAAAAAATGTTATCAGATAACTAAACATAGGTAATATAACTTGAATATTACATTTCTGGTATTTTTATTCAACTTCAGCTTTTTATTTTCATGCTATAGCAAAAATTATCCACCGCATATCCACCATCTTTTTTCACCTTATAGGGAGTCACCAGACATGTTATTACATTAGGTTAACTACCTAACTGAAAAAAAGTCTTCCTGGTTTTTATGGAAGAATTTTGCCAAATTTTGTATTTGGCCATATTAAGAGAAATTCATGTTTTTTTGTCTTGATTTCTGTTACAAATATTTGATTTATGTACAATTAACCAAATATTATATTTAAAATTCATGCCTGTACCTGAGCTTTAACACCACATTTCTGATTTCATAGGTAGATTTTCAATTCAACTTCAATTGTGCGCGGTTCAAGTAATTTCCGGGTTCACGATGAGTTCACCGTTCACGGGTGTTCACCTTGCAACTTCCTGGTTTCAACTAAGTTGGCCGTTAGTAGCTATATCCATTTTAGTTTTTTGTTTACTTTTGGATCGGACCGCGCGTGTGAAGGTACAGTAGTTAAAAAATAAAAATTATACTGCAAATTAATAAAGATCCAGTTAAATATACGCCGTAAAGCATCGGAGTATATTGTGGGGAATAGTATTATAAAATTACATAGCAAGATCTGATGATAAGACCTTTTGTTTAAAATCGAGTGAAATTCCGATAGCCGAGTTTTATTGAGTAAGCTGGCAGGAATAACTGTGGGCTATCTGTGTCCTGTTAGGACCGGGATACGTCTGCCCATGTTGCAAGCCGTCTAAAACGTCTTCCTTCTCGAAACGGCCCACTCTGTCGCGGAAGTTAGTTTCAAAAGATGTTTAAATTAAATAATGTATTAATTATTAGGATAGTATTTATTGAATAAACGCCCAAAACGTCCCCAATAAAAAATCACTTTGAATAATAATACTATACTTTAAAATGATATTAATCATCTAAGACACTGTGAAACTGAGTAGGTTTAGTTGTACGAATGTCAAGCAATTTCAATAACAATAATTTTCGACAGAAAACGTACACTCACCCTCTAGTAACTATAATTACTGATAATACAATTTCCAAATAAATTCAATTTCTGAATATCAATTAATTATTTTTAAATTATAAAGGATAATAGACCTTAGATATATATTATTAGATAATATAACATGATCAAGATAATAGATATATTATTGATCACAATATTATTACCTTCCTTTTTTCTTTTCAGTGTAAACATTTGATGCCATGAATTACGGCCCACGATTGAGCTACAGCTTTAAAAAATACAGAAAAAACGGTTATTGTACATAAACGCAGGCCCATTTGACGGCACTAATGACGCTAGGCTGTATCTGGCTCACACGAAACCCTGTGTTAACATTGCACACCAAATACCTTTTCATAATAATTATTAGCATACTTGTCCTATTATTTATAAAGAGCATATCCAAATAACAGTAGGAACGATGGCATAATGACCAGCCAGAAAAAGTAACTGTAAAGGTCACTTGCCCATTACAAACTTTATCAATCCAAAAAGTCAAACCGTATGGAGAGGATTGAACAGGAAGACAACATACGTCTCGTACAGGAATACTACGCGCAAACAGATAATTATAGAAAAATCACTTCAAAAATATCATGAGAAATCCAGTAACAATCTTATACAATGAACCTATTAAACAAATACACGAATATGCGTGTATATATTTCACTGGAAATGAACAAGAAGGCAGATACAATGAATGCAACTCTATGACAATTTGCCTAACTTATTCAAATACTAGTTGCGTTTTGCAATTGCCTATTGATATTGCATGGTTGATTTAGCATTGATAAAGTTACTGTACAACAACTGGTGTGGGGTTTTTTTTTTGCATACTACACATATGGTCGTTTCAATCGTCTTTTGAGTCAGAGAAACTGTCACGTTTTACCAATCGTAATGGCTGACTTTTGCTATTTTTCTCTCAATGCGTGTGGATAGTATCAACTGTCATTTTTTGTTTTTAGCAATAAGCATGCTCATAATAACAACATTTAAATATACTTGCATAATTTTGAAAATTAAATGGCAAAGTAACAAGATCATTGAATACACTTTGGTATGAGGATAATAAAATACTTACCTGGAATCTTATTTTCCAAGAAAAAAACTGTATATATTTGTTGATCACGCAAGAAGACAGAAAACCTAGGCCTATGTATAAGACACGTTAATCCTTGTGTGATCAGTCTAACAAGACAATTGACTGACAGAAAGATATAACAAACATGAATAAAACCAAGATTAAGTCACTAAATCAAACGAACTCAAACCAATGAGTAGAGGGATGCAGTATCATATAGAGAGTGCATTCGAGAAATAAACAAGGCAGACAAAACCAATAAATTCTTTATTGGAGTTATCTTGTAGTATCGGTTGATCAAGCATTGACAAAATACAAGTTATAACAACCGTTTTGGTTCAATTCGTCCACACAGTTGTCGATTACAGTATATACTTTATTCGAGTCGATTCTGTGATGTTTACCCACAGTAATGGCCGATTGTTTCTTAGTGAGTGTAGGGAGAAAATATTATGAAATGAAAGCTTATGTCGAATACAACTTAAATACGACTTATTTCACAAACTTTTTCGTACCTTGACTTTGTTTATTTTCGTGTTTTCACTAATTTCCGATTGTAACCATATAGAAAAGACTTATTTATACTCGCCTTGTTGAAAGTATCATGAATCTGACTACGTATTGTTTACATGCAAATGAACAAACCTTTACGCCATAACAAACATTCCTCGGTTGAGTAAGTGTATCCCTCTAACGTTTGGTGACAACAAAATCACGATTGTTCATTAATAATCCTCGCCTCCCCGCTCATTTAAACAAATATAGATTAATTTCATTGTCAAAACAATGTTGTGTACATTGATGCAAAGAGAGGCTTGCCTCAGTATTACCTATATCCAACTGATTGGAAGCCTTTTAAATTCAGAGGCTGATTGGAAGCCTTTTAAATAAAGAGAGAGAGGACGTGAACGTTCACTCAGTTCACATCGGGGGGTATAAGGTGAAAAGAATAATTTAATCTAATCTTTATATTAGTTCACATACTTATCCAGTCTACGCCCTTAGAATATGTACTTCAGGCATAGGATCGGGGCAAAATAACCATGTAAAAAAACACATAATAATACAAACAATGTAACAAATCACAAGTAATTAATCTTTATTGGATTAGTAGATAAATATCTTAAAAAATAATTAATTATTGTTAGATACTAACTAATTATTAATAAAAAAAAATAGCAAAACTAACTCAGCTGCCAACTGAGTATTTACTTTTAACCTTCATTCATACACAATAACACTGTATTGTCCCCCAAAAACATGAAAAATGAAGATTAATTAAATCAGACTTTGAATATGTTATTTTGTAGTTTTAATAAAGTTAATCACTTCCATAGAAAAAAAAATTTAAAAAAATAATGTTTTCACCTATAAATTGACTAAATAAATGGTTAAATTCAACCAAAAACCCACTGTCTGGCAGACAATTTGGCCATTTTTTGCTTTAAATTACATTTTTTTCAGGTAAATACATTTTTTTTTCGATCCAATAACTATTATGTTACATTAATATGGCATATTCAAAAAAAATTTTGTTAACAATTATTTTTCAGGGGGACAATACATCTTTAACATTGATTTGAAAATTGCATGGTTATTATACACGTATGGTATGTAAAATGAAAGACAAATCGTTGGTGCAACCTAACTACAAACATTCACGCAAAATATTTACAAAAAATGACAAAATCTGTAAAAAGTGCAGATTAAGAAAATGTGTATTGTTCAAAGGTAAATATTACATTAAACATTTTGCAACAAGTTTCAGAATTTCCTAAAGCTATTGATTATAAAGATATTGGTTACTGAACTTGTACTTAGTAATAGCAATATGATTAAATGTTATGAGTACTCTATTGCTTAATTTAACAAATACAAAAACAAGTTTTTGACGTACAAAAACTACTCGTGAAACAAAAGAGGAAAGTGCAACTGACCTTACAGTTTAGTCAAGTTATTAGAACAGTAATTAAGTAATGGAATGAACACATTAAAACATATAGAACATGAAAATGGTTATGAAAGATTACAGATACAAAAAACTGGTTAAATTACTTACCAATACTGTATAGTAATGGGTGATAATATCCTTGAGAAAAAAATACAATTTTTACTATTTGCGTATTTAAACTGATATAGAAATATAATGCATACAATTGTTGATTGAGACAAGTTATACATTTTAGATAATATACATGATGTTGGGTAAGAAATAATAGTTATCATAATCAATTTTTTTCATGCAAATGAGTGTCGTTATCTTAAGGTCTGAAGAAGTAAGTTCACTTCACTTAATAGTTATCATAATCAAAGTTTGTTATGTAAATGAGTGTCGGTATTACAAGGTCTGATCAAGTAAGTTCACTTAATCAGGGCCGTTACTCTCATTGATTTCGTCTACAAAAATGACTTTTGTTGAATTGTTCAGTATATTGTCTTACAGTACCTTGTTTTATTATTATCATTAAAATTATAATTTGTACAGTAGTTGCTTAGTTTCATGTTTTATTTCAGTATGATAAAATTCATTGAACAATACATTTAAATATTAAAGCTGTGTATATAATATGTATCATTCAATATCAAGATTCTTTAAAAATATGTATCTCGATTCAAGCATCTATTTTAAACAAGATCTAAGTAATTTTCGAAAAACTGTGTCTTTGATTTAAGTTCAAGTTGATTCTACATAACTGTGTTATTGTTTGTCCTTGATTCTACTTTGCTCATTCTTCTTTACCTGAAAGATGTTCCTCAATTAAACGTACAACATCATGACGATTCATCTCAATCATACATTTCTTAAAATCATCTAATGACAAACCTTGCTCAGACCATCCTTGCATTACACACATAGTAGGACTTTTCATCATATCCTTCATGTAGTCGATATAACAATCATAGCCAACCTTACAGGCTACACCACGCCAATCGTTAAATTCATCTGAGCGTAGAGGGTCCAGGCGAACACAAATCTGCATCATGATATCAAATGATAGGATAGGTGAAGTGATGTCTTTGTACGCTCCAATAAGAAATCGCAGAAATGGTGGAACATTTGAGTTTACTTGTGCCGTGTCTTCGCATGCTGAAATAATACAAATACTTTTTGTTTTATTCATGAAGTAGTTTTTGACTTATCAGTACTGTATCTGCACATAAATAGCATTATGTGTCTAGTATTATAAATAAATTTAGTTCAGTGTCACACGTGTTGCCTCTATCATGGAAAGATAGAGGACCCCAATGGAAATAAGTTTTCTTTTAAACTTTCTTGGGTTATTCCTCGGTTCATTCTATTAATATTGTTGTCTTGTGCTTTTTCAAAGTTATGTTTTGAGTGAACCGAATAAACTAAACTAAACCAAGGATTTGTAGATTTCAAATTTGAAAGACGTATGAGACACTGTATCATATCATTTAAATACAGTATAGAATAGTCTTTCTCAGATTCTCATTTCTTTTTATTAACGGAATCATACAACATAACTATAGTTTTGTTTTTTAATTATTATTTTGGATATATACATTTTGACTTATATCCAAAAAGGGAAAGGAATAAGTGTTGCAATAAATTATATTTTCCAGCTACTTTCTCCTTTGATACTAGGTAATTATTTCTTTTTTTTGTACCTGGATTTTCTTCCTCCTTTCCAAACAAACATCTGATTCTGCTAGTATCCATTCCACCATCTGGTCCACAGCGAGGCGTTGACTCTAGGCATTCTTCAAGTTTGTGCAAGTGGATTTTTTCAATTGGACAAACGTTGCACAAAACACAGAATGTAAAAACAACACGTTTCATCCATTTGTGGCCAATGTCCTGTAGGTTTGTTTCAATGAGTTTATGTACCTGTAAATCAGAAATACAAGATAATGAATTGATATATTACTGTTTGGTTTAAGCTAACATACACACAAAATGCCTTTACATGCAGTCTACATTTTTTATTGTTAAATACTTTTCATTTTCAATTTATACTCCCGAACATTTATATAACAGAAGCTTTAACCCAATACACACCTCTTTGCAGACACGTGGGGATGGTTCAAGCTGTTCATCACCAACTTTAAGTCGGTAAATAACCACCTATACAGACAAAAAAATATATAGAAACAAAATATATGACACAGAGAATGGATTGAATATTGAAGCCAGTTACTTAATTATTGTGACATTCTAAAGTAGAGTTTATTTTTTTCCATTTGCAGAAGCTTCTTAATCATACTACTAATATTCATGTAGGCTATATTAGCAATGTTTGAATTGGATTTTCGAATCCAAAGAAATAATTTTGGATGTTCAGTCCTAAAAACAACATCGGATTTAAAAACATTCATCTACACTCCTAGCCTACCTGGATACAAGATCTTCTTTCAGGCAAGATTCTGATGATTGCATCATGATTCTGATCAATGTATACTTTCACCTGCTGGTAAAAGAGTCTAGGATCATATCCTTTATCACGTGACCTCTGTTGTGACCAATGCACGATTCTAACTATGAGTCGATAGTACAATCCTTCAGGTAGGAAACCATCAAAGTCAACGTAGAATACTGCAGTATTCGTTGACTTGGTCAGTCTATCAAGTGACACCATTTCGTCACCTTCATTCTTCTTCAGCAGTGATGGCACATAAAAGAGCCGATCGCCTTCAACACCTGTTACCTTTTGCAAAAATGTCAAATAATGAAATTAATTTTTGTTAAAATTAACTGTGATGAGACTAAAGAAAGGTTTCCAATATTGCTCAGATACTGGTTGGGCTTTTTCAAAACAATTCTGTAAATTGATACAGGAACAACTAGAAAAATCAAGTTGATACTAACAAAACAATAATAATTGAACTACTGCTATCAACCTGTCTTTACCTGAGTAGATGGAGTCTTGACACATAATAAGTCAAATTTCTGCATTAGTTGTAACAGTGCTTCAAATATCTCAAGAAAGTCTTGCCACATACGTCTAAGTAGTCTCTCTTCCAGGAGACCCTCTTCGTCAAGTTTTCTCCAAGAGCTTCTAAACTCTGCATACTAAAAAAAATAAACTAACTGCTCAGTTTCTGAGGGATATACTTGGCAAAATAAAAGAGCAACAGAGGTCATCATATTTAATATTTTGACCCATATTGAAAATAAAGATAACAAGATATTGATAAGCATTCACGTAATGTCACAAAATAAATACATTTTATTTTACCAGGCATGATCTGTAAGTATATATCTAATGAAATACTACAATGCTAAAAACATATGATCAAATGCATGTTGCACTGAAACAACACACCAATATCAGTACTTGAAACACAGAAAATAAAAAAAAATTATGGAAAAAAATTGAAATTGAAAAATTGAACTAAACTTCATACTTGTTGTATAAAGATAACAAGATATTGATAAGCATTCGCGTAATGTCACAAAATAAATACATATTTTTTTTACCAGGCATGATCTGTAAGTATATATTTAATGAAATACTACTATGCTAAAAACATATGATCAAATGCATGTTGCACTGAAACAACACACCAATATCAGTACTTGAAACACAGAAAATAAAACAAAATTATTGAAAAAAAATTGAAATTGAAAAATTGAACTAAACTTCATACTTGTTTTGAAGGATCTTTAACCGTGATGACTAGCTTGAAAATGTCAATCAACCATTGCGGTATAAGAATGATGATGTCATTGAGGTCGCTATTTGGCGTGTTTCGTTCTCCGTAATAAACGATGTTTCCGACGTCGTGATGAAAATGCAACATAGCAAACAATTGATCCTGTTTAGTGATATGACACTTGGAAGCTAGTTTGGTTACCTAAAATGTTAATAAACAAAACAACTGAATAGACATTTATAACATGAAATGCATAAGTTTGGGAAGGAACTAGATTAGTTTGTTTTATCTAGTTTTTCTTCTTTTTATTACAAAAGTGCTTAATACAAATTGCCAAATACATTATTTTCCTTTGATCGCTAGTGGATTTCCTATACACACAGCTAGTATACTTACCTGCTTAAAGGTAATTGAGTGTTTATGCTTAGCACGTAATTTTTCAACTTCATGCAAGAATTTCAACCACTTCAATGGCATCTTCTTTCCCATATATGGTTCATTCTTAGCTACCTCTGTGATATGATCTCTAAGCTCAACAATGGATTTATCCAATGGTGATCTGATACTATTATCAATGGCATAGTACTTGAACACAACGTGACCTTCGTAAGGTTTTCCCCTAAATTCTTTCCTTATTAATCCAAATCTTTCTTCAGTCTACAAAAAAATAATATTAATATGAAAAAAACACTTGTATATAATCTGTAATAATATTTATAAAAATATCATTAAAATATATATAATATACTCACAGTAGCTTGCCTCTGTTCATCATTGCCTGGAAGACTTTCTCTGTGAGTGCCAACAATAAATATAGGTGGTGAACACTGTTGCTGGTTTGACACTTGATTTTCAATGGTATGTGAGTAGATTGAATGCGACCAGAAAAGTAAACGATCTAAGTTGGTCATGTAGTGGTCAGCATCTGAAATCTAAAAATTACAATTAATACTATGATGATACAATGTATTCAAGATTCAAACACTGGAAGTAAATTTGTTATCGGACAAATATTATAACTTATTGATTAGTTAATATTCTAGATTACCCATAAATATGTATGTACCTGTGTTTTTCCATCATCTCTATGAAATACTTGTACTCTAGATGGTGCATTGAGGTCATGACAGAGATTAAAACAGATGATGTAAATAGCACGAGATACCAGAAACATCTATTGAAAAGAAATGAATCAAATAAAACAAAATGTGGTAAATAAATACTTGCTGTACCACGTTGAGGGTGTTGAAGAGTCGATATCCAATCAAATTTTAACAATACCATGAGGTAGGGTATCTGCATTTTTAAGAAGAATGTTCCGAGGTCGAATCTTGGTTAGAGATTCTTTACCGTTTCTAAATTAATTCATTCATTTTCAGTATGTTTAGAACTTTTTCTGTGCTTGTCAATTTATATACTAAGCAATAGTTACAAGTTACACATAAGGGCAATTATTTTGAAGCAAAATAGTCAATGTGTGGCTACCTGATGAGTAATGTAATAAAGATCTTGTCCTGCAAAATCCCAGATGCTGAGAGTCAAATCATCAATTGTCTCTTGTAACTCTTTACTCTCTAACAATTGATTCTGTCCGTAACGTTTCTTCCTTTTAAGGATGTTTTCAACACGTTTAAATACCTCTTCTTGAATATTTGTTGATAGGCCTATTTCAAATAATACAACATTTATAACATAATAACAAGCGTTTGCTTACAGCAGGGTCTTTCAATTTTTCAATTTTAATAAAATATTTTCTAGTACCTGGTGAACCATTACAGAAATTTGATTCACATTAAAAAATTGTTTTGAGCGAATTAATTACCGAAAAAAAAAATATAAAGTATACATTTAACAAGTGTCTGTGTCCACTTACAAAAGGTTTTAAATATGAGAGGTAACAAATTTTCTTATAGATACATCTATTTATAATGTTTTTACATACATTTATTGTTAAGAAATAATTAATATATAAGGGTTTTTTCTGCCAATTGATATGGAATTTCCATAAAAGCTTACCAAACTTTCCATATTCCTCCTTCAGTATTCCAATTTTTCTTAAATCCTAAGTAATAAAATTTAAAATCACAATACATGTAAGAAGGCAAAGAAAACAGAACACAAACAAATATTGTAAATTTACAAATGCAATAAACTGCTACATAATGACTTTATAATGATTTCGTAATGTGGGATCGATAATTAAAGGATGTGTATAATAAGTACAGGAAAACTATGAAATATGGTTGAAAAAATTGCAACAGAATTTATTTCACCACAATGCATTTCTATAAGGTCCCTATATGAACATATTAAAAGTATAGAAAAATACAGGTAGGGGAAATAGGTTTTTTTAAACAAAATGGCCGCCAATGTCGAAAATGCCTAAAAAAGGACAAAAAAACATAAATAGTAGATCTAATTACCACTTTATAGCGGTTTTTACAATGATTTTTATATTTCTTTACAGTTTCGATGATCTGAACTACAATATACACATTATTTTAAGTGTTGTTAATTAGAAAATGGCCGCAAACCAAATGTTTAAGTATCTAGATATATCCCTATTGTTATAATATATAAAACGCAGTCCTTCCTATGCTTAATGCATAGGATTATATACGGTGTCTAATAATAAATCAGTTCATTTACATTTGTACTGTTATAACAATGTATTACAACATTGGTGGTGCCAGTGGGGAGGGGTATAGGGATGGGAGATCATATGGGAAGGGTGAGGGAGTCTGTCCGCCCCCCCACCTCCCCTCTCCCCAATTGGCTATTTTCGGGAGTATATGTAGACAATATGATGATATTTCCTAATATAAAACAATACCCCATTGAGTGCTGTTTCAAGGATTTTCAGTTTTAAAAGTGACTAAAACTACACTTTACTGGTATAATATTGTCGGAACTTCTGGGTGCGCTCCCATTGATGCTAGCTGTGCTCCCCCCTCCCCCCAGTCCCCTTATCGGGAAAATCCTTGCGCCATCACTGGACTACAATCTATTACCGTATTTATTCGGATAAACGCTACCCATAAGACATCATTTTGAATAACCTACACCACCGCACCCCCTCCCCTGCCCCCATCGGACATCATTTTGAATTTATTTCGTCGAATGTACGCCCCGCCACATGCATATTATACATAATATTGTGTTTTAACACATCTCTATTTGTAATAGAATTCACTGAATGACATGATGGTGTTGTATTTGTTCATATCTAAAGGGTGTATTTATTTGATTATACATGTTACCACATTACACCCACAAAAATAAACGCCTCTCCGAGTAAACTCCTCACGACGATTACACGCCCCCACTACCCTCTTTAAAAATCAACCACCAAGGGCATTTATTCAAATAAATGCGGTAATTTCACTTTCATCTTGTCAGTATCTCATCCTCCATCTATTGGTGGGGAATTGAGCATGTGCTGATGCCGTGGCATTCTTAAAAAATAGTGGAGCAGCAGTGCAAACCATATTTTCTGCAACTGCAATTCATTTTACTAATCAACTTTAATAGTTTCTCTGGTGCTGGTAGTAAATTTGTCATCAATACTTTCCATCCCTAGTCTGTGGGTTGAAGAGTATTTCCTATCCACTGCTATACCTGGCAATAAAGACTCACGAAATGAAATTTTGCAGCAAGGGAATAGATTTGCTTTTTGCAACTTTCTCAAAGAAAAGTAGGCTGTCTAAAATCTCCATTGACTTCCCTCCATATATAGCTACCAATGCCAAATTCCTGATGCAATGTTTTCTTTTTTTTTGGAAACTGTTTGGTTTACAGAATTTGACATACAACTCCAACTGTGATGTGATGATTTTTAAGACCAACAACTTTTCCTAAACCAAATTTACTTACGGCCCATAATTTTAGCCATTAAACACAAGAGTTTACTTTGCCTTCACATAACGTAACAAACATACATGGTACATAATAAATGTCTTGAAATGTTGCTGTTTCGGGCCAAGAGGTTTGATGTAGCAGTGCTCCCCCATTGATAACATACAGTGGGCAGTGAGATGAAGGTTTCTGAGTAGTCTAGCAGTGTGTATGGAGTCAATGGAGTAAAAGAGGGCTGCATGAAAAGTACAAGGTTCTTTTTCAACAAATGATGCATTGTGTATGACTGTCTCACAAAGCCATCAATGATGAAATAGTATATGTGAGGGAATGTGCACTGCTTCTCTATTGATGAATATGGCTGATTTTTACCCATGTGTAATAATATGTTCTTTCCTCTTAAATTAATATTCTGTCACGGTTGCTTCATTCATTGATTTAATACCGTATGTTCTCGATGGGGGAGCATGTAAAGTCTTTCCTTGGTGTGAAGCCCTGTAAAAATTAATTTGCTTTTTATACATGGAATCCAGGGATGTGATGCTACATCCCATCTATTTGGGTAAAAAAAAGGTGTCTTAAAAAGTCATAACACCTGGGCAGTAGTATGCTTACAAACTCTGTAAAACCAAACGTCTCCAAAAAAAAGAAACCATCGCATCAGAGGAATTGGCATTGTAGCGCTATGGAGGAATATGTTCTGGGAGAAAGTAGCAAAAAGCAAAACAGCACAAGAAATAAAGTCTATTCCCCTCAACAACAAATGCTGCAAAATGTCATTCCCTGCGTGTATATTACCATGGTACAGCAGTGGATAGAAAATACTCTTCAACCCACAGACTGGGGGAAAGTTACAAATGGCGTGATGTGTCCATTGATGACAAATTTACCATCAGTTACCACTGTTTGTGACGAATACCACGGCATCAGCACATGCTTAATTCCTACCTATAGACAGAGGATGATAACTGGACAATGAAAATGAATGGATTAATAGATTGTAAGATTGTATAATTCTATTGTAAATGAACTGTTTTATTAGACACCGTAGTCCTGCATTATAATGCATAGGACTACGTTGTCTATTATTATAACCTTGGTGATATCTTGATACTTAAATGTGTGTTTTTGCTGCTAAATAGCACTTAAATTAATATGTATATTGCAGTTTAAATGTTTGACACTAAACAAATATAAAAAGCATTATAAAAACTGCTATCAAATGGTAATTAGATATACAATATATGTTTTTTGTTCATTTTTAGACATTTTTCACCATTGGCGGCCATTTTGTTTAAAAAAACCTATTTCCCCTACCTGGATTTTTCTAGACTTTTAGTATGTTCATATAGGGACCTTATAGAAATGCATTGTGGTGAAAAAAATTCTGTTGCAATTTTTTCAACCTTTTACTGAGCATATCTTTCCTGTACTTATAATCCCACTTTTTATTTTGTTCAAAATGAATAATTTTAAGCAAACTGAAAAGTGCATTCTACATACTTTATAATGACATAATTACAAAATTGTTGCCACGTAGAATGATGTAGGCCTAAACAGTTTTAAACATTTCACATAACTTTTTTCCTTTTTTTGCTGTTACAAAGGAATGGTTGACAGTAAACTAAAAACAAATCTGAATAATACATTTGTGATTCCAAATTGCGGTATTAAAAAAAGCAATTGTTTAAACATCTGGTATACAGCTTTGTTAACTAAATAGAGAATTGATAATTATTCTCAAACCTGAGGTTTTTCTTTTTTCTTTTCCTCTACTTCAACATTTTCCGCTTTATTCCCTATCAAGAAAAAAGGTAAAGACATTATGTAAAATCTTGTCATTATTACGTCAGAAACCATTTAACTGTGATTAAAAAAAAAAAACAATACACGTTAACATGGTGGAGTCATAGTAAATTATTAATTTTTAAACATAGGAAATATTTCAATATATAATAAGATGTAAGTAACATAAGATAGTATTGATAGTATGTACCTACAGGAACAGCAGATACTAACATGGAACATGATTGAGTAATGATATTTAATTGATAGTGGTGCAAAAAAGGTCTTGCCTTTATGTAGGGAAGTTGGATTTGCTTCCTCTGGCTTAGCAACACTACCAACTTCGTCATATTCTTGTTTTTTCTTTTCATCTTCTCTTAACCTCTGTATATTGCAAACATCGACATTAAAATATTTAGCATAAAGACATAACAATTAATATTCTATGAAAAATAGTTGAAATTTTTGCTTTAAATTACTTTCCATTAAAATTAATATTAAGAGTGAAACAGCAGCATTGTTTGGCTTAGAAAAAAATAACAAAGTAATTAAGAATACAGTCATTTCATTACAAAAGCAAAATTATGTATCAGCAGCAAATTTATATATGGGAGTTATTCTAATTTAAAACTTGTGTTGTGTAATGAATATGTGATGAAATGAAATTAATTGGTTATGAAATGAATGTTCTAAAAATGCATACATTAAGAAATGGATATGTTAAGAAATGAATACACTAAGAAATGAATACACTAAAAAATGAATATTTTAAGAAATTTATAAGCTAAGTAATGAATATGCTAAGAAATGAATATGCTAAGAAATGAATATGCTAAGTAATGAATATGCTAAGTAATGAATATGCTAAGAAATGAATACACTAAGAAATGAATAATATGTTAAGAAATTATGCTAAGAAATAAATATGCTAAGTAATGAATATGCTAAGAAATGAATACACTAAGAAATGAATATGCTAATACATTAATATGCTAAGAAATAAATATGCTAAGTAATGAATATGCTAAGAAATAAATATGCTAAGAATTGAATATGTTAAGAAATGAATATGCTAGGAAATAAATGTGTTAAAGAAATGAATATGCTAAGAAATGAATGTGTTAAGAAATGAATGTGTATAAAATGAACGTGTTATGAAATATATTTTAGTAATAAAAGAAAAAAAAAGAAAAAAATAATTATTCAAGTATTATTTAAATTAAATATGTGAATATTTCTCTAACCTCATGTTGTTTCTCTCTTTTATTCTGCAAAATATCTTTTACAATTTTGTCTGCGACAGTTCTTACTATTTCTTTCCTTGCTTTACTTCCTTCTATAAATAGTAAACAAGTGATGAAATGTTAATGAATTGGGCGGATCTAATTATTTTCGATGTCCCACAAGAAAAAGGCACTTCCGGGACTGAGTATATTTCGCTATTTTAAAATCTTTTGAAAAATAGGTCCTTGGAAATTGCACTTGTACATGAAAAAAGTCTCCAGAACTAGCTCTACCATGGTTGGGGCTGAGTTAAACAAAATTTTGAAAAATAGCTGAGCCGCTAGGTCCCCGGAAATTGCACTAACAAAATTATAAGTTTACAGAACCAGCACACCATGGTTGGGATGAAACTAAGACAAATTTGAAAAATAGAGTTTTTAGGTTCCAGGAAATTGGACTTATTATACTTCAAAATATGAAACGAAATTGATAAGTATAAGATCAGCTCTATGGTTGGTGCTGAGTGAGTTCTGCAGGTCTTCATAAATTGCTTATATTTTGAAAATGTCAGGCCCTGAGGACTAAAAAAGTGGAGCTTTTTGACTTTTTGAATGTTGCGTACGCAAGCCCTGCACCCCCAGCCTATATCCATAAAACAACACAATTAAAGTAATAAGAGATTGTCTCAATTAGACTAATAGTCTAATTGGTTTCCGGACTCTGTGGACCCCGTCTTTGGATCCACCCTTGATGAAAAATTACGGTAATTGGCAATTGCTATTGGTTACTTACGTCAATATTAAGTTTTATTTTAAGGTTTATTTTACCCTTACAATTTACAAACTAAAATTATTCATAATACAAATTTCCAGTACTATACTGTAATATACCTTTATTTTGACTTGGTTTCCAGTTAGTAACATGCTTTACATCAATTGTACATGACAATGATGCTTCAATTCCATCAGTCACTTCCTCAGTAGCATTGAATCTAAATAAATGTTTGAGGCACCACACTTTAAATACATTTATGCCAGAACCTTATATCTAACTTATAGGTTCATGCAATATAAAATAATTTTTTTTAAAGCTTTTAACAGTATAGTGTAAGAACACAAGATGCTGTTAACACATTGTTTAACTATAACTAACAGTAGTCCTATTATTATACTGTACATATACTGTTGGTTGGGAAATATAGCTGAATTTATCACATTTCACAGACATTTTTCGTAAGCTGATTTTTTTCAGGTTTTAAATTAGTCCCTACACCTGTTTGCTAATGACAAATGTTATGAATTAATACAGATAAGGAACAAAGCAATCAAATTTAAATTTCAATGGGCAGGCATGGGGCAGCCGAGTTGGCAGGTTTAAAATGAAGAAATAAAATACAAATAAATTTATTCAGCAAATCACAATAAAAATAACAATATGTACAATGTTTTACTTAAATTGTATTTATTAAAAGTATTGTACAGTATTACAATATCCATCATATTTTGTTTCTTTAAGCAATTTCCTATAATAGAACATTATTAATGGCTTTGAATAGAATAACGCCTAAACATGAATGATTAAACTACACAAAGAATAATTTTATTTATTAATACTTGTATAATAATATAAAGTATTATTCTGATTATAAAGTATTATTCTGATTGTACATAATTAATGCAGTACACAGTGTACGGTAATTGAATGCTGTTATTTGAAATTTTAATGTGCCAAATTTGTATTGAATTCAATAAAATCAATGTTTAATTCCCTCGAACCCATAAAAGTAAAAAAAAAAATGATTAGGCCTACTTACGGTTGACCAGTGAATGCTTTAGTTAGACTGGTTTTCCCAACACGTTCTTGTCCTACAAGCATTAGACGTGTTTGGTATATAGGTTTGCTGCCTTCTTGTATGGCATCAAGAAATGCATCCTTCGCTTCCTGACCTCTTGCCAACACCTCAAGAGGAACTTTAAATACAAAAATAATGAAAACACACATGTAGTACCGGATTATAGGTATGATATTTTTGGTTTTGAATTTTGAGAGATAAAAGTCTAAGGCAGAGAGTTTGCTGTAAAGCGATACTGTTAGTAAAGCAGAATATAAAATACAGTCAGAATACACAAATATAGTTTATTTAAATTGTATTATCTATCCGTGATGATAAATCACTTATTGTTCATAACAAAAAAAAAAGATATCTTACCTGGCTATTTTGAGAGAAAGAGAACGTGTTTCGCTTAGTAATATTATTGGACAAACAAAAATATTATTATAGCAATCAAATCGATCACCATAATTATTAAAACAATTATACACATTAAACCCCACTTACGACCTATTTCTTTCCATTTCTTATTCAATATAAACATTTACTACTATTTCATAACCAATTGTTCACTCACCATCATTCAGTTTTTCTGTTTGTTTCTTCTGTTGCACTGACAAAATAAAAAAAAAGTAAATATTATATTTGATGGTCTACTATAACAATTAAATATCACCACCATTGAAATTGTAGTGTAGAGCCAATTAGCTACATGCAATTGTCTACATTATGTATACTCTCATGGTTCATGGTAATTACAACTTGTTTATATTTGTTAAATACTAGATAAAAAAAATAAAGATAATATTTGTGACTGAAACCGGTCACAAAATTTCTGGCTAAAATATAATGATGTTACAAATGACACCGGTACTTACCAAATGATCTTACAATAGTAAGTACATGATTAAAATCTTTTTTGTCCTTCAGAAGCGCTTCAAATGCCGTCAACGATTCTATAGTGTCTTCAATTTTGCCTTGAGTCAATCTGCTAATCAAATTCCACACATTTTCAGAATCACTCTTTTCAATATTACAAAGCTTCGCAAGGATTTCAACTTGTTGAGTATTTAATGATTTGCCAAGTTTAACTAGCATCCGTCTGTAACCTGTGATTTTGTTTAGCTGACGCCATCTACGATATTTTTTAGATAATATTTGAGATAGTCTTTGAAGTCCTGTTAACTCAAATACTTCAAATAACAGATCACAATTAGCATTAAAAACATTATACATGTCAATGTGACCCTCTGAATATAATAGTCTAAACAAACTATTAGCTGATGCTGCTTCTAATGCCTGTTTATTGCTGATTATGTCATAGAGGGCAACCTTCAGCATCTGTACATCATTCACTTCAATTCCACTTGAAAGTTCATCTATCACTTGGAAAAACTTAGCACTGCTCATAAAAGAGATAAGGTAATGTGTAAATATTCAATTTTATTTTCAACTAAAAACAATATCAAAAATACTATTGCTTTCAGTTTTAAATTATTTTATACTATATTTAAAATATAAATATTGTTCTTAATGCGTATTTTTAACAAAATTGTTTAGTTTATGTTATGGGTTGGTCTTAAATGTTTTAATTTGCACATTCATTATGCACATTACATTATATGATATGATTTAAACACTTATAGTAACAATCTAAAAAAAATATGTTTGGACAATAATCTATTATATTTTTGAAATTTATACAATTATTTCAAATAACCAAATCAGCACACAGTTATAGTATCATTTTTCAAATATTGTTTGCTAAAATAGTATATTTACATAAATGATGTCTGACTAATAGTTCTGCATTGTTAAACTTATCTTCTCTATTTATTGACGACCAGAATGTTATTTATTGTTACTTTTTTCACTCACAATAGTAAGTTTAATCTTTTATTACCTCCGCCAAGGAGGTTATGTTTTCACCCCTGTATGTTTGTGTGTGTGTTTGTGTGTCTGTGAACAGCCTGGAGGCCACAGTTTTTATCCGATTCTCACTAAATTTGGCAACAATGATCTATGCCCCAAAAGCTCGGACGAGTTCGAATTTGAGGGGAAAAGGTCATAGGTCAAGGTCACAACTAACAAAAAACTATTTTACTGCCTAGAGACCACAGTTTTTATCCGATTCTCACCAAACTTAGCCACAATGATCAATGACACATCATATAATTGTGGTTAAATGTTGAAGGGTCAGGGTTAAAGATCAAGGTCCACAAAAAAAAAAAAAAATAAATAAAAAAAAATAAAAAAAAAAAACCTCAGTGGGACTTGAACCAGCGATCTCAACTGTGAGAGGCAGGATACATAACCATTACACCACACTGTCATCCACAACTTTGTAGTGAGCAGTTAACATATTTACACTTAGAACTAATAAAAAAAAATGTAAAAAAAAATATTTAGGGGGCATTTTATGTAGGGGAATTTTACAGTAGGCGGAGGTTTGTACTCTCGGAGTACCCTCTAGTTTGTTATTATTTTTGCAATAGTGAGTCATTTAGGCTAAAATCTCTTGATTTCAACAGTTATATAGTAATAATAATAACAAAAAATATAAAAATGATCTATTATATTAACTTTATTTTGTAATTTAAAATAACCAAATAAATAGAGTAAAAAGTTTTATCATTTTTTGGGGTAAATAAATATTTTTGTTTAAATAATAACTTATAAATTTATTTTACAATTATTTGAAATATTCAAATTATTACAGTCCATGAAATTCATTACACAATTCCTGAGGAGTAGGAAATGCAATTTTGATTCTGTTATGCTTTGTGTTGATTATAATATGCAAGTCCATTTAATTTATATTTCATTATAATAGTTTGTTGTAATAAAATTCACAGATGTAGAAAGTGTCTAAAGGAAACATTATTATATTATTAACGTTTAATATTTGTTCTTGTTATGTTGGCAATAGTGAGTTATTTATGCTGAACGCTCTTGATTTTATTATGATTTAAAAACTTATAGTATCAATCTTTAAAAAAATGTTTGGACAAAAATCTATTATATTAACTTATTGTTTTAATTTATAGGCCTACAATTATAACCAAATTAACACAGTTATAGTATAATTTTTTTGCACATATTTTTTGTATAAATGATAATTTATGTATTTATTATTAATATTAATACAATGATTCAAATTAATACAGTACATAAAATTTCACGCAGTTTTCTTCTTAACGATATGGCGAGGAATACATTCATCGATCGATGACAAACAATGATGTGCATTGAAGTGTAACCAACAGACATAACATGGCGCGGCGAGCATATTTAATTTTCGGAGGATGTAACTTACAAATTCGTAATTCCTTATGGACATGATATATTAACTTTTTTTGTAATTTAAACCATTGTTTAAAATATCGTAACACAGTAAAATGCTGTACAATAATTTCTTTTGTAAATATTTTTTGTTTAAATAATAACAATCTATGAATGTATTTTAAAATGATCATAATTATTTGAGAGATTTGAATTATTAATGAATTTCAATACAAACATTCTTGAGGTGTTTAAATGCAATTTTTATTTGGTTTTGCTTTGTCTTGACAATAATAATATATATCAGTTCAGTTCAGTTTTATTCTGTTCACTCAAAAATACAAAGACAACATAAGAAAAGATAACAATATTAATAGAACGAACCGAGGAATAACCCAAGAAAGTTTAAAAGTAAACTTATTTCCATTGGGGTCCTCAGACATAAAAATAACACTGATAATTGCACTTAAAGCGCCCAATGACTACTAAAAGGTTAACAAATTGTACAGTAAACATAATATGAAGGATTACACAGGTATTTTGATAAAATGTGATTTCACATATTTAAAATTTAGTTAAAATATTGCAATGTTTTGATAAAATGTGATTTTACATATTTAAAATTTAGTTAAAATATTGCAATGTTTAAACGTTTAATTGCACCTAATACAATTGCCTAAAGTTAAAAATATATAAAAAAACTGTACATAACTGTTACACAGGTATTCTTTCAGATAAAAGTGATTTTACATTATATTTAAAACTATTTAAAGTATTGCAATTTTTTATATTAATGGGAAGTGCATTCCAATATTTTATATTTATTTTTAAAATGTATTATGTACATTACCATGAGGAACTCTAAAATGTGTGTTACTGTGCCTTGTATTGTATCCATGCGTATCACTAATACGTGTAAAGTGTGAGCTTAAATAATCCAGACACATTTTATTAAAGATATTGAAAACATGCCTAAGACACAGATATTTTACACGATTTTTATATTAAGCTCTATTATTTATTGTCAATCAGACGGTTTGTGTATTGTTATTTTCTTCTCTTACTCATGTAATTATATATTATTACTGTATACAAAAGTTATGTGTTGAATCTTTAAAGTCGTTTTAATTTTCAAAAAATATACCTATGCAAGGGATGAGTTGTGACAAACTGTGACAGAGACATAATAGTGAGGCACTAAGGTCTAAATGCATTTTGTTAATGCTTTGTCTTGGTCAAAACATGCAAGTTTATTCATCATCTTATTATACTACATACCATATTTACTAATATAGTACATGGTACTGGTATATTATAATTTTAATTATTAACCTTTTAACTGTTTGTATTTACTTTTCTGAGGTGTCTCTGTAAACAAGATATACACTTCCATAGTATGTTTAACACAAATAATTCTGAATATTTTAAATTAGTGATTTTTTATTACTCGGGGTACCCGAGTCTAGGACTTACTCATTTTCTCCTCCTCCTCCATCTGGACACTATTGAGTAAAAAATGCGATTTTTAAAGTACTCCTCTCTTATTAGTTGTAGTATTGGGCTGGGATTTGGCATGAATATACTACAGGGACATGTCCTCAAATCTATTTGAGCCGGATTTTTAAATTTCAAACCGGATGCAGCCATATGACGTCACGAAGATGGTACATAGCCGTATTTGTTAGGTTATTGATGTGTATGTGACGTCACATCCCGTCTTATGACGTCATTACAGCTTCATTTACTGTACCCCGAGTATCGCACATTCATGCTTTTTTGTTAATTAATTTGTTTAATTAAGAAGTCACAATGTGTGACACACACCACAGCGTTATGTAGTTATATGCGGCTTCTTGGCGAGTGGTTATCACGTTGGCTTAACACGCAGAAGGTACCTGGTTTGAGCCCGGGCGAAGGCTGTTTTTTTTTAAACTTTATGGTGAAAAGTACTGTATACGCAATATGATAATTATACACAGTATATCTTATTTTTATAATTTTTTTAAATACTTATTTTGTGTAATCGGTAATTATCACTTTTACACACGTTTATTTTGCTTTGTGCTTATTACCATATTTATTTGTAATTTAAATGGATTAAAAAACTTTGTGTAACCCACATTTTTAGTGTAAGAGGTTTCGTAGTGTAGTGGTTGTCAAGTCTGCTTAACACGCAGAAGGTCCCGGTTTGAGCCCTGACGAAACCTATTTTTCTTTAACTTTTTGGTAAAATATACTGTATACGTAATATGATATAGAGTATATCTCGTTTTATTACTCGGGGTACCTGAGTCTAGGACTCTCTCATCTTTTCCTCTTCTTCTTCCAACTGGACGCTATAGATAAAGTACTACTCCTCCCTTATTCGTGGTAGTATTGAGCTCGGATTTAGCATGAATTATACTACAGGGACATGTCCTCAAAGCTATAGAGCCGGATTTTTTAATTTCGAACTGGATGCAGCCATATCACGTCTCGAAGATGGTAATGTATAGCCGTATTTGGTAGTGCGGTTATTGATGTGTATGTGACGTTACATCCGGTCTTATGACGTCATTACAGCTTCTTTCGCTGTACCCCGAGTATTGCACATTCGTGCTTGTTTATTTATTGAAAATTAGACATTGTCTTTAAATTATCATCATACTATTATAGTTATGTGATATGTTTAATGTTATTTATTTTCTTAGATGAATTAAGTTTTGTTTCCAAAATGTACTAAACATTGTAATAAATTAACATTAATTCTTAATATTTTTGCAATAGTGAATCAATTAGTCAAAAACACTTGATTTTTATGATTTAAAAAGATAATAATATCATTTTATTTATTTTACAATTATTTAAATGATTCAATAAACTTTTGATTTTGATATGCTTCAACTTGACCAAAATATGCAAGTCCATTCATGAATTTCTATTTCATTATACTAATTGTATTAGTCAATTGTTTTGTAATAGATGTCACACTTTAGTTAACAATAGATAGTTCAAGTTTATACTTACTCATCTTGTCTTTTCAATTCTGAATTAAGATTCATTAGTATGTTTACATAAATAATGTCTGCATTGTTTAAATGACCTGCCATATTATTGATTACAACCAGATGCTATGTATTGTCATTTTATCTTTAAAAATACATATTTTGTTTGTTTGGACAAAAATCTATTATGTTACTTCATTTTGTTACAATGTGCCAGTTCATTTTTTTAAATGTATTAAGTCCATTCATTATGCACATTACATTATACAATATGATTTAAACACGTTAGTAACAAAAAAATTTGTTTGGACACAATAATCTATTTTTTAGAAATTAACGCACAGTTATAGTACCATTTTTCAAATATTGCTTGTTAAAAAATAATATGTTTACATAAATGATGTCTGAATAGTTCTGCATTGTTAAACTTATATTCTCTATTTATTGACAACCAGAATGCTAATTATTGTCATCAAACAATTGTTTAAAATATCTGTAATGCTGTACAATCATTTCTTTGTAAATATTCTTTGTTTAAATAATAACAATCTATAAATGTATTTTAAAATGATCATATTTATTTAGAGAGACATTTGAATTATTAATGAATTTGAATTATTAATGAATTTCAATACAAATATTCTTGAGGTCTAAATGCAATTTTTATTTGGTTTTGCTTTGTCTTGACAATAATAATATATAAGTCTATTCATGAATTTATAATTCATTATACTACTTGTACTTGTAATTGCTTTGAAATAAATATTACATTTTTAGCTGTTTTTTAAAAAAAAGAATTAAAGGTTAATTAATATGTTTACATAAAAAATGTCTGAATATAGTTCTGCATTTTTTAAATTATCTGCTCTATTATTTATTGTCAATCAGACGGTTTGTGTATTGTTATTTTCTTCTCTTACTCATTATCATTATTACTGTATACAAAAGTTATGTGTTGCATCTTTAAAATCATTTTAATTTTAACAAACATGAATTATTTTTAAAATACATATGCGCTGCAATGGATGAGTTGTGACAAACTGTGACAGAGACATAATAGTGAGGCACTAAGGTCTAAATGCATTTTGTTAATGCTTTGTCTTGGTCATAACATGCAAGTTTATTCATCATCTTATTATACTACATACCATATTTACTAATATAGTACATGGTACTGGTATATTATGATTTTAATTATTAACCTTTAAACTGTTTATATGTACTTTTCTGAGGTGTCTCTGTAAACAATATATACGCTTCCTTAGTATGTTTAACACAAATAATTTATGAATATTTTAAATTAGTGATTTTTTATTTATTGAATATTAGGCATTGTCTTTAAATTATCATCATACTATTATAATTATATGATATGTTTGATTTTATTTATTTCTTAGATGAATTAAGTTCTGTTTATTTCCAAAATGTATTAAACATTGTAATAAATTAACGTTAATTCCTAATATTTTTGCAATAGTGAATCATTTAGTCAAAAACCCTTGATTTGTTATGATTTAAAAATTATTTAAAAGATTCATTTAAATTTTTATTTTGATATACTTCAACTTGACCAAAATATGCAAGTCTATTTATGAATTTCTATTTCATTAAATACTACTTGTACTTTCAAGTGTTTTATAATAAATGTCACACACTAATTACAAATATCTAACTATATGATGGTGTAGAGGGTTACCTAAAGTCAATAATAATATTAATACCAAATTCACAAACGACAGACATTCCATCCGCTTCACTAGGCCTGCCAGACCCCCCCCCCTAATAAATGGGGATAGCATAGATGAGTGAGATACCTCTCAGAAATAATGCCAAATGAACAAGGTTTTTTTTTTTTTTTTTTTTTTTTTTTTTTTTAACCATATTTAATGAGGGTGATCCATCCAGCTATTGCTGATCATTAGGGACCCTCAGAAGTTCACAAGACAAACATATACACAAGATGCTCTACATAAACAAAGTCTTATTACAAGTCTTTGGGAGTGGAGTAATTTGGTCCTTAGAAAAAATCCTGACATGTGACGGGACTTGAACCCAGGACCCTTAGAGTGGTAGCCAAGCATCATAACCACCAAGCCACAACTCCACTCCTGGGTCTGCCACGACCAAGGCAGTGTATATATGGTCTGTAATACGCCATTTAGTATTCCTTATAATTTTCTAGATCATATAACATTGGTTGCTGGTGGTATCTGCAATTATTTATAGGCTACTTGGGGTAAGGAGGTCTCTACTTTATATTTAGCAGGATTTTTCAGGACCAAGGGTGTGCATAGGTGGTCTGTAATAAGGCATTTTGTATCATTACAATGTGCCAGTTCATATGATGTTTGCTTGTGAGATATCTACAACATCTAAGATAGCTAGATGGGGGAGGGGGACTGGATGGGGGAGGGGGACTGGATGGGGGAGGGGGACTGGATGGGTGAGGGATGTCTCTAGTCAAACTTTAGCAGGGTCTGTCAGGACCAAGTGTATAACGATGTGCTTGATATGATATTGGTTGCTGGTGGTATCTAAATATAAGATAGCCTACATTAGTTAGGGGGAAAGAGAGGGTCTCTAGTCAAACTTTAAGGTGTCTGGTACTTACAGCGCAGCTGACAATTAGTCTGTCGTTACCCATTTAGTATTGCACGAACTCATTTATGCTATGGAGGGGAGGGTCTGGCGGGCCTATTGCAGTGGATAAAATGTCTGCTGTTTGTGAATTCGGTATGAGGTTGTCAATGGGCATCTCATGATGGTAAAATTAGGTGGTATCTCTCTCGTCTATCTGGTACCATTTTTTAAGGACCTTTTGTGGTCCTTTGGGTCTATACGCAGCGGGAGGTACCCGGCAGACTCCTTTTCTTTGACTTCAGGTAACCCCCTACACACTCACATAGTGAGATATTGGTACAGTACCTAGTTCATCTAACCAAATGTATCTGGGCTGCGTGTCTAAGCCGGGGAGCTACTTGGCTCACTCACTCTTTAGTAAGTGTGTAGACGATGAATCTCGGAATTCAAGGGAGACGTTTGTTTTGTAATATGGTAAGATTCATAATAAATTAAATTCCTCTAGATATGAACAAATACAAGAATATAATTAATATAATCAAGAATTGATAAATACTGTAAACAATTTTTCAAAATGCTTGGTAAATTGTAGATATAGCAGTCAATGAATTCTAATACAAAAATAGAATTGTGTTTGTGTTGTTATACAATATTGTGTGTATAAATATATGTGGTGGGGTGTATTAGAAGGTGCAGATTTCAAATAATGATTATTCAAATAACTGCGGTAGGCTTAATTGGTATAATAAATACAGTATTTAGTTTAAATCTTGTAAACATTCAGCAAACACCACACAATGACATTTAGCAAGACATTTTAAGGTCTTGCAACATGGGCCAATAAGGTTTATCTCAAATAGTGTGCGCGAAGCATCGTGGGAAGTATTTGGAAGCAAATTTTCTCGCGAAATCAAGTTATTTGTGATAAATGCATCCCAGGTCCCGGCGGATGAATAAATAATGTTAATGTTATATTATTTATATTTAAAATATAAATATTGTTCTTGCTTATTTTTAATAATTGTTTACTTTATGTATGCTTTGGTTTGTATTAGTTCATTCATTATGCACATTACATTACACTACTGTACTTTGAAGTGATATATAATAAAATATTTTCTGACACTGCATACAATATACATTTTGTAATTATTTCCAAAAACTAAGGTATTAAGGCTGAAAATTGTATTTAAAACAAGTTTTAGGAAAATGTGTTTAAAGACAATCTATAATATTAATTGATTTTACAATTTGGACAATTACTGTATTTGAAATATTAGAAAAGTTGTAGTAGACTAGGACTACCATTTTTGTAGTATACATATTATTTGTGGCTTAAATGTATAAACTTATTTAAATTTTTAAAAATTTAAAATATACAATAAAAATTATTTTATATTTTGAAGAAATATCTAAATAAAATATCCAAATTAATACAGTAAAAAATTGCAAATGAAATTAAATAGGCCTACACTGAGGTGTAGGAAATATTTGCCACTTTGACCATACAGTAATATGCTAGTACATTCATGAATTTATATTTCATAATGTTACTTTTGTACTTTGGAATATATTTCACATTTTAGTAAATAATTAGATAAAGTTTATGTTTTTTCTTTACAAAAAGTATTAATTCATTAGTATGTTTACATGAATAATGTCTGAATGAATAGTTATGCATTGTTTCAATTACTTGCTCTATATAATTAACAACCATACTGCTAATTATAGTAAGTTTAATATTTATTTGTGTTATTATTTTGCAATAGCAGGTCATTTAGTCTAAAATATCTTGATATTCTTATCATTTAAAAAGTTATAATTAACAGTAATAATATTTATTTTGATTCTGAATATAATAACAATATATATATAAACAAAGATCTGTTATATTAACTTATTTTGTAATTTAGACAATAATTTAAAATAACCAAATAAATAGAGTAAAAAGTTGTATCCTTTTTTGGGTAAATAAATATTTTTGTTTAAATAATAACTTATGAATTTTTTTTATAACTATTTGAAAGATTAAAATTAATACAGTACATGACATTCAATACACACTTTCTGGGGTGTAGAATGTGTCTAAATGCAATTTTGATTCTGTTTTGCTTTATGTGGATAAAAAATACAGTCAAAAGTTGTAAGATTTATTTTTTTTGTAAATAAATATTTTTAATAATTTTGTTATTGTTTAATTATTAATCTATGAACTTATTTTACAATTAGTACAATTATTTGAAAGATTTAATATAATACAGAACATGAAATTTCACCCACAATTCCTGGGGTGCATGAAGTATGTGTAAATGCAATTTTGATTTTGTTATGCTTTGTGGTAACCATAAGGCCTTTAGTTATTACTTGCAATTTTAAGTGTTAGATAATAAATTTCACACTTTATCTAATCATAATTATATTAAGGTGATACTCTCGCTGTCTGTAAAGTAGTATTTATATTCATTAGTATGTTTACATAAATAATGTATGAATAGTTTTGCATTGTTTTCATTACCTGCTCTTATTATCTTTATATATAATTTTTGTAATATCAAGTTTAATAAAGAGAATAAAAAAAAGTTAAAAGAGTTTTAGTATAAAATCTTTACAAATATTTTGTTTGTTTAGACAAATATTAGGCCTAAAATATCATAACACAGTAAAATGCTGTAAAATCATTTCTTTGTAAATATATTTTGCTTAAATAATAACAATCTATGAAGGTATTTTATAATTATAATTATTTGATAGATTTAAATTATTAATACTGTATAAATAAAATTTTGTTCATGCTTTGTGCTAATCATAATTGGCCATTCATTGTGCTAAGTGTTATGTAATACATTTCACACTTTATCCATGGAGTAATAATTACTCCATGCTTTATCTAACAATTAGATATTAAGCTGATACTTACTCTGCCAGTCTTTCCTTTTCCTGAAGTATTAATATTCATTAGTATGTTTACATAAATAATGTATGAATAGTTTTGCATTGTTTTCATTACCTGCTCTATTATCTATTGACAATCAGACTGCTATGTATTGCATTTGTTTTATTTTACTAAATTTTTGTAATAGCAAGTTTAATCTTGATTTCTTATTTTTTCAATAGTGAGTCATAATATAGGTTTAACATTTGTTATTTTCTTACAATTTAAAAAAGTTTTAGTAATAAATCTATAAACTATTTTGTTTGTTCTTGAAAATATTAGGTCTATTTTAACTTTTTTATAATCTAGAAAATTGTTTAAAATATGTTAACACAGTAAAATTGTGTAAAATCATTTCCTTGTACATATTTGTTGTTTAAATAATAATAATCATCATGATTCAATGTTTCTATATTTATTTGATCATCATCACGATGATATCTGATGATTATCAAATAAAGATTGAAATGTTGAATCATGGCTTGCCTCTCGTTATTTGGAGTTAGTTTTATAACAATCTATAATTTAAATTTTACTCATTTATTTTAACCAAGCAAGTTTAATTGTGATTTTACAATAGGCCTATATTACCTATTTTTGTAATCTAGACAATTGTTTAAAATATCGTAATTAATACAGTAAAATGATGTACAATATTTTTTTTACCGATATGTAGGTAGGAAGTGTCTAAATTACATTTTTCACTTTGTTATGCTTTGTCTAGCCTCATTTTGTAATTTACACAACTACAGTAATTTAAATACCCAAAATAACACAGTAAAAAAGTTGTACTATAATTTGTAAACATTTTTTTGTTGAAATAATAATTATGAATTTAGTGTTCCAATTATTAAAATTATTTGCAAGATTAATGCAGTACATGAAATTCAATACACAATTCATGAGGTGTAGGAAATGTCTAAATGCAATTTTGATTTTGGTTTGCTTTGTTTTAATTTAACCAGGGAACAGTGAAAATACAATTTAATTTCATTCTTTTAACAATAATTTTCAAGAATTTTGATTTGTAAATGCTTTGTCTTGGTATGCAAGTTTATTAATCATCTTATTATACTATATACAGTACCGTATTTACTATTAAATGGTACTGGTATATTATTATTTTACTTATTAACCTTTGACATTGTTAGAGGTGCCTCTATAAAAAAGATATAAGCTTCATTAGTATGACACAAATAATTTCTGCCAGAATAGTTTATATTGTTATTAGTGTTTTTTTTATTTCTTGCTATTTTGTTTATTGACAATTAGGCATTGTCTCTAAATTATCATCTTACTATTTAAATGTTTGATATTATTTTCTTAGATGAATTATGTTCTGTTAATTTCTAAAATGTATTATACATTGTGGTAAATGTTAACATTGGTTCTTATTATTTTTGCAATAGTGTCATTAGTCAAAAACCCTTGGTTTTTTATGATTTAAAAAGAAAATATTAAATAATAATTTATTGAATTTATTTTACAATTATTTAAAATTCAAATTAATAAAGTTACATGAAATTCAATATACAATTCTTGAGGTATAGTGAGTGTCTAAAATCAATTTTGATATGCTTGTGTTGATCATAATATGCAATTCAATTCATCAATTTATTCATTACTACTTGTACTTTCATTCTTCAGAAAAAAAAGTATTAAAGATTCATTAGTATGTTTACATAAATAATGTCTGAATAGTTTCTGCATTGTTTAAATTATCTGCTCTATTATTTATTGTCAATCAGACGGTTTGTGTATTGTTATTTTCTTCTCTTACTCATTATATAATTATTACTGTTTGCAATATGAAAAAAAAATCCAAACTCCTTATGATGACATCACACACATACCAGCATCCCATTGTCTGATTTTGACTAAATGCAATTTTACCATACTTTTAGCAAACAGAAGTTAGGATACCATATCTTTAACCACAACGTATCATAATAAGTTCAATCTTTTTATTATTTTGGCAATAGTGTGTCATAGGCTGAAAAAGGGGTATTTAACAAGTTTTATAGTAACAATATTAAACAAAATATTGTGTTTGTTTGGACAAACTCTATTCATTAACTCAATTTGTAATTTATACAATTATTTCAAATACATAAATTAACAGAGAAAAAAGTTGTAGTATCATTTTTTAAAATTTTTTTTGTTAAAATAATGATTCATTCATTTTTTCAATTATTACATTTGAAAGACTCAAATTAATACAGTTCACATAAACTTAAATACACAATTTATTTTGACAATAGTGAGTCAGACACACTGAAAACCCTTTGATTTTCCTTTGATTTAATAAGTTTCAGTACCATTCAAACAATAATTTTCAAAGCAACTATTAAAGTACCTTTTTTTTATTTAAAAAAATGATTGTAATTTGATTATTATTTGAAAGATTCAAATTAATACAGTAGATTAATTCAATGCACAATTCCTTAGGTGTTTGTAGTGTCTAAATGCAATCTTGATTTGGTTATACTTTGTCCTGACCATAATAATAGTTTATAAAATTTACAATTAATTATAATAGTTTATACTTTATCTAACAGTTCACTGTAAAATAAAAGTATTTTAAGATTCATTAGTATGTTTAAATAAATAATGCCTGTGAATAGCTCTGCATTGTTTAAACTACCTGATCTGTTATTTATTGACAACCAGACTGCTTATGTATTGTCAATTTTTTGGTTTCACTTATCATATTTTAGTAAGTTTAATCTTTATTTTTTTCTTGTTCTTGCAATAGTGAGTCATATAGGCTGAAATCCTTGATTTGTTATGATTTAAAAATATAATAATAAATAATAATTTATGAATTTATTTTACAATTATTACAATTATTTAAAAGATTAAATGTTGATTTTGTTATGCTTTGTTGTAACCATAATTGCAAGGCCATTCCTACTAATTGCAATTTTAAGTGTTAGGTAATAAATTTCACACTTTAACAATTAAATAGTCATATAGACTGAAAGTTAAACCCTTGTTTTTTTATGATTTAAAAAAAGATAATTGTACATATTAATTTATGAATTTATTTTAAAATTATTACACTTATTTAAAAGATTAACATTAATAAAGTTACTTGAAATTCAATACAAAATTCTTGAGGTGTAATGTCTAAAATAAATTTTGATTTTGTTATTATTTGTCTTGACCATTAATAATTATGAAATTCCGTCATTTTACATTTCATTATGAAATTAAAAATAAATCAGTTACATGAAATTCAATACACAATTCTTGAGGTGTAGGAAGTGCCTAAATGAAATTCTGATTTTGATATGCTTCGTCTTGACCAAAATATGCAAATCCATTTATGCATTTCTATTTCATTAAACTACTTGTACTTTCAATTGTTTTGTAATAAATGTCACACTAGTTAACAATAGATTGTGCAAGTTTATACTTACTTTCTTATTTTTATTCTCTCTTCTCTGTAAAAAAGTATTAAGATTCATTAGTATGTTTACATAAATAATGTCTGAATAGTTCTGCATTGTTTAACTACCTGCTCTATTATTTATTGACAACTAGACTGCAATTTATTGTCATTTTTTCTTTCACTATGCTAAAATCGTTTGATTCTCTTATAATTTAAAAATGTATAATAGCAATTTTAAAAAAAATTGTTTTTATTTAGACAAAAATCTATATATTAATTCATTTTGTAATGTATACAGTCAATTATTCCAAATACTTAAAATAAAACAGTAAAAAGTTGTTGTAGTATAACTTTTGTTTTTATATATTTTTTTAAAAATTATGAATTATGATTTTAATAATTATGAATTTATTTTTACAATTATTTGAAAGATTAATACAGTATATGCAATTCAATACACACTTCCTGAGTTATAGGAAGTTTCTAAATGAAATTTTGTTTTTATTATGCTTTGTTTTAACTATAATTTGCAAGTCGATTCATTCATTTATTTCATTATACTACTTTTACATTGTAATATATTTTGTATTTTGAATTTAGTAAACAATTAGACAATTAAAGTTTATACTTGCTCAAATAATTTGCTGTAAAAAAAAGTATTAAGATTCATTAGTAAATTTACATAAATAATGTCTGAATATTAATGCATTGTTTAAATTACCAGCTCTGTTATTTATTGACAAAAAGATTGCTATTTACTGTCATCAAGTTACAGTACATCCTGTACCTGTTTTGTACTACTATCATGTTATAGGTACATGTTACTATAGTACTGTATTAACTTATTTTACAAATTGGACAATTATCTAAAATTCATTTTCCAAGATTATCTAAAATATTCAAAAAGACATTTAAAAGTTGTAAGATTGATTTTCTATTTAAATAATGTGTACAATCATTTCTTTTATAAATATTTTTTTTTTACATAATATTAATAATAATCTATGTGAAGGTATTTTAAAATGATCAAAATTATTTGAGAGATTTAAATTATTAATAATGTACATGAAATTCAATACACAATTCTTGAAGTGTAGGAAGTCTAAATTTGTATTAATTGGTTATGCTTTCACAATAATACCATTACATTAAGTCGCCATTCATGAATTTATATTTTATTATAATACTACTTGTACTTTTAATTTCTTTCAAAAAAATATTATATTTTTAGTAACCAACAAAGTTTATACTCACTCTTATAAGACTCTTAGTATGTTTTACATACTGTAATTATATTTCATTATAAATATAATACTACTTGTTGTACCCTTGAATTTGATGATTTAAAAAGATAATATTAAATAATTTATGAATTTATTTTACAATTGGGATGATGCCTAGTCTAGGCTTAGTTTTTAGATATCAAGGGTACTAGGGCTTATAGGCCTATTATTACTGACTAGGCTAGTTCTAGGGCCTAAGGAAGGCCTACCTAGCCTCTTGGCCCAGGGTATGCTAGGCTAGGAAGACCTTAGTTATAGTATTATTAGTAGGCTAGTTAGGCCTACTGTATCTATAAGCTAGCCTATAGATAGACAAAATGAATATAAAATAGTTTCGATAAACTTTTAATTGTGTATTCTTTGAAACATTTACAATCCGCGATTATTTATATTGTTCAGATGTAATTAAAACATTAAAATAAACATCAAATTCCAACCGGCCAAAAATGCTAGGTCCTCCTACCTCCAGCAGAGGAAGCGTTCCTACCAAAGATCAATCGTACGGTATAGCCCCACGTGGCGCTATAGTATATTTGGTTCCTACGGAGAGTATGGTATAGGGGGTATGTGTCGAATGATCAAATCAAAGAACTTATAACAGTTGTTATAAGTTCTGTGGTTGAATCAAGGATAGTGTAGTAGTAGTCAATACTACTACTACTACTACTACTACTACTACTACACTATCTTTGGTCGAATGAAAGCAGAGAGAGTTTGTATAAGCCGAAGGCCAGAGGGCGTACTCCAGACTGAAAAGTGATTTATTTAGAAGTGGGACGTCGATAATCTGTTGAAAATTGGGAGACTGTTGAAAAGTCGTCTCATCACAAGCATGGGAGATAGAAGGTTAGGCCCGATACAAATTCACCATCCCTTAATAAAGAAGAGTACTGTATCTCTCTTTGTATTCACCATCACGGGCAATGCTTGAAAACAAAAGTCTGTTTCTTTTTTTTTATTTAGGTGGTGGGGTTAACTGGAGCTTCATTAAACGTGTCTTTTGACAGTGTCGAAATACCGATTTGATTAAACACCTTTTTAATTTTGAAAACGTGAAACACTATCGTCAATAATCACATTGTTTTGTCAAGTTACAGTACATCCTGTACCTGTTTTGTACTACTATCATGTTATAGGTACATGTTACTATAGTACTGTATTAACTTATTTTACAAATTGGACAATTATCTAAAATTCATTTTCCAAGATTATCTAAAATATTCAAAAAGACATTTAAAAGTTGTAAGATTGATTTTCTATTTAAATAATGTGTACAATCATTTCTTTTATAAATATTTTTTTTTTACATAATATTAATAATAATCTATGTGAAGGTATTTTAAAATGATCAAAATTATTTGAGAGATTTAAATTATTAATAATGTACATGAAATTCAATACACAATTCTTGAAGTGTAGGAAGTCTAAATTTGTATTAATTGGTTATGCTTTCACAATAATACCATTACATTAAGTCGCCATTCATGAATTTATATTTTATTATAATACTACTTGTACTTTTAATTTCTTTCAAAAAAATATTATATTTTTAGTAACCAACAAAGTTTATACTCACTCTTATAAGACTCTTAGTATGTTTTACATACTGTAATTATATTTCATTATAAATATAATACTACTTGTTGTACCCTTGAATTTGATGATTTAAAAAGATAATATTAAATAATTTATGAATTTATTTTACAATTGGGATGATGCCTAGTCTAGGCTTAGTTTTTAGATATCAAGGGTACTAGGGCTTATAGGCCTATTATTACTGACTAGGCTAGTTCTAGGGCCTAAGGAAGGCCTACTTAGCCTCTTGGCCCAGGGTATGCTAGGCTAGGAAGACCTTAGTTATAGTATTATTAGTAGGCTAATTAGGCCTACTGTATCTATAAGCTAGCCTATAGATAGACAAAATGAATATAAAATAGTTTCGATAAACTTTTAATTGTGTATTCTTTGAAACATTTACAATCCGCGATTATTTATATTGTTCAGATGTAATTAAAACATTAAAATAAACATCAAATTCCAACCGGCCAAAAATGCTAGGTCCTCCTACCTCCAGCAGAGGAAGCGTTCCTACCAAAGATCAATCGTACGGTATAGCCCCACGTGGCGCTATAGTATATTTGGTTCCTACGGAGAGTATGGTATAGGGGGTATGTGTCGAATGATCAAATCAAAGAACTTATAACAGTTGTTATAAGTTCTGTGGTTGAATCAAGGATAGTGTAGTAGTAGTCAATACTACTACTACTACTACTACTACTACTACTACACTATCTTTGGTCGAATGAAAGCAGAGAGAGTTTGTATAAGCCGAAGGCCAGAGGGCGTACTCCAGACTGAAAAGTGATTTATTTAGAAGTGGGACGTCGATAATCTGTTGAAAATTGGGAGACTGTTGAAAAGTCGTCTCATCACAAGCATGGGAGATAGAAGGTTAGGCCCGATACAAATTCACCATCCCTTAATAAAGAAGAGTACTGTATCTCTCTTTGTATTCACCATCACGGGCAATGCTTGAAAACAAAAGTCTGTTTCTTTTTTTTTATTTAGGTGGTGGGGTTAACTGGAGCTTCATTAAACGTGTCTTTTGACAGTGTCGAAATACCGATTTGATTAAACACCTTTTTAATTTTGAAAACGTGAAACACTATCGTCAATAATCACATTGTTTTGAACGGCTTTTGTCTTGTGAGTGTTGAATAATGGCATGAACAAAATAATTCAAGTCGATTCGAAATTATGGAAGCTGTTACGAATGTTTAACAATATTAGGCTATATGCACACAGTTATCATTAAATGAAGGAGTGCTATATTCCAAGAAACGGGTTAACGATCAATTTATAAGCAAAATTTGCAGAATATGGCTGATGCCCATCTTTCGTTCTATTTAGCCTTTTTATATTAAATTAATCCACAATTTGGAGAATTTTTTAAATAGTACAGACAGTAACATTTAATAGTATGTTTTGTTTGTTAAAATAATAATGCATGAAGAACTTATTTCACAATTACAATTATTTGAAAGTACATGGAATTTTGTTTTTCTTCGTGTTGACTATAATAATAATACAAATCCATTCTTAAATTTATATTTCATTACAGGTTACAGTACTTGTATTTACTTTCAATTGTTAAATGATAAATTTCACAATTTTTAAAGGATATATGAACCACAGGACAATGTAGGACTAATACCTGTCGTTCACACGGAACGAGTAAATACAAACACGGTGATTGATGTAGTCAAATAGAATAGCACCATGGAAAGTACATCCGAAAGAGAAACTTGTCACAAAATGAGTGACAAAATAGTTTTTTTTGTATATAAATATCAAAATCTAAATTAAATCTATAATTCAATAGACATTCCTGACCTATAAACAGTGTGTCTACAAAATGTGTGTTTCAAGTCATTTTAATTTAAACACAATTTAAATCATTTAAAAGAAATATTTGGATTTGTTGTCTTGGTCATAACATGCAAGTTTATTGTAATTACTTGTCTGAGGTGTCTCTGTAAACAAGATATAAGCTTCATTAGTATGTTTAACACAAATAATTCTGAATAGTTTAAATTAGTTATTTATTTACGTAAATTTCTTATTCTATTATTTGTTGAAAATTAGGCATTGTCTGTGAATTATCATCATACTATTATAATTATGTGATATGTTTGATTTTACTTATTTCTTAGATTATTTAAGTTCTGTTTATTTACAAAATGTATTAAACATTGTAATAAATTAGCATTGATTCTTAATATTTTTGCAATAGTGAATCAATTAGTCAAAACCCTTGATTGTTATGATTTAAAAAGATAATATGAATTTATTTTACAATTATTTAAAAGATTTAATGAAATTTTGATTTTGATATGCTTCAACTTGACCAAAATATGTTCATTTTCATGAATTTCTATTTCATTAATACTACTTGTACTTTCAATTGCTTTGTAATAAATGTCACACTTATATTGACTTCAGGTAACCACTACACACTCACATGGTCAGATTTTGGTGCCTAGGATAAAAACCAGGAGGATGTTAGAGGATGGGGAGTTAATTTGAGGGAGGCGTTTGTCTTGTAATATGGTAAGATTTCATAGTAAAATAAATTCCCCTAGATATGAACAAATACAACACTGTAATAATATAATCAATTGTATCAAAATGCTTGGTAAATTGTAGATATAGCAGTCAATGAATTCTAATACAAATAGAATTGTGTTTGTGTTATTATACAATATTGTGTTTATAAATATATGTGGTAAAATAATGTTTATTCAATAAATGCGGTAGGCTTAATTGGTATAATAAATACAGTATTTAGTTCAAATCTTGTAAACATTCAGCAAACACCACACAATGACATTCAGCAAGACATTTTAACATCTTGCAACATGGCCCAATATGGTTTATCTCAAATAGTGTGCGCGAAGCATCGTGGGAAGTATTTGGAAGCAAATTTTCTCGCGAAATCAAGCTATTTGTGATAAATGCATCCCGGGTCCCGGCGGCACACCTGCGGTTACCGTGCAACCTGTTAAAACCTGCCAGCAACTCAACAACTCCATTCGGCTGTCGGTGTTCACCTGATTTCAAACAAATCTATGATGGCCACCGTCAGTTAATTATTTTAATAATAATTTAATATTGTTCTTGGTTATTTTTAATAATTGTTTACTTTATGTATGCTTTGGTTTCTATTAGTTCATTCATTATGCACATTACATTACACTACTGTACTTTGAAGTGATATATAATAAAATATTTTCTGACACTGCATACAATATACATTTTGTAATTATTTCCAAAAACTAAGGTATTAAGGCTGAACATTGTATTTAAAACAAGTGTTAGGAAAATGTGTTTAAAGACAAATCTATAATATTAATTGATTTTACAATTTGGACAATTACTGTATTTGAAATATAAGAAAAGTTGTAGTTGACTAGGACTACCATTTTTGTAGTATACATATTAATTGTGGCTTAAATGATAATTTATAAAATTATTTAAATTTAAAAAAATTTAAAATATACAATACAAATTATTTTATATTTTGAAGAAATATCTAAATAAAATATCCAAATTAAAACGGTAAAAAAAATTGCATATGAAAGTAGGAAGTATTTGCCACTTTGACCATACAGTAATATGCTAGTACATTCATGAATTTATATTTCATAATGCTACTTGTACTCTCAATTGTATTTTTGAAAATATTTCACATTTTAGTAAATAATTAGATAAAGTTTATGTTTTTTCTTTACAACAAGTATTAATTCTTTAGTATGTTTACATGAATAATGTCTGAATGAATAGTTATGCATTGTTTCAATTACTTGCTCTATATAATTAACAACAATACTGCTAATTATAGTAAGTTTAATCTTTATTTTTGTTACTATTTTGCAATAGCAGGTCATTTAGTCTAAAATATCTTGATATTCTTATCATTTAAAAAGTTATAATTAACAGTAATAATATTTATTTTGATTCTGAATATAATAACAATATATATATAAACAAAGATCTATTATATTAACTTATTTTGTAATTTAGACAATAATTTAAAATAACCAAATAAATAGAGTAAAAAGTTGTATCCTTTTTTGGGGTAAATAAATATTTTTGTTTAAATAGTAACTTATGAATTTTTTTTATAACTATTTGAAAGATTCAAATTAATACAGTACATGACATTCAATACACACTTTCTGGGGTGTAGAATGTGTCTAAATGCAATTTTGATTCTGTTTTGCTGTAATAAGTGGATAAAGTCCATTCAGTTTACTTTAATTATAATAGATTTCAATCTTGTTGTAATAAATTTCACAGGTGTAGGAAGTGTCTAAAGGAAACAGTAATAGTCATAATATTGAAGTTATTCATCATTCAATTTATATTTCATCATACTGCTTTACATTGAACTTTTAAATAATACATATAATATAGTAAACTTATTTTACAATTTGGACAATTAGCTAAAAGATCCAAAAATACAGTCAAAAGTTGTAAGATTTATTTTTTTGTAAATAAATATTTTAAATAATTTTGTTATTGTTTAATTATTAATCTATGAACTTATTTTACAATTAGTATAATTGTTTGAAAGATTTAATATAATACAGAACATGAAATTTCACCCACAATTCCTGGGGTTCATAAAGTATGTGTAAATGCAATTTTGATTTTGTTATGCTTTGTGGTAACCATAAGGCCTTTAATTATTACTTGCAATTTTAAGTGTTAGTGTTACACATAATAAATTTCACACTTTATCTAATCATAATTATATTAAGGTTATACTCTCTCTGTCTGTAAAGTAGTATTTATATTCATTAGTATGCTTACATAAATAATGTATGAATAGTTTTGCATTGTTTTCATTACCTGCTCTTATTATCTATTGACAGAATCAGACTGCTGTGTATTGCATTTGTTTTATTTTACTAAATTTTTGTAATAGCAAGTTTAATAAAGAGAATAAAAAAAAGTTAAAAGAGTTTTAGTATAAATCTTTACAAATATTTTGTTTGTTTAGACAAATATTAGGCCTAAAATATCACAACACAGTAAAATGCTGTAAAATCATTTCTTTGTAAATATATTTTGCTTAAATAATAACAATCTATGAAGGTATTTTACAATTATAATTATTTGATAGATTTAAATTATTAATACTGTATAAATGAAATTTTGTTCATGCTTTGTGCTAATCATAATTGGCCATTCATTGTGCTAAGTGTTATGTAATACATTTCACACTTTATCCATGGAGTAATAATTACTCCATGCTTTATCTAACAATTAGATATTAAGCTGATACTTACTCTGCCAGTCTTTCCTTTTCCTGAAGTATTAATATTCATTAGTATGTTTACATAAATAATGTATGAATAGTTTTGCATTGTTTTCATTACCTGCTCTATTGACAATCAGACTGCTATGTATTGCATTTGTTTTATTTTACTAAATTTTTGTAATAGCAAGTTTAATCTTGATTTCTTATTTTTTCAATAGTGAGTCATAATATAGGTTTAACATTTGATATTCTCTTACAATTTAAAAAAGTTTTAGTAATAAATCTATAAACTATTTTGTTTGTTCTTGAAAATATTAGGTCTATTTTAACTTTTTTATAATCTAGAAAATTGTTTAAAATATGTTAACACAGTAAAATTGTGTAAAATCATTTCCTTGTACATATTTGTTGTTTAAATAATAATAATCATCATGATTCAATGTTTCTATATTTATTTGATCATCATCACGATGATATCTGATGATTATCAAATAAAGATTGAAATGTTGAATCATGGCTTGCCTCTCGTTATTTGGAGTTAGTTTTATAACAATCTATAATTTAAATTTTACTCATTTATTTTAACCAAGCAAGTTTAATTGTGATTTTACAATAGGCCTATATTAACTATTTTTGTAATCTAGACAATTGTTTAAAATATTGTAATTAATACAGTAAATTAATGATGTACAATATTTTTTTTACCGATGTGTAGGTAGGAAGTGTCTAAATTAAATTGTTCATTTTGTTATGCTTTGTCTAGCCTCATTTTGTAATTTACACAACTACAGTAATTTAAATACCCAAAATAACACAGTCAAAAAGTTGTACTACTATAATTTGTAAACATTTTTTGTTGAAATACTAATTATGAATTTAGTGTTACAATTATTAAAATTATTTGAATGATTAATGTAGTACATGAAATTTAATACACAATTCCTGAGGTGTAGGAAATGTCTAAATGCAATTTTGATTTTGGTATGCTTTGTTTTAATTTAACCAAAGGGAACAGTGAAAATACAATTTAATTTCACTCTTTTAACAATAATTTTCAAGAATTTTGATTTGTAAATGCTTTGTCTTGGTATGCAAGTTTATTAATCATCTTATTATACTATATACAGTACCGTATTTACTATTAAATGGTACTGGTATATTATTATTTTACTTATTAACCTTTGACATTGTCAGAGGTGCCTCTATAAAAAAGATATAAACTTCATTAGTATGACACAAATAATTTCTGCCAGAATAGTTTATATTGTTATTAGTGTTTTTTTTTTAATTTCTTGTTATTTTGTTTATTGACAATTAGGCATTGTCTCTAAATTATCATCTTACTATTTAAATGTTTGATATTATTTTCTTCGATGAATTATGCTCTGTTAATTTCTAAAATGTATTATACATTGTGATAAATATTAACATTGGTTCTTATTATTTTTGCAATAGTGTCATTAGTCAAAAAAAAATGATTTTTTATGATTTAAAAAGAAAATATTAAATAATAATTTATTGAATTTATTTTACAATTATTTAAAATTTCAAATTAATAAAGTTACATGAAAATCAATACACAATTCTTGAGGTATAGTAAGTGTCTAAATTCAATTTTGATTTTGATATGCTTGTGTTGATCATAATATGCAATTCAATTCATCAATTTATTCATTACGTACTTTCATTTTTGGTTAAAAAAGTATTAAAGATTCATTAGTTTGTTTACATAAATAATGTCTGAATAGTTTCTGCATTGTTTAGATATCTGCTCTATTATTTATTGTCAATCAGACGGTTTATGTATTGTTATTTTCTTCTCTTACTCATTATATAATTATTACTGTTCGCAATATGAAAAAAAAGTCCTTATGATGACATCACACACATACCAGCATCCCATTGTCTGATTTTGACTAAATGCAATTTTACCGTACTTTTAGCAAACAGAAGTTAGGATACCGTATCTTTAACCACAACGTATCATAATAAGTTCAATCTTTTTATTATTTTGGCAATAGTGTGTCATAGGCTGAAAAGGGGTATTTAACAAGTTTTATAGTAACAATATTAAACAAAATATTGTGTTAGTTTGGACAAAATCTATTCATTAACTCAATTTTTAATTTATACAATTATTTCAAATACATAAATTAACAGAGAAAAAAGTTGTAGTATCATTTTTAAAATAAATAAAAAAAATAATTGTTAAAATAATGATTCATTCATTAGTATTCAAATATTACATTTGAAAGACTCAAATTAATACAGTTCACATAAACTTAAATACACAATTTATTTTGACAATAGTGAGCCAGATAGACTGAAAACCCTTTGATTTTTCTTTGATTTAATAAGTTTCAGTACCATTCAAACAATAATTTTCAAGCATAAATCTATTAAAATAACTTATTTTTTTAATTTAAAAAAATATATTCAAACTGATACAGTAGATTAATTCAATACACATTTCCTTAGTGTAGTGTAAAGTAGTGTCTAAATGCAATCCTGATTTGTTATGCTTTGTCCTGACCATAATAATAGTTTATAAAATATACAATTCATTATAATAGTTGTATTTTCTATTTTGTTTCACATTTTAAGTTTATACTTTACTCTAATAACAGTTCACTGTAAAATAAAAGTATTTTAAGATGCATTAGTACCGTATGTTTAAATAAATAATGCCTGTGAATAGCTCTGCATTGTTTAAACTACCTGATCTGTTATTTATTGACAACCAGACTGCTTATGTATTGTCAATTTTTTTGTTTCACTTATTATATTTTAGTAAATTTAATCTTTATTTCATGTTTTTGCAATAGTGAGTCCTATAGTCTGAAACCTTTGATTTTTTTATGATTTAAAAATATAATAATAAATAATAATTAATGAATTTATTTTACAATTATTACAATTATTTAAAAGATTAAATTTTGATTTTGTTGTGCTTTGTGGTAACCAAGGCCATTCATTATTATACCACTTGCAATTTTAAGTGTTAGGTAATAAATTTAACACTAATTTTATCTAACAATTAAATATTAAGGTAATACTGTAGCTGTACTCTGAAGTAATAATACTCATTGTGTTGTTTACATAAATAATGTCTGAATAGTTTTTCATAATTTTTTTAACATAATAATTATGAATTTATTTTTACAATTATTTGAAAGATTAATACAGTACATGCAATTCAATACGCATTACCTTAGTTATAGGAAGTGTCTAAATGAAATTTTATTTTTATTAAATGCTTTGTTTTAACTATAATTTGCAAGTCGATTCATTCATTTATTTCATTATACTACTTTTACTTTCAATTGCTTTGTAATACATTTTGCACTTTAAATTTAACAAACAATTAAATAATTTAAGTTTATACTTATTCTAGCTGTTCGCTGTAAAAAAAGTATTAGGATTCATTATTTATTTTAAAATTATTACAATTATTTAAAAAGATTGAATTTTGATTTTGTTATTGCTTTGTGGTAACCATAATTGCAAAGCCATTCATACTACTACTTGCAATTCTAAGTGTTAGGTAATAAATTTGACACTTTAACAATTAAATAGTCATATAGGCTGAAAGTGAAACCCTTGATTTTCTATGATTTAAAAAGATAATCATACGTACATATAAATTTATGAATTAAAAAAAAAATTATTACAACTATTTAAAAGATTAACATTAATAAAGTTACTTGAAATTCAATACACAATTCTTGAGGTGTAATGTCTAAAATCAATTTTGTTTTTGTTATGATTTGTCTTGACCATTAATAATTATGCAAGTCCATCATTTTACATTTCATTATAAAATTAGAAATAAAACAGTTACATGAAATTCAATACACAATTCTTGAGGTGTAGGAAATGAAATTTTGATTTTAACATGCTTCTTCTTGAACAAAATATGCAAGTCCATTTATGAATTTCTATTTCATTATACTACTTGTATTTTCAATTTTTTTGTAATAAATTTCACACTTTAGTTAACAATAGATAGTTCAAGTTTATACTTACTCTCTTTCTCTTTAGATTCATTAGTATGTTAACATAAATAATGTCTGAATAGTTCTGCATTGTTTAACTGCTCTATTATTTATTGACAACTAGACTGCTATTTATTGTCTTTTTTCTTTCACTATGCGAAAATCGTTTTTTATTTAGACAAAAATCTATATATTAATTCACTTTGTTATGTACTAGAGGGTTCGCTCGCGCACCCTCTAGTGGGTGTACCGAATGGTCTTCGAAAACATGACCAACGCCTCTGGAAATTGAAGCCCAGGTGACACCTATGCATATGACTGATGAGTAATGTATGTTTATTTTGTGATGTTTCATGGTGGTCCATAAATTAGGTACGCCAAAAATATCGCTTCCAGGGTAATGTAGCAAAGAGTTAAAAAAATGTACGAATAGAGAATAATATAGGCTAATTATTATATTCGGTCTTCCGCCGAATGTGTGTGTGAGATTTGAACCTGTACTGAAAACAAGTTTGGTAAGATGCGAAATGTATACCAATTATGATTGATTACGTCCCCTGTCAGTAATGATGTATGGACACTTGACAGCAATCGGTGGTTAGGAACGTAAAGGGGAAAAGTTACTCAATAGATTTATTTATTTGTAAACAAAATGTACATTAATTCTCCCTGTAATGATGTAAAAACTTTCAACAATTGGTATTACAACAATTGGTATTAATGCAAATAATATAAATGTAAAGAACAGTATATGTATAATATACATATTATATTATTATATATATTATCTGAACGTTACACACAGAAGGAAACCGTTAATAGGGGTCATCAATCACTGAAACGTGACCGTACCAAGAGACCAAAAGCATAGTTTATCAACGTGGGTGACAGTGAGCGGGGCTTTAACATTTGTATTACAATATATCATGACAACAGCATCTTCTTAATTTTGGAACAAAATGATCAAATAACAACTTTCGTAGCCTACTTATATTTCGGTCGTAGTAGACACCATTTATAATTATAAATAGAGCAAGCAACAGAAAAAATCGATAAACAATAAAGGTGTTTCCCTGGTAGGCATGGCCTTCTATAGTAACATTGAATCGCACCTAATTTGATAAAATGATTAATAAATAGCATAAATAATTAGTTAAATTACTAAAACAAATTGTATTTCACGTAAAGTAAAGGCCTTTATAATTGATATTTGAATATCTAAAACAAAATTGTAGTTCATGATTCAGTTGAATCACTAAAAATCACATTGTAGTTCACATAAAAGTAAAGACCTTCAATAAAAGTTAAATTACTAAAACAAATTGTAGTTCACGTAAAGTAAATGCCTTTAATTAATATAATTGATTAGTTGAATATCTAAAACAAATTAATTTCAGTATTTCACGATACGTTGAATCACTAAAATATTTTTTTTTTTAATATTGAATCGCGCCACCAACGGACATTTTGCCGGAAGTGACGGACCCGGAAGCCAGTTGAACAACAGCGCGAGTGTGTGAAAATAACCCTGTGATATCCACAAATTTCGATAGGTAACGCTAAATTTTGTCGTTGTAAAAGACAAAAGTGAAACAATAGCGTCGATGTGAAAACTAATGTTATCAAATCTACGTTTCGCGGTACATCTGAGATAGATAAGGTAGGTATCTATGGCGGAGATTTGTACCGAAGTTTTTGCATTGTGCTCGCCTATGTCAGAATTAACCATAATTTATATATAGATACAGTCAATTATTCCAAATACCCAAAATAAAACAGTAAAAAGTTGTAGTATAATTTTTGTTTTTATATATTTTTTTAAAAATTATGAATTATGAATATATTTTTACAATTATAATTATTTGAAAGATTAATACAGTACATGTAATTCAATACACACTTCCTGAGTTATAGGATGTGTCTAAATGAAATTTTGTTTTTATTATGCTTTGTTTTAACTATAATTTTTTAAGTCAATTCATTCATTTATTTCATTATACTACTTTTACTTTCAATTGCTTTGTAATACATTTTGCATTTTTAATTTAGACAATTAAAGTTTATACTTACCCATCAAATGGGCTGTAAAAAAAAAGTAGTAAGATTCATTAGTAAGTTTACATAAATAATGTCTGAATAGTAATGCATTATTTAAATTACCAGCTCTGTTATTTATTGACAACCAGATTGCTATTTACTGTCATTCTGTTAACATATTATATTATAGTTAGCTTAAACTTGATTTTGTTATTACATTTGCAATAGCAAGTTAAAGGTCAAAAGCATTTTGATTATCTTATATTTTAATAACAAGTTACAGTACCTGTACCTGTTTTGTATTACTATCATGGACCTATACATGTTATAGGTACATGCTACTATAGTACTGTATTACCATATTTTACAAATTGGACAATTATCTAAAATATTCAAAAAGACATTCAAAAGTTGTAAGATTGATTTAAATAATGTGTAGGAAGTATGTGTAAATGCAATGTTGATGTTTGTTTTGCTTTGTGGTAACCATTCTTTATTCACACTAAATGCTGTAGGCCTACAATCATTTCTTTTGAAAAATATTTTTGTTTACATAATATTAATAACAATCTATGTGAATGTATTTTAAAATTATCATAATTATTTCAGAGATTTCAATTATTAATAACGTACATGAAATTCAATACACAATTCTTGAAGTGTAGGAAGTCTCAATTTGTATTTGGTTATGCTTTGACAATAATAACATTAAGTCCATTCATGAATTTATATTTTATTATAATACTACTTACTTGTACTTTTAATTTCTTTCAAATAAATATAATTTTAGTAAGCAACAAAGTTTATACTCACTCTTATAAGACTCTTAGTATGTTTTACATACTGTAATTATATCGCTGTGGTTAGGATTCCGGCACCGGCACTCAACTGGCCAGCGTTAGGGAATCCGACACGCTATTGCGCATGCCCAGAGCGAGGTAATCGGCGACTCCATACTAACGTACAGCGATGGATCATTTAATAGCTGCGCCACGGCGAACTAGCCTAGATGCCTACTAAATAATACTACTAGTAACCAGTGGGCCTATTTATTTCGTAATAAATATATAAACTTCATATAATTATGAATAATTATAATTACATAACTAGTTTTATGATTTTTCAAGTACAAAATAAAAGATTTCATATAACGCACTATACTGTACATAACAAGATAACATGCAATACAATACAATATGATATTGAAAGTACAGCATCCAAATATTCAGGGATTGCAGGACACCATTCTCCAACATAACTTACAATTCAGTGTCTGCCGCAATGCTTTTGTGCAAGTTGTACATGTCAGTGGATGTCACTGGGTTACTATATCCAATTTGCGGTGGAAGCATATACCCAACAACATTGATGTTTTTGATAGTCTATTAAGTCTACATCGTAATGAGGATAACGTTTCTGGCATTCAGTATCCAAATGAGTTTGTTAATGTTTGTTCCGCAATTATAGAGCCAACAGTAGACAAGATAAATTGCCACATTATGGATGTCCAGCAACAGCCATTTGGTTCCAATGTATGTGGCTTGTATGCTATTGCATTTGCATCTGCATTGTGTAGTGGTCAAAATCCAGAGGACATTACATTTGAAGTCAATGACATGGTACTAAGGGAGAATCTGGTGAATGCTTTGGTCAACAAAAATCTACATCAGTTTGCTGTTTCAGCAGAGAGATCCATTCCCAAGTTTGCAAAGATGTGGCAAATGCCAGTTCACTGCCACTGTAGAAGGGCGGATACTCATAGTATGGTTGTGTGCAACATCTGCAACAGAAAACGTCATCTTGACTGTGCAAAGGATTATGTGGAAACTCAAGGAAAGTGGTTGTGTGATGCTTGCCAAAAGAAAGAAAGAAAACGCATAGAACTTGAAGAGCTGGCTGAAGTTCCAAGAAAACGAGCTAGAATGGAATCAAACAAGCAGAGTGCAGAACTTTTGAAGTGCTTGTATGAACTGTACAACTATGTCAACACTACTGTGTTTTTTGGAAAGTTACCCCCACCAGAAGACCATCTGTTTGTTGCACCAATTAAGGATAAGCGGGCGTGTTATGGAGTGACACAAGCTTTACATTGCAGAAAAGATTCTGAAGGCATCTCCTCATTCATTCAGCTTGATCCTACAATAAATAGTAGCCCAGATGATTATTATAACACACTTGTTCATGAGATGATACATTCCTATATTATGCTTGAATGTATTGAGGATCGATCAGTTCATGGTCCAGTTTTCATAATGTGGGGAAAGAAAGCCATAAAGGAACTGAACAGGACAGCAGACCATCTGCCGAATATTTTTAATAAAATGTTACTCGACAAAATTTCAGCCTATGGTTAGATTTGCCCACTATGACTGTCTGTCCATTATAGTACAGATTTGTTTATGTGTTTTGTGTAAATAGTTAAGAATTGATGGTCAAAAAAGAGTAATATTACATTTTTTTCCCTTTTAATTTAAAGGTTTGATAGAGTTGCGGTAAGATTGTAAAATGCATTATATTAAAAAAGTTAATAACCTCTTGAAAATTGTTTGCGCTGTTTCTGGGTTTAGGCTCGGTGTTATTTTTTGTGTTGAATTTATTGATTGTCCATTCATATTAACCTGATTACTTATTGATTACTAAAAAAATAGTAAATGTTATAAATGCTTTCCTAATTGTTGATTTGTTTTATGTTGATATACTGTGTTTGTTATATGTTACGCAGTATTTTGTTTTATGTAATGTTGTAATTTCTGGTTATAAATGAAAAAGTAATTTGATAAAAAAAATCAATAAAACACATTTATTTACTTTTATACAGGCATATTTGAATTAATTATATTCTTTTTTGTTCTCCACAGTGTTAATTATTCCAAGTTGTGATACTCAAAACTGTGATACTGGAAAGTTGATTGTTTTAGTTATCAAAGAAAAAGACTAATTATGTGGTAGTGACGGTTTGAGTTTAATTCATCAATTCCCATGCAGAGCAGAACTGGACCAGGATATAAATAATTGATTGCAGTAAAAAAAAAAATTGATTGTGTTTAGTTATCAAAGAAAAAGACTAATTATGTGGCAGTGACAGTTTGAGTTTAATTCATCAATTTCCATGCAGAGCAGAACTGGACCAGGATATAAAAAATTGATTGCAGTAAAAAAAAAAGTTGATTGTGTTTAGTTATCAAAAAAAAAGACTAATTATGTGGCAGTGACAGTTTGAGTTTAATTCATCAATTCCCATGCAGAGCAGAGCTGGACCAGGATATAAAAAATTGATTGCAGTAAATAAAAAGTTGATTGTGTTTAGTTATCAAAGAAAAAGACTAATTATGTGGCAGTGACAGTTTGAGTTTAATTCATCAATTCCCATGCAGAGCAGAGCTGGACCAGGATATAAAAAATTGATTGCAGTAAAAAAAAAAATTGATTGTGTTTAGTTATCAAAAAAAAAGACTAATTATGTGGCAGTGTCAGTTTGAGTTTAATTCATCAATTCCCATGCAGAGCAGAACTGGACCAGGATATAAAAAATTGATTGCAGTAAATAAAAAGTTAATTGTGTTTAGCAATAAAAAAAAAGACTAATTATGTGGCAGTGACAGTTTGAGTTTAATTCATCAATTCCCATGCAGAGCAGAGCTGGACCAGGATATAAAAAATTGATTGCAGTAAAAAAAAAAATTGATTGTGTTTAGTTATCAAAAAAAAGACTAATTATGTGGCAGTGTCAGTTTGAGTTTAATTCATCAATTCCCATGCAGAGCAGAACTGGACCAGGATATAAAAAATTGATTGCAGTAAATAAAAAGTTAATTGTGTTTAGCAATAAAAAAAAAAGACTAATTATGTGGCAGTGACGGTTTGAGTTTAATTCATCAATTCCCATGCAGAGCAGAACTGTACCAGGATATAAAAAATTGATTGCAGTAAATAAAAAGTTGATTGTGTTTAGTTATCAAAGAAAAAGACTAATTATGTGGTAGTGACGGTTTGAGTTTAATTCATCAATTCCCATGCAGAGCAGAACTGGACCAGGATATAAATAATTGATTGCAGTATAAAAAAAAATTGATTGTGTTTAGTTATCAAAAAAAAAGACTAATTATGTGGCAGTGTCAGTTTGAGTTTAATTCATCAATTCCCATGCAGAGCAGAACTGGACCAGGATATAAAAAATTGATTGCAGTAAATAAAAAGTTAATTGTGTTTAGCAATAAAAAAAAAAGACTAATTATGTGGCAGTGACGGTTTGAGTTTAATTCATCAATTCCCATGCAGAGCAGAACTGTACCAGGATATAAAAAATTGATTGCAGTAAATAAAAAGTTGATTGTGTTTAGTTATCAAAGAAAAAGACTAAGTATGTGGTAGTGACGGTTTGAGTTTAATTCATCAATTCCCATGCAGAGCAGAACTGGACCAGGATATAAATAATTGATTGCAGTATAAAAAAAAATTGATTGTGTTTAGTTATCAAAAAAAAAGACTAATTATGTGGCAGTGTCAGTTTGAGTTTAATTCATCAATTCCCATGCAGAGCAGAACTGGACCAGGATATAAAAAATTGATTGCAGTAAATAAAAAGTTAATTGTGTTTAGCAATAAAAAAAAAAGACTAATTATGTGGCAGTGACGGTTTGAGTTTAATTCATCAATTCCCATGCAGAGCAGAACTGTACCAGGATATAAAAAATTGATTGCAGTAAATAAAAAGTTGATTGTGTTTAGTTATCAAAGAAAAAGACTAATTATGTGGTAGTGACGGTTTGAGTTTAATTCATCAATTCCCATGCAGAGCAGAGCTGGACCAGGATATAAAAAATTGATTGCAGTAAATAAAAAGTTGATTGTGTTTAGTTATCAAAGAAAAAGACTAATTATGTGGCAGTGACAGTTTGAGTTTAATTCATCAATTCCCATGCAGAGCAGAGCTGGACCAGGATATAAAAAATTGATTGCAGTAAAAAAAAAATTGATTGTGTTTAGTTATCAAAAAAAAAGACTAATTATGTGGCAGTGTCAGTTTGAGTTTAATTCATCAATTTCCATGCAGAGCAGAACTGGACCAGGACATAAAAAATTGATTGCAGTCAATAAAAAGTTGATTGTGTTTAGTTATCAAAGAAAAAGACTAATTATGTGGTAGTGACGGTTTGAGTTTAATTCATCAATTCCCATGCAGAGCAGACCTGGACCAGGATATAAAAAATTGATTGCAGTAAATAAAAAGTTGATTGTGTTTAGTTATCAAAGAAAAAGACTAATTATGTGGCAGTGACAGTTTGAGTTTAATTCATCAATTCCCATGCAGAGCAGAGCTGGACCAGGATATAAAAAATTGATTGCAGTAAAAAAAAAAATTGATTGTGTTTAGTTATCAAAAAAAAAGACTAATTATGTGGCAGTGTCAGTTTGAGTTTAATTCATCAATTTCCATGCAGAGCAGAACTGGACCAGGACATAAAAAATTGATTGCAGTAAATAAAAAGTTGATTGTGTTTAGTTATCAAAGAAAAAGACTAATTATGTGGTAGTGACGGTTTGAGTTTAATTCATCAATTCCCATGCAGAGCAGAACTGGACCAGGATATAAAAAATTGGTTGCAGTAAATAAAAAGTTAATTGTGTTTAGCAATAAAAAAAAGACTAATTATGTGGCAGTGTCAGTTTGAGTTTAATTCATCAATTCCCATGCAGAGCAGAGCTGGACCAGGATATAAAAAATTGATTGCAGTAAAAAAAAAATTGATTGTGTTTAGTAATTTTTAAAAAGACTAATTATTATAATTAAAACTACATTCATAACAGTTTCATGGAATGGAAGCCAGCGCTGTTCAATACTGTAAATGATACATTTCAAATCATTCGTTCTGTAAAGCGAGTGAATGTAGCGTAATTCATCAAAAACAAAATGATTGTAGTAAATAAAATTATTGTTGAAAGTAATTTGTTAGGTTGATATTTGTTAGTAGAGTTTTGGGAACAAAAATGTTGCACATCATATCTCCCCTAATACACTACTTCTACAAATACCCATCTGTAAATGTGTTGTAGGCCTAACTTAACCAAAAAAAAAAAAGAATTAGAGAATTAAGCTTGTGCATTGAATCATAAGTATATTAAATGTAATTCTTTTTATGTGAATCAGTGATAGGCCTACAGTAGCTAGTTAATTTCAAAAACTGTCCCTAAAAATGTCTAATCTAATCTGTAATGTAGGCAAATTGAAACAGTGTGAATACTACTTTTTAAAGCTCTACCAGGTTTGGTTGTTAATACCTACTAGCCAAGCAGCAATTGTTGACAACAAATTGTATACATAGGTACTGTACCACTTCAACAAAAAAACAATTTGTGCTTCTTTTATTTGCTAGTAAGAAGTACAATTCTTTTGGATGGATATTTTGTCCCAAATCTATTAGCATCATTGTACTAAAAACAGTTTTACAGATATTTAAAAGCAAAATGATGGTATCTATAGCATGAACAACACTGTGTCTGGGAAAGGTGAAATGGTGCAGCAGTGATTGCTCAGACTTTTAATCTCATGGTTGGGAGTTTGCATCTAACGTTGTCTATTCTCCACCAGCCTGCTTTCATCTGTAATAATGTTGAAAGTGACTTAAGCCATAGTCCATGGCTACAATGGTCACTTTATGGAAGTTCCATAAATGATATACTTTTTGTCTTTGAAATTGTAATTAATGTTGTGTCACACACAACACAAGTGCATTAAAGTACCAACTATACAAACAATCATTCATAATTAAAGTTTCCATTCATGAGAAAATTCCTGTAATCAAAAGTCATGTGATTGTAATGCACAATTACAAATTGGGTAGACAACCCTAGATTACTAAGAGATCAGTACCTTTGTTCAAGTCAGTTCAATGATTGATTGCTGCATTTTTAGGTATCAGCAAACTAATACAGTAGGCCTATAGTTTTGTAAGCACACTCCCTCTGCATCAGCTTCGTTCATCTTCTAAACATCTATTGACATTTCTATATCTTCAGCACAAAACCAAAACATATGGTCAACGTGCCTTCTCTTTTCAAGCCCCTCTTGGAACTTGTTACCATTTTCTGTTTGTAATTCTTTTTGTAAAACATGTTTTCATATTTTTAATATCACAATTTATCACATTATAGCCTTTGCATTTTAGCCTCCGTATTTTTCTCTCTTTAGTAGGGCCACTTTTATTAGCACATAACATAATTGTAACCTATAAAGGTTTTATCATTTTCTTAATGAATATTTTTACTGCATAATTATAATTTTTTTTGACAATTTTTCATTGACTTATAAATGATAAACCATTTTAATTATTAACAATAATTTATACCAAATCCACTTAATGTATCTTTTTATTTAAAGAATACTTATGGTGTTTGATTTCTTTGCCTCTTGTAATTTACATTATCTTATACTAATATGGTGTTAATGGTATAGCTAATACATTTCTACGTATTTATTTTCTTCATCTTTAAAGCATTTTATAGTATGTATTTAATTTTTACATTTATCTGTTACCTAAAATAGTTATACTTTTATAACCTTTTACATATTTTTTATTGATCTTACTTTATTCTCACACAGCACCTTTGATAAATACTGTGGTATATTGTATAACCAGAAAATCACCATGTAATTAATCTTGGAATTCTAAATGTGTTTTTTGTATACAGCAAGTTTTTTTTAATGGAATCAAAAATTAAAAATTAATTATTCTTAATCTGGCAAAATTTTCTTTAATAATTTTTATGTAGGTTAAATACTGTATACATCATGGATAAAATACAATAATTAAATAATTGAACTGCTAAAGTGTGATCTTTTCATCAATTCGTTGGCCTACTGTATATAAATGTTAAAATAAAAATTAATATTTGAACAAATCTTTGAATGTAATATAGTCTTTGTTGTGTTTCTTTTGTGTTACTTTGTTATAGTTAAAATAATATCATTTATACGTTTTTCCCCAACAATTGTTTGATTTTTACTTCCTCTTGCATTTATTGTCTCTGTCTGGTTTAGAATTTGTTTTGTCCCTGTGATGTTTATAATTCACCATATTATATAGGCCTTATTATATAATATGATTTACATTTATTATTAATTAATTATTATTAATATTAATTATTATTCATCAGAAAAAAAAATATGAAAAAAATTAAATGTGAACTTTCATTTAAAATGTTTTTTGATTGACATTATAATAGTTTAACTAGGCATAAGCAAGGAAGTTAAGAATTATTTTTATTAATTAGGCCCTAAAATACAGTAGTATAATTTATTAAATCAGTTTAACTTAGGCTAGCCTGCTCTGAACAGAAGATAGGCTTTAAGAGGCCTCAGTTCAGGCTTGCCCTACTTGCAAATGCTGTATAATTATATAAAATTAATAATGTTAATAGCGCCCTCTGTGGCATTGTACGTATCTCACGCACGGAGCGGACGCTGCCATTGAAAAATATTGCGCAATAATTGGACGCCCGCTGGCCATATTGCGCAATATCCGGGACGCCCGCTGGCCATAAAAAGGTACGCATACTGGCCAAACCTACCCAACCCGTATCATACAAGTTGATTTAATTGTTGACAGCAGCCGCCGTGCGGATGTGAAAAAACAGAACTGTTTTTCGGCCCGGAAGTCGGGGTCGCAATTCAACGCTACGCTATTCACTTTCGTACATTTCTTAAAATACGCAATACAAGCGTTATGACACTAGGGCAGGCCTGTGTTTTTCTCCCGTTCCGAACTTCATACTTCCTCTGTCTAATAAAAATACAGAATTACGATTCTTAGATAGATACTGATTCTTAAAAAATATCATAATTATTTTAACGCGTGGCGTAGTCGTATTTTAATTATTAATTCATGTATGGCCTAGGCCAAGTTTAATTTATCGCTCCCTCCTCCTCCGACTAACTAGGCTACAGTTAAATCCCTAGTTAACACTCCGACTTTCGGTGCGGTGTGGTGGTGGTGTGTGCGGTCTGTGGCACTAGTCCATGCACTAGTGCAAGCTCATAATTACTTCGCTCTGGGCATGCGCAATAGCGTGTCGGATTCGCTAAACGGTGGGCAGTTGAGTTCCGGTGCCGGAATCCTAACCACGGCGTAATTATATTTCATTATAAATATAATACTACTTGTTGTACCCTTGATTTTTATGATTTAAAAAGATAATATTATTATTATTAATTAAATAATCTATGAATTTAGTTTACAATTGGGATGATGCCTAGTCTAGGCTTAGTTTTTAGATATCAAGGTACTAGGGCTTATAGGCCTATTATTACTGACTAGGCTAGTTCTAGGGCCTAAGGAAGGCCTACCTAGCCTCTAGGCCCAGGCTAGGCTAGGCTAGGATGCCCTTTAGTTATAGTAGGCTAATTAATTAGGCCTACTGTAAGCTAGCCTATAGATAGACAAAATGAATATAAATAGTTTCGATAAACTTTTAATTGTGTATTCTTTGAAACATTTACAATTCGCGATTATTTATATTGTTCAGATGTAATTAAAACATTAAAATAAACATCAAATTCCAACCGGCCAAAAATGCTAGGTCCTCCTCCTACCTCCAGCAGGGAGACGTTCCTACCACCAAAGATCGATCGTACGGTATAGCAAAGAATATATATCACTCTTTGGGTATAGCCCCACGTGGCGCTATAGTATATTTGGTTCCTACGGAGAGTATAGTATAGGGGGTATGTGTCGAATGATCAAATCAAAGAACTTATAACAGTTGTTATAAGTTCTGTGGTCGAATCAAAGATAGTGTAGTAGTACAATGGAACTATCTTATATTATAGTTCCATGGTAGTACTACTACTACACTATTATTTGGTCGAATGAAAGCAGAGAGAGTTTGTATAAGCCGAAGGCCAGAGGGCGTACTCCAGACTGAAAAGTGATTTATTTAGAAGTGGGACGTCGATAATCTGTTGAAAATTGGGAGACTGTTGAATAGTCGTCTCATCACAAGCCTGGGAGATAGAAGGTTAGGCCCGATACAAATTCACCATTACTTAATAAAGGAGAGTACTGTATCTCTTTGTATTCAACAATCACCATCACGGGCAATGCTTGAAAACAAAAGTCTGTTTCTTTTTTTTATTTAGGTGGTGGGGTTAACTGGAGCTTCACTAAACGTGTCTTTTGACAGTGTCGGAATACCGATTTCATTAAACACTTTTTTAATTTTGAAAACGTGAAACACTATATCGTCAATAATCACATTGTTTTGAACGGTTTTTGTCTTGTGAGTGTTGAATAATGGCATGAACAAAATAATTCAACTCGATTCGGAATTATGGAAGCTGTTACGAATGTTTAACAATAATGCTATGCAAACAGTTATCATTAAATGAAGGAGATGCTATATTCCAAGAAACGGGTTAACGATCGATTTATAAGCAAAATTTGCAGAATATGGCTGATGCCCATCGTTCGTTCTATTTAGCCTTTTTATATTAAATTAATTCACAATTTGGAGAATTTTCTAAAATAGTACAGACAGTAACATTTAATAGTATGTTTTGTTTGTTAAAATAATAATCCATGAACTTATTTTTACAATTACAATTATTTGAAAGTACATGGAATTTTGTTTTTCTTCGTGTTGACTATAATAATAATAATAGTTAATACAAATCCATTCATGAATTTATATTTCATTACAGGTCTACTACTTGTATTTACTTTCAATTGTTAAATGTTAAATTTCACAATTTTTAAAGGATATATGAACCACAGGACAATGTAGGACTAATACCTGTCGTTCACACGGAACGAGTAAATACAAACACGTACACGGTGATTGATGTAGTCAAATAGAATAGCACATGGAAACTTGTACATCCGAAAGAGAAACTTGTCACAAAATGAGTCTTAATTATTAAAAATATTTTTTTTTTATAAATATCACAATCTAAATTAACGCAGTACATATAATTCAATAGACATTTCCTGACCTATAAACAGTGTGTCTACAAAATGTGTGTCAAGTAATTTTAATTTAAACAAAATTTAAATCGTTTAAAAAAACTATTATATTATACAAAAGATGAGTAAGCAAACTGTGACATAGATGTAATAGTGAGGGATTAAGGCTTAAATGTATTTTGATTTTGGATGCTTTGTCTTGGTCATAACATGCAAGTTTATTCATCATCTTATATTTCATTGTACTGTACTAATTTACAGTACCATACTAATAGTACATGATACTGACACATTATGATTATATTAATAATTTTACTGATTTCAGTTTATACTTACACTTCATCGTCTGGGTCACTGTAAAAAAAGAATATATAAGTTTCATTATGTTTACATAAATGTTATGAATAGTGCTGTATTAATTATTTACATTTTCTTGTTTTATTATTTATAGAAAATCAGTTCATTGTCTCTAAATGTCGGTAAAATTCATCATATATGTTTGATATAAATTGTTTTCTGTTAATTAGGCCTAAACAAAATATCAGACCTTGCAATAAATAATAACACTAGTCATGTCATCAAGATAAATCTAGTCATTTACTATTATAATGAACGTTTGAAAATGTGCAATAGTTTAGCAATGCTTAAAATGTTTTGGCTGGAAGGACCATCCTAATAAAATAGTATTGAAATAAATCAATGTATTACAGTAGCGTACCGTACGTCATAAATATAATTAATGAAGTGAATTAATACAATGTTCAGAAAAGCTACTGTTTGTTAAATTGGTATTCGTAGTAAGCCGTACCTTTATTGAATAGAAGGGCTACTGTTTGTTAAATTGGTATTCGTAGTAAGCCGTACCTTTGTTGAATAGAAGGGCTACTGTTTGTTAAATTGGTATTCGTAGTAAGCCGTACCTTTATTGAATAGAAGGGCTACAGTTTGTTAGTTATCCGCTTGGTAGAGCGGATAACTCCTTGTTATTGTATGGGATCAATATTTTTTGGTTATCCGCAACTTAGTTGCGGATAACCCATGTGATTGTAAATATCTTTTTTTTCATCTTCATCTTCTTTGTTGGTTATCCGCCTCAAGCGGATAAGCCCTTGGAATTGTAGTGTTTCTTTTTTTTATTGGTTATCCGCCTCAAGCGGATAAGCCCTTGGAATTGTAGTGTTTCTTTTTTTTATTGGTTATCCGCCTCAAGCGGATAAGCCCTTGGAATTGTAGTGTTTCTTTTTGGTTATCCGCCTCAAGCGGATAACCTTTGTTATTGTAGTGTTACTTTTTTTTTTTATTGGTTATCCGCCTCAAGCGGATAAGCCCTTGGAATTGTAGTGTTTCTTTTTTATTGGTTATCCGCCTCAAGCGGATAAGCCCTTGGAATTGTAGTGTTTCTTTTTTATTGGTTATCCGCCTCAAGCGGATAAGCCCTTGGAATTGTAGTGTTTCTTTTTTTTTTTTTTTTTTATTATTCTTCTTTCTTTCCGCCACTTTTGTTCGCGACGTTTCTCTGCAACGTGTTAACATAACATGTTGTAACTTGGTAAACCTTTAGATATTTAACTGAAGATGTGCAGCCAAGCTTTTGGACGCTGGCAGAGCCGCGTAGCGTAAGTTACGCGCGATTTTCTGAAAATCTTAAATTGATCATAACTTCGAAACCGATAAATATTTTTTAACGTAACTTTCAGCCACGTTTTCTTCACATCAATGGCTAACTTTTTTGATCTTTAACAAATTTTTGGAGACTAGAAAATTTTCGCGTAAAGTGCGTTTGAAATTTTAAAATGCTCCAAATTTGTTCACGCTGTTTCTCTGCAACGCGTTAACATAACATGTTGTTACTTGGTCAACATATAGACATTTAACTGAAATTGTGCAGCCAAGCTTTTGGACGCTGTCAGAGGCGCGTATCGTAAGTTACGCGCGATTTTCTGAAAATCTGAAATTGATCATAACTTTGAAACAGATAAATATTTTTTAACGTAATTTTCAGCCACGTTTGCTTAACATCAATTGTTAACTATTTTAACCCTACCGAATTTTATAACATTAGAAAGTGCGCGCGTAAACGGCGTTTGAAATTTTAAAATGCTTCAAATCAATTTCTGATTAAATTAGAGCACGTTTCAGGTCATTTCAAGCGTTTAAAAAATTGCCACTGGTGCGTATATTTTTACGCGCGCATGGCGCAGGGAATGCGTATAAGCTTTTCTTTTACATAAATTGTGTTTTTCAAACTTCGGTTAACAATTTTACGTTGTTTTATTCATTTTGAAAACTTAAATTGGCGTTCTACGAGCACGTTAAACATGACAGGTTGCGCACGAAAACGTCAACAAATTGTGAAATTGTTGCAAAATATGTCTAATTTTAAAAATGAAACAGTTCATCAGAATGCAAGGTTACCCCCATTTTTTATTTTATTTTCTTGCAGTGTATGAATCATAGGTCTGATTTATTATAGTGTTGAATGTTAAAACGTGTTTAATGGCTACATTATTTGCATATTAAATATATTTTTTGAAATTTTTATCATCAAACAAACATAAACTTTTTCAAAGAGCAAAACAATAAACATAACGTTTATCTTTTTTCTTCACATGTTAATATATAAAACTTAAAAGTATGCACTTTCATAATATGTCACTGTTTAAAATTTGTGAAGATTTCATCATAGTAAAAATTATGATTTAGTTTGCTAAGTAATAATCTATTTGCATAGAGTGGTTCACGACATACCGAATGAACGAGTAAACTTTCTTCGGATTTTCTTCGGCAGGTGCTCATATGGCTCGATGTGTAGTGCAACCGACTTTGGTATCAGAGGTACCGGGTTCGAATCCCATCACGGGAAAACAATCAATTAAAAAGATTTATTTGGTTATTACACTTACAGGGCAGTTTTAATTCAAGATACGTTTTGTTGCGGGCGGATAACCAAACTCGTCCTCAAGTGACGAGTTTAAGATCTAGTTATTCTTCTTTCTTTCCGCCACTTTTGTTCGCGCCGTTTCTCTGCAACGTGTTAACATAACATGTTGTAACTTGGTAAACCTTTAGACATTTAACTGAAGATGTGCAGCCAAGCTTTTGGACGCTGGCAGAACCGCGTAGCGTAAGTTACGCGCGATTTTCTGAAAATCTTAAATTGATCATAACTTCGAAACCGATAAATATTTTTTAACGTAACTTTCAGCCACGTTTTCTTCACATCAATGGCTAACTTTTTCGATCTTTAGAACATTTTTGGAGACTAGAAAATTTGCGCGTAAATTGCGTTTGAAATTTTAAAATGCTCCAAATTTGTTCACGCTGTTTCTCTGCAACGCGTTAACATAACATGTTGTTACTTGGTCAACATATAGACATTTAACTGAAATTGTGCAGCCAAGCTTTTGGACGCCGTCAGAGGCGCGTATCGTAAGTTACGCGCGATTTTCTGAAAATCTTAAATTGGTCATAACTTTGAAACAGATAAATATTTTTTAACGTAATTTTCAGCCACGTTTGCTTCACATCAATTGTTAACTTTTTTATCCCTACCGAATTTTATAACATTGGAAAGTGCACGCGTAAACGGCGTTTGAAATTTTAAAATGCTTCAAATCAATTTCTGATTAAATTAGAGCACGTTTCAGGTCATTTTAAGCGTTTAAAAAATTGCCACCGGTGCGCACATTTTTACGCGCGCATGGCGCAGGGAACGCATATAAGCTTTTCTTTTACATAAATTGTGTTTTTCAAACTTCGGTTAACAATTTTACGTTGTTTTATTCATTTTGAAAACTTAAATTGGCGTTCTACGAGCACGTTAAACATGACAGGTTGCGCACGAAAACATCAACAAATTGTGAAATTGTTGCAAAATATGTCTAATTTTTAAAATGAAACAGTTCATCAGAATGCAAGGTTACCCCCATTTTTTATTTTATTTTCTTGCAGTGTATGAATCATAGGGCTGATTTATTATAGTCTTGAATGTTAAAAAGTGTTTGATGGCTACATTATTTGCATATTAAATGTAATTTTTGAAATAATTATCATCAAACAAACATAAACATATTCAAAGAGCAAAACAATAAACATAACGTTTATCTTTTTTCTTTACATGTTAATATATACAACTTGAAAGTATGCACTTTCATAATATGTAACTGTTTAAAATTTGTGAAGATTTCATCATAGTAAAAATTATGATTTAAGTTCGATATGTAATAATCAACTTGCATCGAGGGGGTTCACGACATACCGAATGAACGAGGACTCTTTCTTCGGATTTTCTTCAGCAGGTGCTGATATGACTCGATGTGTAGTGCAACCGACTTTGGTATCAGAGGTACCGGGTTCAAATCCCATCACGGGAAAACAATTAATTAAAAGGATTTTTTTGGTTATTACACTGAAAGGGCAGTTTTAATTTTGAATAGGCTACTTTTTTGGAAAAGTCATAACTGAGAAGTACTTTAATACGCAAGATACGTTTTGTTGCGGGCGGATAACCAAACTCGTCCTCAAGTGACGAGTTCAGATCTAGTTATTCTTCTTTCTTTCTCAGATTTTGTGCACGCGTTTTCTCTTCAACGTGTTAACGTAACATGTTGTAACTTGGTCAACATTTAGACATTTAACTGAAGATGTTCAGCCAAGCTTTTGGACGCTGTCAGATCCGCGTAGCGTAAGTCACGCGCGATTTTCTGAAAATCTTAAATCGGTCATAACTTCGAAACCGATAAATATTTTTTAACGAAATTTTCAACCACGTTTTCTTCACATCAATGGCTAACTTTTGGAATGTTTAACAAATTTTTGGAGACTAGAAAGTTTTCGCGTAAATTGCGTTTGAAATATTTTACTCTTCTTATTTTGTGCACGCTGTTTCTCTTCAACGTGTAAACATAATATTTTGTAACTCGTTCAGCATTTAGACATTTTACTGAAGTTGTCCAGCCAAGCTTTTTGAAGATGTCAGAGCCGCGTAGCGTAAGTTACGCGTGATTTTCTGAAAATCTTAAATTGGTTATCACTTCGAAACAAATGAATATTTTTTAACGTCATTTTCAGCCACGTTTGCTTCACATCAATTGTTAACTTTTTTAACGCTACCGCAATTTGTAACATTAGAAAGTGCGCGCGTAAATGGCGTTTGAAATTTTAAAATGCTTCAAATCAATTTCTGATTAAATTAGAGCACGATTCAGGTCATTTTAAGCGTTTAAAAAATTGCCACTGGTGCGCACATTTTTACGCGCGCACGGCGCAGGGAACACGTATGAGCATTTCTTTTGCACGATTTGTGTTTTTCAATCTTCGGTTAACAATTTTACGTTATTTTATTCACTATTCAACTTGAAATGGCGTTCTACGAGTACGTTAAACATGACTGGTTGCGCACGAAAACGTCAACAAATTGTGAAAATGTTCCAAAATATGTCTACTTTTAAAAATGAAACAGTTCATCAGAATGCAAGGTTACCCCCATTTTTTATTTTATTTTCTTGCAGTGTATTAATCATAGGTCTAATTTATTATAGTGTTGAATGTTAAAAAGTGTTTGATGGCTGCATTATTTGCATATTAAATGTAATTTTTGAAATAATTATCATCAAACAAACATAAACATATTCAAAGAGTAAAACAATAAACATAACGTTTATCTTTTTTCTTTACATGTTAATATATACAACTTGAAAGTATGCACTTTCATAATATGTCACTGTTTAAAATTTGTGAAGATTTCATCATAGTAAAAATTATGATTTAAGTTCGATATGTAATAATCAACTTGCATCGAGGGGGTTCACAACATACCGAATGAACGAGGACTCTTTCTTCGGATTCTCATCAGCAGGTGCTCATATGGCTCGATGTGTAATGCAACCGACTTTGGTATCGGAGGTACCGGGTTCGAATCCCATCACGGGAAAACAATTAAATAAAAGGATCTGTTTGGTTATTACACTGAAAGGGCAGTTTTAATTTTGAATAGGCTACTTTTTGGAAAAGTCACAACTGAAAAGTACTTGAATGCCGAAGATACGTTTTGTTGCGGGCGGATAACCAAACTCGTCCTCAAGTGACGAGTTTAAGATCTAGTCTTTATTCTTCTTTCTTTCCCGGATTTTTGTTGCAGCTATATCTCAAATTTTTGTAGACATAACTTTGTGTAACTTTGTCATAAGATTGACCTGTAGCTGTAGATGTGCAGGAAACTTCGTTATATGACGTTAGAGTCGCGCAGCGTAAGTTACGCGCGATTTTACGAATTTCAATGATTGATCATAGATTATAAACCAAAAGTCATTTTTTATTGACACTTGGTGAAAATTTAAGTCATATTACGGGCGAACTTTCTATGGATTAAAAATGGCATGTTTCACAAGAAGTTACGCGCGCACGCGCATTTAAAATTTCAAAATGCGCAAAATTAATTTCTAATCAACTTTCTACGCTGATCATGACATTTTGAGCATGTCAAAAATTCCCACGCGCGCGAAAAAATTTACGCGTAAGGTGCGCACGGAGCGTGAAAATCATGTGTTTTTCTCTTGAATTATGATTTTACAGCCTTTCCTAGTCATTTTAAAAAAGATTGACATAATTTCAAATTAAAATGATGTCATACGAACACGTTGATTTAGACCATTTGCGCGCGTTTTAGTTGCAAAAGTGACAAAATTTTGTCAAAATTATGCCTATTTTGAATCTATTATAGCTCCTCAGGATCAACCGTTACCCCCAATTTTTTTAATTTAATATAGAAGCAGATATGTTGTAGATATGAATTCATGCAGAATCTTTACCCCTCGGATGTTATGACGTCATCGTATGGCCACACGAATGTAAAATATTGGATTTTTTACTGTTTCGTTATTGCTCATTACATTAAATAGAGCGCATCTCGCTTATACGTATTCCATTTCCTCATATATTTTAATACTGTCTAGGACAATCAACTGTCTTTCGCATGAGTTAAAAATATTTTAATTTTTATGACGTCATCATGTCTAAAAATGTAAATAACGTGGGTCACCTATTTTTATCTTTACAGTAAATTTCAATCTGTTATAACTCGTCAGAATAAAAAGTGATAATCATGATTAAAACGTTTTCTGGAAGCTATTGGATTGTAGATACAAATTCATGTGAATATTTTGCCAATCAGATGTTGTGACGTCATCATATGGCCAGTTGAATTCAAAAAGTCATATTTTCATCTCTTGCGTAAAAGTTCATTGCATTTAAACGAGAGCGCATCTCACTTTTACGTGCTCAAAATTCTTCAAATTTGTATTAATGTAATTATTTAGATAATTATCTTCAAAAATTGTTATCTTTATATGTCAATTTGATGACGTCATCTTGTTAATAATTGCATTTAAAAGATGGGTCTCGTAATTTCGTCTATGCTGCACTGCATATAACATACAATGTATTCTGTAAATACTGTAATATGCTGTATGCTACAAAATAGGTACAATTCAGCACTGTAAACATATTTAATTCATGTCATAGGATGGCATAATAATTGTCGGCGTTCATATATTTTAAACGTATGTGCATGTTGCGTTTGCGCGGATAACCCGAACTCGTCAAAGTGACGAGTTCAAATCTAGTTTTTATTATTCTTCCATATTTCCGCCACTTGTTGTGTTCAGCTTTTCTCTGCAACGTGTTAACATAACATGTTGTAACTTTGTAAACATTTAGACATTTAACTGAAGTTGTACTGCGAAGCTTTTGGACGCTGTCAGAGCCACGTAGCGTAAGTTACGCGCGAATTTCTGAAATTCTTAAATTGATCATAACTTGGAAACAAATAAATATTTTTTAACGAAATTTTCAGCCACGGTTGCTTCACATCAATTGTAAACTGTTTTATCGCTACCGAATTTTGTAACATTAGAAAGTGCGCGCGTAAACGGCGTTTGAAATTTTAAAATGCTTCAAATCATTTTCTGATTAAATTAGCGCACGTTTCAGGTCATTTTAAGCGTTTAAAAAATTCCCACCAGATGCGCACATTTTCACGCGCGCACGGCGCAGGGAACGCGTATGAGCCTTTATTTTGCATAGACTGTGTTTTTCAAACTTCAGTTAACAATTTTGCGTTATTTTATTCACTATTCAATTGGAAATGGCGTTACACGAGCACGTTAAACATGATTGGTTGCGCACGTAAAATGTCTAATAATTGTGAAAATGTTGCAAAATATGTCTACTTTTAAAAACGATACAGTTCATCAGAATGCAAGGTTACCCCCATTTTTTATTTTATTTTCTTGCAGTGTATGAATCATAGGTCTGATTTATTATAGTCTTGAATGCTAAAACGTGTTTGATGGCTACATTATGTGCATATTAAATATAATTTTTGAAATTTTGATCATCAAACAAACACTAACATTTTCAAAGAGCAAAACAATAAACATAATGTTTATCTTTTTACTTCACATTTTAATATATAAAACTTGAAAGTATGAACTTTCATAATATGTTACTGTTTAAAATGTGTGAAGATTTCATTATAGTAAAAATTATGATTTAGTTTGATAGGTAATAATCAACTTGCATCGAGGGGTTCACGACATACCGAATGAACGAGTAATTGTTCTTCGGATTTTCTTCAGCGGGTGCTCATATGGCTCGATGTGTAGTGCAACCGACTTTGGTATCAGAGGTACCGGGATCGAATCCCGTCACGGGAAAATAATTAAATAAAAGGATTTATTTGCTTATTACACTGAAAGGGAGTTTTATTTTCGAATAGGCTACTTTTTGGAAAAGTCATGATTGAAAAGTACTTGAATGCGCAAGATACGTTTGTTGCGGGCGGATAACCAAACTCGTCCTCAAGTGACGAGTTAAGATCTAGTTATTCTTATTTGTAAAGATTTCATCATAGTAAAAATTATGATTTAAGTTCGATATGTAATAATCAACTTGCATCGAGGGGGTTCACGACATACCGAATGAACGAGGACTCTTTCTTCGGATTTTCTTCACCAGGTGCTCATATGACTCGATGTGTAGTGCAACCGACTTTGGTATCAGAGGTACCGAGTTCGAATGCCATCACGGGAAAACAATCAATTAAAAGGATTTTTTTGGTTATTACACTGAAAGGGCAGTTTTAATTTTGAATAGGCTACTTTTTTGGAAAAGTCATAACTGAGAAGTACTTTAATACGCAAGATACGTTTTGTTGCGGGCGGATAACCAAACTCGTCCTCAAGTGACGAGTTTAAGTTCTAGTTTATTATTCTTCTTTCTTTCTCAGATTTTGTGCACGCGTTTTCTCTTCAACGTGTTAACATAACATGTTGTAACTTGGTCAACATTTAGACATTTAACTGAAGATGTTCAGCCAAGCTTTTGGACGCTGTCAGATCCGCGTAGCGTAAGTCACGCGCGATTTTCTGAAAATCTTAAATCGGTCATAACTTCGAAACCGATAAATATTTTTTAACGAAATTTTCAGCCACGTTTTCTTCACATCAATGGCTAACTTTTGGAATGTTTAACAAATGTTTGGAGACTAGAAAGTTTTCGCGTAAATTGCGTTTGAAATATTTTACTCTTCTTATTTTGTGCACGCTGTTTCTCTTCAACGTGTAAACATAATATGTTGTAACTTGTTCAGCATTTAGACATTTTACTGAAGTTGTCCAGCCAAGCTTTTTGACGATGTCAGAGCCGCGTAGCGTAAGTTACGCGTGATTTTCTGAAAATCTTAAATTGGTTATAACTTCGAAACAAACGAATATTTTTTAACGTCATTTTCAGCCACGTTTGCTTCACATCAATAGTTAACTTTTTTAACGCTACCGCAATTTGTAACGTTAGAAAGTGCGCGCGTAAATGGCGTTTGAAATTTTAAAATGCTTCAAATCAATTTCTGATTAAATTAGAGCACGATTCAGGTCATTTTAAGCGTTTAAAAAATTGCCACTGTTGCGCACATTTTTAGGCGCGCACGGCGCAGGGAACACGTATGAGCATTTCTTTTACACGATTTGTGTTTTTAAATCTTCGGTTAACAATTTTACGTTATTTTATTCACTTTTCAACTTGAAATGGCGTTCTACGAGCACGTTAAACATGACAGGTTGCGCACGAAAACGTCAACAAATTGTGAAAATGTTCCAAAATATGTCTACTTTTAAAAATGAAACAGTTCACCAGAATGCAAGGTTACCCCATTTTTTTATTTTATTTTCTTGCAGAGTATTAATCATAGGTCTAATTTATAATAGTCTTGAATGTTAAAAAGTGTTTGATGGCTACATTATTTGCATATTAAATGTAATTTTTGAAATATTTATCATCAAACAAACATAAACATATTCAAAGAGTAAAACAATAAACATAACGTTTATCTTTTTTCTTTACATGTTAATATATTAAACTTGAAAGTATGCACTTTCATAATATGTCACTGTTTAAAATGTGTGAAGATTTCATCATAGTAAACATTATGATTTAAGTTCGATATGTAATAATCAACTTGCATCGAGGGGGTTCACGACATACCGAATGAACGAGGATTCTTTCTTCGGATTTTCTTCACCAGGTGCTCATATGGCTCGATGTGTAGTGCAACCGACTTTGGTATCACAGGTACCGGGTTCGAATCCCATCACGGGAAAACAATCAATTAAAAGGATTTATTTGGTTATTACACTTAAAGGGCAGTTTTAATTTTGAATAGGCTACTTTTTTGGAAAAGTCATAACTGAGAAGTACTTTAATACGCAAGATACGTTTTGTTGCGGGCGGATAACCAAACTCGTCCTCAAGTGACGAGTTTAAGTTCTAGTGAGTTATCCGCTTATCCGCTTAGTAGCGGATAACTCCTTGTGATTGTAGTGGATCAATATTTTTTTTTTTCTGTATTATTCTTATTTCTTTCCCGTTTTTTTGTGGCTCACATATCTCTAAAATGTGTAAACATAATATTTCATAACTTTGACAACATGTGGGCATTTACGTCAAGTTGTGCACCTCCTATTTTGAATGACGTCAGAGTTGCGCAACGTGACTTATGCGCGATTTTATGATTTTTAATGATTGATCATAGCTTAAAAACCAAGCGTAATTTTTTTTTTACCCTTTTTGAAAATTTAAGTCATATCAAGGGCAAACTTTTAGTTAACTAAAAATGGCATGTTTTACAAGAAGTTACGCGCGCACGCGCATTTAAAATTTTAAAATGCGCAAAATTAATTTCTAATCAACTTTTTACGCCATTCATGACATTTTGCGCATGTCAAAATTTCCCACGCGCGCGAACAATTTTACGCGTGCAGTGCGCACGCAGCATGAAAATCATGTTTTTTTCTATTGAGATTGAGAGTTTCTAGCCTTTCCTAGTCATTTTTAAAAAGATTGACATCATTTCAAATTAAAATGATGTCATACGTACACGTTGATTTAGACCATTTGCATACGTTTTAGTTGCAAAAGTTACAAAATATTGTCAAAATTATGCCTATTTTGAATCTATTATAGCTCCTCAGGATCAACCGTTACCCCCGAGTTTTTTAACTTAATATGTAAGCAGATATGTTGTAGATATGAATTCATGCAGAATTTTTTCCTTACGGATGTTGTGACGTCATCGTATGGCCACACAAATGTAAAAAATAGGAGTTTTGTCTCTTTCGTTATTGCTCATCACATTCAATGGAGCGCAATACGCTTATCCGTCTTCCATTTTCTCCGAGATTTTAATATTATCTAGGTCAATCAACTATCTTTCGCATGAGTTAAAAATATTTTAATTTTTATAACGTCATCATGCCTAAAAATTTAAATTACGTGGGTCATTAATTTTATCTTTACAGTAAATTTTAATCTGTTATAGCTCGTAAGAATAAAATGTAATAATCACGATTAAAACGTTTTCTGGAAGCTATTGGATTGTAGATACAAAATCATGTGAAAATTTTGCCAATCGGATGTTGTGATGTCATCATATGGCCAGTTAAATAAAAAAAGTCGTATTTTCATATTTTGCGTCATAGTTCATTACATTTAAAAGAGCGCGCATTAATATTTCACGTATTAAAATTTCTTCTACAAGCTAATATGTTGTTGCTGAGATAATATCCTTCCGAAATTGTTATTTTAGTGTTTCATTTTGATACCGTCGCCCTGTTAAAAAATGGAATAAATGGCGGGTCCCGTAATTTCACCTATTCTACACTGTACTGTATGTAATATGTATGTACAGATTATACTGTTTATACTGTATATACTATATGACACAAAATTGACAGAATTCAGCACTAACAACATATCATATTCTTCAGATCAGGTCATAATGCCATAATCTTTTTCTGTGTGCAAAATTCTAACGTATGACGTGCACGTGGCGTTTGTCGTGCGGATAACTAACTCGTCAAAGTGACGAGTTTCATGTCTAGTTGGTTATCCGCAACTTAGTTGCAGGATAATTGGTTATCCGCAACTTAGTTGCAGGATAACCCATGTGATTGTAAATATCTTTTTTTTTCATCTTCTTTGTTATTCTTCTTTCTTTCCCGGATTTTTGTGACCAGCATATCTCTATTGCTTGTGAACATAACTTTGTATAACTTGGTAAAAAGATTGACATTGAAGTGTAGATGTGCAGCTAAGCTTTTGGACGATGTCAGATCCGCGTTGCGTAAGTTGCGCGTGATTTTATGAAATTCTATAACTGATCATAACTTTAGAACCAACAAATATTGTTTCATGAAACTTAATAAAATTATAATTCATATCATAGGTCAACTTTCTATGGATTAAAAATGGCATGTTTTACAAGAAGTTACGCGCGCACGCGCATTTAAAGTTTCAAAATGCGCAAAATTAATTTCTAATCAACTTTCTATGCTGATCATAACATTTTGAGCATGTCAAAAATTCCCGCGCGCGCGAAAAAAATTACGCGTAAGGTGCGCACGGAGTACGAAAATCATGTTTTTTTCTCTTGAATTGTGATTTTCCAGCCTTTCCTAGTCGTTTTCAAAAAGATTGACATAATTTCAAATTAAAATGACGTCATACGAACATGTTGATTTAGACCATTTGCACGCGTTTTTGTTTAAAAAGTTACAAAATATTGTCAAAATAATGCCTATTTTGAATCTATTATAGCTCTTCAGGATCGAAGGTGACCCCCAATTTTTTTAACTTATTATGCAAGAAGATAAATTGTAGAAATGATTTCATGCAGAATGTTTACCTCTCGGATGTTATGACGTCATCGTATGGCCACACGCATGTAAAATATAGGATTTTTGTCTCTTTCGTTATTGCTCATCGCATTCAACAGAGCGCATCTCGCTTATACGTATTCCATTTCCCCCGAGATTTTATTATTGTCTACGTCAATCAACTATCTTTCGCATGAGTTAAAAATATTTTAATTTTTATGACGTCATCATTTCTAAAAATGTAAATAACGTAGGGCACTTATTTTTATCATTACAGTAAATTTTAATCTGTTATAGCTCGTCAGAATAAAAAGTGATAATCATGATTAAAACGTTTTCTGGAAGCTATTGGATTGTAGTTACGAATTGATGTGAATATTTTGCCAATTAGATGTTGTGACGTCATCATATGGCCAGTTTAATTCAAAAAGTCATATTTTCATCTCTTGCGTAGAAGTTCATTGCATTTAAACGAGAGCGCATCTCACTTTTACGTGCCCAAAATTCTTCAAATTTGTATTAATGTAATTATTTAGATAATCAGCTTCTAAAATAGTTATGTTTATATGTCAATTTGATGACATCATCGTGTTAATAATTGGATTTAAAAGATGGGTCTCGTAATTTCGTCTATGCTACACTGTATATAACATATACAGTGTATTCTGTAAATACTGTAATATGCTGTATGCTACAAAATAGGTACAATTCAGCACTGTAAACATATTTATTTCATGTCATAGGATGGCATAGTAATTGTCGAGGTTCATAGTTTAAAGTATCTGCATGTTGCATTTGCGCGGATAACCCGAACTCGTCAAAGTGACGAGTTCAAATCTAGTTTTCTGTATTATTCTTCTTTCCTTCCTTCCTTTTTGTGAGTCGTGTTCCTCTAAAATGTGTAAACATAACATTTCATAACTTTGACAACATATGGGCATTTACGTGAAGTTGTGCACCTCCTATTTTTGAATGACGTCATAGTTGCGCAACGTGACTTACGCGCAATTTTATGAATTTCAATGATTGATCATAGATTAAAAACCAAAAGTCATTTAGTATTGACACTTTGACAAAATTTAAGTCATATCAGGGGCAAACTTTCTACGGATTAAAAATGGCATGTTTGACAAGAAGTTACGCGCGCACGCGCATTTAAAATTTCAAAATGCGCAAAATTAATTTCTAATAAACTTTTTACGCGTTTCTTGTCATTTTGAGCATGTCAAAAATTCCCACGGGCGCGCAATTTTTTATGCGCGCGGTGCGCACATAGCGTTAAAAACATATTTTTTTCTCTTGAATTATATTTTTCAAGCCTTTCCCAGTGATTTTGAAAACAATTTAGACCTTTTCCAGTTTAAATAACGCCATACGAACACGTTGAATTAATTTCTAATCAACTTTCTACGCATTTCATGTCGTTTTAAGCATGTAAAAAATTCCTACGCGTGCGCAAATTTTTACGTGTGCGGTGCGCACGTATCATTGAAAACATATTTTTTTTGCGTGATTTATGTTTTTCCAGCCTTTTCTAGTAATTTTACCAAATTTTAAACAATTTCGACCTAAAGTTACGTCATACAAGCACGTTGAATTGGACAATTTGCGCGCATTTTTGATGAAAAAGTTCAAAAATTCGTTAAAAATATGCCTTTTTTTAAACAGTCGTAATTTCTAAACTACACGGTCAAATTTTTGTGGATGACATATTCTGGAAGTTGATGAGTTGTAGATATCGGATCAGGTATTAATATGGCTAACCGGACATCGTGACGTCATCGTATGGCCACACGAATATAAAATTTAGGATTTTTGTGTCTTTCATCATAGCTCCTCACATTGAATAGAGCGCATCTCCACTTATTCGTTTTCCATTTTCACCCCGATTTTGATATTGTCTAGGTCAATCAACTATCTTTCGCATGAGTTAAAAATATTTTAATTTTTATGACGTCATCATACCTAAAAATTTAAATTACGTGTGGCATTAATTTCATCTTTACAGTAAATTTTAATCTGTTATAGCTCGTAAGAATAAAATGTGATAATCACGATTAAAACGTTTTCTGGAAGCTATTGGATTGTAGATACGAAATCATTTAAAAATGTTGCCAATCGGATGTTGTGACGTCATCATATGGCCAGTTAAATAAAGAAGGTCGTATTTTCATCTTTTGCGTCATAATTCATTACATTTAAAAGAGCACGCATCAATATTTCACGTATTCAAATTTCTTCTACACGTTAATATGTTGTTGCTGAGATAATTTTCTTCCGATATTGCTACCTTCGCGTTTCATTTTAAAACCGTCAACATGTTGAAAATTGCAATAAATAGCGGGTCCCGTAATTTCACCTATTCTACACTGTATGTGATATGGATACAGATTATACTGTGTATACTATATATGAATCTAAATAATAAAATTCAGCAATAACAACATATCATATTCTTCAGTTCAGGTCATACGTGAACACTTCCTTTTGTCCTCAACCTATCCCCTTAATGTTAATGTTGCACCACTTGCGCGGCGGATAACCAAACTCGTCAAAGTGACGAGTTACATGTCTAGTTGTTATTAGTTATCCGCTTAGTAGCGGATAACTCCTTGTTATTGTAGTGGATCATTATTTTTGGTTATCCGCAACTTAGTTGCGGATAACCCTTGTTATTGTCACGTTTCTTTTTTTATCTTCTTTGTTATTCTTCTTTCTTTCCCAGAATTTTGTGTCACGCATATCTGTCATTCTTGTAAACATGACATTTCATAACTTGGTCAACATATGGAAATTTACGTGAAATTGTGCACCTCCATATTTTTAATGACGTTAGAGTCGCGCAGCGTAAGTTACGCGCGATTTTATGAATTTCAATGATTGATCATAGATTATAAACCAAAAGTCATTTTGTTTTGACACTTAGTGAAAATTTAAGGGCAAACTTTCTATGGATTAAAAATGACATGTTTCACAATAAGTTACGCGTGCACGCGCATTTAAAATTTTAAAATGCGCAAAATTAATTTCTAATCAACTTTCTACGCTGATCATGACAATTTAAACATGTCAAAAATTCCCACGCGCGCGAAAAAAATTACGCGTAAGGTGCGCACGGAGCATGAAAATCATGTGTTTTTTTCTTGAATTATGATTTTACAGCCTTTCTTAGTCATTTTAAAAAAGATTTACATCATTTCAAATTAAAATGACGTCATACGAACACGTTGATTTAGACAATTTGCGCGCGTTTTAGTTGCAAAAGTGACAACATATTGTCAAAATTAAGCCTATTTTTAATCTATTATAGCTCCTCAGGATCATCCACGACCCCCAATTTTTTTAATTTAATATGTAAGCAGATATGTTGTAGATATGAATTCATGCAGAACCTTTACCACTCGGGTGTTATGACGTCATCGTATGGCCACACGAATGTAAAATATAGGATTTTTTACTCTTTCGTTATTGCTCATCATATTAAATAGAGCGCATCTCACTTTTACGTGCCCAAAATTCTTCAAATTTGATTTAATGTAATTATTTAGATAATTATCTTCTAAAATTGTTATCTTTATATGTCAATTTGATGACGTCATCGTGTTAATAATTGGATTTAAAAGATGGGTCTCATAATTTTGTCTATGCTACACTGTATATAACATATACAGTTTATTCTGTAAAATACTGTAATATGATGTATGCTACATAATAGGTACAATTCAGCACTGTAAACATATTTATTTCATGTCATAGGATGGCATAATAATTGTTGAGGTTCATACGGTTAAGTATGTGCATGTTGCGTTTGCGCGGATAACCCGAACTCGTCAAAGTGACGAGTTCAAATCTAGTTGGTTATCCGCAACTTAGTTGCAGGATAACCCATGTGATTGTAAATATCTTTTTCTTCATCATCTTCTTTGTTATTCTTCTTTCTTTCCCGGATTTTTGTCTACAGCATATCCCCTATTGCTTGTGAATATATCTTTTGTATAACTTTGTCATTATATGGACATTTACCTGAAGTTGTGCACCTCCATATTTTTAATGACGTTAGAGTCGCGCAGCGTAAGTTACGCGCAATTTTATGAATTTCAATGATAGGTCATAGATTATAAACCAAAAGTCATTTTGTATTGACACTTGGTAAAAATTTAAGTCATATCAAGGGCAAACTTTCTATGGATTAAAAATGACATGTTTCACAAGAAGTTACGCGCGCACGCGCATTTAAAATTTAAAAATGCGCAAAATTAATTTCTAATCAACTTTCTACGCTGATCATGACATTTTGAGCATGTAAAAAATTCCCACGCGCGCGAAAAATTTTACGCGTAAGGTGCGCACGGAGCATGAAAAACATGTTTTTTTCTCTTGAATTGTGATTTTCCAGCCTTTCCTAGTCATTTAAAAAAAGATTGACATCATTTCAAATTAAAATGACGTCATACGAACACGTTGATTTATAACATTTGCGCGCGTTTTAGTTAAAAAAGTTACAAAATATTGTCAAATATATGCCTATTTTGAATCTATTATAGCTCTTCAGGATCGAAGGTGACCCCCAATTTTTTTAACTTATTATGCAAGAAGATAAATTGTAGATATGAATTCATGCAGAATTTTTACCTCTCGGATGTTATGACGTCATCGTATGGCCACACGAATGTAAAATATAGGATTTTTTACTGTTTCGTTATTGCTCATCACATTAAATAGAGCGCATCTCGCTTATACGTATTCCATTTCACCCGATATTTTAATACTGTCTAGGTCAATTAACTATCTTTCGCATGAGTTTAAAATATTTTAATTTTTATGACGTCATCATGTCTAAAAATGTAAATAACGTGGGTCACCTATTTTCATATTTACAGTAAATTTCAATCTGTTATAGTTCGTCAGAATAAAAAGTGATAATCATAATTAAAAGGTTTTCTGGAAGCTATTGGATTGTAGATACGAATTCATGTGAACATTTTTCAAATCAGATGTTGTGACGTCATCATATAGCCAGTTGAATAAAAAAAGTCGTATTTTCATCTCTTGCGTAAAAGTTCATTGCGTTTAAACGAGAGCGCATCTCACTTTCACGTGCCCAAAATTCTTCAAATTTGTATTAATGTAATGATTTAGATAATTATCTTCTAAAATAGTTATCTTTATAAGTCAATTTGATGACGTCATCGTGTTAATAATTGGCTTTAAAAGATGGGTCTCGTAATTTCGTCTATGCTACCACTGTATATAACATATACAGTGTATTCTGTAAATACTGTAATATGCTGTATGCTACAAAATAGGTACAATTCAGCACTGTAAACATATTTAATTCATGTCATAGGATGGCATAATCATTTTCGGCGTTCATATATTTTAAACGTATGTGCATGTTGCGTTTGCGCGGATAACCCGAACTCGTCAAAGTGACGAGTTCAAATCTAGTTGGTTATCCGCAACTTAGTTGCAGGATAACCCATGTGATTGTAAATATCTTTTTTTTTCATCATCTTTGTTCTTCTTTCTTTCCTGGATTTTTGTGAGCAGCATATCCCCTATTGCTTATTGGTTATCCGCAACTTATAAAGTTGCGGATAACCCTTGTGATTGTAAATATCTTTTTTTTTTTCATCTTTATTCTTCTTTCTTTCCCGGAATTTTGTTGCAGCTATATCTAACATTTTTGTAGACATAACTTTGTATAACTTTGTCATAAGATTGACCTGTAGCTGTAGATGTGCAGGAAACTTCGTTACATGACGTTTGAGTCGCGCAGCGTAAGTTACGCGCGAATTTCAATGATTGATCATAGATTATAAACCAAAAGTCATTTTGTATTGACACTTGGTGAACATTTAAGTCATATCAATGTCAAACTTTCTATGGATTAAAAATAGCATGTTTCAAAAGAAGTTACGCGCGCACGCGCATTTAAAATTTCAAAATGCGCAAAATTAATTTCTAATCAACTTTCTACGCTGATCATGATATTTTGAGCATGTCAAAAATTCCCACGCGCGCGAAAAAAAATTACGCGTAAGGTGCGCACGGAGCATGAAAATCATGTGTTTTTCACTTCAATTATGATTTTACAGTCTTTCCCAGTCATTTAAAAAAAGATTGACATTTCAAAAAAAAATGACGTCATATGAACACGTTGATTTAGACCATTTGCGCGCGTTTTAGCAAAAGTGACAAAAGTTCATTACATTTAAACGAAAGCGCATCTCTCTTTTACGTGCCCAAAATTCTTCAAATTTGTATTAATGTAATTATTTAGATAATTATCTTCTAAATTGTTATCTTTATATGCAAATTTGATGACGTCATTGTGTTAATAATTGGATTTAAAAGATGGGTCTTGTAATTTCGTCTATGCTACACTGTATATAACATATACAGTTTATTCTGTAAATACTGTAATATGCTGTATGCTACATAATAGGTACAATTCAGCACTGTAAACATATTTATTTCATCTCATAGGATGGCATAATAATTGTCAAGGTTCATATAGTTAAGTATGTGCATGTTGCGTTTGCGCGGATAACCCGAACTCGTCAAAGTGACGAGTTCAAATCTAGTGAATATATCTTTTGTATAACTTTGTCATTATATGGACATTTACCTGAAGTTGTGCACCTCCATATTTTGAATGACGTCAGAGTTGCGCAACGTGACTTACGCGCGATTTTATGAATTTCAATGATTAATCATAGGATAAAAAATAAAAGTAATTTTGTATTGACATTTGGTGAATATTTAAGTCATATAAAAGGCAAACTTTCTATGGATTAAAAATGGCATGTTTTACAAGTTACGCGCGCACGCGCATTTAAAGTTTCAAAATGCGCAAAATTTATTTCTAATCAACTTTCTGCGCTGATCATGTCATTTTGAGCATGTCAAAAATTCCCGCGCGCGCGAAAAATTTTGCGCGTAAGATGCGCACGGAGCATGAAAATCATGTTTTTTCTCTTGAATTGTGATTTTCCAGCCTTTCCTAGTCGTTTTCAAAAAGATTGACATAATTTCAAATTAAAATGACGTCATACGAACACGTTGATTTAGACCATTTGCGCGCGTTTTTGTTTAAAAAGTTACAAAATATTGTCAAAATAATGCCTATTTTGAATCTATTATAGCTCTTCAGGATCGAAGGCGACCCCCAATTTTTTTAACTTATTATGCAAGAAGATAAATTGTAGAAATGATTTCATGCAGAATTTTTACCTCTCGGATGTTATGACGTCATCGTATGGCCACACGCATGTAAAATATAGGATTTTTGTCTCTTTCGTTATTGCTCATCACATTCAACAGAGCGCATCTCGCTTATACGTATTCCATTTCCCCCGAGATTTTATTATTGTCTACGTCAATCAACTATCTTTCACATGAGTTAAAAATATTTTAATTTTTATGACGTCATCATGTCTAAAAATGTAAATAACGTAGGGCACTTATTTTTATCATTACAGTAAATTTTAATCTGTTATAGCTCGTCAGAATAAAAAGTGATAATCATGATTAAAACGTTTTCTGGAAGCTATTGGATTGTAGTTACGAATTCATGTGAATATATTGCCAATTAGATGTTGTGACGTCATCATATGGCCAGTTTAATTCAAAAAGTCATATTTTCATCTCTTGCGTAAAAGTTCATTGCATTTAAACGAGAGCGCATCTCACTTTTACGTGCCCAAAATTGTTCAAATTTGTATTAATGTAATTATTTAGATAATCAGCTTCTAAAATAGTTATGTTTATATGTCAATTTGATGACATCATTGTGTTAATAATTGGATTTAAAAGATGGGTCTCGTAATTTCGTCTATGCTGCTATATGTTATATACAGTGTATTCTGTAAATACTGTAATATGCTGTATGCTACAAAATAGGTACAATTCAGCACTGTAAACATATTTATTTCATGTCATAGGATGGCATAGTAATTGTCGAGGTTCATAGTTTAAAGTATGTGCATGTTGCGTTTGCGCGGATAACCCGAACTCGTCAAAGTGACGAGTTCAAATCTAGTTGGTTATCCGCAACTTAGTTGCGGATAACCCTTGTTATTGTCACGTTTCTTTTTCTTCATCTTTATTCTTCTTTCTTTCCCGGATTTTTGTTGCAGCTATATCTCAAATTTTTGTAGACATAACTTTGTATAACTTTGTCATTATATGGACATTTACCTGAAGTTGTGCACCTCCATATTTTTAATGACGTTAGAGTCGCGCAGCGTAAGTTACGCGCAATTTTATGAATTTCAATGATAGGTCATAGATTATAAACCAAAAGTCATTTTGTATTGACACTTGGTAAAAATTTAAGTCATATCAAGGGCAAACTTTCTATGGATTAAAAATGACATGTTTCACAAGAAGTTACGCGCGCACGCGCATTTAAAATTTCAAAATGCGCAAAATTAATTTCTAATCAACTTTCTAAGCTGATCATAACATTTTGAGCATGTCAAAAATTCCCACGCGCGCGAAAAAAATTACGCGTAAGGTGCGCACGGAGCATGAAAATCATGTGTTTTTTTCTTGAATTATGATTTTACAGCCTTTCTTAGTCATTTTAAAAAAGATTTACATCATTTCAAATTAAAATGACGTCATACGAACACGTTGATTTAGACAATTTGCGCGCGTTTTAGTTGCAAAAGTGACAACATATTGTCAAAATTAAGCCTATTTTTAATCTATTATAGCTCCTCAGGATCATCCACGACCCCCAATTTTTTAAATTTAATATGTAAGCAGATATGTTGTAGATATGAATTCATGCAGAACCTTTACCACTCGGATGTTATGACGTCATCGTATGGCCACACGAATGTAAAATATAGGATGTTTTACTCTTTCGTTATTGCTCATCATATTAAATAGAGCGCATCTCACTTTTACGTGCCCAAAATTCTTCAAATTTGATTTAATGTAATTATTTAGATAATTATCTTCTAAAATTGTTATCTTTATATGTCAATTTGATGACGTCATCGTGTTAATAATTGGATTTAAAAGATGGGTCTCATAATTTTGTCTATGCTACACTGCGATATAACATATACAGTTTATTCTGTAAAATACTGTAATATGGTGTATGCTACATAATAGGTACAATTCAGCACTGTAAACATATTTATTTCATGTCATAGGATGGCATAATAATTGTCGAGGTTCATATGGTTAAGTATGTGCATGTTGCGTTTGCGCGGATAACCCGAACTCGTCAAAGTGACGAGTTCAAATCTAGTTTTTCTGTATTATTCTTATTTCTTTCCCGTTTTTTTGTGGCTCACGTATCTCTAAAATGTGTAAACATAATATTTCATAACTTTGACAACATGTGGGCATTTACGTGAAGTTGTGCACCTCCTATTTTGAATGACGTCAGAGTTGCGCAACGTGACTTACGCGCGATTTTATGATTTTTAATGATTGATCATAGCTTAAAAACCAAGCGTAATTTTTTTTTTACCCTTTATGAAAATTTAAGTCATATCAAGGGCAAACTTTTAGTTAACTAAAAATGGCGTGTTTTACAAGAAGTTACGCGCGCACGCACATTTAAAATTTTAAAATGCGCAAAATTAATTTCTAATCAACTTTTTACGCCATTCATGACATTTTGCGCATGTCAAAATTTCCCGCGCGCGCGAACAATTTTACGCGTGCAGTGCGCACGCAGCATGAAAATCATGTTTTTTTCTAATAAATTGTGATTTTCCAGCCTTTCCTAGTCATTTTTAAAAAGATTGACATCATTTCAAATTAAAATGACGTCATACGTACACGTTGATTTAGACCATTTGCATGCGTTTTAGTTGCAAAAGTTACAAAATATTGTCAAAATTATGCCTATTTTGAATCTATTATAGCTCCTGAGGATCAACCGTTACCCCCGAGTTTTTTAACTTAATATGTAAGCAGATATGTTGTAGATATGAATTCATGCAGAATTTTTTCCTTACGGATGTTGTGACGTCATCGTATGGCCACACAAATGTAAAAAATAGGATTTTTGTCTCTTTCGTTATTGCTCATCACATTCAATGGAGCGCATCACGCTTATCCGTCTTCCATTTTCTCCGAGATTTTAATATTATCTAGGTCAATCAACTATCTTTCGCATGAGTTAAAAATATTTTAATTTTTATAACGTTATCATGCCTAAAAATTTAAATTACGTGGGTCATTAATTTTATCTTTACAGTAAATTTTAATCTGTTATAGCTCGTAAGAATAAAATGTGATAATCACGATTAAAACGTTTTCTGGAAGCTATTGGATTGTAGATACGAACTTATGTGAACATTTTGTCAATCAGATGTAGTGACGTCATCATATGGCCAGTTGAATAAAAAAAGTCGTATTTTCATATTTTGCGTCATAGTTCATCACATTTAAAAGAGCGCGCATCTATATTTTACGTATCCAAATTTCTTCTACACGCTAATATGTTGTTGCTGAGATAATATCCTTCCGAAATTGGTATTTTAGTGTTTCATTTTGATACCGTCGCCATGTTAAAAAATGGAATAAATGGCGGGTCCCGTAATTTCACCTATTCTACACTGTATGTAATATGTATACAGATTATACTGTTTATACTGTATGTACTATATGACACAAAATTTACAGAATTCAGCACTAACAACATATCATATTCTTCAGATCAGGTCATAATGCCATAATCTTTTTCTGGGTGCAAAATTCTAACGTATGACGTGCACGTGGCGTTTGTTGTGCGGATAACTAACTCGTCAAAGTGACGAGTTTCATGTCTAGTTCTTCTTTCTTTCCCGGATTTTTGTGCGTCGCATATCCCCTATTGCTTGTGAATATATCTTTTGTATAACTTTGTCATTATATGGACATTTACCTGAAGTTGTGCACCTCCATATTTTTAATGACGTTAGAGTCGCGCAGCGTAAGTTACGCGCGATTTTATGAATTTCAATGATTGATCATAGATTATAAACCAAAAGTCATTTTGTATTGACACTTAGTGAAAATTTAAGTCATATCAAGGGCAAACTTTCTATGGATTAAAAATGACATGTTTCACAAGAAGTTACGCGCGCACGCGCATTTAAAATTTAAAAATGCGCAAAATTAATTTCTAATCAACTTTCTACGCTGATCATGACAATTTAAACATGTCAAAAATTCCCACGCGCGCGAAAAAAATTACGCGTAAGGTGCGCACGGAGCATGAAAATCATGTGTTTTTTTCTTGAATTATGATTTTACAGCCTTTCTTAGTCATTTTAAAAAAGATTTACATCATTTCAAATTAAAATGACGTCATACGAACACGTTGATTTAGACCATTTGCGCGCGCTTTAGTTGCAAAAGTGACAAAATTTTGTCAAAATTATGCCTATTTTGAATCTATTATAGCTCCTCAGGATCAACCGTTACCCCCAATTTTTTTAATGTAATATGTAAGCAGATATGTTGTAGATATGAATTCATGCAGAATCTTTACCCCTCGGATGTTATGACGTCATCGTATGGCCACACGAATGTAAAATATTGGATTTTTGACTGTTTCGTTATTGCTCATTACATTAAATAGAGCGCATCTCGCTTATACGTATTCCATTTCCTCATATATTTTAATACTGTCTAGGTCAATCAGCTATCTTTCGCATGAGTTAAAAATATTTTAATTTTTATGACGTCATCATGTCTAAAAATGTAAATAACGTGGGTCACCTATTTTCATCTTTACAGTAAATTTCAATCTGTTATAACTCGTCAGAATAAAAAGTGATAATCATGATTAAAACGTTTTCTGGAAGCTATTGGATTGTAGATACAAATTCATGTGAATATTTTGCCAAACAGATGTTGTGACGTCATCATATGGCCAGTTGAATTCAAAAAGTCATATTTTCATCTCTTGCGTAAAAGTTCATTGCATTTAAACGAGAGCGCATCTCACTTTTACGTGCTCAAAATTCTTCAAATTTGTATTAATGTAATTATTTAGATAATTATCTTCAAAAATTGTTATCTTTATATGTCAATTTGATGACGTCATCTTGTTAATAATTGGATTTAAAAGATGGGTCTCGAAATTTCGTCTATGCTGCACTGTATACAACATACAATGTATTCTGTAAATACTGTAATATGCTGTATGCTACAAAATAGGTACAATTCAGCACTGTAAACATATTTAATTCATGTCATAAGATGGTATAATAATTGTCGGCGTTCATATATTTTAAACGTATGTGCATGTTGCGTTTGCGCGGATAACCCGTCCCGTCACTTTGACGAGTTCAAATCTAGTTGGTTATCCGCAACTTAGTTGCAGGATAACCCATGTGATTGTAAATATCTTTTTTGGTTATCCGCAACTTAGTTGCGGATAACCCTTGTTATTGTCACGTTTCTTTTTTTATCTTCTTTGTTGGTTATCCGCCTCAAGCGGATAAGCCCTTGGAATTGTAGTGTTACTTTTTTTTATTATTCTTCTTTCTTTCTCAGATTTTGTGCACGCTGTTTCTCTGCAACGTGTTAACATAACATTTTGTAACTTTCTAAACATTTAGACATTTAACTGAAGTTGTACTGCGAAGCTTTTGGACGCTGTCAGAGTCACGTAGCGTAAGTTACGCGCGAATTTCTGAAATTCTTAAATTGATCATAACTTTGAAACAAATAAATATTTTTTAACGAAATTTTCAGCCACGGTTGCTTCACATCAATTGTAAACTGTTTTGACGCTACCGAATTTTGTAACATTAGAAAGTGCGCGCGTAAACGGCGTTTGAAATTTTAAAATGCTTCAAATCATTTTCTGATTAAATTAGCGCACGTTTCAGGTCATTTTAAGCGTTTAAAAAATTCCCACCAGATGCGCACATTTTCACGCGCGCACGGCGCAGGGAACGCGTATGAGCCTTTATTTTGCATAGACTGTGTTTTTCAAACTTCAGTTAACAATTTTGCGTTATTTTATTCACTATTCAACTGGAAATGGCGTTACACGAGCACGTTAAACATGACTGGTTGCGCACGTAAAATGTCTAATAATTGTGAAAATGTTGCAAAATATGTCTACTTTTAAAAACGATACAGTTCATCAGAATGCAAGGTTACCCCCATTTTTTATTTTATTTTCTTGCAGTGTATGAATCATAGGTCGGATTTATTATAGTCTTGAATGCTAAAACGTGTTTGATGGCTACATTATGTGCATATTAAATATAATTTTTGAAATTTTGATCATCAAACAAACACTAACATTTTCAAAGAGCAAAACAATAAACATAACGTTTATCTTTTTACTTCACATTTTAATATATAAAACTTGAAAGTATGAACTTTCATAATATGTTACTGTTTAAAATGTGTGAAGATTTTATTATAGTAAAAATTATGATTTAGTTTGATAGGTAATAATCAACTTGCATCGAGGGGTTCACGACATACCGAATGAACGAGTAATTGTTCTTCGGATTTTCTTCAGCAGGTGCTCACATGGCTCGATGTGTAGTGCAACCGACGTTGGTATCAGAGGTACCGGGATCGAATCCCGTCACGGGAAAATAATTAAATAAAAGGATTTATTTGCTTATTACACTGAAAGGGAGTTTTATTTTCGAATAGGCTACTTTTTGGAAAAGTCATGATTGAAAAGTACTTGAATGCGCAAGATACGTTTGTTGCGGGCGGATAACCAAACTCGTCCTCAAGTGACGAGTTAAGATCTAGTTATTCTTCTTTCTTTCCCAGAATTTTGTGTCACGCATATCTGTCATTCTTGTAAACATGACATTTCATAACTTGGTCAACATATGGAAATTTACGTGAAATTGTGCACCTCCATATTTTTAATGACGTTAGAGTCGCGCAGCGTAAGTTACGTGCGATTTTATGAATTTCAATGATTGATCATAGATTATAAACCAAAAGTCATTTTGTTTTGACACTTAGTGAAAATTTAAGTCATATCAAGGGCAAACTTTCTATGGATTAAAAATGACATGTTTCACAAGAAGTTACGCGTGCACGCGCATTTAAAATTTTAAAATGCGCAAAATTAATTTCTAATCAACTTTCTACGCTGATCATGACAATTTAAACATGTCAAAAATTCCCACGCGCGCGAAAAAAATTACGCGTAAGGTGCGCACGGAGCATGAAAATCATGTGTTTTTTTCTTGAATTATGATTTTACAGCCTTTCTTAGTCATTTTAAAAAAGATTTACATCATTTCAAATTAAAATGACGTCATACGAACACGTTGATTTAGACAATTTGCGCGCGTTTTAGTTGCAAAAGTGACAACATATTGTCAAAATTAAGCCTATTTTTAATCTATTATAGCTCCTCAGGATCATCCACGACCCCCAATTTTTTAAATTTAATATGTAAGCAGATATGTTGTAGATATGAATTCATGCAGAACCTTTACCACTCGGATGTTATGACGTCATCGTATGGCCACACGAATGTAAAATATAGGATTTTTTACTCTTTCGTTATTGCTCATCATATTAAATAGAGCGCATCTCACTTTTACGTGCCCAAAATTCTTCAAATTTGATTTAATGTAATTATTTAGATAATTATCTTCTAAAATTGTTATCTTTATATGTCAATTTGATGACGTCATCGTGTTAATAATTGGATTTAAAAGATGGGTCTCATAATTTTGTCTATGCTACACTGTATATAACATATACAGTTTATTCTGTAAAATACTGTAATATGATGTATGCTACATAATAGGTACAATTCAGCACTGTAAACATATTTATTTCATGTCATAGGATGGCATAATAATTGTCGAGGTTCATATGGTTAAGTATGTGCATGTTGCGTTTGCGCGGATAACCCGAACTCGTCAAAGTGACGAGTTCAAATCTAGTTTTTCATCATCTTTGTTCTTCTTTCTTTCCCGGATTTTTGTGAGCAGCATATCCCCTATTGCTTGTGAATATATCTTTTGTATAACTTTGTCATTATATGGACATTTACCTGAAGTTGTGCACCTCCATATTTTGAATGACGTCAGAGTTGCGTAACGTGACTTGCGCGCGATTTTATGAATTTTAATGATTGATCATAGGATAAAAAATAAAAGTAATTTTGTATTGGCACTTGGTGAAAATTTAAGTCATATCAAGCGCAAACTTTCTATGGATTAAAAATTACGTGTTTTACAAGAAATTACGCGCGCACACGCATTTAAAATTTCAAAATGCGCAAAATTAATTTCTAATCAATTTTCTGCGCTGATCATGACATTTTGAGCATGTCAAAAATTCCCGCGTGCGCGAAAAAAATTACGCGTAAGGTGCGCACGGAGCATGAAAAACAAGTTTTTTTCTCTTGAATTGTGATTTTCCAGCCTTTCCTAGTCATTTAAAAAAAGATTGACATCATTTCAAATTAAAATGACGTCATACGAACACGTTGATTTATAACATTTGCGCGCGTTTTAGTTGAAAAAGTTACAAAATATTGTCAAATATATGCCTATTTTAAATCTATTATAGCTTTTCAGGATCGAAGGTGACCCCCAATTTTTTTAATTTAATATGTAAGCAGATATGTTGTAGATATGAATTCATGCAGAATCTTTACCCCTCGAATGTTATGACGTCATCGTATGGCCACACGAATGTAAAATATAGGATTTTTTACTCTTTCGTTATTGCTCATCACATTAAATAGAGCGCATCTCGCTTATACGTATTCCATTTCCACAGATATTTTAATACTCTCTAGGTCAATCAACTATCTTTCGCATGAGTTAAAAATATTTTAATTTTTATGACGTCATCATGTATAAAAAAGTAAATAACGTGGGTCCCCTATTTTCATCTTTACAGTAAATTTCAATCTGTTATAGCTCGTTAGAATAAAAAGTGATAATCATGATTAAAACGTTTTCTGGAAGCTATTGGATTGTAGATACGAATGTATGTGAATATTTTGCCAATCAGATGTTGTGACGTCATCATATGGCCAGTTGAATTCAAAAAGTCATATTTTCATCTCTTGCGTAAAAGTTCATTGCGTTTAAACGAGAGCGCATCTCACTTTTACGTGCTCAAAATTCTTCATATTTGTATTAATGTAATTATTTAGATAATTGTCTTCTAAAATAGTTATCTTTATATGTCAATTTGATGATGTCATCATGTTAATAATTGGATTTAGAAGATGGGTCTCGTAATTTCGTCTATGCTACACTGTATATAACATAATACAGTTTATTCTGTAAAATACTGTAATATGGTGTATGCTACATAATAGGTACAATTCAGCACTGTAAACATTCTTAATTCATGTCATAGGATGGCATAATAATTGTTGAGGTTCATATAGTTATAAGTATGTGCATGTTGCGTTTGCGCGGATAACCCGAACTCGTCAAAGTGACGAGTTCAAATCTAGTTTTCTGTATTATTCTTGGATCCTTCCTTCCTTTTTTTTGAGTCGCGTTTCTCTAAAATGTGTAAACATAACATTTCATAACTTTGACAACATATGGGCATTTACGTGAAGTTGTGCACCTCCTATTTTTGAATGACGTCATAGTTGCGCAACGTGACTTACGCGCAATTTTATGAATTTCAATGATTGATTATAGATTAAAAACCAAAAGTCATTTAGTATTGACACTTTGACAAAATTTAAGTCATATCAGGGGCAAACTTTCTACGGATTAAAAATGGCATGTTTCACAAGAAGTTACGCGCGCACGCGCATTTAAAATTTCAAAATGCGCAAAATTTATTTCTAATCAACTTTTTATGCGTTTCTTGTCATTTTGAGCATGTCAAAAATTCCCACGGGCGCGCAATTTTTTACGCACGCGGTGCGCACGTAGCGTTAAAAACATATTTTTTTCTCTTGAATTATATTTTTCAAGTCTTTCCTAGTAATTTTGAAAACAATTTAGACCTTTTCCAGTTTGAATAACGCCATACGAACACGTTGAATTAGACAATTCGTGCACGTTTTTTATGAAAAAGCTTAAAAAATCGTCAAAATTATGTCTTTTTTTAAACAGTCATAGTTTCTAAAGTAAACCGTGAACCGTTTATTTTTATTACAAAATCTAGAAGTTGATGAGTTGTAGATATCGGATCATGCATCGATAAGGCTAAAAAAACATTGTGACGTCATCGTATGGCCACACGAATGTAAAATAATGGATTTTTGTCTCTTTCGTCATTGCTCATCACATTCAATGGAGCGCATCACGCTTATCTGTATTCCTTTTACTCCTAAATTTATATATTGTGTAGGTCAATCAACTTTCTTTAGCATGAGATAAAAATATTTTAATTTTTATGACGTCATCATGCCTAAAAATTTTAATTATGTGAGTCATTAATTTCATCTTTACAGTAAATTTTAATCTGTAATAGCTCGTAAGAATAAAATGTGATAATCACGATTAAAACGTTTTCTGGAAGCTATTGGATTGTAGATACGAATTCATGTAAACATTTTGCCAATCGGATGTTGTGACGTCATCATATGGCCAGTTGAATAAAAAAAGTCGTATTTTCATATTTTGCGTAATAGTTCATCACATTTAAAAGGGTGCGCATCTATATTTTACGTATTCAAATTTCTTCTACACGTTAATATGTTGTTCCTGAGATAATTTCCTCCAGAAATTGCTATTTAAGTGTTTCATTTTGATACCGTCGCCATGTTAAAAATTGGAATAAATGGCGGGTCCCGTAATTTCACCTATTCTACACTGTATGTAATATGTATACAGATTATACTCTTTGCATGTATATACTATATGACACAAATTGACAGAATTCAGCACTAACAGCATATCATATTCTTCAGTTCTTGTCATAATGCCATAATCTTTATCTGTGTGCAATATTCCAACGTATGACGTGCACGTGGCGTTTGTCGTTGTGCGGATAACTAACTCGTCAAAGTGACGAGTTTCATGTCTAGTTAAATTTGTTTATTTAAATTCAATTTTAATTATTTTGTTGTCACCTAGGCTACTCCATGTATTGCCATTTTATTTTTGATTCATTAGTAGAAAAATGAATTAAAACAAATAACGTTTTTAAGCAATATTGAGATACAATTTGTGCCAACTTATTGTTTATTTCTATTATTATAAGATACAGATATAATTACATTTTTCCGGGTTTTCGTATTTAAAGTTTCATCATTATGTTATGGTATTATGGTATATAGGCCTAGGCTAAATAGCAAAATCTAAATTAACGCAGATATAATGTAATATATAAGCAGTGTGTCTACAATGTGTGTGTCAAGTCATTTTAATTTAAACAAAATTTAAACTGTTTAAAAGAAGTATTATATATACAGGATTAGCACCCTGGAAAATACATCCGAAAGAGAAACTTGTCACAAAAAGAGTCTCAATTATTCTCTAAATAGTTTTTGATATTATAGGCTAAATATCACAATCTAAATTAACGCAGTCCATATAATTCAATAGACATTCCTGACCTATAAACAGTGTGTTTACAACATTTGTGTGTCAAGTAATTTTAATTTAAATAAAATTTAATTCCTTTAAAAGAAATATTATATACAAGGTATGAGTTAAACAAAATAATAGTGAGGGATTAATGTTTAAATGCATTTTGATTTTGGATGCTTTGCCTTGGTCATAACATACACTGTATACTAATTTACAGTAGCACATTTACTATTTAGTACATGCTACTGACACATTATGATTTGATTATTAATTTTACTGATTTAAGTTTTATACTTACCTTCTTAAATCGTATGAGGAGGCACTGTAAAAAATATATAAGTTTCATTATTATTTTATAGTATATTATGGTATATAAATAATACAATCTAAATTAACGCAGTACATATAATTCGCCAGTCGGAAATGGCAAAACATACTTTGGAAGCTTTTACAAAACATGACAATTTACCAGACGACTATGAAATGCAGTATTATGTCCTATACCAAACTTATAATAATAATAACTGACATAATAATATTAATTAATAAACGTCTATTATTTTAATATATTTACACAAACAAAACAAGAACAAAGATACAGATGTATATTAATATTAACGAGATTCTGTTTTTTGTGACTGCATGTTTTTTCAAACATTCATTTTACATTGAGCACTATTATTATTTGCGATGACTCTGCAAATGTCCATTTAAAATTGCTTGCTTTTAGAATTAAATAAAATAGACACTGAAATATAAAGACGAATACAGTATAATGCTGTGCGCTATACATCCATTTACAGATTTGTGTATACTGTATTACTATAATATTACTGTACTATCTTTGATTCCCGAATCTTAAAATAATTATAAGATGGTGCCCGTCCAGTGGACTGATAACTGCTAGTGGTATATAAATATCACAATCTAAATTAACGCATTATGTATACACTTCAATAGACAATTCCTGACCTATAAGCAGTGTGTCTACAAATATGTGTGTCAAGTCATTTTAATTTAAACAAAATTTAAATCGTTTAAAAAGAAGTATTATATATACAGGATTAGCACCCTGGAAAATACATCCGAAAGAGAAACTTGTCAAAAAATGAGTCTCAATTATTCTCTAAATAGTTTTCTTTTTTGATATTATAGGCTAAATATCACAATCTAAATTAACGCAGTATATAAAATTCAATAGACATTCCTGACCTATAAACAGTGTGTTTACAAAATTTGTGTGTCAAGTAATTTTGATTTAAATAAAATTTAATTCGTTTAAAAGAAATATTATATACAAGGGATGAGTTAAACAAAATAATAGTGAGGGATTAATGTTTAAATGCATTTTGATTTTGGATGCTTTGCCTTGGTCATAACATACACTGTATACTAATTTACAGTAGCACATTTACTATTTAGTACATGCTACTGACACATTATGATTTGATTATTAATTTTACTGATTTAAGTTTTATACTTACCTTGAATCGTCTGAGGAGGCACTGTAAAAAATATATAAGTTTCATTATTATTTTATAGTATATTATGGTATATAAATAACACAATCTAAATTAACGCAGTACATATAATTCGCCAGTCGGAAATGGCAAAACATACTTTGGAAGCTTTTACAAAACATGACAATTTACCAGACGACTATGAAATGCAGTATTATGTCCTATACCAAACTTATAATAATAATAACTGACACAATAATATTAATTAATAAACGTCTATTATTTTAATATATTTACACAAACAAAACAAGAACAAAGATACAGATGTATATTAAACATTAATATTAATATTAATTAACGAGATTCTGTTTTTTTTGACATTGCATGTTTTTTCATTCATTTTACAGTGAGCACTATTATTATTTGCGATGACTCTGCAAATGTCCATTTAAAATTGCTTGCTTTTAGAATTAAATAAAATAGACACTGAAATATAAAGACGAATACAGTATAATGATGTGCGCTATACATCCATTTACAGATTTGTGTATACTGTATAACTATAATATTACTGTACTATCTTTGATTCCCGAATCTTAAAATAATTATAAGATGGTGCCCGTCCAGTGGACTGATAACTGCTAGTGGTATATAAATATCACAATCTAAATTAACGCAGTATGTATATAATTCAATAGACAATTCCTGACCTATAAGCAGTGTGTCTACAAAATATGTGTGGCAAGTCATTTTAATTTAAACAAAATTTAAATCGTTTAAAAAGAAGTATTATATATACAAGGGATGAGTTAAGGAAAGTGTGACATAGACGTAATAGTGAGGGTTATATGCATTTTGATTTTGGATGATTTGTCTTGGTCATAACATGCAAGTTTATTCATCATCTTATAATATTTCATTGTACTTTACTACTTTACAGTACCATACTAATAGTACATGATACTGACACATTATGATTTTATTATTAATTTTACTGGTTTAAGTTTATACTTACATTGAATCGTCTGAGTCACTGTAAAAAAAGAATATATAAGTTTCATTATGTTTACATAAATGTTATGAATAGTGCTGTATTAATTATTTACATTTTCTTGCTCTATTATTGATTGGAAATCAGTTCATTGTCTCTAAATGTCGGTAGAATTCATCATATATGTTTGATGCTATTTATTTGTATATAAATTGTTTTCTGTTAGTTAAACAAAATATCAGACCTTGCAATAAATAATAATACTAGTCATGTCATCAAGATAAATCTAGTAATTTACTATTATAATGAACGTTTGAAAATGTGCAATAGTGTAGCAATATGCTTAAAATGTTTCGGCTGGATGGACCATCCTAATAAAATAGTATTTATTATTATTATTATTATTAATGAAGTGAAATAATACAATTATGTTCAGAAAAGCTACTGTTTGTGAAATTGGTATTCAGTAGTAAGCCGTACCTTTATTGAATAGAAGGGCTACTGTTTGTTAAATTTGCTTATTTAAATTCAATTTTAATTATCTGCTGTCACCTTGTGTCACCAAAAATGACATTTTGAAGCAATAATTGAGATACAGCTTGTGCATACTTATTATTTATTTCTATTATTAAATATGATACGAATAGTATTACCTTTTTTCCGGGTTTTCAAAATTAGATGCCATGGTTCCACTTCATACGGCTCACGAAAGAGCTACGGTACAGATAAAAGGGAAAACACTGTTAATATCCTTAAAAGCCATGAGTTTCCGACCCTACATGCTTTTTATCTGGCCCGTATTTATTTCTAAATTACAATCAGACACACTAGAAACATTTTTTTATTAGAAACCCTGTGTATATAATATAGTACTCAACATATGTCTTTTATAATAATTATAGCACACATTACAATTTGTTTTGTTTTTTGGGCCTATTTAATTTTAGTGCGTCAGGCTCTTATCAGTTGATCTCAATCTGCTCCCTAACACAGTGGTGTTTAATTAACCATGTTGGGTCGTTCCACTTTACTAGGAGGTAACTTTCAGACAGTTAACAAAGGTTTTTAATAAAAGAAAACAAAACCATACAATAGGTACAAAAGAACAATGATAGAGTGCTAAGAACTATTTATTAGGAGACTACTCCCCTTTAAATAACTATGGTACATTAACAATAAGTATTGTGTAGAAAAGCCTAAAAGGGCTGAGGCTGATACAGAAGGTAATAATAGAATATCATACTGAACTACGCCCGATAGGTAATCTAATCATAGGCATAGTGCGTACACTTAATCTGTTAAATATATTATATTTAAATTATTTCTATTTTTGTAGCAATCTTCAAATATTGCACAAACAAATAAAAGTAATAATAATTTTAGTAGAACCAATGGTATACCAACTCCATGTGTATACAATTCATTGAAAAATCACCAAAACAAATTTAAAGTGCAGTATAACGGTATGTAGATGCTAACTAGTACAATATGAATATATTATATATTACATAGAGATACTAATAATATAATATTAATTTGACATTATAAAACAGAAATGGAAACCATATAGGTCAAATTCAACGTTTTGTGCTACAATCCTTTTCCTATTAGTAAAATGGACGAGTCCGGCCAATACGGCAAAACCACGCTGGTGGTTTTCAAATAAACCAAGTGTTTTAAAACTACTTATATAAAAAATCCTGTTCCCTTATCTTAAATACATTTACATATTACAAATAAGGGATAATAACTCTTAACTTTCGTGAAAAAATAAAGCGTTTTGGATAAGTAGTTTTTCAGCAACTGTAATTTTAGTTTTAACGTTACGTTCTGACTGCTCATGAAAGGTTGGACGACTTCGAAAATTTTCGCATATCCTTTAACACTAGCCGGTCACTGACAAACCAAAACACTGCTTCAAAAAAAGGGGCTGTGCCGACGAAGTATCTGAACCAATCACATTTTACTTTAGGTCATTAGAAAGCTTGATTGATTAGCTTTTGCATGGTGGAACAGCCAATATCATTGGATAACTAGGTCAAACGTTATGAACGTTTTTGTAAAGATCTCAACAAATTGGCAAAACAAGCCTATTCTTTAACACAGGGCAATTTTCAAATCGTCTAACTTTAAAAATCAATGCCGACGACGTTTTAAGTTTTTTTAAATTAAAAATAACATGACATCGTAGGTACTTAATTAGGCATTACAATGTCGAAACAGCCATAAAAATCGGTCAATTAATAACAAAGTTACATTGAAAAAACCTTTAAAAAATAGCTGTTTTTTGGTGATTTCGTGCCGTTTAGCGGAAATCGCCCGGATTTTTGGGTACATAAAACAAACTGTAATGACCAATTAATATCTGGTATTACTATTTTACATACGTAATGCTACTAAACGGAAAATATTTAATTTATACTTTTAAAACATTTTTAGACTATTAGGCCTAAAGACAAACCTACTGTTCGTGTTTAAAGATGATAGCATGTGTTATACATACGACAAAGTATGTTTAAAACATTGTGCAACTGTAAAATAATTTTAAAAACTGTTGCACACAATAGCAACCAATAACAAAAACAGTTAAAAGTGCGGCATCATTGCAGAAATTATGCTGTCAAAGGTAAATAGATTTAATCTTATTAGATAATGAACAGGTAATAGTAAACTTGTGTTTTGTACTAGAGATAGAATATTATATGTTATGTACCATATAAAACTACTTACCTAGTTTTCATATTCATACTCAAAGCAAAAATTTCGCCATAGATAGAATAGAATTCAAGAAGAGACGTCTTTATGGTGTATCCCTAGATTGACAGGTTATGTATGTAATCGCGAAATAATCAGTGATGAAACTTTGTCGTTTATTGCTATGGTAGATCAAATATTGAAAGAAAAAATAAAAACAACATATATGGCAAATTCATTTTGCTTTAAATACTGTTAGTTTAAACTGACTCACAATTTGAACAATATCATTCGTTTTAAACCCATTTTTTGTTGGCCAATATATTAACAAAAAATGTTATTTTATAGGAGATGGTCAGATTGAAATAATATCGACAGACCCAATTTATTTCGACAAAAATCATCATCAACATACTGTAGTACAAGTACAATTAAAAAAACAAATAAAAGAACAACAAAAGGTATCATTATTTGGTGGGGGGACGACCGACTAAAACGTCCGTCAATGTTGAATAAATACATTTCTTTATAATCAATTGGTTCTTGCTTCTCTTTTTTTGTTTTTTTTGCATATACATAATGATAATATAAACACCACAGGTGAAAAACATTATTCTGAACCGCCCGGGTGATATTCTGGAAATTAATTGTATAATATATGATATACATACATTTCTTTATATATTTCTTTTTATTATTAAGTTTCCCATTTGTCTTACAGATGTAGATCAATACATATATTACACAATTCTCAAAGCAAAAATGTAGCCGGCCATTAGACACTCTAATCAAATTTATCATCAAAACTCGATGAAAGTATTATCATATGTGTATTGAGAAAAAAGGGATACTAGTTTTATGGTCTGTCCGTGACTCCCTTGACATACAAACACAAGTTTTGTAATCTGGAAAGTGTCTGTGTAGAAACTGCGTCATTTAATGTTATGAAATCAAATATTGACAGATAAGAATAAGATATATACTTAGTTAATATGTGCGAGTGGCCGAAGTAAAGGGTCTTTCACACCTGTTCCGGCACGGCGACTCAATGTCACTCAATTTCACGACGCTCCACGCGGCTATGCACCAGTCGATAGCACAAATTTGTTTTAAAATAGGTTTGATACAAAATTACGAGAGGTAATTTGGCCTACAAAATACGAAAATTGTTTTACACAAAACAAATATGACAATTAGCCTATTACAAAATATGACGTAACAAACTAACCACTCAACGCATGAATAAAAGCATAACAGGTAATTTATAACTAGAGAGGTTTCGCAACCTTACGAATACGATAACGGAAACGGATACCTCACGCACACGTATTCGTTTTCGTAAGCCAGTAACAATCTGTTTTTAATATTGAGGGCGCCGTCCAAAATATGATTGCGGTAAATTTGAGCGAAGCATGTTGCTTGGCTGCCTAGGCCTATAGCGTAACATCAAAGCGAGTGAGGACTTTAAAAACTGCTATTTATCAAAATTGACCTGACATTTTTAGTAAATTACTTTAGTAAATTACTTTCAATAATTCAATAATTATATTATAATCATGAATCATTCCTGTCGTCCTTCTATAGGTCAGTTATAGAGAGTGTTACGTAGCGCTACCGAAAATGAAAAGCGTGACCTAAATAGAATAGTCAAGACCGCATCGCGTATAATTGGATCTGCACAATTGCCTTTGGAAAACATTTTTTTCGGATCGTCTACTGAAAAAGGCAGTGGCTATCAAAGATGATCAATTTCATCCGGCCTCTAGTATGTTCCAGTTGATGCGCAGCGGTCGGCGATTTCGTTCTATTAAGGTCAATAAGGCACGATTTACAAATAGTTTCTTTCCAGGAGCTATTAGAGCCTTAAAACAAATGTTAATTAAACATATTAATATTTGCTCGTATACTTTTTTAAATTCATACACATTACTTTGTGAACAAACAACATTAAACCATCATTATGAAGTCGATCCGAAACGGATTGTTATTAAAAGCAGGGCTAACATATTGAAAACATTAACAAACTGATCGAATCATTCTAATTTTCCTTTTGTCAAATATCAACCTATCAAATTCACATTAAATAAAAAAAAAATCACTAAAAAGAAATGAATATCATAGTCTATAGTGTTCCCATCTGTTTCGACCCCCTACAAACTGGGACCTGAACAGGAATATTCGGTATCACGGGAAAGGAGGAGGAAGAGGATGATTGTAAAAGATTAGGTAGGCAATAATAGGTTTATATTGTGCCATTTACCTTTGAAGGTTAAGTTGAACTTCCTTATAAGTTCATAATAGCAATTGTAATCAGCTTATTGGTCTTGTTGGCAGGAAGCAAGTTTCTAGGGTTCATTCTACAACAATACAACATTGACAAGCAATATACTACGTTGGAGAAGATTGGGATTTTCACTTTGAAAAGTATTATTTAACTGCAATATATGCTACCTTACACTACTCATTCCTGCAAACATTTCTTAAGCTATCTAAAACTTTACACGATGACGGGATATACAGAAGTAGGTATATGAAAATTAATTTATGGAATGATATCTGTACATACATCAAGTATAAACACATGATTTATAATTTTAGGAAACTGTTGGTCGAATAAATAAGAAAAGAAACAACCTAGCTTTTTTGAACAATAATATTAACGTATTCCCCATACATTCATAGTTTATTTACTTTCAATGTTACACGTTTTAAGAACATGTTGAGCTTAATTAGTTGAGCATTTAATTACTTACCGTATTAAATCTGATTTGACGAGATAGCAATATATTTACTAATAATGTGGATGAATTTAATGGAATTTTTAACTAAAATGGACAAGAAATAACAACGTACTTGTTTTAAGCATTGTTGTGCTCAAAGGAAAAGAAAAAGAAAGAAAATATGCTCAATTGAAGTGTATTTATACAATAGGTACATGATGATTGTTTGTACAAGTACTACAATGACAATTATTTATTTATATCAACCCAAAAATAATGATAATGATCCTTCCCCTATAAGCGCCTATCTAGTTTAATTAAAATCTCATTTTTCCACGGAAAAATATTGCTAATGATTAATTAGAGATTGAAGTTTAATTCATTTAATCAACACATGCACTTTGTGTTAGACAGACTTTATTTAGTTTACCTGATTCCAGCTCAGGTATACGAATGAACGTTCATATGTACTGGTATAGAATAAGTGTTTAAAAACATTTAAACAAGCTTACAGCACAGTAAATTTAATAAATTAATTTTAATTAAGTATAGTTAGAAAACAACATGTATGCCGAAATTTATTTCTTTCATAGACATATTAAGCTAAATCGCCGTCTAAAATTTAGATAATCATCATGTAGTACAATTGACATTTCTTACAATGTCCGTTCTTGATTGAACTTGCGAGTCTCCTTAATTTACTACGATCACGACGAATGATCTGGTATGGGATGAAATAGGTACTGCATAATGATGCGTTTTAGATCAGCGACAACGAGTAGCCTAGAACGAATACGCTATGTGGATATGACGAGTTACGCGCGATTTACGTTGCCGTCTATAACTTGTTATCGAATTTACTCGACGAAACCTTGACTCGTGTAATCACTATGATTATATTGGCCCAGAGAACTAATCATCGTAGATCTGAAACTCACTATGTAGGCCTATGGTTCTAAACATTGATTGTAAGATAACTTACCTACTTTCCAAGATTCAATCGAACAATCAAAGTAAGACGGTTAAAAATAAAACAATGTGTCTGAAAGTGGCTTGTGTAGCATTTACAAACTTAAATACCAGTTACATTTACACCTAAAATTGGACGATCTTAAAACAGACAGCTAATTCACTAACGTCTGACGAGATGGTAGCAGCATATGCCTACATGTAATGAACTTCCTTATGTAGTTCTTAGTAATTGTAAACGTAATGTTCAGGAAGTTACGTTACAAAGCAATTAGTCTGGTTAAAACTGTAAAAAGTGCATTGTTCATATATAAATACAATACTGTATTAAAACAATTTGGAAAGTATGTTTTAAAGCTAAAGTTTACGAACAAATGTTGTCAAATTTAGGATAAAAGTGCAACTAATCTAACAGTAGAACTAATGTAATGTAACACATAAGATAATAAACTTATACACAAACATTGGTTATGTAAAGTTACAGACATAAAAGCTGGTTATAAATTTACTTACCAATAATCATCGGTGATAATATCCTTGAAAAATACAATTGTGATTCTTGTATTATTTGCTTCTTATTTGAAAAGAAATCTAATAAATACTAAACAGAATGATTGATTTAGTTAAGTTATAATAACGATGTTTTGTAAGAAATCCTTATTCGAAGTTAAGTACAAACTATTACTGAAGATATTTTTGTGAAACAAAGTTTGTTATGCAAATTAGTTTCTGGATTTTACCGGCATCTCAAGCTCCGAAGAAGTGATTTAATTTCATTAAACCAGAACTAGTACTCTCATAAATATTTTCTCTTATGTGTTTTCACTGCATCTTCACAACCTAGTGCTGCAGTGCCTATAGTACTTTGTTTCGTTATTGTTTCACAAATTATAATAATATTTGTAAGATTTGCATATTAATTTCATTGCTTATTTCAATATATTCAAACAATATTAGTTGAACAATACATTTAAACATTAAAGCGGAATGTATATATAAATCAATATTAATATTTGGATTCTTTAGAAATGTGTCTCTTGACTTAAGCTTCTGTTTAAAGAACTTGGTGATTTTTGAAAAGCTGTGTCTTTGATTTTATAAAATTCTTTAGAATTCATATTGATTCTACATAACTCTCTGAATAAATACAGTAGACTGTTATTCATCATTTCACATTGTTCATTCATCTTTACAGGTTAAGATGTTCATCAATAATACGTACAACATCATGACGATTCATCTCAATCATACACTCCTTAAAATCGTCCAATGACAAACCTTTCTCAGACCATCCATGCATTACACACATAGTAGGACTATTGATCATGGATACAAAGCTCATGCTCATGATGCAGTCTATGTAACAATCATAGCCAACCTTACATGCTACGCCACGCCAGTCATTGTAGTCTGTTGAGCGAAGAGGGTCCAGACGAACACAAATCTGTGTCATAACTTCTAATGGCAAGATTGGTGATGGAATGTCTTTATAGATGCCAATGAGAAATCGCAGAAACCCTGGAACATTTGACTTTCCTTGAGTAGCAGTGGCTTGGAAAGCTGAAATAATACAAAATATTTATTTGATAATACAACGATTTTCAACGCTTTCTTATATTTAAGACAATTGTTTTGGGGAAAAATAGATAACAATAGAATATGCCACTGAGAAACCCAATTATCAGTACTGTTTCTCCATATTTCATTGTTTGTCCAATGTTATGGGAAAACTCCGTAATACATCATCTCTCGTGTGTCACATGTGTATCACGAGCAGCGTGTGTATATTATGTGAAGGTAAGATAATATTGGACATAATTTCCCTATGATTCCAGGGAAATTATAGATACTGAGACTCGTTTTAGTACCCGAATTATATGTGTACTCATTTTAGTACCCGCCCGAACTATATGTGGACTCATTTTAATCATAGTCAATTGATTTATTATATTCAAAAAATTGTTACATGGTATTTGTGAGATATTACTGAACAAGGTTTCATGCAGTACCTGGATTTGTTTTGTGTTTTGCAAACAAACGTCTGATTTTGGAAGTATCCATTCCATCATCTGGCCCACATCGAGGCGTAGACTGCATGCAATCTTTAAGTTTGTGCAAGTTAACGTTCTCCATAGGATAGACGTTGCACAGAGCACATACGTTAAACACAACACGTTTCATCCATTTGTGACCAATGTCCAGTAGATTTGCTTCAATGAACTCAAGTACCTGTAAATAAGAAATACAAGCTAAGGTATTGGAAGGTATTTGTTTTTGTTTTAAGTTTAAGCTAACAAAATGCATTGATATGCTGTCTACATTTTTGAATTGCTTTTCAATTTCAATTTATACTCCATCATTAAATAAAAACATTAATATTCTAATCAAAAGCATTTACCTCTTTGCAGACATTTGGAGATGGTTCAAGCTGTTTACCGCCCACTTTAAGTCTGTAAATAACCACCTATACAATATAAATAAATATTACTTTTAATTAAAACATCCAATAGTTTATTTGTCAATACAAATAATTTGTGTCAGAAAGAAAGTTAATTGGTTTTAAAAGTAAATCACAATTCCTATGACTTTTAATGATCTAAATCATTTTCATCATTCATAGATTGGATGAAAAGAAATAATTTTTGGAGTTTCAGTTCAGACAATCAACTTTAGTTATTAGGATTTAAGACATGTATATTCTTGTTGCAACTATTGCCTACCTGGATACAAGATCTTTTTTCAGGCAGGATTCTGATGATTGCATCATGATTCTGATCAACGTATACTTTCACCTGCTGGTAAAAGAGCCTAGGATTATATCCCTCATCAAGCTTCCTCTGTTGTGACCAATGTACGATTCCTACTACGAGTCGATAGTACAGTCCTTCAGGTAGGAAACCATCAAAGTCAACGTAAAAAACTGCGGCAGTTGTTGACTTTGTCAGTTTGTCAAGTGACGCCATTTCATCACCTTGGTTCTTCTTTAGCAATGATGGCACATAGAAGAGACGATCAACTTTTGTACATTTTGTCTTTAGAAAAGTTGAAAGATTGAAATTAATTGCTGGTAAAATGCTATAATAAATGGTTTTACTAACATTCAAAGGGTGTCATTATTCCTGAAACACTATCATATGAACATTCAGATTGGGTGTTTATTTTTCTGCAATATAGTAATATAATGAACTGCAAAGACAAATAATCAAACAAAATTAAGTAAATAAAATCTGCAATGCAATAATTAGAAGTCTGTACCTAAAAAGATCGAGTCTTGACACATAGCAAGTCAAATTTCTGCATCAGTTGTATTAATGCTTCAAATTGCTTTAAACAGTCATGCCACATACGTTTAAGCAGTCTCTCCTCTAGGAGACCCTCTTCATCAAGCTTTTTCCAAGAGCTTCTAAACTCTGCATACTACAAAAAACAAAAAAAACAATAACAGTAAATGTGCCACCAACTATTTAGGCCGTGTGACCGAACTACCGGTGGAAAGGGATTTAACCGATTCCTACTCGAGAAAAATTAACCGATAATTCAAATCGGATAATTATCGGTTGTTTGGTAATGATTGATCATGCGCACATTATTTTTTAAGTAATTAGCTGATTGGTTAAAACATTAAGCCAATAATTTTTGCTTTGGCTGCGGAAACATGGTCTTTGTTCACTATTAGATTTTTTCCCGGCTAGAAATTAAATCGCATCATTGCAGTCGCGATTGAAATCCAGAATGTGTTCTACCTTCCTCTTACAATGTACTTTAGGCCTACTATAAAATACTATTACTCGGTAGGCCAAGATGTGTAACTATAAAATAGGCACCATGATCATAACATTCTACTATGAAAACATTTTAAATCGTTAATAGTAAACTTAAACATAAAAAACCCCTCATACTTGTTCCGAAGGATCTTTAACTGTGATAACTAGCTTGAAAATGTAAATCAGCCATTGTGGTATAAGAATGATGATGTCATTCAAGGGGCTATTTGGTGTGTCCCGTTCTCCGTAGTAAACAATATTACCAAGGTCGTGGTAAAAATGTAACATAACAAACAATTGATCATCTTTGTCAATATGACACTTGGAAGCTAGTTTAGTTACCTGAAATTAAAAAAATTGATAAACTATAAAATACCTATATATTTGTCATTAGTCATATAACTCAGATCATGAATATTAATTTCAGATTAGAATGAGATGATAATAAATAACTATAAAATCCAATGCTCGGTCAATTTATTTATTCCTGAGATTTGGAATAATCTCAAATGATAGTGTAGAGCCGATTAATATCTAGTTTGTTTTCGTATTGTACGCAACATGATCCATGGGTTTCAAGAAACAATGTTTGTTAGTTTGACATGTGCTGTAGGCCTACTTTCGTTTTAGTGAGACACAGGGGTTAAGCCAAGAGCATTTAATTATTATTTGTATCAACGAGGACCTTTAGTACGTTAATCAGACATTTTCATGTAACACACCTTAAGATAAAAATCAGCTTGCTACCAGAAATGTCCAGGTTTAGGGCTTATTTTGACTTAATGCTCTTGGACTAGGTAGATTTAGTCTAGTCTACATGACTATAATTACTTGCCTGCTTGAAGGTAATTGAGTGCTTATGCTGGTCACGTAATTGCTCAATTTCACCCATGAAATTCAACCAACTTATGGGCATCCTCTCTCCCATATATGGTTCGTTCTTAGCTACCTCTGTGATATGACGTCTAAGCTTAAAAATTGATAAAATATCAAATTCTGATATGACGCTGTTGTCAAGGGCATAATACTTATACACAATATGGTGTTCGTATGGTTTACCCTTAAATGCTTCTCTTATCAGTGAAAACTTCTCTTCAGTCTGAAAACCAAATAATATTATTTTAATAATTTGTAGTGGAGCTGTAGCTTGGTGATTAACGTGCTTGCCTTCCAATCCCATGGTCCGGGTTTAATCCTGACCTAGTGCCAGGATTGTAACTCACACCTCTTTCAACTCCCTAAGCCTCAAATGAGACTTAAACACGATAAATTATTCAAAAAGTAGTTTATCCATTCTGTAATTGGCGAGTTACTCGCTGTTGGAAGTGTATGAAAAATAAAAATAATATGTTTAAAAGTTAAACAAATTATAATTCAAATATAGTCTTAACTGGCAGCGGGAAATCTTACAAGAGCTTCTTTCTTTTCGTCATTGCCTGGAAGGATTTCTCTGTGAGTGCCAACGATAAATATTGGTGGTGAATACTGCTTCAGGGTTGAATTTTTAGTCGTACTCGTATGTGAGTAAATTGATTGTGCCCAGAAAACCACACGATCCAAGTTGGTCATGTAGTGGTCAGTGTCTGAAATCTGTACAAGTTAGAATTTGAATAACTACCAAGATAATCATACCAAACATACATTATTTAACAGAGAACATATAATATTGAAAGTGTATTGGTTTAGGCCAATTAAAAAATAACTACGAAAAAATGTGTTTTTACTGTGTGATTTTTAGCTTTTCGATTAAAAAAATGACAACGTTGTGGTTATCGGTAACTGGATCTCAATAGAGATACAAATAAAATAAGCTAAAAGATTTCGGATAATACTAATCTTCCTTATTAGTGCATGTGAATACATATCAAACCATAATATTTTTAAATATCTGTAGGTTACCTTTCCATAATCTCTATGAAAAACTTTTACTCTTGATGGTGCATTGAGGTCATGGCAGAGATTGAAACAGATGATGTAAATAGCACGAGATACCAGAAACATCTGTCGACAAACCAAAGAAATAAATGATGAGAGTGACTATTTAATATTGAAGATAATGAAAACTCGATGATAAGTTTGGTTTAATGAGTCTAGTCCATTCCATGAGTGGAAACAGGTTCAATGTTGCGGAGGAAAGTGTTTCTTTTAAATAATTTGAGTTTTGTGGATTGTAACCTTGGCCTTCCTTCCCCTTCAAAATGTAACTACTCCTAGATGTTAGATCATCAAGTCAACGATATTGTGTGACCCATTTAAGCGGTAAATTTAAAGAAATCTTTTGTGGGTTGTAACCTCATAATGATATTTATATTCTACCTGATGTGTAATGTAATACAGATCTTGTCCAGCAAAATCCCAGATGCTGAGAGTAAGATCATCCATTGTCTCTTGTAACTCTTTAGTCTCTATCAACATTTCCGTCTCTCCGTCTTTTTTCTTTTCTCCGAGAATGTTTTCAACAAGTTCAAATACTTCTTCTTGTATATCCGATGTTAGGCCTATGATAATGCCCAATAAACATAGCTTATATTATTATCACAAGTATTTTATTACTGGTAGGCCTACTGTTCTCGTAAGTAAATTGTTTGCTTACAGTGTCTTATTACAAAATATTTTACCACATAAAGGCACAAACTTATCCATTTTGAATTAATGTATTGCTGTATTCTTTCTTTTGACTGGATTGCATTTTTAGTAATGTAACGTAATTGTGTAAATGAGGCTTAATAAAGTAAAAGAAAGGAATAATTTGAAAAGATATAAACTGAAAGTAATTTTTTGAAGGACTCTTAGCTGCCCATGCCATTTGGGTTTATGCAAGTAGATTTTTAAATTCATAAATACCCCATTTTTAGTCGTATTAGTTCTAATTTCAGTTAGTAAAAATAAAATTTTGTTTACTTTGAGCGTCTTTTAAATTTCTCTTTCATTCATTAGTGAATTTTGAAATGTACAATTAGTAGATGTTTAGGCTTTTTAAATTTCATTATAAAAATATTTTTTTCACTAAGGATATTTTATATTACAATTTTTAGAATTTTTTCAGCGGTTCGAATTCATTGTTAAAACAAAGTTTAAAAATCTTAAATGAGTATTTAAAATAATGTTTTTTCATCATTGCGGTGGTCAAAATACACTGACTAGATAGGAAGAACAAGGAAGAACAAACATGCTTTTGGTTGAATTTCTGCTGTCCCTTCAAATCGATCGATCAATTTCTTACCAAATTCCTCTTCATATTCCCGTTTCTTCCTTCCAAATTTCTATATTTAAATCAAAGTACAGTTTGCAAACAGGCAAATAGAACAAATTATATAAAACTACAGTAGATTTGTCTATCAAATACAGTATGAAACAGTATGATACAGTATGAAACAGTATGATACAGTATGATACAGTATAATTATTACTTGTTATACAGTTTCATTCTGTGAGATCAATAAAAAGAAGAGGGACAATAACAACATCAACATCATCAACATCATCTTCAACAATAAACATAACAATATTAACAACAACATGATTAACAACAACATTAACAACAACAATAACAATAATAATTAATGTTTTCCAACATCTTTATTACAATTGTCTTCAAACCTGAAGTTTGTCTTTATTTTTTACCTCTATTGGCACATTTTCCACATCAGGTCTTTCGTTCAATGCTTTACGTTCATTCCCTATCAAAAGAAAAGCAGTACAAATTATTGCAATTGGCATTTATAAATTTGTTGACTGTGGTGAATGGTTACAAATTACTAACCCGAGTGAGACATCACCATAATGTGTATTCGGACACAAACTAATATAATAGTATAATCATAACTACCGTACTGTACTCTAACAATGCTTCTTGTATTGCACCAACCTAATTTTGCCAACCAGGTGTCTCTTTTAACCTAATAATTTCTTGTCCTAGTAATTACGTAATAATGTATGAATATATTTTCTTTCTAAAATAATTAATTATAATAACGATTTTAGATGTCCAACCCACATGATATGTTAAGTAGGCCTACCTATTAAGGAAGGATATAATATTATGTAACTATAGTACCATGAGAGTAATACTAACAACTAATAGTAACATGATAACAATATTAATATTAAGTACCTAGAAAATATTAAGTATAGACTAATGTGGAGACTAACAAGTTAAGATCAACCCAGTATACTACGGAGAATGCTTTGTGTAACAATACTTGACAAGATACCATGCAAAGTAATCAGGAAAAGATAAAAAACCAGAGACCTGCCTCAAGCAATTGCTAAAAAGAAGTGGAGATGGCAGGCCACGTTGCAAGACTTCGGCACAATAGCTGGACAAGCAGGACAATGGTTTGGCAAGCAGGACAATGGTTTGGCAACCAAGGATAAGGAAAAGAGGCAAATCCAGAGAGAGAAAAGAAGAGTTTAAATATTAAGTATCTAGGAATATGTTATAGATATTGAGCAGCTATGATAAACTTTATTCAAGCAATACGTTCCATTTATGTGTAGTGGTCCTTATATTTAATTCACTGTACCCAAACAATTGTATACGTTGTTGTTTTGAAACATGCTACCTTATTACTCCATCGTTGGAAGGAAATAGAATAACATCATTTACTATGTTTCGTGACGAAATGCTTGTGTCTTACAATACGCAAATATTTCACCTTCATTTGTATAAGTTAATAAATTGTCCTCCTCTGGCCTAGCAACACTGCCAACTTCTTTATTTTCGTGTCCATCTTCCTTTAATTTCTGTATATTGTAAAAATTTAGTATAAAGATGGTAATTATTAAGTTTAAATTTATGATTTTCATACTGTTTCTTCTTTCCATCGTCACAAAACATGTATTGCAACACATGAAATAATATTTTTGTCATATATTTATATAGAAAATTTGGGAAACTAAGCATTTTTATAACCTCATGTTCTTTCCTCCAGATGTCGTGTGCCATCCTTTCTGCAAGAGTTCTTACATATTCCTTTCTTGCTTCGCCCGTTGCTATAAATTAAAAAAAGGTATGCAATGTTGACATTTGAATTGTTGAATGGTAAGCAATTTACGTTATAGAATTTTTTTAAAGGTATTATCTTTCTGTATTTAGAGCTAGTGGGTCTTATAGATTTAATAATTATTTGATCAGGGAATTTATTTTTAAGAATATGGATGTTAATTATAAGCCTACCCTTATTTTCATTTGGTTTCCAGTTATTAGTATGTTTAACACTAATTGTACAAGACAATGATGCTTCAATTCCATTAGTTACTTTCTCAGTAGCATTAAACCTAAATAATATTTAAAGAATTATATTATGCATACATAAAAAAGTCTTTAAAACTTACACTTTTTGAACGTTTATAACAATATAGTGTGCCACAAAGAACAAGAAGCCTGTTTTTCAGATAACGAATTATTTAGTAACACTATTATAAACCATAACTAGAGGGTACTCCGAGAGTACAAACCTCCGCCTACTGTAAAATTCCCCTACATAAAATGTCCCCGGAAAATATATATATATCCTTTTAAATTAGTTCTAAGTGTAAATAGGCTAACTGCACACTACAAAGCTGTGTATGAAAATTTGGTGTAATGGTTATGTATCCAGCCTCTCACAGTTGAGATTGCATGGTTCAAAACCCGCCGAGGTTGTTTTTTTTTATTATTTTTGTATTTCTTTTTTTTTGTGGACCTTGATCTTTGACACTGACCCTTCAAAATTTAACCACAAGTATATGATGAGTCATTGATCATTGTGGCTAAGTTTGGTGAGAATCGGATAAAAACTGTGGTCTCTAGGCAGTAAAATATTTTTTTGTTAGTTGTGACCTTGACCTACGACCTTTTCCCCTCGAAGTTGAACTCGTCCGAGCTTTTGGGGAATAGATCATTGTAGCCAAATTTGGCCAGATTCGGATGAAAACTGTGGCCTCCAGGCTGTTCACAGACAGACACACACACAAACAGGGGTGAAAATATAACCACCTTGGCGGAGGTAATAACAGTACTGTTTATTCAAAAGGCTGGGTAGCATATTTATGGAAAAGGTTTACTTGTTTCCTTTATGTATTGGTAGTTATTTTCAACCTCTGTTTTTGAACTGCGCAAAACACAACATAAAACAAAAATGTAGACCTAAATACAGTACTTACGGTTGATCAGTGAGTGCTTTGGTAAGACTCGTTTTACCAACACGTTCTTGTCCTACAAGCATTAGACGTGTTTGGTATATAGGTTTGCTGCCTTCTTGTATGGCATTAAGAAATGCATCATTAGCCTCTTTACCTCTTGCCAAAACCTCAAGGGGAACTAATATTTTGAAAGAAAATACACAGAATGAAGAATTATATTTATCAGAGATTATATTAAAGAAGTCAATGAAAAACTAATTTTGAAACAGGGATTGTGCAGAAATAAAATACACTTTTTTGTTCAAGTTATCATCCTTTTCTTAAACTTTTAAACTTACCATCATTCAGTTTCTTCAGTTGCACTGAAAAAAAGTAAACAATAACAATATTGCTATAAATTACAGAGCTATTTTTTTTATCATCAAAAATTCAATAAAAGTTATTTGTTACATATAACATAATGGTATATCAACCACAATAGTCCTTAGAAATAAAAGAAGCAATACATACCAAATGATCTTACAATGGTAAGTACATGATTTAATTCTTGTTTGTCCTTCACAAGTGTTTCAACATTCTTCAATGATGCTATAGTGTTTTCAATCTTTCCTTGAGTCAATCTCTTAATTAAATCCCAAGCATTTTTCGGATTCCTTTCAATCTTGAAGAGTTTTGCAAGAATGTCCACCTGTTGACTATTCAATGATCTGCCGAGTTTAACTAGCATCCGTCTGTAGCCTGTGATTTTGTTTGCCTGATTCCGTCTGTGATATTTCTTGGAGAGTATTTTAAGTAGTATTTGAAGTCCTGTTACATCAAATACTTCAAATAATAGATCACAGTTAACAGCATAACCAATTTCAATGTAACCTTCTGAATGTAATAGTCTGAACAAAGTATTAGCTGATGCTGCATCTAATTCATCTTTGTTTTTTATTATGTCATAGAGGGCGACCTTCAGCATCTGTAGATCATAAACTGCAATTTCACTTGAAATTTTATCAATCACCGACCAAAACTCATCCCTGCTCATAGAAAACAGTTTAAATTTAATGATTATTTTTAGTTTTTTATATACAAGTTCAATCATAAAGTATAATTCACTATATACTACTGTACTAAAACTGTTCAACATTAAATTTCACATGTTTTAATTAATATTTTAAACTAATATTATTAGATAATAAGTGTATTACTTACCCTCTTCTCTGTTCCCTGAAACAAATTATTATGATCTATTAGTATGTTTAATTACACAATAACACTAGGACGCAATGCAAGGACATAAGTGCAACGTAAGTAATTTGACCATTCACGAGCAATTGACTAATCAAACTGACGCTTTTCATTGGTTAACACGCTTGCGTTTCGCCTTGGGAATTGGTATCAATCTCTTAATTAAATCCCAAGCATTTTTCGGATTCCTTTCAATATTGAAGAGTTTTGCAAGAATGGCCACCTGTTGACTATTCAATGATCTGCCGAGTTTAACTAGCATCCGTCTGTAGCCTACAGACGGATATATATAAGCTACAGACAGGTGGCCATTCTTGCAAAACTCTTCAATATTGAAAGGAATCCGAAAAATGCTTGGGATTTAATTAAGAGATTGATACCAATTCCCAAGATTTAGAAAGTATTTAAATGCAATTTTATTTTGTTGAGTTTGTCATTATGCACGTTTATTCATGAAGTTATATTTCATTATACTACAGTCCTACTTTAGAGTACTTTAGACAGATAGTTTAAGTTTTACTTACCTCTCAGACATTTTTCTTTGTTGTCTATAAAACAATGAAGTTTCATTGTATTAGTAGGTTATTAATTAATGTCTAATTAGTTCTGTATTGTTTGACTGTTATATTAAGTGTTTTTATTATTTACACAGCTGTAGCAGCTTTTTATTTAAAAAAAAATATTCTTATGCATTAGGAAGTAAATATTTTAATGCAGCGCATATAAAAGGCATTTTCATTACATTATTATACGATTTACAGTAAGCCTACTTTGAAGGTACTTAAATTTCACACAAATTATTGTAAACAGTAAAAAATATACTTACTTTTTAAATTTTTCCTCTTTTCTGTAAAGATAATTTAAAAGGTTCATTAGTATGTGTACATCATTAATGTATATTATTTAGATACAATCGGACTATCAAATATAGTATTTTGTTATCTTTTATCATATATTGTTTAGCACAGTAGCTTATTATTTTTATTTCAACTGATTTTTTTTTCGATTTGAAACGTTTTTCGCAATTTAAAAAGTCGTCAACGTGTTATAATTTGGTAAACAACATTTCTTCTTTTAGACAATAATGAATTTGCTTAAGCACTAAATAATGTAGAAAGTAATTGTTTCATAGAAATCTAGATTAGAATATGATTTTTGTACTGACATATAATGAGTAAATTTCACACTTTGACAGTAAAGTATTAAAATATTCTAAGTTTATATTTACTCTAGTTCTTGACTTCTCCATTCTCTGTAAAAAAGATTTAACTTTCATCAGTAATGTTTACATAGCTATAATGTATAAATAATTCTGAATTGTCTACAATTCATTATATATTGACAATCATTTTTACTCATCATATTATTACTTTATTTTTTCTTGTATTCTATACAATGTTCTATGTATTTTTTATTATTGTATTTCGTACCTTGTAATAATGATAGAAACGTTTCTTATATTATACTAAAAATTTAACAATGTCAAAACAATGAAATGCTTGCATTTAGTATTTTTTAAAGTAATAACTATTACTGGTGTGAAAATAAATGTGATAAAATTAACTGCTTATCAGTTTATTTCTGTCTAAGAACTATTCAGTTTGAAATTTCCAACAAAAGAATAATCGTTCATGATATACATGGTATTAACTTAAGTTTTACTTTAATATAAAGGCATTAAGTAGTTACAGCATACTTACTCCAATTCTGGGAATGAGGTTGAAACTCTGTAAAAATAAAGTATTGAACTACTTTAGGTTATATCAGAGAGGAGGAACATTATGCTGACTGAATGTGTTGTCATAATATTAAAAAATAATAATATATACTATTAATAATAAGTTTTGAGCAGGTATGGCCGTAACATTTTCACAGACTACAATATGTAAGCAAGGAAATGGAATTCGATGCTCACTGTAGCCTATAGTATTGGGGCACTTTGAGAATGAGTCCAATCATCACTGGTTTTTAAATACAATGTAGAAACTCCGGTAATAGATAATTCAACGTACTATTTTTTTATATAAGCTTATTATGTTGTTATGGTAATGGATCAAAAGGAAAAAAGGGAAATATGAATTGGTTGTAAAAAGTGGCCAAGCGTATTATAGACAGTATACCGTACATATGATCAATACAATTATATTTGTTAAGGTGTTAGCAGGGTAAATGTACTATCACTATCTTTTATACCGAAATCAGTTGTTTACCCGATTCTAGTTTAGTAACAATAACTCAACACTCGTGACTGCAATGATGGATCGTTAAGTAGGTTAATGTTAATGTGTATAAATATGTATTGCCAAAAGAAGTCAAATTTCCAGTAATTGACCAATATTGAATTGTTTAAAATATTGGTAGTATATACAATGATTAATACATGTTAATACAATATTAAGGTTATTTGTATAATGACACTTTACAAAACAGTATCAATTATTTAATTGTCTTACTAATAATATTGACATCTAGACCACCATATTTATCATTTAATTGTTCATACTTTATATTTAGGCCTACTACTATTTTTATAGCGAGGCACACATAATTAACACATAATTACCGTTTTTTCTTCTTTTCTTTCTTCCTGCTGCCTTCTGCCTCGGTTTCAAAATTAAATGCAAGTACAATACTTCAATTTAATATGCCTACTTAAGTGAAAATGTATTTGTTGGTACTTTATTACCATGGGAGAGAATCATCTATCTTCTTTTAAAATGTTCAACCTTAAACAATTTAAAATTTTTTTTCTGGAATTAGAAACTTGTAGGCAGACAAACTAGCCTATATGTGTTTTACTATCTGATTACCTTACAGATAGAAAGCATATTTTTCAGATAACTATGATACCACCATATTTATGTCTTGGGTGTTTCTTTTTTTCATTTCATTTTATTTGCCATCTCAACATGAACATAGTATAAAAAACATCAATATAGAAAAATATACATCTGAAAAATTAAAAAACATCAATAAAAACAAAATAAATGCGGGATTTATGAAGTCAAAGGATGCATGTATAACACAGAGTCGTTTAAAATTAAAAAAAAAACTTATAAATTAATTATTTCAATGTAGTCTCCGAATGGTTATCTCGATGAAGTAAGTTTACCAAACAATTATTTTTTTATATCGTAAGTATATAAATAAAGATATCATAAAGTCAACTATAATCGTGTACCGGTACGTAGAGTATTCTTATCATAATCACAAATGTAAATTTTAAAATTTCAAATCTACTTACCGGTTATTTTATTTATAAGGAAAACGCCATAAAATATTTAAACTGAAATCAGGCAATTTGTATATGATCTTTCTGAGCTTGATGAATAACGTACAATGAGCAAAACCAATGAATAGCAGCAGCATTTGATGAGCCCACAGACCATAATACAGATAGTTATCAATAGTTTCATGGTTGATATGCATTGGCAAGGTGACAGAACTATCTTTATTTTATTCAGACTATTGTCTGTCAGAAATGCTCTATTGGTTTCGAAATCGGTGTGGGGGACTTCCCGGAAATGGCAATTTACTAATATCAGTCTATTTATAATGTATATTAGAGAGAAAAGTGGGTTTAATTTAGATATAACGCAGGCGGCAAATGTACACTAAACAATCAAGCCTGGGAATTCTCTTTAAAACACACGCAACATCGTACCACAACATACAGATTTTTTTTGACAGAAAAATGGTTTATTAAGCTGAAGATACTACTAAGATTCACGTAGAGTCAGTCTTGTTCTTATATATATATATTTTTATAAAAGCAGTGCAGTTAAGTGCTGGACGGGCTGGGATAGCTGGACACGTACAAAAGTGGAACAATATAATGTTTTACAGATTTTTAAGTTAAACATGGTAGGGTATGTTATAAAAATATGTTCCGAAAAATTGTACAGTCCATGCATAGGGGTTTTATAATATTGACTTTATTAAATATTAAAATCACGAATCTCTTTTTTCAAACATATATTTCAGGAAAATGTTTATAATTCATCAATATGAATGAGCATTTATACATTTTAGTACCGGTATGGTATGACAAGGGTGCTTTTAGGAGCATAGATCGATGAATTAGTATAATTATAGACTATTACAAGGAGATTTATACATTTTTAACAAGAAATTGTCAATAGATTTTTGATAATAAAACAAATGGGCACTGCGTTAGCTACAGACCGTGAAACCCATTATATTCAAGTGATAGTTCTCTGTAAACGCATTTTTCTCATTCCTTTTATCATTGAATATGAATGTTTCTTTAGTATCTGCCCACGTCATACACTCAAATATTTATTTTTTAAAAAGACTCTTGTGTCATTGTGTTTTATCAGATTTTTTATCAGGCAATCTACTAAAGACTGCTTTCGTAAATCATGTCAATATATTAACAAATCTAGACCTACACAATTTTACTGACGAATTATTAATAAGGGTTCCTTGTCGGTATGAGAACATAGTGTGATAATAGGGACGAGGTAGATACAACAACAAATAATACAATTATTTGTTTATTACAAGTTTCAATCAGGTACTACTTCTTCAATTCAATTTATTATCTTTTTGTGACCAATACATATATTATTTTCAGATACCCCATCATATACAATCTTTTTTTAAACTAGTGTCCCTATCTCTTTAGCCTATCCTTGGATAGTACATTGTAAACTAAATTCAAGCATAACATTAAGGATATATTTAACATTTATGTTATAATAAAAACTGTTAGGCCTATATAGAATATTATAACAAATGAATAGAAAAAAAGAATCCAACTTAAAAAATGGTGATTAGGCCTATTGAATGAACATTTACTGGATACTAGATATATTGGATTAGTATTAAATATTTGTTAATGTTATGATATTAATGGGGTTTTTTAAAACGACGTTAACGTTGATTTGAAACCCACATGTATGTGAATGAAAAACCAACATTTAGTGCAACTTAACTACAAACATTCACACAAAATATTTAAAAAAATATACAAAAAACACCAAATATGTGGCATCATTGCAGATGAAGAAATACTATATGCATTGTTCAAATGTAAATAAATACACTTTGGAAAGAGTTTTAAGGATATATTGATTATTATACTACCATAGTATTTTAATTAAACTTGTGATTAGTACTAGAAATATGATAAAATAATATGTAAATTCTCTTGCATCTTGCTACACAATATACACAGAAAAATAAATTCTGAGATACAAAAAACCACATGTGACGTTTAGGTGCAAATAATTTAACAATTAAACAGTACATACGTACAGTATATCATAGAATAAATGCCTATTTATTACAAAACACAAAAACCTCAACATAATAAATTGTTATGTTATGTTATGTCACATATAAAATAATGTGGAAAAACTTACTGATAAAGTAATTACTGTTACATTTTTATACCAATTTCACCTTTCAAATGCATATTTAAAAAAGAATACAATTGAAAATGACATAATTATAATAATATCATTTTAAACTAAACCAACACAGCTAACCGTAAAGTGTAGAAAATAAAAACAATAATGAAAAAAACTGGTTCCTTATTTGCATGTAGTCCCCAAAAGTCTAAAAAAATTTAATGAAAATATATCACATGATCATGCTAATGATAACATGTGTTTAGGTTTAGCTATTAGTTATTATTTTTTAGTTATCTTATTAATATCTTCTTTGTGTCATGTGTTTTCACTATATAACATAAAATCTGACTTCTTACCAATTCTGTAATTGTTCTAAATTATAAGATTTGTCTGAAAAATCATATCGGCAAAGATCATTCTGTTGTTAACTCAATTAATTGGGCCTTTATAAAAGGAAAAATGAGCTGTTCACAAAATAGAGGTATCATTACCCTGCTCCCAAAAAAGATAAACAACTATCACTGCTAAAAAATTGGAGGCCTATTTCCCTTTTAAATACGGATTACAAAATTGCTACAAAAGCGGTAGTTACAAGGCTTAAAAAAGTTCTCCCCTTAATAATAGATCCCGATCAGACCGGCTTTATGAAAGGGAGATACATTGGTGAAAACATCCGATTAGTTTTGGATATTATACATTACACAGATTGCGAAAAAATACCATGCATGATCCTTGCTTTGGATTTTGAAAAAACCTTCGATAAAATTGAATGGAAATATTTAGATAAGGTTTTATCTTATTATAATTTTGGGGAGGATTTTAGAAAATGGATGAATGTGTTTTATACCGGCGCTTGTAGCTGTGTCATTAATAATGGTTATTCGTCCAATTTTTTTAATCTATCAAGAGGTCTCCGACAAAGATGCCCTCTCTCACCATACTTATTTATATTGTGTGCCGAAATATTGTCTTCTCATATTCGCCACAATCCAACAATTAAAGGATGCCGACGATACAGTTGTTATTCTCGATGGTTCTAAATAAACTATTTTGGGCACTATGAAAGTTCTTGAAAATTTTGCTAATATTTCTGGATTAAAAATATATCAAGAAAAAACACAAGTGATGTGTATAGGATCAGATAAACATATATTAAATAAATTTGAAGAGGATAACAAACTAAAAAAACTTACATGGACAAAAGGTCCGATACGGTTACTTGGAGTCAAATTTACACTTGATCCCTCGGATCTGTTTACTCTGAACCTATTACCTCAGCGAACTTGACAAAATTAAAACGCTTACTAATATTTGGTTCGCAAGAAATCTCAACCCAATTGGCAAGATAACGATAATTAAGACTTTAATAGTGCCCATGCTTACTTTCTTGTTTACTGTGATAACCAATCCACCTATATCATTTTTTAAAACATTAGATAAAATTCTGTACTCTTTCATTTGGAATCGCAAACCGGTTAAAATAAAGAGAAAACTAATTATAAATACAATAAACTTAAAATGGTAGATGTAAATGTAGAGTTTTTTTGCTACACACAGAAAGTATCATGGGTAAAACGATTTCTAGATGAAGACAACCGGGGTCGTTGGAAAGGCATATGGCGTGAGTTTTTACACCCGGCTGGGGGTAATTTGATTTGGTATTGTAACAAACAAAATATGATACACGTGTGGATTTTTAGACATACCATAGTATAATTGTAGCTATTCCTAAAATATGGAGAGATGCCATGCAATCTAAGAACTATGATATGTTAAAACAAAAAAGTGAAGTAATTATAGCATCGAATTTAAAATTAATAACAAAACTTGCATATAGCTTAATAATTAATCGCATTAGTGTTCTTCCGCATACCTGTATCAAATGGGAAAACGAATTTGGACATATAGCCGACTGGGAGGTGTTATATAAATTAACATACAAAAGTATAATAGACACAAGACTGAGATATTTTCAGTACAAAATATTAAATATGTTCTTGACTGCAAATGTTCTACTACATAAATTTAAAATTAAAGATTCTGAATTATGTGATACTTGTAAGGAAGAGCCGGAATGTTTGCAACTTCTTTTTTGGGAATGCAAAAAAGTAATATCATTTTGGAAGGACGTCCAATTCTGGTTGAACAATAGAAATATGAAAATAGTTTTCAATGCAAAAATTATATTATTAGGTTTTCCAAAAGATTCTATAATACATTTCATTATTTTGATAGGAAAATACTATATCTATAGATGTAAATGGAGAAATATAGCAGTCACACTAAAATACTTCCTAGTCGAATTAAAATATCTCCAAAATATGGATTGGCACATTGCACAAAAAAATGATAAAATAGATATGCACTTAAAAAAGTGGTTACATATCGGATAGAATGGGTAGTTGAAAACAAAAGTTAGGTAACTCTGATCGAAATCTGATTGCTTATAGTTTTATACATATTCACATATGGGTATGTATTGCGTATATTATGTATAGAATTATGTAAGTTGTGTATATATGGTGTTTTTTTAAACTGAAAACAAACTTATTAAAGATGTATTTACCGCCCCACCCAAAAAAAAAACATGAACAATTTAGATTTTTGCCTAATGAATTATAGCCTTCTTGTATTTTTAATGTAGGTTAATCACCAAATTGTTCAGGGGACAATTTTATATATCTTTATATATCTTTTTATCTATATTTACCATAGATTGTTTACCATTGTTAAATTACTTAGAACAATGAATTGTTAATTGCAGAATTTGATTTTTATATTGTTTTTTTTGTGTGTGTTTGACCGCTGCGTCGGTCCTGTTTTTTACCATGAAATATGAAATAAAAAAAATTTAAAAAAAAGATCATTCTGGTTTGTTATGCATGTTCATTCCTCTTTAGTAGAAAGATATTCATTGATCAAGCGTGCAACATCATGACGTTGTATGTCAATCATACAGTCCTTAAAATCTTCCAATGACAAACCTTTCTCAGACCATCCATGCATTACAGCCATAGTAGGACTTTTCATCATGTCCATCAAGTAGTTGATATAATGATCATAGCCAACCTTGCATGCTACACTACGCCAATCATTAGCGAGTGGGTGTGGAGGGTCAAGGAGAACACAGACTTCTGTCATGATTTCAAAAGGCAGAATTGGTGAAAAGATTTCTTTATAGTCACCAATGAGATGTCGCAGAAATCCTGGAACATTTGAGTGTCTCGGGGCGGCAGTGGCTTGGCAGGCTAAAATAAAAAAAAAATAAAATAAATGATTACCAATAATGACTTTTGAATCAATAATGGTTATTATTGACTATAATAATCATAATTGAAATAATTCATACTTTTAAGGTCAATTCTCTTCAACTTTCCAACAAATTCTTTCCAATTCCTTTTGTTTATTTCACCTCTGTTTTTTTCCAAATCAAAGAGCATAGCCCATCGATCAGAATATGGCACTGTAGGATTATTGTACATTGCATTGATGGTCATCACGTCGTTATCAGTCAAAGAAGAGAAGAATGATATCGTCTCTTGTCTGTAGGGTGAGAGTACTGATGAAACTTCTTCAACATATGGAAATGATGCCATTTCTCTTCGAAGTTCGTTTTCCAGTGCAGATTGCTTGGTGATAATGATGGTATCGTTCAGAAGTGTAAGTTTCTGTGGACTAAGATCTCCAGTAGCATGCAATGCCTGCATCATGTTTATTGTACTTTTAACATTGGAAAATGTAGCTTTGTCCAATAAATCACTGTATACGCATTTCAACATATTGAAAAGGCCATTATGGCGGCGGTTTTCATACCAGGATGAAAAAACTACCAATATCATGTTGTACTGGCCATCTGGTATTCCTTATAAAATAAACAAAAAAAGTACAGTGTCATTTGTTAAAGGGACATTTTAAGGTTTTAAAGTTTCTAACAAAAATGTTATAATAATGAAAATAATATGAAGATGTTATGATAAGTGATGAAATTGATTATAATAATTTTAATAAAAGTGGTGTTTACGTCACAAAAGAGAGAAATAAAATATTTTCCACTCTATAAACTTTTTCTAACTATTATTTTCATTTGGCATTGACTACTGTTATTGTTTATTATGGCAGCGTTAAGACCTGGTAACTATTTATCATTATGAGAACGTCAGCCATAATGAGGTGTGATAACACAATGGTACTGCTCGTAATGTTTTTTGATTATTATTTTATTGAATAAATTACTTCTAAGCTTTATCTTCTATTGTTTTGTTCATGCCTACAGCCCCGTGATTATTGGGGTTTAGAATGTATTGCAATTCAAATGCTGTCAATCTTAATTAATTTATTTATTACGGTATAAAAATATAATACAAAAAGCAGCAAAAGCTGAAAGCATTGTATGTACATACTAAAAATATAAAACATTAAGGGCAGCACACACTAGGAAAATCAAGACAATATTGAGCAACAACAAAAACATATACAAATTACATTACAAAAAAACAGTCAATTGTAAGATCCTATTGCACTAAAAGATAGTTGATTATTTGTTTAAACTAAAATACAATTTGAGAAGAATGCTTATAAAATGTACCTATGATGTTTATTTAAAAATTGTGTTTTAAAAGTTTTAAATTTAGGTATTGCGATCAAATGATTAGATCTTAATGCTCTTGACGGTTTGTGATACGAGGAAAGCAAATCTTCAACAACTGTATTACCTTGAATTACCTTGAATTACCTTGAAATTAAGGCTAAAGCAAATTGCTTATTCGCCTCTCTGGAATTACAAATCTCTTACATACGGCTGAAATTTCTGGTGGTGGTTTTTCCAGTGTTTTTTCAAATTAGACTTTAAACTGATTCAATGACTTTGACTCTATAACAACTCTCGGCAAAGCGTTCCAATCGTTAACTACTCTTGCTCCAAAATTATTTGATCCCCATTTAGTTTTGACCCGCGGCTTTAATATTTTGAAAGAATGACCTCTAGTATAATGGATAGTTGACATATTAAAAAAGGTTTCAATGTCCAATTTATCGAATCCTTTCAGTATTTTAAATACTTGGATCAGAGAAGCTCTCTTTCTTCTATAAACTAACGTAGGAAGATCAAGTATTTTTAGCCTACTTACATACTCTGTACCCCTTAGTTCCGGAATGAATCGGGTGGCCTTTTGTTGTAGCTTCTCCAACCTATCCTCATTCGCTAAAAACTTAGGAACCCAGACATTATTACAGTATTCCAGGGTTGGACGTACAAGCGACTTGTATAACAGGAAAAAACTCTCAGGGTCCAAAAATTTAAATGCTCGATATATAATACCTAACTTCCTGTTAGCAGAAGAAATTACATGGGACACATGAGATCTAAAACTCAGCTTATCGTCAATTACAACGCCTAGGTCTTTCATCTCACTTACAGCTTCTAGTTCTGTCCTCTGCTCGCCTACTCCTATACTATATTTAAACTTCTGGTTGTTATTACAAAAATGCATGATCTTACACTTCGTTAGATTGAAGGGCAACTGCCATGTAGAGGACCATTTATACAATAAATCAATATCATTCTGGAATTTAATCATATCGTCTATATTATTGATGCTAAAATACATTTTTGTGTCATCTGCAAAAATTTTAATTTTTGAATGGTTTACTGAATCAGGGATGTCGTTTATAAAAATTACAAACAAGATAGGGCCTAATACACTCCCTTGCGGAACTCCGCTAACAACATCTCTCCACTTAGACTTGATTCCTTCTACTGAAACTCGTTGTTTTCTTCCAGACAAAAAAGACTTAATCCAATTTAATAATTTTCCTTTTATTCCATAAAATGTAAGTTTCCTCAATAAACGACAATGAGGCACCTTATCAAAGGCCTTTTGGAAATCCAGATACAAACAGTCAAATCTCTCTTGGGAATCCAAAGAATTTTGCCAGTCATTAAGAACCTCTAAAAGCTGAGTTGAACAAGATCTGCCCGACCTGAAACCATGCTGAGCAACGGAAAAAAGGGAATTTAATTCAAAATGTTTCACAATCTCATCTCTAACAAATGTTTCCATTGTTTTACATAAGTTTGATGTTAGGCTTACCGATCGATAGTTTAGCGGAGCTGACTTGTCTCCTTTCTTATAGAGCGGAACGACATCGGCATATTTCCAGGATTCTGGAACCACACCCTCACTCATTAATTTATTAAAAATAACTGCGAATGCTTCACCCAAAATATCTGAATTTTCTTTTAAAATCCTTGAATGGATCTCATTCGGACCTGGTGACTTACAGATGTCTAAACCACTTAAATATTTAGTTATATCAGACGCTAAAAACTTCATACCATTGATCGGAATTATATCTGGTTTATCAGCCATTTCAGGAAACTCCTCAAGGTTCTCCACTGTAAAAACTCCAATAAACGATTCATTCAGCTTTATTTATTTTTGACGACACAAAATTTCCCTCATCATCTTTTAAGTCTGGAATAAAAGGCTTATATTTTCGCTGACTATTTACATAATGCCAAAAGGATTTTGGATTTATTTTAACATCTGACGCAGTTTTTTCTCTCTAAAGAAGCTCTTGCCTTGCGGACTTCATTGGTACCTTGATTCCTAGCTAAAACAAAGCTATTCCAATTACTCTGATTTTTACATTTAAGATACTTATTCCATGCTTTGTGTTTAACTTTGATTATATTTTCTATCTCTTTATTAAACCATAGTTTATTAGTGGCTTTCTTATGATAAGCAGACCGGAGGGGTACAAACTTATTTATGCATTCTTTTAGCTTTTCAGAGAGGTACGAAGATGCATGAGAAGCACCTAACATGTTACAATTCTTAACTAAATCCGTGTCAATTAAATAATTTCTCATCCCAATATAATCAGCTTTATAAAAGTTTCTAGTTAAGGGAGAATTTTCAACTATAGGATATCCACATATTCTAAATGATCGCTCTTGCCTAGAGGGGGACCATATATAATCGCATCAACGAAACATTCTTCTCGTGTAAAAATTAAATCCAATGTACTTGGTACGTCGCTACCGCGAAAACGCGTAGGCTCTACACAATGCTGAAACCAAAAAACCTCCTCTGAAATATTTTCAAAAAAATCTGAAGTATCTGAATCACCTTGAGATTCCATTCTAACCCAATCGATATTCCTATAATTAAAGTCTCCTGCAACTAAAAGAAAATCTGCTTGAAAATGGTTTACCTGCTCCAATAACAAATTTAATAAAACATTATTCTCTTTAGAACTGCTTGGACTACAGACTCTCTAAATTCATTAAACTTTACTTCTGATACTGGAATACCATTCTTGACATATAACCCAGTGCCTCGCACAGAATCTTTTGAAAGAAAACACTGGTAACCTTCCAAAACTAAACTTTCCATACTAATTTCATAATTTATGTTTTTCGGGAACATCTCGGTTAAAAACACTAAATCAGGATTCTCCTTTTGCAAACGTAAATTTAATTCTTCTTTCTTATTAAAAACAGAGTCACAGTTTGTATATAAACATAATAAACAATCTTTTTCTTTTAGCACAATTGGACTAGTTTTGCTTAAGCCTTTATCAAATACTCGGCCCCTTCTTCCTAATTATCTTATTATTTCGGATTATTAAGTCTAACTCCCCGTTAGCTTCTCTAATCAGGAGTTCTTGTTTTAGTCGTTTATATGCTTCGCGCTCCGATTTTAGTCGGTCATTAAATACCGAGATTGCACTTCCTTTGTAATCTTTTCCGCGAGCTATCTTTATAAATTTGCGTTTATCCTATTCTGTACTAAAAATAACCTTAAGAGGTCTAGGCCCTGGCTTGTCCAAATCTCTTTTGCCAATTCGGAAACATAAAATAAAACTTAAATCTAAATCTTCCGCAAGACCCTTTACTACTGCCATGTCTTCCTCCTTCCTAATTTCCACTAAATCAGAGGTAGGTACGTAACTGTACCTTATTTTCAATTCTTAAATCAATAGGCAATACTGTATCTTCTACAGAATCCAAATCTGAGTCGCTGTGATTACTACAATCGATGCCACATAGTTGATGGAGTTTGACTTTATTCGCTTTAACTTCTGCTCGCAAGCTCTCTAAACCTGTAATTGATATCTTTTCTATCTCTTCTCTATTGGATTTTAATCTGATCGATATCAGTTTTCAATTGCTCATGATTCATATTTAATTTCTTAATAAGCTCGTTAAATGACAACGAAGTAGGTAAACATGTTCTGCAGTGCCAGCTAACATCAGAGTCACCCTTGCTTAGCCATTCATATTTGCCCTTACTAATGCCTTGACATTTCGAGTGAAACCAGAAAGTACATAGATTACAACAAATACCACGATCATCACGGAAAATATCACAAGAGCCACATTTAAATTCCAACTGATGTTCCTCATCACCCAAATAATCGCTTTTAGCCTGTCTAGGCCTAGCTTTATCTCTCGCACCACGGTTATCACCGCCGCCGGTAGCCATGATTGTACTACGATGAATAATCTAAATATAGACCTATACAACAGTAGGCCTAGGCTCAGAATTTTAATCTCGAAAAAATAAACTCAATCCTAATCCTTAAAAACCAACAACTCAGATTTAACGATTCAATAAACTGCAGTTAAACAAGCCTTTGCATTATTTTACAAAAATAACAATGATAAAAACCTGAATTTGACTAAACAATTTTCGAAACCACTGAAAAAAATACGAACACATCGTCACCACCAGAAGCGTGCCCTCTAGGAATGAGGGAAGCATACATATTATTTTGGTACAAACAATTTTTATTTTTGAGTGTAGCAGAATTACTTACCATGTTCAGAAAGGGAAAAGGAAGGCTGTGAACAATTTTCTAATCCATTTCCAAACAAACGTCTGACTTTGGAAGTATTCATTCCATCTCTCATCCCACATCGAGGTGTTGACTCTAGGCAATCTTTAAGTTTGTGCAAGTGGATGTTCTCCGTAGAACAAACGTTGCACAGGACACAGAAGTTAAACACAACACGTTTCATCCATTTGTGACCAATGTCCAGTAGGTTTTCTTCAATAAACTCAAGTACCTGTAAATCAGAAATAAAAGTTAAAGATGTTATTTGTTTAACTTGTTATTACTAAAAGTATTCATTAATACTATTATATATATATTATTCTATATTATTTTTCATAGGCCTACTATACTGGTAATTAGCAAAGGAAGCAAATATAATGTATTAAATAAATAAATGTTAACTTTTTGGTTAAACCAGTTGACAAGTACTTACTTGCTACGTTTCAGCTACTTTCAGTAGCCTTAATCACGCAAATGACGTTGACATGATGTTCTGTCATTCGTCATAGTTCGGTGACTTGCGCCATCTTTCGTCTGATGTTCAGCTTTCTGCTGGTGTCCCCCTTTGGATGCTCGGGTGTCCCTTTTTATTAAGTCATCATAGATGTGGCTCAGTTCATGTCCTCCCTGGTCTCTGTTGATGTTCATATTTGTTTTTCTTATCCAAATGGCTTCTTTTATTTTTCTTGATAAGTAGTGTTGTTCTTTGTCTAATATTTTTGTATTTTCAAAATCCGGTATGTGATTTTCTATGGTGGCGTGATCTGTGATTGCTGATTTGTGTAGAATTTTAGATTGTGAGTGGCGAGCGCTCCTGGTTCTTGTCCCTACCGTATTTTTTTCCACGTCTGTTTTGTGTTCTATTATTCTTGTTTTTAATGCTCTGCCTGTTTCCCCTATGTATACCTTCTTGCAGTTGTGGCAACCTACTTGGTAGACTATGCCACACTGTTGATCTTTGTCAATCTTGTCTTTAGGATGAACGAGACTTTCTCTTAATTTGTTTTTGGGAGTGATATATGTATTTATATTGTGCTGTTTCAATGTTCTTCTTAGCCTTTGAGTCATCCCTTCGACATACGGTAAACCAATGTTGACTCTGGATTTTTCTTTATCTGTTGTTATTTCTTTGTCTTTGTTTGCTTTTCTATGTTCCCTTTTGTCTTTAACTCTTTTAAAACTCCAGTCTGGATATCCGCATGTTGATAAAGCTGCTTTTATATGGCTCATTTCTTGTTTTTGTCCTTCTTCTGTTGATACGATGGATTCACATCTGTCCACTAGGGTATTGACTACGCTAAGTTTGTGTTCGAGTGGATGATTTGATTGAAAGTGTAGGTATTGGTCTGTGTGTGTCGATTTTCTGTACACTGATGTTTTTATGTTACCATTTTCTTGAATAGTGATTAGAGTATCGAGAAAAGGGATGGTGTTGTTTTTCATGTTTTCCATAGTGAATTTTATTTGGCCTGTCTGGTCAATGGTGTTTAGATGTTGGAGGAGTTCTTCTTCAAATCCAATTGGTACAATTGCCAAGACATCGTCTACATATCTGCGCCAGAAAATCGGTTTGATATGTGATGGTGCTGTTTCTGTGGCACGTTGTTCCAAGTCTTCCATGAATATATTTGCCATTATGGGGCTGACAGGACTGCCCATTGCCATTCCCTCTTTTTGTCTGTAAATATCACCATTAAATGTGAAATATGTCGTGTTAAGAACTAGGCTTAACAGCTCCATGATGTCCTCCGTTTTCAAATTGGTGTTTAATTTTCTTTGGACTTGTTCCAGGATCTTAGTTTCTTTCAGTAAAGTGTTGTGTGTTATGTTGATTGTTGGTTTTATAGGTGTCTTTGTGAATAGAGATATAACATCAAAGGATACAAGTGTGTGTTTTTCTATGTCTATGTTGTTCAGTGCTTTTATGTCGACTGCTAATTGTTTAGAATTTTCCACATGGAATTCTGTGTTTCCAACCAACGGTGATAATAATTTTGAGAGCAATTTGGAGACTTCGTAGTATATTGTGTTGATATTGTCTACGATTGGGCGTAATGGATTATTCTGTTTGTGGATTTTAGGTGTGCAGTATAATCGTGGGATGATTTCTGCAGTGGGGAAGAGTTTGGTTTTCCATTGATATGTTATTTTCTTTTCTTCTAGTAATCTGTTTAGGATTTCCACAAGGTTTCTCTTGTATTTCTTTGTAGGGTCCTTTTTAAGTTTTTCGTACACATCCCCATCTTTCATCATGGTGTTTACCTTACGTTTGTAATCAGGGGTGTTCATGATCACCGTAGCTCTGCCTTTATCTGCCGGTAAGATCATGATGTTTTTGCCTTTTTTAAGGCTATGTATGGCTGAATGTTGCTCTTTTGTGATATTTGTTTGTGGTGGTTTGGTGGTTTTTAAAATGCTAGTAACCTTACCTCGTACAATATCTCTTTCGTCTGATGTTCAGCTTTCTGCTGCAGAAAGCTGAACATCAGACGAAAGATGGCGCAAGTCACCGAACTATGACGAATGACAGAACATCATGTCAACGTCATTTGCGTGATCAAGGCTACTGAAAGTAGCTGAAACGTAGCAAGTAAGTACTTGTCAACTGGTTTAACCAAAAAGTTAACATTTATTTATTTAATATATATTTGAAACCAGATGAAATTTTTTGAGAAAATATAATGTATCAAAAAGGCACACAGCACTTACCTCTTTGCAGACACTGGGAGTTGGTTCAAGGTCTACATTACCATCAACTTTAAGTCTGTAAATAATCACCTATTAAAAAGGAAAAATATGATTGGAATTTTAAGATATTCAAATAAGCTTTATTGTGACATTTTAACATTTTTTTAAACTTTATAAATGCTGAGCTATTTCTATATTAATTATATAAAAGCTTTTCAATTGTATTGTTCAGATAAAACAATTTGTAATTGCTTTTTTGAATATACTAAAAACATACAACAAGTAGTATAGTTGCTAATTAATATTGAATCAAAATTAGACAGTAGGTTATCATACAAAATGTCTTTTTTTTTTCTTATGTAATAATTATTTGGTAGTAAAATAAAAGTATTGTGAAAATGTAGGAATGTATTTACGTAAAAATAATGATGTAAAATGTATAACTGTTTATGTAAGGTTTTATCATTACTTGCAGTACAGAAAAACAAATTGGACACACACTTGTAGCTTACCTGTATACACGATCTTTTTTCAGGCAGGATCCTGAAAATTGCATCATGATTCTCATCAATGTATACTTTCACCTGTTGGTAAAAGAGCCTAGGATTATATCCCTCATCATGTGACCTCTGTTGTGACCAATGCACGATTCTCACTACAAGTCGATAGTACAGTCCTTCAGGTAGGAAACCATCAAAGTAAACGTAGAATACCGCAGATTTCGTTGACTTTGCCAGTTTGTCAAGTGACACCATCTCATCACCTTCATTCTTCTTCAGCAGTGATGGCACATAAAAGAGACGATTGCCTTCAACACCTGTTATCTTTTGTAACAATTTCAAATAATGAAATTAATTTTTGTTAAAATTAACTATGAGGAGACTAACGAAAGGTTTACAATATTGCTCAGATACTGGTTGGGCGTTTTCAAACAATTATGTAAATTGATACAGAAACAACCGGAAAAATCAATTTGATACTAACTGCTATCAACCTGTCTTTACCTGAGTAGATGAAGTCTTGACACATAGTAAGTCAAATTTCTGCATCAGCTCTAACAATGCTTCGAATATCTCAAGAAATTCTTCCCACATACGTCTAAGTAGTCTCTCTTCCAGGAGACCCTCTTCGTCAAGTTTTCTCCAAGAGCTTCTAAACTCTGCATACTAAAAAAATAAACTAACTGCTCAGTTTCTGAGGGAAATACGTGGCAAAATAAAAGAGCAACAGAGGTCGTCCTATTTAATATTTTGACCCATATTGAAAATAAAGATATCAAGATAGAGATAAGCATTCGTGATGTCACAAGATAAATACATTTTTTTTAAAAATCAATAGGCATGGTATGTAAATATATATCTATTAACGGCAAAAAATACATTGTTAACTAATGAAATACTACCACGCTAAAAAAACATTATGATCGAATGCATGTTGAACTGAAACAACAAAACAATATCTGTACTTGAAACACAGAAAATAAAATAATAAATAAAATTGAACTAAACTTCATACTTGTTTTGAAGGACCTTTAACCGTGATGACTAGCTTGAAAATGTCAATCAACCATTGCGGTATAAGAATGATGATGTCATTGAGGGCGCTATTTGGTGTGTTTCGTTCTCCGTAATAAACGATGTTTCCAACGTCGTGATGAAAATGCAGCATAGCAAACAATTGATCCTGTTTAGTGATATGACACTTGGAAGCTAGTTTGGTTACCTAAAATGTTAATAAACAAAACAACTGAATAGACATTTATAACATGAAATGCATAAGTTTGGGAAGGAACTAGATTAGTTTGTTTTATCTAGTTTTTCTTCTTTTTATTACAAAAGTGCTTAATACAAATTGCAAAATACATTATTTTCCTTTGATTGCCAGTAGATTTCCTATACACACAGCTAGTATACTTGCCTGCTTAAAGGTGATTGAGTGTTCATTTTTACGTAATTGTTCAATTTCATGCAAGAAATTCAACCACTTCAATGGCATCTTCTCCCCCATATACGGTTCATTCTTAGCCACCTCTGTGATATGATCTCTAAGTTCAACAATGGATTTATCCAATGGTGACCTGATACTGTTATCAATGGCATAGTACTTGAACACAACGTGACCGTCATAAGGTTTTCCTCTAAATTCTTTCCTTATTAATGAAAATCTTTCTTCAGTCTACAGAAAAAAAAATAAATTAAAAAAATTACTGTAAATATATATAATTTCTTTGTTTTTTAAAAATTAATGTATTAGTTAAAGTATCATACTCACAAGAGCTTGTTTATCTTCCTTATTGCCTGGAAGACTTTCTCTATGAGTGCCCACAATAAATATAGGTGGTGAAAACTGTTTCTGACTTGACACTTGGTTTTTCGTGGTATGCGAGTAGATTGAATGCGACCAGAAAAGTAAACGATCTAAGTTGGTCATGCAGTGGTCAGAATCTGAAATCTAAAAAATACAATTAATATTATGATGGTAATATTAATATTTTGACTATTTCAGATGCAGGGTGCTTGTTGTTTAGCCAATTTTTATAATAATTCTTAAAAAAACACCTAAAGTAAGAAAATAGCACAAACTTAATTAATACAAATACTGTTAATACAATGTATTTAAGTACATTTTTCATCGAAGAATATTCAATTCAATTCAACTTTTATTTCAGACAATTGTCCAGATGGTATAATACATTACAAAAAAAGATGAAGGAGAGAGGACCAAAACCATTATCTATTGGTATATAATGCCTCTCTCCATTTGTAGTACATGTTTGAATCCATTAACAAATATTTATATATACAAATTAACATTCTGTTTTCGCTTTTCATTATTCTTTTAAGAAATCGGTAAGTCGAAATCCTCAAATATTCATAAAAGGATGGAATATTGTTTTCCACAAACAAATTCCTCACACTAACAAATCTGGGTTGTCCCAACAACATCCGGAAAGCATCATTATAACAAACTTTAAGTCGGTTGATATCTTTTTTTAAAAATGATTAGACCATAAAGGAGAACAGTACATGTTAGTACAATATGATCTGAACAAGAAACATTTGATTGATTTGGAGCAGTATGAAAATTTCCTACATAAAACATTACCTCTAATACATAGATATTAACTTATTGATTAGTTAATATTTCTAGATTACCCATGAATATGTATATGTACCCCGTACCTTACCTTTCCATCATCTCTGTGAACTTCTTGTATTCTTGATGGTGCAATGAGGTCATGACATAGATTGAAACAGATGATGTAAATAGCACGAGATACCAGAAACATCTATCAAAAAGAAATGAATCAAATAAAACAAAATGTGATGAATAAATACTTGCCTGTACCGCGTCGAGAGTGTTGAAGAGTCGATATCCAATCGCATTTTAACAATACCATTAAAGTCCTAGTGCCCTAATAGTTATGGTATCTGCATTTTAAGCACAAGGTTCCGAGTTTTTGGTTGGGGCAGCTTCATTTTCTCATTCTCACAGATTTCCTCACATTTTTACCGTTTCTAAATGTTTTAATTCATTTTCAGAATATCAATGGGTTATTTAGAACTTGTTCTATGCTTGTCAATTTAAATAATAAGCAACAGTTACAAGTTACACATAAGGGCGATTCCTTTGAAGCACAAATAGTGAATTATGGCTACCTGATGAGTAATGTAATACAGATCTTGTCCTGCAAAATCCCAGATGCTGAGAGTCAGATCATCAATTGGCTCTTTACTCATTTCCAACCAGTTAAACTTTCCATACCATTTCTTCCTTTCTAGGATGTTTTCAACAACGTTAAATACCTCTTCTTGAATATCTGTTGTTAGGCCTATTTCCAACAATAAAACATTTATAACGTAATAACAAGCGTCTGCTAAATTATACATACAGTCAACATTTAAGTGATTAGAGGTACCATGTTCTTATAGATACATTAATTTCAACTTGTTACATACATTTATTAATAAGAAATAAATAGCAATATACAAAGTAACTAGTGTCTTTCTTCCAATAGATATATAATTTCCAAAGCCTTACCAAATTCTTTATATTCCTCACTCATTACTTCAATTTTTCTTGGATCCTTTGTAAATAAAATTTAAAATAACAATGCATATGAGAAGAAAACTATATTTACAAAATGCAATAAAGTGCTACATAATTATGTTATAATGTGGGCTTTACTTCAAGGATGGTCAAGTTAAATAAATGTAGAATAATATATATCAGTATAATTCCACTTTATATTTTGAATAAGTAATGAATAATTTTAAGCAAACTTAAAAGTGTATTCTATTCAATTCAATTCAATTCAATAAACTTTATTGTCAAACTCATAAATGGCTTGAAACTTTGGCTGAAAGTACACACATTAAAATTGTCTAAAAACATTGTCGCACAAACAGTAAAAAAGAATAAAATCACATAAACAGAGAACAAGATGTTATAAAAAAGTTAAAAGAGAACACAAAAAGTACAAATTGAGTTAAAAATACAGATTTAAAAAATACAGATTTAAAATACTTATTGCAGTTATCGTTTCCACCTTAAATTAAAATGCCTCATGGCAGGTTTAAAAAATACAGATTTAAAATACTTGTTGCAGTTATCGTTTCCACCTTAAATTAAAATGCCTCATAGCAGATGGGAGAAAGGATCTACGTAGGCGTTCAGTGTTCCAGCGAGGATATGTAATGCGCCCAGACCGGCTTAACGTAATGTACTGGTTAAGGGGGTGGCTAACATCTGACATAATAACTTTAAGTTTATTTGTAAGTGCGTTGTTAACAACTTCATCTGATTTCTTAATATCGTTTCCTATTATCTTTTTGGCAGATTTACTTATTCTTTGTACTTTTTTCATGCATTGCTGATTTAAATTGTTGAACCAAACTATTGCATTAAAAGTTAAAACAGATAAAATAACAGATTCATAAAATAAAGTCAAGATCCTATTGCACACATGAAATTTCTTCAATCTTCTCAAAAAGTACAGTCGTTTATAACAATTTGTGTTAACTAACTTAGTGTTTTCCTTCCAATTAAGTTTATCATCGATTACTGTGCCTAGATACTTAAAGTGACTAACAACTTCCACTTCATCGTTTAATATACATAGCTTATCATGTGTTTTGTTACCTTTTCTAAAATCAATGATCATTTCTTTAGTCTTGTCAACATTTAATTTTAGATAGTTATTAGAACACCAAGTAGAAAAATAACTGACATTATCAAAATATGACTTAGGGTCATCATGTTTTATCAGGCCAACTAGACCGGTGTCATCAGCGTATTTCACAGTATAGCATTTGGTTAAAACTAGATCATCTGAACATTTAAAATCATTAGTATATAAAGAAAATAAAATAGGAGATAAAACACAGCCTTGTGGTGCACCAGTATTGCACATAAGTTTTTCTGAAATATTATCATTAAAACAGACGAATTGTTCCCTATCTTTTAAAAAATCATTGATCCATAAAATAGTAGCTGGATTTATACCCAAGACATTCATTTTCTCCATTAAAATATGAGGTTGCAAAGTGTTAAAAGCGGATGAAAAATCTAAGAATAAAACTCTGGCATACGAATTTGGCCTGTCAACATGACCAAGTATTTTATGTAATAAAGTTGTAACTGCATCTTCTACACCCCTTTTAGAACGATAGGCAAATTGACAGGGATCCAAAAGACTCTCAGTCTCACTTAAAATCTCATTCTTAATTAATTTTTCAAAACATTTCATAGGTACAGCAGTTATGGCAATGGGCCTATAGTCATTGAGAGCTTCAGGTTTATTATTCTTTGACAGGGGGTGAATTAAGGATTTTTTCCAGATTCTAGGAATTTCAAATGTACGCAGTGACCAGTTGAACAACAACGAAAACACTTGCGAGAGTTGCTCATTGCACTCTTTTAGCACCTTTCCACTGACTTTATCCGGCCCTACTGCTTTTTTAATGTTAATTTTCCTAAACATGAACTTCACATCAGATGTGTCAACCACCACAGGGTTGTCATGTAATCCGCTATCTACTATCTCGTTAACAGTTTGAGATCTTTTTGCACTAAAGTCCTTGTCGTCAAACCGAGTGTAGAAAGAGTTTAACTCGCTCGCCATTTTTTTGCCATTTCCTGCTGTAATATTATTACCCATCTTATTTCCATAACCTGTCATGTTGCGCATACTATTCCATACCTGCTTGCTGTTTCCAGACTTAAACTTTGCCTCCACTTTTTTTCCATACTGTTTCTTACTGCGAGCTACTTCTTTTTTTAATTCCTTCTGTATTTTTCTCCTTTCATCGTGGTTAGCACATTTTTGCTTTCTTTGCACTAATTTCTTAATACTTCCATTTAACCAAGGTTTATTATTAGGGAACAGCTTAATTTTCCTTTCCTTAATAATACTTCCAACACAAAAATCAATGTATCCGGATATCGCGTCTGTCGCATCGTGAATTGTGGCACCTTCCATAAAAATATTCCAGTTGGTTGATTCAAAGCATCCTTTTAACTTTTCAATGTTTTCGTGGGACCACTCTTTTACAGACCTGATAATAGGTTTAATTGCCTTTATTCTCTGAACATATTTAGGCATCAGGTGAACAGACTTATGGTCAGAAGCGCCAATTCCTGGTTTTATCATGCATTTATAAGCCTTAGTAACATTGCCATAGCATTTATCGAGAATGTTCTCACCTCTAGTAGGTTTGTCTACATACTGGTGGTAGTGTGGTACTGCTTTATTTAGTTCGCACTGATTAAAGTCGCCTGCAATGATTTTAACCGCGTCAGGTGAGTCATTCTCCATGTCTCTTATTAGATCATGTAAATAATCAGCTGAGGTTTTCACAATTGCACAATTACAATTTTTTTTTTTTTTTTTTTTTTTTTTTTTTTTTTACATATTTTATAATGACAAATTTTATAATGACATAATTGCAAATTGTTGCCACGTAGAATGAGGCCTAAACAATATTGAACGTTTCAATAACTGTTTTTTCTGTTGCAAAGGAATTGTTAAGAGTGAACTAAAAACAAATCAATGGATGAAACAAAAACTGAATAAAACCAGGGTATTGGATTCTGAATTGCGATAATAATAAGTGATCTGGTATACAGCTTTAACTTAATAGAGAATTGATAATTATTTTCAAACCTGAGGTTGTTCTTTTTTCTTTTTCTCTACTTCAACATTTTCTTTGTGAGGCCTTTCTTTCAAAGCTTCAGCTTTATTCCCTATCAAGATAAAAATTAAAGACATTATATAAAATCTTTTCAATATTACGTTAGAAACCATTTAACTGTGATTTATTACGTTTACATGATGGAGTCATAGTAAATTATTAATTTTAAAACATAGGAAATATTTTAAATATTAGTATATTATTATAAGATGATGTAAGTAACAGAAGACAGTATTAATAGTATGTACCTACAGGAACAGCAGATACTAACATGGAATATGATTGAGTAATGATATATAATCATAATTAAGGATTTTGGTTAATTTGCTTAGTATTTAATTTTACAATGAAGCGTTCCTTTTTTAGTGTTGAAGCCAATCAACTATTGAATTTGTATAAAAATGTAGGTCTAATTAAGAGTGGTGCAAAAAAGATCTTATACCTTTGTGTGGAGAAGTTGGATTTTCTACCTCTAGCTCCGCAACACTGCCACCATCATTTTCCTGTTTTTTCTTTTCTTCATCTCTTAACTTCTGTATATTGCAAACATCGACATTACAATAATTAGCATAAAAACATAACAATTACTTTTCATTAAAATTAATATTAAGAATGAAACAGCAGCATTGTTTGGCTTCGAAAATATTAACAAAGTAATTCAAAATACAGTAAGTCATTTCATTAGAAAAGCAAAATTATGTATCAGCAAATTTATATGGGAGTTATTCTAATTTAAAACTTGTGTTATGAATATGTTATGAAATGAATATGTGATGAAATGAAATTAATTGGTTATGAAATGAATGTTCTAAAAATGAGCATGTTGTAAAATGCATACATTAAGAAATGGATTCGTTAAGAAATGAATATGCTAAAATATGAATATGCTAAAATATGAATATGCTAAGAAATCAGTATGCTAAGAAATGAATGTGTTAAGAAATGAACGTGTTATGAAATTGTTCTGAACACGCTTTTGTAGTACAGCGCTAGCTGTCACGTGACACATAACACGTTGTTTAGTTATATCGTTATACGATCGAGTGATCCAATTAAAAGTTTATTGTTAAAGAGCTGTTTTTAGTAGTTTATTGTTGCCGAACATCACATAATTGGCGACGAGGATTTTACTCAATATACAAAGAACCCTTCAGGAAATTATTACTTACTTGGGCTACAAGTAAGGCAATATTTTAGGCCATTAGCAAGTAGGCCTAGAATTAATATCACCGATCAGCGAAGTGATTGCATTGCGGTACCGGCGAGGACGCGCATCACATTCACACTTAGCAACCACCGTAGGCTAACGACCGCCTACTATACGTGAGTTTTCAGTACTATTATACGACTATTATTGAACAGCAATGGACATTAAGTCTTCTATTTCACCGTTCAAATCTGAACCCACGGAAACGGCACCAACTAGGTGGGAACGCTGGCTTAAGCGTTTTGATAATTTTCTCATCGCTAAGGCAATTACCGATGACGGACGGAAACGAGCGATGTTACTCCACCTAGGAGGAGAGGATGTGTTTGAAATAAGTGAAACTCACACGACGGGGAACGAAACTTATCTAGAAACAAAAGAAAAATTGACAACGTACTTTGCACCTAAACGTAATGTTGAGTATGAAGTGTTCATGTTCAGGCAAGCTGCCCTGGCACCCCACTGAATTGCTGGACAAATACTATGCTAGGTTGTGCCAACTAGCAAAGAACTGTGAGTTCCAGGATAAGGAAGCGGAAATAAAATCGCAAATTATCCAACGCTGTCAACTTGTAAAGGTCCGCAACAAGGGCTTAAGTGAAGCAAACATGACACTAAAAGCATTACTTACATTTGGTCGAACTCTAGAAGCCACCCAGGTACAAGCAAAAGCAATGGCGGGAGGTGTAGAGACAGAAAAAACTATACATGTGGTAGAACACAAACAGAAGTACTACCAACCTCGAAAACCGAAATATGGAGGGAAGCAAGGAGGTAAACATAAAGCAAAGCCAGAAACAAATAACCGTCGTTGCACAGGATGTGGAGGTTGTCATGGTACGGAGAAGCGTGATAAAGTTTGCCCAGCCTGGGGAAAACAATGTCATAAATGTAAACGATCAAACCACTTTGCTTCAGTTTGCAAGTCAACCACACCGGCAAATAATATGCACATGATACAAACAGAAACGGAGATTCCGATGCAATCGGCGACGGCAGCAGCCATGGATGTTGATGAGTATGGATTTCCTTTATTTAAATCTGACACCTTAGAAAAATATGTGAAGCCTTACATGTGCGCTGTTACACTTAATGGTGTACCAGTAATGATGGAGATTGACACAGGAGCGACAACAAGTCTAATGTGTGAAGAACAATTTGGAAACATAAAGAAAGGTAACCTGACCTTGAATACAGATTGCTTACCGAAACTACGAACATACTCAGGAGAGATCATCGAACCAATAGGTCAGACTATGGTGAATGTGTGCTATGAGAAGAAAAGTTACAATCTTCCATTGTTGATAGTACCTGGCAAGGGTCCAAGTTTACTTGGCAGAGACTGGCTACAACAGATGAAAGTAAATTGGGCAACCGTACATCATCTAGACAACTTGACTTGACAACAACTTGACTATACACAGATCTTTCCAGAGCTTTTCAAAAATGAACTTGGTACGCTAAAAGGTAATAAAGCAAAATTGTGGATTGATAAGGAAGTACAACCCAGATTCTTTAAAGCTAGACCAGTTCCAAAGTACATGCACTACGCTCTAAAGTAGAGTCTGAACTGGATAGATTAGTAGCAGAAGGGGTGATTAAACCGGTAGAATTTGCAGATTGGGCTGCACCTATTGTCCCTGTTCTAAAAGCTAATGGGGATGTGAGAATTTGTGGCGATTACAAGCTTACTGTTAACGTTGCTGCAAAAGTGGACAGATATCCAATTCCAAACATCGAAGACCTTTATACCAAGCTAGCTGGAGGGAAATTCTACTCCAAGTTGGATCTCAGTCATGCTTATCAACAAATTGAGCTTGACGAGGGGTCACAAAAACTAACAACAATCAACACAACAAAGGGGTTGTTTGTTTACACCAGGATGTGTTATGGTATCTCATCAGCACCCGGTATATTCCAACGCTTGATGGAACAAATCGTACAAGGAATTCCGAAGATTGCAGTGTACTTAGACGATGTGTTAGTGACAGGATCTTCACAGGAAGAAGCCAACGCAAACCTAATGCTTGTCCTAACTAGACTTCAAAATGCAGGACTACGCCTAAAGCGAGAAAAGTGTACGTTTATGCAGGAGTCATGTGTGTATCTAGGGCATAAACTTGATGCTGAAGGGGTACACCCAACTAAAGAGAAAGTCCAGGCAGTGGCACAGGCACCTATCCCAAAGAACACTTCAGAACTGAAAAGTTACTTGGGTATGATCAATTACTATCATCGATTCTTGCAAAACCTCAGCACTGCTTTGGCACCACTAAATAATCTTCTGCGCAAAGATGTCAAATGGAAATGGGGCGCAAACGAACAGAGAGCATTTGAGTTGTCGAAGAACATGCTACAATCTTCTCAAGTAATTATCCATTACAATCCAGCCCTACCATTACTCCTCAGCTGTGATGCATCACCATACGGCATTGGCGCTGTGCTGTCTCATAGAATGCCTGATGGGATGGACAAGCCTGTAGCTTTCGCATCTCGATCTCTTTTGAAGGCAGAAGCAAACTATGCCCACATTGAGAGAGAAGGGCTAGCAATCATTTTTGGAATTACAAAGTTCCATAAGTTCCTGTATGGTAGAGAATTCATCATCCAGACAGATCACAAGCCACTGTTAGGCTTATTAAAAGAAGACAAACTAGTATCAAGTATGGCTAGTGCAAGGATCTAAAGATGGGCCTTGAAATTGGCCAATTATGACTATAAATTACAGTACAAGCCTGGTACCCAAAACGGCAATGCAGATGGTCTCAGTAGACTGCCGTTGGCCACTGTGCCAGCTACTGTTCCTGTTCCAGAGGAAATTGTGCTCTCAATGAACTTGCTGAACAATACTCCAGTGACAGCACCGCAGATAGCGAAATGGACAGCAAGAGATCCATTGTTGTCTGCAGTTCTTAAATATACACTCCAAGGTTGGCCTTCCGGGGTGGGAGAAGAATTCAAAATGTACCATCGCAAGAAGAGTGAACTTTCCACACAGAAAGGATGTTTACTTTGGGGTTCAAGAGTAATAATCCCAGCTCAAGGCCGAGAAATACTACTGTCAGAATTACATGAAAGCCATCCTGGCATTGTACGTATGAAATCACTGGCAAGGAGTTATATTTGGTGGCCTAATCTTGACATGGACATAGAAATTACTGTTCGGGGATGCCCTACTTGTCAGCAGTACGGGAAAGCACCACCAAAAGCAAATCTGCATCCATGGGAGTGGCCAGGGAAACCCTGGTATCGCATACATATTGATTACGCAGGCCCGTTTGAAGGGAAAATGATACTAGTTATAGTTGATGCTCATAGCAAGTATATCGATGCACATATTATGGCATCAAGCACAACATCAGCTACCTTAATCAAGTTACGTCAAACCTTTGCAACTCATGGTGTGCCATGGAGTCTAGTATCAGACAATGGTACCCCGTTTACCAGCCACGAGTTCCAGACCTTTTGCAAAAATAATGGTATTAAACATATCTGTAGCTCACCATACCATCCAGCCAGTAATGGTCTAGCGGAACGAGCTGTGCAAACTGTGAAAGAGGGGTTAAAGAAAACTATAGGTGAGGACTTGGAGTCAAGATTATATAGATTCCTGGCAAAATACAGACTAACACCACAGTCAACTACTGGTCAGTCACCAGCAGAATTACTAATGAAAAGACGTCCTAGGTCGCGACTTGACTTAGTTTGCCCTAATATGGAGAACCATGTACTGGATAAACAAGCTACAATGATAGCAGGACGAGAAACACATGAGAGATCATTTTATGAGGGAGACTCAGTATGGGTAGTGAACTTTGCTGGTAAACCAAAATGGTTACCTGGTGTGCTTCAGCATCAGTTAGGTCCAGTTTCCTTTAACGTACATTTGGACGATGGCCGTGAATGGCGTCGACACATTGACCACATTCGAAAGCGGTTTCCGGAAGAGAAAGTTAGTAGACCGCCTGAAATTACAGAGCAGACTACAATCAACTTACCAGTTCAAACTGAAGAAATACTACCACACCAGCTAACACCAAACCAAACAACTATGGAACAATCTTCAATCAACCCTAATGATTTATCAGATACTGTACCTAAACCTACAACTACAGCTAATTCACCAGAATTGGAACCTCGCAGATCAGGAAGAATTCGCAAGATTAGATTTGTGAACACTGTTATTTTGCGCGTTGTTGTATGCAATCTGTTGTGGACTAATAATTGAACGTTTGATTGCATTTGATGAACAGTTGTTTTGATGATCATCACAGATTTATGATACAAATAATTACACTACAAAGTAATGATATTGATAATTGATGTTTCGCAAATAACTTTTATTATAACCATGTTTTAAATATTGCTCATTTTAACAGACTTTATATTATAAACCATATATCAAATCTAAAAAAGGAGGAATGTTCTGAACACGCTTTTGTAGTACAGCGCTAGCTGTCACTTGACACATAACACGTTGTTGTTTAGTTATATCGTTATACGATCGAGTGATCCAATTAAAAGTTTATTGTTAAAGAGCTGTTTTTAGTAGTTTATTGTTTCCGAACATCACATAATTGAACATGTTATGAAATATAATTTAGTAATAAAAGAAAAAAAATAAAGATATTATAATTAAAGAATTATTTAAATTAAATGTGTGATAAGAATATTTCCCTAACCTCATGTTGTTTCTCTCTTTTATCCAGAAAAATATCTGCTACAATTTTGTCTGCGACAGCTCTTACCATTTCTTTCCTTGCTTTACCTCCTTCTATAAATAAAGTAAACAAGTGATTGAATGTTAATGAATTGGGCGGATCTAGACATTTTCGAGAAGGGTGGGTGGGGGTCCCACAAGAAAAAGATACTTCCGGGACTGAGTATTTGAAATCGTATATTTCGCTATTTTAAAATCTTTTGAAAAAATAGAGCTGCAAGGTCCCCGGAAATTGCACTTATACATGAAGGAAGATATACAAGTCTCCAGAAATAGCCCTTCCATGGATGGGGCTGAGATAGACAATTTTTAAAAAGTATAGTATAGTATTTTTTGGCCTTTTTACATTATAATATTAATATTGATCATCAGCTAGACACCTCATACGGCCCAAATGATGATCATGAGTCATGTTTGGCTTGTTGTGCGAAATCGTTTTTTGATTACATTTTCTCTCTCCTCACAAGGCATTTTGAGAAGCAATGTCGCAATTTCTATTTTTGTTTTTGCCGTTGTGTGAAAAAGGGCACCATTAAAATGTAAGGGGTGTGTGTGGGGCGGGGGAAGGGGTCCTCCTCCGCGGACCCCTCTTTGGATCCGCCCTTGATGAATAATTATGGTATGTGGCAATGACAACTGTTATTGGTTACTTACGTCATTATTAAGTTTCATTTTACGGCTTATTTTATCCTTACAATTTAAAAAATAAAATTGTTCATAATACGAATTTACAGTACTATAATACTGTACTATACCTTTATTTTTTCTTGGTTTCCAGTTAGTAACATGCTTTACGTCAATTGTACATGACAATGATGCTTCAATTCCGACAGTCACTTCCTCAGTAGCATTGAATCTAAATAAATGTTTGAGGCACCACACTTTAAATACATTTATGCCAGAACCTTTATATCTAACTTATGCTTTAACACAAATGCAATATAAAACAATTTTGTTTAAAGCTTTTAACAGTATAGTGTAAGAACACAAGATGCTGTTAACACATTGTTTAACTATAACTAACAGTAGTAAGTCCTATTATATACTGTACATATACTGTAGGTTGGTAAATATAGCTGAATTTATCACATTTCACGGACATTTTTCATAACAAGATGATTTTGTTCAGGTTTTAAATTAGTCCGTACACCTGTTTGCTAATGACAAATGTTATGAATTAATACAGATAAGGAACAAAGCAATCTAATTTAAATTTCAATGGGCAGGCCTGGGGCAGCCGAGTTGGCAGGTTTAAAATGAAGAAATGAAATACAAATTTATTCGGCAAATCACAATAAAAATAATATTAAATTATGTACAATGTTTTACATAAATTTTATTTATTTATGTATTGTACAGTATTACAATATCCATTTTCATATATATATATTTCATCATATTTTGTTTTTTAAGCAATTTCCTAATAGAACATTTGCTTTGAATAGAATAAACATGAATGATTAAACAAATCACACAAAGAATAATAGTTTATATTATACATGTAATTTTATTTATTAATACCTGTATAATATAATTTGTTATTCTGATTGTACATAATTAATGCAGTACACAGTGTACGGCAATGTTGTTGTTTGAAATTTTAATGTGCCAGATTTGTATTGAATTGAATTCAATAAAATCAATGTTTAATTCCCTCGAACCCATAAAAGTAAAAAAAAATGATTAGGCCTACTTACGGTTGACCAGTGAATGCTTTGGTTAGACTGGTTTTCCCAACACGCTCTTGTCCTACAAGCATTAGACGTGTTTGGTATATAGGTTTGCTGCCTTCTTGTATGGCATCAAGAAATGCATCCTTCGCTTCCTGACCTCTTGCCAACACCTCAAGAGGAACTTTAAAGACACAAATAATGCAAACACACATGTAGTACCGGATTATAGGTATGATATTTTTGGTTTTAGATTTTGAGAGGTAAAAGTCTAAGGCAGAGAGTTTGCTGTAATGTGATAACTGTTAGTAAAGCAGAATATAAAATACAGTCAGAATACACAAATATAGTTTAATTAAGTACTGTATTATTTTCCATAAAGATAGAGTACTTCATAAAAAAAAAAGATTTGCCTAGATATTTTGAGAGAAAGAGAACATATGTTTCGCTTTGTAATAATCAAATCGATCACATAATTATTAAAACAATTATACACATTAAACCCCACTTAGGACCTATTTCTTTCTATTTCTTACTCAATATAAACATTTACTACTATTTCATAACCAATTGTTCACTCACCATCATTCAGTTTCTTCTGTTGCACTGAAAAAATAAAAAAAAAGTAAATATTATATTTGATGGTCTACTATAACAATTAAATATCACCACCATTGAAATTGTAGTGTAGAGACAATTAGCTACATGCAACTTGTGTACATTATGTATACTCATGGTTCATGGTAATTACAACTTGCTTATATTTTTTAAATACTCGATAAAAAAAATAAAGATAATATTGTGACGAAACCAGTAACAAAATAAGACTTATTTTTGGCTAAAATATAATGATGCTACAAATGACACCGGTACTTACCAAATGATCTTACAATAGTAAGTACATGATTCAAATCTTGTTGGTCCTTCAGAAGCGCTTCAAATGTCGTCAAAGATTCTATAGTGTCTTCAATGTTGCCTTGAGTCAATCTGCTAATAAAGTTCCACACATTTTCAGAATCACTCTTTTCAATATTACAAAGCTTCGCAAGGATTTCAACTTGTTGAGTATTTAATGATTTGCCAAGTTTAACTAGCATCCGTCTGTAACCTGTGATTTTGTTTAGCTGATACAGTCTACGATATTTCTTGGATAGTATTTGAGATAGTCTTTGAAGTCCTGTTAACTCAAATACTTCAAATAACAGATCACATTTAACAGAATACCAATCAATTTCAATGTGACCCTCTGAATATAATAGTCTAAACAAACTATTAGCTGATGCTGCTTCTAATGCCTGTTTATTGTTGATTATGTCATAGAGGGCGACCTTCAGCATCTGTACATCATTCACTTCAATTCCACTTAAAAGTTCATCTATCACTTGGAATAACTCAGCCCTGCTCATAAAAGAGATAAGGTAATGTGTAAATATTCAATTTTATTTTCCAACTAAAAAAAACATTAAGCATACTATTGATTTTAGTTTTAAATTATTTTATATATTTAAAATATAAATATTGTTCTTGCTTATTTTTAACAATTGTTTACTTTATGTTACGCTTTGGTTTTAATGTATTAAGTCTATTCATTATGCACATTACATTATACGATATGATTTAAACACTATAATAACAATCTAAAAAAAATGTGTTTGAACAATAATCTATTATATTTTTAGAAATGTATACAATTATTTCAAATAACCAAATTAACACACAGTTATAATGTTTTTTCAAATATTGTTTGTTAAAAATAGTATGTTTACATAAATGATGTCTGAATAGTTCTGCATAGTTAAACTTATTTTCTTTATTTATTGACGACCAGAATGTTATTTATTGTTATTGTTTTCACTCACATTATAGTAATAATAATAAGTTTAATCTTTATTTTGTTATTTTTTTTGCAATAGTGAGTCATTCAGGCTAAAATCTCTTGATTTAAACAGTTATAGTAATAATTATAACAAAATATATAAAAAAAGATCTATTATATTAACTCTATTTTGTAATTTAACATTTTTTGGGGTAAATAAATATTTTTGTTTAAATAATAACTTATAAATATATTTCATAAGTATTTGAAAGATTCAGACTATTACTTACAGTCCATGAAATTCATTACACAATTCCTGTGGAGTAGGAAATGCAATTTTGATTCTGTTATGCTTTGTGTTGATTATAATATGCATGTCCAATTAATATATATTTCATTATAATAGTTTGTTGTAATAAAATTCACAGATGTAGAAAGTGTCTAAAGGAAACATTATTATATTATTTTCTTGTTATGTTGGCAATAGTGAGTTATTTATGCTGAACGCTCTTGATTTTATTATGATTTAAAAACTTATAGTATCAATCTTTAAAAAAAATGTGTTTGGACAAAAATCTATTATATTAACTTATTGTTTTAATTTATAGGCCTACAGTTATAACCAAATTAACACAGTTATAGTATAATTTTTTTTGCAAATATTTTTTGTATAAATGATAATTTATGTATTTATTATTAATATTAATACAATGATTCAAATTAATACAGTACATACAATTTCATGCAGTTTTAAATTATTAGTTCTTCTTAACGATATGGTGGGGAATACATTCATCGATGACAAAGAATGATGTGCATTGAAGTGTAACCAACAAACATAACATGGCGCGGCGAGCTTATTTAATTTTTGGAGGATGTAACTTACAAATTCGTAATTCCTTATGGACATGATATATTAACTTTTTTTGTATTTAAATTAAACCATTATAAATAAATTTAAACCATTATTTAAAATAGCGTAACACAGTAAAATGCTGTACAATAATTACTTTTGTAAATATTTTTGGTTTAAATAATAACAATCTATGAATGTAATAAATGATCATAATTATTTGATAGATTTGAATTATTAATGAATTTCAATACAAACATTCTTGAGGTGTCTAAATGCAATTTTTATTTGGTTTTGTTTTGTCTTCACAATAATAATATATAAGTCTATTCATGAATTTATATTTCATTATACTACTTGCACTTTTAATTACTTTTAAATAAATATTACTTTTTTAGCTGTTTTCTGTAAAAAAAAAGTATTAAAGATTCATTAGTATGTTTACATAATTAATGTTTGAATAGTTTCTGCATTGTTTAAATTATCTGCTCTATTATTTATTGATAATCAGATGGTTTGTGTATTGTTATTCTCTTCCTCATCATACCATTATTATTACTGTATACAAAAGTTATGTGTTGCATCTTTAAAGTCATTTTCATTTAAGCAAACTTGTATTACAAAAATACATATGCAAGGGATGAGTTGTGACAAATGGTGACAAACTGTTACAGAGACGTAATAGTGAGGCACTAAGGTCTAAATGCATTTTGTTAATGCTTTGTCTTAGTCATAACATACAAGTTTATTCATAATCTTATTATACTACATACCATATTTACTAATATAGTACATGGTACTGGTATATTATGATTTCAATTATCAACCTTTAAACAGTTTGTATTTACTTTTCTGAAGTGTCTCTGTAAACAAGACATAAGCTTTATTGGTATGTTTAACACAAATAATTCTGAATAGTTTAAATTAGTGATTTTTTAACGTAAATTTCTTATTCTATTATTTATTGAAAATTAGGCATTGTCTGTGAATTATCATCATACTATTATAATTATGTGATATGTTTTATTTTATTTATTTCTTAGATTATTTAAGTTCTGTTTATTTACACAATGTATTAAACATTGTAATAAATTAGCATTGATTCTTATTATTTTTGCAGTAGTGAATCTTTTAGTCAAAAATCCTTGATTTTTTTATGATTTAAAAAGATAATATGAATTTATTTTACAATTATTTAAAAGATTCAATGAAATTTTGATTTTGATATGCTTCAACTTGACCAAAATATGTCCATATTCATGAATTTCTATTTCATTAATACTACTTGTACTTTCAATTGCTTTGTAATAAATGTCACACTTATATTTTTTGACTTCAGGTAACCACCTACACACTCACATGGTCAGATGTTGGTACCTAGGATAAAAACCAGGGGGATGTTAGAGGGTGGGGAGTTAATTCAAGGGAGGCGTTTGTTTTGTAATATGGTAAGATTTCATAATAAAATAAATTCCCCTAGATATGAACAAATACAACACTGTAATTAATATAATCAACTGATAAATACTGTAAACAATTGTATCAAAATGCTTGGTAAATTGTAGATATAGCAGTCAATGAATTCTAATACAAATAGAATTGTGTTTGTGTTATTATGCAATATTGTGTGTATAAATATATGTGGTGGGGTGTATTAGAAGGTGCAGATTTCAAATAATGATTATTCAAATAAATGCGGTAGGCTTAATTGGTATAATAAATACAGTATTTAGTTTAAATCTTGTAAAACTTCAGCAAACACCACACAATGACATTCAGCAAGACATTTTAAAGTCTTGCAACATGGGCCAATAAGGTTTATCTCAAATAGTGTGCGCGAAGCATCGTGGGAAGTATTTGGAAGCAAATTTTCTCGCGAAATCAAGCTATTTGTGATAAATGCATCCCGGGTCCCGGCGGCACACTTGCGGATACCGTGCAACCTGTTAAAACCTGCCAGCAACTCAACAACTCCATTCGGCTGTCGGTGTTCATCTGATTTCAAACAAATCTATGATGGCCACCGTCAGTTAATTATTTTATATTATATTTAAAATATAAATATTGTTCTTGCTTATTTTTAACAATTGTTTACTTTATGTTATGCTTTGGTTTGTATTAGTTCATTCATTATTACATTATACTACTGTACTTTGAAGTGACATGTAATAAAATCTTTTCGGACACTGCATACAATATACATTTTGTAATTATTTCCAAAAACTAAGGTATTAAGGCTGAACATTGTATTAAAAACAAGTTTTAGGAAAATGTGTTTAAAGACAAATCTATAATATTGATTTATTTTATAATTTGGACAATTACTGAAATATAAGAAAAGTTGTAGTAGACTCTCGTTATTTGGAGTTAGTTTTATAAAAAAATCTATGAATTTATTTTACAATTTAAATTTTACTCATTATTTTAACCAAGCAAGTTTAATCTTGATTTTACAATAGGCCTATATTAACTATTTTTGTAATCAATTTTTTTTGTTTACCGATGTGTAGGTAGGAAGTGTCTAAATTAAATTTTTCATTTTGTTATGCTTTGTCTAGCCTCATTTTGTAATTTACACAACTACAGTAATTTAAATACCCAAAATAACACAGTAACAAAGTTCTATAATTTGTAAACATTTTTTTGTTGAAATAATAATTATGAATTTAGTGTTACAATTATTAAAATTATTTGAATGATTAATGCAGTACATGAAATTCAATACACAATTCCTGAGGTGTAGGAATTGTCTAAATGCAATTTTGATTTTGGTGTGCTTTGTTTTAATTGAACCAGGGAACAGTGAAAATACAATTTAATTTCACTCTTTTAACAATAATTTTCAAGAATTTTGATTTGTAAATGCTTTGTCTTGGTATGCAAGTTTATTAATAATCTTATTATACTATATACAGTACCATATTTACTATTAAATGGTACTGGTATATTATTATTTCACTTATTAACCTTTGACATTGTCAGAGGTGCCTCTATAAAAAAGATATAAGCTTCATTAGTATAACACAAATAATTTCTGCCAGAATAGTCTATATTGCTATTAGTGTTTTTTTAAAAATTTCTTGCTAGTTTTGTTTATTGACAATTAGGCATTGTCTCTAAATTATCATCTTACTATTTAAATGTTTAATATTATTTTCTTAGATGAATTATGTTCTGTTAATTTCTAAAATGTATTATACATTGTGATAAATATTAACATTGGTTCTTATTATTTTTGCAATAGTGTCATTAGTCAAAAACTCTTGATTTTTTATGATTTAAAAAGAAAATATTAAATAATAAATTATTGAATTTATTTTACAATTATTTAAAGATTCAAATTAATAAAGTTATATGAAATTCAATACACAATTCTTGAGGTATAGTAAGTGTCTAAAATCAATTTTGATATGCTTGTGTTTATCATAATATGCAATTCAATTCATCAATTTATTCATTACTACTTGTACTTTCATTTTTCGGTAAAAAAAGTATTAAAGATTCATTAGTTTGTTTACATAAATAATGTCTGAATAGTTTCTGCATTGTTTAGATATCTGCTCTATTATTTATTGTCAATCAGACGGTTTGTGTATTGTTATTTTCTTCTCTTACTCATTATATAATTATTACTGTTCGCAATATGAAAAAAAAAGTCCTTATGATGACATCACACACATACCAGCATCCCATTGTCTGATTTTGACTAAATGCAATTTTACCGTACTTTTAGCAAACAGAAGTTAGGATACCGTATCTTTAACCACAACGTATCATAATAAGTTCAATCTTTTTATTATTTTGGCAATAGTGTGTCATAGGCTGAAAAAGGGGTATTTAACAAGTTTTATAGTAACAATATTAAACAAAATATTGTGTTTGTTTGGACAAAATCTATTCATTAACTCAATTCTTAATTTATACAATTATTTCAAATACATAAATTAACAGAGAAAAAAGTTGTAGTATCATTTTTAAAAATATTTTTTGTTAAAATAATGATTTATTCATTAGTATTCAAATATTACATTTGAAAGACTCAAATTAATACAGTTCACATAAACTTAAATACACAATTTATTTTGACAATAGTGAGCCAGATAGACTGAAAACCCTTTGATTTTTCTTTGATTTAATAAGTTTCAGTACCATTCAATTTTAAATAATTTTCAAGCATAAATCTATTAAAATAACTTATTTTTTAATTTAAAAAAATATTCAAACTGATAAACAGTAGATTGATTCAATACACATTTCCTTAGTGTAGTGTAAAGTAGTGTCTAAATGCAATCCTGATTTGTTATGCTTTGTCCTGACCATAATAATAGTTTATAAAATATACTATTATAATAGTTGTATTTTCTATTTTGTTTCACATTTTAAGTTTATACTTTACTCTAATAACAGTTCACTGTAAAATAAAAGTATTTTAAGATTCATTAGTATGTTTAAATAAATAATGCCTGTGAATAGCTCTGCATTGTTTAAACTACCTGATCTGTTATTTATTGACAACCAGACTGCTTATGTATTGTCAATTTTTTTGTTTCACTAATTATATTTTAGTAAATTTAATCTTTATTTCATGTTTTTGCAATAGTGAGTCATATAGGCTAAAACCCTTGATTTTTTATGATTTAAAAATAGAATAAATAAATAATAATATATTTATTTTACAATTATTTAAAAGATTAAATTTTGATTTTGTTATTGCTTTGTTGTAACCATAATTGCAAGGCCATTCATTATTTAGACTACTTGCAATTTAAGTGTTCGGTAATAAATTTGACACTTTAATAATTAAATAGTCATATAGGCTGAAAGTTAAACCCTTGATTTTTTATGATTTAAAAAGATAATCATACATATTAATTTATGAATTTATTTAAAATTTATTACAACTATTTAAAACATTAACATTAATAAAGTTACATGAAAATCAATACACAATTCTTGAGGTATAATGTCTAAAATCAATTTTGATTTTGTTATTATTTGTCTTGACCATTAATAATTACGCAAGTCCATAATTTTGCATTTCATTATAAAATTAGAAATAAAACAGTTACATGAAATTCAATACACAATTCTTGAGGTGTAGGAAGTGTCTAAATGAAATTTTGATCTTGATATGTTTCGTCTTGACCAAAATATGCAAGTCCATTCATGAATTTCATTATACTACTTGTATTTTCAATTTGTTTGTAATAAATTTCACACTTTAGTTAACAATAGATAGTTCAAGTTTATACTTACTCTCTTTCTCTTTAGATTCATTAGTATGTTTACATAAATAATGTCTGAATAGTTCTGCATTGTTTAACTACCTGCCTTATTATTGACAACTAGACTGCTATTTATTGTCTTTTTTTCTTTCACTATGTTAAAATCATTTGATTCTCTTATAATTTAAAAATGTATAATAGCAATTTAAAAAAAAAAATTGTTTTTATTTAGACAAAAATCTATATATTAATTCATTTTGTAATGTATACAGTCAATTATTCCAAATACCCAAAATAAAACAGTAAAAAGTTGTTGTATTATAACTTTTGTACCTAGATATTTTTTTTTTAATTATGAATTATGATTTTGTTTTTACAATTATAATTATTTGAAAGATTAATACAGTACATGCAATTCAATACACACTTCCTGAGTTATAGGAAGTGTCTAAATGAAATTTTGTTTTTATTATGCTTTGTTTTTTCTATAATTTGCAAATTAATTCATTCATTTATTTCATTATACTACTTTTACTTTCAATTGCTTGTAATGAATTTTGCATTTTTAATTTAGTAAACAATTAGACAATTAAAGTTTATACTTACTCAAACCGTTTGCTGTAAAAAAAAAGTATTAAGATTCATTAGTAAATTTACATAAATAATGTTGAATATTAATGCATTGTTTAAATTACCAGCTCTGTTATTTATTGACAACCAGATTGCTATTTACTGTCATTGTTTTAACATATTATATTATAGTTAGCTTAACGATTTTGTTATTACATTTGCAATAGCAAGTTAAAGGTCAAAAGCATTTTAATTATCTTATGTTTTAACAAGTTACAGTACCTGTACCTGTTTTGTATTACTATCATGGACCTATACATGTTATAGGTACATGCTACTATAAGTACTGTATTAACTTATTTTACAAATTGGACAATTATCTAAAATATTCAAAAAGACAATCAAAAATTGTAAGATTGATTTAAATAATGTGTAGGAAGTACAGTATGTGTAAATGCAATGTTGATGTTTGTTATGCTTTGTGGTAACCATTCTTTATTCACACTAAATGCTGTAGGCCTACAATCATTTCTTTTGAAAAATATTTTTTGTTTACATAATATTAAAGATGTATTGTCCCTTGAAACACAAAAAAATGAAGGTCAAAATATTCTAAATTTAAATTGGCCATATCAAAGTAATGTTAAAGTTATTCACTTTAAGTCGAAAATTCGAGCCAAAAGCAACAAATTTACGTAATTAACAGGTAAATTAGTTTGATTACATTTCGTCTGGAAAATCGTCGCGAGCGAAAGTAAACAAAGATTTCAAACCACGAGTACGCATTATGCATATGCTAATTAGGATTGTTTACAACTCGTCACGGGTTGAGAAGGTATTTTCACACAGATCGTGAGGAAGTTTTATGATTATGCATACAGAGTAGCCAAACAAGCGCATTTCATTATGTGGTATGTTTTGATCGAAAACTTTGACTGGAAGTCAGAGTTATTTTTTTAACAAAAAAACGTCTGTATTTCAGTTAAATGATTTTTTTTTCGACAAATTTTTGGTGATAGTTAATAACTATTATGATACTTCAAAATGACCTACCTTTTTTCGAAATCTGTTATTTTTTATTTTTTTGGAATTAGTCAAAGGGACAATACATCTTTAATAACAATCTATGTGAATGTATTTTAAAATTATCATAATTATTTCAGAGATTTCAATTATTAATAACGTACATGAAATTCAATACACAATTCTTGAAGTGTAGGAAGTCTAAATTTGTATTTGGTTATGCTTTGACAGTAATAATAGCATTAAGTCCATTCATGAATTTATATTTTATTATAATACTACTTGTACTTTTAATTTCTTTCAAATAAATATTATATTTTTAGTAAGCAACAAAGTTTATACTCACTCTTATAAGACTCTTTCTTAGTATGTTTTACATACTGTAATTATATTTCATTATAACACTAGGCCTACTTGTTGTACCCTTTGATTTTTATGATTTAAAAAGATAATATTAAATAATTTATGAATTTATTTTACAATTGGGATGATGCCTAGGCCTAGTCTAGGCTTAGTTTTTAGATATCAAGGTACTAGGGCTTATAGGCCTATTATTACTGACTAGGCTAGTTCTAGGGCCTAATAAGGAAGGCCTACCTAGCCTCTAGCTAGGCCCAGGGTAGGCTAGGCGGATATGAGGCCCTTTAGTTATAGTAGTAGGCTAATTAGGCCTACTGTATCTATAAGCTAGTCTATAGATAGACAAAATGAATATAAAATGGTTTCGATAAACTTTTAATTGTGTATTCTTTGAAACATTTACAATCCGCGATTATTTATATTGCTCAGATGTAATTAAAACATTAAAATAAACATCAAATTCCAACCGGCCAAAAATGCTAGGTCCTCCTACCTCCAGCAGGGAGACGTTCCTACCAAAGATCGATCGTACGGTATAGCCCCACGTGGCGCTATAGTATATTTGGTTCCTACGGAGAGTATAGTATAGGGGGTATGTGTCGAATGATCGAATCAAAGAACTTATAACAGTTGTTATAAGTTCTGTGGTCGAATCAAAGATAGTGTACGTGTACTACTACTACTACTACTACACTATCTTTGGTCGAATGAAAGTGAGAGAGAGTTTGTATAAGCCGAAGGCCAGAGGGCGTACTCCAGACTGAAACGTGATTTATTTAGAAGAAGTGGGACGTCGATAATCTGTTGAAAATTGGGAGACTGTTGAATAGTCGTCTCATCACAAGCCTGGGAGATAGAAGGTTAGGCCCGATACAAATTCACCATCACTTAATAAAGGAGAGTTGTGTATCTCTCTTTGTATTCACCATCACGGGCAATGCTTGAAAACAGAAGTCTGTTTCTTTTTTTTTAATTTGTTTTTGATGATGAGGACAATTTAGGTGGTGGGGTTAACTGGGGCTTCACTAAACCTGTCTTTTGACAGTGTCGGAATACCGATTTGATTTTAAAAACACCTTTTTAATTTTGAAAACGTGAAACTCTATATCGTCAATAATCACATTGTTTTGAACGGCTTTTGTCTTGCATGAACAAAATAATTCAAGTCGATTCGAAATTATGGAAGCTGTTACGAATGTTTAACAATAATGATATGCACACAGTTATCATTAAATGAAGGAGATGCTATATTCCAAGAAACGGGTTAATGATCGATTTATAAGCAAAATTTGCAGAATATGGCTGATGCCCATCGTTCACGGTTCTATTTAGCCTTTTTGTATTAAATTAATTCACAATTTGGAGAATTTTTTAAATAGTACAGACAGTAACATTTAATAGTATGTTTTGTTTGTTAAAATAATAATGCATGAAGAACTTATTTCACAATTACAATTATTTGAAAGTACATGGAATTTTGTTTTTCTTCGTGTTGACTATAATAATAATACAAATCCATTCATGAATTTATATTTCATTACAGGTTTACTACTTGTATTTACTTTCAATTGTTAAATGATAAATTTTTAAAGGATATATGAACCACAGGACAATGTAGGACTAATACCTGTCGTTCACACGGAACGAGTAAATACAAACACGTACACGGTGATTGATGTAGTCAAATAGAATAGCACCTGGAAAGTACAGCCGAAAGAAAAACTTGTCACAAAATGAGTCTTAATTATTAAAATTTTTTTTTTCTATACATATCACAATCTAAATTAACGCAGTACATATAATTGAATAGACATTCCTATAAACAGTGTGTTTACAAAATGTGTGTGTCAAGTCATTTTAATTTAAACACAATTTAAATCGTTTAAAAGAAATATTATATAATATACAAGGGATGAGTTCAGAAAAGTGTGACAATAGTAAGGGATTAAGGTTCATATGCATTTTGATTTTGGATGCTATGCCTTAGTCATAACATGCAAGTTTATTCATCATCTTATATTTCATTGTACTGTACTACTTTACAGTACCATACTAATAGTACATGATACTGACACATTATGATTATATTAATAATTTTACTGATTTAAGTTTATACTTACATTGCTTCCCTTGAGACACTGTAAAAAAGAATATATAAGTTTCATTATGTTTACATAAATAATGTATGAATAGTGCTGTATTAATTATTTACATTTCTTGCTCTATTATTTATTGAAAATCAGTTCATTGTCTCTAAATGTCGGTAGAATTCATCATAATGTTTGATGCTATTTATTTTTATATAAATTGTTTTCTGTTAAGTAGTCCTAAACAAAATACCTTGTAATAAATAATAACACTAGTCATGTCATCAAGATAAATCTAGTAATTTACTATTATAATGAACGTTTGAAAAATGTGCAATAGTGTAGCAATATGCTTAAAATGTTTCGGCTGGATGGACCATCCTAATAAATAGTATTGAAATAAATAAATGTATTACAGTAGCGTACCGTACGTACGTCATTAATGAAGTGAATTAATACAATGTTCAGAAAAGCTACTGTTTGTGAAATTGGTATTCAGTAGTAAGCCGTACCTTTATTGAATAGAAGGGCTACTGTTTGTTAAATTTGTTTATTTAAATTCAATTTTAATTATTTTGTTGTCACCTAGGCTACTACATGTATTGCCATTTTATTTTTGATTCATTAGTTAAAAAAATGAATTTTAAAAAATAACGTTTTTAAGCAATATTGAGATACAATTTGTGCCAACTTATTGTTTATATCTATTATTATAAGATACAGATATAATTACATTTTTTCCGGGTTTTCGTATTTAAAGTTTCATTATTATGTTATGGTATTATGGTATATAGGCCTAGGCTAAATAGCAAAATCTAAATTAACGCAGATATAATGTAATAGACAAGTCATGACATATAAGCAGTGTGTCTACAAAATGTGTGTGTCAAGTCATTTTAATTTAAACAAAATTTAAATTGTTTAAAAGAAATATTATATATACAGGATTAGCACCCTGGAAAATACATCCGAAAGAAAAACTTGTCACAAAATGAGTCTCAATTATTCTCTAAATAGTTTTCTTTTTTTGATATTATAGGCTAAATATGACAATCTAAATTAACGACATTCCTGACCTATAAACAGTGTGTTTACAAAATGTGTGTGTCAAGTAATTTTAATTTAAATAAAATTTAATTCGTTTAAAAGAAATATTATATACAAGGGATGAGTTAAACAAAATAATAGTGAGGGATTAATGTTTAAATGCATTTTGATTTTGGATGCTTTGCCTTGGTCATAACATACACTGTATACTAATTTACAGTAGCACATTTACTATTTAGTACATGCTACTGACACATTATGATTATTATTATATATACAAGGGATGAGTTAAGCAAAGTGTGACATAGACGTAATAGTGAGGGATTAAGGTTTAAATGCATTTTGATTTTGGATGCTTTGTCTTGGTCATAACATGCAAGTTTATTCATCATCTTATATTTCATTGTACTGTACTACTTTACAGCACCATACTAATAGTACATGATACTGACACATTATGATTATATTAATAATTTTACTGATTTAAGTTTATACTTACGGAATCTTGTATTCGTAACTGTAAAAAAGAATATATAAGTTTCATTATGTTTACATAAATGTTATGAATAGTGCTGTATTAATTAATTACATTTTCTTGCTCTATTATTTATTGAAAATCAGTTCATTGTCTCTAAATGTCGGTAGAATTCATCATAGGCCTATATGTTTGATGCTATTTATTTGTATATAAATTGTTTTCTGTTAGTTAAACGACATATCAGACATTGTAGTAAATAATAACACTAGTCATGTCATAAAGATAAATCTAGTAATTTACAATTATAATGAACGTTTGAAAATGTGCAATAGTGTAGCAATATGCTTAAAATGTTTCGGCTGGATGGACCATCCTAATAAAGTAGTATTGAAATAAATATATATTACAGTAGCGTACCGTACGTATATATTGCTAAAACTAAATTAAAAGTACTTAATTGTACTGTACTACTTTACAGTACCATAATAGTACATGATACTGACACATTATGATTATATTAATAATTTTACTGATTTAAGTTTATACTTACATTTCTTTGTCTGTTAAACTGTAAAAAAAGAATATATAAGTTTCATCATTATGTTTATGTATATAATTTATGAATAGTGCTGTATTAATTATTTACATTTTCTTGCTCTATTATTTATTGAAAATCAGTTCATTGTCTCTAAATGTCGGTAGAATTCATCATAATGTTTGATGCTATTTATTTGTATATAAATTGTTTTCTGTTAGTTAAACAAAATATCAGACCTTGCAATAAATAATAACACTAGTCATGTCATCAAGATAAATCTAGTAAGTTACTATTATAATGAACGTTTGAAAATGTGCAATAGTGTAGCAATATGCTTAAAATGTTTCGGCTTGATGGACCATCCTAATAAATAGTATTGAAATAAATAAATGTATTACAGTAGCGTACCGTACGTACGTCATTAATGAAGTGAATTAATACAATGTTCAGAAAAGCTACTGTTTGTGAAATTGGTATTCAGTAGTAAGCCGTACCTCTATTGAATAGAAGGGCTACTGTTTGTGAAATTTGTTTATTTAAATTCAATTTTAATTATTTGTTGTCACCTAGGCTACCACATGTATTGCAATTTTACTATTGATTCATTATAGTGGAAAAATGAATAAAAAAACATTTTAAGCAATATTGAGAGATACAACTTGTGCAAACTTATTGTTTATTTCTATTATTATTAATATTATTATTATTATTATTATTATTATTATTATTATTATAAGATACAAATAGTATTACCTTCTGCTCGGTTTTCTATAGTTAGATGCCATGGTTGCACTTCATACGACTCGCGAAAGAGCTACGGTACAGATAAAAGGGAAAACACTGTTGATATCGTTAAAAGCCATGAATTTCCGACGCTATATGCTTTTTATCTGGCCCACATTTATTTCTAAATTACAATCAAACACACTAGAAAAAATGTTTATTAGAAACCCTGTGTATATAATATAGTACTCAATATATATGTCTTTTATAATAATAGCACAACCAATTAATATCTGGTATTACTATTTTACATACGTAATGCTACTAAACTGCAAATATTTAATTTAGACTTTTAAAACATTTTATGTATTTAAAGACAAACCTGCTTTTTCGTGTTTAAAGATGATAGTATGTGTTATACGTACGACAAAGTATGTTTAAAACATTGTGCAACTGTAAAATAAAAAAAAAACTATTGCACACAATAGCAACCAATAACAAAACTGTTAAAAGTGCAGCATCATTGCAGAAAGTATGCTGTCAAAGATAAATAGATTTAAGCTTATTATATAATGAACAGGTCTATTCATAGTAAACTTGTGTTTGGTACTAGAGATAGAATATTAGCTACATGTTATGTACCATCTAAATATCTCAAAAATAAAACTACTTACCTGGTTTCCATACTCAAAGCAAAAATGTCGCCATAGAATAATAAAATTCATGAAGAGACTTCTTTATGGTGTATCCCTAGATTGCCCTGGAATATAAACAGTTATGTATGTAATCGCGAAATAATCAGTGATGAACCTGTGTTTTTTAACGCTACGGTAGATCGAATATTGAAAGACAATAAAAACAAGATAGGCCTATGTAGCAAAGTCTATTTTATTCAGATACTGTTCATATGAAGTTACTGAGTCACAATTGGAACAACAAATCAATCACTTAAAAACCATATTTCTGTTGGCAATAAAAACCTACGGGTTGTCTTTAATAAAGAGATAGCCCTACAGAACATGAGTTGCCGTTTACAAAGAGAAGTATATCTCAGTTTATATCGGCAAGTAAACATACACACCTCCTTCTTAACATAGATTAACAAAATGTAGGATAAAGAGTATGTCATTAGGGTTGAGAACGGCTAGGCCGACGGTACAATTTTAGAACGATTGCGTTCTAAAGCCTGTTTTCCTGTTGACGTCAGTCGACGCTATCGTTAACAATAATCGGCGATCTTCTACGTAAACATTGAAATGATTTACAGGAAAACTCGCTATCGTTATCATTTCAACTTGATCGTTTTCAAACGATCGTCGTTGAACTGTTAACGATCAACGAGACGATAGCGTCGAATAACGTCGACAGGAAAACAGGCTTAAGGGGGTTTTAACCATATGGGAGACCAACGCGGTATGTATGGCTTGTCGTTCTATGATATGGTCGTACCAACATAATATAATCGGGGTGCCTTTTTGTGAATGATCACGAGCACCTATCCCAACTTGTTGTAAACACGTCAAGTATACCTTTATCTATTTGCATTATTAAGATAATCTTTTCTTATTTTTACACAAAATGTGATTAAAATACATTTATTTCCTAATATTGCTTGTAGGCATAGAGATGTTTAATCAGTGCCACCACAACCATTGTAAACATTTATTTTGTAAAATGACTTCTGGTAGATATAACGACAATGATAAAATAAGCATTCATGTTATGCTAAAAACATATAAAGTATTAGAATACAACAAATGTAAACCAAAGTCAAAACGGTGAATATATTGAATGGATCTTTATTGGGTTAGAATTATAATACAAGTGGATTAGTAACAAAAATATGTTATAATAATTAACGTTTATTAAATGCCAAATAATTAAGAAATGTCAAGAAATTTAAAGGTCATACTAAGAAAGGAAATATATATATTTAACATAATTAGAATTGCAACTGGTGTACTTTAGTCGTTTGTACTAAATAGTACGTAAGGATTTTATAGGCTTCTCAGATAAATGTTATATGGTGACTGTTACAACGTAGAAAACGCCATTTTCAAATAACCGTTTATGTAGAACACCGCTTACTACAGAACATAAGCTGTTGATGTTTCTACATTAACGGTTGTTTCGACATTAGCTGACGTTTTCTACATTATAAGTTGTAACAGTGACATGTATGTCCAACATAATATTTACTTTTACTATTTCAAATCAATCAAATCCAATCTAGTTTTGTTAAACTTGATGCGTGTATTTTCACTTGAAGTATGCACGAAAAAAACGAACTAGACTAAGTTGATTATTGATATATTGTATTCAATGATATGGTTGATCTAGCATTGACAATTACGTACTACCACTGTGGTTTATTTTTAAGCATATTATCCACATGATCGTTTCAATCGTCTCGAGTCAGAGTATAAAATGTCTGACTTTTGCTATTCTTCTCTTAGTGCGTGATTGTATGGAAATGATTTCTTGCCATTCATTCTTGTCATTTTTTGCTTTTAGTAATAATCATGATCACAGTTAATACAACATATTTGTACAATTTGAAATAAAATAAACAAAGTAATAATAATAATTTATATAATAATAATTGATTATACTTTGGTATGATAATACTAATCTACTTACCAGGGAATCTTATTCAATAGGAAAACACCATTATGTATTTGTTGATCACTCAGAAGGCAGTAAATCTATGTACAAGAAACACGTTAATCCTTCAGAAGACAATTGGCTGACATGCAACAACATAAATAAACCAGGCTTAAGTCATCAAATCAAACAAATTGTACATGTATCTACCTTTATCAAAACTCTATGAGTAGACTGAGTTAATCAGAGAGCGTATGAGAGAAGTAACAAGACAAAACCAATGAATGAAGTAGTAGTTCCCTTATTGCATCGATTGATATAGCATCGACAAATGATAAAACAACCGTTTTGGTTCATTTCGTTCATACAATTGTCCATTGTAAACTTTTTTCGAGTTGGTGGCATTATGTTGTGTTTTGCTCGCAAAAATGGCTGATTTTCGATATTTTCCCTTAGTAAGTTTATAGAGTAATTGTATGAAATGGAAATCAAATGTTGTAAGCTTATGTCGTATACAAAATGTATATTCATATAATTTCTTGTATCTTGTTTTTTGTTTCTTTTCATGTATACACTGATTTAAAATGTAAGCATATAAACGATTTATTTATACTTAGAGGAAATGAAATGTTTTATCTAGGATCAGCCTCGCTGAAATATCATGAATCTGACTACGTATTTTTTACATGCAAATGAGCAAACCTTTACAACGTAACAAACATTCCTCGCTAAGTAAGTGTATCCCTCTAACGTTTGGTGACAAAAAATTTTTCATTAAATAATCCCCGTCTACCCGCTCATGTAAACAAATATAGATTAATTTCATTGTCAAAACAATGTGTACATATGGAAATAAAGAGGGGCCTGCCTCAGTATTACATATATCAAAACTGATTGGAAGCCTTTTAATTAAAAAAAAATTATAAAAACGGGAGCGGGTTCTCTTTGGTATCGACGACCATCAGCTTAAATAGATCCACTAAAAGCAGGGTGTGAGAGGGGCGAGATAACCGAGCCTATTATTGGAATAAATTCTGTATCTTCACTGACGCAAGATGAGAGTAACTCATTATATAATGTATTGTATTGTATAGGTATTTTATGTTTTTACCTTTATTGTCGTTTGAATGATTTTTTTTTATATTGTTGACTTTTAATTTATTCTGTTTCCCAAGACTAAAGCCTAATATGTAAACAACTTTTGATGTTCGTGGTTAGTTTTATAGTTGTTCTAGGGGCATGTGTATATTTAACATCTGTTTTTGAGATTATATAAAAAAAGGTTGAATCGTAATTAGTAGATCAGGCATGCATCTAACGGATACAGTTTATGTATACATTTAAACAAATTTTTATCATGAAATGTGTCCATTAGATGCATGATGCATATCAGAATTATGATTCTTAAGTTCACATTTATCATAACACGTTAATGTTAATTACGCTAAAAGTTAAATCGTACTTTACAAATCAATTCTTTTGGAAGCAAAATCGGAAGCGTTACCACACATAAGCATTTTCTTGATGATACAGTGTTTGTGTGTTTTTGTATTTTTCAGAAAATATAAAGCTTGTGATTTTGTATCTAGTCTAAGCTGATAGATCGTCAGAATGATACAATTATATACAGTAGCTCCATGGAGAGAGAGGATGTGCATTCAACCAGTTCACATATTGGAAAAAATGGCTAAAATAAACATTCATGCTATATTAAAGCACATAAAAACAGCGTAAAACAAGTATTTATTGACTGAAACATTATTGGGTAATACATTACAAACATTGGATTAGTAGTATAAATATATACAATTAATTATACTTGTTAAATACCATATACATATTAGGAAAACATTTGATGAAATAAAACTCAGTGTTAAGAAATGCTAAGGTAGTATTAAGAAAGGAAACATATCAAATGTATGTAAAACGGAAGACAAACCATTAGTGCAACTTACCTACAAACTTAGGTCAGATGTGGTGAAATAAACCGGTTTTGGGGGTTTTCAAGAGGGTCTGCAGGAGACTAGACCCGACCCCCGGGGTCAGGCTGACAAACTTTTTTGGAATGTCTTTGATAGTATTAACATTAAGGGGTCAAACATTTTGGGTGAAATGGGGTGAAATCATATGTTACGGGCTTTCAGACTGTCCTTGATTGAAGAAGGATGGAGGTAAAATTAAAAATTTAAAACCCGCCCTGGACCGGGTATAATTGCTGGTAACATATAATAATTTATGTTAGAATTCCATTAGATGCATTTATCATATAGATCTACTAATTATGATTCAACTCACATTTATCATAACATCTTAATTACCTTAAACATTAAATCGTGCTTTATTAATAAATATTAACAATTGTTTTGAAAACAAAGACGTAGGCTAATTTTTTTTACAAAATCAGAACAATTACCATGTGCAAGATTTTCCTGGATGATAGGCTACAGGGATTTGGTAAGTATAAACCGTTTATTTTTTTAAAAACTTTTTAGAGTTATACAGTTTGTAGGATAGAGGGAGAGAGAGGACGTGAACGTTCACCCAGTTCACATGGGGGGTATTAAAAAATAATTTAATCTAATCTTTATATTAGTTCACATACTTATCCAATCTACGCCCTTAGAAAATGTACTTCAGGCATAGGATCGGGGCAAAATAACCATGTAAAAAAAACACACATAATAATAATACAAACAATGTAACAAATCACAAGTAATTGAAGATTTATAGAATTAATCTTTATTGGATTAGTAGAGAAATATCTTACAAAATAATTAATAATAATTGTTATAGATACTAACTAATTATTAATTTTAAAAACAGCAAAACAAACTCAGCTGCCAACTGAGTATTTACTTTTAACCTTCATTCATACACAAAATAACACTTAACATTGATTTGAAAATTGCATGGTTATTATACACGTATGGTATGTAAACTGAAAGACAAATTGTTCGTGCAACCTAACTACAAACATTCACGCAAAATATTTACAAAAATGACAAAATCTGTAAAAAGTGCAGATTAAGAAAATGTGTATTGTTCAAAGGTAAATATTACATTAAACCTTTTTCAACAAGTTTCAGAATGTCCTAAAGCTATTGATTATAAAGATATTGGTTACTGAACTTGTACTTAGTAATAGCAATATGACTAAATGTTATGAGTCCTCTATTGCTTACTTTAACAAATACAAAAACAAGTTTTTGACGTACAAAAACTACTCGTGAAACAAAAGAGGAAAGTGCAACTGACCTTACAGTTTAAGAACAGTAATTAAGTAATGGAATGAACACATTAAAACATATAGAACATGAAAATGGTTATGAAAGATTACAGATACAAAAACTGGTTAAATTACTTACCAATACTGTATAGTAATTAGTGATAATATCCTTGGGAAAAAATACAATGTTTACTATTTGCGTATAATGCATTTTAAATAATATACACGATGTTGGGTAAGAAATCTTCTGACGACGTAATCATAATAGTTATCATAATCAAATTATTTTATGCAAATGAGTGTCGGTATCTGAAGAAGTAAGTTCAGTTCACTTAATCAAGACCGTTTCGTCTACAAAAAAATGAGTTTTTGTTGAATTGTTCACAGTATATTGCCTTACAGTACCTTGTTTTATTATTATCATTAAAATTATAATATTTTTACAGTATTTGCTTAGTTTCATGTTTTATTTCAGTATGATATAATTAATTGAACAATACATTTAAATATTAAAGCTGTGTATATAATATGTATCATTCAATATCAAGATTCTTTAAAAGTATGTCATGTCTCTCGATTCAAGCATCTATTTTAAACAAGATCTAAGTAATTTTCGAAAAACCGTGTCTTTGATTTAAGTTTAAGGCATGTTGATTCTACATAACTCCCTAAATACATTGTAATTGTTTGTCCTTGATTCTACTTTGCTCATTCTTCTTTACCTGAAAGATGTTCCTCAATTAAACGTACAACATCATGACGATTCATCTCAATCATACATTTCTTAAAATCATCCAATGACAAACCTTTCTCAGACCATCCATGCATTACACACATAGTAGGACTTTTCATCATATCCTTCATGTAGTCGATATAACAATCATAGCCAACCTTAGAGGCTACACCACGCCAATCGTTAAATTCATCTGAGCGTAGAGGGTCCAGGCGAACACAAATCTGCATCATGATATCAAATGGTAGGATAGGTGAATGGATGTCTTTGTACGCTCCAATAAGAAATCGCAGAAATGGTGGAACATTTGAGTTTACTTGTGCCGTGTCTTCGCATGCTGAAATAATACAAATACTTTTTGTTTTATTCATGAAGTAGTTTTTGACTTATCAGTACTGTATCTGCACATATATAGCATTATGTGTCTAGTATTACAAATAAATTTAGTTCAGTGTCACACGTGTTGCCTGTATCATGGAAAGATAGAGGACCCCAATGGAAATAAGTTTTCTTTTAAACTTTCTTGGGTTATTCCTCGGTTCATTCTATTAATATTATTGTCTTGTGCTTTTTCTAAGTTATGTTTTGAGTGAACCGAATAAACTAAACTAAACCAAGGATTTGTAATGTAGATTTCAAATTTGAAAGACGTATGAGACACTGTATCATATCATTTAAATACAGTATAGAATAGTCTTTCTCAGATTCTCATTTCTTTTTATTAACGGAATCATACAACATAACTATTAGTTTGTTTTTTTATTATTATTTTGGATATATACATTTTGACTTATATCCAAAAAGGGAAAGGAATAAGTGTTGCAATAAATTATATTTTCCAGCTACTTTCTCCTTTGATACTAGGTAATTATTTCTTTTTTTTTTGTACCTGGATTTTCTTCCTCCTTTCCAAACAAACATCTGATTCTGCTAGTATCCATTCCACCATCTGGTCCACAGCGAGGCGTTGACTCTAGGCATTCTTCAAGTTTGTGCAAGTGGATTTTTTCCATTGGACAAACGTTGCACAAAACACAGAATGTAAAAACAACACGTTTCATCCATTTGTGACCAATGTCCTGTAGGTTTGTTTCAATGAGTTCATGTACCTGTAAATCAGAAATACAAGAAAATGCAGTGATATATTACTGTTTGGTTTAAGCTAACATACACACAAAATGCCTTTACTTGCAGTCTACTTTTTTATTGTTAAAATACTTTCAAATTAATGCTCTAGAACATTCAAATAAAAAGAGCTGTAACCCAACACACACCTCTTTGCAGACACGTGGGGATGGTTCAAGCTGTTCACCACCAACTTTAAGTCTGTAAATAACCACCTATATAGAAAAAAATGTCAGGAAGTTTGTATTAGATACTGAAGTCAATTACTTAATTATTGCGAAAATTTCGAAAGTAGGGTTTTTTTTGCGGAAGCTTCTAATCATACTACTAATAACCATGTAGGCTACAGCAATGTTATATTACCTGTTATGGAAATTATAATTCATTATAAAATAGGTCATATTCTGATTAAAATATTATATATTATAATATGTAGCAAATATAAAATAGAGAATTATATAACAAAATCATAGTATTAAAATTGTTAATTCTATTAAATGTTTCGAATTTAAAGAAAATAACTTTGGATGTTCTATACTTCGTGTTTAGGATTTAAAAACATACATCTACACTTGTTGCAAGCACTCCTAGCCTACCTGGATACACGATCTTCTTTCAGGTAGGATTCTGATGATTGCATCGTGATTCTGATCAATGTATACTTTCACCTGCTGGTAAAAGAGCCTAGGATTATATCCTTTATCAAGCTTCCTCTTTTGTGACCAATGCACAATTCTTACTACGAGTCGATAGTACAGTCCTTCAGGTAGGAAACCATCAAAGTCAACGTAAAGAACTGCAGCAGTTTTTGACTTTGTCAGTTTTTCAAGTGACACCATTTCATCACCTTCATCTTTCTTTAGTAGTGATGGCACATAGAAGAGGCGATCGTCTTCAGTACCTGTTGCCTTTTTGAATAATTATAATTTTTATTAATTATTTTAAACATACTATTGAATCTTTTTGGTTGTATTGGGTGCTAAATATTTACATAATTCTGTGAAACCAAATGATTCAAAATCAAGCAGGAAGTTTTCTTCACCGCTACCCTAACTATACCTTAATTGCTTGAGTCTTGACACACAGTAAGTCAAACTTCTGTATCAGCTCTAATAGTGATTCAAATTTCTCAAGAAAGTCTTGCCACATGCGTTTAAGTAGTCTCACCTCCAGGAGACCCTCTTCATCTAGTTTTTTCCAAGAGCTTCTAAACTCTGCCCACTACAAAAACAGGATTAAATATAACCTAAAATAGATTTTAAGTAGTATACAACTAACTTATGCAAGAAGACAATATTGAAACAATAAATGGTATTATTAGGCTGCTGGAAATTATGTTTTTACAATGTTGACTGATAATTACCAAATGATATATTAATAAACAATAAATAAATGGTATAGTCGTTATCTCGGGACCGTTCTATGGCCACCACCAGGTAGACTTACTTCATTAAGGCTTCTATGAATGGATGTACTGGTTGGGAGCAGGAACGCTAGTAGACCAAACCCAGTACCGTTTTGATTACGATCAATCGGGAAATTACCTCACGATGGTATTATTAGGCTGCTGGAAATTATGTTTTTACAATGTTGACTGATAATTACCAAATTATATACAATCAGCCAAAATATATTAAGTGGACCTATGAGTTAAGCACTTTTTAAATGTATATTTCGCAGAAATAAAACATCTTTATTACAACACAAATACAGTAAAATAGAATTAAATAAAAATCTCATACTTGATCTGAAGGATCTTTAACTGTGATAACTAGCTTGAAAATGAAAATCAACCATTGCGGTATTATTATGATGATATCATTGAGGGCGCTATCTGGTGTATCTAGTTCTCCGTAGTAAATGATGTTACCAAGGTCATGATGAAAATGCAACACAGCAAACAATTGATCCCGTTTAGTGATATGGCACTTGGAAGCTAGTTTGGTTACCTGAAATTACAATACACAATTCAAATATAAACAACATATAAAATCAAATACATAAACATTTGGAGAATTGGCACCACCACCAACAAAAAGAAAAATGTCGACTAAAAAAAGATAAGTAACTACGAAAAGGAAGTGAACAAAATACATCATCACACATGGAAACAAACATGCTTGATTACAATTGTGTTTTCAAAAAAACGCTCTTTTTATTCCTTGCCTCTGTTCCAACTTACAGAGGTAAATGTACTGCATGCTGCTAAATGAACTGTGAACTGGAAACAGCTCATTGACCTGGATTTTGTTACATAAGGTGAAGAACTTGATTAAAACATTGTAAACCATTCTTGTATCTCTTTTTTTTTCCATTCATGTCAAAAGCAATACTTAATCAAAACTCCCAAAATTATTTTTCCTGCACAGGGTAGTATATCCATATCCCTTGTGGTGTACATACATAAATTATACTTGCCTGCTTGAAGGTAATTGAGTGTTTAATTTCACGTAATTGTTCAATTTCATGCAAGAAATTCAACCATTTTAATGGCATCTTCTCCCCCATATATGGTTCATTCTTAGCTACCTCTGTGATATGATCTCTAAGTTCAACAATGGATTTATCCAATGGTGACCTGATACTGTTATCAATGGCATAGTACTTGAACACAATGTGACCTTCATATGGTTTTCCCTTAAATGCTTTCCTTAATAGTGAAAACGTTTCATCAGTCTACAAAATATCAATATGGATGTAAAAAATATTATATGTTTAATGGAAATAATGTAAATAAAGTTTGCCCATGCTGGTTCCTAATGATAGAAGCTTAAATATCATACTCACAAGAACCCGTCTCTCTTCATCATTGCCTGGCAGACTTTCTCTATGAGTGCCCACAATAAATATAGGTGGTGAAAGTTGTTTCAGGTTTGACACTGGATTGTCTGTTGTACTGGTATTTGAGTAGATTGAATGTGACCAGAAAAGCACACGATCCAAGTTGGTCATATAATGGTCAGCATCTGAAATCTATTGTTAAACAATAGTTACATAATTGTATAAAGTTATAACAAATACTAAACTTCCCCATAAACTTATGCAAGATGCAGTAAATATGGTTTAAGCCAATTCAAAATAAAAACAGAAGTATCACTTTTACTGTTTATCTTATTAAACATAATGACTACAATTCATGTTAGTTAAATTACTAAAACTAGTTAATCTTACTCGAATAGTAAATGCACTTATTAACAATATAATCTCAAAGTCAAATAACTTTATGTTCAATTAAATCAAATTTAGTTTGCATACAGAAAGTTCACATATATAAACAGTCATGGCTCCAGGATTTCCCCGACGAGGGGGCCGAATTCCTCCGACAGGGGGGGCCGTACGCGCGAAAGAGGGGGTGGGTTTGGCCTCAGAAAATTTTGAAAAAATAGATGCTTACACACTGTTTAATAGGCTAGAGCAACTGTTTCCATTACATTTAATAACAATGTCACATAATGTAAATTTAAATAAATCCTTCCTAAATACTCTAATACGGATCTTTTTCGACGAACTAATAATAAACTTTGATCGAAAAACACAAACGAAATGAACATTTGGTAATGCGGCACTCCGAAAATGCCTCGATAGTGCATGTGTTTAGTGTACGACTGTGCTTTGGTGGTCTGTTAACCTCAGATATATACCCTATAGCCGGGTGAATAACTCAATGTAATTTAGTATACAATGATTGCCGTAATCGTCGTGTCTATAACACAAATCAATAAAATGTCAAATACACCACACACGTTTTATTTTTTCGGCCGCGTACATAGAACAAGACATTTCATGTTTATGTTATGCCTATGAAATAATAATAAAAGAACATCATGTTTCTCGTTTTTTTATCGTTTATACTGCATACCATTATATAAAAAACCTTCATACGCGAGAAAAAAGTTCACGATATTACACTCTACTCTGTACAGGGGTGTAAATATACAGGTCCACGCTAACGCTTGCACACCGACCAGTCGGAAAATGGTGTATTTTTGGAGAGTGATGACGTCAGCATTCACACAAGGAGCGAGCTAAGACAACGTGATGCTGGTAGTGGGAGTGCATGTGTTTTGAAAATAACTCAGTTGTGGGTATTTTCCGAAGATTTTAAATCTCGTTTTCTTTTTAAACTCTTGAATTCATAAATAATAATTAAACTCTTATCTTAGCTCTTTCACTATGTAGGCCTATTTACACAACTATAGCTCTAGCCTACTCTTCTTAATTAAAAGAGTCAAGTGCGTCGAATCCGCGTCTAGCGACGGTCGCGGGTTTGGTGCATCTTTTTTTTCCCTTTAGAATTAAGGGGGGTGGCTAGCCACCCTATTCACCCCCCCTAGATCAAGATTTATGCGCGAAAAGAAACGTGACCAGACCCTGTTTTATGGTTAGGGCCAACCGCTTCCTTTTTCCCAATCGAACCCAATTAGTAAATTGAAACAATTCGTAAACTCAACCGTGAGAACATAACTCGTACCTTTATCCCTGTATGAACGTACGTCGATGCGTAGTTGCAAATGAATTTCCGATTTTCGTCTGGAATCTGAAAAATACACATTTTGGTCCCTGGATGTAATATGATACAGCCCAGATATGTCGACGCGTATACCGCAGTGAGCCGGCCGGGCCATGAAAGATTCGTACAAAGAGACACCGCCAGACAAATGCGTACCACATACTGTGTACTTCGCTGTCAGTGTATCGTACGTACGTTAAAAATGGAATGCCGCAGTTACTTAAAATATATAGTAGTACACTTAATATGGTTTTATTTTTTACCAGAAAAGAAATGATCATATTTTTCTCCCCGACAACTTTCCCCGACGGGGGGCCCCCCCCCCGGCCCCCCGCTGGCGCCACCACTGTATATAAAATCAAACTATTACTTCAAATTATTGTTTGAAATAAACTATTACTTCAAATTATTGTTTGAAATATCTGTACCTACCTTCCCATTATCTCTATGAAAAATCTCTACTCTAGATGGTGCATTGAGGTCATGACAGAGGTTGAAACAGATGATGTAAATAGCACGGGATACCAAGAACATCTATAAAAAAAAAAATCAACTTAATATAATTACTAAATAAGCAATACTTTCACATATTCTTAACTTGATTAAGAAAAAAAAAATTTAAACAATTACATGAAAAAAAACATAAGTGAATTAGCTTTTTCTGATCAGATATTTGAACCAGTTCAGTTTATAGACATGGATATTTTATATAAATTTTATTTTTGTATAAATAGGAATTTAGCCTGCCTTAATATTCATTGTGTTCAATTGCAATTTTTTCTATCTTTTTTGTCATATTTATATGGTGTTGGTTTTTTTGTAATATCACGAACTTGTGTAAAAACAATCAATATTGATTGAACAAGTTGTACTGCACATCAGTCTCGTGTCTAAATAAAGTTTATATAGCAAGATTAACTCATCACTTGCACTGATGAAGGGCTAGTGTTGCCCGAAAGCTCTGCTAACTTTTCTGGCTGTTTACTTTATCGTTTTGATTTAGCTTTTCGCTTTTTTTTTTTGTATCTCCATTGAGATCCAGCCACTGATACCCACAGCATTGTCATTTTTTTCAGTAATTTGCCTTTGGATTTATATATATTCAATTCAATATTTCAAATTTTAAGGAACTACTGAGTTTTAATGGATGGCAATATATCACATGCACTATATAAAATCAGCATTAGGAATAACTAGGCCTGCACTGGCATTTTAAATTTATTTTGCACAATGAATGAATAAAGTTGTCCTAATTTTGAATTCCTGTCAGTTGAATCTCTGAAATTAAAAAAATGAATAAATAAATGAGGGCTAATAATTTGAAGAAATACATATACAGCCTATATGACCGCGACTACCTGGTGAGTAATGTAATAAAGATCTTGTCCAGCAAAATCCCAGATGCTGAGAGTCAGATCATCAATTGTCTCTTGTAACTCTTCACTCTTTTCTAACATTGTATTCTGTTCATGCTTTTCCTTTTCTTTAAGGATGTTTATAAGGCGTTCCATAACCTCGTCTTGAACCGCATCTTGAACATCCGGTGTCATCGGTGTAGCATGGTTGACATGTGAAGATGCTAAATTTGTAATTAAACAATATTCATAATGGAATACTTGTAATGTAATGTCTTTCCTAATAATTATATTTTATACACACCATAAAACTTTTCAGCTTGTGGATAATGAATGGCATGCATATGCTAAATTAAAATATACATACACTATACCTATATCCTATTCATGTGTACTTACATACATTAAATGACTTAACCTTGATATAATTATTGTGTAACTACTCTATTAAAATAGATGTAAAATTCCATTCAACTTTACCAAATTCTTCATGTTCCTCTATATTTCTTCCAACTTCTCTTGATTTCTGTATAATCAAAATCAAAATACAGTAAAGATACAGTAAAAAAGCAAATGGGAATTCAATAAGAAAAATAAATAATTACAAAATGAAATTGATTGAAATATTAGATTAAGTGACAGATCAAGGATAGTTAAGCACTAGGGTTCTTCATTTAATATGTAATAAAAATCAAATCAAAAATACATTTATTTAATACATTGTATAATATAAAGTGTTGCAAAGCATGATGTAGGCCTATGTTCTAAAGTGATTAACATGTTGCTGCAAACAATTTTGTTTAAAGAAAGTTGCCACATAATTGTAATACTGATACCACAGATTTAATATTAATTGTTCTCTCTAAAAACACAACATAAACGATTTAAACTGAAACTTTAAAAATTATGGAAGTCATTTATTATGTACACACTAAATAAACCAAAGCAAATGGTGGAGGAGGCAATGGTCAAATGTTTGTAACTGTATTAGGTACATTTTAGATTTCCACCACCTGGTATCCTTTTTTCTTCTTTTGTTAAAGGTTTGTAAAAATTATATATTATTCAGAATTTTGAACCTGATGTTTTTCTTTTTTTCTTTCCATCGGCAAAACCGTCATGAATTTTTCCCGAACAGCTCTTATGACTCTTTCAATCAATGTTTCACCTTTTTTCTCTATCGAACAGAAAAACAGAAATGGAGACATTTAAATGTTTATAAATAAGTTGTTGAATGTGGGCACTCATTATTTTTAACTACAGGTAAACTTATTTTGGACACACATAATCAGGGAACATCCCTATTAAGGGGACACTTTTCCCATTAAAGAAAGGAGTGAAAATAATGCTTTAACACTACAGCCAAACCCCTATTTTGCAGGACATTAAACACAATAGACATACTTGAGATATGATGAAGATTATGCACATTATATTATAAACATTAAAACAAATTGACAAAATCTGTATTGCAATTCTACCTACCACAGTGAATGTGTGGTGATATCAATCAACTCACACTACTGAATAAGAGATGTACCTTAAAACATGGTAAGGCCCATAAAAGAGATTGCATACCTTTGTGTGAGGAATTTATTGGACTTGCTTCTTCTGGTTCAGCAATAGTGCCACTCACTTTATTTTCTTGTTTTTTCTTGTCATCTTCTCTTAACCTCTGTATATTGCAAACAATGACATAATAAATGACAATAACATATTGATTCAAAAGTATTGTTTAAATGTATAGTTGTGATCATCTTAATCATATTGTTCTAACCTCATTTTGTTTCTCTTTTTTATCCTGCAAAATATCTGTTACAATGTTTTCTGCAAGAGCATTTACATATTCTTGTCTTGCTTTATTCATTTCTGTAAATAGTACAAAGTAATGCAAGGTTTAATCTTTGCATACATTTGTCACCATGAATTTAGCTATTTACGTATACACACCTTTCCAATCTCTAATATTCAGGTGGGAAATGAATCTTTAGAAATAATAAACATCAGTAACCTAAGTGATGATAACCATAGCTGGAAAGTTCATTTGTTCTATAAAGTCGATTACAAAAGCGTGCAGCAAGCAATGTGACCAAATCTGTCGTAATTATGTTTTCTCACATAGCTGTGACCCTTCTGGCACCTGCCATGTGATGCTAACAAATCTGGCATAATTTACTAATATCTGGCATTCTTTTACCCTAAATCTGGCACCCATAAATTGACGTAAAACACTGATTTGTCATGTAGTCTATAAAATGGTATCCGTATGTGATAAATTAACAAATTACCAAACTGATGACATTTAAGGATTCAAACAGCAGATTTGTTCATATCTGGCATGTATTTAAAAAATTGCTTTTTGGGTTGTTGAGTGGAAAATTGCATAATAAAGGCCTACCAGGCGATCTGACATCCAAAGCATCCATTTTGGATTTTGTTTTAATATTTGTTAAAGCTTTGAACAACATTTGCTTTAAGAATTAACAATTTTGAATTTATTTTGACAAACGCAGAGATTATGCTCTAGTTCTTCTATTATACAGACTTCAAAAATACAATAGCTGTACAAATTTAACAGCACATTTCTAAAATATTATAAAAGAAGCATTTTTTTCAATTTTTATATTTAAATTTATTTTGCTGTAGTTTAGTCTCTCTCTTTGATTTTTTTTTAAAGATTATTTTTTTTATATTATAACAAGATGCCTAGTATTGCACCTTAATTATTATCCTGTAAATATATGTTTAAAATAAACAATTAAAAAATAAAAAATTGTTTCACTTAATTATTACCGGTACATTTAAATTTTTGAATCTTCAAATTGTATTTTGTAATTTAATGTTTATGAAAAATATAAAAGTACAGTATAATATACCTTTATTTTGATTTGGTTTCCAGTTAGTAGTATGCTTAACACTAATTGTACATGACAATGATGCTTCAATTCCATCAGTCACTTCCTCAGTAACATTGAATCTAAATAAATGTTGGAAGTACTGTATGTTATCACACCTTAAACAAATGTTATACAACAATCAACAATATGTAACAATGAAAATCACTCAAAGAATAATATTTTATATTATACAGGTTTTAGTAAATTATAGTAGACTCGCTTCGCTCGAGTACCATCTAGGTCGTGCCCACAGATGGTTACACAGTAACTTCAGTGTAAAGAAACAGTTTTTTTAAATGTACGTACTGCAGGGCTATAATACATTGTAGTTTACAGAAATGAATAAATAGACATGATGATTTATGTAGTAAACTAAAATTAGCACCCGGGAAATTACTTCCAAAAGAGAAACTTGTCACAAAATGAGTCCAAATTTTTGATTTGAACTCATATAACATTAGGGTTGAGAGATGGGGAAGAAGAGGGATGCAAAGAGGAACAATTTTCAAATATATTCTTCATCCACTCAGTAATGAAATATGTTTCCATGTTTTATGGGCCTATAAATAATATACCACTAAATACAGAAAAACATTTGTGATTTAATACTTTTTTTAAAATTGTCATGTAACGTTTATATTTTTTGTAATTATTAATTAATGAAAACGTTGAGAAGCAACTGTCAGTAATAAAGTTTATTTGTATATGTGTTTATATATCTAACAGTAGGGCCTACCCACACTCACAGTAAGAAATTTGCGATTCAAATGGCGACCAAAAATGGTTAATATGTATTTACAGTATTGTCAAAGTATTGCAATACTATATCTGAAGGTTTCAATTTATCTGCAAGGGCCCATAAATTTACCTACTTGAGTTAAACCAAATAATTATACTGAGACTGAGAGAATGTTCCATTCATCGCAAATCAATACATATGTATAAACATATATTAAATCTATCAAAATAGTATTTTTTAAAGAAAATCTTCAAAATTCAGATGCTGTACTCGAGCTGTTCAACCGGTTTTCAGCTATTAAAAACAATTATCGTAGATAAGGTAAATGCGAAGAATCCTCGTATTTTTCAAGATGGACATCCATTAGACAGTGTATACCACAATCAGAATTTGTGGCAAATCGTTGAATCTAAATTCGTTTTAATTGTCAATAATTAATTATCTAACTCAATTTAATTAGTAAACCGGGTTACATCAGGTGGTTAAAATCAGTACCGAAAGTACGAACCAACTTTACAGTATATACCATCGAGTAAACATTCTAGAAGTAACGCGCGATTTATCAAATTTTGCCCTTACGTAAATGTATATATATAGATTACATACATTTATAATTTTCTGTCTGTACACAAATATTAAGTATACAGTGTTATTTTAAATTGTACTGCGCAATAATGTATCAGTTGTATTTGTATTGGATTTTATAAAATTGACGTTTTAATTGCCTCGAACTCATAAAAGCACAGAATGATTAGCCTACTTACGGTTGTCCAGTGAATGCTTTGGTTAGACTTGTTTTCCCAACACGTTCTTGTCCTACAAGCATTAGACGTGTTTGGTATATAGGTTTGCTGCCTTCTTGTATGGCATCAAGAAATGCATCATTAGCCTCCTGACCTCTTGCCAACACCTCAAGAGGAACTTTAAAGACACAAATAATGAAAACACACATTTATTACCGAATTATAGGTATGAGATTTTTTGTTTTAGATTTTGAGAGGTAAAAGTCTAAGGCAGAGAGTTTGATGTAATGCGATCACTGTTAGTAAAGCAGAACATAAAATACAGTCAGAATACACAAATATAGTTTAATTAAGTACTGCATTATCTGTCCGTGATGATAAATTACTTATTGTTCATTATAACAAAAATATCTTACCTGGCTATTTTGAGAGAAAGAGAACATGTTTCGCTTAGTAATATTATTGGCCAAACAAAAAAAATATTATACTAAATAGCAATCAAATCGATAATTAAAAACAATTAAAACAATTATAAACATTAAACCCCACTTAGGACCTATTTCTTTCCATTTCTTATTCAATATAAACATTTACTACTATTTCATAACCAATTGTTCACTCACCATCATTCAGTTTCTTCTGTTGCACTGAAAAATAAAAAAAATAAAAAATATTATATTTGATGGTCTACTATAACAATTAAATATCACCAGCATTGAACTTGTAGTGTAGAGCCAATTAGCTATATGCAATTGTATACATTGTATACTCTTATGGCTCATGGTAATTACTTTATATTTTTTAAATATTCAATAAACAAAATAAAGATAATATTTTGACTGAAACCGGTCACACAATAAGACATGTGATTCTGCTCAAAACAAACAATGATGGTACAAATGACATACTGTACTACCCGTACTTACCAAATGATCTCACAATAGTAAGTACATGATTCAAATCTTGTTGGTCCTTCAGAAGCGCTTCAAATGTCGTCAAAGATTCTATAGTGTCTTCAATGTTGCCTTGAGTCAATCTGCTAATAAAATTCCACACATTTTCAGAATCACTCTTTTCAATATTACAAAGCTTCGCAAGGATTTCAACTTGTTGAGTATTTAATGATTTGCCAAGTTTAACTAGCATTCGTCTGTAACCTGTGATTTTGTTTAGCTGATTCCATCTACGATAGTTCTTGGATAATATTTGAGGTAGTCTTTGAAGTCCTGTTATTTCAAATAATTCAAATAACAGATCACAATTAACCAACAGCCAACTAATTTCAATGTGACCTTCTGAATGTAATAGTCTAAACAAACTATTAGCTGATGCTGCTTCTAATGCCTGTTTATTGCTGATTATGTCATAGAGGGCGACCTTCAGCATCTGCAGATCATTCACTTCAATTCCACTTGAAAGTTCATCTATCACTTGCAAAAACTCATCCCTGCTCATAAAAGAGATAAGGTAATGTGTAAATATTCAATTTTATTTTCAACTAAAAACAATATTAAAAATACTATTGCTTTCAGTTTTAAATTATTTTATATATTTGAAATATAAATATTGTTCTTAATGCGTATTTTTAACAAAATTGTTTACTTTATGTTATGGTTTGGTCTTAAATGTATTAATTTGCACATTCATTATGCACATTACATTATATGATATGATTTAAGCACTATAGCAACAATCTAAAAAAAATATGTTTGGACAATAATCTATTATATTTTTGAAATTTATACAATTATTTCAAATAACCAAATCAGCACACAGTTATAGTATCATTTTTCAAATATTGTTAAAAATAGTATATTTACATAAATGATGTCTGAATAGTTCTGCATTGTTAAACTATCTTCTCTATTTATTGACGACCAGAATGTTATTTATTGTTACTTTTTTCACTCGCATTATAGTAAGTTTAATCTTTTATTTTGTTAATATTTTTGCAATAGTGAGTCATTCAGGCTAAAATCTCTCGATTTAAACAGTTATAGTAATAATTATAACAAAATATATAAAAAAAGATCTATTATATTAACTCTATTTTGTAATTTAAAATAAGTAAATAGAGTAAAAAGTTTTATCACTTTTTGGGGTAAATGAATATTTTTGTTTAAATAATAGCTTATGAATATATTTCATAAGTATTTGAAAGATTCAATACATAATTCCTGAGGAGTAGGAAATGCAATTTTGATTCTGTTATATAATAGTTTGTTGTAATAAAATTCACAGATGTAGAAAGTGTCTAAAGGAAACATTATTATATTATATTATTAACGTTTAATATTTGTTCTTGTTATGTTGGCAATAGTGAGTTATTTATGCTGAACGCTCTTGATTTTATTATGATTTAAAAACGTATAGTATGAATCTTTAAAAAAATGTGACAAAAATCTATTATATTAACTTATTGTTTTAATTTATAGGCCTACAATTTTAACCAAATTAACACAGTTATAGTATAATTTTTTTTGCAAATATTTTTTGTATAAATGATAATTTATGTATTTATTATTAATATTATACAATGATTCAAATTAATACAGTACACGCAGTTTTTAATTATTAGTTCTTCTTAACGATATGGCGGGGAATACCAATATCAATGAATTTTAATACATACATTCTTGAGGTGTAAGACAGTGTCTAAATGCAATTTTTATTTGGTTTTGTTTTGTCTTCACAATAATAATATATAAGTCTACTCATGAATTTATATTTCATTATACTACTTGTTCTTTTAATTGCTTTGAAATATATTACATTTTTAGCCGTTTTCTGTAAAATAAAAAGTATTATAGATTCATTAGTACGTAATTAATAATTCTGCATTGTTTAAATTATCTGCTCTATTATTTATTGATAACCAGATGGTTTGTGTATTGTTATTTTCTTCTCTTACTCATTATATAATTATTATTACTGTATACAAAAGTTATGTGTTGCATCTTTAAAGTAATTTTCATTTAAGCAAATTCGTATTACAAAAATTCTACATATGCAAGGGATGAGTTGTGACAAACGGTGACAGAGACGTAATAGTGAGGCACTAAGGTCTAAATGCATTTTGTTAATGATTTGTCTTGGTCATAACATGCAAGTTTATTCATCATCTTATTTTAATTATTAACCTTTTAATTGTTTATATTTACTTGTCTGAGGTGTCTCTGTAAACAAGATATAAGCTTCATTAGTATGTATGTATTAGAAAGTGCAGATTTAAAATAATGTTTATTCAAATAAATGCGGTAGGCTTAATTGGTATAATAAATAAAGTTTTAGTTTAAATCTTGTAAGGTTTATCGCAAATAGTGTGCGCGAAGCATTGTGGGAAGTATTTGGAAGCAAATTTTCTCGCGAAATCAATTGTTTTGTAATAAATGTCACACTTTAGTTAACAATAGATAGTTCAAGTTTATACTTACTCTCTTTCTCTTCTCCTTTCTCTGTAAAAAAGTATTAAGATTCATTAGTATGTTTACATAAAGAATGCCTGCATTGTTTACATGACCTGCCCTATTATTTAATGACAACCAGATTGCTATGTATTGTCATTTTATTTTAAAATAAATATTTTGTTTGTCTGACAAAAATCTATTATATTAATTCATTTTGTAGTTCATAAAATTATTTCAAATACCCAAAATAGCACAGTAAAATGTAGTATAGTATAATATTTTTTCAACATTTTTATGTTTGTTGAAATAATAATTATGAATTTATTATTAAAATTATTTGAAAGACTAGAGGGTGAGCTCCCTTTGCTCACTCACTCTCTAGTAAGTGTGTAGACGATGGATCTCGGTATGTTAAATAATGACTCGGTTAAAAACCCTGGTTATACCATATAATTATTGAAATGCTAATTGCTATTCGTAAAAATAAACATAATCTGTTTGTCAGTGTCTTTTCTAGACTAAATAAGATGAAGAATACATCATTTTAAAGTACCATGTTTATTGTTCGGGGGTGGGGAGTTTGAGGGAGGCGTTTGTTTGTAATATGGTAAAATTTCATAGTAAAATAAATTCCCCTAGATATGAAGAAATACAAGACTATAATTAATCAAAAAGTGATAAATTCTGTAAACAATTTTATCAAAATGCTTGGTAAATTGAAGATATAGCAGTCACTGAATTCTTATACAAATAGAATTGTGTTTGTGTTATTATACAATATTGTGTGTATAAATATATGTGGTGGGGTGTATATTAGAAGGTGCAGATTTAAAATGTTTATTCAAATAAATGTGGTAGGCTTGGTATAATAAATACAGTATTTAGTTTAAAACATCAACAAACACCACACAATGACATTCAGCAAGGCATTTTAACGTCTTGCAACATGGGCCAATAAGATTTATCTCAAATAGTGTGCGCAAAGCATGGTGGGAAGGATTTTGAAGCAAACGTTCTCACAACGATATTTGTGATAAATGCATCTCGGGTCCCAGTGGTACATCTGAGGATACCGTGCAACATGTTCAAACCTGCCAGCAACTCAACAACTCCATTCGGCTGTCGGTGTTCACCTGATTTCAAACAAATCTATGATGGCCACCGTCAGTTAATTATTTTATATTATATTTAAAATATAAATATTGTTCTTGGTTATTTTTAATAATTGTTTACTTTATGTATGCTTTGGTTTGTATTAGTTCATTCATTATGCACATTACATTACACTACTGTACTTTGAAGTGATATATAATAAAATATTTTCTGACACTGCATACAATATACATTTTGTAATTATTTCCAAAAACTAAAATATTAAGGCTGAAAATTGTATTTAAAACAAGTTTTAGGAAAATGTGTTTAAAGACAAATCTATAATATTAATTGATTTTACAATTTGGACAATTACTGTATTTGAAATATAAGAAAAGTTGTAGTAGACTAGGACTACCATTTTTGTAGTATACATATTATTTGTGGCTTAAATGATAATGTATAAACTTATTTAAATTTAAAGAAATTTAAAATATACAATACAAATTATTTTATATTTTGAAGAAATATCTAATAAAATATCCAAATTTTAAAAAAAATTGCCTATGAAAGTAGGAAGTATTTGCCACTTTGACCATACAGTAATATGCTAGTACACTCATGAGTTTATATTTCATAATGTTACTTGTACTCTCAATTGTATTTTGGAATATATTTCACATTTTAGTAAATAATTAGATAAAGTTTATGTTTTTTCTTTACAAAAAGTATTAATTCTTTAGTATGTTTACATGAATAATGTCTGATTGAATAGTTATGCATTGTTTCAATTACTTGCTCTATATAATTAACAACCATACTGCTAATTATAGTAAGTTTAATCTTTATTTTTGTTACTATTTTGCAATAGCAGGTCATTTAGTCTAAAATATCTTGATATTCTTATCATTTAAAAAGTTATAATTAACAGTAATAATATTTATTTTGATTCTGAATATAATAACAATATATATATAAACAAAGATCTATTATATTAACTTATTTTGTAATTTAGACAATAATTTAAAATAACCAAATAAATAGAGTAAAAAGTTGTATCCTTTTTTGGGGTAAATAAATATTTTTGTTTAAATAATAACTTATGAATTTTTTTTATAACTATTTGAAAGATTCAAATTAATACAGTACATGACATTCAATACACACCTTCTGGGGTGTAGAATGTGTCTAAATGCAATTTTGATTCTGTTTTGCTTTAATAAGTGGATAAAGTCCATTCAGTTTACTTTAATTATAATAGATTTCAATCTTGTTGTAATAAATTTCACAGGTGTAGGAAGTGTCTAAAGGAAACAGTAATAGTAATAATATTGAAGTTATTCATCATTCAATTTATATTTCATCATACTGCTTTACATTGAACTTTTAAATAATACATATAATATAGTAAACTTATTTTACAATTTGGACAATTAGCTAAAAGATCCAAAAATACAGTCAAAAGTTGTAAGATTTATTTTTTTTGTAAATAAATATTTTAAATAATTTTGTTATTGTTTAATTATTAATCTATGAACTTATTTTACAATTAGTATAATTGTTTGAAAGATTTAATATAATACAGAACATGAAATTTCACCCACAATTCCTGGGGTGCATAAAGTATGTGTAAATGCAATTTTGATTTTGTTATGCTTTGTGGTAACCATAAGGCCTTTAATTATTACTTGCAATTTTAAGTGTTAGTGTTACACATAATAAATTTCACACTTTATCTAATCATAATTATATTAAGGTTATACTCTCTCTGTCTGTAAAGTAGTATTTATATTCATTAGTATGCTTACATAAATAATGTATGAATAGTTTTGCATTGTTTTCATTACCTGCTCTTATTATCTATTGACAGAATCAGACTGCTGTGTATTGCATTTGTTTTATTTTACTAAATTTTTGTAATAGCAAGTTTAATAAAGAGAATAAAAAAAAGTTAAAAGAGTTTTAGTATAAATCTTTACAAATATTTCGTTTGTTTAGACAAATATTAGGCCTAAAATATCATAACACAGTAAAATGCTGTAAAATCATTTCTTTGTAAATATATTTCGCTTAAATAATAACAATCTATGAAGGTATTTTACAATTATAGTTATTTGATAGATTTAAATTATTAAAACTGTATAAATGAAATTTTGTTCATGCTTTGTGCTAATCATAATTGGCCATTCATTGTGCTAAGTGTTATGTAATACATTTCACACTTTATCATGGAGTAATAATTACTCCATGCTTTATCTAACAATTAGATATTAAGCTGATACTTACTCTGCCAGTCTTTCCTTTTCCTGAAGTATTAATATTCATTAGTATGTTTACATAAATAATGTATGAATAGTTTTGCATTGTTTTCATTACCTGCTCTATTATCCATTGACAATCAGACTGCTATGTATTGCATTTGTTTTATTTTACTAAATTTTTGTAATAGCAAGTTTAATCTTGATTTCTTATTTTTTCAATAGTGAGTCATAATATAGGTTTAACATTTGATATTCTCTTACAATTTAAAAAAGTTTTAGCAATAAATCTATAAACTATTTTGTTTGTTCTTGAAAATATTAGGTCTATTTTAACTTTTTTATAATCTAGAAAATTGTTTAAAATATGTTAACACAGTAAAATTTTGTAAAATCATTTCCTTGTACATATTTGTTGTTTAAATAATAATAATCATCATGATTCAATGTTTCTATATTTATTTGATCATCATCACGATGATATCTGATGATTATCAAATAAAGATTGAAATGTTGAATCATGGCTTGCCTCTCGTTATTTGGAGTTAGTTTTATAACAATCTATAATTTAAATTTTACTCATTTATTTTAACCAAGCAAGTTTAATTGTGATTTTACAATAGGCCTATATTAACTATTTTTGTAATCTAGACAATTGTTTAAAATATCGTAATTAATACAGTAAAATGATGTACAATATTTTTTTTACCGATGTGTAGGTAGGAAGTGTCTAAATTAAATTGTTCGTTTTGTTATGCTTTGTCTAACCTCATTTTGTAATTTACACAACTACAGTAATTTAAATACCCAAAATAACACAGTCAAAAAGTTGTACTATAATTTGTAAACATTTTTTTGTTGAAATAATAATTATGAATTTAGTGTTACAATTATTAAAATTATTTGAATGATGAAATTCAATACACAATTCCTGAGGTGTAGGAAATGTCTAAATGCAATTTTGATTTTGGTATGCTTTGTTTTAATTTAACCAAAGGGAACAGTGAAAATACAATTTAATTTCACTCTGTTAACAATAATTTTCAAGAATTTTGATTTGTAAATGCTTTGTCACTTTTAACACTTTATCTAACTAACAATTAAATATTAAGGTAATACTTACTGTAGCTGTATTCTCTGTTAGAAGTAATAATACTCATTAGGTTGTTTACATAAATAATGTATGAATAGCTTTGCATTGTTTAATTACCTGCTCTATTATTTATTGACAACTAGACTGCTATTTATTGTCTTTTTTTCTTTCACTATGCTAAAATCATTTGATTCTCTTATAATTTAAAAATGTATAATAGCAATTTAAAAAAAAAAATTTTTTTATTGAGACAAAAATCTATATATTAATTCACTTTGTAATGTATACAGTCAATTATTCCAAATACCCAAAATAAAACAGTAAAAAGTTGTAGTATAACTTTTGTTTTTGTATATTTTTTTTTTAAATTATGAATTATGAATTTATTTTTACAATTATAATTATTTGAAAGATTAATACAGTACATGCAATTCAATACACACTTCCTGAGTTATAGAAAGTGTCTAAATGAAATTTTATTTTTATTAAATGCTTTGTTTTAACTATAATTTGCAAGTCGATTCATTCATTTATTTCATTATACTACTTTTACTTTCAATTGCTTGTAATGCATTTTGCATTTTTAATTTAGTAAATAATTAGTATAATGAATGTTGCAGCGCCCATGCGCTATAACAGTGACATCTATGCTGAGAAAAGAACAAAGCGTAAGCTTGAAAAGAAATGGAGAATCTCTCATCTGGAAATAGATCGTCAAGCTTACATTGCACAGAAGAGGAATGTAAATTCCATGGTAAGAAAGGCAAAGGCCAACTACTACATTGGCTTGTGTGAAGAACATGCAGCAGATCAGAAAGGACTTTTTAAAGTTGTTAACCAACTCCTTCATCATCGCCAGGTATCACCTCTCCCAGATAGTCATTCTGACTTAGATCTTGCGAACAGGTTCTGTCAGTTTTTCACAGACAAGATCAAGATCATCAGAGACGACTTCAAGATTGATGACATGTCATTTAATGAGCCTGTGACAGCTGTTCATCAGCATCTCACAACATTTACACCAGCATCTCAAGATGAGATCCGCAACATTCTGATGAAATCACCAACAAAATCATGCAGGTTAGATCCAGTTCCTACTTCTATACTGAAGAAGTGTATAGATGCAGTCGTTCCAATAATAACGGAAATCATTAACCATTCTCTTAATACCGGCATAGTGCCAGATGAACTGAAAATTGCTCACGTTCGTCCTTTAATAAAAAAAGCAAAACTTGGATCATAACACGCTGAAAAATTACCGCCCGGTGTCGAATCTTTCTTTTCTTGGAAAGACTCTGGAGCGTGTAGTGACATCACGCATTACTCCATATCTTCAAAAGCATAATTTAAATGAGAATTACCAGTCGGCATATCGTGCATGTCATAGCACGGAGAGTTCCCTTTTAAAGGTACAGAATGATTTGTTACAAGGAATGAATGATGGGAAAATAACGCTATTGGTGTTGTTGGATTTGTCAGCAGCGTTTGATACAGTTGATCACCAAAGACTGATAACCCGTCTGAGAAATCGCATTGGCATAAATGGTGTTGCTCTTAACTGGTTCCAGTCATATCTTACAGGAAGACGTCAGCTAGTCTGTATCAATGATGCATTCTCAGATGAAGCTTGCCTGGAATATGGTGTACCACAGGGGTCAGTAATTGGGCCTGGCCAGTTTTCCATTTATACGCTTCCCCTTGGTGACATTATTCGCAAACACAGTCTACATTTCCATTTCTATGCAGATGATACACAGATTTATGTGTCAGTAAATCCAGTGCAAAGGGATGTTGCTGCAGCAATCAGTAAGATGGAAGCCTGTATAGAAGATGTTCGCAATTGGATGACAACAAATTACCTAAAGTTGAATGATGGAAAGACAGAGTTTATTATCGTCGGGTCTAAATGTAACATCTCCAAAATCAACATCACACATATCAGAATCGGAAACTCTAACATCGCTCCCTCATCGGTGGTCCGGAATCTGGGAATCATGCTGGATAGTAATCTCACTATGGAAGCACAAATAACAACTGTATCCAAAGCAGCATGCATATCGATTAGGAACCTTGGTCGTATTCGCGGTAATCTTAACAAGAAAACAGCTGAATTGATTGTACACTCATTTGTCACTTCTAAAATTGACATTGGTAATGCCTTGTTGTTTGGCATACCAAAATCTCAAATACAACGTTTGCAGCGCTTGCAAAATATGGCAGCTAGAATTGTAACTTATACAAAATCAAACGCTCACATAACTCCTGTCCTGATGGATTTGCATTGGTTGCCTGTTCAACAACGTATTAAGTACAAATTTGCGTTGTTTGTATTCAAGATCCTAAATGACAGTGCTCCTGCTTATTTATCCGACCTTGTGGATCGTTACGAATCATCCCGCATAGGCCTACGATCATTGTCACAAAACCTTCTTCAAGAGCGTAGAGCGAAAAATCAGTGGGGTCAGAGATCTTTTTACGTCGCGGCCGCAAGTGTATGGAACAGCTTACCAGCAACAGTTAAATGCTCAACTAGTCTAAACAGTTTCAAGACCAACCTAAAGACGTCGCTATTCGCTGATGTTCTCGCACGTTGTTAATGCACAAAGCGCCATGAGCGCCACATGGGTGGAGGATACCGGCGCTATATAAGTCTTCATTTATCATTTATTATTATAATTAGACAATTAAAGTTTATACTTACTTAACCCATTTGCTGTAAAAAAAATATTAAGATTCATTAGTAAATTTACATGTTGAATAATGGCATGAACAAAATAATTCAAGTTGATTCGGAATTATGGAAGCTGCTACGAATGTTTAACAATAATGCTATGCACACAGTTATCATTAAATTAGGCAGATGCTATATCCTAAGAAATGGATTAACGATCGATTTATAAGCAAAATTTGCAGAATATGGCTGATGCCCATCGTTCGTTCTATTTAGCCTTTTTATATTAAATTAATTCACAATTTGGAGAATTTTCTAAAATAGTACAGACAGTAACATTTAATAGTATGTTTTGTTTGTTAAAATAATAATGCATGAAGAACTTATTTCACAATTACAATTATTTGAAAGTACATGGAATTTTGTTTTTCTTCTTGTTGACTATAATAATAATACAAATCCATTCATGAATTTATATTTCATTACAGGTCTACTACTTGTATTTACTTTCAATTGTTAAATGATAAATTTCACAATTTTTAAAGGATATATGAACCACACGGAACGGGTAAATACAAACACGGTGATTGATGTAGTCAAATAGAATAGAGTGCTACACCTCCACCTTTTTTAGTTTTACGTCTATCTAGTCTGTGTAATATATAATTGTCAACATGAAAATCTTCATCAATAAATGTATTATCTAGAAATGTTTCGCTTAAGCCAAAAACATTGAAATTGTTGTTATTTAGAATACGTTGCAATTCATCAAAATGTAAGTCTAGGCTACGTATATTTAAATGTGCAAATATAAAACCCTTTTGATTTAGTTCCTCAAATATATGAGGATCTTTTTTTCCTATTTGGTTTATCACATCACATATCACAATCTAGATTAACGCAGTACATATAATTCAATAGACATTTCCTGACCTTATAAACAGTGTGTCTACAAAATGTGTGTAAAGTAATTTTAATTTAAATAAAATTTAATTCGTTTAAAAGAAATATTATATACAAGGGATGAGTTAAACAAAATAATAGTGAGGGATTAATGTTTAAATGCATTTTGATTTTGGATGCTTTGCCTTGGTCATAACATACACTGTATACTAATTTACAGTAGCACATTTACTATTTAGTACATGCTACTGACACATTATGATTTGATTATTAATTTTACTGATTTAAGTTTTATACTTACCTTAAATTGTCTGAGGAGGCACTGTAAAAAATATATAAGTTTCATTATTATTTTATAGTATATTATGGTATATAAATAACACAATCTAAATTAACGCAGTACATATATTTCGCAAGTCGGAAATGGCAAAACATACTTTGGAAGCTTTTACAAAACATGACAATTTACCAGACGACTATGAAATGCAGTATTATGTAACTTATTAAACTTATAATAATAATAACTGACATAATAATATTAATTATTAAACGTCTATTATTTTAATATATTTACACAAACAAAACAACAACAAAGATACAGATGTATATTAAACATTAATATTAACGAGATTCTGTTTTTTTGTGACTGCATGTTTTTTCAAACATTCATTTTACAGTGAGCACTATTAGGATTAAAGTTATATTTTGTTTTTCTCAACCAAGTTTGTCCTGTTTGTTTGTATCATATTTGCGATTGATTCCGTTGGTGGCGCTCTATAGTTTTTAGAAATTACGAACTCTACAGATACCATATCTTTAACCACAACGTATCATAATAAGTTCAATCTTTTTATTATTTTGGCAATAGTGTGTCATCATAAGCTGAAAAAGGGGTATTTAACAAGTTTTATAGTAACAATATTAAACAAAATATTGTGTTTGTTTGGACAAAATCTATTCTTTAACTCAATTTGTAATTTATACAATTATTTCAAATACATAAATTAACAGAGAAAAAGTTGTAGTATCATTTTTTTAAATATCTTTTGTTAAAATAATGATTCATTTATTTTTTCAATTATGACATTTGAAAGACTCAAATTAATACAGTTCACATAAACTTAAATACACAATTTATTTTGACAATAGTGAGTCAGATAGACTGAAAACCATTTGATTTTCCTTTGATTTAATAAGTTTCAGTACCATTCAAACAATAATTTTCAAAGCATAAATCTATTAAAATAACTTTATTTTTTAATTTAAAAAAATATTCAAACTGATACAGTAGATTAATTCAATACACATTTCCTTAGTGTAGTGTAAAGTAGTGTCTAAATGCAATCCTGATTTGTTATGCTTTGTCCTGACCATAATAATATTTTTTAAATTTACAATTCATTATAATAGTTGTATTTTATATTTTGTTTCACATTTTATTAAACAATTAGACAATTTATACTTTATCTAACAGTTCACTGTAAAGTATTAAGATTCATTAGTAAATTTACATAAATAATGTCTGAATATTAAAATGCATTGTTTAAATTACCAGCTCTGTTATTTATTGACAACCAGATTGCTATTTACTGTCATTGTTTTAACATATTATATTATAGTTAGTTTAAACTTGATTTTGTTATTACATTTGCAATAGCAAGTTAAAGTTCAAAAGCATTTTGATTATCTTATGTTTTAACAAGTTACAGTACCTGTACCTGTTTTGTATTACTATCATGGACCTATACATGTTATAGGTACATGCTACTATAGTACTGTATTAACTTATTTTACAAATTGGACAATTATCTAAAATATTCAAAAAGACATTCACAAGTTGTAAGATTGATTTTCTATTCAAATAATGTGTAGGAAGTATGTGTAAATGCAATGTTGATGTTTGTTATGCTTTGTTGTAACCATTCTTTATTCCTAAATGCTGTACATTCAATCATTTCTTTTATAAATATTTTGTGTTTACATAATATGAAAAACAATCTATGTGAATGTATTTTAAAATTATCATAATTATTTGAGAGATTTAAATTATTAATAACGTACATGAAATTCAATACACAATTCTTGAAGTGTAGGAAGTCTAAATTTGATTTGGTTATGCTTTGACATAATAATAATAATATTAAGTCCATTAAAGAATTTATATTTTATTATAATACTACTTGTACTTTTAATTTCTTTCAAATAAATATTATATTTTTAGTAAGCAACAAAGTTTATACTCACTCTTATAAGAATCTTAGTATGTTTTACATACTGTAATTATATTTCATTTATAATACTACTTGTTGTATCCTTGATTTTTATGATTTAAACAGATAATATTAAATAATTTATGAATTTATTTTACAATTGGGATGATGCCTAGTCTAGGCCTAGGCTTAGTTTCTAGATATCAAGGGTACTAGGGCTTAAAGACCTATTATTACTGACTAGGCTAGTTCTAGGGCCTAAGGAAGGCCTACCTAGCCTCTAGGCCCAGGGTAGGCTAGGAGGCCCTTAGGCTATTTAGGCCTACTGTATCTATAAGCTAGCCTAATAGATAGACAAAATGAATATAAAATAGGCCTAGTTTCGATAAACTTTTAATTGTGTATTCTTTGAAACATTTACAATCCGCGATTATTTATATTGCTCAGATGTAATTAAAACATTAAAATAAACATCAAATTCCAACCGGCCAAAAATGCTAGGCCTAGGTCCTCCTACCTCCACCAGCAGGGAAACGTTCCTACCAAAGATCGATCGTACTGTATAGCCCCACATGGCGCTATAGTATATTTGGTTCCTACGGAGAGTATAGTATAGGGGGTATGTGTCGAATGATCGAATCAAAGAACTTAATATAATATAACAGTTGTTATAAGTTCTTCTGTGGTCGAATCAAAGATAGTGTAGTAGTCGAATGAAAGCAGAGAGAGTTTGTATAAGCCGAAGGCCAGAGGGCGTACTCCAGACTGAAAAGTGATTTATTTAGAAGTGGGACGTCGATCGATAATCTGTTGAAAATTGGGAGACTTGAATAGTCGTCTCATCACAAGCCTGGGAGATAGAAGGTTAGGCCCGATACAAATTTACCATCACTTAATAAAGGAGAGTACTGTATCTCTCTTTGTATTCACCATCACGGGCAATGCTTGAAAACAAAAGTCTGTTTCTTTTTTTAAATTTTTTTTTGATGATGAGGACAATTTAGGTGGTGGTGGGGTTAACTGCTGAAGCTTCACTAAACGTGTCTTTTGACAGTGTCGGAATACCGATTTGATTAAACACCTTTTTAATTTTTAAAAAGTGAAAACTATATCGTCAATAATCACATTGTTTTGAACGGCTTTTGTCTTGTGAGTGTTGAATAATGGCATGAACAAAATAATTCAAGTCGATTCGAAATTATGGAAGCTGTTACGAATGTTTAACAATAATGCTATGTACACAGTTATCATTAAATGAAGGAGTGCATGCTATATTCCAAGAAACGGGTTTAACGATCGATTCATAAGCAAAATTTGCAGAATATGGCTGATGCCCATCGTTCGTTCTATTTAGCCTTTTTATATTAAATTAATTCACAATTTGGAGATTTTTCTAAAATAGTACAGACAGTAACATTTAATAGTATGTTTTGTTTTTATTTCACAATTACAATTATTTGAAAGTACATGGAATTTTGTTTTTCTTCGTGTTGACTATAATAATAATACAAATCCATTCATGAATTTATATTTCATTACAGGTCTACTACTTGTATTTACTTTCAATTGTTAAATGATAAAGTTCACAATTTTTAAAGGATATATGAGTACATACAAACACGGTGATTGATGTAGTCAAATAGAATAGCACCCTGGAAAATACATCCGAAAGAGAAACTTGTCACAAAATAATTCTTAATTATTAAAAATATTTTTTTTTTATAAATATCACAATCTAAATTAACGCAGTACATATAATTCAATAGACATTCCTGACCTATAAACAGTGTGTCTACAAAATGTGTGTGTCAATTCATTTTAATTTAAACACAATTTAAATCGTTTAAAAGAAATATTATATAATATACAAGGGATGAGTTCAGAAATGTGTGACAATAGTGAGGGATTAAGGTTCATATGCATTTTGATTTTGGATGCTTTGTCTTGGTCATAACATGCAAGTTTATTCATCATCTTATATTTCATTGTACTGTACTACTTTACAGTACCATACTAATAGTACATGATACTGACACATGATTTTATTATTAATTTTACTGATTTAAGTTTATACTTACACACGACTGTATAATTCACTGTAAAAAAAAAGAATATATAAGTTTCATTATGTTTACATAAATGTTATGAATAGTGCTGTATTAATTATTTACATTTCTTGCTCTATTATTTATTGAAAATCAGTTCATTGTCTCTAAATGTCGTTAGAATTCATCATAATGTTTGATGCTATTTATTTGTATATAAATTGTTTTCTATTAGTTAAACAAAATATCAGACCTTGCAATAAATAATAATATTAGTCATGTCATCAAGATAAATCTAGTCATTTACTATTATAATGAACGTTTGAAAATGTGCAATAGTATAGCAATATATGCTTAAAATGTTTTGGTTGGATGGACCATCCTAATAAAATAGTATTGAAATAAATGTATTACAGTAGCGTACCGTACGTACGTCATTAATGAAGTGAATTAATACAATGTTCAGAATAGCTACTGCTGTATGTGAAATTAGTATTCAGTAGTAAGCCGTACCTTTATTGAATAGAAGGGCTACTGTTTGTTAAATTGGTATTCGTAGTAAGCCGTACCTTTATTGAATAGAAGGGCTACTGTTTGTTAAATTGGTATTCGTAGTAAGCCGTACCTTTATTGAATAGAAGGGCTACTACAGTTTGTTAAATTTGTTTATTTAAATTCAATTTTAATTATTTTGTTGTCACCTACTACATGTATTGCCATTTTATTTTTGATTCATTAGTAGAAAAATGAATTAAAACAAATAACGTTTTTAAGCAATATTGAGATACAATTTGTGCCAACTTATTGTTTATTTCTATTATTATAAGATACAGATATAATTACATTTTTTCCGGGTTTTCGTATTTAAAGTTTCATCATTATGTTATGGTATTATGGTATATAGGCCTAGGCTAAATAGCAAAATCTAAATTAACGCAGATATAATGTAATATATAAGCAGTGTGTCTACAATGTGTGTGTCAAGTCATTTTAATTTAAACAAAATTTAAACTGTTTAAAAGAAATATTATATATACAGGATTAGCACCCTGGAAAATACATCCGAAAGAGAAACTTGTCACAAAAAGAGTCTCAATTATTCTCTAAATAGTTTTCTTTTTTTGATATTATAGGCTAAATATCACAATCTAAATTAACGCAGTCCATATAATTCAATAGACATTCCTGACCTATAAACAGTGTGTTTACAAAATGTGTGTGTCAAGTAATTTTAATTTAAATAAAATTTAATTCGTTTAAAAGAAATATTACATACAAGGGATGAGTTAAACAAAATAATAGTGAGGGATTAATGTTTAAATGCATTTTGATTTTGGATGCTTTGCCTTGGTCATAACATACACTGTATACTAATTTACAGTAGCACATTTACTATTTAGTACATGCTACTGACACATTATGATTTGATTATTAATTTTACTGATTTAAGTTTTATACTTACCTTGAATCGTCTGAGGAGGCACTGTAAAAAATATATAAGTTTCATTATTATTTTATGGTATATTATGGTATATAAATAACACAATCTAAATTAACGCAGTACATATAATTCGCCAGTCGGAAATGGCAAAACATACTTTGTAAGCTTTTACAAAACATTAACATTTACCATATGACTATGAAATGCAGCACTATGTCCTATACCAAACTTATAATAATAATAATAATAATAACTGACATAATAATATTAATTACGGTAATAAACGTCTATTATTTTAATATATTTACACAAAAAAAAAAAAAAAAAACAAGAACAAAGATACAGATGTATATTAAACATTAATATTAACGAGATTCTGTTTTTTTGTGACTGCATTTTTTTTCAAACATTTATTTTACAGTGAGCATTATTATTATTTTCGATGACTCTGCAAATGTCCATTTAAAATTGCTGGATTTTAGAATTAAATGAAAATAGACACTGAAATATAAAGACGAATACAGTATAATGCTGTGCGCTATACATCCATTTACTGTGTATACTGTATTACTATAATATTACTGTACTATCTTTGATTCCCGAATCTTAAAATAATTATAAGATGGTGCCCGTCCAGTGGACTGATAACTGCTAGTGGTATATAAATATCACAATCTAAATTAATGCAGTATGTATACAATTGAATAGACATTTCCTGACCTATAAGCAGTGTGACTACAAAATATGTGTGGCAAGTTATTTTAATTTAAACAAAATTTAAATCGTTTAAAAAGAAGTATTATAATATACAAGGGATGAGTTAAGCAAAGTGTGACATAGACGTAATAGTGAGGGTTATATGCATTTTTATTTTGGATGCTTTGTTACACAAAATATCAGACCTTGCAATAAATAATAACACTAGTCATGTCATAAAGATAAATCTAGTAATTTACTATTATAATGAACGTTTGAAAATGTGCAATAGTAGTAATATGATTAAAATGTTTCGGCTGGAAGGACCATCCTAATAAATAGTATTGAAATAAATATGTATTACAGTAGCGTATTGTACGTCATACATATAATTAATGAAGTAAATTAATAAAATTATGTTCAGAATAGCTACTTGTAAAATTGGTATTCAGTAGTAAGCCGTACCTTTATTGAATAGAAGGGCTACTGTTTGTTAAATTTGTTTTAATTATTTGTTGTCACCTAGGCTACTACATGTATAGTAATTTTACTTTTGATTCATTATAGTGGAAAAATGACATTTTGAAGCAATAATTGAGATACAGCTTGTGAAGACTTATTATTTATTTCTACTATTATTATAAGATACAAATAGTATTACCTTTCTTCCGGGTTTTCAAAATTAGATGCCATGGTTCCACTTCATACGGCTCACGAAAGAGCTACGGTACAGATAAAAGGGAAAACACTGTTAATATCCTTAAAAGCCATGAGTTTCCGACAGGCTACATGCTCTTTATCTAGCCGCATTTATTTATAAATTACAAGCAGACACACTAGAAAAATGTTTATTAGAAACCATGTGTATATAATCAGGCCCGTAACCAGGGGGGGATCGGGGGGATCGTACGATCCCCCCCGCTGAACAGCGAGTTCCGCTTGGCCTCCCACTTTTTTTTTGCTGGGCATACTAACACAACACGACGATTGTTCACTACAGGCCTAGTCAAGCCTTAATAAATTTAATTAATATATATATATATATATTTTAACTAAAATATAAAAACCTAACACTAAAATTTACAAGATAAGTTCTATTTGATAACTGCTGAACATCGTGGTTCTGGAGCTCTAGCGAGCTGTACACAGAGCATAGTTGTTTGCTTGACATAACATGCAGGGTATTCCCCTACACAGGTCTCCGCGTGCGTGTGACGTGCCCAGCCAGCTGCTTGATAGAGAAAGCATGCAGCTCACACGCAAGTGCAAGATGCAACGGTTGAGTGAATTCAGAGATCATCTTAATTCCATGGTTTTTTACCTAAACACCACATGATGGTGAATATGCCTGTTAAAGTCTCAATGATACGATCCCTAATGTACCATGTTGTTGCTAGGAGGCTTGAAAGGAGGAGGGATCTCTGACAATATAAGAAATGTGTGGGCTGGAAATTACACCAACTTATAGTTCATAAACAAAAGAGAATAGCCGGAAATGCGATTTGCGGCCATAGGCCTATAGAGAAAAAAAATTCGATTGTATGGTTCCAGTGGCGGATCTAGCGGGGGTGTATGGGGCGTCCGCCCCCCCCCCCCCTATTTTTTAAAGATTTTTTTTTTTTTTTTTTAAATTAAATAGATTTTAAAAACACGTATCGTTTCGACGGTCATCAATCACCGATGGTTTGCACATTTTCATATTGAAAATAGTACGTCGGAGCACATCGTCAGCTTGATCGCATTCCACCAAGCATACGTCGACATCCTTTGTGTACTATCAATCTCTAGCGTCACAGTTTTAGTGTAAAAGGAGCAAGTTGATAAAAGCCATGTGGTGAGCTTGGTCGCGTTCCACTAAGCAGGTCGGCATCCTTTGTGATCGTCACTCCCGTATTGTAGAATAGCGGTACCTCAGACGATCAATAGAGTTGATGAAGCCACATGGGGTCTGTTTCTGCTGCATAACGCAATTTAACCGGTTATTTTAAAATAGATTAAAAATAGATAACAATAACATGGTCAGTGCTACTATACTACGCGCCCATTTATTAAGTACAATAAAAACAAAGGCTAGGACTGTATAGTGCCTATGAAAATTATCCCGTTAGGGCTACATTTTATTAAAACGTATTACTATTAAAATATTAACAATGCTGCAGCATTTCATGACCCTTGTTGTTTTATTTGCTTTCCCGTCGATGATTCTCATAAACACATCGCGATGACATCATGACAAAAGAGGTGTTTTGTTTTTTTCAAATCACTAAATATAATGTAATCGAGCCGGACCGCTAATTTTTAAACGATCGTTTAAACCAGGTCGTTGAATATGCCGTGATTTTAATTGTCAAAAACATGACCGTCAGTAGATGGCTCGGAGTTTCGATAAATCTCGCGTCGCATGTGTTGCGTGGTGAAAACACTCTCAGCAAGTTTGCTTCATTAATATATATGCATGAGACTCTGTGACGGCCCGCTTTAACGTGACGTCATGTTACTGCTGCATGTGCGAAGAAGTAGTGACCGCGATCGACCCGTCGCGCGTGTATAAGAAAGACTAGGACAAGTTTATAAAAGCTGAAAAACATCGTCGCGTTGTAAAAATTTAGATGTAAAGTACAGGCAAGTTGTTAGCTTGCATTTGGTACCCTAGGTAAGTATCAGCTGCATGTTCCACATGTCGTAATTTGCGAGCTTTAGAGTGTTTGGTAAATGACATTATGAGATGTTTGTAAACCGTTTTAAACGACTTACAATGCGCTAGAACGCCAAAATTTCCAGGGACCGTCGGCCCCTGGACCCCGACCGGGGGCCCTTGGCGGCCCCCTGGCCCCCAGCCAATGTTTGCTCGCTTCGCTCGCAAAGCTACGCCACCCCTATTTCAATATCCTGGATCCGCCCCTGAGTTCCACTAAAGAACTTAACGATCCACCCCGCCGTCAAACCTGGTTACGGCCCTGATAATATAATATGACTCAACATATAAGTATTTTATAATAATTATAGCACAACCAATCAATATCTGGTATTACTATTTTACATACGTAATGCTACTAAACGGCAAATATTTAATTTAGACTTTTAAAACATTTTAGGTATTTAAAGACAAACCTGCTTTTTTGTGTTTAAAGTTGATAGCATGTGTTATACGTACGACAAAGTATGTTTAAAACATTGTGCAACTGTAAAATAAAAAAAAAACTATTGCACACAATAGCAACCAATAACAAAACTGTTAAAAGTGCAGCATCATTGCAGAAATTATGCTGTCAAAGATAAATAGATTTAAGCTTATTATATAATGAACAGGTACTATTCATAGTAAACTTGTGTTTTGTACTAGAGATAGAATATTAGGCTACATGTTATGTACCATCTAAATATCTCAAAAATAAAACTACTTACCTGGTTTCCATACTCAAAGCAAAAATGTCGCCAAAGAATAATAAAATTCATGAAGAGACTTCTTTATGGTGTATCCCTGGATTGCCCTGGAATATAAACAGTTATGTATGTAATCGCGAAATAATCAGTGATGAACCTGTGTTTTTTAACGCTACGGTAGATCGAATATTGAAAGACAATAGAAACAAGATATGTAGCAAAGTCTATTCTATTCAGATACTGTTCATATGAAGTTACTGAGTCACAATTGGAACAACAAATCAATCACATAAAAACCATATTTCTGTTGGCAATAAAAACCTACGGGTTGTCTTTAATAAAGAGATAGCCTTACAGAACATGAGTTGCCGTTTACAAAGAGAAGTATATCTCAGTTTATATCGGCACAAATATACACACCTCCTTCTTAACATAGATTAACAAAATGTAGGATAAAGATTATGTAGGATAAAGATTATGTCGTTAGGGTTGAGGACGGCTAGGCCGACGGTACGATTTTAGAACGATTGCGTTCTAAAGCCTGTTTTCCTGTCGACGTCAGTCGACGCTATCGTTAACAATAATCGGCGATCTTCTACGTAAACATTGAAATGATTTACAGGAAAAGGTACTCGCTATCGTTATCATTTCAACTTGATCGTTTTCAAACGATCGTCGTTGAACTGTTAACGATCAACGACGATAGCGTCTAATAACGTCGACAGGAAAACAGGCTTAAGGGGGTTTTAACCATATGGGAGACCAACGCGGTATGTATGGCTTGTCGTTCTATGATATGGTCGTACCAACATAATATAATCGGGGTGCCTTTTTGTGAATGATCACGAGCACCTATCCCAACTTGTTGTAAACACATCAAGTATACCTTTATCTATTTGCATTATTAAGATAATCTTTTCTTATTTTTACACAAAATGTGATTAAAATACGGGTGTGTAGAAAGCGACGACCTCGAATTGGACGACCCCAACGACCCGGGCGACCTCGAATTGGACGACCTAGAATTGGACGACCCATAACACGAAACCGACGACCCCTATAGCCTAGCCTAGGCGTTAGGCCTAAGTGTGGTATAACATCCCGAAGCCGAACATAGCTAAAGATCTTTAAACTATGCCTTATATAATACTCGCAAGCAAGCAATTGATTGAAAAAATACAGAAATATCGCCATTTGATACTGAATGTGTCGAAACGAACAAACGAACAGATATGGAACGCCAAGAGTGCATCATTAAAACTGCATTCGACTCGATTAGCACACGAAATATCATAAACATGGCAAACCAGGTCAAAACGGCCCCTTTTTCAGCGGCGGGTAAGGTTTGCTCAGTGGATTGGTCATTGGTATTTCGACAAACATATTAAAAAGGAATTCTAAGGAAATAAATATTATACATTACATGGTTAAACCATGGACGTATAATTACATCTTCTTCATATAACGAACACTATAGGCCTACCAAGCAGCGTGTTGCGAACATGTGCATGGGGAGGGCCATAAGAAAGCTTTACATTTCACATATGCATTGTATACGGTCAAACCTTACCCGCCGCTGAAAAGGGAGCCGTTTTGACCTGGGTTGCCATGTTTATGATATTTCGTGTGCTAATCGAGTCGAATGCAGTTTTAATGATGCACTCTTGGCGTTCCATATCTGTTCGTTTGTTCGTGTCGACACATTCAGTGTCAAATGGCGATATTTCTGTATTTTTTCAATCAATTGCTTGCTTGCGAGTATTAAATAAGGTATGGTTTAAAGATCTTTGGCTATTTTCGGCTTCGGGATGTTATACCACGCTTAGGCCTAGGCTAGGCTATGGCTATAGGGGTCGTCGGTTTCGTGTTATGGGTCGTCCAATTCTAGGTCGTTCAATTCGAGGTCGCCCGGGTCGTTGGGGTCGTCCAATTCGAGGTCGTCGCTTTCTACACACCCATTAAAATACATTTATTTCCTAATATTGCTTGTAGGCATAGAGATGTTTAATCAGTGCCACCACAACCATTGTAAACATTTATTTTGTAAAATGACTTCTGGTAGATATAACGACAATGATAAAATAAGCATTCATGTTATGCTAAAAACATATAAAGTATTAGAATACAACAAATGTAAACCAAAGTCAAAACGGTGAATATATTGAATGGATCTTTATTGGGTTAGAATTATAATACAAGTGGATTAGTAACAAAAATATGTTATAATAATTAACGTTTATTAAATGCCAAATAATTAAGAAATGTCAAGAAACTTTAAGGTCATACTAAGAAAGGAAATATATATATTTAACATAATTAGAATTGCAACTGGTGTACTTTAGTCGTTGTACTAAATAGTACGTACGGATTTTATAGGCTTCTCAGAATGTTATATGGTGACTGTTACAACGTAGAAAACGCCATTTTCAAATAACCGTTTATGTAGAACACCGCTTACTACAGAACATAAGCTGTTGATGTTTCCACATTAACGGTTGTTTCGACATTAGCTGACGTTTTCTACATTATAAGTTGTAACAGTGACATGTATGTCCAACATAATATTTACTTTTACTATTTCAAATCAATCAAATCCAATCTAGTTTTGTTAAACTTGATGCGTGTATTTCACTTGAAGTATGCACGAAAAAACGAATTAGACTAAGTTGATTATTGATATATTGTATTCAATGATATGGTTGATCTAGCATTGACAATTACGTACTACCACGGTGGTTTATTTTTAAGCATATTATCCACATGATCGTTTCAATCGTCTCGAGTCAGAGTATAAAATGTCTGACTTTTGCTATTCTTCTCTTAGTGCGTGATTGTATGGAAATGATTTCTTGCCATTCATTCTTGTCATTTTTTGCTTTGAGTAATAATCATGATCACAGTTACAACATATTTGTACAATTTGAAATAAAATAAACAAAGTAACAAGATAATTGATTATACTTTGGTATGATAATACTAATCTACTTACCAGGGAATCTTATTCAACAGGAAAACACCATTATGTATTTGTTGATCACTCAGAAGGCAGTAAATCTATGTACAAGAAACACGTTAATCCTTGAGAAGACAATTGGCTGACTGAAAGACATGCAACAACATAAATAAACCAAGCTTAAGTCATCAAATCAAACAAATTGTACATGTATCTACCTTTATCAAAACTCTATGAGTAGTTAATCAGAGAGCGTATGAGAGAAGCAACAAGACAAAACCAATGAATGCAGTAGTAGTTCCCTTATTGCATCGATTGATATAGCATCGACAAATGATAAAACAACCGTTTTGGTTCATTTCGTTCATACAATTGTTCATTGTAAACTTTATTCGAGTCGGTGGCATTATGTTGTGTTTTGCCCGCAAAAATGGCTGATTTTCGATATTTTCCTTTAGTAAGTTTATAGAGTAATTGTATGAAATGGAAATCAAATGTACTGCAGGGCCTAAGCTTATGTCGTATACAAAACGTATAGGCCTAGGTCTATTCATATACTTTCTTGTACCTTGTTTTTTGTTTCTTTTCATGTATACACTGATTTAAGAATGTAAGCATAGAAACGATTTATTTATACTTAGAGGAAATGAAATGTTTTATCTAGGATCAGCCTCGCTGAAATATCTTGAATCTGACTACGTATTGTTTACATGCAAATGAGCAAACCTTTACACCGTAACACACATTCCTCGCTAAGTAAGTGTATCCCTCTAACGTTTGGTGATCACGATTGTTCATTACATCAGCTTAAATAGATCCACTAAAAGCAGGGAGTGGGAGGGGCGAGATAACCGAGCCTATTATGGAATAAATTCTGTATCTTATATGACGTTGGCTCAGAAATCCTCTTTGCATTAAAAACAAACTATCAGTATTATCAAACATTTTTTTTGAAAGATATATCATAATCAAAGTTATGATTTGTATTATAATAATATTTATCATTCGATATTCAATATTTGGATTACTAGGTCTCTCAATTTAAGCCTCTGTATAAAAAAAGGATGACTTTCAAAATAGTTGATTTTATAATTTATTTTAGAATTCAAAGTGCAAGACACATACAGTACTAAATTGATTGTTATGGTTTGTTCATCATTCTACTTCATAATTCCTCTTTATAGCTTAAGATGTTCCTCAATTAAACCTACAACGTCATGCCGATTCATTTCAATCATACAGTCCTTAAAATCGTCCATCGACAACCCCTTCTCAGACCATCCATGCATTACACACATAGTAGGACTTTTCATCATGTTCATAATGTAGCTAATGTAACAATCATAGCCAACCTTACAAGCTACACTACGCCAGTCATTAGCACGTGGTTGTGGAGGGTCCAGAAGAACGCAGACCTCTGTCATGATATGAAATGGCAGGATCGGGGAAGGAATGTCTTTATAGACTCCAATAAGAGGTCGCAGAAACCAAGGGACATTAGAGTTTCCTTGAACAGCAGTGTCTGGAAAGACAAATACAAATACAAATGGTTGATAATAGTATACAAATGTTTTCTAAGCTTCTTGTTTCAGACATGTTTTTGACGGTTATTATTGGTTAAAGTGGAAAAGGTTGTAGGATTTAGATGTTTTAAAATGCTCAGTACTGTACATCTCCACATGACAGCATTAATAAGAAATGTAGATACGTTATAGGCTACATGAAGAATTGGCTGACTCAGATAAGGGCACATTTTAACTGTAGCAATTGGCTTATTATGTCCAGAAGAAAGAAAGAGTTTGCCACATGACGTCATTCAAGGTTCCCGACCCGTTGTTACCTCTATTTCAGATGATACTTTATCATTGCTATTGTAGTACCTTGATTTCTATTGTCCTTTCCAAACAAACGCCTGACTTTGCAAGTGTCCATGCCATCATCTAGTCCACACCGAGGCGTTGAAACTAAACACTCTTTAAGTTTGTGCAAGTGAAGGTTCTCCTCAGGACAGACGTTGCACAGGACGCAGACGTTAAAATCAACCCGTTTCATCCATTTGTGGCCAATGTCCAGTAGGTTTTCTTTAATAAGCTGTAGTAACTGCAATATAAGGTAAAAAGATTTTTTTGATTTAATTTCAAACTGATATTTTTAACCATCACACAGCAAAATGTCTCAAATTGGCCCTTATGATACATTTTAAATTTATAATCTCTTTTGAATAATTCAACACTGTGTGACAACACTTATTACTCAAGAAGACTATTAGTAAATATATAAACAAAAATTCAACTAGGTACTTGCCTCTTTGCACACACTTGGAGATGGTTCAAGCTGTTTACCGCCAATTTTAAGTCTGTAGATTACCACCTATATAATATAAATAAAATCAATTATTGGAGCTTGGCTCATTTTTAAATTGAGCTAGTCTTTGTTTTTAATTTGCAGAAGCTATTTTAGCAAATAACCATGTACATCAATTAAATTACTTTTTTAATGCATGGGTTTATATTCTAATACAAAATGTTTTGTATCGAATAGAAATTTAACTGGTTTAAAATACCAATACACTCTTTTTTTTAATGCATTTTAATTTTTTAATCACAAGAATAAAGAACAATGAAAAATGACCAAACACTCCTAGCCTACCTGGATACAAGATCTTTTTTCAGGCAGGATCCTGATAATTGCATCGTGATTCTGATCAATGTACACTTTTACCTGCTGGTAAAAGAGTCTAGGATCATATCCCTCATCAAGCTTCCTCTGTTGTGACCAATGCACGATTCTTACTACGAGTCGATAGTACAGTCCTTCAGGTAGGAAACCATCAAAGTCAACGTAGAATACCGCAGTATTCTTTGACTTTGCCAGTTTGTCAAGTGATACCATCTCATCACCTTCATTCTTCTTCAGAAGTGATGGCACATAAAAGAGACGATCACTTTTAGTACCTGTTGTCTTTTGAAAAGAAGTTGAAATAAATGTTTGTTATAAGATTTAATTAAGGTTTAAGAGTATATAACAGTTATAAGATTACAACAACAAACAAAACAACTTGATTAAGTAACGAAAAGTTAAAAACCTGTTTGTACAGAGTAGAACGAGTCTTGACACATAACAAGTCAAATTTCTGCATTAGCTGTAACAATGCTTCAAATTTCTCAAGAAATTTTTGCCACATACGTCTAAGTAGTCTCTCCTCCAGGAGACCTTCTTCATCAAGTTTTTTCCAAGAGATTCTAAACTCTGCCCACTATAAAAACAACATAAACAAGTATGACATCAACTAGTTTAGTATGTGCCAGCCGTCCTTATCACTATTAAATTGTTCAACATCTGGAAATAAAATCATATCGTTGACTTACCCAGTTTCAAATTATTATTAATTATCTTCATTACTATGGTTTTAAAGTAATAAAAGTAAATAAAATAAACCTGTAGAATAAAACTAAAATAAAAAAATAAATAAAACTCATACTTGATCTGAAGGATTCTTCACTGTGATAACTAGCCTGAATATGTAAATTAACCACTGCGGTATTATAATGATGATGTCATTGAGGGCGCTATCTGGTGTGTCTCTTTCCCCGTAGTAAACGATGTTACCAAGGTCGTGATGAAAATGTAACATAGCAAATAATTGAATATTTGTGTTGATATGACACTTGAATGAGATTTTGGTTACCTGGTATTTCAAATTGAATAGATAAAAAAAACATTTGCTTGTCATAAATATGATTGAAAAGGAAAGTAAATAAACATTTCCGATTAAAACTAGATAATTATATAAACAACCAACCATGAAATTAAAAAAAAATACATCGTATTACTTGCCTGCTTGAAATTAATTGAGTGTTCATTCTGTGCACGTAATTGTTCAATTTCATGCAAGAAATTCAACCACTTCAATGGCATCTTCTCTCCCATATATGGTTCATTCTTAGCTACATCTGTTATATGATTTCTAAGCTCAACAATGGATTTATCCAACAATGGTGATCTGACGCTATTATCAATGGCATAATACTTTACCACAACATGATCTTCATATGGTTTTTCCTTAAATGCCTTCTTTATCAGTAAAAACTTTTCTTCTGTCTACAAAGATATAAAAATGCATGTTTTTTGTTGTTATAAATATTTGGTTTTATATTTAAAATCAAGTATTATTATAATGTGTAAATTGCAACTTATTACAGTATTTAACAGTACAGCATTTACACATTTTGAATTCTTTTTTTGGCTGTATATAGTGTTAGTATCATACTCACAAGAGCTTGTCTTTCTTCATCATTGCCTGGCAGACTTTCTCTGTGAGTTCCAACAATAAATATAGGTGGTGAAAACTGTTTCTGGTTTGACACAGAATTTTCAGTGGTATGCGAGTAGATTGATTGTGACCAAAAAACCACACGATCTAAGTTGGTCATGTAATGGTCAGCATCTGTAATCTGAAAATTACTTATTATAGAAATTAATTAATGAATTAAACATGAACGTAATCATTTTTGCTAAAAAATAACGTATAGAAAATTGCATGGATCAATTATTTTCAAGAAAGATACAACACAGATTCAATATCATAACATTCTAGTTTTTTAGAAGAAAATTCTTTAGAGATTGAAAAAGCTTTATATTATATTATACAATGTCTATAAACTCTAGATAACCACTTATCAAATCGAACAAATACTATTACCTTGCCATTATCTCTATGAAATACCTGTACTCTAGATGGTGCATTTAGGTCATGACAGAGGTTGAAACAGATGATGTAAATAGCACGGGATACCAAAAACATCTACAGTATTCAAGAAAAATATATAATCACATGAAAACGTCTCTTTTTGATCAATAAAAAAGTTACAAATGATGTTGAAGCAACAATCTTAAATGTTTAAATGCCAGTGACTACCTGATGAGTAATGTAATAAAGATCTTGTCCAGCAAAATCCCAGATGCTGAAAGTCAGATCATCAATTGTCTGATGTACTTCTTTAATTTCTTCAAACAATTTTTTTTCTCCATTCCTTTTCTTTTCTTCAAGAATGTTTTTAACAAGTTTAAATACCTCTTCTTGAGTATCTTCTGTTAGGCCTATCCAAGAACAAAAAAAACCCCCAAAAGTATATATAAAATGGATTATTTCAACCAGGTGTCTGAGTTTCACAGGAAAAGAGTTCGTCTATTTTCTTCAGGAGGCAAATATTTATTTAGAATTCAATACAATGTTGGTTCAGCAATATGATTGTACTATTATAAATCGTATTCAAACTTTTCACACAAGCTATACATTATCATTAATTGATTAAAAATGTGTACATTTAAAAGTGTTTCCAAAACGTTTTCACATTTTTTTACTATCCATGCCATTATTATTCATTTTTCAAACATGTGCAAGCTAATTAGCATGTAAAAGCTACTTTTTCAAAGAGATTAATAATTTCTTAAACACCTTTACCAAATTGTTCATATTCCTGTGTCTTTCTTCCTATTTCCTTTGAATCCTATATAATCAATTCAGAATAGTCAATAATTCTGTTTTAACTTTAAAATGAAAGATAATATGTTGCCACATGGCAAGCTTAACAAAAGTGTCTTTTTACGTTAATGGTTTTATGATAATGGTTTGTTTTTACGGGAAAAGTCAGTGGAGGTCACACAAACTGAATAAAACCAATATATGCTCTATACAATAATAATATTGTGTTTTTGTGATTACAAATTAAGGTATTTACATTCTATATGTAAAAACACTTGCTTGTAAAGCTTTATTTTTTTATCAATCATACAGTATTAGATTATATTTAATTAGATTATATTAGATAATTAGATTTGTATTCCAAACCTGAATTTTTTCTTTTTTCTCTTCCTCTATTGCCAATGTTTTTATAGCACTTCTTTCTCTCCATGTTCCACCTTTATTCCATATCAACAAGAAAAAAAAGAGAAATAATATATAACATGACGACGATATGTAGAATTGTAGGAACATGGTAGAGTAATAATTACACATAGTATATCTTTAATATTAAGTACCTATAGGAACATGGTATATTATTAATATTAAGTAAAATAAGATAAGACAGTGTTAATGTTAAAATTACAGTAAGGGTAAATTTGTTTAAATTTAAGTGTGGTGGGTGTGAGGCCTGATCAAAAATGTAAAAACAAATCCCTGTATATTTGTTATTATTGGTTTTTTGATGGAATGCTTAACAAAAGTCCTACCATTGCATGTGGAATTTGAATCAGTTGGTAAATTTGTTTCCTCTGTCTCAGCAACACTGCAAACTTCTCCATTTTCTTGTTTCTTCAATCTTAACTTCAGTATATAATTGGTAAACATTGATAATAATTAGCTTAAGGATACAAATAACATGATACAAGTAATTTGTTTTAGGTTGTGGTAATCAAGTCAAGTCAAGTCAAGTATTATTTATTGTCATTTGTTTTAAGAAAAAACATAGAAATTCTGATAAGCATTGTTATAACCTGAGTTTGTTTTTCTTCTTTATTCTGCAAAATACCATTTACAATTTTTTCTGCTAAAGTTCTTCTATATTCTTGCCTTGCTTTATTCGTTTCTGTGAATAGTAAAAGTGATGTAAAGGTAAATATTTACTTTTATCTTACGGTCTGTGAATGCCTATCTGGTTAAAGAATACAGTACGATAATTTCCTATTTATTAATAACCAATCCATTTCAAGTTTTATTTGTATCTTTATTAATTTTTATTGAAAATATTATGTTTCTGAATAAAAATGTACCATACCTTTATTTTGATTTTGTGTCCAGTTAGTAGTATGCTTAACATTAATTGTGCATGACAATTCAATTCCATCAGTGACTTCCTCATTAGCATCGAACCTAAATAAATAAAATACTACAGTAGATATTATCACATTTTATGACACAAATTAATTCAGGCAAGACAATTCATTTAAAACAACATTTTTAATTTGTTACACTTACGGGTGACCAGTAAGTGCTTTGGTTAGACTAGTTTTTCCAACACGCTCTTGTCCTACAAGCATTAGACGTGTTTGGTATATAGGTTTGCTGCCTTCTTGTATGGCATCAAGAAATGCATTCTTAGCCTCCTGACCTCTTGCCAACACCTCAAGAGGAACTATAGTATATTTCAAAGACGTACATAATACAAATACACATAACAAATAGTACTATTAAGAATTAGATTTGTGCTATTTCAAATGTTGAGATATATGCCTACCCATGGAGGCAGGGAGTTTACTGGAAACAGCAAATAATTGTGGAGCAGAATCAACAAGAATTTCTGATTTGTTTTATTATTATATACATTAGACCAATAACAGAATGTATTGAAAATAAGGAAAAAACACATTACAAGGACAATCGACAATGTGATGGAAAGGTTGAAGTAAACTAAAAATAACAGAATAAAAACAAAACAAACAAAATAATTTGACAATTCACATTTCTACTAGATTCTAAAGAACTTGCTAGGATTTATGTAAACATTTGATACTATTATTTAGCTTTTTTACATACCATCATTCAGTTTCTTTTGTTTCACTAAAAAAATCAAAGAATAAAACATTTTTTAACATTACAGGTGCATGCTCAAAACGCATAAATTAATTGTATTTTAGTAGAACCAAGCTACACATGCTAACAATGTACATTTAGATTGCTTTCGTGACTGTTAGGTAATTTGATTTTAACAACGTTCACAATACATGGAAACAAACAATGTATTTAAACATTTCAAATAATAATATAATCTGATTGTGGTTATTACAATATGATGTACTTACCACATGATCTTACAATATTAAGTACATGATTCAGTTCTTTGTGCTCTTTCAAAAGTGCTTCAAATTCCATCAATGATTCTATACTGTTTTTAAGCTTTTCTTGACTCAATATTTTAATTAAATTCCAAGCATTTTCTAAATCGTTTTTGTCAATATTGCAAATCTTTGCAAGTAATTTTACATGTTCAATATTTAATGATTTGCCAAGTCTAACGAGCATCCATCTGTAGCCTGTGATTTTGTTTGTCAGTTTCTGTCTACGGTAGTTCTTGGATAATATGTCATGTAGTCTTTGGAGTCCTGTCACTTTAAATACTTCAAATAACAAATCACAGTTAACATAAAACGTATTTTCAATGTAACCCTCTGAATGTAATAATCTGAACAAACTATTAGCTGTCGCTGCTTCTAATTCTTTTTTGTTGTTGATGATGTCATAGATGACAACCTTCAGGATCTGAAGATCATTCGCTTTAATTTCACTTGAAAGCTCATCAATCACTGACCAAAATTCAGCACTGTTTATGAAAAAATAATATGTGTGCATTAATTTTACTTTTCCATAAAAAAAAATATTCAGTTGATTTTCATTTCGCATTGTTTTCAAATTGGAAATTGTTTTTGCTCTTTTTAACAGTTCCTTTATGTTTTTAAAGATGTTTTTTATATTTGTTTATTCGATGGGTCAAAAATATTTTTCTTCAAATAATGGTTTTATTTTAAATGTATAAATGGAAAATAAAGTAAATTATAATTTTTTAAATTAAAAACCAGAGTATTTTTATTTTGCTTTGGAAAATTTTGGTTGGAATTTTTTTACACTTATTAAATATTAGTTCACACTTACTTTGTCCATCTTCTTCTTTCTCTGTAAAAAAGTAGTTTCATTAGTATGTTTATATATGTAAATAATGGTAGATATATTACTTTTAAAACAAAAACGATTAGTATCCTACGTATTAGTTTACTCATCAAATACTTATTTATTTGCCTTTTTAATTTTTTTCTAATACGAAGACAATATTTTAAAATCTTTTGTTATAGAAGATTTTTTAATACATTTCTTATTTTGTATTTTGCACAGAGGCACCTCACAAGGTGAAACCACTTTTATGTACCTTAGAGGCACTTCAGAGAACCAATACAAATATTCCAAAATAATGATACGACCAGATAAATCAATCAAAAACGAAACTGTTGCACATAATACAATTTAGAGCATTTGCATTTGTCAAAAGAAGATTAGATCCAAAAAAAATTAATATATAAAATTATATGTTGAAGAAAAATCATTATCCTCAATAAGTGAGTTAGCGTTTACAAGTAGAACTCTCTTTGTATAATATTATAACAGAGCAATAACATAATAATACATCGGATTTGTTCTTTAGTGAGGCATTAAGACTTGATTTAAGTTATTACTTACTCTAGCCATCTTTCCTGTTCCCTGTAAAAAAATATTGAGTTTTTTTAGTAAGTTTTAATACATAATGTCTGAATAGTTCTGGATTTTCCACTGTGTAGCATTGTTTGAATTTTCAAAAAATTTAGATAAAAAACCTCCTACTCTGAACTGTCATTTTTTAATAATAATAGTTTTGAGGAGTTTCTATATCTATAAATAGCACCTTAAGAAAAAAACACAATGCAATTACTGGAATGAATATTTGTTTTACATAATAGCTACAGTGAAATAAATAAATAAATTTAAATTTATCAGAAAACGAAATATAATAACTCACTGGTTCTGAAATCGGGTTGTAGCATCCATGGTAACATACAGCTAATTTCCTCACAATATGTATGTTACGTTGCAGTTCAATTATAGCTAATACCTGTTATTACCTGTCATCTTCTTCATCATTGTCTATGAATTTGGATATCATCGTATCGTCAAATTCTGGTACAATTACTTAAAAATTAAATCTTAAAAATGCAATGTCCTATGGTTATAAAATATTAGGTTAAGTAGAAAACAAAGAAGTAGAACTACCAGAAATCAATGTTATTATAGGCAGAGCATTATAAATTATGTAAACATTGTAATAGACGTTCGCGATTGTCTTAAGTATAAGCAGGGAAGAGTTATATTATGTAATTTAACTCTTCCTTGGTATAGGCCTAAGTCTATCATGAAAAATGGAATTACAATGGAACTAAAAGAAATCCAGGGCGTGTGTTGGATGCTGGATTACCGATCGTTAGATTGTGGTTCGATTTAAACTCTCACCGCATAGCTTGTATTCTTAGGCAAAATACTTACATTTGGCTTTCTTCACCTAGGTGTATAAAATGGACCCGGTTAGATCAAGACATAACTTTGCGCCGATTACTAGCTGCATTATGGGAGTATGTTTGATCCAAACAAATAAAAATAATGCTACGTTGAGCATTAATACTCATGAAAAGAGCGCTATACTGTAAATGTGGTATTGTTAACAATTATAAACTAAAACTTTCTTTCTATCCTGTGATTACAAATTTAAGTGTAAGGTTTTAATCACGTTTATTAATTTATAATTATAAAACAGTGATATATACTTCAATCAGGTCTGGTTTATCTGGTCTAGATTTGCGACCACAAATCCCTACCTCTTATGATGAAAATTGAAATTATGATGATATTTATCATGTAAAATATAGCATCTCAAAACTATACTTACCAGGTATCTTATTCAGAGAGAAAACAAGCCGCCATTGAGTAATTAAACATATATAATGTTTTACACTTATTCAAGACTCGTTGATTACAGTATGAGAGTATCATATTTAAGGAACTAAACAAGGAAGGTAAAACCAATGAATAGCACTCCATATTTAGAACTACTCTCGTTTCTATAGGTCCATGGTTTCATCGGCTGATCTAGAATTGACAAAAGTACTTTCAGTAGAAAAAAAAATGTTATGGTTCATTTGATTCAGACTATTATTGTCTATATCAACTTTAGTTTCAATCTTCTAGAATCGGAAGCATCACGTGATTTTCTACTCATCCAAGTACAATGGCTCAGTTTTCAATTTCCTTCCCCTGTAGTGTAGTGAGTAATCTGTATGAAAATATAAATCAATGCATTTTTGTATTTGTTTCCTTATTTGCCAGGCCTCCTATTGGTTTGTTTGGGTTTTCCTTTTCTTGTAATATCCGAATGTACTCAGTAACTGTTTTTATACTTTGTGGAGGAGAAAGGAGGATATTTTTTAAAAATCCGGACAGGGCAGCCTAACGTTGACATAAAATATCCAGAATCTATCCTGCGACCCGGGTTTTTTCTATGTAAATGAGCCAACTCGTCAGTACATAGTAAAACCATAAAAAAAAATTCTCCATAAACAATTATTTATCTGAAATTGTTAATGGTTCAAATAAAAAATATTTTCAATTTTGACCAAAGAAACTCTTACTCTCTTAGGCCCCTACTTTTATGAAAGAAAGAGAGAGAGAGAGAAATACATCCATAGTATCCCTACCCGAACTCACGTATTTTGTAAAATGTCTTCAAGCATAACATCAACGATATATTTAGACATAATGTTATGATAGAATATATAATTTAATAAAAAAACGTTAGGCTGATGTACTTAGAATCAATCTTAATTAAGTTACAATACAACTACTAGATTAGTAGTATGTTATATTAATAAATGAACACAATATGATTGTTAAGTACTAATAAAACCTTTTCAACAAAATGTGTTAACTGGTGCTCAATTGTTAAAATAGATATGAAGTTCAATATATACAAAAAAGTAATTAGGAAAATAGAACTGAAATGGTATACCTCAGGTTTATAAAGGACATCTTTATTCATGAGTACTTAATGGGCTTTTTCTAAAAACTGATGTTAAATTGATTTGAGAAGAGTTTTTACATAAAATGACAAAAAAATAATTGGTGCAACTAAATTACAAAAGTTGGAATAAAATATTAACAATGAATAACAAAAACTGTAAAGTATGGCATCATGATAGAAAATATACTATACTGCTCAGGGTATATGAATAGATTAAACCTTTTTGAAAAACAAGTTTAAGAATTTTTCCAATGATTATGAACATAGGATGAATGGTTATGACATTCTTAGGTAAACAAACCACATAAATGAAGGAACAGTAACACTGATCATAGTAATACTAATTGTCCAGGTATTGAACTGTAGGGTCTACTAAGAAACATTAGGTGAAACATAATTTGTTACATTCTATAATTAAATGTTACTTACCAATAGGGTTAGTAACGGCTGATGAAATCCTTTTTACAAAAAATAAAAATAATAAATTAAAAGATATACACAATAAAGAAATGCGACTACTCATGCTTGTATTATTTTTATCCTCAAAACAGAAAAATGTAATACATACTTAATATACAGTAACTGAGTAAATAGTATCTGTTTTTTTTTAAATTGATAATGAATTTAGGGTCATTCGTCTTAGATTGTTTTAACTTTTTGTAAATTAGTTGTTAGTATTATGATATTCGATTGTTTCCACAATACTACAATGCTCTACCGTCCACTAAATCATGATCATCACTCTTATTAATTAAAATAATAATAGTATTAAAATAATAATTACTGAATTGAATACTAAAATGTTATATTAAAGCTGTGTATCGTAGTATATAAATATCAGGCAATGGAAATCTTCTGTAAATATATCAAGCCTATACTAAAACTAAAAAAAATAACCTTGGTGATCATGTATAAGATCTTTTCATAACTACTGTAATACTAATTGTTGTTACTTATACTTATTTGATTAATAAATCAATTACAAAGATTTGATCATAATTCTACGATTCACAGAATGAAAGACGGCACCGTTTTGTAAAAATAAAAAATACTACAAAGAATTGAATAGCGCTGGCTCTTCACTCCTCTTTAGTAGTAAGATATTCATCAATCAAACGTACAACGTCGTTACGATTCATGTCATTCATACAAGCTTTAAAATCTTCCAACGACAAACCTTTCTCACACCATTCATACATTACACACATAGTAGGGCTATTCATTGTGGTATCCAAATGGTTTATATAACGATCGTAGCCAACCTTGCACGCTACACCACGCCAATCATTATAGTCTGCTATGTTTTTGGGGTCCAGTAGAACACAAACCTCTGTCATAATATGAAATGGCAAGATAGGTGATGGAATTTCTTTATAGATTCCAATGAGATATCGCAGATATCCTGGAACATTGAGATTATCTTGAGCAGTTTCTTCGCAAGCTGAAATAACACAAATACATAGTTGCTAAGAAAAGTGGTTACCATGCTTATTGTTTCATTCAATAGAATTGTTGTTGACTTAGCTTATGGGTGTATAAGGTGAACAGTTTAAAAGAGATGCAAGGAGGAAGACATTTGGATATATTGCACCATTACTAAATTATCAGTACTGTATCTGCACATAAATAGCAAATTAAGTGTCTAGTATTATAGGTAAATTTAGTACAGTGTCACACATGTTGACTGTATCATGGAAAGATGGGTCAAGGTTTAGGGCCTGAGATGTAGATTTAAAATTTGAAAGACGTATAAGACACTGTATCATATCATTTGGATACAGTATAGAATAATAATCTTTCTCAGATTCTCGATAGGGTTTATATTAGATCATCTTTTTAATAATGGAACCATACAACAGTTTTTTTTTTTATTTGTATAAACATATTTTGACTTATTATATTCAGAAAGGGAAACAGATAGGTGTTAGTATTGCAATAAACAATATTTTCCAGATGGTTTTCCAAACTACTTTCTAATTTGATACTAGGTAATTATTTTTTTTTTTTTGTACCTGGATTTTCTTGCTCCTTTCCAAACAAACGTCTGATTCTGCTAGTATTCATTCCACCATCTGTTCCACAGCGAGGCGTTGACTCTAGGCATTCTTCAAGTTTGTGCAAGTGGACTTTTTCCATAGGACAAACGTTGCACAGAACACAGAATGTAAAAACAACACGTTTCATCCATTTGTGACCAATGTCCAGTAGGTTTGTTTGAATGAGTTCATGTACCTGTACATCAGAAATACAAGATAATGCATTGATATATTACTGTTTGGTTTAAGCTAACATACACACAAAATGCCTTTACTTGCAGTCTACTTTTTTATTGTTAAAATACTTTCAAATTAATACTCTAGAACATTCAAATAAAAAGAGCTGTAACCCAACACACACACCTCTTTGCAGACACATGGGGATGGTTCAAGCTGTTCACCACCAACTTTAAGTCTGTAAACAACCACCTATATAGAAATAAAAATGTCACGAAGCTTGTATTAGATACTGATGTCAATTACTTAATTATTGCGACAATTTCTAAAGTAGTGGGGCTTTTTTTGGGAAGCTTCTAAATCATACTACTAATAACCATGTATGCTACAGCAATGTTATTTTACCTTTTATGGAAATTATAATTCATTATAAAATAGGTCATATTCTGATTAAAATATTTGTAGCAAATATAAAATAGAGATTTATATAACAAAATCATAGTATTAACATTTCTAATTATATTTAATGTTTGAATTAGAGTTTCGAATTTAAAGAAAATAACTTTGGATGTTCTATACTTCGTGTTTAGGATTTAAAAACATGCATCTACACTTGTTGCAAGCACACCTAGCCTACCTGGATACAAGATCTTCTTTCAGGTAGGATTCTGATGATTGCATCATGATTCTGATCAATGTATACTTTCACCTGCTGGTAAAAGAGCCTAGGATTATATCCCTCATCAAGCTTCCTCTGTTGTGACCAATGCACGATTCTTACTACAAGTCGATAGTACAGTCCTTCAGGTAAGAAACCATCAAAGTCAACGTAAAGAACTGCAGCAGTTTTTGACTTTGTCAGTTTGTCAATTGACACCATTTCATCACCTTCATCTTTCTTTAGTAGTGATGGCACATAGAAGAGGCGATCGTCTTCAGTACCTGTTGCCTTTTTGAAAGTTATAATAGCATTATTAATAATTATCTTAAAAATTACTTACTATTGATGCTTCTTGGTTATATTGGGTGCAATATATTTACATAATTCTGTGAAGCAAAGGATCCAAAATCAAGCTGGAAGTTTTCTTAGCCGTTACCCTAACTATACCTTAATTGCTTGAGTCTTGACACACAGCAAGTCAAACTTCTGCATCAGCTCTAACAATGCTTCAAATTTGTCAAGAAAGTCTTGCCACATACGTCTAAGTAGTCTCACCTCTAAGAGACCCTCTTCATCAAGTTTTTTCTAAGAGCTTCTAAACTCTGCCCACTACAAAAACAGGATTTAAAATAGAGTTTAAATAGTATACAACTTACTAATGCAAGCAGACAGTATTGAAAAAATAAATGGTATTATTAGGCTGCTAAAAATTATGTTTTTACAATTTTGACTGATAATTACTAAAAGGTATAATATCAGCCAAAATATATTAGGTGAACCTTTGAGTTAAGCACTTGTTAAATGTATATTTCGCAGAAATAAAAAATCTTTATTCCAACACAAATACAATAAATAGAATTAAATAAAAATCTCATACTTGATCTGAAGGATCTTTAACTGTGATAACTAGCTTGAAAATGAAAATCAACCATTGCGGTATTATAATGATAATATCATTGAGGGCGCTATCTGGTGTATCTCGTTCTCCGTAGTAAATGATGTTACCAAGGTCATGATGAAAATGCAACACAGCAAACAATTGATCCCGTTTAGTGATATGGCACTTGGAAGCTAGTTTGGTTACCTGAAATTACAATACACAATTCAAATATAAACAACATATAAAATCAAATACATAAACATTTGGAGAATTGGCACCACCACCAACAAAAAGAAAAATGTCGACTAAAAAAAGATAAGTAACTATGAAAAGGAAGTGAACAAAATACATCATCACACATGGAAACAAACATGCTTGATTATAATTGTGTTTTCAAAAAACCGCTCTTTTTATTTCTTGCCTTTGTTCCAACTTACAGAGGTAAATGTGCTGCATGCTGCTAAATGAACTGTGAACTGGAAACAGCTCATTGACCTGGATTTTGTTACATAAGGTGAAGAACTGGATTAAAACATTGTAAACCATTCTTTTATCTCTTTTTTTTTTGTTCATGACAAAGGCAATACTTTATCAAAACTACCAACATTTTTCCTTCACAAGGTAGTATATCCATCCCTTGTGGTGTACATACATAAATTATACTTGCCTGCTTGAAGGTAATTGAGTGCTCATTTTTACGCAATTGTTCAATTTCATGCAGGAAATTCAACCATTTTAATGGCATCTTCTCCCCCATATATGGTTCATTCTTAGACACCTCTGTGATATGTTCTCTAAGTTCAACAATAGACTTATCCAATGGTGACCTGATACTGTTATCAATGGCATAGTACTTGAACACAATGTGACCTGCATATGGTTTCCCCTTAAATGCTTGCTTTAATACTGAAAACTTTTCATCAGTCTACAAAATATCAATATGGATGTAAAAAATAGTTATATGTTTAATGGAAGTAAAGTTGCTAATGGTAGAAGCTTAAATATCATACTCACAAGAACTTTTCTCTCTTCATCATTGCCTGGCAGACTTTCTCTATGAGTGCCCACAATAAATATAGGTGGTGAAAGTTGTTTCAGGTTTGACACTGGATTGTCTGTTGTACTGGTATTTGAGTAGATTGAATGTGACCAGAAAAGCACACGATCCAAGTTGGTCATATAGTGGTCAGCATCCAAAATCTGTGCAATGTTAAATAATAGTTACATAATTGTATAAAGTTATACTAACAAATACTAAACTTCCCCACAAACTTACAAGATACAGTAAATATGGTTTAAGCCAATTTACAAAATAAAACAAATAATAGTTTCACTTTTACCTTATATCTTATCATTAAACATAATCACTACAATTCATGTTAGTTAAGCTACACTAAAACTAGTTAATCTTACTCGAATAGTAAATTCACTTATTAACAATATAATCTCAAAGTCAAATAACTTATGTTCAATTTAATCAAATTTAGCTACTTCAAATTATATCTGTACCTACCTTCCTATTATCTCTATGAAAAACCTCTACTCTAGATGGTGCATTGAGGTCATGACAGAGATTGAAACAGATGATGTAAATAGCACGGGATATCAAGAACATCTGTCAAAAGAAAAAAATAAATCAACTGAATATAAATACTAATTAGGTAATAATTACACATAATCTTAATTTGAATACAAACATGTAAACAATCACATGAACAAAATAACAAACATATTCATTTTTGTTCTGAAATGATATTTGAGCCTGTTCAGTTTATATATATGTTTTTTATAAATTTCATTTTTGTATAAATATGGGTTTAGCTTGTTTTAATATTCAATATTCTATTCAATATTTCAAATTACAGACTACAGAGTTTTAATGGATGGCAATATATCACATACACTATATAAACTCAGCATTAGGAATAACTAGGCCTGCACTGGCATTTTAAATTTATTTTGTACAATGAATGGATAATGTTCAATTTTGAATTCTTGTCAGTTGAATCACTGAAATTTAAAAAATGAATGAATAAATAAATAAATGAGGGCTAATAATTTGAAGAAAAGAATTGTCTATTAAAAAAAATATGACTTGACGACCTGATGCGTAATGTAATAAAGATCTTGTCCAGCAAAATCCCAAATGCTGAGAGTAAGATCATCAATTGTCTCTTTTAACTCCTCACTCATTTCCAACAAACCCTTCTGTATTTTTCTTTTTTCAAGCATGTTTTTAACCATTTCAAGAACCTCTTCTTGAACCTCCTCTTGAATATCCTGTGTCATTGATGTAGCAGGCTTGACTAGTGAAGATTCGCCACCTGCTGTTAAATTTTTAATTGAACAATATTCATAATGTAATACATTAGGCATGTCATGTCTTTCCTAATAAATATATTTTATACACACCATAAAGCTACTCATAACTTCTCAACTTGTGGATAATGAAATTAAACTATACATATACATTATGATACATATCCTATTCACATACATTTAATGAGTTAATCTTGCTATAATTATTGTGTAACTAGTCTATTAAAATAGATGTATAATTCCATTCAACTTTACCAAATTCTTCATGTTCCTCTATATTGCTTCCAATTTCTCTTGATTTCTGTATAATCAAAATCAAAATACAGTAAAGATACAGTAAAAAAGCAAATATGAATTCAATAAGCAAAATAACCAATTACAACATGAAATTGATTGAAATATTAGATTAAGTGTCAGATCAATGCCAAAGGATAGTTAAGCACCAGGGTTCTTCATTTAATATGTAATAACAATCGAATCAAAAATACATTTATTTAATACATTGTATAATATAAAGTGTTGAAATTTAGCATGATGTAGGTTCTAAGGTGATTAACATGTTGCTGCAAACAATTTGTTGCCACATAATTGTAATACTGATACCACAGATTTAATATTAATTGTTCCCCCTAAAAACACTACATAAATGATTTAAACTGAAATCAAGTCATTTATTATGTACACACTAAATAAACCAAAACGAAGGATGGAGGAGGCAATGGTCAAATGTTTGTAACTGTATTAGGTACGTTCTAGATTTCCACCACCTGGTATCCAATTTTTTCTTCTTTTGTAAAAATGGTATATACAGAATTTTGAACCTGATGTTTTTCTTTTTTTTTTCTTTCCATCGGCAAACCCCTCATGATTTTTTTCCGAACAGCTCTTATGACTCTTTCCATCAATGTTTCACCTTTTTTCTCTGTTGAATAGAAAAACAGAAAATGAAGACATTTGAATGTATAAGTTGATTAATGTGGGCACTCATTATTTTGGACTACAGGTAAAACTCATTTGGGACACACCTATAATCAATGAATATCACTATTAAGGGGACACTCTTTCCGGAGCAAAAAACTCCTATTTTGCAGGACATTAAACCCAATAGATATGATGAAGATTATGTATTTTATTTTATAAAACTAAAAAAAATAAATTATTTAAAACCTATTATTTACCTACCACAGTGAATGTGTGGTGATACCAATCAACTCACAAAAGACTACTGAATAAGAGATGTACCTTAAAACATGGTAAGGCCCATTTTGTATAAAAGAGATTGCATACCTTTGTGTGAGGAATTTATTGGACTTGCTTCTTCTGGTTCAGCAATAGTGCCACTCACTTTATTTTCTTGTTTTTTCTTGTCTTCTTCTCTTAACCTCTGTATATTGCAAACCATGACATAAAAATAATTAGAAGACAATAACATATTGATTCAAAAGTATTGTCTAAATGTATAGTTGTGATTATCTTAATCATATTGTTCTAACCTCATGTTGCTTCTCATTTTTATCCTTCAAAATATCTGCTACAATGTTTTCTGCAAGAGCACTTATATATTCTTGTCTTGCTTTATTCATTGCTGTAAATAGTACAAAGTAATACAAGGTTTAATCTTTGCATACATTTGTCACCATGAATTTAGCTATTTACATATATACACCGTTCCAATCTCTAATATTCAGGTGGGAAATGAATCTTTAGAAATAAAAAAACATCAGTTGCCTAATTGATAATAACCATACCTGGAAAGATCATTTGTTCATTTGTTCTATAAAGTCGATTACAATAGCATGCAGCAAGCAATGTGACCAAATCTGTCGTAATTATGTTTTCTCACATAACTGTGACCCTTCTGGCACCTGCCATGTGATGCTAACAAATCTGGCATAATTTAACTAATATCTGGCATTCTTACCCTAAATCTGGCACCCATAAATTGTCGTAAAACACTGATTTGTCATGTAGTCTATAAAATGGTATCCGTATGTGATAAATTAACAAATTACCAAACTGATGACATTTAAGGATTCAAACAGCAGATTTGTTCATATCTGGCATGTATTTAAAAAATTGCTTTTTGGGTTGCTGAGTGTAAAATTGCGTAATAAATATAGGCCTACCAGGCGATCTGACATCCAAAGCATCCGTTTTGGATTTTGTTTTAATTTTTGGTAAAGCTTTGGCCACATTTGCTTTAAGAATCTTAATTAACAATTTGGAATTTATTTTGACAAACGCGGAGATTATGCTCTAGTTCTTCCATTATACAGACTTCAAAAATACAATAGCTGTACAAATTCAACAGCACCTTTCTATATAAATGTAAAAGAAGCTATTTTTTTTTTCAATTTTTATATTTAAATTTATTTTGCTGTAATTTAGTCTCTCTCTTTGATTTTTCTTTAAGATTAATTTTTTTATATTATGCCAAGAAGCCTAGTATTGCACCTTAAATATTATCCTGCATATATATGTAAATTGTTTCACGTATTAATTATTACCGGTACATTTTAAAGCCTTATTTGGATCTTCAAATTGCATTTGAAATTTAGTTGTTTCTGAAAGTTATAAAAGTACAGTATAATATACCTTTATTATGATTTGGTTTCCAGTTAGTAGTATGCTTAACACTAATTGTACATGACAATGATGCTTCAATTCCATCAGTCACTTCCTCAGTAACATTGAATCTAAATAAATGTTGGAAGTATTGTATGTTATCACACCTCAAACAAATGTTATACAACAATCAACAATATGTAACAATGAAAATCACTCAAAGAATAATATTTTATATTATACAGGTTTTAGTAAATTATGGTAGACTCGCTTCGCTCGGGTACCATCTAGGTCGTGCCCACAGATGGTTACACAGTAACTTCAGCGTAAAGAAACAGTTTTTTTAAATGTACGTACTGCAGGGCTATAATACATTGTAGTTTACAGAAACAAATAAATAGACATGATGATTTATGTAGTAAACTAAAATTAGCACCCGGGAAATTACTTCCAAAAGAGAAACTTGTCACAAAATGAGTCCAAATTTTTTATTTGAACTCATATAACATTAGGGTTGAGAGATGGGAAAGAAGAGGGATACAAAGAGGAACAATTTTCAAATATATTCTTTATCCACTCAGTAATGAAATATGTTTCCATGTTTTATGGGCCTATAAATAATATACCACTAAATACAGAAAAACATTTGTGATTTAATACTTTTTTTAAATTGTCATGTAACGTTTATATTTTTTGTAATTATTAATTAATGCAAACGTTGAGTATCAACTGTCAGTAATAAAGTTTATTTGTATATGTGTTTATATATCTAACAGTAGGGCCTACCCACACTCACAGTAAGAAATTTGCGATTCAAATGGCGACCAAAAATGGTTAATATGTATTTACAGTATTGTCAAAGTATTGCAATACTATATCTGAAGGTTTCAATTTATCTGCAAGGGCCCATAAATTTACCTACTTGAGTTAAACCAAATAATTATACTGAGACTGAGAGAATGTTCCATTCATCGCAAATCAATACATTTGTATAAACATATATTAAATCTATCAAAACAGTATTTTTTAAATAAAATCGGCCTGTCTTCAAAATTAAGATGCTGTACTCGAGCTGTTCAACCGGTTTTCAGCTATTAAAAACAATTATCATAGATAAGGTAAATGCGAAGAATCCTCGTATTTTTCAAAATGGGTTTCCATTAGACAGTGTATACCACAATCAGAATTTGTCGCAAATCGTTGAATCTAAATTCGTTTTAATTGTCAATAATTAATTATCTAACTCAATTTAATTAAACTGGGTTACATCAGGTGGTTAAAATCAGTACCGAAAGTACGAACCAACTTTACAGTATAATACCATCGAGTAAACATTCTAGAAGTAACGCGCGATTTACCAAATTTTGCCCTTACGTAAATGTATATATATAGATTACATACATTTATAATTTTCTGACTGTACACAAATATTAAGTATACAGTGTTATATTAAATTGTACTGCACAATAATGTATCAGTTGTATTTGTATTGGATTTAATAAAATTGACGTTTTAATTGCCTCGAACTCATAAAAGCACAGAATGATTAGCCTACTTACGGTTGACCAGTGAATGCTTTGGTTAGACTCGTTTTTCCAACACGTTCTTGTCCTACAAGCATTAGACGTGTTTGGTATATAGGTTTGCTGCCTTCTTGTATGGCATCAAGAAATGCATCATTAGCCTCCTGACCTCTTGCCAACACCTCAAGAGGAACTTTAAAAGACGTAACAATGCAAACACACATTTAGTACCAGGGTTGGCATTTATCAATATTTGCTTATATTTTTGCTTAAGCTGAAATATTTAAGAAGTGCTTAAGCAAATAACTTAATCTTATTTATCAAACCGTCTTAGCAGAAAAATTGTCTTAGGTAAATTTTACTTTGCACATGCGCAAAATTAAACTCTAGAGGGCGGCAAATTATGTCTTAAGACGAAAAATTCTTGCTTACGCATGCGTATTAGCTTTTTTTCTTAGCGATGGCGGCGCTATAACATTTTATCTCCGTATTTTCACTCCAAACAAGAGAGGGCGCATTCTGGCTACTATTGTTTTTATTACTTGAAATAGAGAAAGAGCACAACAGTCGGAAATACATAAACTTAAATCAAATCAACATTTATTTATTTTTATCAAATAGCGACCCTTGGCAGCCGATACAGTTTTCTAAAAGTTAGTCAATTGGGTAGTACCTATCCCGAAAATATTAGTTTTGCTCGTCCAATTTTTAGGCCATCTTTATGAAGATCGATATCATTATTTTAGCGTCCGTAGTACAGCGGAAAACGCACTAGCGTAGCCTTTCCGAATGTTCAATGTTCCGGCCAAGCGCGCTCGCGTTGTCAAAAAAGAATGTTTCTGTTGCAGAAATGAGATAAGATGAAATTTTTCCTCTTAAGGCAGGGTGTTGTTCGTCTTAGATTTAAGACAAAATTAAGCAAATTTTTTTGCTTAGATATATTGATAAATCTGACTTAGGCAAAATCAAGGATTTAAGGCAAAGTTAAGACGATTTTTTTGCTAAGCAAGTTTGATAAATCCGGCCCCAGATTATAGGTATGAGATTTTTGGTTTTAGATTTTGAGAGGTAAAAGTCTAAGGCAGAGAGTTTGCTGTAAAGCGATAACTGTTAGTAAAGCAGAATATAAAATACAGTCAGCTAATACACAAATATAGTTTATTTAAATTGTATTATCTGTCCGTGATGATAAATTACTTATTGTTCATAAAAAAAAACACATGCATATCTTACCTGGCTATTTTGAGAGAAATGAGAAATGTTTCGATTTTGTAATATTATTGGTCAAACAAAAAAATAAATATAGAAATCAAATCACCATAATTATTAAAACAATTATAAACCTTAAACACTTTAGGACCTATTTCTTTCTATTTCTTATTCAATATAAACATTTACTACTATTTCATAACCAATTGTTCACTCACCTTCATTCAGTTTCTTCTGTTGCACTGAAAAAAAAATTAATATTATATTTGATGGTCTACTATAGTATAACAATTATAGTAGAGCAGTTAATGACATGAGGTGTGCATTTTATTACCAAAGCATGAAACTTGGCACAAAGTTTCTTTAATGTATATAGATTCAAAATATCGGGGGGTGCCAAGTGTCCAATGTCCGGTATGGCGGCCATCTTGATTTCAAAATGGCCACCATAAAAACAAAAAATGTTCATATCTTGGCAACTATACACATTAGAGACTTAATTCTGGTCTCAAATTGTTCACAAACTATATATTTCTATTTACTCTGAAAATGTTCATCCAAAAATGACCGGAAATGACGTTTCTTTTAGTTTGACCTTTGACCTCGTATTTGTATATCTCTGTAACTACTGGTCATTTTCAATCGATTTTGGTGTCATTTTGTTCAGAATAAATACATTTATATTTGTAGTAATGAAACATTTTCACATAAAATGACCGGAAATACAATTTATGACCTTTGACATTTATTTATTGATTTTTAATTATGTGAATATACTGTATGTGGTTTTTGTTGGTCTTAAATGCACCTAATTTTTAACTTTGACCTGATAGGCTTAATTATATTAAATGATTATTGGACTTAAATTGTATATAGTACATAAAATTGGTAAACATTGTGCTTGGTACCATTAGTTCAATGATGTTGGCACCTTCTGATTCGCTAAAAGTTTTAATAGTTTGACAGAGGAAATAACATACATGTTATGGAATACCGTAAAACCTCGAAAAGGTGATAGTATGAGCTTCTTTTCGAGATAGACTGTATTTGAATGTCAAATGAATAGTATGATGATCGTGTTTATATCAATATATTATTAATGACCTTACAAAGAACCCTTTATATTTCAACAATCAAGCCTTAGTTATTCTACAATTTATTGTTTTCCAAGTGGTAGGCCTATTTTGATTGCATCTTCTTTTTGTATGCTTCCTCAGTTAATATGGTCCTACCCCTCTTTCTTTGTCTGTAGATGGTCTTATACCCCATTCTTTGTCTGTGGTTGGTCTTATACCTCCTTCTTTGTCTGTGGATGGTCTTATACCCCCTTCTTTGTCTGTGGATGGTCTTATACCCCCTTCTGTGTCTGTTGATGGTATTACACCCATTTCTTTGTGTGTGGATGGTCTTACACCCCTTTCTTTGTCTGTAGATGGTCTTACACCCCTTCTTTGTCTGTGGATGGTCCTACACTCCCTTCTTTGTCTGTGGATGGTCCTACACTCCCTTCTTTGTCTGTGGATGGTCCCACACCCCTTCTTTGTCTGTGCATGGTCTTGAACCCCTTTCTTTGTCTGTGGACGGTCTTATACCCCTTCTGTGTCTGTGGATGGTCTTATACCCATTTTTTGTCTGTTGATGGTATAACACCCCTTTCTTTGTCTGTTGATGGTATTACACCCCTTTCTTTGTGTGTGGATGGTTTTACACCCCTTCTTTGTCTGTGGATGGTCTTATACCCCCTTCTTTGTCTGTAGATGGTCTTATAATCCCTTCCTTGTGTGTGGATGGTCTTACACCCCCTTCTTTGTCTGTGGGTGGTCTTACATCCCCTTCTTTGTCTGTGGATGGTCCGACACCACCTTCTTTGTCTGTGGATGGTCCTACATCCCCTTCTTTGTCTGTGGATGGTCTTATACCCCCTTCTTTGTCTGTAAGTGGTCCTATACCCTTTCTTTGTCAGTGGATGGTCTTACACCCCCTTCTTTGTCTGTGGACGGTCCTACACCCCCTTCTTTGTCTGTAGATGGTCTTACACCCCTTTCTTTGTCTGTGGACGGTATTATACCCCCTTCTGTGCCTGTGGATGGTCTTATACCCCCTTCCTTGTCTGTTGATGGTATTACACCCCTTTCTTTGTCTGTTGATGGTATTACACCCCTTTCTTTGTCTGTTGATGGTATTACACCCCTTTTTTTGTGTGTGGATGGTCTTACACCCCTTTCTTTGTGTGGATGGTCTTACACCCCTTCTTTGTCTGTGGACGGTCCTACACCCTTCTTTGTCTGTGGACGGTCCTACACCCCTTTCTTTGTCTGTGGATGGTCCTACACCCTTCTTTGTCTGTGGATGGTCTTATACCCTCTTCTTTGTCTGTTGATGGTCTTATACCCCTTTTTTGTCTGTGGATGGTCTTATACCCCCTTCTTTGTCTGTGGATGGTCTTATACCCCCTTCTTTGTCTGTGGATGGTCTTATATCCCTTCTTTGTCTGTGGATGGTCTTATACCCCCTTCTTTGTCTGTGGATGGTCTTACACCCCTTCTTTGTCTGGACCCACTACTTTGATTGATTAAATCAGACATTGTTTCTTGTATGATTAGGAGACCAAGACCTTCAAAGTGAAAGTCCACAGGTGGATGCCTAAAAAGGTCTTGTACAGAACAGTATATTGTACTGTAGGTCCATGTCACTAATTTGAGGATTACTTGAATAATTATATTGAGATGTCTTTTACGAATTGATTTGGTTCAGATTTTGCTAAAAAATCAATGACTAGAGAAAATCGAGGAAAAGGATTCAGATGGTTTACAGCAAAGGCCCATTACCATAAAAATTGAGTACATTTTTTTAGATGCAACGAAAATAAACAAGAATTATCTGAGTTTCTGACTAATGAAAGAAGGTCTACTGCACAAATGCAGGATAAGTTTGTAGTAAGTACTTTGAAAATGAGAACTTTTCGAACTTGTCTCATATGCAGCATCAAAGAGGCCAACGAAAGAATGCTACTTTACATCAAAAATATTTCCAAATGGTATCTAACAATTCAATCTAACTTTTATTTCAGACAATTGTCCATATGGTATAATACATTTAAAAAAAAAAGAAAAGATGAACGATTGACACATCACAGTTTAGCAAACAAGTCGGCATAGATGAGCTCAGTGATTGCTGTTTCTCAGTGATCTGTCATACTTTACGCCTATCCTATCACATCAAAAGTCAAAAATTCAGAATAATAATTCCTGGTCATTTTTGCATTAAGTGTCATTTATTTCGTTAAAAAAATTAGGTGCATTTATACCAATGTAAACCACATACAGTATGTTCACATAATTATATATGTCAAAGGTTATAGATTGTATTTCCAGTCATTTTATGTGAAAATGTTTCATTACTACAAATATAAATGTCTCTATTGTGAACAAAATGACACCAAAATCGATTGAAAATGATCAGTAGTTACCGAGATATACAGATAAGAGGTCAAAGGTCAAACTGGAAGAAACGTCATTTCCGGTCATTTTTTGACGAAACTTTTCATTAGAGCAAATAGAAATATGTGGTTTGTGAACAATTTAACACCAGAATCAAGTCTCTACTGTTTATAGTTGCCAAGATATGAACACTTTTTGTTTTTATGGTGGCCATTTTGAAATCAAGATGGCCGCCATACCGGACGTTGGACACTTGGCACCCCCCGATATTTTGAATCTATATACATCAAAGAAAATTTGTGGCAAGTTTCATGCTTTGGTAATAAAGTGCACAACTTGGCTATTTTTATGGCGTTAACTGCTCTACTATTAAATATCACCACCATTGAAATTGTAGTGTAGAGCTATATACATGCAATTGTGTACATTATGTATACTCTCATGGTGAATAGTAATTACGACTTGTTTATATTTTTTTAAATACTCGATAAACAAAATAAAAATAATATTGTGACTGAAACCGGTCACCAAATAAGACTTTTTATATAAAAATATATTGATTCTACAAATGACATACTACTAGTACGTACTTACCAAATGATCTTACAATAATAAGTACATGATTCAAATCTTTTTTGTCCTTCAGAAGGGCTTCAAATGCCGTCAAAGATTCTATAGTGTCTTCAATGTTGCCTTGAGTCAATCTGCTAATAAAGTTCCACACATTTTCAGAATCACTCTTTTCAATATTGTAGAGCTTCGCAAGGATTTCAACTTGTTGAGTATTTAATGATTTGCCAAGTTTAACTAGCATCCGTCTGTAACCTGTGATTTGGTTTAGATCCCGTCTATGATAGTTCTTGGATAATATTTGAGATAGTCTTTGAAGTCCTGTTAACTCAAATACTTCAATTAACAGATCACAATTAATAACAAACATTTTAATGTGACCCTCTGAATGTAATAGTCTAAACAAACTATTAGCTGATGCTGCCGCTTCTAATGCTTGTTTATTGTTGATTATGTCATAGAGGGCGACCTTCAGCATCTGCAGATCATTCACTTCAATTCCACTTTCAAGTTCATCTATCACTTGGAAAAACTTAGCCCTGCTCATAAAAGAGATAAGGTAATGTGTAAATATTCAATTTTACTTTCAACTAAAAACAATATTAAAAATACTATTGATTTTAGTTTTAAATTATTTTATATTTTAAAATATAAATATTGTTCTTGCTTATTTTTAACAATTGTTTACTTTATGTTATGCTTTGGTTTTAAATGTTATCATTTTTTGGGGTAAATAAATATTTTTGTTTAAATAATAACTTATAAATATATTTCATAAGTATTTGAAATATTCAAATTAGTATAGTCCATGAAATTCATTACACAATTCCTGAGGAGTAGGAAATGCAATTTTGATTCTGTTATGCTTTGTGTTGATTATAATATGCAAGTCCATTCAATATATATTTCATTATAATAGTTTGTTGTAATAAAATTCACAGATGTAGAAAGTGTCTAAAGGAAACATTATTATATTATTTTTTTGTTATGTTGGCAATAGTGAATTATTTATGCTGAACGCTCTTGATTTTATTATGATTTAAAAACTTATAGTATCAATCTATAAAAAAAATGTGTTTTGACAAAAATCTATTATATTAACTTATTGTTTTAATTTATAGGCCTACAATTATAACCAAATTAACACAGTTATAGTATAATTTTTTTTGCAAATATTTTTTGTATAAATGATAATTTATGTATTTATTATTAATATTAATACAATGATTCAAATTAATACAGTACATACAATTTCATGCAGTTTTAAATTATTAGTTCTTCTTAACGATATGGCGGGGAATACATTCATCGATCGATGACAAAGAATGATGTGCATTGAAGTGTAACCAACAAACATAACATGGCGAGCTTATTTAATTTTCGGAGGATGTAACTTACAAATTCGTAATTCCTTATGGACATGATATATTAACTTTTTTGTAATTTAAACCATTATAAATAAATTTAAACCATTATTTAAAATAGCGTAACACAGTAAAATGCTGTACAATAATTACTTTTGTAAATATTTTTGGTTTAAATAATAACAATCTATGAATGTAATAAATGATCATAATTATTTGATAGATTTGAATTATTAATGAATTTCAATACAAACATTCTTGAGGTGTCTAAATGCAATTTATATTTGGTTTTGTTTTGTCTTCACAATAATAATATATAAGTCTATTCATGAATTTATATTTCATTATACTACTTGCACTTTTAATTACTTTTAAATAAATATTACTTTTTTAGCTGTTTTCTGTAAAAAAAAGTATTAAAGATTCATTAGTTTACATAATTAATGTTTGAATAGTTTCTGCATTGTTTAAATTATCTGCTCTATTATTTATTGATAATCAGATGGTTTGTGTATTGTTATTTTCTTCTCTTACTCATCATACCATTATTATTACTGTATACAAAAGGTATGTGTTGCATCTTTAAAGTCATTTTCATTTAAGCAAACTTGTATTACAAAAATTCTACATATACAAGGGATGAGTTGTGACAAACGGTGACAAACTGTGACAGAGACATAATAGTGAGGCACGGTCTAAATGCATTTTGTTAATGCTTTGTCTTGGTCATAACATGCAAGTTTATTCATAATCTAATTATACTACATACCATATTTACTAATATAGTACATGGTACTGGTATATTATGATTTTAATTATTAACCTTTTAACTGTTTGTATTTACTTTTCTGAGGTGTCTCTGTAAACAAGATATAAGCTTCATTAATATGTTTAACACAAATAATTCTGAATAGTTTAAATTAGTGATTTTTTTACGTAAATTTCTTATTCTATTATTTATTGAAAATTAGGCATTGTCTGTGAATTATCATCATACTATTATAATTATGTGATATGTTTTATTAATTTAAGTTCTGTTTATTTACAAAATGTACTAAACATTGTAATTAGCATTGATTCTTATTATTTTTGCAGTAGTAAATCTTTTAGTCAAAAATCCTTGATTTTTTATGATTTAAAAAGATAATATGAATTTATTTTACAATTATTTAAAAGATTCAATGAAATTTTGATTTTGATATGCTTCAACTTGACCAAAATATGTCCATTTTCATGAATTTCTATTTCATTAATACTACTTGTACTTTCAATTGCTTTGTAATAAATGTCACACTTATATTGACTTCAGGTAACCACCTACACACTCACATGGTCAGATGTTGGTACCTAGGATAAAAACCAGGGGGATGTTAGAGGGTGGGGAGTTAATTCGAGGGAGGCGTTTGTTTTGTAATATGGTAAGATTTCATAATAAAATAAATTCCCCTAGATATGAACAAATACAACACTGTAATTAATATAATCAAGTGATAAATACTGTAAACAATTGTATCAAAATGCTTGGTAAATTGTAGATATAGCAGTCAATGAATTCTAATACAAATAGAATTGTGTTTGTGTTATTATACAATATTGTGTGTATAAATATATGTGGTGGGGTGTATTAGAAGGTGCAGATTTAAAATAATGTTTATTCAAATAAATGCGGTAGGCTTAATTGGTATAATAAATACAGTATTTAGTTCAAATCTTGTGAACATTCAGCAAACACCACACAATGACATTTAGCAAGACATTTTAACGTCTTGCAACATGGGCCAATATGGTTTATCTCAAATAGTGTGCGCGAAGCATCGTGGGAAGTATTTGGAAGCAAATTTTCTCGCGAAATCAAGCTATTTGTGATAAATGCATCCCGGGTCCCGGCGGCACACCTGCGGTTACCGTGCAACCTGTTAAAACCTGCCAGCAACTCAAAAACTCCATTCGGCTATCGGTGTTCACCTGATTTCAAACAAATCTATGATGGCCACCGTCAGTTAATTATTTTATATTATATTTAAAATATAAATATTGTTCTTGGTTATTTTTAATAATTGTTTACTTTATGTATGCTTTGGTTTGTATTAGTTCATTCTTTATGCACATTACATTACACTACTGTACTTTGAAGTGATATATAATAAAATATTTTCTGACACTGCATACAATATACATTTTGTAATTATTTCCAAAAACTAAGGTATTAAGGCTGAACATTGTATTTAAAACAAGTTTTAGGAAAATGTGTTTAAAGACAAATCTATAATATTAATTGATTTTACAGTTTGGACAATTACTGTATTTGAAATATAAGAAAAGTTGTAGTAGACTAGGACTACCATTTTTGTAGTATACATATTAATTGTGGCTTAAATGATAATTTATAAAATTATTTAAATTTAAAAAAATTTAAAATATACAATACAAATTATTTTATATTTTGAAGAAATATCTAAATAAAATATCCAAATTAAAACGGTAAAAAATTGCATATGAAAGTAGGAAGTATTTGTCACTTTGACCATACAGTAATAGGCTAGTACATTCATGAATTTATATTTCATAATGCTACTTGTACTCCCAATTGTATTTTGGAATATATTTCACATTTTAGTAAATAATTAGATAAAGTTTATGTTTTTCTTTACAAAAAAGTATTAATTCATTAGTATGTTTACATGAATAATGTCTGAATGAATAGTTATGCATTGTTTCAATTACTTGCTCTATATAATTAACAACCATACTGCTAATTATAGTAAGTTTAATCTTTATTTTTGTTATTATTTTGCAATAGCAGGTCATTTAGTCTAAAATCTCTTGATATTCTTATCATTTAAAAAGTTATAATTAACAGTAATATAATTTATTTTGATTCTGAATATTATAACAATATATATATATAAACAAAGATCTATTATATTAACTTATTTTGTAATTTAGACAATAATTTAAAATAACCAAATAAATAGAGTAAAAAGTTGTATCCTTTTTTGGGATAAATAAATATTTTTGTTTAAATAATAACTTATGAATTTATTTTACAACTATTTGAAAGATTCAAATTAATACAGTACATGACATTCAATACACACTTTCTGGGGTGTAGAATGTGTCTAAATGCAATTTTGATTCTGTTTTGCTTTATGTGGATAAAAGTCCATTCAATTTACATTTAATTATAATAGATTTCAATCTTCAAACAGTAATAGTAATAATATTGAAGTTATTCATCATTCAATTTATATTTCATCATACTGCTTTACAGTACATGGAACTTTTAAATAATACATTTAATATAGTAGAATTATTTTACAATTTGGACAATTAGCTAAAAGATCCAAAAATACTGTCAAAAGTTGTAAGATTTAGTTTTTTTGTAAATAAATATTTTGTTATTGTTTAATTATTAATCTATGAACTTATTTTACAATTAGTACAATATTTGAAAGATTTAATATAATACAGAACATGAAATTTCACCCACAATTCCTGGGGTGCATGAAGTATGTGTAAATGCAATTTTGATTTTGTTATGCTTTGTGGTAACCATAAAAGGCCTTTAATTATTACTTGCAATTTTAAGTGTTACATAAATTTATCTAATCATAATTATATTAAGGTGATCTACTCTCGCTGTCTGTATTAAAGAAGTATTTAGATTTATTACAGTAGTATGTTTACATAAATAATGTATGAATAGTTTTGCATTGTTTTCATACCTGCTCTATTATCTATTGACAATCATACTGCTATGTATTGCATTTGTTTTATTTTACTAAATTTTTGTAATAGCAAGTTTAATCTTGATTTCTTATTTTTTCAATAGTGAGTCATATAGGCTTAACATTTGATATTCTCTTACGATTTAAAAAAGTTTTAGTAATAAATCTATAAACTATTTTGTTTGTTCTTGAAAATATTAGGTCTATATTAACTTTTTAGAAAATTGTTTAAAATATGTTAACACAGTAAAATTGTGTAAAATCATTTCTTTGTTAATATTTTTTGTTTAAACAATCATTATCATGATTCAACGTTTCGATATTTATTTGATCATCATGATGATATCTGATGATCAAATAAAGATCGAAATGTTGAATCATGGCTTGCCTCTCGTTATTTGGAGTTAGTTTTATAACAATCTACAAATTTATTTTACAATTTAAATTTTACTCATTATTTTAACCAAGCAAGTTTAATTGTGATTTTACAATAGGCCTATATTATCTATTTTTGTAATCTAGAAAATTGTTTAAAATATCGTAATTAATACAGTAAAATGATGTACAATATTTTTTTTACCGATGTGTAGGTAGGAAGTGTCTATATTAAATTTTTCATTTTGTTATGCTTTGTCTAGCCTCATTTTGTAATTTACACAACTACAGTAATTTAAATACCCAAAATAACACAGTAACAAAGTTGTACTATAATTTATAAAAATTTTTTTGTTGAAATAATAATTATGAATTTAGTGTTACAATTATTAAAATTATTTGAAAGATTAATACAGTACATAAAATTCAATACACAATTCCTGAGGTGTAGGAAATGTCTAAATGCAATTTTGATTTTGGTATGCTTTGTTTTAATTTAACCAGGGAACAGTAAAAATACAATTTAATTTCTTTTAACAATAATTTGCAAGAATTTTGATTTGTAAATGCTTTGTCTTGGTATGCAAGTTTATTAATAATCTTATTATACTATATACAGTACCATATTTACTATTAAATGGTACTGGTATATTATTATTTTACTTATTAACCTTTGACATTGTCAGAGGTGCCTCTATAAAAAAGATATAAGCTTCATTAGTATAACACAAATAATTTCTGCCAGAATAGTCTATATTGCTATTAGTGTTTTTTTTTAATTTCTTGCTATTTTGTTTATTGACAATTAGGCATTGTCTCTAAATTATCATCTTACTATTTAAATGTTTAATATTATTTTCTTAGATGAATTATGTTCTGTTAATTTCTAAAATGTATTATACATTGTGATAAATATTAACATTGGTTCTTATTATTTTTGCAATAGTGTCATTAGTCAAAAACTCTTGATTTTTTATGATTTAAAAAGAAAATATTAAATAATAAATTATTGAATTTATTTTACAATTATTTAAAGATTCAAATTAATAAAGTTATATGAAATTCAATACACAATTCTTGAGGTATAGTAAGTGTAAGTTACTATTTTGCAATAGCAGGTAATTTAGTCTAAAATATCTTGATATTCTTAGCATTTAAAAAGTTATAATTAACAGTAATATTATTTATTTTGATTCTGAATATAATAACAATATATATATAAACAAAGATCTATTATATTAACTTATTTTGTAATTTAGACAATAATTTAAAATAACCAAATAAATAGAGTAAAAAGTTGTATCCTTTTTTGGGGTAAATAAATATTTGAAAGATTCAAATTAATACAGTACATGACATTCAATACACACTTTCTGGGGTGTAGAACGTGTCTAAATGTAATTTTGATTCTGTTTTGCTTTAATAAGTGGATAAAGTCCATTCAATTTACATTTAATTATAATAGATTTCAATCTTGTTGTAATAAATTTCACAGGTGTAGGAAGTGTCTAAAGGAAACAGTAATAGTAATAATATTGAAGTTATTCATATTCATATATATTATTTTTGTAATAGCAAGTTTAATAAAGAGAATAAACAAGTTAAAAGAGTTTTAGTATAAAATCTTTACAAATATTTTGTTTGTTTAGACAAATATTAGGCCTAAAATACCGTAACACAGTAAAATGCTGTAAAATCATTTCTTTGTAAATATTTTAAATAATAACAATCTATAAAGGTATTTTATAATTATAATGATTTGATAGATTTAAATTATTAATACTGTATAAATGAAATTTTGTTCATGCTTTGTGCTAATCATAATTGGCCATTCATTGTGCTAAGTGTTATGTAATACATTTCACACTTTATCCATGGAGTAATAATTACTCCATGCTTTATCTAACAATATTAAGCTGATACTTACTTTTCCTGTCTTTCCAATTTTCTGTAAAGAAGTATTAATATTCATTAGTGTGTTTAAATAAATAATGTATGAATAGTTTTGCATTGTTTTCATTACCTGCTCTATTATCTATTGACAATCATACTGCTATGTATTGCATTTGTTTTATTTTACTAAATTTTTGTAATAGCAAGTTTAATCTTGATTTCTTATTTTTTCAATAGTGAGTCATATAGGCTTAACATTTGATATTCTCTTACGATTTAAAAAAGTTTTAGTAATAATAAACTATTTTGTTTGTTCTTGAAACTATTAGGTCTATATTAACTTTTCTGTAATCTAGAAAATTGTTTAAAATATGGTAACACAGTAAAATTGTGTAAAATAATTTCTTTGTAAATATTTTTTGTTTAAACAATCATTATCATGATTCAACATTTCAAAATTTATTTTCATAATCATCATGATGATGATCAAATAAAGATCAAAATGTTGAATCATGTCTTGCCTCTCGTTATTTGGAGATAGATTTATAACAATCCATAAATTTATTTTACAATTTAAATTTTACTCATTATTTTAACCAAGCAAGTTTAATCTTGATTTTACAATAGGCCTATATTAACTATTTTTGTAATCTAGACAATTGTTTAAAATATTGTAATTAATACAGTAAAATGCTGTACAATATTTTTTTTACCGATGTGTAGGTAGGAAGTGTCTAAATTAAATTGTTCATTTTGCTATGCTTTGTCTAGCCTCATTTTGTAATTTACACAACTACAGTAATTTAAATACCCAAAATAACACAGTAAAAGAGTTGTACTATAATTTGTAAACATTTTTTTGTTGAAATAATAATTATGAATTTAGTGTTACAATTATTTGAAAGATTAGTACAGTATATGAAATTCAATACACAATTCCTGAGGTGTAGGAATTGTCTAAATGCAAATTTGATTTTGGTATGCTTTGTTTTAACCAGGGAAAAGTGAAAATACAATTTAATTTCACTCTTTCCTATAATTTGCAAGTCGATTCATTCATTTATTTCATTATACTACTTTTACTTTCAATTGTTTTGTAATACATTTTGCATTTTTAATTTAGTAAACAATTTAAGTTTATACTTACGGTGGCCATAAATGTCTGTAAAAAAAAATTATTATAGATTCATTAGTATGTCTACATAAATAATGTCTGAATAGTTTCTGCATTGTTTAAATTATCTGCTCTATTATTTATTGTCAATCAGATGGTTTGTGTATTGTTCTTCTCTTACTCATCATACCATTATTATTACTGTATACAAAAGTTATGTCTTGCATCTTTAAAGTAATTTAATTTAAACAAAACTTGAATTATTAACAAAAATATTTATATACGCAAGGAATGAGTTAAAACAAACTGTGACAGAGATGTAATAGTGAGGCACTATAAGGTATTTGAATGGATTTTGATTTTATAAATGCTTTGCCTTGGTATGCAAGTTTATTCATCATCAGATAATATAAGCTTCATTAGTATAACCAGGGAAGAGTTAAATTACAACTCTTCCCTGGTATAACATAAATAATTTCTGCCAGAATAGATTATATTTGTGGTTTTTATTTATTAATTTCTTGCTCTATTGTTTATTGACAATTAGACATTGTCTTTAAATTATCATCTTACTATTTCATGTTTGATATTATTTTCTTAGATGAATTATGTTCTTTTAATTTGTTTAATTGGTTAAAATATGTTAACACAGTAAAATTGTGGAAAATCATTTATTTGTAAATATATTTTTGTTTAAATAATAATAATCATGATTAGCAAGTTTAATCTTGATTTTACAATAGGCCTATATTAACTTTTTTTGTAATCTAGACATTTGTTTAAAATATCGTAATTAATACAGTTAAATGCTGTACAATATTTTTTTTTATCGATGTGTAGATAGGAAGTGTCTAAATTAATTTTTCATTTTGTTATGCTTTGTCTAGCCTCATTTTGTAAATTACACAACTACAGTAATTTAAATACCCAAAATAAATTTTTAAACATTTTTTTGTTGAAATAATAATTATGAATTTAGTGTTACAATTATTAAAATTATTTGAATGATTAATGCAGTACATGAAATTCAATACACAATTCCTGAGGTGTAGGAAATGTCTAAATGATTTTGGTATGCTTTGTTTTAATTTAACCAAAGGGAACAGTGAAAATACAATTTAATTTCACTCTTTTAACAATAATTTTCAAGAATTTTGATTTGTAAATGCTTTGTCTTGGTATGCAAGTTTATTAATCATCTTATTATACTATATACAGTACCATATTTACTATTAAATGGTACTGGTATATTATTATTTTACTTATTAACCTTTAACATTGTCAGAGGTGCCTCTATAAAAAATACATAAGCTTCATTAGTATGACACAAATAATTTCTGCCAGAATAGTTTATATTGTTATTAGTGTTTTTTTTTTTAATTTCTTGTTATTTTGCTTATTGACAATTAGGCATTGTCTCTAAATTATCATCTAACTATTTAAATGTTTGATATTATTTTCTTAGATGAATTATGTTCTGTTAATTTCTAAAATGTATTATACATTGTGATAAATATTAACATTGGTTCTTATTATTTTTGCAATAGTGTCATTAGTCAAAAACCCTTGATTTTTTATGATTTAAAAAGAAAATATTAAATAATAATTTATTGAATTTATTTTACAATTATTTAAAAATTCAAATTAATAAAGTTACATGAAATTCAATACACAATTCTTGAGGTATAGTAAGTGTCAATTTTGATATGCTTGTGTTGATCATAATATGCAATTCAATTCATCAATTTATTCATTACTACTTGTGCTTTCATTTTTCGGGAAAAAAAGTATTAAAGATTCATTTAGTATGTTTAAATAAATAATATCTGAATAGTCTCTGCATTGTTTAAATTATCTGCTCTATTATTTATTGTCAATCAGACGGTTTGTGTATTGTTATTTTCTTCTCTTACTCATTATATAATTATTACTGTTCGCAATATGAAAAAAAAAATCCAAACTCCTTATGATGACATCACACACATACCAGCATCCCATTGTCTGATTTTGACTAAATGCAATTTTACCGTACTTTTAGCAAACAGAAGTTAGGATACCATATCTTTAACCACAACGTATCATAATAAGTTCAATCTTTTTATTATTTTGGCAATAGTGTGTCATAGGCTGAAAAAGGGGTATTTAACAAGTTTTATAGTAACAATATTAAACAAAATATTGTGTTTGTTTGGACAAAATCTATTCATTAACTCAATTTGTAATTTATACAATTATTTCAAATACATAAATTAACAGAGAAAAACGTTGTAGTATCATTTTTTTAAATATTTTTTGTTAAATAATGATTCATTCATTTTTTCAATTATTACATTTGAAAGACTCAAATTACAGTTCACATAAACTTAAATACACAATTTATTTTGACAATAGTGAGTCAGACAGACTGAAAACCCTTTGATTTTCCTTTGATTTAATAAGTTTCAGTACCATTCAAACAATAATTTTCCAAGCATCAATCTATTAAAATAACTTATTTTTTAATTTTAAAAAATATTCAAACTGATACAGTAGATTAATTCAATACACATTTCTTTAGTGTAGTGTAAAGTAGTGTCTATAATGCAATCCTGATTTGTTATGCTTTGTCCTGACCATAATAATAGTTTATAAAATATACTATTATAATAGTTGTATTTTCTATTTTGTTTCACATTTTAAGTTTATACTTTACTCTAATAACAGTTCACTGTAAAATAAAAGTATTCATTAGTATGTTTAAATAAATAATGCCTGTGAATAGCTCTGCATTGTTTAAACTACCGGATCTGTTATTTATTGACAACCAGACTGCTTATGTATTGTCAATTTTTTTGTTTCACTTATTATATTTTAGTAAGTTTAATCTTTATTTTTTTCTTGTTCTTGCAATAGTGAGTCATATAGGCTGAAATCCTTGATTTGTTATGATTTAAAAATATAATAATAAATAATAATTTATGAATTTATTTTACAATTATTACAATTATTTAAAAGATTAAATTTTGATTTTGTTATGCTTTGTTGTAACCATAATTGCAAGGCCATTCATACTAATTGCAATTTTAAGTGTTAGGTAATAAATTTCACACTTTAACAATTAAATAGTCATATAGGCTGAAAGTTAAACCCTTGATTTTTTATGATTTAAAAAAAGATAATTGTACATATTAATTTATGAATTTATTTTAAAATTATTACACTTATTTAAAAGATTAACATTAATAAAGTTACTTGAAATTCAATACAAAATTCTTGAGGTGTAATGTCTAAAATCAATTTTGATTTTGTTATTATTTGTCTTGACCATTAATAATTATGAAATTCCGTCATTTTACATTTCATTATGAAATTAAAAATAAATCAGTTACATGAAATTCAATACACAATTCTTGAGGTGTAGGAAGTGCCTAAATGAAATTCTGATTTTGATATGCTTCGTCTTGACCAAAATATGCAAATCCATTTATGCATCTATTTCATTAAACTACTTGTACTTTCAATTGTTTTGTAATAAATGTCACACTTTAGTTAACAATAGATAGTGCAAGTTTATACTTACTCTCTACTTTTTCTTATCGATTCTCTGTAAAAAAGTATTAAGATTCATTAGTTTACATAAATAATGTCTGAATAGTTCTGCATTGTTTAATTACCTGCTCTATTATTTATTGACAACTAGACTGCTATTTATTGTCATTTTTTCTTTCACTATATGCTAAAATCGTTTTAATAGTATAATTTAAAAATGTATAGTAGCAATTAAAAAAAAATGTTTTCATTTGGACAAAAATCTATATATTAATTCACTTTGTAATGTATACAGTCAATTATTTCAAATACCCAAAATAAAACAGTAAAATGTTGTAGTATAATTTTTGTTTTATATATTTTTCATTAAATAATAATTATGAATTTATTTTTACAATTATTTGAAAGATTAATACAGTATATGCAATTCAATACACACTTCCTGAGTTATAGGAAGTGTCTAAATGAAATTTTGTTTTTATTATGCTTTGTTTCAACTATAATTTGCAAGTCGATTAATTCATTTATTTCATTATACTACTTTTACTTTGTAATATATTTTGTATTTTTAATTTAGTAAACTATTAGACAATTAAAGTTTATACTTACTCAAACTGTTCTCTGTAAAAAAAGTATTAAGATTCATTAGTAAGTTTACATAAATAATGTCTGAACATTAATGCATTGTTTAAATTACCAGCTCTGTTATTTATTGACAACCAGATTGCTATTTACTGTCATTGTTTTAACATATTATATTATAGTTAGTTTAAACTTGATTTTGTTATTACATTTGCAATAGCAAGTTAAAGGTCAAAAGCATTTTGATTATCTTATGTTTTAACAAGTTACAGTACCTGTACCTGTTTTGTATTACTATCATGGACCTATACATTTTATAGGTCCATGCTACTATAATACTGTATTAACTTATTTTACAAATTGGACAATTATCTAAAATATTCAAAAAGACAATCAAAAGTTGTAAGATTGATTTTCTATTTAAATAATGTGTAGGAAGTATGTGTAAATGCAATGTTGATGTTTGTTATGCTTTATTTACACTAAATGCTGTACAATCATTTCCTTATAAATATTTTTTGTTTACATAATATGAATAACAATCTATGTGAATGTATTTTGAAATTATCATAATTATTTGAGAGATTTAAATTATTAATAACGTACATGAAATGAATACACAATTCTTGAAATGTAGGAAGTCTAAATTTGTATTTGGTTATGCTTTGACAATAATAACATTAAGTCCATTTATGAATTTATATTTTATTATAATACTAGGCCTACTTTTAATTTCTTTCAAATAAATATTATATTTTTAGTAAGCAACAAAGTTTATACTCACTCTTATAAGACTCTTAGTATGTTTTACATACTGTAATTATATTTCATTATTTATAACACTACTTGTTGTACCCTTGGCCTTGATTTTTATTATGATTTAAAAAGATAATATTAAATAATTTATGAATTTATTTTACAATTGGGATGATGGCTAGTATAGGCTTAGTTTAGATATCAAGGGTACTAGGGCTTATAGGCCTATTATTATTACTGACTAGGCTAGATAGGGCCTAAGGAAGGCCTATCTAGCCTCTAGGCCTAGGGTAGGCTAGGCGAGGAGGCCCTTAGTTATTTAGTAGGCTATAGGCCTACTGTATCTATAAGCTAGCCTATAGATAGACAAAATGAATATAAAATAGTTTCGATAAACTTTTAATTGTGTATTCTTTGAAACATTTACAATCCGCGATTATTTATATTGCTCAGATGTAACTAAAACATTAAAATAAACATCAAATTCCAACCGGCCAAAAATGCTAGGTCCTCCTACCTCCAGCAGGGAGACGTTCCTAGAGAGATCGATCGTAGGCCTACGGTATAGCCCCACGTGGCGCTATAGTATATTTGGTTCCTACGGAGAGTATAGTAGGCCTATAGTAGGCCTATAGGGGGTATGTGTCGAATGATCGAATCAAAGAACTTATAACAGTTGTTATAAGTTCTGTGGTCGAATCAAAGATGTGTAGTATCTAGTCTACTACCGACCAAAGAACTTATAAGTTCTTTGCTACTTTGGTCGAATGAAAGAGAGTTTGTATACGCCGAAGGCCAGAGGGCGTACTCCAGACTGAAAAGTGATTTATTTAAAAGTAAGTGGGACGTCGATAATCTGTTGAAAATCGGGAGACTGTTGAATAGTCGTCTCATCACAAGCCTGGGAGATAGAAGGTTAGGCTTGATAAAAATTCACCATCACTAAATAAAGGAGAGTACTGTATCTCTCTTTGTATTCACCATCACGGGCAATGCTTGAAAACAAAAGTCTGTTTCTTTTTTTTATTTAGGTGGTGGGGTTAACTGGGGCTTCACTAAACGTGTCTTTTGACAGTGTCGGAATACCGATTTGATTAAACACCTTTTTAATTTTTAAAACGTGAAAACTATATCGTCAATAATCACATTGTTTTGAACAACTTTTGTCTTGTGAGTGTTGAATAATGGCATGAACAAAATAATTCAAGTCGATTCGAAATTATGGAAGCTGTTACGAATGTTTAACAATAATTCTATGTGCACAGTAATATCATTAAATGAAGGAGATGCTATATTCCAAGAAACGGATTAACGATCGATTTATAAGCAAAATTTGCAGAATATGGCTGATGCCCATCGTTCGTTCTATTTAGCCTTTTTATATTAAATTAATTCACAATTTGACAGTAACATTTAATAGTATGTTTTGTTTGTTAAAATAATAATGCATGAATAACTTATTTCACAATTACAATTATTTGAAAGTACATGGAATTTTGTTTTTCTTCGTGTTGACTATAATAATAATACAAATCCATTCATGAATTTATATTTCATTACAGGTTTACTACTTGTATGTACTTTCAATTGTTAAATGATAAATTTCCCAATTTTTAAAGGATATATGAACCACAGGACAATGTAGGACTAGTACCTGTCGTTTACACGGAACGAGTAAATACAAACACGTACACGGTGATTGATGTAGTCAAATAGAATAGCACCTGGAAAGTACATCCGAAAGAGAAACTTCTCACAAAATGAGTCTTAATTATTAAAAACATAACCTGACCTATAAACAGTGTGTTTACAAAATGTGTGTGTCAAGTCATTTTAATTTAAACACAATTTAAATCGTTTAGAAGAAATATTATATAATATACAAGGGATGAGTTCAGAAATGTGTGACAATAGTGAGGGATTAAGGTTCATATGCATTTTGATTTTGGATGCTTTGTCTTGGTCATAACATGCAAGTTTATTCATCATCTTATATTTCATTGTACTGTACTACTTTACAGTACCATACTAATAGTACATGATATTGATACATTATGATTATATTAATAATTTTACTGATTTAAGTTTATACTTACATTTCTTTGTCTGTGAAACTGTAAAAAAAGAATATATAAGTTTCATCATTATGTTTATGTATATAATTTATGAATAGTGCTGTATTAATTATTTACATTTTCTTTTATTTATTGAAAATCAGTTCATTGTCTCTAAATATCGGTAGAATTCATCATAATGTTTGATGCTATTTATTTTTATATAAATTGTTTTCTGTTAAGTAGTCCTAAAAAAAATATCAGACCTTGCAATAAATAATAACACTAGTCATGTCATAAAGATAAATCTAGTAAGTTACTATTATAATGAACGTTTGAAAATGTGCAATAGTGTAGGAATATGCTTAAATGTTTCGGCTGGATGGACCATCCTAATAAATAGTATTGAAATAAATAAATGTATTACAGTAGGGTACCGTACGTACGTCATTAATGAAGTGAATTAATACAATGTTCAGAATAGCTACTGTTTGTGAAATTGGTATTCAGTAGTAAGCCGTACCTTTATTGAATAGAAGGGCTACTGTTTGTTTAGGCCCGATACAAATTCACCATCACTTAATAAGGGAGAGAACTGTATCTCTCTTTGTATTCACCATCACGGGCAATGCTTGAAAACAAAAGTCTTTTTTTTTTAACTTTGATGATGAGGACAATTTAGGTGGTGGGGTTAACTGTAACTTCACTAAACATGTCTTTTGACAGTGTCGGAATACCGATTTGATTTTAAAAACACCTTTTTAATTTTGAAAACGTGAAACACTATATCGTCAATAATCACATTGTTTTGAACGGCTTTTGTCTTGCATGAACAAAATAATTCAAGTCGATTCGAAATTATGGAAGCTGTTACGAATGTTTAACAATAATGATATGCACACAGTTATCATTAAATGAAGGAGATGCTATATTCCAAGAAACGGGTTAACGATCGATTTATAAGGAAAATTTGCAGAATATGGCTGATGCCCATCGTTCACGGTTCTATTTAGCCTTTTTATATTAAATTAATTCACAATTTGGAGAATTTTCTAAAATAGTACAGACAGTAACATTTAATAGTATGTTTTGTTTGTTAAAATAATAATCCATGAACTTATTTTACAATTATTACAATTATTTGAAAGTACATGGAATTTTGTTTTTCTTCGTGCTGACTATAATAATAATAATACAAATCCATTCATAAATTTATATTTCATTACAGGTCTACTACTTGTATTTACTTTCAATTGTTAAATGATAAATTTCACAATTTTTAAAGGATATATGAACCACAGGACAATGTAGGACTAATACCTGTCGTTCACACGGAACGAGTAAATACAAACACGGTGATTGATGTAGTCAAATAGAATAGCACATGGAAAGTACATCCGAAAGAGAAACTTGTCACTAAATGAGTCTTAATTATTAAAAATATTTTTTTTATATAAATATCACAATCTAAATTAACGCAGTACATATAATTCAATAGACATTTCCTGACCTATAAACAGTGTGTCTACAAAATGTGTGTCAAGTAATTTTAATTTAAACAAAATTTAAATCGTTTAAAAGAAATATTATATATACAAGGGATGAGTTAAGCAAAGTGTGACATAGACGTAATAGTGAGGGATTAAGATTTAAATGTATTTTGATTTTGGATGCTTTGTCTTGGTCATAACATGCAAGTTTATTCATCATCTTATATTTCATTGTACTTTACTACTTTACAGTACCATACTAATAGTACATGATACTGACACATTATGATTTTATTATTAATTTTACTGATTTAAGTTTATACTTACAAATATTCGGCTGTGTCACTGTAAAAAAAGAATATATAAGTTTCATTATGTTTACATAAATAATGTTATGAATAGTGCTGTATTAATTGTTTACATTTTCTTGCTCTATTATTTATTGAAAATCAGTTAATTGTCTCTAAATGTCGGTAGAATTCATCATAATGTTTGATGCTATTTATTTGTATATAAATTGTTTTCTGTTAGTTAAACAAAATATCAGACCTTGCAATAAATAATAACACTAGTCATGTCATAAAGATAAATCTAGTCATTTACTATTATAATGAACGTTTGAAAATGTGCAATAGTAGTAATATGCTTAAAATGTTTCGGCTGGAAGGACCATCCTAATAAATAGTATTGAAATAAATATGTATTACAGTAGCGTATTGTACGTCATACATATAATTAATGAAGTAAATTAATACAATTATGTTCAGAATAGCTACTTGTAAAATTGGTATTCAGTAGTAAGCCGTTCCTTTATTGAATAGAAGGGCTACTGTTTGTTAAATTTGTTTTAATTATTTGTTGTCACCTAGGCTACTACATGTATAGTAATTTTACTTTTGATTCATTATAGTGGAAAAATGACATTTTGAAGCAATAATTGAGATACAGCTTGTGCATACTTATTATTTATTTCTACTATTATTATAAGATACAAATAGTATTACCTTTCTTCCGGGTTTTCAAAATTAGATGCCATGGTTCCACTTCATACGGCTCACGAAAGAGCTACGGTACAGATAAAAGGGAAAACACAGTTAATATCCTTAAAAGCCATGAGTTTCCGACAGGCTACATGCTTTTTATCTGGCCGCATTTATTTATAAATTACAAGCAGACACACTAGAAAAATGTTTATTAGAAACCCTGTGTATATAATATAATATGATTCAACATATAAGTATTTTATAATAATTATAGCACAACCAATCAATATCTGGTGTTACTATTTTACATACGTAATGCTACTAAACGGCAAATATTTAATTTAGACTTTTAAAACGTTTTAGGTATTTAAAGACAAACCTGCTTTTTCGTGTTTAAAGTTGATAGCATGTGTTATACGTACGACAAAGTATGTTTAAAACATTGTGCAACTGTAAAATAAAAAAAAAACTATTGCACACAATAGCAACCAATAACAAAACTGTTAAAAGTGCAGCATCATTGCAGAAATTATGCTTTCAAAGATAAATAGATTTAAGCTTATTATATAATGAACAGGTACTATTCATAGTAAACTTGTGTTTTGTACTAGAGATAGAATATTAGGCTACATGTTATGTACCATCTAAATATCTCAAAAATAAAACTACTTACCTGGTTTCCATACTCAAAGCAAAAATGTCGCCAAAGAATAATAAAATTCATGAAGAGACTTCTTTATGGTGTATCCCTAGATTGCCCTGGAATATAAACAGTTATGTATGTAATCGCGAAATAATCAGTGATGAACCTGTGTTTTTTAACGCTACGGTAGATCGAATATTGAAAGACAATAGAAACAAGATATGTAGCAAAGTCTATTCTATTCAGATACTGTTCATATGAAGTTACTGAGTCACAATTGGAACAACAAATCAATCACTTAAAAACCATATTTCTGTTGGCAATAAAAACCTACGGGTTGTCTTTAATAAAGAGATAGTACAGAACAAGAGTTTGCCGTCTCCTTCTTAACATAGATTAACAAAATGTAGGATAAAGATTATGTCGTTAGGGTTGAGGACGGCTAGGCCGACGGTACAATTTTAGAACGATTGCGTTCTAAAGCCTGTTTTCCTGTCGACGTCAGTCGACGCTATCGTTAACAATAATCGGCGATCTTCTACGTAAACATTGAAATGATTTACAGGAAAAGGTACTCGCTATCGTTATCATTTCAACTTGATCGTTTTCAAACGATCGACGATAGCAGGCTTAAGGGGGTTTTAACCATATGGGAGACCAACGCGGTATGTATGGCTTGTCGTTCTATGATATGGTCGTACCAACATAATATAATCGGGGTGCCTTTTTGTGAATGATCACGAGCACCTATCCCAACTTGTTGTAAACACGTCAAGTATACCTTTATCTATTTGCATTATTAAGATAATCTTTTCTTATTTTTACACAAAATGTGATTAAAATACATTTATTTCCTAATATTGCTTGTAGGCATAGAGATGTTTAATCAGTGCCACCACAACCATTGTAAACATTTATTTTGTAAAATGACTTCTGGTAGATATAACGACAATGATAAAATAAGCATTCATGTTATGCTAAAAACATATAAAGTATTAGAATACAACAAATGTAAACCAAAGTCAAAACGGTGAATATATTGAATGGATCTTTATTGGGTTAGAATTATAATACAAGTGGATTAGTAACAAAAATATGTTATAATAATTAACGTTTATTAAATGTCAAATAATTAAGAAATGTCAAGAAATTTTAAGGTCATACTAAGAAAGGAAATATATATATTTAACATAATTAGAATTGCAACTGGTGTACTTTAGTCGTTTGTACTAAATAGTACGTACGAATTTTATAGGCTTCTCAGAATGTTATATGGTGACTGTTACAATGTAGAAAACGCCATTTTCAAATAACCGTTTATGTAGAACACCGCTTACTACAGAACATTAGCTGTTGATGTTTCTACATTAACGGTTGTTTCGACATTAGCTGACGTTTTCTACATTATAAGTTGTAACAGTGACATGTATGTCCAACATAATATTTACTTTTACTATTTCAAATCAATCAAATCCAATCTAGTTTTGTTAAACTTGATGCGTGTATTTCACTTGAAGTATGCACGAAAAAACGAACTAGACTAAGTTGATTATTGATATATTGTATTCAATGATATGGTTGATCTAGCATTGACAATTACGTACTACCACGGTGGTTTATTTTTAAGCATATTATCCACATGATCGTTTCAATCGTCTCGAGTCAGAGTATAAAATGTCTGACTTTTGCTATTCTTCTCTTAGTGCGTGATTGTATGGAAATGATTTCTTGACATTCATTCTTGTCATTTTTTGCTTTTAGTAATAATCATGATCACAGTTAATACAACATATTTGTACAATTTGAAATAAAATAAACAAAGTAATAATAATAATTTATATAATAATAATTGATTATACTTTGGTATGATAATACTAATCTACTTACCAGGGAATCTTATTCAATAGGAAAACACCATTATGTATTTGTTGATCACTCAGAAGGCAGTAAATCTATGTACAAGAAACACGTTAATCCATGAGAAGACAATTGGCTGACATGCAACAACATAAATAAACCAGGCTTAAGTCATCAAATTGTACAATGTATCTACCTTTATCAAAACTCTATGAGTAGACTGAGTTAATCAGAGAGCGTATGAGAGAAGTAACAAGACAAAACCAATGAATGCAGTAGTAGTTCCCTTATTGCATCGATTGATATAGCATCGACAAATGATAAAACAACCGTTTTGGTTCATTTCGTTCATACAATTGTTCATTGTAAACTTTATTCGAGTCGGTGGCATTATGTTGTGTTTTGCCCGCAAAAATGGCTGATTTTCGATATTTTCCTTTAGTAAGTTTATAGAGTAATTGTATGAAATGGAAATCAAATGTACTGTAGGGCCTAAGCTTATGTCGTATACAAAACGTATAGGCCTAGGTCTATTCATATACTTTCTTGTACCTTGTTTTTTGTTTCTTTTCATGTATACACTGATTTAAGAATGTAAGCATATAAACGATGTATTTATACTTACTGTAGAGGAAATGAAATGTTTTATCTAGGATCAGCCTCGCTGAAATATCATGAATCTGACTATCGTATTGTTTACATGCAAATGAGCAAACCTTTACGCAGTAACAAACATTCCTCGCTAAGTAAGTGTATCCCTCTAACGTTTGGTGACAAAAAATTGTAATAATCCTCGTCTACCCGCTCATTTAAACAAATATAGATTAATTTCATTGTCAAAACAATGTGTACACATGGAAATAAAGAGGGGCCTGCCTCAGTATTACATATATCAAAACTGATTGGAAGCCTTTTAAATAAAAATAAAATAAATAAAAACGGGAACGGGTTCTCTTTGGTATCGACGACCATCAGCTTAAATAGATCCACTAAAAGTAGGGAGTGGGAGGGGCGGAGATAACCGAGCCTATTATGGAATAAATTCTGTATCTTCCCTGACGCAAGATGAGAGTAACTCATGATATAATGTATTGTATTGTATAGGTATTTTATGTTTTTACCTTTATTGTCGTTTAAATGCATTTTTTTTATATTGTTGACTTTTAATTTATTCTGTTTCCCAAGACTAAAGCCTAATATGTAAACAACTTTTAATGTTCGTGGTTAGTTTTATAGTTGTTCTAGAGGCAAACGGTTGTATCACAATTAGTATTATATTTGTTCTGGAGGCATGTGTATATTTAACATCTGTTTTTGAGATTATATAAAAAAAGGTTGAATCGTAATTAGTAGATCTATCTGGCATGCATCTAAATGGACACAGTTCATGATACAGATTTTTATCATGAACTGTGTCCATTAGATGCATATCAGAATTATGATTCTTAAGTTCACATTTATCATAACATGTTAATGCTAATCACGTTAAAAGTTAAATTGTTCTTTCTTTTAGTAATATTAAGTCGAAACACAGTCTAGAACTCAGTCACACTCATTCACCACCCAAGTCACGTATTGGAACAAATGGCTAACATAAACATTCATGTTATATTAAAAAAACACATCAAACATTTGTAATAATACAACAAATGTAACAAATCACCTCTATTTACTGAATGTTTATTGGGTTTTAAACATTGGATTAGTAGTATAAATATTATAAGACAATTAATGATTATTAAGGAAACATATTTGCAAAACAAACTCAGTTAAACTCAGTGTTAAGAAATGCTAAGGTTGTACTAAGAAAGGAATCATAACAGGATTAGAATGCAATGAATGGTTTGTTCATCTTAATATTCATTCTTATAATTGTTTATGAATAAAAATAAAATGATTTTAAATTGATTTGAAAACTGCATGGCTATCAAGTATATGTAATATGAAATTTAAACCATTAGTGCAACTTAACTACTGTACAAATATTAACAAATAATTACACAAACTGTAAAAAGTGCATTGTTCAAACGTGAACATATAAAACCTTTTTTGAAAACTATGATTATGAAGTATTATTTACTACACGTGTGGTAATTAGGATTAAATATTATGTAGGCTTCCATATCCCCTTGTTTCTTGTACAATAATAAAAAGAAAACAGAGATCCTAAAGTACGAAATCCACATGTAACATTTTTGAGGAAAATGCAATTAATTTAGGCCTAATAGCAGCTATTGAACAAACTAAAACAAAAAATTAGAACATAATAATTAGAAAAACTAGTTATAAACTACTTACAAATAGCCATGGGTGATATTATCCTTTAAAAAAAACCAATTGTGATTGCTATTTGTATTATTTGCTTCTTTGAAACTGAAAATATAGAAATTTAAAGCATACTAAAAACAATATTGATTCGAGTTGACCGTTTTATTATTAGTAATTATATGACGTTGGCTCAGAAATCCTCTTTGCATTAAAAACAAACTATCAGTATTATCAAAATTTTTTTTGAAAGATATATCATAATCAAAGTTATGATTTGTATTATAATAATATTTATCATTCGATATTCAATATTTGGATTACTAGGTCTCTCAATTTAAGCCTCTGTATAAAAAAAGGATGACTTTCAAAATAGTTGATTTTATAATTTATTTTAGAATTCAAAGTGCAAGACACATACAGTACTAAATTGATTGTTATGGTTTGTTCATCATTCTACTTTGTTAATTCCTCTTTATAGCTTAAGATGTTCCTCAATTAAACCTACAACGTCATGCCGATTTATTTCAGTCATACAGTCCTTAAAATCGTCCATCGACAACCCCTTCTCAGACCATCCATGCATTACACACATAGTAGGACTTTTCATCATGTTCATAATGTAGCTAATGTAACAATCATAGCCAACCTTACAAGCTACACTACGCCAGTCATTAGCACGTGGTTGTGGAGGGTCCAGAAGAACGCAGACCTCTGTCATGATATGAAATGGCAGGATCGGGGAAGGAATGTCTTTATAGACTCCAATAAGAGGTCGCAGAAACCAAGGTACATTAGAGTTTCCTTGAACAGCAGTGTCTTGAAAGGCTGAAATAATACAAATGGTTGATAATAGTATACAAATGTTTTCTAAGCTTCTTGTTTCACTTGTTTTTGACGGTTATTATTGGTTAAAGTGGAAAAGGTTGTAGGATTTAGATGTTTTAAAATGCTCAGTACTGTACATCTTCACATGACAGCATTAATAAGAAATGTAGATACGTTATAGGCTACATGAAGAATTGGCTGACTCAGACAAGGGCACATTTTAACTGTAGCAATTGGCTTATTATGTCCAGAGAAAGAAGAAAGAGTTTGTCACATGACGTCATTGAAGGTTCCCGACACGTTGTTACCTCTATTTCAGATGATACTTTATCATTGCTATTGTAGTACCTTGATTTCTATTGTCCTTTCCAAACAAACGCCTGACTTTGCAAGTGTCCATGCCATCATCTAGTCCACACCGAGGCGTTGAAACTAAACACTCTTTAAGTTTGTGCAAGTGAAGGTTCTCCTCAGGACAGACGTTGCACAGGACGCAGACGTTAAAATCAACCCGTTTCATCCATTTGTGGCCAATGTCCAGTAGGTTTTCTTTAATAAGCTGTAGTAACTGCAATATAAGGTAAAAAGATTTTTTTGATTTAATTTCAAACTGATATTTTCAACCATCACACAGCAAAATGTCTCAAATTGGCCCTTATGATACATTTTAAATTTATAATCTCTTTTGAACAATTCAACACTGTGTGACAACTCAAGAAGACTATTAGTAAATATATAAACAAAAATTCAACTAGGTACTTGCCTCTTTGCACACACTTGGAGATGGTTTAAGCTGTTTACCGCCAATTTTAAGTCTGTAGATTACCACCTATATAATATAAATAAAATCAATTATTGGAGCTTGGCTCATTTTTAAATTGAGCTAGTCTTTGTTTTTAATTTGCAGAAGCTATTTTAGCAAATAACCATGTACATCAATTAAATTACTTTTTTAATGCATGGGTTTATATTCTAATACAAAATGTTTTGTATCGAATAGAAATTTAACTGGTTTAAAATACCAATACACTCTTTTTTTTAATGCATTTTAATTTTTTAATCACAAGAATAAAGAACAATGAAAAATGACCAAACACTCCTAGCCTACCTGGATACAAGATCTTTTTTCAGGCAGGATCCTGATAATTGCATCGTGATTCTGATCAATGTACACTTTTACCTGCTGGTAAAAGAGTCTAGGATCATATCCCTCATCAAGCTTCCTCTGTTGTGACCAATGCACGATTCTTACTACGAGTCGATAGTACAGTCCTTCAGGTAGGAAACCATCAAAGTCAACGTAGAATACCGCAGTATTCTTTGACTTTGCCAGTTTGTCAAGTGATACCATCTCATCACCTTCATTCTTCTTCAGAAGTGATGGCACATAAAAGAGACGATCACTTTTAGTACCTGTTGTCTTTTGAAAAGAAGTTGAAATAAATGTTTGTTATAAGATTTAATTAAGGTTTAAGAGTATATAACAGTTATAAGATGACAACAACAACCAACAAAGCAACTTGATTAAGTAACGAAAAGATAAAAACCTGTTTGTACAGAGTAGAACGAGTCTTGACACATAACAAGTCAAATTTCTGCATTAGCTGTAACAATGCTTCAAATTTCTCAAGAAATTTTTGCCACATACGTCTAAGTAGTCTCTCCTCCAGGAGACCTTCTTCATCAAGTTTTTTCCAAGAGCTTCTAAACTCTGCCCACTATAAAAACAACATAAACAAGTATGACATCAACTAGTTTAGTATGTGCCAGCAGTCCTTTTCACTATTAAATTGTTCAACATCTGGAAATAAAATCATATCGTTGACTTACCCAGTTTCAAATTATTATTAATTATCTTCATTACTATGGTTTTAAAGTAATAAAAGTAAATAAAATAAACCTGTCGAATAAAACTAAAATAAAAAAATAAATAAAACTCATACTTGATCTGAAGGATTCTTCACTGTGATAACTAGCCTGAATATGTAAATTAACCACTGCGGTATTATAATGATGATGTCATTGAGGGCGCTATCTGGTGTGTCTCTTTCCCCGTAGTAAACGATGTTACCAAGGTCGTGATGAAAATGTAACATAGCAAATAATTGAATATTTGTGTTGATATGACACTTGAATGAGATTTTGGTTACCTGGTATTTCAAATTGAATAGATAAAAAAAACATTTGCTTGTCATAAATATGATTGAAAAGGAAAGTAAATAAACATTTCCGATTAAAACTAGATAATTATATAAACAACCAACCATGAAATTAAAAAAAAATACATCGTATTACTTGCCTGCTTGAAATTAATTGAGTGTTCATTCTGTGCACGTAATTGTTCAATTTCATGCAAGAAATTCAACCACTTCAATGGCATCTACTCTCCCATATATGGTTCATTCTTAGCTACATCTGTTATATGATTTCTAAGCTCAACAATGGATTTATCCAACAATGGTGATCTGACGCTATTATCAATGGCATAATACTTTACCACAACATGATCTTCATATGGTTTTTCCTTAAATGCCTTCTTTATCAGTAAAAACTTTTCTTCTGTCTACAAAGATATAAAAATGCATGTTTTTTGTTGTTATAAATATTTGGTTTTATATTTAAAATCAAGTATTATTATAATGTATAAATTGCAACTTATTACAGTATTTAACAGTACAGCATTTACACAATTTGAATTCTTTTTTTGGCTGTATACAGTGTTAGTATCATACTCACAAGAGCTTGTCTTTCTTCATCATTGCCTGGCAGACTTTCTCTGTGAGTTCCAACAATAAATATAGGTGGTGAAAACTGTTTCTGGTTTGACACAGAATTTTCAGTGGTATGCGAGTAGATTGATTGTGACCAAAAAACCACACGATCTAAGTTGGTCATGTAATGGTCAGCATCTGTAATCTGAAAATTACTTATTATATAAATTAATTAATGAATTAAACATGAACGTAATCATTTTTGCTAAAAAATAACGTATAGAAAATTGCATGGATCAATTATTTTCAAGAAAGATACAACACAGATTCAATATCATAACATTCTAGTTTTTTAGAAGAAAATTCTTTAGAGATTGAAAAAGCTTTATATTATATTATACAATGTCTATAAACTCTAGATAACCACTTATCAAATCGAACAAATACTATTACCTTGCCATTATCTCTATGAAATACTTGTACTCTAGATGGTGCATTTAGGTCATGACAGAGGTTGAAACAGATGATGTAAATAGCACGAGATACCAGAAACATCTACAGTATTCAAGAAAAAAATATAATCACATGAAAACGTCTCTTTTTGATCAATAAAAAAGTTACAAATGATGTTGAAGCAACAATCTTAAATGTTTAAATGCCAGTGACTACCTGATGAGTAATGTAATAAAGATCTTGTCCAGCAAAATCCCAGATGCTGAAAGTCAGATCATCAATTGTCTGATGTACTTCTTTAATTTCTTCAAACAATTTTTTTTCTCCATTCCTTTTCTTTTCTTCAAGAATGTTTTTAACAAGTTTAAATACCTCTTCTTGAGTATCTTCTGTTAGGCCTATCCAAGAACAAAAAAAACCCCAAAAATATATATAAAATGGATTATTTCAACCAGGTGTCTGAGTTTGACAGAAAAAGAGTTCGTCTATTTTCTTCAGGAGGCAAATATTTATTTAGAATTCAATACAATGTTGGTTCAGCAATATGATTGTACTATTATAAATCGTATTCAAACTTTTCACACAAGCTATACATTATCATTAATTGATTATAAATGTGTACATTTAAAAGTGTTTCCAAAACGTTTTCACATTTTTTTACTATCCATGCCATTATTATTCATTTTTCAAACATGTGCAAGCTAATTAGCATGTAAGCATGTCAAAGAGATTAATAATTTCTTAAACACCTTTACCAAATTTTTCATATTCCTGTGTCTTTCTTCCTATTTCCTTTGAATCCTATATAATCAATTCAGAATAGAATACATGTTATTATTATTATTTATTCAGGCAAAAGATACATTTTACAAAATATAATACAAATCAACAAATTAAACAAATATGACGTAATGAGATAAGATAAAAAAGGCAAAGAAAACAAAGTCAATAATTCTGTTTTAACTTTAAAATGAAAGATAATATGTTGCCACATGGAAAGCTTAACAAAAGTGTCTTTTTACGTTAATGGTTTTATGATAATGGTTTGTTTTTACGGGAAAAGTCAGTGGAGGTCACACAAACTGAATAAAACCAATGTATGCTCTATTTGTCTTGGAATTTACAATAATAATATTGTGTTTTTGTGATTACAAATTAAGGTATTTACATTCTATATGTAAAAACACTTGCTTGTAAAGCTTTATTTTTTTTATCAATCATACAGTATTAGATTATATTTAATTAGATTATATTAGATAATTAGATTTGTATTCCAAACCTGAAAAATTTCTTTTTTCTCTTCCTCTATTGCCAATGTTTTTATAGCACTTCTTTCTCTCCATGTTCCACCTTTATTCCATATCAACAAGAAAAAAAAAGAGAAATAATATATAACATGACGACGATATGTAGAATTGTTACAGTTTGTTTACCAGCCAAAATGTAAAGGAACATGGTAGAGTAATAATTACACATAGTATATCTTTAATATTAAGTACCTATAGGAACATGGTATATTATTAATATTAAGTAAAATAAGATAAGACAGTGTTAATGTTAAAATTACAGTAATGGTAAATTTGTTTAAATTTAAGTGTGGTGGGTGTGCGTGTGTGTGAGGCCTGATCAAAAATGTAAAAACAAATCCCTGTATATTTGTTATTATTGGTTTTTTGATGGAATGCTTAACAAAAGTCCTACCATTGCATGTGGAATTTGAATCAGTTGGTAAATTTGTTTCCTCTGTCTCAGCAACACTGCAAACTTCTCCATTTTCTTGTTTCTTCAATCTTAACTTTAGTATATAATTGGTAAACATTGATAATAATTAGCTTAAGGATACAAATAACATGATACAAGTAATTTGTTTTAGGTTGTGGTAATCAAGTCAAGTCAAGTCAAGTATCATTTATTGTCATTTGTTTTAAGAAAAAACATAGAAATTCTGATAAGCATTGTTATAACCTCAGTTTGTTTTTCTTCTTTATTCTGCAAAATACCATTTACAATTTTTTCTGCTAAAGTTCTTCTATATTCTTGCCTTGCTTTATTCGTTTCTGTGAATAGTAAAAGTGATGTAAAGGTAAATATTTGCTTTTATCTTACGGTCTGTGAATGCCTATTTGGTTAAAGAATACAGTACGATAATTTCCTATTTATTAATAACCAATCCATTTCAAGTTTTATTTGTATCTTTATTAATTTTTATTGAAAATATTATGTTTCTCAATAAAAATGTACCATACCTTTATTTTGATTTTGTGTCCAGTTAGTAGTATGCTTAACATTAATTGTGCATGACAATTCAATTCCATCAGTGACTTCCTCATTAGCATCGAACCTAAATAAATAAAATACTACAGTAGATATTATCACATTTTATGACACAAATTGACACAATTCAGGCAAGACTATTCATTTGTTTTCAACTCTGTTGAAAAATGATTTTATTATAAAAAGAGGAAAGCAGTACTAGTAGAAATTATATAGGAAAAGATACAAACAAAAAATAAGCTGATGATAAAAACAAATATTGTTAATAGAGAAATATGCAAAGTGTACTGAAATGAAAATGTTTTTAAAGAAAACGATAAGTAAAGAGATAAAGAACTTATGTATGGAAATAAAAGATACACATAAGTTAAAAAAAAGACAATTTATTTAAAGCAAACAAAATTGTACCAGAAATAAAAAAAAAAAACACACAAAGGAATTGGCCTACTTACGGGTGACCAATAAGTGCTTTGGTTAGACTCGTTTTTCCAGCACGCTCTTGTCCTACAAGCATTAGACGTGTTTTGTATATAGGTTTGCTGCCTTCTTGTATGGCATCAAGAAATGCATTCTTAGCCTCCTGACCTCTTGCCAACACCTCAAGAGGAACTATAGTATATTTAAGAGACGTACATAATACAAATACACATAACAAATAGTACTATATTAAGAATTAGATTTGTGCTATTTCAAATGTTGAGATATAGGCCTACCCATGGAGGCAGGGTGTTTACTGTAAACAGCAAATAATTGTGGAGCAGAATCTACATGCAATCAACGTATAAGTAGAAAAAGTAAGTATAAGTAAAACAATTAAATAGTTTGTTGTTAATAATTGACAAAGAATTTCTTTTTTTTTTACTTGCACTGATGAAGGGCTAGTGTTGCCCGAAAGCTCTGCTAACTTTTCTGGCTGTTTTACTTATCGTTTTGATTTAGCTTTTCGCTTTTTTTTTGTATCTCTATTGAGATCCAGGCACTGATACCAACAGCATTGTCATTTTTTCAGTAATTTGCCTTTGGATTTATTTTTATTATTATATAAATTACACCAATAACATGAATGAATTGAAAATAAGGAAAAACACATTACAAGGACAATCAACAATGTGATGGAAAGGTAGAAATAAACTAAAAATAACAGAATAAAATCACCTTAAAATGTATAGGCATTCAAATCATGTTAGGCACTATTTCCCTTGCTCTCAAACAAAATCGTTTGACAATTCAAATTTTTACTAGATTCTAAAGAACTTGCTAGGATTTATGTAAACATTTGATACTATTATTTAACTTTTTTACATACCATCATTCAGTTTCTTTTGTTGCACTAAAAAAATCAAAGAATAAAACATTTTTAACATTACAGGTGTATGCTGAAAGCACATAAATTAATTGTATTTTTGTAGAAGCAAGCTACACATGCTAACAATGTACATTTACATTGCTTTCGTGACTGTTAGGTAATTTTATTTTAACAACGTTCACAATACATGGAAACAAACAATGTATTTAAACATTTCAAATAATAATATAATCTGATTGTGGTTAATACAATATGACATACTTACAACATGATCTTACAATATTAAGTACGTGATTCAGTTCTTTGTGCTCTTTCAAAAGTGCTTCAAATTCCATCAATGATTCTATACTGTTTTTAAGCTTTTCTTGACTCAATATTTTAATTAAATTCCAAGCATTTTCTAAATCGTTTTTGTCAATATTGCAAATCTTAGCAAGTAATTTTACATGTTCATTATTATTTAATGATTTGCCAAGTCTAACGAGCATCCATCTGTAGCCTGTGATTTTGTTTGTCAGTTTCTGTCTACGGTAGTTCTTGGATAATATGTCATGTAGTCTTTGGAGTCCTGTCACTTTAAATACTTCAAATAACAAATCACAGTTAACATAAAACGTATTTTCAATGTAACCCTCTGAATGTAATAATCTGAACAAACTATTAGCTGTCGCTGCTTCTAATTCTTTTTTGTTGTTGATGATGTCATAGAGGACAACCTTCAGGATCTGAAGATCATTCGCTTTAATTTCACTTGAAAGCTCATCAATCACTGACCAAAATTCAGCACTGTTTATGAAAAAATAATATAATTTGTGCATTAATTTTACTTTTCCATAAAAAAAATATTCAGTTCATTTTCATTTCGCATTGTTTTCAAATTGGAAATTGTTTTTGCTCTTTTTAACAGTTCCTTTATGTTTTTAAAGATGTTTTTTATGATATTTGTTTATTCGATGGGTCTTTAAAACAAAAATATTTTTCTTCAAATAATGTTTTTATTTTAAATGTATAAAAGGAAAATAAAGTAAATTATAATTTTTTTAATTGAAAACCAGAGTATTTTTATTTTGCTTTGGAAAATTTTGATTGGAATTTTTTTACACTTATTAAATATTAGTTCACACTTACTCTGTCCATCTTCTTCTTTCTCTGTAAAAAAGTAGTTTCATTAGTATGTTTATATATGTAAATAATGGTAGATATATTACTTTTAAAACAAAAACGATTAGTATCCTACGTATTAGTTTACTCATCAAATACTTATTTATTTGCCTTTTTAATTTTTTTTCTAATACGAAGACAATATTTTAAAATCTTTTGTTATAGAAGATTTTTTAATACATTTCTTATTTTGTATTTTGCACAGAGGCACCTCACAAGGTGAAACCACTTGTATGTACCTTAGAGGCACTTCAGAGAACCAATACAAATATTCCAAAATAATGATACGACCAGATAAATCAATCAAAAACGAAACTATTGCACATAATACAATTTAGAGCATTTGCATTTGTCAAAAGAAGATTAGATCCAAAAAAAAAATTAATATATAAAATTATATGTTGAAGAAAAATCATTATCCTCAATAAGTGAGTTAGCGTTTACAAGTAGAACTCTCTTTGTATAATATTATAACAGAGCAATAACATAATAATACATCGGATTTGTTCTTTAGTGAGGCATTAAGACTTGATTTAAGTTATTACTTACTCTAGCCATCTTTCCTGTTCCCTGTAAAAAAATATTGAGTTTCTTTAGTAAGTTTTAATACATAATGTCTGAATAGTTCTGGATTTTCCACTGTGTAGCATTGTTTAAATTTTCAAAAAATTTAGATAAAAAACCTCCTACTCTGAACTGTCATTTTTTAATAATAATAGTTTTGAGGAGTTTCTATATCTATAAATAGCACCTTAAGAAAAAAACACAATGCAATTACTGGAATGAATATTTGTTTTACATAATAGCTACAGTGAAATAAATAAATAAATTTAAATTTATCAGAAAACGAAATATAATAACTCACTGGTTCTGAAATCGGTTTGTAGCATCCATGTTAACATACAGCTAATTTCCTCACGCATGTTACGCTGCAGTTCAATTATAGCTAATACCTGTTACTACCTGTCATCTTCTTCCTCATTGTCTATGAATTTGGATATCATCGTATCGTCAAATTCTGGTACAATTACTTAAAAATTAAATCTTAAAAATGCAATGTCCTATGGTTATAAAATATTAGGTTAAGTAGAAAACAAAGAAGTAGAACTACCAGAAATCAATGTTATTATAGGCAGAGCATTATAAATTATATTGTAAACATTGTAATAGACGTTCGCGATTGTCTTAAGTATAAGCAGGGAAGAGTTATATTATGTAATTTAACTCTTCCTTGGTATAGGCCTAAGTCTATCATGAAAAATGGAATTACAACGGAACTAAAAGAAATTCAGGGCGTGTGTTGGATGCTGGATTACCGATCGTTAGATTGTGGTTCGAATTAAACTCTCATAGCTTGTATTCTTAGGCAAAATACTTACATTTGGCTCTCTTCACCTAGGTGTATAAAATGGGTACCCGGTTAGATCAAGACATAACTTTGCGCCGATTACTAGCTGCATTATGGGAGTAAAAAATAAAAATAATGCTACGTTGAGCACTAATACTCATGAAAAGAGCGCTATATACTGTAAATGTGGTATTGTTAACAATTATAAACTAAAACTTTCTTTCTATCCTGTGATTACAAATTTAAGTGTAAGGTTTTAATCACGTTTATTAATTTATAATTATAAAACAGTGATATATACTTCAATCAGGTCTGGTTTATCTGGTCTAGATTTGCGACCACAAATCCCTACCTCTTATGATGAAAATTGAAATTATGATGATATTTATCATGTAAAATATAGCATCTCAAAACTATACTTACCAGGTATCTTATTCAGAGAGAAAACAAGCCGCCATTGAGTAATTAAACATATATAATGTTTTACACTTATTCAAGACTCGTTGATTACAGTATGGAAGTATCATATTTAAGGAACTAAACAAGGAAGGTAAAACCAATGAATAGCACTCCATATTTAGAACTACTCTCGTTTCTATAGGTCCATGGTTTCATCGACTGATCTAGAATTGACAAAAGTACTTTCAGTAGAAAAAACAATTTTATGGTTCATTTGATTCAGACTATTATTGTCTATATTTAGTTTCAATCTTCTAGAGTCGGAAGCATCATGTGATTTTCTACTCATCCAAGCACAATGGCTCAGTTTTCAATTTCCTTCCCCTGTAGTGTAGTGAGTAATCTGTATGAAAATATAAATCAATGCATTTTTGTATTCGTTTCCTTATTTGCCAGGCCTCCTATTGGTTTGTTTGGTTTTTCCTTTTCTTGTAATATCCGAATGTACTATGGAGAAAGGAGGATATTTTGTATTAATCTGGAGAGGGCATCCCAACGTTGACATAAAATATCCCGAATCTATCCTGCGACCCGGGTTGTTTTCTATGTAAATGAGCCAACTCGTCAGTACATAGTAAAACCATAAAAATAAATTCTTCAGAAACAAATATTCATCTGAAATTGTTAATGGTTCAAATAAAAAATATTTTCAATTTTGAGCAAAGTAACTCTTACTCTCTTACTTTTATGAAAGAGAGAGAGAAGTACATTTATCCCTACCCGAACTTACGTATTTTGTAAAATGTCTTCAAGCATAACATCAAGGATACATTTAGACATAATGATATTATAGAATATATAATTTAATAAAAAAGTGTTAGGCTGATGTACTTAGAATCAATCTTAATTAAGTTACAATACAACTACTAGATTAGTAGTATGTTATATTAATAAATGAACACAATATGATTGTTAAGTACTAATAAAACCTTTTCAACAAAATGTGTTAACTGGTGCTCAATTGTTAAAATAGTTCAATAAATACAAAAAAGTAATTAGGAAAATAGAACTGAAATGGTATACCTCAGGTTTATAAAGGACATCTTTATTCATGAGTACTTAATGGGCTTTTTCTAAAAACTGATGTTAAATTGATTTGAGAAGAGTATTGACATAAAATGACAAAAAACATTGGTGCAACTAAATTACAAACGTTGGAATAAAATATTAACAATGAATAACAAAAACTGTAAAGTATGGCATCATGATAGAAAATATACTATACTGCTCAGGGTATATGAATAGATTAAACCTTTTGGAAAAACAAGTTTAAGAATTTTTCCAATGATTATGAACATAGGATGAATGGTTATGACATTCTTAGGTAAACAAACCACATAAATGAAGGAACAGTAACACTGATCATAGTAATACTAATTGTCCAGGTATTGAACTGTAGGGTCTACTAAGAAACATTAAGTGAAACATAATTTGTTACATTCTATAATTAAATGTTACTTACCAATAGGGTTAGTAACGGCTGATGAAATCCTTTTTACAAAAAACAAGGCCAACAGCCATAAAGTCGCGTGCTACAATGCATAGTGATACCGGACCGACAGACAGACCGACAGACCGACCGACCGACATAGTGAACTATACTGACCAAAATTACTGAACATGTTTAAAAATGTTGAAATGTTTAAAAACATTTTAATTTTTTTAATTTACACGTGCGTAGCCTGTCACTTTTGACGTGCTCGTATAACGTAATTTCGAGTTAAGTAAGTCAAGAAAACAGAAATCGGGCAAAAAGAGTGCGCAATAACATTTAACGCGCAGTGCGCGCGCAAAAATCTGCGCAGTCAAGGCAATTTTGTAAACGCTTAAAATTGCCTGAAACGTACTCTTATTTCATCGAAAATAAATTTTGAAAATTTTAAGCGCGCGTACGCATGCGTTACATGCGCTACGCACGTAATTGTATTGCCATATGATGATTTATGCCCTGAAATTTATGAGTACCAAATTTTATTTAATTGTGATTCATGGTTGTGAAGATATGATTACAAACGTGATTTCGTTAAATCGTGCGTAGACCGCGTAATTTTTTATTGCGCACCGTGAAAACATAATCACATCAATTCCTGGCCATAAGGAATATTCTGTGAAAAATTGAATTAGCTAGATTAAATTGATATCAAGATAAGTTCAGAAAGCGATAAAACGCATAGTGATACCGGACCGACAGACAGACAGACAGACCGACAGACAGACCGACCGACCAACCGACCGACATAGTGAACTATAGAGTCACGTCCACGCGACTAAAAATACATTAAAAGATAAAAACAATAAAGAAATGCGACTAACTCATGCTTGTATTATTTTTATCCTCAAAACAGAAAAATGTAATACATACTTAATATACAGTAACTGAGTAAATAGTATCTTAAACTGAAATAATATGCACACTTTTGGATATTCAGCTTCTTTACAGTGTTATAGGTACAAACTAAAAAGTATCAATTCCCTGTTTTTATTGTTAATGAATTTAGGGTCATTAGTCTTAGATTGTTTTAACTTTTTGTAAATTATTTGTTAGTATTATAATGATATTCGATTGTTTCCACAATACTACAAGGCTTTACCGTCCACTAAATCATGATCATCACTCTTATTAATTAAAATAATAATAGTATTAAAATAATAATTACTGAATTGAATACTAAAATGTTATATTAAAGCTGTGTATCGTAGTATATAAATATCAGGCAATGGAATTCTTCTGTAAATATATCAAGCCTATACTAAATCTAAAAAAAATAACCTTGGTGATCATGTATAAGATCTTTTCATAACTACTGTAATACTAATTGTTGTTACTTATACTTATTTGATTAATAAATCAATTACAAAGATTTGATCATAATTCTACGTTTCATTCGCTGCATTCCCAGAACGAAAGACGGCACCGTTTTGTGAAAATAAAAAATACTACAAAGAATTGAATAGCGCTGTCTCTTCACTCCTCTTTAGTAGTAAGATATTCATCAATCAAACGTACAGCATCATGACGCTTCATCTCAATCATACAATCTTTAAAATCGTCCAACGACAACCCTTTCTCACACCATTCATACATTACACACATAGTAGGGCTATTCATTGAGGTATCCAAGTGATTTATATAACGATCGTAGCCAACCTTGCACGCTACACCACGCCTCATCATAATAGTCTGCTATGTTTTTGGGGTTCAGGAGAACACAAACCTCTGTCATAATATGAAATGGCAAGATAGGTGATGGGATGTCTTTATAGATTCCAATGAGATATCGCAGATATCCTGGAACAGTCTAGTGTCTCTGAGTGGCAATGGCTTGGCAGGCTAAAATAATAAAAAAATAAAGGATTACTAATAATGAATTTTGTATCAATAATAGGATATTGCTTACTATAATAATCATAATTAAAATAATTCATACTTTCAACGTCAATTCCCTTCAACTTTTCGACAAATTTGTTCCAATTGTCTTCGTTTATTTCACCTCTGTTTTTTTCCAGATCAAAGAGCATATCCCATCGATCGGAATATGGTACTGTAGGATTATTGTACATTGCATTGATGGTCATCACGTCGTTATCAGTCAAAGAAGAGAAGAATGATATCGTCTCTTGTCTGTAGGGAGATAGTATTGATGAAACTTCTTCAACATATGGAAACGATGCCATTTCTTTTCGAAGTTTGTTTTTCAGTGCAGATTGCTTGGTGATAATAATGGTATCGTTCAGAAGTGTAAGTTTCTGTAGACTAAGATTTCCAGTATCATGCAATGCCTGCATCATGTTTATTGTACTTTCAACATTGGAAAATGTAGCTTTGTCCAATAAATCACTGTATATGCATTTCAACATATTGAAAAGTCGGCGTTTGTCATACCAGGATGAAAAAATTAGCAATATCATGTTGTACTGGCCATCTGGTATTCCTTATAAAATAAACAAAAAAGTACAGAGTAATTTGTTAAAGGGAAATTTTAAGGTTTTAAAGTTTCTAACAAAAATGTTATAATAATGACAATAATTTGAAGATGTTATGGTGATGACTTTGATTATTATAATGTGAATAAAAGTGGTCTTTACGTCACAAAAGAGAGAAATAAAATATTTTCCACTCTGTGAACTTTTTATAACTATTATTTTCATTTGGCATTGACTACTGTTATTGTTTATATTGATGGCAGCATTAAGACATAATTATTTATCATTATGAGAAGGTCAACCATAATGAGGTGTGATAACACAATGTACTGCATGTTTTGTAAGGTTTTTTGATTATTATTTTATTGAATAAATTACTTCTAAGCTTTATCTCCTATTGTTTTGTTCATGCCAACAGCCCCATGATTATTGGGGTTTAGAATATATTGCAATTCAAATGCTGTCGATCTTAAATTTATTTATTTATTTAATTACGGCATAAAAATATAATACAAAAAGCAGCAAAAGCTGAAATTTTGATATATTATATTTTAAGATGGTATAATCATTGCTTGTGAAACTGGGTGAGTGGGGAACACAGGCTTTAAGTCATAGTGAATAGGTTCGCTTTTGTGTCCCATGCCAGCTCACTCAGTTGGTTCTATTGTTTGTTTTTTTTTTGTATGTCGTGTTTTTCATGTATTTTATAATTGCCAATAAAAGAATAAGAATAAGAATAAGAATGTACATGTAAAATATAAAACATTATGGGCAGCACACACCAGGAAAATCAAAAACAACAAAAACATATACAAATAACATTACAAAAAAATTGTCAATTGTGAGATCCTATTGCACAAAAAGATAGTTGATTATTTTTGTTTAAACTAAAATTCAATTTGAGAAGAATGCTTATAAAATTTACCTATGATGTTTATTTAACAATTGTGGTATGGGTGACATCCTGTATCTTTGAGTTTTAAATTTAGGTATTTCAAGCAAATGATTAGATCTTAATGCTCTCGACGGTTTGTGATACGGGAAAAGCAAATCTTCATCAACTGTAGGAATGAGGGAAGCATACATATTATTTTTGTACAAAGAATTTTTATTTTGAGTGTAGCAGAATTACTTACCATGTTCAGAAAGGGAAAAGGAAGGCTGTGAACAATTTTCTAATCCATTTCCAAATAAACATCTGACTTTGGAAGTATTCATTCCATCTCTCATCCCACATCGAGGCGTTGACTCTAGGCAATCTTTAAGTTTGTGCAAGTGGATGTTCTCCGTAGAACAAACGTTGCACAGGACACAGAAGTTAAACACAACACGTTTCATCCATTTGTGACCAATGTCCTGTAGGTTTTCTTCAATGAACTCAAGTACCTGTAAATCAGAAATACAAGTTAAAGATGTTATTTGTTTACCTTGTTATTACTAAAATTATTCATTAATACTTAGGAATATTATTCTATATTATTTTTCATAGGCCTACTATACTGGAAATTAGCAAAGGAAGCAAATATAATGTATCAAAAAGGCACACAGCACTTACCTCTTTGCAGACACTGGGAGATGGTTCAAGGTCTACAATACCATCAACTTTAAGTCTGTAAATAATCACCTATTATAAAGGAAAAATATGATTGAATTTTAAGATAATCAAATTGTGTTAATAAGCTTTATTGTGACATTTTAACATTTTGTAAACTTTATAAATGCTGAGCTATTTCTATATTAAATATATAAAAGCTTTTAAATTGTATTGTTTAGATAAAACCTTGTGTAATTGCTTTTTTGAATATACTAAAAACATACAATAAGTAGTATAGTTGCTTATTGAATCGAAATTAAACAGTAGGTGATCACACAAAATGTCATTTTTTTTTCTTATGTAATAATTATTGATAGTAAAATAAAAGTATTGTGAAAATGTATGAATTGTATTTATGTAAACATAATGATGTAAAATGTATAACTGCTAATTTTAGTTGATGGGAAAGGCAACATCAACACTAAAGTTTTCAGGAAAGCCACTCACACAAATCAATACTTGGATTTTAACTCACATCATCCACTACAACACAAGTTATCCGTTATCCGCACACTTCTACACAGATGTAACACGATAATCACAAACAATGCAGACAAACAGAATGAAACTAAGATGATACATACTTCACTAACACAGTGTAACTACCCAACATGGACGATTAGAAAGGTACAACGTAACTTAGATAAACAAAAAACGGACACAAAACCCGAAATGGAAGACATAAGAGGGTCGATATCCATCCCATATGTTTAAGGCCTTTCAGAAAAAATCAAGAGAACATTTAAAAAATATAACATACGAACATACTTTAAATCGTCTAACAAAATTAAAAACTTAATCGTCCGACCGAAAGACAAAGCATGCACAGAGGATTCCTGCGGTGTTGTTTACAAAGTGGGTTGCACCAACTGTGAGATGGTGTACATTGGGGAAACGGGTAGGGCACTTAAAACCAGAATTAAAGAACACAAGAAAGATGTTGAGGAAAACACACAGAACATACAGACGCGCGCATCGCTGAAAGTTTCGTCCTCCGTTTTTACATAAATCAGCGATCACGGACCATATGGCCACACATAATCACATACCTAACTGGGATAATATAGATGTACTACATAGAGAACAAGTTTGGCTTAAACGTAAAATTAAAGAAAGCATCAGCATAAGAAAGCAAAATAAAAATAAAAAGATGAATAGAGACGAAGGCGCGCACCAACTATCTCATATTTATGATCAGCTACTGACGACGACTGGTCCCCTAGGCTATACACCAGAAACATCCAGTGGCTGGAAAGGAGACCAATCGGCGTCATAATGCATAGCAACTGAGGAAGTCAAGCTGACAGCTAGACGAAACTGTCTTGCAAACGTAAGTTTTATTTACATAACTGGTTTACTATCAAAGAACTACATATATCTATATGCTTATGTAAGGTCTTATCATTACTTGCAGTACAGAAAACAAATTGGAAATACCCTTCATGCAAACACTTGTAGCTTACCTGTATACACGATCTTTTTTCAGGCAGGATCCTGAAAATTGCATCATGAATCTCATCAATGTATACTTTCACCTGCTGGTAAAAAAGCTTAGGATTATATCCCCCATCATGTGTCCTCTGTTGTGACCAATGCACGATTCTTACTACCAGTCGATAGTACAGTCCTTCAGGTAGGAAACCATCAAAGTCAACGTAGAATACCGCAGTATTCTTTGACTTTGTCAGTTTATCAAGTGATACCATTTCGTGACTTTCATTCTTCTTCAGCAGTGATGGCACATAAAAGAGGCGATCGCCTTCAACACCTGTTATCTTCTGCAAAAATGTTTAATAATTAAATAAATTTTTGTTAAAATTAACTGTGATGAGACTAAAGAAATGCATACCCAAAGGTTCCTAATATTGCTCAGATACTAGTTGCGCGTTTTCAAACAATTCTGTAAATTGATACAGAAACAACTGGAAAAATCAAGTCGATACTAAAACCAAAAAAATTGAAGTACTGCTATCAACCTGTCTTTACCTGAGTAGATGGAGTCTTGACGCATAGTAAGTCAAATTTCTGTATCAGTTGTAACAGTGCTTCAAATATCTCAAGAAAGTCTTGCCACATACGTCTAAGTAGTCTCTCTTCCAGGAGACCCTCTTCGTCAAGTTTTCTCCAAGAGCTTCTAAACTCTGCATACTAAAAAAATACACTTAAGTGCTCAGTTTCTGAGGGAAATACTTGGTAAAATAACAGAGGTCATCATATTTCATATTTTGATCCATATTGAAAATAAAGATAACAAGATATTGATAAGCATTCGTGATGTCACAAAATAAATACATTTTTTTGAAAAATGAAACACTACTACACTAAAAACATATGATCAAATGCATGTTGCACTGAAACAACAAACCAATATCTGTACTTGAAACACAGACAAAAAAAATAAAATTGAACTAAACTTCATACTTGTTTTGAAGGATCTTTAACCGTGATGACTAGCTTGAAAATGTCAATCAACCATTGCGGTATAAGAATGATGATGTCATTGAGGTCGCTATTTGGCGTGTTTCGTTCTCCGTAATAAACAATGTTTCCAAGGTCATGATGAAAATGCAACATAGCAAACATTTGATCCTGTTTAGTGATATGACACTTGGAAGCTAGTTTTGTTACCTAAAATGTTAATAAACAAAACAACTGAATAGACATTTACAAAAATAAGTTTGGAAATTAAACTGAATTAGCACACCAATGTTTTATCTAGTTTTTCTTCTTTTTATTACAAAAGTGCTTAATACAAATTGCCAAATACATTATTTTCCTTTGATTGCTAGTGGATTTCCTATACACACAGCTAGTATACTTACCTGCTTAAAGGTAATTGAGTGTTTATGCTTAGCACGTAATTTTTCAACTTCATGCAAGAAATTCAACCACTTCAATGGCATCTTCTTTCCCATATATGGTTCATTCTTAGCTACCTCTGTGATATGATCTCTAAGCTCAACAATGGATTTATCCAATGGTGATCTGATACTATTATCAATGGCATAGTACTTGAACACAACGTGACCTTCGTAAGGTTTTCCCCTAAATTCTTTCCTTATTAATCCAAATCTTTCTTCAGTCTACAAAAAAATAATATTAATATGAAAAAAACACTTGTATATAATCTGTAACAATATTTATAAAAATATCATTAAAATATATATAATATATTCACAGTAGCTTGTCTCTGTTCATCATTGCCTGGAAGACTTTCTCTGTGAGTGCCAACAATAAATATAGGTGGTGAACACTGTTGCTGGTTTGACACTTGATTTTCAATGGTATGTGAGTAGATTAAATGCGACCAGAAAAGTAAACGATCTAAGTTGGTCATATAGTGGTCAGCATCTGAAATCTAAAAATTACAATAATACTATGATACAATGTATTCAAGATTCAAACACTGGAAGTAAATTTTTTATCAGAGAAATATTAACTTATTGATTAGTTAATATTACTAGATTACCCATGAATATGTATGTACCTGTGTTTTTCCATAATCTCTATGAAATACTTTTACTCTTGATGGTGCATTGAGGTCATGGCAGAGATTGAAACAGATGATGTAAATAGCACGAGATACCAGAAACATCTATTAAAAAGAAATGAATCAAATAAAACAAAATGTGGTAAATAAATACTTGCCGTACCGCGTCGAGAGTGTTAAGAGTCGATATCCAATCGAATTTTAACAATACCAGTGGCCTAATAGGTATAGGTATCTGCATTTTAAAAAGAAAGTTCCGAGTTCGAATCTTGGTTGGAGAGTCTTTACTGTTTCTAAATTAATTAATTCATTTTCAGTATATCAACAGGCTGTGTAGAACTTCTTTGCTTGTCAATTTATACTGTATTCTAAGCAACAGTTACAAGTTACAATTATTTTGAAGCAAAATAGTCAATGTGTGGCTACCTGATGAGTAATGTAATAAAGATCTTGTCCTGCAAAATCCCAGATGCTGAAAGTCAGATCATCAATTGCCTCTTGTAACTCTTTACTCTCTTCTAACAATTGATTCTGTCCATGACCTTTCTTCCTTTTAAGGATGTCTTCAACAAGTATGAATACCTCTTCTTGAATATCTGCTTCTAGGCCTATTTCCAATAATACAACATTTATAACATAATAACAAGCGTTTGCTTACAACAGGGTCTCTCAATTTCAAGTCTTTGTAATTTAATAAAATATTGAGTACCCGGTGAACCATTATGAATGTTGCATATATGTTGTATATTACTGAAATGTGATTCACATTAAAAAGTTTTTGAGCTAATTAATTACCGAACAAAAATGTATAAATTATACATTTAATAAGTGTCTGTGTCCACTTACAAAAGGTTTTAAATATGAGAGGTACCACATTTTCTTAATAGATACATCTATTTATAATGTTTTTACATAACATACATTTATTGTTGAGAAATTATTAATAATATATAAGCTAACTAGCGTTTTTTTGCCAATTGATATGTAATTTCCACAAAGCCTCACCAAATTCTTCATATTCCTCCTTCATTATTTCAATTTTTCTTGGATCCTATGTAATTAAAATAACAATGCATGTGAGAAGGCAAAGAAAACACAAACAAATATTGTAAATTTACAAAATGCAATAAACTGCTACATAAGGATTTTATAATGATTTCGTAATGTGGGATCGATAATTATTTTAGGCAAACTGAAAAGTGTATTCTATATACTTTATATGACATAATTACAAATTGTTGCCAAGTAGAATGATGTAGGCCTAAACAGTATTAAACATTTCACATTACTATTTTGATGTTACAAAGGGAAAACAAATCAATAGATGAAACAAAAACTGAATAAAACCAAGTTTCCATTTGAGACTCTCTTGGAATTTTATTTTTAACAAAATATATCAATTAAAATTGTTATATTTTGTCATTTTTGTGATTCCAAATTGCAGTATTAAAAAAAAAGCAATTGTTTAAACACCTGGTATACAGCTTTGTTAACTAAATAGAGAATTGATAATTATTTTCAAACCTGAGGTTTTTCTTTGTTCTCTTTCTCTACTTCAACATTTTCTTTGTGAGGTCTTTCTTTCAAAGCTACCGCTTTATTCCCTATCAAGAAAAAAGGTAAAGACATTATATAAAATATTGTCATTATTACGTCACAAACCATTTAACTGTGATTTCTAAAACAATACACGTTGAAGTCATAGTAAATTATTAATTTTAAAATATTTTAAATATTAGTATATATAAGAAGATGTAAGTAACAGAAGATAGTATTAATAGTATGTACCTACAGGAACAGCAGATACTAACATGGAACATGATTGAGTAATGATATTTAATCCTAATTGTGGTTAATTTGCTTAGTATTTAATTCTACAATAAAGCGTTCCTTTTTTAGTGTTGAAGCCAATCAACTTTTGAATTTTGTATAAAAATGTAGGTCTAATTGACAGTGGTGCAAAAAATATCTTATACCTTTGTGTGGAGAAGTTGGATTTTCTACCTCTGGTTCAGCAACACTGCCACCATCATTTTCCTGTTTTTTCTTTTCATCTTCTCTTAACCTCTGTATATTGCAAACATCGACATTAAAATAATAATAATAATAATTATAATATAATTAGCATAAAGACAATTAATATTCTCTGAAAAATAGTTGAAATTTTTGCTTTAAATTACTTTCCATTAAAATTATTAAGAGTGAAACAGCAGCATTGTTCGGCTTAGAAAAAAATAACAAAGTAATTAAGAATAGTCATTTCATTACAAAACCAAAATTATGTATCAGCAGCAAATTTATATATGGGATTATTTATTTTATTATGTGATTATTATGAATATAATGTTATGAAATGAATATGTGATAAAATGAAATGAATTGGTTATGAAATGAATGTTCTAAAAATGCATACATTAAGAAATGGATACGTTAAGAAATGAATACACTAAGAAATGAAAACACTAAAAAATAAATATTTTAAGAAATCAATAAGCTAAGTAATGAATATGCTAAGAAATGAATATGCTAAGAAATGAATATGCTAAGAAATGAATATGTTAAGAAATTATGCTAAGAAATAAATATGCTAAGTAATGAATACACTAAAAAATGAATATTTTAAGAAATGAATAAGCTAAGTAATGAATATGCTAAGAAATGAATATGCTAAGAAATGAATATGCTAAGTAATGAATATGCTAAGTAATGAATATGATAAGAAATGAATACACTAAGAAATGAATATGTTAAGAAATTATGCTAAGAAATAAATATGCTAAGTAATGAATATGCTAAGAAATGAATACACTAAGAAATGAATATGCTAAGAAATTAATATGCTAAGAAATAAATATGCTAAGAATTGAATATGTTAAGAAATTAAGTAATGAATACACTAAAAAATGAATATTTTAAGAAATTAATATGCTAAGTAATGAATATGCTAAGAAATGAATATGCTAAGAAATGAATATACTAAGTAATGAATATGCTAAGTAATGAATATGCTAAGAAATGAATATGCTAAGAAATGAATATGCTAACAAATTAATATGCTAAGAAATGAATATGCTAAGTAATGAATACACTAAGAAATGAATACACTAAGAAATGAATATGTTAAGAAATAAATATGCTAAGTAATGAATACACTAAAAAATGAATATTTTAAGAAATTAATAAGCTAAGTAATGAATATGCTAAGAAATGAGTATGCTAAGAAATGAATATGCTAAGAAATAAATATGCTAAGTAATGAATATGCTAAGTAATGAATATGCTAAGTAATGAATATGCTAAGAAATGAATAAACTAAGAAATGAATATGTTAAGAAATTATGCTAAGAAATAAATATGCTAAGTAATGAATATGCTAAGAAATGAATACACTAAGAAATGAATATGCTAAGAAATTAATATGATAAGAAATAAATATGCTAAGAATTGAATATGTTAAGAAATTAATATGCTAAGAAATAAATGTGTTAAAGAAATGAATATGCTAAGAAATGAATATGTTAAGAAATGAATGTGTTAAGAAATGAACGTGTATGAAATGAACGTGTTATGAAATATATTTTAGTAATAAAAGAAAAAAAAAAATAATTAGTATTATTTAAATTAAATATGTGAATATTTCTCTAACCTCATGTTGTTTCTCTCTTTTATTCTGCAAAATATCTTTTACAATTTTGTCTGCGAAAGTTCTTACTATTTCTTTCCTTGCTTTACTTCCTTCTATAAATAGTGATGAAATGTTAATGAATTGGGCGTATCTAATAATTTTCGATGTCCTACAAGAAAAGGGCACTTGCGGGACTGAGTATATTTCGCTATTTTGAAATCTTTTGAAAAATAGGTCCCCGGAAATTGCACTTGTACATGAAAGAAGTCTCCAGAACTAGCTCTACCATGGTTGGGGCTGAGTTAAACAAAATTTTGAAAAATAGAGCCGCTAGGTCCCCCGAAATTGCACTAAGGAAATTATAAGTTTACAGAACCATGCACACCATGGTTGGGATGAAACTAAGACAAATTTGAAAAATAGAGTTTTTAGGTTCCAGGAAATTGGACTTATTATACTTCAAAATATGAAACGAAATTGATAAGTGTAAGATCAGCTCTATGGTTGGGGCTGAGCGAGTTCTGCGGGTTTTCATAAATTGCACTTATATTTTGAAAATGTCAGGCCCAGAGGACTAAAAAAGTGGACCTTTTTGCCTTTTTGAATGTTGCGTCCGCAAGCCCCGCAACCCCAGCCTATACCCATAAAACAACACAATTAAAGTAATAAGAGATTGTCTCAATTAGACTAATAGTCTAATTGGTTCCCGGACTCTGTGGACCCCGTCTTTGGATACACCCTTGATGAAAAATTACGGTAATTGGCAATTGTTATTGGTTACTTACGTCAATATTAAGTTTTATTTTAAGGTTTATTTTATCCTAACAATTTACAAACTAAAATTATTCATAATACAAATTTACAGTACTATACTGTAATATACCTTTATTTTGACTTGGTTTCCAGTTAGTAACATGCTTTACGTCAATTGTACATGACAATGATGCTTCAATACCATCAGTCACTTCCTCAGTAGCATTGAATCTAAATAAATGTTTGAGGCACTACACTTTAAATACATTTATGCCAGAACCTTTATATCTAACTTATAGGTTCATGCAATATAAACTAATTTTTTTTAAAGCTTTTAACAGTATAGTGTAAGAACACAAGATGCTGTTAACACATTGTTTAACTATAACTAACAGTAGTCATATTATATACTGTACATATACTGTTGGTTGGGAAGTATAGCTGAATTTTTCACAGACATTTTTCGTAACAAGCTGATTTTTTCAGGTTTAAAATTCGTCCATACACCTGTTTACTAATGACAAATGTTATGAATTAATACAGAATATAAGGAACAAAGCAATCTAATTTAAATTTCAATGGGCATGCCTAGGGCAGCCGAGTTGGCAGGTTTAAAATGAAGAAATTAAATACAAATAAATTTATTCGGTAAATCACAAATCACAATAAAAATAATAATATGTACAATGTTTTACTTAAATTGTATTTATTTAAGAATTTGTACAGTATTACAATATCCATCATATTTTGTTTTTTTAAGCAATTTCCTAATAGAACATTATTATTGGCTTTGAATGGAATAATGCTTGAACATGGATGATTAACAAATTACACTAATAATAGAATAATAGTTTATATTATACATGTAACTTTATTAATAATAGCTGTATAATATAAATTTTTATTCTGATTGTACATAATTAATGCAGTACACAGTGTACGGTAATTGAATGTTATTATTTGAAATTTTAATGTGCCAGATTTGTATTTGTATTTGTATTGAATTCAATAAAATCAATGTTTAATTCCCTCGAATCCATAAAAGTAAAAAAAAAAATGATTAGGCCTACTTACGGTTGACCAGCGAGTGCTTTAGTTAGACTGGTTTTCCCAACACGTTCTTGTCCTACAAGCATTAGACGTGTTTGGTATATAGGTTTGCTGCCTTCTTGTATGGCATCAAGAAATGCATCCTTAGCCTCCTGACCTCTTGCCAACACCTCAAGAGGAACTTTAAAGACACAAATAGAATGCAAATACACATTTAGTACTGGATTATAGGTATGATATTTTTGGTTTTGAATTTTGAGAGATAAAATTCTAAGGCAGAGAGTTTGCTGTAATGTGATAACTGTTAGTAAAGCAGAACATAAAATACAGTCAGAATAAACAAATATAGTTTAATTAAGTACTGTATTATCTGTCCGTAATGATAAATTACTTATTTGTTCATAAAAAAAAATCCTATCTTACTTGGCTATTACCTGGCTAAATGGGAAATGTTTCGCTTTGTAATATTATTGGTCAAACAAAAAAATAATTATAAAAATCAAATCACCATAATTATTAAAACAATTATACACATTAAACCCTTATTAACACCTATTTCTTTCTATTTCTTATTCAACATAAACATTTACTACTATTGCATAACCAATTGTTTACTCACCATCATTCAGTTTCTTCTGTTGCACTGAAAAAAAAAAATATATATTATATTTGATGGTCTACTATAACAATTAAATATTACCAGCATTGAACTTGTGGTGTAGAGCCAATTAGCTACATGCAATTGTATACATTGTATACTCTTAAGGCTCATGGTAATTACTTTATATTTTTTAAATATTCGATAAACAAAATAAAGATAATATTTTGACTGAAACCGGTCACAAAATAAGACATGTGATTCTGCTAAAAACAAACAATGATGGTACAAATGACATACTGTAATACCCGTATTTACCAAATGATCTCACAATAGTAAGTACATGATTCAAATCTTTTTTGTCCTTCAGAAGGGCTTCAAATGCCGTCAACAATTCTATAGTGTCTTCAATGTTGCCTTGAGTCAATCTGCTAATAAAATTCCACACATTTTCAGAATCACTCTTTTCAATATTGTAGAGCTTCGCAAGGATTTCAACTTGTTGAGTATTTAATGATTTGCCAAGTTTAACTAGCATTCGTCTGTAACCTGTGATTTTGTTTAGCTGACTCAGTCTACGATATTTCTTAGATAATTTTTGAGATAGTCTTTGAAGTCCTGTTAACTCAAATACTTCAAATAACAGATCACAATTAACTAATAAATAAAAAGGAATTTTAATGTGACCCTCTGAATGTAATAGTCTAAACAAACTATTAGCCGATGCTGCTTCTAATGCTTGTTTATTGTTGATTATGTCATAGAGGGCGACCTTCAGCATCTGTACATCATTCACTTCAATTCCACTTGAAAGTTCATCTATCACTTGGATTAACTCAGCCCTGCTCATAAAAGAGATAAGGTAATGTATAAATATTCAATTTTATTTTCCAACTAAAAAAAACATTAAGCATACTATTGATTTTAGTTTTAAATTATTTTATATATTTAAAATATAAATATTGTTCTTGCTTATTTTTAACAATTGTTTACTTTATTGGTTATCCGCACTTGGCGGATAACCCTTGTTATTGTCACGATCTTTTTTTTTTGGTTATCCGCAACTTAGTTGCGGATAACCCATGTGATTGTAAATATCTTATTCTTATTTTCTTTCCCGGATTTTTGTGCGTCGCATATCTCTCATCTCTCATGTCAACATAAGATAGTATAACTTTGTCAAAAGATTGACCTGTAGCTGTAGATGTGCAAGAAACTTCGTTATATGAATTTACAGTCGCGCAGCGCAAGTTATGCGCGATTTTATGAACTTCAATGATTGGTTATAGATTATAAACCGAAAGTCATTTTTTATTGACACTTGGTGAAAATTTAAGTCATATCAAGGGCGAATTTTCTATGGATTAAAAATGGCATGTTTCACAAGAAGTTATGCGCGCACGCGCATTTAAAATTTCAAAATGCGCAAAATTAATTTCTTTCTTTCTACGCTGATCATGACATTTTGAGCATGTCAAAAATTCCCACGCGCGCGAAAAATGTACGCGTAAGGTGCGCACGGAGCATGAAAATCATGTGTTCTTCTCTTGAATTATGATTTTACAGCCTTACCTAGTCATTTTAAAAAAGATTGACATCATTTCAAATTAAAATGACGTCATACTAACACGTTGATTTAGACCATTTGCGCGCATTTTAGTTGAAAAAGTGACAAAATATTGTCAAAATTATGTCTATTTTGAATCTATTATAGCTCTTCAGGATCATCCATGACCCCCAATTTTTTTTATTTAATATGTAAGCAGATATGTTGTAGATATGAATTCATGCAGAATCTTTACCCCTCGGATGTTATGACGTCATCGTATGGCCATACGGATTTTTTACTCTTTCGTTATTGCTCATCACATTAAATAGAGCGCATCTCGCTTATACGTATTCCATTTCCTCCGATATTTTAATACTGTCTAGGTCAATCAACTATCTTTTGTATGAGTTAAAAATATTTTAATTTTTATAACGTCATCATGTCTAAAAATGTAAATAACGTTGGTCACTTAATTTCATCTTTACAGTAAATTTCAATCTGTTATAGCTCGTCAGAATAAAAAGTGATAATCATGATTAAAACGTTTTCTGAAAGTTATTGGATTTTAGATACGAATTCATGTGAATATTTTACCAATCAGATGTCATGACGACGTCATAAGGCCAGTTGAATTCAAAAAGTCATATTTTCATCTCTTGCGTAAAAGTTCATTGCGTTTAAACGAGAGCGCATCTCACTTTTACGTGCATAAAATTCTTCAAATTTGTATTAATGTAATTAATTAGATACAGACTGTACCATTCAAATAATAATTTTCAAAGCATAAATATATTAAAATAACTTTTTATTTAAAAAAATATTCAAACTGATACAGTAGATTAATTCAATAGACATTTCCTTAGTGTAGTGTAAAGTAGTGTCTAAATGCAATCCTGATTTGTTATGCTTTGTCCTGACCATAACAATATTTTTTAAATTTACAATTCATTATAATAGTTGTATTTTATATTTTGTTTCACATTTTATTAAACAATTAGACAATTTAAGTTTATACTTTATCCAACAGTTTACTGTAAAATAAAAATATTTTAAGATTCATTAGTATGTTTAAATAAATAATGTCTGTGAATAGTTCTGCATTGTTTAAACTACCTGATTTTATTTTCTAGATTTTTTATTGACAACCAGACTGCTTATGTATTGTAAATTTTTTTTTTCATTTATTATATTTTAGTAAGTTTAATCTTTATTTTTTTCTTGTTTTTGCAATAGTGAGTCATATATGCTGAAACCTTGATTTTTTTATGATTTAAAAATATAATAAATAAATAATAATATATGTATTTTACAATTATTTAAAAGATTAAATTTTGATGTTGTTATTGCTTTGTGGTAACCATAATTGTAAGGCCATTCATTACTTGCAATTTTAAGTGTTCGGTAATAAATTTGACACTTTAAAAATTAAAGAGTCATATAGGCTGAAAGTTAAACCCTTGATTTCTATGATTTAAAAAGATAATCGTACATATTAATTTATGAATTTATTTTAAAATTATTACACTTATTTAAAAGATTAACATTAATAAAGTTACTTGAAATTCAATACATAATTCTTGAGGTGTAATGTCTAAAATCAATTTTGATTTTGTTATGATTTGTCTTGACCATTAATAATTACGCAATTTAATCATTTTACATTTCATTATGAAATTAGAAATAACACAGTTACATGATATTCAATACACAATTCTTGAGGTGTAGGAAGTGTCTAAATGAAACTTTGATTTTGGTATGCTTCTTCTTGACCAAAATATGCAAGTCCATTTATGCATTTTTATTTCATTATACTACTTGTACTTTCAATTGTTTTGTAATAAATGTCACACTTTAGTTAACAATAGATAGTTCAAGTTTATACTTACTCTTGTTGTCTTATCAATTCTCTGTAAAAAAGTATTAAAATTCATTAGTACATAAATAATGTCTGAATAGTTCTGCATTGTTTAAATTACCTGCCCTATTATTTATTGACAACTAGACTGCTATCTATTGTCATTTTTTCTTTCACTCGTGTATGCTAAAATCATTTAATTGTTTGTTTAAAAATGTATAGTAGCAATTTTTAAAAAAATTGTTTTTATTTGGACAAAAATCTATATATATTATTAATTCACTTTGTAATGTATAGTCATATTCCAAATACCCAAAATAAAACAGTAAAATGTTGTAGTATAATTTGTTTTTATATATTTTTTTAAAAATTAATAATTATAAATTTATTTTTACAATTATTATAATTATTTGAAAGATTAATACAGTACATGCAATTCAATACACACTTCCTGAGTTATAGGAAGTGTCTAAATGAAATTTTGTTTTTATTATGTTTTGTTTTAACTATAATTTGTAAGTCAATTCATTCATTTATTTCATTATACTACTTTTACTTTCAATTGCTTTGTAATACATTTTGCATTTTAAATTTAGTAAACAATTAGGCAATTAAAGTTTATACTTACTTAAACCATATGCTGTAAAAAAAAGTATTAAGATTCATTAGTAAGTTTACATAAATAATGTCTGAATATTAATGCATTGTTTAAATTACCAGCTCTGTTATTTATTGACAACCAGATTGCTATTTACTGTCATTGTTTTAACATATTATATTATAGTTAGCTTAAACTTGATTTTGTTATTACTTTTGCAATAGCAAGTTAAAGGTCAAAAGCATTTTGATTATCTTTGTTTTAACAAGTTACCCTGTACCTGTTTTGTATTACTAATACTATCATGGACCTATACATGTTATAGGTACATGATACTATAGTACTGTATTAACCTATTTTACAAATTGGACAATTATCTAAAATATTCAAAAAGACATTCAAAAGTTGTAAGATTGATTTTCTATTTAAATAATGTGTAGGAAGTATGTGTAACTGTAAATGCAATGTTCATGTTTGTTATGCTTTGTGGTAACCATTCTTTATTCACACTAAATGCTGTACAATCATTTCTTTTATAAATATTTTTTGTTTACATAATATAATCTATGTGAATGTATTTTTAAATTATCATAATTATTTTAGAGATTTAAATTATTAATAAACGTACATGAAATTCAATACACAATTCTTGAAGTGTAGGAAGTCTAAATTTGTATTTGGTTATGCTTTGACAATAATAACATTAAGTCCATTCATGAATTTGTATTTTATTATAATACTACTTGTACTTTTAATTTCTTTCAAATAAATATTAATTATTATATTTTTAGTAAGCAACAAAGTTTATACTCACTCTTAGTATGTTTTACATACTGTAATTATATTTCATTATAATACTAGGCCTAGGTACCCTTGGTAATTTATGAATTTATATTTTATTATAATACTACTTGTACTTTTAATTTCTTTCAAATAAATATTATATTTTATAATACTACTACTACTACTACTTGTTGTACCCTTGATTTTTATGATTTAAAAATATAAATATTAAATAATTTATGAATTTATTTTACAATTGGGATGATGCCTAGTCTAGGCTTAGTTTTTAGATATCAAGGTACTAGGGCTTATAGGCCTATTATTACTGACTAGGCTAGTTCTAGGGCCTAAGGAAGGCCTACCTAGCCTCTAGGCCCAGGGTAGGCTAGGCTAGGAGGAGGCCCTTTAGTTATAGTAGGCTAATTAGGCCTACTGTATCTATTTAAGCTAGGCCTAGCCTATAGATAGACAAAGTGAGGATCAGGTGCCGTTTTCGGCCACCTCGACTTGTATGGACTATACCATTATAAAAAGATGGGAAAATAGGGGTGTCCCATTAATTAATCGTTATAATAGCGAATGCAAAACGGAGCTGATGTCGCCATGAAGAGGATGATTGGTGTCTTCCAATATAATCGGCAAGCCGTTCGCTGTAGAACGAGTCAAGCATTTGCATAGACAAACCAATTACTTTCCCCGCTCTACCCAGCACCTTCTCAATAGTCAATATAACTCTTCAGACTGGAAGGTGACCCCCAATTTTTTTTATGGAAGCCAATGAGTTGTAGACATAAATGTATATACACATTAGACGTACAAAATTGTTTGACGTCATCATTTGGCCACATGAATTTTTAAAATAGGCTTTTTTCCCTTTTTGTCATAGACCACCATATTCAACAGAGCGCAACTGGCTTATCTGTGATCGATTTTCTTTTAATTTTTAATATATTCTACCTCAACCAATTATATTACTTATGAGTTGGCAACATTTTAATTTTGATGACGTCATCACGCGTTAAAACTTGAACTACGTAGGTCGTGTAATTTCACCTACACCCTATTTTTTAATATTTTACAGCTCTTCAGAATTTAAGGTGACCTTGATGATTATAATTTATTATGTAGTATAAAAATTAAGCCTATCGGATGTTGTGACGTTATGAAATGGCCAGTTGAAGTTAAAAAGTAGTTTTTTTCTCTCTTTAGTCGAATTTATACAAATTCCAAAGAGCGCGCAGTGCGCTTTTACATGCCAAATTTTTTTCCAAATCTTATAATTTTTTGCTCAATTCATTATCTTTCGAAATTGTGATCTTCAAGTTTATTTTGACAACGTCATCATACATTTTATGACACATAATATCACCAATTAGCACCATAAGCATATATGCATCAGGTAATAGGATTGCATAAATCAATATTTTGCGGTCATATTTAACGTACGTGCATGTTTTTTTTTTAATTGAATATCAGTAAAATTATAAAAATGATCACCTATAATTCGTCAAAGTGACGAATTAAATTTTAGTTTCTATCTTATTCTTCTTTCTTTCTACGAATTTTGTCCGCAGCGTATCTCTAATTCTTGTTAACATAACATTGTATAACTTTGTCAGAAGATTGAACTCTATCTGAAGATGTGCAAGAAACCTCGTTATATGACTTTAGAGTCTCGCAGCGTAAATTACACACGATTATATGAATTTCGCGTATTTATCATAGATCGATAACTATAAAAAATATAACAAAAGTGTAATTTATATTATGCGCTAACTCTCTGTGGAAAAAAATGGCATGTTTTACTAATCATTACGTGCACACGTGCGTTTAAAAATTAAATAATTTCTAATCTAAAATAAATGTCTAATCAACTTTCCACGCGTTTCATGTCATTTTAAGCATGTAAACATTTCCACGAACGCGCAATTTTGTATACGCGGGGTGAGCACGTAGCGCTAAAAACATCTTTTTTTCGCGTGAATTATGTTTTTCCAGCCTTTTCTAGTGTTTTACCAACTTTTAAACAATTTCGACTTAAAATCACGTCATACGAGCACTTCGAATTGGACAATTCATGCGTGTTTTTGATGAAAAAGTTCAAAAATTCGTGAAAATTATGCTTTTATTTAAACAGTCATATATTCTACACGATGAACTTTTTTCTAATTACATATTCTGGAAGCTGATGAGTTGTAGATATCGGATAATGAATAAATATGGCTAACCGGATATTATGACGTCATCGTATGGCCAATCAAATATAAAATATAGGATTTTTGTCTCTTTCGTCATAGCTCATCGCATTTAATAAAGCGCATCTCCACTTATCCGTATTCCATTTTCCTCCATATTTTAATATTGTCTAGGTTAGTCAATTATCTTTCGCATGATTTACCATTTTTAAAATGTTTATGACGTCATCATGTGCAAAAGCGCTTCCATATTCTACATCAAAATTTCTTAACACGTTGGTATGTTTTTGCATGCTCAGATAATTCCCTTCCAAAATTGCTATCTACGTGCTTCATTTTGATGACGTCATCATGTTAAATTATGGATAAAAATACGAGGATGCTTTGCATTTTCCTATCTCATCCTACGATAATTGTTTTTAATAGCTGAAAACCGGTTGAACAGCTCGAGTATAGCATCATAATGTTGAAGTCATGCCGATTTTCTTAAAAAATACTATTTTGATAGATTTAATATACGTTTATACAAAATGTATTGATTTCCGATGAATGAAGCATTCCAATATAACTATTTGGTATAACACAAGTACGTACCCGCTGTAGGAAATTTATTGGCCCTTGAGAAATTAACCTAAAACCTATATAGATATAATATTGCAATTAAATTAATTAATTGCATTACTGTAAATACCTAAAATCATTTCTTTGTAAATATTTTTTGCTTAAATAATAACAATCTATGAAGGTATTTTACAATTATAATTATTTTATAGATTTAAATTATTAATACTGTATAAATGAAATTTTGTTCATGCTTTTGTGCTAACCATAATTGGCCATTCATTATGCTAAGTGTTACGTAATAAATGTCACTTTATCCATGGAGTAATAATTACTCCATATAACAATTGGATATTAAGCTGATACTTACTCTTGCTTTCTTTCCAGTTCTCTGTAAAGAAGTATTAATATTCATTAGTATGTTTACATAAATAATGTATGAATAGTTTTGCATTATTTTTATTACCTGCTCTATTATCTATTGACAATCAGACTGCTATGTATTGCATTTGTTTTATTTTACTCAATTTTTTTAATAGCAAGTTTAATCTTGATTTTCTTCTTTTTCAATAGTGAGTCGTATTGGCTGAACATTTGTTATTCTCTTATGAAAAAGAGAATAAAAAAAAAGGTAAAAGTTTTAGTATTATAAAATCTTTACCAATAATGTTTTTTGTTTATGAAAATATTAGGCCTTGTATCAACCTTTTTGTAATCTAGAAAATTGTTTAAAATATCGTAACACATACAAATGTTGTAAAATCAATATTTTTTTACTGATGTGTAGGTAGGAAGTGTCGAAATTAAATTTTGATTTCGTTATGTTTCGTCTTGCCACATTTTGTAATTTATACAACTATTTTAAATATCCAAAATAACATAGTAAAAAGTTGTACTATAATTTGTTTTTGTAAACATTTTTTGTTGAAATAGTAAAACAAATGAATTTATTGTTACTATTTTGTCTCCAAATAATTTTCCTTAAAATCCTTAATATAAAATGTAGTCAGTCCACTATTGAATTTATTGCAACTTTAATTGTTACTATGGTTACTCCTAGTTTTGACCTCGGGTACCACACTGTATTCTCATTAAGGGAATTGTTTGGGTTTGGACATTCGAATGCATTGACAATAAGATATTAATAATTTTGATAATAATAATGAATAAATATACTTATATGCCTATACTAGTTCAATAGTTTCACTATTGTATAATTCATTTCCTTTTCTTTTTTTTTTTCTTTTTTTTTTCTTTAAACTTATGAACGCACCGTCATAAAACGTGTGCCGCTGTTCTAAAAGCGTCTGTTCAATAAAGTTATTGACTTAATTTGTACATTGTACAGTATAAAGTATTAGTAATACAGTAGCATTCACCTTTTTTGCCAGTTATAAATGCAATGTTTGTACGCTGTATTGCTATTTTTAGTGTAGTCTAGATAATGTTTTTCTTTGTAATCCTCCACAGTTTTACCAATACGATACACTACGATACACGCATAATAAACGTTAGTAAAGAAACTCTAACTTTATGTACATCTATGTGTCTTATTTGGTTATCTGGCTGTCTAGAGGTCGCGACCGTTATCGAGGGCAGCACAGTTACAATTATTACAATTATTTGAAAGATTAATACAGTACATGAAATTCAATACACAATTCCTGAGGTGTAGGAAATGTCTAAATGCAATTTTGATTTTGGTATGCTTTGTTTTAACCAGGGAAGAGTGAAAATACAATTTAATGTCACTCTTTCCGGGTTTTAACTATAAATCGATTCATTCATTTATTTCATTATACTACTTTTACTTTCAATTGTTTTGTAATACATTTTGCATTGTTAATTTAGTAAACAATTTAACTTTATACTTACTCTATCCGTTTGCTGTAAAAAAAAAAGTATTAAAGATTCATTAGTATGTTTACATAAATAATGTACGAATAATTTCTGCATTGTTTAAATTATCTGCTCTATTATTTATTTCAACCAGAAGGTTTGTGTATTGTTCTTCTCTTACTCATTATATCATTATTATTACTGTAAACACAAGTTATGTCTAGCATCTGTAAAGTCATTTTAATTTAAACAAATCTTGAATTATTAAAAAAACTATTAATATACGCAAGGGATGAGTTAAAACAAACTGTGACAGAGACGTAATAGTGAGGCACTAAGGTCTTTGAATTAATTTTGATTTTGTAAATGCTTTGCCTTCGTATGCAAGTTTATTCATCATCAGATATAAGCTTCATTAGTATAACATAAATAATTTCTATTAATACTGTATAAATGAAATTTTGTTCATGCTTTTGTGCTAACCATAATTGGCCATTCATTATGCTAAGTGTTACGTAATAAATGTCACTTTATCCATGGAGTAATAATTACTCCATATAACAATTGGATATTAAGCTGATACTTACTCTTGCTTTCTTTCCAGTTCTCTGTAAAGAAGTATTAATATTCATTAGTATGTTTACATAAATAATGTATGAATAGTTTTGCATTATTTTTATTACCTGCTCTATTATCTATTGACAATCAGACTGCTATGTATTGCATTTGTTTTATTTTACTCAATTTTTTTAATAGCAAGTTTAATCTTGATTTTCTTCTTTTTCAATAGTGAGTCGTATTGGCTGAACATTTGTTATTCTCTTATGAAAAAGAGAATAAAAAAAAAGGTAAAAGTTTTAGTATTATAAAATCTTTACCAATAATGTTTTTTGTTTATGAAAATATTAGGCCTTGTATCAACCTTTTTGTAATCTAGAAAATTGTTTAAAATATCGTAACACATACAAATGTTGTAAAATCAATATTTTTTTACTGATGTGTAGGTAGGAAGTGTCGAAATTAAATTTTGATTTCGTTATGTTTCGTCTTGCCACATTTTGTAATTTATACAACTATTTTAAATATCCAAAATAACATAGTAAAAAGTTGTACTATAATTTGTTTTTGTAAACATTTTTTGTTGAAATAGTAAAACAAATGAATTTATTGTTACTATTTTGTCTCCAAATAATTTTCCTTAAAATCCTTAATATAAAATGTAGTCAGTCCACTATTGAATTTATTGCAACTTTAATTGTTACTATGGTTACTCCTAGTTTTGACCTCGGGTACCACACTGTATTCTCATTAAGGGAATTGTTTGGGTTTGGACATTCGAATGCATTGACAATAAGATATTAATAATTTTGATAATAATAATGAATAAATATACTTATATGCCTATACTAGTTGTACTTTTTCACTATTGTATAATTCATTTCCTTTTCTTTCTTTTTTTCTTTTTTTTTTCTTTAAACTTATGAACGCACCGTCATAAAACGTGTGCCGCTTCTTACCTTTAGTGATTCTTACCTTTAGTGATTAAAAGAGGCTGTGAGCTAATGCTCGTAATAGTTGCCTCCTCTCCTTTTGTTTATGTGAATGTCGAGGTTGTTTTTGAATGAATTTGTGTTTGTGCTGTTAATGACATGTTCTGGTAGTGAGTTCCATTTGTTGATTGCTCTGACGTCAAAATAGGTATCTCTCCTGATGGTTTTGTATCTAGGTTTTGATAGTGTAAGTGAGTGTCCTCTGGTTATATAACCTCCGGGGTTCTGCCTTAGAGTGAAAAATGAATTTGCCTCAATGTTTACTATACCATGAATAATTTTGAACATTTCAATGAGATCGCCTCTATCTCGTCTTTCTTCGAGTGTTGGTAGGTGAAGCATTGCAAGACGCTCATCAGCGGGAAGATCCCTAAGTTCAGGTACAAGTTTGGTTGCTCGGTTTTGTGCTCTTTCTAAAATCTTCTTGAGTCCAACTTGGTTAGGTGACCACACTTGTACACAGTACTCTAAGAGTGGACGAATTAGCGTTTTATACAATGGGATGAACATCTCTTTATCTAAGTAAGTGAAGGTGCGCCTGATCATTGCAATTCTGCCATTAGCTTTTGCGACAATCTTGTTTATGTGGGTTTTGAATTTGAAATCTGTAGTAACAGTTATTCCCAGATCACTTTGCTCAGTCACAGATGCAAGTTCAGTGTCACCAAGACGATATGTATGATTAGGATTTTGCGACCTCATATGTACAACATTACACTTTGTCTCATTGAACTGGAGAAGCCAGCGTTTACTCCATGTGTTGAGTTTGTCAAGGTCTTTTTGAAGAATGTGGGCATCATTTTCAGAGCGTATGCGGCGATATACTTTTGCATCATCCGCAAATAACTTGCCGTTTGAGTTGATTGAGTCAAGAATGTCGTTTATAAAGATCAGGAAGAGTACTGGACCTAGAACTGAGCCTTGGATGACTCCACTAGTCACTGGTAGCCAACATGATAGTTGCCCTTTAACAGAGACACGCTGACGTCTATCATGAAGAAAGTTGGATGTCCACTTTAGGATTTTGCCTGATATACCAGTTGCTCTCAGTTTAGCTATCAGTCTTTCATGAGGTACCATATCAAATGCTTTACGGCAGTCTAGATATACAACATCGACAGAGTCACCATCGTCAAATGCGTTGTGAATATCTTGAAAAAATTCTAAGAGTTGTGTGCAGCAAGAACGTTTTGGTCTGAAACCATGTTGATGTTTACTCAAGATGTTGTTTCTTTCGAGGTGGGATACCATGGCACTTTTGATGATCCTCTCTAGTAGTTTGCCAACAACGGATGTCAGACTAATAGGCCTGTAGTTTGATGGGTTTATTTTGGAGCCGGCTTTATGGATTGGTGTGACGTTCGCGTCTTTCCATTCCCTTGGTATGCTACCGGAACTAACAGATTTGCAAAAGATAATATGTAAAGGAACAGACAAACTTTTGATGCATTCCTTCAGTACCCGAGGATGAACACCGTCCGGGCCTGGTGATGAGTTCGAGTTTAGTTGGTTGATGGCGGATTCGACTTCATCAATGTTAATTTCTAGGTCATCTAGCAGTGAGCCCTCAAACACATTATCAGGTATCGGTATTTCGTTTGTGTCTTTGGTAACATAAACTGCGTTAAATGTTGAATTTAGAATTTCACTGTTTTCTAGGCTAGATGTTGAGAGAGAGCCATCAGGTCGTTTAAGTTGAGTTGCTTCAGCTTTTATTGATGTGCGGCTCCTAGCATATGCATAAAACGCCTTTGGATTGTTTTTTATGTTGAGTGCCAGATCACGTTCAAATGATGCCTTTGCTCGTCTCACAGCTGTTACTGAAATGTTACGTGCTTGACAGTATTTCTTGTACCTTGCTTTTGTTGGTCTTTTGTGGTAGTGTTTCCAGGCTTTTTCCTTTGCTGCTATCTTGGATAGGGTCTTGGCAGTCATCCATTTTTGTTTGCTAGGAGTGCACGAGTGTGTAGTTTTAGTAAGTGGTACAAAGTTTGATGTTACTTGCTGATACTTGTCATGAAAGAACTCCCACGCTTCAATAGATGATTTGTCATTTAGCAGTTTGTTCCAGTTGTAGGAACTGAAGTGAAAGTTCATTGCAGAGTAGTCGCCCTTGTGGTAATTAAGTTTGGTAGTGGTGGTGTCATCCTTTGAAAGCACTGATCCCTTTTCAAGTAGGAAATCAAAGGCCAATGTTGCATGATCACTCTTGCCGATAGGTGGTAAATAATTGATTTGATCTATTTCAAGTTCATTTTCAGTGAAGATTAGGTCAAGTGTAGATGGTCGATCATTGCCCCTTACCCTTGTTATGTCATGGACATGTTGAACAAGAAGGTTGTCACAGCATGTTTCATAGAACAGCTGTTGGTCACTCTCTGGTAAGCCATGCACAATGTGATCTGTCCAGTTAATCTCTTTGTAGTTGAAGTCTCCGGCTATAATAAGTTGGTCATGTTCAATATTACACATCTGATTTATAGACAGATTTATTGATGTGTTATAATTGCGGGTAGAGTTAGGGGGTCTGTAAATACATGCAACAGCTAGTTTCTTGTCGCCAAATCTAAGTGAACAAACGCAAATTTCACTGTCAGTCCAAACAGGTTCTTGGATAATTTCTGAAATAATATCATTTTTAATCAAAATGGCTACTCCGCCGTCCTTAATGTTAGGCCTGTCTCTACGATAAACTGAAAAGTTTTTAGTATCAAAATAAAAGTCGCTTGAATCGTTTTCTTTCAGTTTTGTTTCAACTATAAAAATAATATGTGGTTTTTCTTCCAAAATTAAAGTTTGTAAGAGGTCGGCTTTATTTGAGATGCCATCTAAGTTAGTGTAGATGCACTTGAGGCAGCTAGGTGGTTGCTGGCTTGTGCTGTACTTTGACTTCGAGGTTTGAGCCTGATGTTGGGGTCTATCAGCACTAGTTTTTCCCGCTTTATGACCCACTTCTGGTTGGTTACGCCTGACAGGCGTAATTGGTCGTTTTTTGTATCTCGAATGGACTCCATAGCAATTCGTTCTGCTCGTTCTTTCTTTGTGCGGTCTGGGTACATAACTACGTGCGGATAGAGGTTTGAAAGCGTTAGTTGGTTTCTCGCTACCCTTGATAATAGTTTGTACTTGGTAGTTTCGTCCGCAAACATGGCTTTAACAAGTCTTGTTCTATTGCTGTTTGGGGGTCGGGTTGTGTCATTAAGCCTGATTGCGGATACCACTTCTACTTGTCCAAGACCTGATGCAGCTGCAATCTTTTTTACTGATTCAATATCGTTTGATGATTCAGGTAGTCCTTGAATAATGATATTGCATTTTCTCCGTGATCTTTCTTCTAGATCTTGTCTAAAATCGATAAGCTTAGTATCTATGGCTTCGTTGAATTCAACGGATTCGCTGTAGTCTGTCTTGGATTCAAGTGTGTTTATTCGATCTTCGGTATCTGCAACACGGCTCTCGAGCACTGTAAACCGCTGTTTGAGTTCTTTGAAAATTTTAGCACCTTTAAATAAATCGAGGAGTGACCCTTCTTCACCTCTACATTGTATGCAGATAAATGGGGGTGAGCCATCTTCAGAGAGAAATTTAAACCCTGCATCACTTAAACATTGGCATTTTGGGTGATACCATTTATCACATCCATCGCAGGCGATGCAATCATCTTTTTCAGATTTAATTGGTTTACCACAGTTATATGAAGGATTTCCAGGGCACAAGTATGTATATTCAATTGCAGCTGATGTTGACTCAGGCTGAGGTAGGCTAGGCCTGATGTCTGTTGGTAGCCTACCACCACTGGAGCCACTGCCCTGGGCTGAAGCAGACCTGCTTTGCCTTGTGGAGGTGTTAGGAGGTGGCCTAGGATTTTGTGGCTTTTTGCTTCCTTTATCCATGTTGGTTGATAATAATGTTGAGTGTATGTTATGAAGGAGAGGGTTAAACAATCTATTACACCTAATTACCTCTAGTAAAACACTTGGCAAGATGAATTTTGACTTGTAGAATTTTAGACTAGTAGCAGGACATGTGTAACCTCTGACATTCAATAAGTAAGTCGCTGTTCTAAAAGCGTCTGTTCAATAAAGTTATTGACTTAATTTGTACATTGTACAGTATAAAGTATTAGTAATACAGTAGCATTCACCTTTTTTGCCAGTTATAAATGCAATGTTTGTACGCTGTATTGCTATTTTTAGTGTAGTCTAGATAATGTTTTTCTTTGTAATCCTCCACAGTTTTACCAATACGATACACTACGATACACGCATAATAAACGTTAGTAAAGAAACTCTAACTTTATGTACATCTATGTGTCTTATTTGGTTATCTGGCTGTCTAGAGGACGCGACCGTTATCGAGGGCAGCACAGTTACATTATTTGAAAGATTAATACAGTACATGAAATTCAATACACAATTCCTGAGGTGTAGGAAATGTCTAAATGCAATTTTGATTTTGGTATGCTTTGTTTTAACCAGGGAAGAGTGAAAATACAATTTAATGTCACTCTTTCCGGGTTTTAACTATAAATCGATTCATTCATTTATTTCATTATACTACTTTTACTTTCAATTGTTTTGTAATACATTTTGCATTGTTAATTTAGTAAACAATTTAACTTTATACTTACTCTATCCGTTTGCTGTAAAAAAAAAGTATTAAAGATTCATTAGTATGTTTACATAAATAATGTACGAATAATTTCTGCATTGTTTAAATTATCTGCTCTATTATTTATTTCAACCAGAAGGTTTGTGTATTGTTCTTCTCTTACTCATTATATCATTAATATTACTGTAAACACAAGTTATGTCTAGCATCTGTAAAGTCATTTTAATTTAAACAAATCTTGAATTATTAAAAAAACTATTAATATACGCAAGGGATGAGTTAAAACAAACTGTGACAGAGACGTAATAGTGAGGCACTAAGGTCTTTGAATTAATTTTGATTTTGTAAATGCTTTGCCTTCGTATGCAAGTTTATTCATCATCAGATATAAGCTTCATTAGTATAACATAAATAATTTCTATTAATACTGTATAAATGAAATTTTGTTCATGCTTTTGTGCTAACCATAATTGGCCATTCATTATGCTAAGTGTTACGTAATAAATGTCACTTTATCCATGGAGTAATAATTACTCCATATAACAATTGGATATTAAGCTGATACTTACTCTTGCTTTCTTTCCAGTTCTCTGTAAAGAAGTATTAATATTCATTAGTATGTTTACATAAATAATGTATGAATAGTTTTGCATTATTTTTATTACCTGCTCTATTATCTATTGACAATCAGACTGCTATGTATTGCATTTGTTTTATTTTACTCAATTTTTTTAATAGCAAGTTTAATCTTGATTTTCTTCTTTTTCAATAGTGAGTCGTATTGGCTGAACATTTGTTATTCTCTTATGAAAAAGAGAATAAAAAAAAAGGTAAAAGTTTTAGTATTATAAAATCTTTACCAATAATGTTTTTTGTTTATGAAAATATTAGGCCTTGTATCAACCTTTTGTAATCTAGAAAATTGTTTAAAATATCGTAACACATACAAATGTTGTAAAATCAATATTTTTTTACTGATGTGTAGGTAGGAAGTGTCGAAATTAAATATTTTGATTTCGTTATGTTTCGTCTTGCCACATTTTGTAATTTATACAACTATTTTAAATATCCAAAATAACATAGTAAAAAGTTGTACTATAATTTGTTTTTGTAAACATTTTTTGTTGAAATAGTAAAACAAATGAATTTATTGTTACTATTTTGTCTCCAAATAATTTTCCTTAAAATCCTTAATATAAAATGTAGTCAGTCCACTATTGAATTTATTGCAACTTTAATTGTTACTATGGTTACTCCTAGTTTTGACCTCGGGTACCACACTGTATTCTCATTAAGGGAATTGTTTGGGTTTGGACATTCGAATGCATTGACAATAAGATATTAATAATTTTGATAATAATAATGAATAAATATACTTATATGCCTATACTAGTTCAATAGTTTCACTATTGTATAATTCATTTCCTTTTCTTTTTTTTTTTCTTTTTTTTTTCTTTAAACTTATGAACGCACCGTCATAAAACGTGTGCCGCTGTTCTAAAAGCGTCTGTTCAATAAAGTTATTGACTTAATTTGTACATTGTACAGTATAAAGTATTAGTAATACAGTAGCATTCACCTTTTTTGCCAGTTATAAATGCAATGTTTGTACGCTGTATTGCTATTTTTAGTGTAGTCTAGATAATGTTTTTCTTTGTAATCCTCCACAGTTTTACCAATACGATACACTACGATACACGCATAATAAACGTTAGTAAAGAAACTCTAACTTTATGTACATCTATGTGTCTTACATCTATGTGTCTTATTTGGTTATCTGGCTGTCTAGAGGACGCGACCGTTATCGAGGGCAGCACAGTTACAATTATTACAATTATTTGAAAGATTAATACAGTACATGAAATTCAATACACAATTCCTGAGGTGTAGGAAATGTCTAAATGCAATTTTGATTTTGGTATGCTTTGTTTTAACCAGGGAAGAGTGAAAATACAATTTAATGTCACTCTTTCCGGGTTTTAACTATAAATCGATTCATTCATTTATTTCATTATACTACTTTTACTTTCAATTGTTTTGTAATACATTTTGCATTGTTAATTTAGTAAACAATTTAACTTTATACTTACTCTATCCGTTTGCTGTAAAAAAAAAAGTATTAAAGATTCATTAGTATGTTTACATAAATAATGTACGAATAATTTCTGCATTGTTTAAATTAAACGTTAGTAAAGAAACTCTAACTTTATGTACATCTATGTGTCTTACATCTATGTGTCTTATTTGGTTATCTGGCTGTCTAGAGGACGCGACCGTTATCGAGGGCAGCACAGTTACAATTATTACAATTATTTGAAAGATTAATACAGTACATGAAATTCAATACACAATTTTCAACCAGAAGGTTTGTGTATTGTTCTTCTCTTACTCATTATATCATTATTATTACTGTAAACACAAGTTATGTCTAGCATCTGTAAAGTCATTTTAATTTAAACAAATCTTGAATTATTAAAAAAACTATTAATATACGCAAGGGATGAGTTAAAACAAACTGTGACAGAGACGTAATAGTGAGGCACTAAGGTCTTTGAATTAATTTTGATTTTGTAAATGCTTTGCCTTCGTATGCAAGTTTATTCATCATCAGATATAAGCTTCATTAGTATAACATAAATAATTTCTGCCAGAATGTTTGGTTGTGTATTTAAGCAAAATAATTAAAAATGTATTTGTTTAATACAAAATAATTAATATATAATGTAATTTTCTAGATAAGAACAAAAAGCAAGCAAATTATTAATTAAATCACTGAAAATATTTAATATAAATAATACTAAACGGCCTGATAGTAAAATCAACTAGATGAAATAGTTATAATACTTATTATAGTAATATAAATTAATAGCTTTCCATTTATTTATATACTGTAATTGTGTATAATGTATATTAAATTAACGCAGTACATATAATTCAATAGACAATTCCTGATCTGTAGACAGTGTGTCTACACAATTTGTGTTTGTGTGTTGCATCTTTAAAGTCCTTTTAATTTAAACAACATTTAAATCGTTATGAAAGAAGTATTTTATATACAAGGAATGAGTTAAGCAAAGTGTGACATAGACGTAATAGTGAGGGATTAAGGTTTATATGCATTTTGATTTTGGATGCTTTGTCTTGGTCATAACATGCAAGTTTATTCATCATCTTATATTTCATTGTACTGTACCACATTTAATAATTTAGTACATGATACTGACATATTATGTTATTAGCTTATACTAACATTAAATCGTCTGAGTCACTGTAAAAAAGAATATATAAGTTTGATTATGTTTACATAAATGTTATGAATAGTGCTGTATTAATTATTTACATTTTCTTGCTCTATTATTGATTGAAAATCAGTTCATTGTCTCTAAACGTCGGTAGAATTCATTATATATGTTTGATGCTATTTATTGAAAATCAATTGTTTTCTGTTAGTTAAACATCACACCTTGCAACAATGAATAATAACACTAGTCATGTCGAAAAATCTAGTCATTTACTATTTTATATAATAATCTAAATAAATTCCTGTCATTTGATTGGACGAATGTGGGTCACATGGCGTGCAATAGTACGCACTATTAAACGATCGTTTAATAGTACTTTTTAAACATATTTGTGTACGAAAAAAAAAACGTTTCGCGGATGAAAAAAAATCTGGTGTACAAATTACTGTGACATTATATGGCTCTGTACTGTGAAATACAACAGCGCCACCTGTTGTCCTGCCTCTGTTTGTAAACACCACCGCGAGATGCAACAGCAGCAGATTTTTGTGTACGATTTGGAGATATATATATGTACTAATTTCATTCAAAAAGGCATTTAATCTACCTTTAGATCGTTTTTAGGATTTTGATTGATTAATTGGGACATCCCTACAAGACGTGGAATCGTTGGAAAACCATAATAAGCCTAGATAAGTTCCAATTGTCTGTCGAAGTTTTGCCTTTCAGCCAAGCTAGTACTACTACTACTAGGTCTAGCCTAGCTAGGCCTGTTAATTTTAGGCTAGGCTTAGCCTAGGCGTTTTAGCCTTGCTAGGCCTAGGATTGTTTGGTCGTTTGTTGACATAATTAACACTAAAGTAGGAGTGTTCATAAAATCCATATAAAAATATAACATTTAATATAATATTAAAAACCAAATGTTACTGTTTTAATCAATGTATGTGAATGAAATGTAGACCTCTTGGCTAGGGCTACCTTTTATTTGATTCAAATGACAGGAATCTATTTAGATGTTATATAAAACAAATAATGAATGTTTTATATTCGTGTAATGGTACAAATAATGGCATTTGGTGAATGATAAAAGGTTATATCAACTCGGCGTTGCCTCGTTGATATAACCTTTCATCATTCACCTCATGCCATTATTTGTACCATTACACTCATAAACATTCATTATTTGTATAATAATGAACGTTTGGAAATGTGCAATAGTGTAGCAATATGCTTAACATGTTTCTGCTTGATGGACAATCCTAATAAAATAGTATATAAATAAATATGTATTACAGCAGCGTACTGTACTGTTCTAAAATGTTAGGTATCCCCGTAACAGAGTGCACCTCTATTGAACAAGGCCAACAGCCATTAAGTCGCGTGCTACAATGCATAGTGATACCGGACCGACAGACAGACCGACAGACCAACAGACAGACCGACCGACCTTCATAGTGAACTATACTGACCGAAATTACTGAACATGTTTAAAAATGTTGAAATGTTTAAAAACATTTATATTTTTTTAATTTACACGTGCGTAGCCTGTTACTTTTGACGTGCTCGTATAACCTAATTTCGAGTTAAGTAAGTCAAGAAAACAGAAATCGGGCAAAAAGAGCGCGCAATAACATTTAACGCGCAGTGCGCGCGCAAAAATCTGTGCAGTCATGGCAATTTTGTAAACGCTTAAAATTGCCTGAAACGTACTCTTATTTCATCGAAAATAAATTGTAACAATTTTAAGCGCGCGTACGCATGTGTTACATGCGCTACGCACGTAATTGTATTGCCATATGATGATTTATGCCCTGAAATTTATGAGTACCAAATTTTATTTAATTGTGATTCATGGTTGTGAACATATGATTACAAACGTGATTTCGTTAAATCGTGCGTAGACCGCGTAATTTTTTATTGCGCATCGTGAAAACATAACCACATCGATTCCTGGCCATAAGGAATATTCTGTGAAAAATTGACATAGCTAGATTAAACTGATGTCAAGATAAGTTCAGAAAGCGATAAAACGCATAGTGATACCGGACCGACAGACAGACCGACCAACCGACTGACATAGTGAACTATAGAGTCGCGTCCACGCGACTAAAAATCGCGAGCGAGAATGACATACGCCGCCAACTTTTCAATTCAATTCAAACATTTCCATAGCCTACAATGACCAGAGTGTAGGCCTTTCTGTTGTGTTTTTCTTATTTAAGGTTACTGTAAATGTATAGTTAACTTTTTATCACTTGTAGGTTCGGTCCACCTCCCAATTAATTTAATTCTATATAATAGTATTATTTATCTACACACAGTGTTAGCTGGCCTTAAGAATTTTTACTTTATATGTAAACGACAAGGAACAACAATCATAATTTGATGTGGACCTGTAGTTTAAATACTTGAATTAATCATGGAGTAATAATACCGTATTTATTCGAATAACCTCCTCCCTCAAACAGTTTAGGTACCCCGTGACAGATTTCACCCATCAATAACAATAATAATACAATATTTTACGGACTTTTAGAATATAAGGTACCCCGTGACAGATTGCACCCATCAATAACAATAATAATACAATATATTACGGACTGTCTAGAATAGTAGGTACCCCCGTGACAGATTGCACCCCCTATAATATAACAGTAAATAACTATCTATTATAGGGGGTGCAATATATTATGGACTGCCTAGAATATTAGGTACCCCGTGACAGAGTGCACCCCCTATAATATAACAGTTAATAACTATATATTATAAGGGTGCAATATATTACGGACTGTCTAGAATAGTAGGTACCCCCCGTGACAGATTGCACCCCTATAATATAACAGTAAATAACTATATATTATAGGGGGTGCAATATATTACGGACTGTTTAGAATATTAGGTACCCCGTGACAGATTGCACCCCTATAATATAACAGATAATAACTATTTATTATAGGGGGTGCAATATATTATGGACTGTCTAAAATATTATGTACCCCTTGACAGATTTCACCCCTATAATATAACAGTTAATAACTATATATTATAAGAGATAAAATATATTACGGACTGTCTAGAATAGTAGGCACCCCGTGACAGATTGCACCCCTATAATATAACAGTTAATAAATATCTATTATAGGGGGTGCAATATATTACGGACTGTTTAGAATATTAGGTACCACGTGACAGATTGCACTCCCTATATCATAACAGTTAATAACTATCTATTGTAGGTTAATAACTATATATTATAAGGGTTACAGTTAATAACTATATATTATAAGGGTGCAATATATTACGGACTGCCTAGAATATTAGGTACCCCGTGACAGATTGCACCCCCTATAATATAACAGTTAATAAATATCTATTATAGGGGGTGCAATATATTACGGACTGTCTAGAATATTAGGTATCCCGTGACAGATTGCACCCCTATAATATAACAGATAATAACTATCTATTGTAGGGGTGCAATATATTATGGACTGTCTAAAATATTAGGTACCCCGTGACAGATTGCACCCCTATAATATAACAGTTAATAACTATCTATTGTAGGGGGTGCAATATATTATGGACTGTCTAGAATATTAGGTACCCCGTGACAGATTGCACCCCTATAATATAACAGTTAATAACTATCTATTGTAGGGGGTGCAATATATTATGGACTGTCTAGAATATTAGGTACCCCGTGACAGATTGCACCCCTATAATATAACAGGTAATAACTATCTATTATAGGGTGTGCAATATGTTATAGACTGTCTAGAATATTAGGTACCCCGTGACAGATTGCACCCCTATATTATAACAGATAATAACTATCTATTATAGGGGGTGCAATATATTACGGACTGTTTAGAATATTAGGTACCCCGTGACAGATTGCACCCCCTATAATATAACAGTAAATAACTATATTATAGGGGGTGCAATATATTATAGATTGTCCAGAATATTAGGTACCCCGTGACAGATTGCACCCCCTATAATATAACAGTAAATAACTATATTATAGGGGGTGCAATATATTATGGACTGTCTAGAATATTATGTACCCCCGTGACAGATTGCACCCCCTATAATATAACAGTTAATAACAATATTATAGGAGGTGCAACATATTACGGACTGTCTAGAATAGTAGGTACCCCATGACATATTGCACCCCTATACCATAACAGTTAATAACTATCTATTTTAAGGGATATAATATATTACGGACTGTTTAGAATATTAGGTACCCCGTGACAGATTGCACCCCCTATAATATAACAGTTAATAACTATAATATAGGAGGTGCAACATATTACGGACTGTCTAGAATATTAGGTACCCCGTGACAGATTGCACCCCCTATAATATAACAGTTAATAACTATATTATAGGGGGTGCAATATATTACGGACTGTCTAGAATATTAGGTACCCCCGTGACAGATTGCACCCCATATAATATAACAGTTAATAACTATATTATAGGGGGTGCAATATATTACGGACAGTCTAGAAAATTAGGTACCCCTTGACAGATTGTACCCCTTATAATATAACACTTAATAATCTATTATAGGGGGGTGCAATATATTACGGACTGTCTAGAAAATTAGGTACCCCGTGACAGATTGCACCCCTATAATATAACAGTTAATAAGTATATATTATAAGGGTGCAATATATTACGGAGTGCCTAGAATATTAGGTACCCCGCGACAGATTGCACCCCTTATAATATAACAGTTAATAAATATCTATTATAGGGGGTGCAATATATTTCGAACTGTCTAGAATATTAGGTACCCCGTGACAGATTGCACCCCTATAATAAAACAGATAATAACTATCTATTGTAGGGGTGCAATATATTATAGACTGTCTAGAATATTAGGTACCCCGTGACAGATTGCACCCCTATAATATAACACTTAATAATAATAATATATTATAGGGGGTGCAATATATTATGGACTGTTTAGAATATTAGGTACCCCGTGACAGATTGCACCCGTGACAGATTGCACCCCCTATATTATAACACTTAATAATCTATTATAGGGGGTGCAATATATTACGGACTGTCTAGAATATTAGGTACCCCGTGACAGATTGCACCCCCTATATTATAACACTTAATAATCTATTATAGGGGGTGCAATATATTACGGACTGTCTAGAAAATTAGGTACCCCGTTACAGATTGTACCCCCTATAATATAACACTTAATAATCTATTATAGGGGGTGCAATATATTACGGACTGTCTAGAAAATTAGGTACCCCGTGACAGATTGTACCCCCTATAATATAACAGTTAATAACTATATTATAGGGGGTGCAATATATTACGGACTGTCTAGAATATTAGGTACCCCGTGACAGATTGCACCCCTATAATATAACAGTTAATAACTATATATTATAGGGGGTGCAATATATTACGGACTGTCTAGAAAATTAGGTACCCCGTGACAGATTGTACCCCCTATAATATAACACTTAATAATCTATTATAGTGGGTGCAATATATTACGGACTGTCTAGAAAATTAGGTACCCCGTGACAGATTGCATCCCTATAATATAACAGTTAATAACTATATATATTATAAGGGTGCAATATATTACGGACTGCCTAGAATATTAGGTACCCCGCGACAGATTGCACCCCTATAATATAACAGTTAATAACTATCTATTGTAGGGGGTGCAATATATTATAGATTGTCTACAATATTAGGTACCCCGTGACAGATTGCACCCATATAATATAACAGTTAATAATTATCTATTGTAGGGGGTGCAATATATTATGGACTGTCTAGAATATTAGGTACCCCGTGACAGAGTGCACCCCCTATAATATAACAGTTAATAACTATATATTATAAGGGTGCAATATATTACGGACTGTCTAGAATATTAGGTACCCCGTGACAGAGTGCACCCCCTATAATATAACAGTTAATAACTATATATTATAAGGGTGCAATATATTACGGACTGTCTAGAATATTAGGTACAACGTGACAGAGTGCACCCCCTATAATATAACAGTTAATAACTATATATTATAAGGGTGCAATATATTACGGACTGTCTAGAATATTAGGTACAACGTGACAGAGTGCACCCCCTATAATATAACAGTTAATAACTATATATTATAAGGGTGCAATATATTACGGACTGTCTAGAATATTAGGTACCCCGTGACAGATTGTACCCCCTATAATATAACACTTAATAACTATATTATAGGGGGATATAATACATTACGGACTGTCTAGAATACTAGGTATCCCGTGACAGATTGCAACCCCTATAATATAACAGATAATAACTATCTATTATAGGGTGTGCAATATGTTATAGACGGTCTAGAATATTAGGTAACCCCGTGACAGATTGAACCCCCTATATTTAAATAGTTAATAACTATATTATAGGGGATACAATACATTACGGACTGTCTAGAATATTAGGTACCCAGTGACAGATTACACCCCCTATAATATAACAGTAAATAACTATCTATTAAAGGGGTTGCAATATATTATGGACTATAGAATATTAGGTACCTCCGTGACAGATTGCACCTCTATATTATAACTATTTTATTGAATACACTATATTACCGACTGTCTAAAATATTAGGTACCCCATGACAGATTGCACCCTGCCCCCCATATTATAACAGTTAATAACTATATTATAGGGGGTGCAATATATTATGGAATGTGAATATTAGGTACCCCCATGACAGATTGCACCCCCTATAATATAACAGTTAATAATAACTATCTATTTTAGGGGGTACAATATATTACGGACTGTCTAGAATATTAGGTACCCCCGTGACAGATTGCACCCCCTATATTATAACAGATAGCAATGACTGATTAAAATACAACATTTTACAAACTGCTGTATATGGGACATGCCGTAAGCAGTGTTACATTAGGTGGTTAAAATCAGTACAAAAAGTATTCACCAACTTTCTATACCAGCGAGTAACAAGTTACGTGAGATTTACAAAATGTTGCCCAAATTGATATCTAGATACAACAGTGAGCAACTTAACCTGTGTATTTGTAATCAAGGTTTCAATTAATATCCAAACTGTACCATGTTAAAAAATAAAATCAGTTTTTTAAAACATGTTACTTACCAGTTGTTTGTGGAGACTACTTCTCTACCTCCACCGTTTGCATCCTCAATAACTTTAACTTTATCTGCAGTATACAATATAAATAAATAGCACAAAGATAGTAAATAAACCGGGAAGGTTTTAAACTTCATTAAAAAAAATTCCAAAGTCCGGAGGTTGGGTGAGGAATGGGGTGGGAGAGAGTTTGGGTTGAGGGGATGGTGGGAATTTTTGCTTGGGCTAGGGGTGTAGGCTGACCAGAATTGTCCGAAACTGTACTGGGAATGTTTTAAACTACACTTGAAAGCTGCCACTGCGGGGTTATGGGTTGGGAGTGATGACTCAACATAATTTGTACTGGAAACGTCTTAAACACATCACCTAGTATAGGGTGTGTTTGGAGGGGGAAGGGCAGAAATACTGGTGTTTGAGGGTAATGAAGTGAGAGAAAAGTGAATAAAAGAAAAGAGAAAATGAAGAGAGAAAAGGGGCTGGGACAGAGGTCATTCAGCGGTAGCAAAATTATAATTATATTTTAATCATTAGCCAATATAACACCTATTCATTTACACATTTGCAAAGTACTTAAGGCCTATCATGCTATGTATCTCATGAAGCTAAAGTTGTACTGGAACCGAGTGTGGGGTGTGATTGAGGGAGGAGTGGAGGTTGGTGAGCATCCGGGGTTATGAGACCTATTAAATTAATACGAATTGTACTGACAGATTTTGAACTAAAAATAATTGTGTATGTTTATTTCTAAATGACAAACACAATTGAATTTTAAGCAACTGACATATCTATCTTTAAATTAATGCAATTTCGTCTTATTCGGAGATGACAGTATCCTTTTCTACCTCTCTAAACAATATTCATTTTAAACTAAATATATATTGTTTTTAAAGCAAACATAGCATTAAATGCATTGAAGAAAATTTACCCATTTCACACACAATCATGTGTTATAATAATCTCCATTCCATAATTCCATATTATTCAACAATTTAAAGTGTCTTGAGGTTGTAATTGACTCAAATTGAATTGGCAATAATTGCAAATAATCAAGTAGTAAACAAAACATGTATCACCTGTTTTCAGTTTAGAGAGTAAAGCTGTGTATTTGTCTTCATCAATTTCTGTTACCCACTTGTCTTTGAACTCCTGCCACTCTTCCTTTGCAACTATCAATTCTATTAAATCTGTTAGAAGTCTACCACTGAGATGCTTTTTATATAAATTCACCAGTGCATCTGGATCAAGCACAAATAAATGGAATACTATACATTCCATGACAACTTTACGCAGTTTACAGTCATCACCCTCAAAGTAAAGTTCAACTTTTTTCATTTTGGCATTACGGAACATACGGATAATATCCTCAAGTACCTGTTGTCTTTCGTTCAGAGGTTCAGACACCGAAGCCTTTTTTTTTAAACCCACAGTTATTTCACCACCTTTAATAATAAAAATAGTTATACATCAGTTGCAAAAACATGACAATATTAATATTAATGTTAGATAATAGAAATATATGATATAATAAGGCTTATCATTGGTGTTTCAATAATATTCTTATTTGATGTGATATAAGAAGCTTTATTACAAAATCAACAGGTTTCTCCTCTTTTAAACTTTACCCTGATATGTCAATCAATAATATAATGCTTAAAAAAAATATAAAGTTCATTAAAATTAACTTTATAATAATGTGCAGTATTCTAAACTCTTATGTATTGACAACCTTAATCGCTGTGGCTTTCATGTAATTGTCAGAGGAGCGAAGGCTACGAGGTAGAATAATCGACAAACAAGTTGGGTGATATGCCGTAAGATAGACGTTAAAAATAAAGCTTTAAATGATAGAACAAAGATCTTGAAGATTGAAATATATATTTATACTGGGTAACCTCTTCAGTCAAAGACTGGTCTCCCAGAGGGCCCAGTTTGTGATCAGTGGCTGTGATGTACTAATACACCGGGGTAACCCCCTACTCGTCTCGAAAGATGTACTAGGTTCTTTAAAGTGCACACGAGCTAGTTGTGTACACTGGACCTACGGTTTATAGTCCTTATCCGAGAAGACTCGTTCTACCACCAGAACCATGGAGTGAGTGAGCCTCGAACTCCTGCCGATGTTGTGGCTACGTAATTACGGTTCCACTGTCTTAACCGCTCGGCCACTCACTCACTAAGATAATACGTTATTTTAAGTTGTATTATTCTCCAAAACATAAAAATAGAATCGATCAAAGGAAATTCCAAATCAACTACTATTATATCAATATCAATTTGTATTGTACGTGTTTCTTTGATCAAAACGATTTATCCGTCATGAACAATTCAACATGGAAACTAACATCAGTCGGTTCAGTGTGCAGGGAAACTGAATGCTGTGATACTTTACGGTTATATATGGATTTCAATTTGACTTTTGAATTAAATTATTTTAACAACATTTATATATATATATATAAACCAATTGTGTTGCGTAGCACTGTGTAAATTATATATAAATCATACTGTAAATTATAGAAACAGTGCTCATATTCGGAACATGATCTCATAATCGCGTCGAGCATAGCTCATTGGCGAAAGTTCCGTATTTTTTAGTTGTATGAAAAAATGTCTCTTGCGGGATCCGTGGGTTTACGGAATAGGTCAGTTTTGAGTGTACCATTTTCTATAGTCACTGTAGTGTCCAAAAAATCAACGCTACTAGTGGATTTGGTAGCTGTAAATTTGATAGTTGGGTGGGCTGAATTAATATTGAGAAGAAAAGATTCCAAATTATCTTCACCGTGGGTCCAGATCATGAAGATGTCGTCAATGTATCTAAACCAAACAAGTGGTTTATTAGGTTGGAAGGTCAGAAAATTGGCCTCAAATTGTCCCATAAATAAATTTGAAAAAGATGCCGCCATTTTTGTGCCCATCGCTGTGCCATGAATTTGAAGGTAATGGTCATTTAAAATTGTTTTTGGTTAAAATCAACATGACCAGTTCTCGTAAATGAGAATATATATATATATAAAGCTCTTCTAACTTTTCTGGCTGTTTTACTTTATCGTTTTGATATAGCTTTTCGCTTTTTTTTGTATCTCCATTGAGATCCAGCCACTGATACCCACAGCATTTTTCAGTAATTTGCCTTTGGATTTATATATATATATATATATATATATTTAAGATCAAGTAAGTTAAAACTGCCTCAATATAAGTTTATTTTTACGACATGTTTCGGGCATAGCCCATCATCAGGTGAAGAGAATTGTAACAAAGGATAACATATATAAGTCACAAAATTTTTTGTGACTTATATATGTTATACTTATTTGATCTATTTTTCTATATCCTGCCTATGCAGCTCTTTGATTTATATATATATATTTATACTTTATCGTTCTGATTTAGCTTTTCGCTTCTTTTTTTTTGTATCTCCATTGAGATCCAGCCACTGATTTCAGTAATTTGCCTTTGGATTTTCGAGTCTCGGTTGGGGCGACTTTTTCTCATTCTCACAGATTTCCTCATCTTTATCGTTTCAAATTAATTAATTAAATTTCAGTATATCACCGGGCGGTTTAGAATTAATGTTCTTTGCCTGATTTGTTTATATATATAAAAGTATCTCTTCGGAGATCCCGCCTCGTGAATAAAAATACTGAAAGATGAGGGCGTATCAATTTGATCTCTGGTGCACGTGCGTACAACTGAGGACTAGTGCTGTTCCGCCGTACCACGCCGAGAATGTTAAAGAGTCGCTATCCAATCGAGTTTGAACAATACCATAAAAGCCCCAGTGGTCTAATGGTTAGGACATCTGCATATCAAGCAGGCGGTCCGAGTTCGAGTCTCGGTTGAGGCGACTTTTTCTCATTCTCACAGATTTCCTCATCTTTATCGTTTCAATATAAATTAATTAAATTTCAGTATATCACCGGGCGGTTTAGAATTAATGTTCTTTGCCTACTGTGTTTATATATATACATATATATATATATGATATACAGGCATTTTTCTCATGCGAATTTCGCATACTCTATGTTCAATATTTTGTTTCTATGGAACGCCAAAAGAGCAACATTAATAAAGGGCTAAAAACTATGTGGAATCCATCTATTTAACTCATTTTTAACAAAAAAAAAACAACCCGTCAAGTGTTTGTTGTAAAGAAAAAATATACATTTCCTCAACGGGCGAAAATAATGTGAGTTTATCTATGTTTTGTGGTAAGTATTTAATTATATTTACGGTAATAAATGAAACCTACTATGTTTAAAATTATGTATGGATAAACAATTATTGTTGTAGTATATCTTTGTTTGTAATCTAGTAGGTATTGGGTCTTAGCTTTCGTGATCTTAGGTCTTAGGGGGTCTTAGCTTTCGTGGTCTTATGTTTCGTGACACCCGCTAGGCCTAGGCCTAAAATAGAAGGCTAGCCCAGTCAGGTCAAGTAGACCTAGGCCTAGTTGGCCAATGACTCCCAGTGCTTGTTTTTCTTCAAAAACAAGCACGAATGTGCGATACTCGGGGTACAGCAAAAGAAGCTGTAATGACGTCATAAGACCAGATGTAACGTCACATACACATCAATAACCTCTCTACAAAATACGGCTATACGGTACCATCTTCGAGACCTGATATGTCTGCCTCCGGTTTGAAATTAAAAAATCTATAGCTTTGAGGACATGTCCCTGTTGTATATTCATGCTAAATCCCAGCTCAATACTACAACGAATAAGGGAGGAGTAGTACTTTAGAAATCGCACTTTTTATTCAATAGTATCGGATGGAAGAAGAAGAGGAGATGTGAGATGAGAGAGTCCTAGACTCGGGTACCCCGAGTAAAAAAATTGTACGACTTTAGTATGTTGGTGGTCGAGCTCCACGGAGTATATGTTGGTCGAGCGTATAGCTGATACTGAGAGGGCATCGACAGCACTGGTAGCGGTAAACTAAATAAATAAATCAACTGGATACAACATGGTGTGGGGGTTAACCATTTTTTCAAAAAAGGAGAGCTATCATTTGAGTGGTATTTTTTAAATGAAGGTCTGAGTCATATATCTATTTCAAAAAAATTATATAGAGACAAATAATATGTTGCGATTTTTCATTTTTTATCTGGGCAGCATAACTTTCTTAAAATATTAGCACAGATATGAGGTATAGGTCAAACGGTAGTGGCCAGTAAAAAGAGTGGAGGACCAGTAAAAATGTACTTTACTGGTCCTCTTGGCTAGTTAAAAAACACCTTATAATTTAATGTATAATGTAATTACAAGTGAAAATATGCTTAGGTTATTTAATCAACAATAAATAAACACATAGGTGACATTCAAGAAAATATACCGTAAATCTTCTATATGTAACCATGGGTTATTATTCTTTGATTGTTTTTTAGGATGGATTACTATTAGAAAAGGAGCGGGTTACTATTAGAGTAGTGGGTTACTATTACTAATCTTAAATTAGGCACCTGAAAATACTGTAGTAACCAACCCCCAACTTTTCCGGCCAGCAACTCATAGCAAAATAATAAAACAGTATGAATAAACAAATTTGGTTGAATTCTAACTTTATATTATAAACTCAAAAACTCAAACTCAAGCTTAACTAAGCTTAACTTAAGCGTAACTATGTTTCAATTAATAAATTCTCATGTCAATGTTGTATATTATGAGACAATGTTGGACAACATAATAATCTAATAGAAGACCTAACATACCACCAACATTAGCTGCAGGTAATCCTACACTTGCACCCTGGTCTTCTTCACCTGTAAAATAAAAATAAAAACTTCTAATCTGGGCAGGTCAAAGAAAGGGTATTTAAGATTAGTCTGCTGAAGATGAAGGAAATGGTTAGCACAGATATGAGGTATAGGTCAAAAGAGTGGAGGACCAGTAAAAATGTATCTTTACTGGTCCTCTTGGCTAGTGAAAAAAACCTTATTATTTAATGTATATGTAATTACAGAAAAAAGTAAAGTGAAAATATGCTTAGGTTATTTAATCAAAAATAAATAAACACATAGATGACATTCAAGAAAATATACCGTAAATCTTCTAATTGTAACCCTGGATTATTATTCTTTGATTGTTTTTTAGGATGGATTGCTATTAGAAAAGGAGCGGGTTACTATTAGAGTAGTGGGTTACTATTACTAATCTTAAATTAGGCACCTGAAAATACTGTAGTAACCCACCCTCCAACTTTTCCGGCCAACAACTCATAGCAAAATAATAAAACAGTATGAATAAACAAATTTGGTTGAACTCTAACTTTATATTATAAACTCAAAAACACTCAATCCTCCCCCATTCCCGAGATCAACATGTATTATCTCCTTATTTCTCAATACGGCTGCTGCATCATAAGTTTTTGTGACTCTAATAGTAACCCCCATGGTTTACTATTAGAGTAGTGGGTTATTATTATAGATTGACTTATAAGGTGGGTTACTATTAGAAGTGGGGTTACTATTAGAAGATTTACGGTAATGTCTAAAGACCCTGTTGCGGTAGTCAAGATCAGTTCAATGTCGAAACTTATTCCTGCTGTATAAGCATAAGTATGTTTCAATTAATAAATTCCCATGTCAATGTTGTATATTATGAGACAATGTTGGACAACATAATAATCTAATAGAAGACCTAACATACCACCAACATTAGCTGCAGGTAATCCTACACTTGCACCCTGGTCTTCTTCACCTGTAAAATAAAAATAAAATCTGGGGAGGTCAAAGAAAGGGTATTTAGGATTAGTCTGCTGAAGATTAAGGAAATGGTGTAATGAGTGGGAAGTGGGAATATTACTACTTTTTCATGTTTTAATACATACCCAGTAATATGGTTCTTGGTCCTTTGTGCAACTGTTTGGCAAATTTCACCAATTTCCTCTGGGTGTTTAATTTCCGTTCTTTCTCCAAATAGAATACCAGATCCCATTTATTTTTAAATCCTTGTGCCTTTAATTCGTAGAACTCAATCAAATTGTGCAAATCACCCCTGGCATTTTCTGTGATTTCAATCATAGCTTTATAAAGGGTTTCACGCTGTACATTCAAAGTTGCCTTGCATGGACAGCTATTATCATATTGTTTACCAACGCTTTCTTTGTACTTCTTCACACTGGCTTTTGCAGCAACATATTTTGTAACGTCTGCTATTTCTGACATAATGGTAATATCATTGTATGCAATAACGCCTTTAATTTTAAGTTCATTAAATAAAGTCATTCCTGTGTAGTTTTCCTGAGATAATACACCAACCGGCAGATGATCATGAAGAAGAAATCTCAACTCCTTTACAGTATCCCCAGAAAAAGCGTCACTGAAATCTTTACAAAAGTCTCTTAATTTACCATCCATTATATTACTGAAAAAGAAATGCTGTTTGTTTAATTTTTTATTGGTTGCTATTTGTAATAACCTAATTATGCATCTTTCAACGTATCATGCTTTATTATATATAAGTAGCATAACTATTTTATGAAACATAGTCAACTACATAGTCATAATACACGAATTGCAAATGATTATATTTTACCTATTTACTTTCAAGATATGATATTTATAATTTTATAAGACCAGTTAAGATCGGATAATATGGTTTAAATAGAAATTGGTGCTTTGTTTTCTTTTATTTATTATTAACTCTAGTAGCTAGATCAACTTTCGTATGCACTTTGAGGTCCAGGGAATTTGACTTCAGAAATTGGTTTATGGTGGTCAAACAATAATTTTTGGCTTGGGTAGACATTTTGAAAATGTGGCGAAAGGTCAAAAGGTCAGGGTGAAAGGTTATAAGACCAATATGTCCCAAAATATCGACAACCGCGAGGTCATTTTGGTCTCAAATTGATCAGAAGGTATAGATTTATATTCAGTCTAATGGGACATTTTAGTAAAAAATGACCCACAACCCAGGGCATGTATGTATCTCCGTAACTACTGGCCGTAGACACTTGAATTTTGTCTTAAATTGTTAGAAATATATATTTTGTTACACATTTTTAAAAATATTACAAAAGGTCAAAGGGTCAGGGTCAAGGGTTATATGAACAAAGAAAAATGTACTTGTATCTCGGCAACCACTGTTCGCAGTAAGTCAATTTTGGTCTGAAAATGTTCATTTATATTCAGTCTAATGGGGCATTTTAGTCAAAAATTATCAAAAATGCCATTTCTGACATTTGACCCACATACCAGGCATCTTCATATCTCTGTAAGTACTGGTCGTAGAAACTTAAATTTGGTATCAAATTGTTCGAAATATACATATTTACATTCATTGTAATAACAAAATTGGTTAAAGATTAACAGAAATACTATTACTAATGTTTCAAACAAAAAACATCTCTACACAACTTATCCTTAGACAGTAATGTTATGCAATAACTGATGCTTTAATGGTTTCATCTATATATAAATTATGGTTAATTCTGACATAGGCGAGCACAATGGAAAAACTTCGGTGAAAATCTCTGCCTTGGATACCTACCTGATCTATCTCAGATGTACCGTGAAATGTAAATTTGATAATTAGTTTTCACTATTACGATATTGTTCCATATTTCTATCTTAGGAAGATATTATAAAGAGTTTTTTTAACAAAATGTATGATTTCAACGGTAGATTTTCAACTCAATTTCATTTCTACGCTGTCAAAGTAATTTCCGGGTTCACGATGAGTTAACCTTGCCACAACCTGGTTTCAACTAAGTTGGCCGTTAGTGGCTATAGCCATTTTAGTTTTTTTTGTTTATTTTAGGAACGGACCGCGCGTGTGAAGGTACAGTAGTTAAATAATAACTATACAGCAAATTAATAAAGATCAAATTAAATATACGCCATAAAGCATCGGAATATATTGTGGGGAATAATATTATAAAATTAAATAGGGAGATTTGATGATAAGACATTTTGTTAAAAATCGAGTGAAATCCCGATAGCCGAGTTTTATTGAGTAAGCTGGCAGGAATACCTATAGGCTATCTGTGTCCTTTTAGGACCGGGATGTCTGCCCATGTTGCAAGCCGTCTAAAATGTCTTCTTTCTTGGGCCGAAACGGCCCTGCACTCTGTCGCGGAAGTTAGTTTCAAAAGATTTTTAAATTAAATAATGTATTAATTATTAGGATGGTATTTATTTGAATAAACGCCTCCCCAATAAAACATCACTTTGAATAATAATCGCACCCCCACTCCCAACCCAACTATCTAATAAACGCCCATCCACATTTATACACACAATATTGTATTCATCGCACTGTTATCTACAATTTACCAAGCATTTGTTATTCTTTTTTTACAACTTTTCATATCTGTTAGAGGATTTTATTTGATTTTAAATGTTACCATATTATTAAAACTAAACAATTAAACATATCCCTCGAATAAGCACCCCCCTCACCTCCGCCCTATAAGGGCCCTACTAAACAATAAACACTATTATTTTAAAATGTTATTAATCATCTAAGACACTGTGAAACAGAGTAAGTTTAGTTTTACGAATGTCAATCATTTTCAATAATGGTAACCGACAGAAAACGTACAAGGAGAACGTCCTTTTTACCCGAGTCATTATCATTCCGAGAACCATCGTCTACACTTTCTAGAGGGGGAGAGAGCGAAGCGAGCTCACACTCTAGTACTAATAAATAGTATTGAAATGAAATAAATAAATGTATTACAGCGTACCGTACGTACGTCATAAATGAAGTGAATTAATGCAATTATGTTCAGAAATGCTACTGTTTGTGAAATTGGTATTCGTAGTAAGCCGTACCTTGATTGAATAGAAGGGCTACTGTTTGTTAAAGTTGTTTATTTAAATTAAATTTTAATTATTTGTTGTTACCTAGGCTACTACATGTATTTCCATTTTACTTTTGATTCATAATAGTGGAAAAATGAATTAAACAAATAACATTTTTAAGCAATATTGAGATACAACTTGTGCAAACTTATTATTTATTTCTATTATTATAAGATACAAATAGTATTACCTTTCTTCCGGGTTTTCAAAATTAGATGCCATGAGCTACAGATAAAGGGAAAAACAATGTTAATTTCCTCAAAAGCCATGAGTTTCCGACAGGCTACATGCTTTTTATCTGGCATTTATTTATAAATTACAAGCAGACACACTAGAAAAATGTTTATTAGAAACCATGTGTATATAATATATGACTCAACATATAAGTATTTTATAATAATTATAGCACAACCAATCAATATCTGGTATTACTATTTTACATACGTAATGCTACTAAGCTGCAAATATTTAATTTAGACTTTTAAAACATTTTTAGATATTTAAAGACAAACCTGCTTTTTCGTTTTTAAAGTTGATAGCATGTGTTATAGCCTACATACGACAAAGTATGTTTAAAACATTGTGCAACTGTAACATTATAAAAAACTATTGCACACAATAGCAACCAATACAAAAACAGTAAAACGTGCGGCATCTATTTATAGCAGGCCTAAACTTGTGTTTGGTGGTACTAGAGATAGAATTACATGTTATGTAGGCCTACAATTTAATATCTCAAAAACAAAACTACTTACCTGGTTTTCATACTCAAAGCGAAAATGTCGCCATGGATAGAATAGAATTCAAGAAGAGACTTCTTTATGGTGTATCCCTAGACTGCCCTGGACTATAAACACAGCTTATGTATGTAATCGCGAAATAATCAGTGATTGAACTTTGTCGTTTATTGCTATGGTAGATCAAATATTGAAAGAAAAGATAAAAACAATTTATATGGCAAAGTCCGTTTGCTTTAGATACTGTTAGTACAAACTGAGTCACAATTTGAACAATATCAATTGTTTTAAACCCATTTTTCGTTGGCCAATAAAGTAAAAGAAATTTTATTTTAGCAGGAGATGGTGAGATTGAAACAATCTCGGCAGACTCAATTTATTTCGACCAAAATCTACATCAACATAGTACATGTAAAATAAAAAAAACAAAACAAAACAACAACAAAATCATTTGGTCGAGGGATGACAAAGACTCAAAAGTGAATGTCGCCCCTCCTCATTAAAAAAACTAAATTATTTCCCGCTATTATTGTGTTTGATACTGGAAGTATGATTACATTATTATAAAAGTTAACATCATGGAATATACTTGGTGTCTTTAATCTCAAAGCAAAAATGTCGCCATAGACACTTTGATCAAATCAAGCACAAATTAAATGTAGGCCTAATCCTCACATCTCGATGAAAGTATGTCAATCATAATGTGTATTGAGAACATAGAGGAACACTGTAGTTTTATGGTCTGGGACTCCCTAGACTATACAAACAAAATGTTTGTACTGTGTAATCTGGAAATTATCCGGTGGAGAAACTGCGTCATTTTATGCTATGGTAGATCAAATATTGACAAATAAGATACTTAGTGATAAAAACAACATATATGACAAAGATTTGATTTATATTATTCATGAACTTTAAATATTCATTCGTTTAAACCCATAGTTTTTTTTTAATTAAATAAAAACTATATGTTGTCTATTTATAAAGACAGAGAAGTCTATATTACAAAACACAGTTTGACGTTTACAAAAGAAAGTACAGGTCGCAGTTTGTTATCGACACTGATTCTCTTAATATACAAATAACGAGATATACGGCATAGGCCTACGACGATACCATTTAAGAAGGATTCCGTTCTTATGGGTTTTTTTTAACAGCAGTTTACGTGTTTATTGCACTCTTCTTGAACTTTCTAGGCCGGGCTAGACCATAGGCCTTATTACAAGGTAGGCCTAGGCCCTACATTCTACACTAATGTTTTAATATATTTACAGTAATCTGTTTTATATATTAGGCCTAGTTTTTTTTACAGTGGACCTGCTACTACTGTAGGCCTAAGGCCTGGGCCTTAGGCTAGTAGTAGGCATAGCTAGGCCTAGTGCAATAAACACGTAAATGCTGCAAATTATTATAAATATAATAATATTTACTTCAATGCACAAAATAATTACTTACCTCAGAAAAAATCGAAGATTCCATTCCGCCGTGGTAACTTATTAGCCACGTTCACATGGCCGTGGCATTCTGTAATTTGCCGTGGTGTTTCAATACTAAGTTGCCGTGGTATTTTTGTAAATTGCCGCGATGTTTTATTTTAATTTGCCGTGATGTTTTATTTTTAATTTGCCGTTGCTTTTTTCAAATTGCCGTGGCTTTCTTTGAAAGTTGCCGTGATATTATTTGAAAGTTGCCGTGACACTTAAAGGCCACCGTAGTACGTATTGTCTTTTCACGCTGCTGCTCTAGCCCGCTACGTCACAAGAGATGATTAATTTATTAGATGAAATCAAGCAGCAGTTGTAGTACTAGACACTTACATTTTTGCGAAAAAGGTTATCGACTATAATTTATAGGTGCCGTACCAACTGCTGGACCCAAAAAACGTCTGGGAAAAGAGTCTAACGGTTGAATGACAAAATCCCAAAGCAGTTCTGTTATTTTATGAGTCCCATGACATTATATAATACTGTAATTCGCTGTCAGATAATCATTGAATTATTATCAAAACAGTCCATGAAAGTTTTTGTTTGTAATAGGATACTTCACACTTGAAGTATCTAGGCGTGATGAAGTGACCCCCAGACTTGACCTTAGCAATAAAATAAACAAATTGAGTCTGTGTTTCATATAAAAGTTATTCACTTCTGTAACAAAATTCACAGTATAAAAAGAGAAAAGAAACGTTTAATTATAGGCCTAACTCAAAAACCATTTTTCGTTTTAAATTACAATTTTTCATGTAAAATAACTATTATGTGACAATAGAACTGTATCATCGACATTTTTATTCCATAATCCAAATAAAAACATATACAAATACAATACAAATAATAAGATAATGGAATGGGAAACAAAATAAGCACAAGTGCTTTAAGCATGTAACCCTAACAAAAAGATCAAACAATCAGTACAAACAAAAAAAAGAACAAACCAAAATAACATAATGTGATTTACTTAACTTAAATATTTCTATTGTTATAATATTGCTTTAATCTCTGTTTAAACAAACTTAAAGTGGGGGATTGTTTTATATAGTCTGTTAAATTATTCCAAATATTATTCTAGAAATACTGTTTGCTACCTCAAATGACACATTCAAAAACAAATTTGAAATAAAAAATATCTTTAAAACTGTTACGTCAATAAGCGAGCAGCTTTTTTGTAAGAAATATTTCTTGTTTATGTTCGTCCACCAATCGATGTTTCGAGTTTTGTCTGTTTACAAGCTCAAGTAGTATACATACGAAATAATCAGTGAGGAACTTTGTCGTTTATTTGCTATGGTAGATCAAATATTGAAAGAAAAGATAAAACAATTTATATGGCAACGTCCTTTTGCTTTATATACTGTTAGTTTAAACTGAGTCACAATTTGAACAATATCAATCGTTTTAAACCCATTTTTTGTTGGCCAATAAAGTAAAAGAAATTTTATTTTAGCAGGAGATGGCGAGATTGAAACAATCTCGGCAGATAATTTATTTCGACCAAAATCTACATCAACATAGTAGGCCTACATGTAAAATTAAAAAAACAAACAAAATAACAACAAAATCATTTGGTCGAGGGATGACAAAGACTCAAAATCAATGTCGCCCCTCCTCATTAAAAAAACAAAATTATTTCCCGCTATTATTGTGTTTGATACTGGAAGTATGATTACATTATTATAAAAGTTAACATCATGGAATATACTTGGTGTCTTTAATCTCAAAGCAAAAATGTCGCCATAGACACTTTGATCAAATCAAGCACAAATTAAATGTATTTAGGCCTAATCCTCACAACACGATGAAAGTATGTCAATCATATGTGTAGGCCTATTGAGAACATAGAGGAACACTGTAGTTTTATGGTCTGTGACTCCCTAGACTATACAAACAAAATGTTTGTACTGTGTAATCTGGAAATTATCCGGTGGAGGAACTGCGTCATTTTATGCTATGGTAGATCAAATATTGACAAATAAGATACTTAGTGATAAAAACAACATATATGACAAAGATTTGATTTATATTATTCATGAACTTTAAATATTCATTCGTTTAAACCCATAGTTTTTTTTTAATTAAATAAAAACTATATGTTGTCTGTTTATAAAGACAGAGAAGTCTATATTACAAAACACAGTTTGACGTTTACAAAAGAAAGTACAGGTCGCAGTTTGTTATCGACACTGATTCTCTTAATATACAAATAACGAGATATACGGCATAGGCCTACGACGATACCATTTAAGAAGGATTCCGTTCTTATGGGTTTTTTTAAACAGCAGTTTACGTGTTTATTGCACTCTTCTTGAACTTTCTAGGCCGGGCTAGACCATAGGCCTTATTACAAGGTAGGCCTAGGCCCTACATTCTACACTAATGTTTTAATATATTTACAGTAATCTGTTTTTTATATTAGGCCTAGTTTTTTTTACAATGGACCTGCTACTACTGTAGGCCTAAGGCCTGGGCCTTAGGCTAGTAGTAGGCATAGCTAGGCCTAGTGCAATAAACACGTAAATGCTGCAAATTATTATAAATATAATAATATTTACTTCAATACACAAAATAATTACTTACCTCAGAAAAAATCGAAGATTCCATTCCACCGTGGTAACTTATTAGCCACGTTCACATGGCCGTGGCATTCTTTAATTTGCCGTGGTGTTTCAATACTAAGTTGCCGTGGTATTTTTGTAAATTGCCGCGATGTTTTATTTTAATTTGCCGTGATGTTTTATTTTTAATTTGCCGTTGCTTTTTTCAAATTGCCGTGGCTTTTTTTGAAAGTTGCCGTGATATTATTTGAAAGTTGCCGTGACACTTAAAGGCCACCGTAGTACGTATTGTCTTTTCACGCTGCTGCTCTAGCCCGCTACGTCACAAGAGATGATTAATTTATTAGATGAAATCAAGCAGCAGTTGTAATACTAGACACTTACATTTTTGCGAAAAAGGTTATCGACTATAATTTATAGGTACCGTACCAGCTGCTGGACCCAAAAAACGTCTAGGAAAAGAGTCTAACGGTTGAATGACAAAATCCCAAAGCAGTTCTGTTATTTTATGAGTCCCATGACATTATATAATACTGTAATTCGCTGTCAGATAATCATTGAATTATTATCAAAACAGTCCATGAAAGTTTTTGTTTGTAATAGGATACTTCACACTTGAAGTATCTAGGCGTGATGAAGTGACCCCCAGACTTGACCTTAGCAATAAAATAAACTAAATTGAGTCTGTGTTTCATATAAAAGTTATTCACTTCTGTAACAAAATTCACAGTATAAAAAGAGAAAAGAAACGTTTAATTATAGGCCTAACTCAAAAACCATTTTTCGTTTTAAATTACAATTGTTCATGTAAAATAACTATTATGTGACAATAAAATGACACATTCAAAAACAAATTTGAAATAAAAAATATCTTTAAAACTGTTACGTCAATAAGCGAGCAGCTTTTTTGTAAGAAATATTTCTTGTTTATGTTCGTCCACCAATCGATGTTTCGAGTTTTGTCTGTTTACAAGCTCAAGTAGTATACATATGAAACGCCATATGTGCAAACATATTTATCTTTTTACTAATATTAAGTCAAAACTCCGCCTGGAACTCAGACTAGATTAGTAGTATACTATAAGAAAATTAATTGTTAAATACCATATAATTATTAAGAAAACATATTGACAGAATAAACTCAGTTTGACTTATTGTTAAGAAACGCTTAGGTTGTACTGAGAAAGGAAACGTAACGGAATTTTAAATGCATTGGTTGATTTACCTTTAATTTTCGTTCATATAATTATTTATGAATACAAATAAAAACAATTTTAACATTGATTTGAAAACTGCATGGCTATCAAGTATATTGTAAAATGGAAGATAAACCATTAGTGCAACTTAACTACTGTACAAATATTAACAAATAATTACACAAACTGCAAAAATTGCATTGTTCAAATGTGAACATATACAACCTTTTTTTTGAAAACTATTGATTATGAAGTATTAATTGTATTAATTACTAAACGTTTGGTTGATACTAGAAATAGGATTATGTAGGCCCCGCCATACCTCTTGCTTCTTGCACAAATAATACAAAGAAAACATACATTCCGGATACAAAATTAAAATTAGGAGAAAAGTGCAACAAATTTGACAGCACAATAGTCCTAATTATGTCTGTTTCCATTTAACAAAAAAAAACATAAACCTGAGAGGCAGCATTGTCGGTCATTATTGAAACATTGCTGCCTATTATTCCTACTAATATATTATGCCTAGCCATCACAGAGCTCGTTTATCGAAACTGAAACCAGGCATCATCGTGACATGGTATTTTAACAAATCCCCATGCCAGACACCTCACAAACATTACCTATCAAAGCACCACTCATACAATAAACTCATTTATTTATATAGCATATATAACTTCGAACATTAGTCACATTTTTTGGAAAAATTCAGTCATGGTGTAACACGGTCACCGACCAAAATTACAAATTGGTTTAATAAACAGTACTACCACTATATTAATCTACTGCAGACTTTGTAGATCACAAATATGTATAAACACAGTATATGAGATAAGTAATTACGCTTTAGTGGCTGTAAATTTGATTTTTAAATTTAAATTTTGATAGTTGGGTGAGCTAAGTTGATATTCAGAAGAAATGGGTCTAGAATTATTTTCACCGTGAGTACAGATAATGAATGTCATTAAACTAAATCAAAGTTAACAAATGTTATTGAGTTGAAAGGACAGACAATTTGCCTCAAATGTGATAACATTTATTTACTGATGAAGAATGACTTTCCATCAGAACATAAAGTAACTCTTAAAAAATCATAGTTTTCCCATAATTATTTCAAGGATTAAAAAATCACACACACTGCGGCTTCCTGTTTCACTCGTATGGAAGACGGCTAGGCCATGCAACAAGGAAATGCGTTAATTTCGGAAAAATACGCCTACTTAACGGCACGTGACCGTGACTTGAAATGTAGACACGCCTACATTTATTTATTTATTTATTATGGTTTAAAACAACTTCCACACCAGCAGCAAAAGCTAAAAATAGTGGATTACAATACAAATTATTCCATCAAAAAATAAATATGAAAAACACAAATTACAAGTAAACCTAAAAAGTTACAAAATTCTATATAGGTACGGTATTGTTGACTTGTTTAGTCTTTCAGTCCTACACCTCACCTCAGTCCTACATATGTTATAAACGGATCTAGAATCTTCATAATACATTGGTAGTTGATAGTTGCGTATGCGAAATTTAACACGGTTGTATTGGATTTTTATTTGATTTACGACAGTGCTTTATTATGGCATCTACACGGTACGTACACTGCTTTGTTTAAACTTTACCCAATTGTTTATCTTTACTAATTTATTTAATAATTCAATGTTTTTATTACTATTATGATTACTATTCAATTTCTTTAGAATATTTAGAACCATGTCTGTTTTTATTAGTACAGTATTGATTGTATTATAGTTATAACAATAGGAAAAGATATACTGCATATACTATTGATAAGATATAACTGTTTTCTGTTATTGCAAAATAAATTTAGATTTATACAAATTAACGACGACCGAAATGTATAACATCAGAGATTTAAATACTTTATGCAATTCCATTCTCTTTTTATACTGTAGTGGTATAGAAAAGGCGTATTTGTTTGGAAAATTGTTGAAAAAGGCAAATCAACTTATTGTAATTAATAGTACCATTCACAATTATATTATTGCTTTTTGCACCAAAAATGATGAGTTAATATTGTTGTATTTCTTTTAGCATACTAAACTAAACTTTGCTGTTGGTTATCTTATTCCTAGTTTTGAAATAGAACAAACACACTTTGATAAATTGCACGGCATAACTTATTTTAACATGATTTTTTATTTGTCTGTTATTTTAAAATATATCCTGTGAACGTTAATAACTTCATACGGTTTCTCGAAAAACCACACGGTGTATACGATAAACTTGTTGATACGTATTAAAATGTATAACGTCATGATGCATGCCATTTACTTTGTCACAGAAGTATAGAAAAAGCGGTTTTTGTCATAACTATTAAAATCTTATTTATGAAAGTTAAAAAACTAATTGAAATCATTAGTACTCATAATTATATCATTCCATTTTGTACCAACAAGTATGAATTAATATTCTTGTAATTCTTTTTAGCATCCTGCAAATGTGTCTTACTGCTGTGCGCTTTAAACGCACCACCTGCTGACGCATCTTTAAGAAAACGAAGTACGAATACATTGAACGTTAATTTGTTTGTAATATTATGAATTCGTATGGTAATTTATAATTTTAATAATAGGTCTACGAAAGATTTAAACTAAGTTAAAACTGTCTATGATCATGTCTGTATTGCTTTAATGTACAGCATTATTGCTTAATTATGTCTCTTTAACTTAAAGTGAAATATGTACATACATTATTTTTTTAATAACTTAAAAATAACTGCTATACCATACAATATTCTAATGTGTTCTTTAATTTTTATTTCCAGAACCAGTTGTCAAAACTGGTAAGTACGATTTGCTTTTGTCATTTGTTGTTTTGTATAAAAGTAACAATAGCAACTATTATCAGAAATATACGTGTAAGAGTTTAGTTATTTGCCCAAAAAATATCAGAAACAAACTTGAAAGTTGGTTATGAACACGCCATATCGCTTCATACTATTAGGGTATGAATCTTTATCAATTTTCAATCTTTTTTCAGTGCCATAATTCTAGTGGAGTGCGAATGAGACTATATAGACTCTCTTCTCCAAGACGACGTGCTTTGGGGTGTGCCCAATCCCAGTTGACAAATTCCCATTTGTTTAGCCTTTAGTAATTGTTGATTATTAACAATATTTCTTTGAAGTTCACAATATTATGAAATAATGCCTGATGTCTAATGTTTTTCAATTTTGCACCAACAATGATGTTTGTATACCTGTTGTCGTTATTTGTTGTTTTACTGCTATGTACTTTGACGCATCGTCTTCAGTAAATCCGAGTATGAACACATTTACAATTGTTTATATGAATACGCATGCTAAATTAAAATAATAGTAATCATACGTTTATGTTTACGGAATGTAGAATTCCTCCCTTTTATGAATTGTTAAGAAAATCGATGATGTGTATACTAAATTAAAGTCAAAATGTTTTAGTGTCAACGATAATAGGCAACGTCTTATATAAGTTGGAATTCCATCTTGAGATGAGTATAGTAGTAATTAGTCTTGCTTATTTTAATTGATATGTAATTTTACTTTCTATGGACCAGAGATTCCAAAATAAAAGATTGAATGAATGAATAATACAGAAAATAACTATCAATACGTTTTTGTTCGTGTCAAACAAGTTAAAACTGCCACAATATAAATGTATTAACACATGTTTCGGGCATACCTTCTATATATATAAATTATGGTTCATTCTGACATAGGCGAGCACAATGGAAAAACGTCGGGACAAATTTCCGCCTTGAATACCTACCTTATCTATCTCAGCCAGATGTACCGCGAAACGTAGATTGATAACATTAGTTTCAACTATTACGATATTTTTCTTAGGAAAATGTTATAAAGGATTTTGAATCAAAAATTCTGATTTCATCGTTAGATTTTAAATCTGTGCGCGGGAAGTAATTTCCGGGTTCACGGTGAGTCCATGGGTTTACCTTGCAACTTCCTGGTTTCAACTAAGTTGGCCGTTGGTGGCGATAGCCATTTTAGTTTTTTGTTTATTTTCGGACCACTCATGTGACTGTGCAGTAGCAAAACAAAAATTATACTGCAAATTAATAAATATCAAATTAAATATACACCATAAAGCATCCGAGTATATTGTAGGGAATAGTATATACAATTACATAGGGAGAACTGATAATACCTTTTGTTTGAAATCGAGTGAAACCCCGATAGCCGAGTTATTGAGTAGGCTGGCAGGAATAACTGTGGTCTATCTGTGTCCCGTTAGGACCCTGAGATACTTCTGCCCATGTTGCAAGCCGTCTAAAACGTCTTCCTTCTTAGGCAGAAACGGCCCACCTGTCGCAGAGGTTTGTTTCAAAAGATGTTTAAACTAAATAATGTATTAATTATACCAATTAGGATGGTATTTATTTGAATAAACGAAGCGAGCTCACCCTCTAGCATCATAAATGTAAACTACCCGTGTGACCATGATGTACATTATTCTTCACTCCATGGCGTGACGTAGTGTGGGTGTAATTGTCAATAGCGGTAAGATTTAGCCGTTGAAATGTTACCGTGATCTCGGTAAAATATATAATTTAATTGAGTGGAGTCGACAAGGATCATGTTAGAAAATAAAACAAGTTCCTTTATTATTTATGATTTTAGAGTTAGTGAACTCATGGTTATACTTTATTAATAGATAACTGTTAATCATACGTTTTTGATTTAGACTATTTTCTATACGTATTTTAATGCTTTACAAATCAATCTTAACAAGATTTCAAATGTCGGTTGGTTTCCTTGTATTTTGGTAAATTCTAATTGAAATATAAAATCAATTGATTATTTATACCATATATCATCATGAAGACTTGAAATTGTAAAAATAAAATTAAAGCAAGCATTATGTATATTTTTCCTTTGTGTTGTTAAATGTTGGTACATACTGTTTCATATTTTTTTTACTAGATTACAATATATAGATGATACGATATTAAGTTTACTACAACCTACTTAATCAGTATCTTCTGTAGTTTCTATAGAACATTTTTATTACCAATGCTCTTGGATTAATATAGCATTTGTACTAATTTAAACATGTCTAAGGTCCTGTTTCTGTTGCATTAAAAAAAAACGGTAAACCGTGTGAATAAATTAACACGAATTTTGTTGGGAGCAGAAACAGTTTTAAGTCGCGTGCAACTCTACAGCTCACTATGTCGGTCGGTCGGTTGATCGGTAAACACTAACTTGAGCACGCGACTGCAGCCATGTATTTAGCCTTGTTTAGTAACCGGTTAAATAACAGCGCAAAAATAACGGTTAAAACAGCCATTCAATTCGGTGTTAGAACGCCATTTAACCGGTTATTGCTGGGAAACTTTTAGCTGCAACAGAAATGTATATATAGATGATACGATATTAAGTTATATATATTATCTATATATACTTAAGGTCAGCTGCTGACCTTAAGTCAACTGCACTGCACTAACGTTTGAATTAACCGCCAGTACCAATGGCATTCTGGGTAATTCTAACGATTTTGTCAACGACGACCCACTGATTTAAACGGTTATTTTTTAAGCTGAAATTGAGCAGAAATGTAGTCAATATAAACATTATACTACTTTAAATAAACGGCGCTATGCAGCAGAAACAGAACCTGAAACAAACGAAAATACTTTCATTGATAAATTCTCCATGGTTATGCTTATCATCCAGATTCTAGGCAAACCATTGTTCGATCGCGAAGAGAATTACTTGTCATTAAATATTAATTAGCATCAATATATTAAGATTAAGTTTATAAATATATTATACTAATTTTTATATTTAAAGATCAAAACTATACTCTCGTGCTGTTTCATTGTGATCAAACAGCTGATAATATTGTATTTCTTTATAATGTAAATTTCATTTGTGTTTACACAGAATTTTAAAGTTCATGCCATAAAAACATCGTTTATAGTATCCAAAATCAAATTATAACAACTGTTAATTTAAACAATAATTTTAATAATTAGTTTATTTTTAAATATAATTTAAAAACAATGTCATTGTTATACTATTTAGCAATGCAAAATATATTTTTATTAACATGCAAAAAAAGTTTTTTATACTATAATTGTTATATTGCCACTATATAAACTGTAGCACCATTGAATCTATCTCATCGTTCTCTATTTTAGTTTAAACATTGTTATCATGGCATCTACACGGTACGTATGCTGTTTTTTTACTAATACATTATTTACTTTACTAATCGATATAGAATGATTTCTCCAATCTACTGTTTTTACTAGTATTTATTATAAGTAATAGGTGTTTTAGTTAGGAACTAGTCAACGGGTCAACCCTTGCATGGAGCACGGAATAGTTGCTGTTACAGGGATTTAATACTATTATACGTTGTTCTATTTACTTTTGCTTTGTTTGCTATAGTACTAATACATTTAAAGTTTTCTAATTTCTAATCACAGTTTATTTCAATCGTACTATTATTAAATCAATACCGTTCGTAATTAAATTTTTGATTGATATTCACTTTTAATTCTGTTTTAGCATCCTACAAACCTCGTTGTTGGTTGTCTTACTGCTGTGTACTTTGAACGCACAATCTGCCGACGCATCATATTCAGGACAACAAAGTACTAATACGTTTACTATTAATTGTTTACAATATTATGAATACGCATGTTAATTTAAAATCATAATAAGTCTTCTATAATTCATTTTTAGTTCAGTAATTAAGGAATAACTGTAACGTATCTGCTATGACTATCGCTATTATACGATTTCTTTTTTTTTTTTTCTAGAAAAAGTTGTCAAAACTGGTAGGTACAATATGCCTTATTTTCTCCATTATTTGTTTGATTCTAGTTACAATATTGCAACAAGGAAAATACATTTGAAAGTTAATTAGAATTTTGCTTCATATTTCAAATATGAAGTTCAAGAAGTGGAGATGCAAATGATACAGATTAAATAGTGGTTTACGTTTTTATATAATAGAAAGCGTAGGCTAATTTTCCTTTCTTTCTCTACAGACGAAGAGAAATACATTGGCAAGCAACCACGTAAGAACATTTAATAAACATTAATTAATCTAATCGTATTGTCGCTCTTTTATCAAAACATCGTATCTCAACAAAACATAATTTTACAAGAGGACACAAAATGACTTTCATGTTTTTGTAATTTGTCAATTAATAATGACATTTTAATGAACGAATTGAAACAACATATTTAATGGCCTAAAATGTTATAAAAATAATAATAATAATAATAAATTTAGGTATAAAATGTTTATTTATTTTTCATTAATGAGGTTAAAAATGAGGTTTTCCATGGTTTTCGTAGAAATTTACAGGATAAGAAAAAAAAACAGGAGACGATTTAATAGAATAGCGATATAATATATATTATATAATATACAGTAGTAATGTTGTAAGCTTTGAAACTTATGATGTATTAGTTAATATCTTTCTTCTGATTAGACATTGGGACGGAAATAGTGTTAGTATTACAATAACTTCTAATTAGTGTTAATATAAATCCTGTTTTCCACTAGGCAAATTTATTTGCGGGAATTTAACATTTTGGGACGTATGATTCCTCACTAATCGTTTCCACAATTAAAGCTACTTTTAGCGATCTATATGTCAAAGCGTCATGTGTAGGTTATGTTTGAAAATACAAACTGATCCTTGATCACTTGTGATATTGCATGTGTTTGCACAGAATAGATTCGTAGCTCGTTTAAGATTAAAACAAAATCCACCTTCTTTTTTTAGGTTTGAATGTTCATGAAATCATGCGTAGAGGAACAGATGGTATACGCTGTTTATTACGTTCGTCTTCATGTCCTTGGGACGAAGAAGAGCGCTGGATAAATGATAACTGATATTAAAACGAATGGTATCTTTCTAAGGCAACCGATTTTTGTTTTATACAAGCTGAATATTTTGCTTTATCATTTAATACATGATTCTATCTGCTTTGATAGACAATCACCGAACAAACAATAATAAAAAAAAAACAAATAACGTTAACATTGATTGATAAAAACTAACATTTACAATTAATTAATATAATAATGCGTAGGCCTACACAATAGTAAAACATTTATTTCATAGTAGTTAATAATTGATTATCATTTTGTTATACTACAAAGAAATAAAAATGTAACAATGAATTAATATAATATGTCGTCTGTTTTATTGATATTTGTTTTACTATTTGAATGGGACATCAGCATCAGTATTTTGAAAAGTATCCGGCCTATTTAGGTTATTTTTTAGATTACATTGCTTCTTCACAAAGTACAGTAGAATCGCCATTAAAGGGACACCTTCGTGACCACAAAAATGTTCCCTTAATATGGGTGTTTTCTATCCAGGAAACACAAACCAACAACTGAAATTACTCCCTTAATAGGGGTTGTCGTGGAAAAATACCAAAATGATTGATTTACACTCAAGAAATAACAATCATAATCATAAGTTATAATATCCATTTTTGTTTAAATAAACGATGTAAATGAATGTAATCATTTTGGTTTGATTTTTTTTGTGATAGAACAAACATATTGTCAAGCTTGAATCAACCATTTGAGACACTCTAAAGTGTCCATGTCCTTTTACTATAATAAGGTTGTCCCTGATGCAGAATCATCAATGAGATCCAACAGCTGATAATTTTCCTTTTTATCAATCAATCAATCAATCGTTCGATTTATATAGCGCCATTCCAACATTCATTGCTCATGGCGCTGTAGAAAAAATCAGAAAAGGTGAGTTTTGAGTAGTGACTTAAAGTGACTCAATGATGATGTGTGTTTAATGTTCAAGGGTAGGTGGTTCCAGAGCCTAGGTCCAGCAACACTGAAAGTCCGATCTCCCCAACTATGTTTGCTCCTCGGAATGTCCAGTAGCACCTGATGACTAGATCTTAGTTCTCGCTTTCCCTTCTTGACTGTCAACAATTCTGAGAGATATTTTGGAGCGCAACTATTTAGGCATCGGAACACCAGCAGCAGGATCATAAATTTAACACGTGACTCCATGGGTAGCCAATTTAACTCTTTGAACAATGGTGTGACGTGATCATACTTTTTGGCACACATCACCAAACGAGCTGCCCAATTTTGCACCTTCTGGAGAGTCCGCAACTGCTTCTTTGGCAGACCATACAGCAGGGAATTTCCCATATCAAGCCGACTGGTAACAAAAAAGCATGTACAATCTGCTCTGTTGCACACTGGTTCAAGTAACGTCTGATCTTGGCAATGTTACATAAATGGAAAATAGCAGATCGGCAGATTTTGTTGATATGTGATTCCATGGTCATTTTACAATCAAGTTGTACACCAAGGTTACGAACTTCTGTTGATGGATTGACTAGCACGCCACCAATATGTAGGCCATAAAACCGGATCTTTTTTCTCTGCTGAACAGAACCAAATAGGATCACCTCGGTCTTTTTATCATTTAGCTTGAGGAAGTTGGAGCCCATCCATTTTCTAATCTCAGCAGTGCATGCTTCTAACCGTTTTACGACGGACAGAAACTTGGTCTGGCAAGGCTTGACAGAAACGTAGATTTGTATATCATCTGCATAGAAATGATGACATAATCCGTGTCTTTGTATTATTTCAGCAACTGGTGCAACATAGATGGAAAACAGCTGTGGTCCAAGCACCGAACCTTGTGGGACGCCACATAAGAGAGGACGGTCATCTGATGAAACATCACCAATGCAGACGGCCTGGGTTCTGTTCCTTAGATATGATGTAAACCAAGACAATGCTTGATCTCTTACCCCAATATCATGTGACAATCTATGAAGAAGCAGTGAGTGATCTACTGTGTCAAAAGCAGCCGATAAGTCTAGTAAAACTAGAATAACAAGTTCTTGATTATCTATTGATGTCAAAACGTCATTCTGAACACGTAGAAGCGCTGTCTCCACACTGTGGTTAGCTTTGTATGCTGATTGGTAAGTTTCATGGAGGTTGTGATTTGACAGCTTAGAGAGTCTAGCTGCAACAACACGCTCAATAAGCTTCGAAACAAAGGATAAATTTGAAACAGGTCTATACATTTTAAGAACTTCTGGGTTGAGGCCAGTCTTCTTCAGCAAAGGCCGTACATGTGCTTTCTTTAAATTCTGCGGTACTGTGGATGTGATAAGTGAAAGATTAACTAATTTCATTAGCACTGGAACTATTACAGTAGCGCAATCCCTTAAAAGCCAAGTTGGAATAGGATCTAGCTCACAAGACTTTATCGGGGATGCCTTGATCAATTTCTCGATCTCCTCATCTGTGGTTGGTTCCAGAATAGACAGTTGACAGCTTAAAGGAGCCCTTGTACTAAATGTATGCGCATCTTGGAGAACAGATTGAAGAAACCCTGATCGAATTTTAGTGATCTTTTCATTAAAAAAACTCTGAGAAACGTTCAGCAAGAATACTGGTTGATTTACAGGTAGGTAATGGTGTCTTATTTCCTCTATGCAGTAACGTGTTTACAATTTTGAATAATTGCTTCTGGTCACCTACAGCATTATTTACTAGATCTGAGTGATATTCCAACTTTGCAGTATGAATATGTGATGATACACATTGGCGCTGATGTGTGTATGCATGTCAATCAGTTTCGAGACCTGTCTTACGCCATTTCCTCTCCAGCTGCCTTCTTACTTTTTTCTGTTTTCGTATCTCATCAGTATACCATGGAGTTTGCGGTCGAATAGTCACCAGACGTGCCTTAGTTGGAGCAAGTTTATCAATGATTGAATGCAATGTAGAGTTGTACATACATATAGCATCATCAATGTTACATGGAAGAGATACAGTCAGTGTTAGTGGTAGTAACTCGCTGACAACAGAGTCAGCACAGAGATTCTTGTAGTTACGACTAGAAACTATTTTCTGAGTTGGCGGCGGTTTATTTAACTGTAACTTACAATGTACGGCTGAGTGGTCAGATATATGTGGGGTGCCCACATTTACATCAGCTAGAAAAGTGTCAGTTGATTTGGTAATAAGCAGGTCAAGAGTATGACCTGCCTCATGGGTTGGTTACTTAACATGTTGAGTAAGATCATAAACTTTAAGAAGGCTCATAAACTGCATAACCTCCCTATTCTCGGATTTGTCAAGGTGAAAGTTGAAATCCCCGGCAATGAGCAAGTCGGAATGTACTAATGCAATGGTATCAAGCATGTTAGAGAACTCATTGAAGAAGTGTGAGACGGTGAAACCATTTTTCTTCTTTTCGATAGATAACTATGATTCGAATTCTGTTACTAAATTGAATTCCCAACGATTCAAAAGTACTACAGTCAGGTAAGTCCAGAGAGCGTGTTTTTAGACCAGCTTTGTACATGAGGGCGACTCCCCCATGACGACCATATGTTCTAGGAACATGGTTAAACATGTAACCATCTGGAGTTATGCAGCCAGCAGAAATTGAGTCATCATCACTCAACCATGTCTCAGTTAGCGCAAAAATGTCCAAATCGTTATCTATAATGTGCTCAAATATTGAAGTGGATTTTCCGGTTTGATTCGGATCACAAATTGATCTTGCATTTAATGTAATTTTTTTTACACAAATTGTTATTACTATTTGCTCGCTCCTCCTATATGAAGTGTAGACGATGGTTCTCGGAATGATAATGACTCGGGTAAAAAGGTTTTGAAGGACATTCTGGCCTGAACGGTTTTCGGTCGGTTACCATTATTGAAATGCTTGATATTCATAAAACTAAATCTACTCACTAACCTTTTTCACAGTGTCTTAGATGATAAGATTTAGTCTTTAATTTAACTTGTTTTTTTATATTGTTGTTTTTGTTATATTTACGTGTTTAATGCTATACTTTGTAATGTTTATATTTTTTATTGTAGATTGTAAAGGATCCCAATGGAAATAAGCTGATAAGCTTTTTGGGCTATCCTGGAAAATCGTTTATAAATGTATTATTTGTAATGTATTGTATGTATTTTTTATGATGATTTTCCAAATAAATTCAAATCAAATCAAATCAAGATATATAATGTATAGTGTTTATTGTTTGGTAGGGACCTTATTGTGTGGATGTGGGGAGAGTGACATTCAAAACTACTGTTTATAGTAGGCCTGAATAACAGCAACACTATCAACTTAATAGAACATATCAATTTATATTTTCAAAACAATGCTGCGTCATCAATGAATGAAACTTTATATCAAATAATATATCAATTTATTTTATTTCGGAAATATCATCCACTTCAATCAACGTACAAACAGAAAAAGAAAAAAAGAAAATTCGCAAACTCTAAGCTTAAATATATAGGATACTTCTCCATCTACAATACAATTTTTAGTTATGGAGAATATGTTTATTTATAATAGGCCTACTGCGTAAACGTTTTTTTAAGCTAAAATTGAGCAGAAATGCAGTCAATATAAACATTATATTACTTTAAATAAACGGTTTATTCGGCATTGTTCGATCGCAACGAGATAATTATGTCATAAAATATAAATTAGCATCAATATATTATAATTATATTATATAAAAACATTTTTATTATAAAGTTAAAGGTCAAAACTATACTCTCGTGCTGTTCCATTGTGATCAAACAGCTGATAATATTATATTTTCTTTATAATGTAAATTTTATTTGTGTTTACACAAAATTTTAAAATATTATGGATAGGCCGAATTAGTTTTTCATTATAAGTTAGTAATCAAGGTTCATGCCATAAAAACATCGTTTATAGTATCCCAAAACCAAATTGAAATAATATTATAACGCCTGTTATTTTAGACCTAAACAATAATTTTAATAATATTTGTATTTTTAAATATAGGCCTAATATAAAAACAAACCAATGTTATACTATTTAGCAATTCAAAATATAGTTTTATTAACATGCAAAAAAAAGTTTATTATACTATAATTGTTATATTGCCACTATATAAACTGTAGCAGCACCATTCAATCCAACTCATCATTCTCTATTTCATTTTAAACATTGTAATCATTGTAATGGATCTACACGGTACGTATGCTTTTTTAACTAATACATTATTTACTTTACTAATCGATGTGTAGAATTATTTCTCCAATCTACTGTTTTAATAGTATTTATTATAAGTAATATGTGTTTTAGGAACTAGTATACTAGTCAACGGGAATAGTTGCTGTTACAGGGATTTAATACTATTATACGTTGTGCTATTTACGTTAGGGTTTTTTGGCTAGAGTACTAATATATTTATTCCCTTCTCTTTAAGGCATCAGTATTTTTTACTTAAATTTATTTGTGCCATCACGCAGTCCCCTGAACACCCTCTTCGTCCATTTTTTCATCCTGTTCGTACTATGACTATAGTCCTTCGCCACAATCGACACTCTTCTCATCTTCCCTTAAAGGACATACTACTCGTTTTCTTCACTCTACTCTACCTCACTCACTCTCACTCGCTCATCTTCCCTTAAAGGACATACTACTCGTTTTCTTCACTCTACTCTACCTCATTCACTCTCACTCGCTCATCTTCCCTTAAAGGACATACTACTCGTTTTCTTCACTCTACTCTAACTCACTCACTCTCACTCGCTCAATCTTTTCATCTTAACGTGTCTTCCTCTTCTGTGCTTGACATTAAAACTGCCCTTAAGATGTTACCTATAATTTATTACACATTTATTAATTATTATAATAACTATAACAATAATCATAATAACAATAATTACAATAATTAAAATAACTATAGGGTGGTTTTCGGAATGATAATGACTCGGGTAAAAAGTTTTAGAAGGACATTCTGGCCTGGACGATTTCGATCGGTTAACATTATTTAAATGCTTTTGATATTGGTAAAACTAAACCTACTCACTCACAGTGTCTTAGATGATTAATAGCGTTTTACGTTTACAATTAGTGTTTATTGTAGATATAAAAAGTGGTAAAAAAGAATAACAAATGCTTGGTAAATTGTAGATAACAGTCCGATGAAATCTACTAAAAAATAGTATAATTGTGTTATAAATATAATACAATATTGTGTGTATAAATGGGGATGGGCGTTAATTAGATGGTATTTGGATATGGGGGTGGGGGGGGGGTGGTGGCGGTAATTATTTTAATTGATGTTTTATTGGGGAGGTGTACCTGGCGTTTAAAAAAATACAATCCTAATCGGTATAATTAATACATTAATCCGCGACACAGTGAGCCGTTTTGGCCTAAGAAGGAAGACGTTTTAGACGGCTTGCAATATGGGCAGAAGTATCCAGGGTCCTGACGGGACACAGATAGCGCATAGTATACACGAGTCCTGGCAGCTTTTCGATTTCAAACAAAAGCTCATATCATGAATTCTCTCGATGTAATTTTATATAATTATAATATAATAATAATACTCCTATGTATTAAGAATATATTTAATTTGATCTTTATGTACTACAGTACGATACCTTCACACGCGCGGTCCGAAAATAAACAAAAAAATCAAAATGGCTATCGCCACCAAGCACCAACGGCCAACTTAGTTGAAACAGAGAGTTGTTTTACAACTCCCTGGTTGAAACTGACACACCTTACCGTGAACCCGGAAATTACTTACCGCGCGTAGAGTTAAAATTTACCGATTGAAATAAGGTTATAAAACCCTTTATAATATCTTCCTAAGATAGAAATATAGAACAATATCGTAATAGTGGAATCTAATGTTATAAAATCTACGTTTCGCGGTACATCTGAGATAGATAAGGTAGGTATCCAAGGCGGAGATTAGTACCGAAGTTTTTCATTGTGCTCGCCTATGTCAGAATTAACCATAATTTATATATAGATAACAACTACAGTAGTAATAACTATAATTTTGCCCTACTCTGACGTAATTTGTACTTTATACTAAGTACATTTGAGAATAGCTGCGAAAAAATTCGCAAGTAGTTCTCGGGTGGGACTCGAACCCACGACCTCTAGATTTCGCAAGTATTCTCAAATGTACTTAGTATAAAGTACAAATTACGTCAGAGTAGGGCAAAACATCTAATTACGACGTAAAACTACAATTAAAATAACTATAATTGTTATGTGTTTAAATTTTAAATGTAAATATGTATAATTATGTTTGTTAGATGTAGTATGTTTAAGAGGATATTAGCCCTTGATGGCATTTGCAGCAATAAAGAAATTGAATTGAATTTTAAAGATTTCTAATTTCTAACCACATTTTATTTCAATAATACTATTATTAAATCAGTACTGTTCGTAATTAAATGTTTGATTGCTATTCACTTTTAATTCTGTTTTAGCATCCTACAAACCTCGTTGTTGATTGTCTTACTGATGTGTACTTTGAACGCACAATCTGCAGACGCATCATATTCAGGACAACAAAGTACTAATACGTTTATTAATTGTTTACAATATTATGAAAACGCATGTTAATTTAAAATCCTAATATTATACAAAGATATAGATTACTACATGTGCTCATTGGTTATAACTCTAAATATTTACCTATAAAGTCTTCTATAATTCATTTTAGTTCAGTAATTAAGGAATAACGTATCTGCTATAGGACTATCGCTATTGCTATTAAATGTTTTCTTTTATTTTTTTTTCTAGAAAAATTTGTCAAAAGTGGTAGGTACAATGTGCTTTATTTTCTCCATGATTTGTTTGATTCTCGTTACAGTATTGCAACAAGGAAAAGAAAACAAAACATAAGAACAAGGCCATATACATGGCTGCAGTCACGTGCTGAAGTTAGTGTTTACCGACCGACCGACCGAACTACCAACAGACCGACCGACCGACATAGTGAGCTGTATAGTGTCGCATTGCACGCGACTAAAATTACATTTGAAGTTAATTTGAATTTCACTTCATATTTCAAATATGAAGTTTAAGAAGTAGAGATGTAAATGATATATACTAAATAATGCTTTACGTTTTTATATAACAACAAGGCCATATACAATACATGGCTAGCCCAGTCGCGTGCGCAATTTTGAGGTAATGTTTACCGACCGACCGACATAGTGAGCTATAGAGTCGCGTTTGCAGGCGGCTGAAAAGCATAGGCTAATGTTCCTTTCTTTCTCTACAGACGAAGAGAAATACGAATCACGTAAGAAAATTTAATAATATTGTCGCTATCTTATCAAAACATCGTAGCTCAACAAAACATAATTTTACAAGAGGACACCAAATAACCTTTATGTTTTTGTAATTTGTCAATTAATAATGAAATTGTATGAAAATACGACATATTTAACAAAATGTTAAACAAAATAATAATAAATTTAGGTATAATAATATACAGTAATGTTGTAAGTTTTGAAACTTAGGAAGTATATCGAAATTAATATTTGATATCTTTTTTATGATTAGACCTTGGGACGGAACTAAAAAATGTTTTAAGTATTACAATAACTTATAATTATTGTCAATATTTATGTTTTATTAGCAATATATTGTATAGAGCCAGTTGTCCACTAGGCAAATTTATTTGCGCGAATTTAATAATGTTTCGCAGAGAAAAATTTCTCCTTTGTACTGCATGAGCGATATCTGCGATTTTCATTTTCATTGCGTCGTTTTTCTGCTGAGCTGTTCGATTCACATGAGTGCTCATGAACGACGTCGTGACTCGTTTTCTAAGCTCTCATTTATGGAACGCCTCCTCTGCCTTCAGTTCACATTTATCATGCAGTACACACCAATCGTCATGCAGTACACACCAATCGTCATGCAGTACACACCAATCGTCATGCAGTACACACCAATCGTCATGCAGTACACACCAATCGTCATGCAGTACACACCAATCGTCATGCAGTACACACCAAACATCATGCAGTACACACCATTCGTCATGCAGTACACACCAATCGTCATGCAGTACACACCAATCGTCATGCAGTACACACCAATGGTCATGCAGTACACACCAATTGTCATGCAGTACACACCAATCGTCGTTCACATTTATCATGCAGTACACACCAATCGTCATGCAGTACACACCAATCGTCATGCAGTACACACCAAACATCATGCAGTACACACCAATTGTCATGCAGTACACACCAATCGTCGTGCAGTCAAATATTGCGTAATTTATACCGCCACCTATCGACAAAATCGAATATCACGTGAGGTTTATTAGACGGCTGTAAAACTAAGACTATTTAAACTTCTTTTATGGAATTCAATAATTGCAATGGCCTCCTAGCTGCGCCTGTGTCTCGCATAATAAATTATTGTATATATAAAAAACAGAGCATTCACAGAGATGTGTAGCGGTTAAAATAAGTACAGTATGTCAAACATAAAAGAAATCTTAGAGTCGATGGCCTAGTTTTACAGCCGTCTAATAAACGTCACGTGATATTCGATTTTGTCGATAGGTGGCGGTATAAATTACGCAATATTTCACTGCATGACGATTGGTGTGTACTGCATGACGATTGGTGTGTACTGCATGACAATTGGTGTGTACTGCATGACCATTGGTGTGTACTGCATGATGTTTGGTGTGTACTGCATGATGTTTGGTGTGTACTGCATGACGATTGGTGTGTACTGCATGATGTTTGGTGTGTACTGCATGACGATTGGTGTGTACTGCATGACGATTGGTGTGTACTGCATGACCATTGGTGTGTACTGCATGACCATTGGTGTGTACTGCATGACGATTGGTGTGTACTGCATGATAAATGTGAATGACGATTGGTGTGTACTGCATGACCATTGGTGTGTACTGCATGACCATTGGTGTGTACTGCATGACCATTGTGAACTGAAGGCAGAGGAGGCGTTCCATACTCATTGGTTGCGCAATTGTTCGTTTCGCAAAAAAAAAAGATTTAGAAGATGGAAACATGAATACGCATGCGTATTCGCTGGAGCTTTAGATTCGCGCAAATACATTTCTCTTGTGGAACACAGGCTTTGCTACCATAAGGGACGACTCTATGTTGATATTATAATGTTTCACATTGCGTTCGTGAGACGTATGATTTCCTCACTAGTCTTTTCCACAAACTACTTTTGGCGATTTATGTGTCAAAACGTCATGTGTAAGTTATAGATGTTCGAAAATATCAATCCATCATCGATCACTTGTGATATTGAATGTGTTTGTACAGAATATATTCGTAGCTCGTTTAAGATTTTTAATAAAATCAACGTCCCTTTTTTAGGTTTGAATGGGCATGACATCATGCGCAGAGGAACAGATGGTATACGCTGTTTATTACGTTTGTCTTCATGTCCTTGGTGGGACGAAGAAGAGCGCTGGATAAATGATAATTGATATAAACCAAGGAGGTTTTTTATACCTCCATGTATAAACGAATGGTATCTTTCTAAGGCAACCGATTTTTGTTTTAGACAAGTTGAATATTTTGCTTATCATTTAACACATGATTCTATCTGATTTGATAGACAATAACCGAACAAATAATACAAACGAATAACGTTAACATTGATTGATAAAAAAAATAACAATAAATAATGCAGAGTTATAATTTAATATAATAATGCGTTGGCCCACACAATTTATTTCATAGTAGTTAATAATTGATTATCATTTTGTTATACTACAAATAAATAAAAATGTAACAATGAATTAATATAATATGTCTTCTGTTATTGGTAATTGTTTTACTTTTTGATATCAATGTAACATCAGCAAGTATTTTGGCCAGCTATTTAAGTTAATTTTTAGAACGTTTCCTTGAACAATGCTTACATTGCTGATAATGAAATTCCCGGACGAGTGGAGTTTACAACATTTAAAAATAACTGATCATTTTTCAAAATAAAATCAAAACGTCTTGGATAGGCAAGGCAGGTAGATCGAATCAGACAGACACGGGTAGGCCTTAACCGTAACAAACATGTTAATTGTCAATCCATTGAGTGCGAAAGGTGTTAACAAAAATAGTAACACCAACATTGCACAAGATCCAACAAAACATACTTAAAGTCAGTAACCAAGGAAAATGTGATAACCAAATATCAGGCTTATAATTACAAACTTTACAGTAGTGACCTGGACTAACAAAGTTACAGCACCATTGCAGACATTTATAGTAGACCTGGACTAACCGAGTTACAGGATCAATTCATCATTACAAAGAAAAAAATCAATGCAGAATAATTGTCTGACCAGTGTGATCCAAAAGCTGCTTATTTCCCTTTTTAATGTACATAATTGTTTTTTACACATATTGTTATTGTATTTATAGGCCAATTGTTTTTTTCGTCTGATTATACAGACTTGCCATTTTAAAACCTAAATAAAAATAAACAAATTAATTAATTAATAGCACAGCTGTTAATGTATCAATTTAATTTTTAATAGTTTCTTTTAATTGGCTACTGCTAAATATTGTTGAGACAATGCCATCACTGTATACACTTTATATATAATGCAAACTATTGTTTATTATACTATAAAGATTAGGATTTTTATTTATTTAAACATTATCTCCTGGCGCAGGATTTGATCAGGAGGATCATGGCAAGACAAGTGACACAGGCTATCAGCTCCGATAGAATCACCTGCAAGCTGGATGGCCGGGACCTCGGCGGCCTGGTCAAGCAGCGCATGATTATAGCAAAATAATCGGGTTTTGGAGCGACTGACTTCCGGATGAGAGAATCAACCGATCCGTCACGTGACGCTGCTCCTCGGAGATCCAGGCAAGCGTCAACACCAGCCAGGAAGCAGCTGAGCAAATGACCGCCGGGACGGATCCAACCAAGGGCGGTAGGCTCGAGGAGGCCACGCCACTAGGGCTCACGTTGGACGCCATCCATTATCCACTGAAGTCACATTGACAAGCGTCTCACCACCGTCACCACCCGCTGTCAGCGCCGACCTAAGGCAGGTCAGGACGGCAGCGACTGGTGACCAGCGAAAAGGTCACAGCCCGTCACCAACCTAACAAAGACGAATGGTGACCGCGAATAACTACCTCTGTCCTATAGCGGTGTGCACCTTGGGACAGGGCACAGCAAAGGACAATCTGTTTTGTGGGAGAAGCGCACATACTGGATGAAGACCCACCACTTGAATTCCTCAAGGAGTGGTCTCCCTGCCGCCCAGGAAGGTCTCGACCTTGAAGGGAGTGGTTAGCCTGATCAACAGGAAGTGACCCACCTATGGCTCCCACTATCTATCCAGCAACTGGATATCAATCATGAGGTCAACAGCTCGGGCGGTGGGTTGTAATGACCTACCCGCGAAAGTGGACATCGCATGTCATTGCTGTAAAAAAGGAAACGTATTTCATCAACAGGACTGTAGGTGGGTGTGGCGCTGAAAACAATGATAGGTTGATTGCCTAACCTAACAAAAAACAGTCCCCTAATTGCAAGTTTGCAACTCTGATATTGATCATAATAACGTCAACTAGTAAACTGAGCATTATCTCAACTAGATCTACCAAACAAAAAATGTAAAAGAAAGATATAATGATAATTGAGGTAAGAAAGAGCTAGGCCCATACCAACTAACGGATGACCCGGAACAAGCCATGCCAGCAGCAGAGGCGAAACCGGTATCACTGCTAGGTCTCGGAGTCGGACCCCTTCATGACAATCTTCAATTAATTTCAATTGTGGCAACAATCATTATCAATCATATATTATCGTCACCTGAACTCTTTGGGAAATAATTAAAGCTGTATGTGATAGTAAAACGCTAATTGCTGAAATCAGCAAATTTATAATTGATCAGGTTACTGACAGTGTTTATAAGAGCATTGCCATTGACAACGATGTAACGGCGGCAAACATTTCTAATCTTCGTGAACAGAATGACACTTTATTGATGAATTAGAACAGTATAGCAGACGTAACTGTCTATTATTACAGGATGTTCCTGAGTATTTTAAGGAAATACAGATACACTGGCACTAGATGTAATAACAACAAGGATCTGAGAAAGGGTTGAAATTTATGATATTGATCGCACACATCGTTAAGGCAGAAAGAAACTAAATCCTGGCACCGATGTATTACCAGTATCTAAATCCAAACCAAGACCTATTATTATCAAATTCACCTCATATCGCACTCGCTCTGATGTTTTTCGCAATAAACGACAACTAAAAAAATCTGGTTACTCAATTACTGAGAACCTAACATCTAGACGCTTAAATCTGTTACATCTAGCAACACGTAATGAATCAGTTGAAGCTGCCTGGTCCACAGATGAAAGAGTACACTGTCTGCTAAAGAACAAGAAAAAGATCGTCATCAGATCAGTTTCTGACCTTAACCATCTTTGAGTTTCCCCCAAAATCAGGAATGATCAACGAACAGAAGATTATTATTATTATTATATAACACTAACTCATAATTGAAAACAACATTAATAAAAGACGTTTTTCTTTTTCTTTTTCCTTTTGAATTTCATTTATCAATCAATATTTTATTAATCATAACTATTATTATCTCTATTTTCATCATTTTGTTTGACAGTTTTTTTATTATTAAACTGGTGAGAATGTGGATCACGGATGAGAGGCATGAAGAAGATGAAGTGGACAGTAGAGAAGAGGAAGTGGTCAGCCAGGGAAACAATGCCAAGCATCAAGATTACTTGAAAGGAAAATAATAATAATTTAACACTTTAAAAATAATACACGTTGCATCATTTTTAATAAAACAGATTTTATTTTTTTTTTCTGTCGAGGCTCGCCCAACTCAAGAAGTTTCCCAACATCTTCTTCCTTTATTTTCTGATTTTTTTAAAAATAATTCTGTACCATACTGTTTAGGCCTATTTGTTTTCCTATGTATTCAGATTTTGTAAATAAATGTTTATTGAATTGAACCCTGTACACCGTTCTAGAAAAATGTTTAACCACTGTCTGTCTTCCTGTCCTCAATTCACCATACGTCCAAAAATTGGTCGGTTACCATTATTTAAATGCTTTTGATATTCGTAAAACTAAACCTACTCACTAACCTGTTTCACAGTGTCTTAGATGACACGTTTTACGTATAGTGTTTATTGTAGATATGAAAAGTGGTAAAAAAGAATAACAAATGCTTGGTAAATTGTAGTTCGACAGTTCGATGAAATCTACTAAAAATAGTATAATTGTGTTGGGCGTTTATTAGATGGTATTTGGATTATTATTATAATTTTAATTGATGTTTTATTGGGGGTGTTCCGGGCGTTTATTCAAATAAATATCATCCTAATTGGTATACTTAATACATTATTCCGCGACACAGTGAGCTGTTTTGGCCTAAGAAGGAAGACGCTTTAGAGGGCTTGCAACATCATGGGCAGAAGTATCCCAGGGTCCTGACGGGACACAGATAGCGCACAGTATACATAAAGGCCTGGCAGCTTACTCAACAACTCGGCTATCGTGGTTTCATTCAATTTCAAACAAAAGCTCTTATCATCAATTCTCTTAATTTTGTATATTATTTCCCACAATTTACTCATATGTTTTATGAATATATTTAATTTGATCTTTATGTACTACTATACTTTTCACACGCGCGGTCCGAAAATAAACAAAAAGCCAAAATTGCTGTCGCCACCAAGCACCAACGGCCAACTAAGTTGAAACAGGGAGTTGTTTTACAACTCTCTGGTGGAAACCAACCATGCAGGGAACTTGTAAAGTGATTGACACGCCTTACCGTGAACCCGGAAATTACTTCTACAGCGCGTAGAGTTAAAATTTACCGATTAAAATCAGAAAATTTCTTATAAAACCCTTTATAATATCTTCCTAAGAAAGAAATATGGAACAATAGCGTAGTACTGAAAACTAATGTTATCAAATCTACGTTTCGCGGTACATCTGATATAGATAAGGTAGGTATCCAAGGCGAAGATTAGTACCGAAGTTTTTCCATTGTGCTCGCCTATGTCAGAATTAACCATAATTTATATATAGATTGACAGATTTATATATAAATATATATATAAACACATTAAGCAATGAACATTAATTCGAAACCGCCCGGTGATATACTGACATTTATATATATATATATATTTTTATGTTCATTTTTTACAAAAGCCAAAATGCTCTCCTTCCTTCTCATTTACGCGATATGTTTTCACCCAATTATGAATTCCACGGCTATTCTACAAGAATTCTAAATAACCTTTATATTCCGTGACACAAAAAGACTTCTTTTTATATAATGAATTAAAAACCGTTTTGTCAAAATCCATGGGTGTTCTTTAAATATAATGTAGTTGATATGACTGCCGTAGGTTTGATTTAAATGTGTTTTATTATATTTATTTTACCATACAAAATAGCATAATTATATTGCATAATAAATTTTAAATATATTCAGTTTATGTTAAACAACAAAAGTGAAAAAAAAATCTGCAATGCGAATGGTGCTAGTTTTTTATGTACATTCATATATTTACAATATATAAGATACTTTTTTATTAATCATTCATGGTGTTCCCACCTCCTGATGAGAATTCTTGGATGGAGAGGAGAACAAACATGTACAGTACGTACTGGATAAGATATGACAAAACTGGATAAAAAACTTATAACTAGAAATTATGCATTTTTCTTAAAAATACGTAAAACAAAAGATACAATGTTATTGTTCTTATTGATCATGACGTCATTTAAATTGATTAATTAAAAATATATATATATTTTTAAATCATGTGTTCTGATCTTACCTCTGCTGTTCCTCAAACCATCAACATGCTTGAAACGTATAACGCCTTTAAATGAATGTCAAAATATAAACTCGACTGCATGCTGAAGATTTTGAAATAACATAATAGGAATATACTAAGTTAATAAAATGATATTTCATAGGCACGTGCAGACAAGTCCTATGTAAGCTCTGAAATAGCAGATTTTTTTTTTGTAAGCAGCACTGTGTAGTGCACGCTCTTTGTGTAACCTTTGTCTCACTACATACAATTTAGGCCACTCATCATGAGAAGTCTCATAAGTGAATATGCTACTTCCCCGTACACACGAATTACAAGGATAGGCACCAGCGAACTAGCTTCGTGTAGACGTAATCACTGTAATTCAAAGCAGTAGTAGTAGGCCTCTAATCATTAATATTGTGAATGGTGCTTCACAAATTTGCATAGCTTACTTAAAATGGTGTGAATGGTGTACCTTGTATTAAGTATCATGGCTGGACGCTCATCGGAAGTAACGCGTGCGTATACTTTCATGTTTGACTTAAATTGTAAATAGACCTAGCTGCCGTCTGAGCATAACTACTGACTTTCTAGATGAAACGTTAAACACGTCGGCATTGTGTTTCTTATAACATGACGCAACATGATTCAACACTATAATGATACCGGTAATCATTATAATTAACAATTTATATTATCTCTTACCAAATGAGAACAAAAATTGCCTACTTATAAACTAAAATCGAATATAATTATTATATTATTTATATATAACCATAAAGAAAAGTATATGTAAACAGTAGGAATAGCAATTAACATAGATGCTACTGAAATTCATCGATGTTTTTATTATCTTTATTACAGTCATATATTATCTTAGTCAATTGTCTACGCTGTTGTTTTCTAAGAGAACCTAAGAAAAAATACCGGGGGGTAATGTTTAGCCTGCCTTCCACTAAACAAACTAAATCTACAGTACCAATGATTTCTGCTGATGCTATCATTGGCTTTTTAATGGTTTTTCAAACATAGTTTTGCAGTTTATAAACTTTTCGTTTAATAATTAAATAATCCAAAGTGCTATTTTTGTCAATGTGCACTCCACTTACACAAATTGAATCATCCGTAACATTTAAGTGAAGTGTAAAGATATTAATTTATTGAGACGATGACGAATTGCTAAAAAATGCATGTTGATGGGGAACTATGAGCCGAATGAGATGAATCAGCGTTAAGTCAGGCACAAGAGACTTTACACGCCCTGTTGTAAATAGCTTATGACAGTAGGAATTATGCTCACTTGCTCTAAAGTAGCTATCCAATCCAATCTTATCAATATCAAGAATTTGACACTAGACATCCTCTATATGGAATTTAGTCTAGCTTGTCTAGCATGCGTTGTAAACATAACAAGATATCAACTATGCTCTAGGTTGTATCTGATCTCCAAACGTACCTTTTAAGTAAATACCGTGGGCCCAGGCAGACCAGAAGCATAAAGGTAATTAAACAATCTTCTAGTCTATCTGGGCCCACAATCATTTGTGAATTACCGATACTTTGATTACCAATATTAGAAAGGAAACTTCTCAATATACAATCCCGGAGAACCTAATTGGCTTCTTCTGCATCTTTTCAATCCACAAGACATTTTCCCTGGCATTAAAAATGTATGTGGTAAGTTTTATTTGTATAATTATGTTTTCAAATAGAATATAAAAATGACACTGCGATATATCACAAGAGACAGGCTCAACATGTAAATTTTTTAATCTATATTTTATTTTTTTATTCGGTATAGATACTCAAAATGCAACAGAAGTGGAAATGCTTGAGTTTAGAAAAAGAATTAAAATTTAACAATTATAACAATTACAAAACATCAAACAATTGCTTGATAATGATGAATATTGTTGACGCCGTTAATGTGCAAACATCACGCCGTTAATGTGCAAACATCACGCCGTTAATGTGCAAACATCACGCCGTTAATGTGCAAACATCACGCCGTTAATGTGCACACATCACGCCGTTAAATGTAAAAACGATCAGTTTGCAAAATTCTATACAAAAGAATTCTACAAAAATCATGTGCAAATAATTTTTTAAAAATCAGTTTATTCACATCAAGAAAACGTGTAATTTTAAAGTTCACAAGGAAATCTTTTTTTTAATATTGAAAATACATTGCGCTGTGTGAAATTGTCTGCGCAATTTTAATAAAGAATTTTGATTCAAATTGCGCAACGGTATTCTCTACACTGTTCAAATCAAAATACATGTTAAAATATAATGTAGAAAATCTAAATTCAGTTCATTATATTTTGTAAACATCTATAGGAACGTTTTGAATTGTTGAAAAGGAACGATGAATTTGATAGATTATGATCGAAACCCTTCATTTGACATACACAGTGTACCATGATTGGTATAACATCTACAGCACGTTTTACATAATATTCCTATCTGTGATTGCACTGAGATTTTTTCACTGTGTCCGCCTATCTCAGAATTAAACAATGTCTAAAATAGTTATTGAATTACATGCTATTATCACGGGTTCAAAATTAATTGAAAACTTTACAGTATAAGCCTATCACCATGGAATAATGAACAGAAGGATATGCATCAGTTTGAAATCAAAGCTTCCTTTCTAATCAACAAAGCCCATAATTTTACAAAATAAACACAGTTTAATTAACCGACGGTCGCGTGCCTAATATATTGCTTACTGCACATGCGCAACAACCTTAGCATCTTGGCATGATTTCATATTTATGCTAGCTGCTATCCTAGTATCCAATGGGTTAGCCGACATTTTATCTTAAGTTTAGATCATGATCTATATACTTACCTTTGTCTACTTCTTGTATCTTGTAGAAATAATATTGTGGATCAGATATAGCAGTTTTGGTTCGATTAGGCCCGGTGATTAGCTGTGATGTAGATGACACAACCACTAGCCAATCACCAGGCACTACAATTTAAATATAATCACATCGATAATTAGGGAGATTCATGACGAAACCCTGCTTAGCCATATATTAACAAGGCCATATACTGGCTGCAGTCGCGTGCTCAAGTTAGTGTTTACCGACCAACCGACCGACCAACCAACCGACCGACCGACATAGTGAGCTGTAGAGTTTGTTGTACTGCACACCATTGCACACGGTAACGACATACATGGTCAAATACATAATTTAATATTCTATAGATTAACGCAATTGGTAATTTCAGTAGGTTGCATGACAATATGATGATTCAAATATAAAAATTGCATATTTTATTAATATTACCAACTACTTACAATTATGGTCGTAAGAAAGTGAACTTAGTAGTCCGATTTTGATGAAATTAAAACAAATTGTTCAGCAATATCTTCTTGTTGTCAATCATCGACGCAGACATGTCAATAGAACAATCATACTGCGCATACGATTTCTACATGGGTATATTTGTTGTCAAGAAATGTAACAGTTGATTCGCAGCGTTCTATAAAGGACCGCAGTTAGAGACACGCAGTTCAAAGAGCGTGTTTGTTTGATTGGCAGCAGTGCTTTAGTATAGTCAAGCCCGTAGAAAAATCGTTTTATTCCACCGTCGATACGTATCCTTCTATTCATTAATTTATGATATCACTAAGCGGTTTCAAGTTACTATAATTATGTCTGTCAAATTTATATAACTATACAGTTGTACCAATCTACGACGGGTCGGTATTGATACGTAGGTCTACAGATTTCACATGTAAATATGCATTGAAGAGTTTATGTTCAATTGGTACGTAAAGAATTAAAATGTTAAAGTTTATCCTGTCATCCCATGTTTAGCATTTTAACAGAAGCAGAACTCTTGAATATAGTAAAGTATTTTTTTATCTATAAAACTATCATTAAAATACATTTACTTGGATTAACAAAACTAAACAAGAAAAACACCAACATCAAAAATAAGACCAAACATTAAATGTTCACATTTTGAAACTACTATTTTCTTTCTTATGTTTAGAGCAAAGCACATGCACGTTCAGAGCCAAACACCTAAATATTGAAGTACTCCTCATGCAACAGCCTGTAGTGCATTGCAACTATTTATATTATGCTTTGCATCAAGCACTTTTGCCTACATAAAACTGGTTAAAATAAGTGAGGTTCAATTCATATCAATAAAATATGTTAAAATACACAATAATTGATTATCAATGTAGTTGGAAAACCTTAATATTTTATAATTAGAAGAATAAGTGTAATTAATTAAAACTTCGCACGGTCTTTTTCTGTCCTATGTGGTTATATACATTAAATGGGCAAGTACATCAAAAGAGCACTCTGATAAAAGTACAAATTATTAAAATAAAACCAAATTGTATCAAGCATAACATTCGGAACTACTGTATTTACGGCGGCCATTGATTGTTATACACTATCCCTTCACTTTGAAATATATGTAGACTAAAAAATGAAAGCAATACTGGATATGGAACTTTATACTTTACTTTTGACTGATCAGACTTTGCGAAAATAAAAGACGCTAAAGAAAAATTGTGCTGTGTGAATTAGATGATGCGCGCAAACACTAATTTATGAAAGTATAGCCTAAGTGCCAAACTATATTATTATTATTTTTTTCGTATAATATTAGTTATTTGATACATACAGATAACATAAAAAAGTTTAGCATAACTCGATTGGAAAATACATTGCTGCGGAAACAAGAACTGTTAGGTTGGTTTTTTTAAAAATATGAATATGAAATAAATTATAGAATAATAAAACTACAGCTGCTTACGCACACAAAAAGTGTCCGAAATTAATGCACTCCGATTTTTTTTGGCTGTTAATATTTTGTCGAAACACGACACCCATTTGGATTCGTTTTATTTGTGTTTGTGTTTTTTTTAGTTCATTTACATTTTATTTTCATGTTTTGTTATATTTTGCAATTGTTTTTGTGAGGTTTCGTATCTTTTTTGCTAGTTTTGTAATTACATTATGGTCTAGTTTTGATTTTAGCTTTAACCGGTGATAATTAATAATTACACATGTCGCGGATTGAACTCGAACGTCCTAAGCATTGATATCAAAGGCCATGGCGTTTTACTCAATGAGCCCACCAAACCGTGATTTACGGTCTCATTCTGTTCAAAGAATAGGTGTAGTTAATTAAAACTTCAACGACGCGATCATTCGATACGGTTGACTAAAGACAGTTTTTATAGCGGCCTGGCATGGTATTTGTAGATCGGGCCATGATGAGGTTGCGTAGTTTATACAGTGACGTAACATGATCGCTGAGACGTCAAATTAAAATTACTTCAAATGGTTTCTACTTGTTTGAAAGCGAAAACTTTCGCCACCAATCATAGCACAAGAAATGAGTTATGGCGCGTTCACGAGTGATTTACGGTCTCATTCTGTTCAAAGAATAGGTGTAGTTAATTAAAACTTCAACGACGCGATCATTCAATACGGTTGACTAAAGACAGTTTTTATAGCGGCCTGGCATGGTATTTGTAGATCGGGCCATGATGATGTTGCGTAGTTTATACAGTGACGTAACATGATCGCTGAGACGTCAAATTAAAATTACTTCAAATGGTTTCTACTTGTTTGAAAGCGAAAACTTTCGCAACCAATCATAGCACAAGAAATGAGTTATGGCGCGTTCACGAGTGCCGCGAATCAGTCGAAATGAAATAACAGTTATTTGCTCTAGTGGAAAGAGTAGATCGATCGTTTTTCTCTGTGAAAATAATATTGGATTCTCCCCGTGACTAAATTTGTCTAACAAGCTTTAGTTTGGGATAAAACAATAACCATTCCAAGTATCATCAAAAGGTTTGTATCCGTAAGAAGAAAAACCGGTATTGGGAGAACATATGCCTCTATTGGTATTCGCCGTTGCGGCAATTAACTCCCCACTTTCAACCCAGGCATATTTACAGGATTCAAATCTAAAGTTATTATAAGCATACTCGACTTGTGCTCTTGTGGCTAATGTACCATTGTAGCCAAGACATCTGTTTTGTGCCTCATAATAAGTGAGAGTAAAAATTCTACGGCCATAAACATTCTCAACACCGTGGGGAGGAAAAGGATATGGATATGTTAGGTTATCGCCTTGATTAGGAATGTAACACATAGCAAAGTATCTATATTTGGGGTATTCCAACTTGACTTGAATACTAGTATAAGACCAGAATTGAGAGGGACTACCATCAGAAAAACAAGCTGTTCCACCCAAACCTCTTAAAAACCATGCGTCCTCACATAGATCTACGCCCTGTGTGTACCAAGCATTATAAACTTCAAAAGGAGTTGCCAGTCGGCCGCCATAGTTGTTTGTGCAACACTCTTCGGACTCTGCTGCGGTTAGTTCATATTCATCTTTCAGTCTAATTATTCGCTGGTTTGGTGGAATATAGTCAGTAATATTTAGAGAGTGCTCGTATTCCTTGTAACAAAAAAAACCGCTAAGATATGTTCCACAGGGAAATATATTACTACGATTATTTGGTGGTTTCAGCGCGCATTTTTCACCGACAGATTCTGTAAAGGCAATCTCTCCACTTATAAGCCAACCTTCGTGACAGTTCTCCATTCGTGGTTGGAATGCTCTGTAAAGATGCTCGTAGGATGCTAGAGTGCCTCGATTCTGTTTACAGCTCTCATAAGCATCTTCAAATGTAACCAAGTTATCTGAATTGTAATTCAAATAATCTGAAATACAAAATACATTAGTTTAAGTCGCCCATAACATAATTGTATGCAGCCATGTGTTTATTGTCCATAGCCGTTTATTCTTATTCGTTGATTGATGTTTCGATACTTATTAGAGAGGTTTCGCAATCTTACGAATACGATAACGAAAACGGATACGTCACGCACACGTATTCGTTTTCGTAAACCATAAAAAAATCTGTTTCGCATGGCAACGAAATATTGAGGCGCGTCCAAAATATGACTGCGGTAAATTTGAGCGAAGCGCAGGTATGTGTTGCTTGGTGCTTGGCTGCCTAGGCCTAGCGTAACATCAAAGCGAGTGAGGACTTTAAAAACTGCTATTTATCAAAATTGACTTGGCATTTTAGTAAATTACTTTAGTAAATTACTTTCAATAAATCTATAATTATATTATAATCATGAATCATTCCTGATTCAAATGCAAAATGTGCAAATAGATCAAAAACTAACTCGTGTTGTAGTTACGAATATGACTGGTGATATTCGTCAACACGAATACGCTTTACGAATATGAAATGGGGATCAGCTCAAAAGTTTCACAAATGTATGACGTATCCGTTTTCGTTATCGTATTCGTAAGGTTGCGAAACCTCCCTAATATTAAACAATTACGGAGATAGGACTTTTTATTACTGCAGTCTTCTTACTGACACCTGGTTTAAAACCCCATAATAAAGTCAACAAAATGAGAAAATGACATAGGCCTACATCTGAAACGATGTGACACAATTTAACAATGTCGATGGTGTAATATGTAGGCCTAAACAAGAGAATTTCTTTAAAATGACCGCCAACTCTTCACTCCGTCCCGGTCGCGATATTTCTTTTCGTACATAAGTTGCAACCCCTTATGAAACGTAACAAAAAAAACATTAGTCATATCCAAAGGTGTGACTTAAGAATTGATCTAACTACAATTCACTAAGGCAAACGCTTTCAATCGAGCCGTCTGTGTAGTCGAATGGATTAAATTATTTACTTCGTATGTCAATGTATGGGTTCAAAGCCCTTGACCAACGTTTTCCACAATATAATAACATGCAGTAAAATAAATAAAATGAAGTAATCATGTGGGGGTGGGGGTCATATAAGTCAGAAAGACTTTAAGTTTGACCCACCCCAAGATATAACAGAAAAAAAGAAAACAACAAATATACATAAATTAATAATAAATAAAAGAAAACAACGCTACAATTTCTATCTAAACCATTTTATCCGATCTTAACTGGTCTTATAAAATATATTTAACGTTCATCATAAACTTGAAAGTACAGTTCTTCTATACTAATTTTAATTTAGAAGTTGTAGACGCATTTTTAATATCTACATGGATTGAATTTAGATTTAAATTTAGCTCCATGGCATTTAACAGAGTTTTTGATCGAATTGTTTGTACATTTAGGTAAAAGATCATTTGCATTGCGTGTATTATAACTATGTAGTTGACTATGTTTCATAAAGTAGTTATTAAATGATATTGGGAGTTTATTATTTTCGTATTTGTACATAAATAAAGCATATTGCAAACTATTTATATCAAATATATTTAATGTTTTAAATTTTAAAAAGAGTGGTTTGGTATGGGCTAGATAAGTTGATTTAGAATAAATACGTAGCGCTTTTTTTCTGTAATTTAAAGAGATGGTCCAACTTTGTAGGCCTACCATGTACAATGTGATGTATTTTGGAATACTCAGCCTTAAAGCTTTTTTTTGGCTTATTTGAGTTTCCACACATAAACAAAGAATTAACCAGGTTTTAAAATTTTGTTTTTCTTTGTCTTGTCTTTGTCATTATTATGTTATGTGGAACAATAAAATGAATGAATGGGCATTGAAAATGCTATTTGTAACAGTTCCCCATAACAATTTACAATACAACAAATATGGAAGAACCATGGTATTATATAATGAAAAAAGATTATTTGTTGGTAAAATATAGGCCTATTGAAGTTTTTCCATTAATCAATACAATATTTCTGGCAACCTAGGCCTAATTTTACTTGCTGTTTCCAGTTAAATTGGGTGTCAATTGTGATTTCAATTTTGATTTTTAAATTATTATTATTCCCTTGGGCGTGTCTTCTGTCACTTGCAAAATATAAAAAATTAGTTTTATCAATATTCAGCGATAGTTTATTAGCCTTGAACCAATCTGAGACACACAGTAATTCCCTATTAAGTGATTCAAAAAGTGTATTAATATTGTTATGGCATAAAACAATACTTGTATCATCAGCAAATAATATATAATTAATTAACTCAGAAGAGTTTGGGATATCATTTACATAAATAATGAAAGTAAGGGACCTAACGTAGATCCTTGTGGTACCCCGCAGTTTACAAGCAATAAATTAAAAGCATGTGAATTAAAATATGTAAACAGTTTTCTATCGTAATTTGAAAATAATAGAAGAGGGAGTCCTCTGATGCCATAATGTTCAAGTTTATGTTTTAAAATGTGAACTCATTGTGATAAGTAATTCCCAGGGTGCTAATTTCAGTTGAAACATAAATCATCGTGTCTATTATTCGTTTCTGTAAACGACAATGTATTATAGTCGGTATATTAAATAAAAAAGTGTTTTGCGCTGAAATTACTGTGTATTCGAGAACCATCTGTGGGCACGACCTAGATGGTTATTATAATTATATCAAGATATAGAAAAATATTAATGTATTCTTCTCATATCAATTACTCATTAAAATGTACAATTACAAATTTTTAAATTCACCAAACAGAATGTAAACAAGGCCCTACCTTATAATTAATACTTACATTGATAAACATTTTGTTTCACGACCTGAAAAAAAAAACACACATATAACTAGATTTGAACTCGTCACTATGACGAGTTTGGGTTATCCGCGGAAATGCAACATGCACATACGTTAAAATATATGAACGTCGACAATTTTTATGCCATCCTATTACATGAATTAAATATGTTAACAGTGCTGAATTGTACCTATTTTGTATCATACAGCACCGTTGCAGAAAAAATGGATGTGAATAAGCGCTCTGAAGTATCATCTTATCTTATGCAAATTGCATGAAATAATTTTGTTAACTGTGTTTGTCCGGGGTTTTTAGCTGGACTACCCAAATTGTTTACATAGTCTATAGAACTAAAATCTTACCTTTTCCATGTATTTATATACATTATTTTGTTGGAAATTTTCAACCATTTCTTCGTCTTCCCTGTTCTCGCTAATTTGACAAGTTAAATGGTCGTCACTATAGTTTACAGACCAGCAGAAAACGTTTCTAGAACACTCTAACAAGCACTGAACGCGGTTGATATTTTGTAATTCATACGTCCAACCCAAACGAGCACGGTTCGAAACAACAGTATACTGGGCAGAACGTACTCTTGGCGTGAGGCATAATAACAATAAACAAAGGCCTTTGCTTAATGAAGAGAAATACATTTTGCAAAACAAGAAGCTTTATTGATGTGTTGTGTGATAGCCGGTAAAATGTAAAATGATCAACTTGCATCAAAGATGCTGTATTAATTAGAAAACATACTTTCATTGACAATGAATTGGCAATTAATTTATTGGCAACATTTTAGGCAATTACTTAAGATGTTTTCCATAGAATAATAAGCTCCGAGTTTAACTTGTATGCCAAATAACCACTTTTATAAACTTCTGACAATCGATACATATAAAATAATAATAATAAGGTTAATTTTGTCAATCAACTTTATGTAAGAAAGTAATTACTATTGCATTTCATTATAAGATGCTTTTATTATATCACTATATTTTAGTTAAAATGAATTAAAATGTATGGTAAAATGATGTTGTGCAGCTATTAAACGGTAAAAAAGTTTGTTTACAACCTTATTAACTATCAAGCTTTACATATTTATTCTAAATATTTCCAAACGGTACTTTAATTGCATCTTTTATCTTTTTTTTTCTGCCTCCTTGGCAAATATGTAAAATAGGCAAGGAATGTCTAAAAAACCATATGTATTGTAATAGCTATTTACAAAATGTACAGCATTCATTTCAGTTTGCAAACGTTATCTCAAAAGAAGTCCATTTTGAAAAGTAGCCCACACAAAATTCCTAAAAGTGGAAGCCCATTGGTTTTTTTTTTGAGGTTTTAACGATAGTTCAATACAATTAAGTGTGCTTTAAAGGATCTGATAAGCAATAAGCTTATTGTGTTTTTATATAAATTATATTGTCATGTTGCAGTTTCTTTTGAAACTTGTACGTTCTATTATTATTATCTATAATATAATAGCACTAAGCCAAAATTTGTTCCTCTATCTCCTTTAAAACCGCAAGACCGATATTAGCGCCGTTCGAGCTGGGGCACCTTGTAATTCCTCTTTATCCTTTAGTGTATATTAGAACGGCAAATTTGTACGAAAATGTGTTTTTCAGACCAATTTCTTCAGTAATCCTCGGCTGTTTTCCTACCTCACAATTTGGTCACTCAGGTCATTAGCAACATCAAGACAACAGCACATGTGATCAGCGCAGTGCTTCCATCATTTTCTACCAAATTAATCTCAGGGGTGGTAAGTACAATACTGTATTACTGCTCATGTTTCAACCAGCTGATTACAGCACCTACCAGATCAACACATTTGAGATGATCCTCTAATCTTTAATAGTTTAACTTGCACTATATGTACCCGGGACCAACGGTCTTACGTCCCATCCGAAGGTCGAAGCAATGACACTTAAGCATCTTTCTTAAAGATGTATTGTCCCTTGAAACACAAAAAATGAAGGTCAAAATATTCTAAATTTAAATTGGCCATATCAAAGTAATATTAAAGTTATTCACTTTAAGTCCAAAATTCGAGTCAAAAACAACAAGTTTACGTAATTAACAGGTAAATTAATTTGATTACATTTTGTCTGGAAAATCGTCGCGAATGAAAGTAAACAAAGATTTCAAACCACGAGTATGCATTATGCATGATGCTAATTATGATTGTTTACAACTCGTCACGATTGAGAAGGTTTTCACACAGATCGCGAGAAAGTTTTATTATTATGCATACAGCCAAACAAGCGCGTTGTATTATGAGATATGTTTTGATCAAAAACTTTGACTGGAAGTCAAAGTTATTTTTTGAACAAAAAAACGTCTGTATTTCAGTTAAATGATTTTTTTGTCGACTTATTTTTGGTGAAAGTTAATAACTATTATGATACTTCAAAATGACCCACTTTTTTTCGAAATTTTTTTTTATTTTTTGGAATTGGTCAAAGCGACAATACATCTTTAAGGATACAATCAAGTATGGTACAAATATGCTCAAAACCTATGCCTATCACATGCATGTCCGATTTCCCTTCACGTCAGCACCCGACGCAGTATTCCCAGGCAGTCTCCCGAACGGAACCTATATCATAGCTATAGACCCTAAGAAAACATGCTTTCATTAACTGTAGCGCAATGTGTTGGGCGTTGGATTACTGATCGTGAGTCCAAATCTCTCACCGCATTGTATCCTTAGGGAAGAAACTTTACAAATGGGTACCTGGTAAGGTAAAAATACAACTTTGCGCTGATTGCTAGCTACATTATGGGAGTGTGTTTCCATACATGTTTTATCCACACAAACAAAATGACCGAGGTAATTATAGTGTGAGGCATTGTGCAACAAGCGCTATAAGAACGGATATTACTGTTATTTTTTATTGGTCAAAGTTATATCTTATTACTTAAATTGCTATCTTTATAAAAATGAGCACTAAGTTTAATATTCTACTTGTGTTTGTTTTGATGCAAACGTTAAGCTATAAAAAGCATTAATACAATCATTAAAATGATGTCAAGTGTTTATAAGTATCTTTCAAAATCAACCTCATTACTTAAAAAATTGTTATGAGCCAATAAAAATGATCTATAAACCAATATTCCATTATAATTCGTTCATTATGTTTAAGGAAAACAAGTTTATTCAACCCGGACTTAAAGCATTTAATTCGCACTTCAGTATTTGAGTGATCAACATAGGGATAATATTAAGCCGAAGTCTACTTTGTAAATATTTAATTTCTTACATTTTTATTTACTGTACTTGTTGTACATCTCATTGATACTCTGCCTCTGATTCGATATAAAAGATACAATAAAGTTCAGTTAAATTGGATAGTGATAAAAAGGCAGGAAAAGTTATAAATCAGGAAATATGTACATAACAAACCAAATTTTTTTTAAAGTGATAATTAATATTATTTACATCTAGTATTTGATTAGAATTACAGTTGAAACTCCGTGAGCGGCCACCTCCCCTAAGCGGCCACCTCTCTTAACGGCCGCACTTTCAAAAGCCCGTTTGTTCTTCCTTTCAATTAGTTTGAATTTGGTACCTCCCGTAAGCGGCCACATCCGTAAGCGGCCGCGGCCGCGGCCACTTTTTAAAACTGAAAGTTAGCTTTTTTGTATAGTAAATTACCTCCCGTAAGCGGCTACCGGAAAATTAAAAAATACAATTTTGATAAAATATTGTGCTTTATAATATAAGCATTATTTCAAAGTGAGCGGTTTTAAAAACATTTCTGTGCTTTTTAGATGAGATAAGAAAACTACACAGATTTTGGAAGACCATTTTCATATGATGAAAGCTTTTAAAATTTGCCTGAAAATCATAAATAATACTAAACCAGCTGATCATCAACAATAAAATACAATTAGATAGAGAATTTAGAGGCCCGTTGCGCGTTAAGAACGCCAAAAAATATCGTGCATAGCCATATCTTTCATATGAGATATTAAATAGCACGCCCTCTGTATTCTTTAACATAGACCGAAATATCAAGTAGTGGGCTCTCTCTCGCTGACATACTTCACTCAGTATCTGAATGCTTTTACTGTATTTTCTTGCATTGATCTGATTTGAATCACAATACAACTTCTCTATAATTAGGAATGCTGTTTTAAATTTTACAAATGTCAAATAACAAATAAACATACAGGCCTAATTTGAAAAACAATTATAAAAAGAAATTCAAAATGGTTGAAAGATCATTGAACGTTTGTGAATTGGAAGTGATATTAAATTAACAATAAAATGCAATAGTTTTTGTATTTAGTATTCATTTGCTTATCATTCACAATATTTTACTTTTTACAGATGCTGGTTAAAGTTTGAGACTGGAAGTTTGGTTGCATTTATCTTCCCATCAATGACACTGATTCTTGTAAGCAATTTTCAAAATTTGGTAAATGTCCTCTCCATTCAAATGAGTCATACCACAGCATTACATGAAATGATGTGGTTTATTTGTTTTGTATATCTAGTTTTACATTTTTCAATGTTATGTTATTCAAGATTCGGATAATATTTTTCGGAATAATATTTAAAACAAAATTCGAAGGAAAGAAAAGAATATTTAGTAGCACAAGTACGGTAAGTACTGTACGCATTTAAAACAATACATTAAGAAACTTGCGATGATTATATCTATTAATAATACAAAGTAAGCCTGATTGGTTCTCATGGCAAATATATTAGGAAAAGCTTGGAATTATTGAGGTAATTTAACGATTGTTGAAAGAGACCATTCATTTTGTTCTATGACAGGCGCTGTATAAAATGCAGCTGCTTCTTATCCCCATTTTTTATCTTTACGTGGATGTTTGCCGTAATGGCGGACGATGAATACATATTTTGGTTAATGTTCAGTTTACTCTTTGCATCGAATGGTATAATTGTTACCACATATTGCTACTTTTCTTATGAGGTAAATATATGTTTTTAAGTTACACAGAGGTGTGTGTCTGTCCTAGGCAAGCGTTCACTCACTTACTAATGCCTAGGCGCTCAGCTCAATGTAAATGTAAATACACATGCTCATACACCATTTGTTAAAATCGAAAACATGTACACTAAAAACGGGTTTAATTCGATTTTTTGTTTTTCTTCAATTTCCAATGAAGTTTATTTTTAAAAAGAATACTTTGAATGATGAGAAATTGTATTCTTACAAATTATTATTTTCTTCTAATGTACGAATATATTTTACTCCCTGTTTGTTAATAAAAGAATTAACTTGCATTGTTTTAAATATGTAGATGTTTGAGGTTTGGCGGCTTAATCGCTCAATGTCACCTCAAGCCTTAACTCGGTCTTTGCTTTTTGACATCACGGTAAAGGAAAGTCGAAACCTAAGCTAATGCTAACGGCCGTGGTGCCCATCGCCATTTCTTTAGCGTTTGGGCCATACTCCACTAAATCTTGGTTCCCACTAGCGACGCAACGCAAGGACGTAACGCAACGCAAGTGAATTGACCAATCACAAGCGATGGCTTATTCGCTTGTGATTGCTAACTGTCTATAACTTCGTTTGTCATTGGTTAAAACGCTTGCGTTGCGTTTACGTCCTTGCGTTACGTTCTAGTGGGAACCAAGCTTCAGTGTGTACGCCACTCCTCCAGCACAAATGAGTCTGATTTACCTTCCCAGTACTTTTGACATACCGGTACCCATTTCTATAACCTGGGTTTGGAGGAACAATGTGGATAAAAAATCTTGCTTAAGGACTCAACACTACAAGTCCAATGCTCTAACTCTACAAACGTGGAAGTAGAGCACCCGATTCTCTGCAGATTTGCCCACTATCATAGGAATATTTGGTAACACAACATCACATGTATCTCATAGTATCATATACCATAAACTAACCTTTAACCTAACCTGAAACTATACAGACAACACATCTGATACAAATGGGAAGCTGTATTCCCATATTTCTATGATACTGGACAAATATTCTAGTATTTGGAGATACAGCACTGAGAATCGGGTAAGCTGAGCGATTTCTTCATTCATCTTAAAACAATCACACGCATTGGCATGATTTCTTTACAAATAACATGAGTTAATGTAGGGCGAACGCTAAACGCACTTCAACATTATCATCACTATTTTAACTTCTAATCTCAAAACATTAAAATGATATCTTATATTTAAATTTAATTTTTTTTTTTGTTTTACAGGGAAGTGAATCAACAATAGGTTTAGATATGACAACAGGTAACAATAGACCACAGAAAAAACCAGACTACAAAATACTATGGTATCTATATATAAATTATGGTTAATTCTGACATAGGCGAGCACAATGTAAAAAATTCGGTACAAATCTCCGCCTTGGATACCTACCTTATCTATCTCAGATGTACCGCGAAACGTAGATTTTATAAAATTAGATTCCACTATTACGATATTGTTCCATATTTCTATCTTAGGAAGATAATTATTATAAAGGGTTTTATAAGAAATTTTCTGATTTCAATCGGTAAATTTTAACTCTACACGCGGTAAGTAATTTCCGGGTTCACGATAAGGTGTGTCAATCACCTTGCAAGTTCCCTGCATGGTTGGTTTCAACCAGGGAGTTGTAAAACAACTCCCTGTTTCAACTAAGTTGGCCGTTGGTGCTTGGTGGCGATAGCCATTTTGATTTTTTGTTTATTTTCGGACCGCGCGTGTGAAGGTATAGTACTGTAGTACATAAAGATCAAGTTAAATATATTCATAAAACATAGGAGTATTATTATTATATTATAATTATATAAAATTACATCGAGAGAATTAATGATCAGAGCTTTTGTTTGAAATCGAATGAAACCCCGATAGCCGAGTTGTTGAGTAAGCTGCCAGGACTCATGTATACTATGCGCTATCTGTGTCCCGTCAGGACCCTGGGATACTTCTGCCCATATTGCAAGCCGTCTAAAACGTCTTCCTTCTTCGGCCAAAACGGCTCACTGTGTCGCGGAATAATGTATTAATTATACCGATTAGGATGGTATTTATTTGAATAAACGCCCGGAACACCTCCCCAATAAAACATCAATTAAAATAATTATCACCACTCCCCCCCCCCCCCGCCCCCCCCCCACCATATCAAAATACCATCTAATTAACGACCATCCACTATGGCAAGCCTCAGCTGTCTGAAGTATTCAAAATATTATATTATTATATGATTTTTTATTATATTATATATTGTATTGTAATGAATTATAGGTTTTGCGTTATATTACTTGGTTTTAGCATTATATTATATCTATTTCTAATATATTATGTGAAAAATGTAACAAATTATTGACTTTTTGTATTATATTATTGGGTTTTAGCATTATATCATGAACATTTACTATTATATTATTAATAAAATACATTATATTATAATATAATTGTATTATATTAAACGCATTTACCTTATTTTATAACATACAACATTATTATATTATACGGATTCGTTAGTTATATTATTATTTTGTATGATGTTATTTATACGTCACGGCTCATTTCACTTCTTCTAACTCTTTCTCTCCCTCCCCCTGTTCACTAGCAATCAGCGGCAGAATCTGAATTGTGTGACTGTTGAAGAATAACTAATTATCTTTACTACGTACTAGGCCTAGCCTAGGCCTAGGCCTACTAAGGGATCTAGCCTAGACGTAGCTAGTTAAGTGACCAAGGACCACCGGACAGCTATAACTAATACTACAATACAATAATACTACTACAATAACTGCTACTACCTAGGCCTAGCTAGTAGAGTACTAGGTAGCCTACTACTAGGCTCTAGGGCGTATGTATGATATTAACTACTAGGCCTACTAGTACTAGGCTAGGCCTAGACTTAAGTTGTAGTAGGCTAGGGCCTGCTGCCTTAGGCTAGGCTACTACTACTACTACTACTACTAGGCAGCCAGCCCATGATGGGTACGAGTAAGCCAAAATGTTGGATTTATAAGTAAACCAAAATTTGGGTACGAGCGAGTTGGCATGGCCCGGGTACAGGTTGACCTGTATCCTTCTAGCTAATCGTACTAGGCCTAGTCCTCAAGTAAGTCTACGCTACCCAGTCCGGCTACAATATGGTCTATTTTGTTTTACAGCTTTATTAATAGCTGGGTTCAAATCTGGGTTGGGACAGCTTTTTCTCATTCTAAAAGAGATTTCCTTATCATAATAAAATAATATATGAATTTATTTGTAATATTGTAATGTATACATAATATAAGTAATTGCCATTGCATTTATTATTATTAATTATATATTATACGGTTACCCCTTAATTATACTATAGTATAATTTCCTTGTTATATTTTACAATATTTTCTTCATAATTCTACAATTTTGTCTTTCACAGCACAAATTTATCATACTGAATCATCACACACCAAGTCTCATAAATCTCTAATGTATTTGTCCAAGCTACTCCAGCTACATGGTATTGCCTTGAGGCTAAACTACACACGGTATACTGGCACTACCATCATTCCTGGCTCGTCAACCTGGACAACATAAGGACAGTTTCAGTTTATTTACCATTTCAATTTCTGAACATAAGAGATGAACAACTTATATGGATGGATAACCGTAAGAGCGAAGCTCGTTTACTGGTCACCCGTTAGTGCAGTGACATTACAGACAACATAAAGACAGGACAAAGGTGCAATACATAACAGGACATGTGAACACTTGTGTTTGCAACCCCTTGGATAAAATAATATATTTATATAAAGGAGAAAGTTAGATATTATAATATTTCTTTTCGATCATACAATGATAATTTTAAAATTACTTCCTAAGAAGTCATACTACTGATTCAAAATAGTGACTTACACCCTGTGGTCAAGGCTTTATTTTCTCTTATGCTTATTTCCTCCAACATACAGAGTACATAGGACTTTTTTTATTCATAACTGTTGAATTGCATCCCAATACATAGTACCTATTGGTATTATATCTAAAAAAACAAAGGCGGCTAACACAGATAGTTCCATATATACAGTACTCTTTTATAAATAGATGTATCTCTCCAAACTACTCCCAACTACCTAATCTAATAATAGTACTATTAGCATACTACTATACACTTTGTAGACAAGAAATAAGTTGTATACACCTAGAGGACTTATGGTAGTACAGTCGATCGCCCTCTCACTGCCTCGGTCAACATAATCTATGCCTAGATTATTACAGTAATTAAAGTACATTATTACAGAGATTTTTTTTTTTTTTTGCAGAAATCAAAGTTATGTGTATAGAAAGCAGTACTCGTATTAAAAACTAAGCATTTTGCAAGTCTTGAACGCAAACTGGCAGGATATTTTTTATTGTTGAAATGAATTGAATCCTAACTTATTTTCTACGAACTGGAGACGAAGACATATTATGACCCTTTTATTTAAATTTATTTGAATAGACCTCCATGTAAAGTCATTAAAGGCTACATGATTGTTTTATATTTTAATATGTGATAGTAGAAAATCATTGTGTATAATAAGGACTATGAATCTTATATTTACTTGCATTCTCATCTTTTTGAAATATTATTTATAATGCTGGTAATGAGTTTAAAATTTAATTATATTGACTATTTTTGATAATCATCATGTCCTTATAAATTCATTTATATTTCTTTTTTTTTTTTATAAAATTATCATTATATGATCGAAAAGAAATATTATAATATCTAACTTTCTCCTTTATATAAATATATTATTTTATCCAAGGGGTTGCAAACACAAGTGTTCACATGTCTTGTTATGTATTGCACCTTTGTCCTGTCTTTATGTTGTCTGTAATGTCACTGCACTAACGGGTGACCGGTAAACGAGCTTCGCTCTTACGGTTATCCATCCATATAAGTTGTTCATCTCTTATGTTCAGAAATTGAAATGGTAAATAAACTGAAACTGAAACTGTGCTTATGTGGTCCAGGTTGACGAGCCAGGAATGATGGTAGTGCCAGTATACCGTGTAGTTCAGCCTCAAGGCAATACCATGTAGCTGGAGTAGCTTGGACAAATACAGTAGAAATTTATGAGACTTGGTGTGTGATGACTCAGTATGATAAATTTGTGCTGTGAAAGACAAAATTGTAGAATTATGAAGAAAATATTGTAAAATATAACAAGGAAATTATACTATAGTATAATTTAGGGGTAACCGTAAAATATATAATTAATAATAACAAATGCAATGGCAATTACTTATATTATGTATACATTAAAATATTACAAATAAATTCATATATTATTTTATTATAAGGAAATCTGTTTTAGAATGAGAAAAAGCCATCCCAACCCAGATTTGAACCCAGCTATCAATAAAGCTATAAAACAAAATAAACCATATTGTAGTTGGACTGGGTAGCGTAGACTTACTTGAGGCCTAGGCCTAGTACGATTAGCTAGAAGCTATTGTTACAATACAATATATAATATAATGAAAAAATGATATAATAATATAATATTTTGAATACTTCAGACAGCTGAGGCTTGCCATATTATATGCTACTTTTTATGTTTTGACCTTGTATAACATTTGTTTCATTCCACTATTTCTAAACCTTGAAGTTCTGTTCTTACTATGTTAGCCATTTACATTTGTTTGTTTACCTATTATGTTTGACCGTGTGTTTCAGTCTATGTTTTACTATCATATATTAGTTTTAGTATAGGCCTAGGTGTTTGTTAGTTTTATAATGTATGGCCTTATTATAGGTATGACTTTATGTTTAGCATTATTTCATATATAGCATATTATTATAGCAGATGTGTTACAATTATGTGTTCTACCTAAACTTAATTCCATTTATTTATTACATTCTTACAAAACTTTATAGTAACTACTAGTACAGTTTTGATTTCCATTATACCTTTAGTCTTGAATGTTTATATAATATATACACTACAGCCTGTACTAGTTTTATATTTTTCTTATTTTATGAATTATAATAATTTATTTTTAACATCATTCCATTTTATAACTGCTTTATACTGATTACATGCATAATAATAATAATAATAATAACAACTTTATTTAAAAACGGATGCAACACTTGAATCACCATATTGGTGTTTTTCACAAGGCCGTTACTTACTACAAAACTATTTATACTATTACACAAGTTATCATTTACAGTACAAAAACAACAACAACAAAAAAAGATTTCATGAAAAAATATAGAGTTTCAAGTATATTTTATCTTTGGTCATTTATCATTTTTTTAAATATATGTATATTAGGAGCTGTAATTGCATTTGAGTTTATAGCATTTAAACTGTTCCATAGCTTTGCGCCAGAATACGAGAAACTTTTCTTTTTATACTCAGTGTTTGCCTTATGTAAACTTAGAATATCTTTTGATCTAGTATTATATGTTTGTTTGCGTTCATAGAATCTGTTTCTTAAGTAGGATGGTGTCAAGTTATTCATTATTTTATACATTGTGACTGCTTCGTTGTAATATTGTTTTTCTTCTAAATTAGGCCAATTTAAATCTTTGAGCGCCTGTGAGCTAGAGTCATACCTAGATGTATGTGTAATTATTTTAGCCGCTCTATTTTGGAGTACTTGGAGTTTGTATTTGAGGGTTTGGTTACAACGACCCCATACTACATTGCAGTAGTCAAAATGGTGGGCTATAATAGATTTGTACATTAATGATTGAATATTTTGAGGGAAAATATTTCTGCATTTTTTTAGATAGTACAGACCTGATATTACTTTATTTTTCACCTGATCTATTTGTTTATGCCATTTTAAATTTTCATCGATAATGACACCTAAATGTTTACAGTTATTTACTTTTTCAAGTTTTGTACCGTCTATATTAATATTAATATCCATGTTAATCAATTTATTTAATTTTTGATGTGTTCCTAAAATCATATATTCAGTCTTTTTAATGTTTAGACTTAATTTGTTACTTGCTAACCATAGTTGTACATGTTTTAGATCAGTATTTACTTTGCTTATTATATCGTGTATGTCTTTAGATGCATAATATAACGCAGTGTCATCTGCGTACATGCTTACATTTACATGAGAAACTGAGTTAGGTAGATCATTAATATACATGATAAATAGAAGGGGCCCTAATATTGATCCCTGAGGGATTCCACAAACACTATTAGACTTTACCGAATTAACATTGTTAATATTAGTAATATGTGTACGATTTGTTAAATAATTTTCAAACCATTTGATAACATGATTAGCAAAATTAAAATTGTGTAGTTTTTTTATTAGTATCTTGTGATTAACAGTGTCGAAAGCTTTTTTGAGATCAAGCATTATTAGTCCTATGTATTTACCATTTTCAATACTGTCAATCCAATCTTCAGTTATATTTATTAATGCCGATGATGTCGAGTAATTTGGCCTAAATCCAGATTGTTGATTGTATAATTTAGGGTTGATTTGTGGATAGAGTTGGTCAAAGACAGCGCGTTCAATAATTTTCGATAAAATTGGTAGTACAGAAATTGGCCTGTAGTTAGATGGTTCACTTCGGTCGCCATTTTTAAAAATTGGGCATATTCGTGCATTTTTCCATTTACTTGGGAAGTCGCTGGTTCTTAGAGATAAATTAATTAAAAATGTAATGGGTTGTACAATTGAGTTGATTGCTAATTTTATTAGTTTAGCAGGAATTTCATCAGTTCCTGTAGCCTTTTTGTCAGATAATGATAAAATTTGTTTATATACATATTCCTCGTCAACAAGTGTGAAATTTATTTTGTCTTCACCTTGATTTGGGCATTCATAATTTACATATTTGCATATTCATTTTCTATACGATTTTTTAATTCAAACTTAAACATATTCAAGATATTTTTTGATTCGTTACCCATCATGTAATCTAATAAACAAAGCGGGATTTGTAGATACAAAACGTAAAGATAAATGTTAGTTCATTACTACTTAACCTATTATAAGTATACGAATTTTTTCTCCAATCGTCTACAACTACCCAGTCGTTTAAATGTTACTTTCTTTGGTTCATTTCAGCTTCAATCATATCCCATCCATTCAAACACACTATATTAACCACTTCCAATTGTTTATGCCATAGGCCTATTTAGTTGTGTTTTTATCTGTTTTTTGCTCTTTGTGTATTTACCACAAGATATTCCCAAATTTGGATCGATAGTATTATAACATTGTACGACATCACTGATATTGTGCATGCTCTGTAAATCCTATGTTTGCGCTTTTATATTACTTCTGTTACATTCATAATCTCAGTAATACACAGGCTAATGAACAGTCGTAGAAGCTGAAGCCCACATCGAGTCGGACACCACAGAAAATGGTAATAGTTTAATATTACATTATTTCATATAAAATAACTAATATTTAGATGATCAATTAGTAAAGTAATTCTTCAATAAGGAAGTGTATAAATAATGATTTTGAATCTTTCCACTAGTTTAACAGCCAATTGCAGTCTTATAATGTGTCTGCCTACGTAATCTTCTTAAAAATTCATTTTGATATTAATATGATAATCAATGCTTACATTACATAGGTGTGGCTCCAATATTTACAATACGGGCACAATTGGGAAAGCAAGTATGAAATTTGTAATCGTCAAACAAGATAGATACAAATAATAACACATATGTAATTCAAATGTCACATTTATATTAATTATGATTAGACTACCGTATTGTATACATTCTGTAATAAATAATAATGTGATTATGTGAGTTTTAGGGTTGTCTTGTTAGAGCGACAAAAAACACTTTGCTAAGCCTACCTTTATTAGATTTACACGTCTAGTCGGACAAATTTTTAGTCATATTTATTCTCTTTTACCCAATTCATAACTTTAATGCACACTTAACTGTGTGATATTTAAGAAGACAAATAATATCCTTATACATGATTGTAAAACACTAACGTCAAGATCTTTGACCTCAATATGATGTGAGATTGGTAAGCATCTGTTAAATATAAGATATTCTTTGGAGCAATATACGAGAATATGATGGACAGCAAACTGGGTCAGTAAGAGAGAAAAATCTATATAAGAGAATAGAAGAGTTCAATTATATTGATTGATTTTCTTATTGCAAGACTTTGTTTATTTGATTGTTTCTTGCCTTTATTTTGTTTAAATCTTATATTGCTCAAAAGGGGTTTATTAAATTGCACGAATGTTCACACCAGTGAGATGTTGATGACGACCACGCAACCATGTCTCTGTGTCGCGTACCATCTAGGTCGTGTCCACAGATGGTTCTCGAATACAGTAATTTCAGCGTAAAAAAACTGGCGATTTCAAATGTACGTACCACAGGACTATAAATACATTGTCGTTTTCAGAAACGAATAAATAGACACGATGTATAATGTAGTCAACCAGGCCTACTTCTAAAGGAGAAACTTGTCTTAAAAATGAGTCCAAATTTTTTATTTGAACTCATTTAAACAAACCCAATTTGTGTTTTGTATCTAACATTAGAGTTGAGGAATGGGGAAGAGGATGGGAAGAACAATTTTTAAATATATTCTTTATCCACTCAGTAACGAAATATTGTTTTAAAAGTTTGATAGGCCTATTAATAATATACCACTATACACAGTAAAACATTTACAATTTAATACTTTTTAAAAACTGTCCCTGTTATAGTCCATTGAAATTATAAAAAAGAAAAACTTCGTAGTGGTGTATCGTTACATGTACTTTCTAAGTACTAATAAAGTTTTTATTTGTATATGTATATTTATATGTGTTTATATATCAGCAGTAGAGCCTACCCACAGTCACAGTAATAAATGTTCTTTGTATATGTGTTTATATATCTGACAGTAACCACATTCACAGTAAGAAAATTTCGATTTAAATGGCGACCAAAAATGGTTAATACGTATTTACAATATTGTCAAAGTATTGCAATACTATATCTCAGTTGTAAGTTTATTCTCCGAAGGCCCATACATTTACCTACTTGTGTTAAACCAAGGGCTCCAACTGAGAGTCTGAGAGATTGGAATGTTCCATTCATCGCAAATCAATACATTTGTATAAACGTATATTAAATCTATCAAAATAGTATTTTTTTATGAAAATAAGCCTGTCTTCAATATTATGACACTGTACTCGAGCTGTTCAACCGGTTTTCAGCTATTAAAAACAAATATCGTAGGAAGAGATAGGAAAATGCGAAGCATCCTCGCATTATTGTGTGCAGGTATTTTTCAAGAGGACAACCATTAGACAGTGTATACCACGATCGTTGAACCTAAATTCGTTTTAATTGTCAATAACTAATTATCTAACTCAATTTAATTAGTAAACAGGGTTACATCAGGTGGTTAAAATCAGTACCGAGATTCTAACCAACTTTATATACCATCGAGTAAACATTTTAGAAATAACGCGCGATTTACCCAATTTTGCCCTTACGTAAATTGATATATAGATTTAATTTTTAATTATTTTGACTTAACGTGTTGGAAATAAATTTATTGCGCCTGAGCTTTCATAAACATTGATAAACGTGTAAATTACTCAATAAGTGTCGTTACTCGCACTCCGTTAAGTAGGTCTACGATACAAACTATGCCCATTGCTCACGTGAATCGATAAAACAAGATCAATATTATTGTCAAAATTAGAAATTAATCGATCTAACACGCACTGTCGTATAGTGAAGGAGTCAATAAACAATATATTAAAATAACAAAAAAGAGTTCCATTTATAGTAATCTTTGACTCTGACTCATCAAAACTGCTCTTAAATAAATAAAACACACACTTAAAATCCAGAGGATAACCTGTGTTAAATATGACTGTGATCATTTGGATGTTCTAACTATTATCTTTGTTGTTAAATATTTATACACTATTATTGATATCGATGTTTCTTCCTTTTTTCTCCTATTTCTCGTCACAAATTTGATCTTCTATTAAGGCCGCCCTTTTCTCGAACTGTTTTCAATCTTCACTCTTTCCTAAATTCTGTTTCGAATGGTCTTCCCTCAGATTGAAGAGACCTTGCTCTTATTGGTATGTTTCGAGGATTTGTGACTAGTCTTCGCCAACACTATTTCCATTCTTGATTTCTCCTCTCCTTGGCTCTCTTCTTTTTGATTTTCCCTGGTCTCTGCTGTTTTTTTTTGTGCTTAATGTCTTAGATATCAATTTATTTAATTTTTTTTTTATTTTCCTATTCCTATTTTTTAACCGTCATTTTGCCTATATTGTATCTATTATATATTTTATTTCTGTTAAAGTAAAGTCTTTAAACAGTGATTGGGTTCGCTTTTGACAATCCTGGCTTTTTTTTTCATTTTGTGATTTTATGTATTCTGTTGTAATTGTATTGAGCCAATATTAAATAAATCATTAAAAAAAATCAAATCAAACCAAACTATAAAAATAGCGCTCTATTACAAATTGATAATAAACGATAATAACATTAGCAAACATTTTTTTACGCATTTATAACATGCATTAGACCTATTGTATGCATATATTCTCATATTGTCAAATAAGTCCAGTGTAAGTTACTATTGATTTGAACTCTAATTATTCGTAAAATCAATTGCAATTCAATAAATGAATTATAAATATATGCCTACATCTGTACTTTTAAAAGTGCAGTACCCGTATGAATTATTCAATATATTGTTCTGTGTATTTATTTTAGCTTTTATCATAATAATGCTTTTATATGAATTTGCCTACTTATAAATGAAGAAAAACATTTTATGTTGATTTGCTTATTACGTTTAAACAAATCATGTAACTGCTCAACTTTACACAACATGTTGCTCTCGATTCTAAAAATGTTTATACATTATTATATAGTAAGCTATAAAGTCGCGTTTTTAAGTGACTAAAAATATAGTTTAACGCGGTTCATATTTGATATTGAATGAAATTAGTGAATTAATCTATAATTTCTTTAAATGTTTGTGTGTTCTATAATGGTCACGGGATTTACCATGGAAACAAAATTAATCGAAAACAAACAGCCAATCAAAGATCTATAACAGTACGTAGGCTATATCTTTATGGATCATTCGATCAATAGAGTACTTAAAATACAATATCTTCGTAGTATTAATAATGAGTTGCAAGAAATCGTCAGGTCTATATCTACACAAAATAGCTGCTTACTGAAACTACACAAAATATGGCATTATTCTTTAAGGTAGGTGTACAATAATTAAAACAATTATTGAAAACATTATTTTCAATTTAGGAATGTATATGTTATTCACATTTATTCAAAATGTGTAGAAAAAGAGATTTTGGTATTTTTTTAAATTTCCTGAAAAAATGTACATAAAATATTTTTAAAATGTATATATTATAAAATGTAATGATAGGCCTACCATTTTCTACCACATTTGACCTAAATGTTATCGTGTTTATAAATGTTTAACTTTCTGACCACCTTGCAGATGTAGTTAATTTCTCACTACAGATGGTTTTACAGTTTAAAATTTTCAAAAAATTAACATATTTAAATAGTTTATAGCATATTTCATAGTAATACAATATAAAATAATATAATTTAAACATTATCTTTATTTTGATACGGAATGCTTCTAAAATTCTGTATAATATTGTTATTATCAAATGCATTTTTTAGTAACTGAGATAAGTGGTTACTTAGATCGTTTGTCTATATATTGGGTTAAACGCTGAATTTCAAGTACAATCCTGCCAGGAGCAAGCAATAGGCATAGTCATGTTTTGCTAATTGATTACCGTAATAAATGGAATGATAATACGGCTAAGCACTAGGGAAATTATTTATATTTTACTACAAGGTACTCCTGTCTACCTCTTCATGTCCACTAACTATCATTTTAAACAAAACCGAAAAAAAAAATAAGCTAGAAGGAGCAAAACGATTCTCATTACAAATGCTTGTTGGCATTTAAGCTGATACTAGGACGATAACGGTCGGTGAAATAGATAAACACACATTTGTCTTAGATATAATTAAAAATAAATTAGTTATCCTGCTCGAACTATTGGATAACCATTTATAATTTGTTTTTTTGTTGATAAAATAATACTTTCCAAATCCAATGATAAAACAAATCCAATAAGAACAAATCGTTACATCGTCTCTCGATATTATTGCTCTTACTTATCATGACGTCATTTAATTGGACGTGTATTATATTGTTTTCTATGAAAGACATGATAGATAGTTATCTATCTTATATATAAGTTATAGGATGAAAACTTATATATACTTATATAGAAACAATGCATAAAAATCTATTTTTATCGTCCTTGTGTAAATAGGATTTTAGTCTTTGTTATTGATACGATCCATGTTTACTTATGATTTAGTTTAGTTGACAATATATGATAAACAATAGACATTTAAATGATATTACACAGTCCGTGGTCCATAGGTTAATAGATTATATTGTACAAAATATGTTGATATTGTGTTAAAATCTAAATTTGATAACACAATTAGCCTAAGTATTCAGAGAAAATTTATATTACAGAGCCTAAAACGGTATAAAGATTTACATTTAATATTACAAATTGAGATTCGGTATAATAATTATAAAATGATATATATTGCATAATAAGATTGTAGCTTATCTATTTTAATATTTAATATTTAAAAATACTAAATTTAATGGTTTTAAATTGCTAAATAAAGTGAAATTAATGCAAAATTCGTATAAACGATTATAATTAATATTATAAAGCAGTAATTTCAACCTCAGTACAAGTACAATACAAACATGGATTCAGATCAATTTAGAATGTAATATTAATATATTTGTTTATATATTATACAGATCTTGTTGCTGTTTAAAACATGTCAGTTATGTAAGTACCTGTTGATATTCTAGGTGAACCATGGGGTTTGTACATATGCCTATTAATTTATAATTATATCTTTTTCCGGTATACAACTTTTCGTGCATCAGCTCATTTGGGTTATATTTTGTTTGCGAAATTCTGTATAGGCCTACAATAATTGATACTATAACCAAAAAAAGTAAAAATGCTGTTTTAATACAATACGCCTTCTTACTTTTGGACAGACGTTACCTTTACAACTTTACATATTTTTAAAGGTATGGCGGCCGTTCGTTTTACTAATTGTCCAGGTAATCAAAAAGAGCCAGCAGATCTTGGAACAAATCGCAAACGTATCTACTGGCAAGTATCCGTTGCAGACGGATATGAGTCATCCTCTACACATCAGAGTGGAAGTTATTTTGAATTTGGCACCACTAAGGTAGAAGTCAAGGCAAAGAGTTACGCTGGAAGCCAAGAAGCAACATGTAAATTCAAAGTGATAATTAGAGGTACATTTATGTAATTTGATTTCTCTTTTTTTATACATACAACACAATCATTGATGAAGTAATTGACGCTGTTGGTATATTAGTGTATAAACCAGTTGTATCTGTATTTAGTTAAAGGGGTAACCATACCCATAACAGACACAGGCGCCAAAATACAAACAAACAACGTAGGCTGCTATCATTTACAACGTGCTTAAAGAAGGCCTACAGTACATCGTATATTTTGCATTGTAACAAACTAAAATCAAGTTATCACAACTGCTTTTTTCACCAGATGATGAGATCCCGAACATAACGAATTGCCCTGACGACGTTTATATAACTTTAAATGATGGCGAAGCAAGTAGATCATCACTATCTATTCCAGATTCAACGGCTGTAGACTATATTGATAACAATCCCGACAAAATTGTCTTGTACGAATCAGACGAGTTCTTTGCAGGAGTCACGCGGATTTCACACATTTATACAGACGGCTCTTGCAACCGAGCAGTTTGCGAGTTCTCAGTGATTTTAAGTTCGTAAAAGTGGTTATATTTTTACTTTGTATACACATTTAGAGTTTAAAAGTGAGGTCTTCAAATAAAAAAAGTTAACTTGTAACATTTAACATATTTGGTATAATTTAAAATGCTATTAATTTAGACTATAGAACGTAGTATTATTCTTAGGTGGCCAGCAGACGGTGTTTATAAACAGACATAATTATAATAGGAGATATATAGCATCTTCGGCTGGCCTGCCTTTTTGAATATTGATTATTACGATCTTCGACAAACCAATACCCATACAGCAAATTCCAATCACTGTATAACATTGAATAAATTGATGTATTGAAAAGTTTAAAAAAATATTTCATATTAAATCATTTAACTTAATTACCTTTCGTACAAGTTTAACGTACAATAAAAACATATGAATTATCTCTTGACTGCTTTTATAGAGTCCCCTGAAGCATGTATCGGAGATACTTATCAAGGTAACTGCTACACAATGGGATGCAACAACAATGATTATGATGACTACGTCAGCAATTGCCAGGGAATTGGTGCTCAGCCTATATCAATTCATTCTAACGCAGAGAATGAATTTGTAAGAGGACTGTGTGCAGACTCGGGACACAGTAGTGTTTTTATAGGTCTTGTAGCAGTGGCACAAACGTCTGGTAGGCCTACTGATGTAGAACTAGATTGGACTGATGGTACTCCAGTTGACTATATTGATGACGCCGATGACTTGGAAACTTATTGGTGGGAAGTATGTCACGCAATGGAGAGTCATCTCAGCTATGACTGGGAAGAAGTTGGATGTAGTCATGGACGTTGTGGACTCTGCAAACAACCCATCGGTAAACACATTTTCTTAACAGCAGATCACTCTTTGATTCCTAAAAACATCCAAAACCGTGTAAAAACAAGGCCAACAGCCATAAGTCGCGTGCTCTCAGAAAAAAATAAACTTTCAAAAAGTAATGTACTTTAAAACTTTTCTGTACATCAAAACAGTTCAAAAAGTACAGAAAAGCGATAAAACGCATAGTGATACCGGACCGACAGACAGACCGACAGACCGACCGACCGACCGACCGACATAGTGAACTATAGAGTCGCGTCCACGCGACTAAAAAGCTCAGGCTTGTCTTGCTTAATGTTAATATCCCTGCTCTGCTTTGTTATAAACTCTATTTGCTAAACCTTTCTCACGTATCAATATCATTTTGTTATTACATTTGGAGTTTTCCGTATATTTTTTGTCGTAAAATTATTGCCTCTTTATTAATTATGTATTAATTTTTTTGTACATTCTTACACTCTGTCCATATTTTGATTATATATATTATTGATGTATGGCCAATTGCGTAGCATTTCTTTTCAAATTAATAGTTGCGTTACTGTTTTTTAAGGCGCCTCTTCCTCCCCTGATTTTGGTAGTGCGTTTGAAAGTTCCTGTCCCGAAAACATCATTACGGAAACAGACAGTGGTGTCAACTACGCAAGTGTAACATGGACTGCACCAGTTGTTCAAATTGATGGTCAAGATATACCGATCACCAGCTCTCATCAACCTGGCGACAACTTTCTTCTTGGTTTAACTCTAGTTGAAATATCAGCGACGCTAAATGGAGCTACAGGCTATTGCAAATTCTCTGTATATGTTGAGGGTATGTCTATAGATTATGCAAACACTTTCTGAAACTATTCTTTTTTTCTTAATTACATCAAATCTACGTTTTTTGAAAATTATTATTATATATTTATATTAAAATATATTATTATACAACTTTTAATTAGTTAATGAATTAGTTGCAACAGAAAGCATACGGCAACGTGTTGTTATTTCACTGAAAATGAAAATATCTACAATAAAAAATGCCATGATATATTATTTCCTTTGTATACTTATATGCAACATTTAAATTGTGATTCCGGAATGGGAATGAAAATTATTATTAATACTGAGCTTGCCTTGTCATTTGATCTTATGATTGGCTGCGACAAGTTCTGTGCATTATTCTGTGGTTTCTGTTCCAAATTCAGTCAAACGTTTAGGGACGTGGAACTGATCGTGTCGCAACCACGCATAAATTGATCTAACGGAGCTCAACATCCTTGTGTCATTACGCTATGTTAATCATATCAAGAATTGATACTTACATATTTACATTATTTTGCAGATTGGGAAGATGTGGTGATATCAAGCCCCGAATGTACGGATGAATCACATAACCTACCGACAGGTTCAAATACGATGGTATACCAGCCTGAGATTATTATATCAGATAATTCTGGTTTGTATACGAACTCTTGCAGAATAGAGACTGACTATATATGCCCTGGTGATGTAGTAGGTGTGGGAACCTACACTGTCCAGTTGTACGTTTCCGATGAAGGCTTGTGTACTTATACTGGGTGTCGTTATAATGTCACGGTCATTGGTAAGTTTACACTGTATTTACACATAATAATATATTCATCTATGTTAAATTTTCGCTGACACCTTGAAAGCTACCATTTTTCTTCTGTATGCATTTTTTGTATTTAAAAAAATATGCAGTTTTTAAAAGCAAAAAAAAAATAAATGTTGTGTGTATATTGTGGGTGTTTTAAAATGGTATGTAAATGTTACAAGCACAGAATGACAATAATCCATTCAACTATTCGACTTTCTTGCAGATGCAGAAGCCCCAATAATTGCATGCTCAACTGAAATTATTGATTTGTCGACAGACCCTGACCAACCTCACGCTGCAATAACCTTAGAAGATCCCCCAGTCTCTGATAACGTTGGAGTTACATCATTTTCATGTGATCAATCTGGTTTAAGGAACATGCCTATCGGAGTGTCAACAATTACTTGCACAGCCAGTGATGCTGCTAACAATCAGAATCAGTGTACTTATGATGTCAACGTAACCGGTAAATAAAGCTTAATGTTGAGGTGTCAAAACGTGTTCGTCAAACCAATTTGGTACCTAGTTTATAGAAAACAAATATTTTGTTATAAGGATGTAGCTCAAAATCTGATTTTCTCTTTAGATGATCAGCCACCTACAGTTGGGTTATGTCCAGACGTTGTAGAAGGTAGTGTATTACCATCAGACTCGGATGGACCAGTTTCTTGGCAAAATCCAACTTTCTCTGATAATTCTGGCGTTCCACCAAGTGTTACTAGTACTCATACTAATGGTCAAACTTTTCCTTTGGGTGATACGACTGTAAATGTCACCGCAACAGACGAAGGTGGTCTGAAAACCCAATGCCAATTTATAGTCAGATTGGAAGGTGAGTCTATAATGCTGTGACTTACTGTAGTGGTGTACCGTCAGACTATTGAAAGCTAGTTATTAGTTTTCTGTTAAGTAAATTGAAATTAATGTTCATCTTTAAAATAACATTATTCAATCTGATGGTCGTAACGATATTAAAAAACACAACTTTGACTGATTATATTTCATAGGAAATTGACTTTTATTTTCCATTTTTTTCTGTAACGTTACAGATGTAACTCCACCGGTTTTTACCAACTGCCATTCTGATATTGCTGTCAATACGCTTCCTGGTACTGCAATTGGTTCTACGGCGTGGAATGCGGTACAAGCCACAGATAACAGTTTAATTGACCCAGTTATCGATAACGCGACTCTTGTTGGTGGAAATTACCCAATCGGTGAGACTTCTATAGAATTTACAGCGACAGACAACTCTGGAAACACAGCAACGTGTGAATTTAAAGTGACAGTGATAGGTTAGTATTTAATCTAATGTTATTGTACATTGAACAAATAGTTAGTAAAACGCCTTTCAATTAATAGTGTACAATTATTAATTACGTCATTTGATTTATCATAGACAATGAATCGCCTGTATTCTCAAACTGTCCCGCCAATATTTCTTCACCAACCGACAATCTTCTACCAACAACGAACGTTGTTTGGACTGACCCAACAGCGTCAGACAACTCGGGTGCCAATCTACTTATAAGCCAAACTTATTATTCAAACGACGTATTTCGCCTTGGAATTCACGAAGTATCTTATCTCGCCACGGATTCAAGTGGCAATGAGGCACAATGTGGATTTTCAATAACAATTTTTGGTAAGACTTTTGAAACATTATTATCACTAGTAAATTAAGGTGTTGTACTATTTTTTACTTTATGAAACTGTTGTTCACTGTCAGCAAGGATTTTCCAACTGAATCAATAAAGTGCTGACATTTGACCAAAGAGAAATAACATTTTTTCAGATAATGAGGAACCAATATTCTTCAATGGACCAAGTAACATGGTGGTCAACACGGATCAAGGTTTACCAACAGCACCTGTATGGTGGTCAGTTATAGATATTGCACGAGACAACTCAGAGGACACTCCAACAATTAACTGCACACATGTCCCAGGACATGTCTTCAGAATTGGGAACCATACTGTAAACTGTTTTGCCACCGATGATGCTGGAAATTATGCTGTTCTCACATTTTATATTGCAATCATAGGTAATGACATGTAAATGGTATTTAATTTGTTTGATTTTATTCGGTTTCAACACAGGATTACAAGACAATATGAATACAAACAATTTGCAAGCAAATACATTAAATAAGAAACCAAGGATAGCACATGAAGTCGAAATAAAAATCAACCTAATTCCAATGGGGTCCTTTAAACAACAGCATAGACAATCACAACATAAAAAATGAAACACGTACAACAATAAAATATGGCAGAAAATAAACAATTTAAATGCATGATGTACTGTAGTACATGGTATACTGTAAATGCATGATACTGTAAATGCATGATATACTGTACTGCAATGCATGATACTGTAAATGCATGATATACTGTAAATGCATGATATACTGTAAATGCACGATGTACTACTCTAAATGTAAGATATACTGTACTGTAATGCATGATACTGTAAATGCATGATGTACATTAATTTTAAATGGTGTACTTTATGTGCATATTTAAATCTACGCTGGTACTTTAAATGCACGATATATTGTAAGTATGCCTACATGTTATGTGAATACATCTCAGATGTATTTGCTGGGTTTTTAGATCTGTAGTGACAGAAGTTTGAGTAGTTTGTACTTAAGACATCAGAAACGATTGATTCTCTAAAAAATAACATCAAAGGATACCTCATAGATAAAAACAAACACTAAAAAAAATAACAAAAATAAGGCTAAAATACTATATTATCAGAAAGTATTAATTCAATTACATACACATACGTATAAACCAGACAATTACATACACATTCTGCAGCTAATATATGCATCGGCTATTTTAATTACAGTATCTATTCTTAGTTATAAATTTAATATTTAGGTTTATGTATTTTTTAGATGAAGAAATTCCCTCGTTCACCAGTCAACCTGAAAACATTTTAGTCGTGACGGACCCGAATCAACCTTTTTCCACTTTGAATTGGACTCTTCCGACTGTCTTTGATAATTCTATGGAAGAAGTGTTTATTAATTCTACTCATCAACCACAGACCACATTTTACATCGGAAATACAACTGTGACGTATTGGGCGTACGATATATTCAAAAACGCCAATGAGTTTTCATTCAAAATTACTGTATTAGGTAACTTTTTCTTTAATATGACATTTCAAATCCAACGTTAATAATTGCATTTTTAAAATGATTTCATTAAAAAAACCAATAGGTTAAGGAAATGTCAAGAATGAGCCACTTTAGGTATTACAAAAAATTATTATTACCTAAAACTTTGTACTGTAAAACTTATTCCTTTACAATAGAGGTCTATACATCTATATTCTGCAGTTTGGTGTTATCGCTTAGCATAGAAACGTAGGGATAATATATGTTTTATTATACTTATGTGTAATTAGATAGAGAAGACCCAGTTTTCTACAACTTAACCTCGAATATTACTGTTCTCACTGAAACAAGTGTAAACTTTGCGCATGTCAGTTGGACAGTTGTTGATGTACAAGACAACTCTGGCGAACCTTTAAATATTACGTCGAATCACCGTCCGGGTGACATATTCTATGTTGGAGCAACAGATGTGACGTATACAGCCATTGACCAATCAGGAAACATACAATGGTATACTTTTAGTATTCTTGTCTTAGGTAAGTTATTTAAAATGGTATCATGAAAAGAAGTGTGAAGTAGATGTAGTAGAAGCACTAACGATAGTAATGGTGGCAACAATGTTAGTAAAGTAGGTACTGTAGCTGTAATATCAGGACAACTTACAGTGAGTGCTGTGTTGTACGTAAGAATAGGCCTGTTGTCTTGAACAAGTCTATGAAAGAAATACAAAGTTCAGAAGTCGCGGTATTATACATTTTTTAGTTTATTTTATGTATTTTAGACAGAGAACCTCCACTCTTCATATACTGCCCTGCTAATATAATAACCCCAACATGGTACAGATCACCTTATGCTAACGTTACGTGGCAGTTACCGAATGTTACCGATAATGTCGATGTTCTTGGAGTTGTATCGAACCACATTCCGGGTGACGTTTTCCGTCTTGGAGTAACGACAGTGGTGTACAATGCAACCGACAGAGCCACTAATATCCAGGATTGCCAGTTTAATATAACCGTTATAGGTAAGATGCTTTTATGATCACTTTGGAAGAGTTGTTCTGGTGTAGCCGACAGTACATTCATATTATATTCGAATTATCCTACAAACGGACAGAGACATTCGCATGTTGAGAAATAAGACTTAAGCCTGTTTTCTTGTCGACGTTATTCGATGCTATCGTCGTTGATCGTTAACAGTTCAACGACGATTGTTTGAAAACGCTCAAGTTGAAATGATAACGATAGTGAGTTCCTTTTCCTGTAAATCGTTAACATTTCAATGTTTATGTAGAAGATCGCCGATTATTGTTAACGATAGCGTCGAATAACGTCGACAGGAAAACAGGCTTTAGGCCTATTAACATTTAATTCATGACAACCTCTGATATGTGTTGAAACGTGATTACAATTTGCTCACATTACTAATAATGCACTTCTTTCTTTGTATTTAGATGTTGAAAAGCCTTACTTTAAAAACTGTACATTAGACTTCGAGGTAGATAATGTTCCAGGAAAAGCGTACGCAAATGTGACTTGGGTTGTAACAAGAGCACACGATAATTCTGAAGTGTTACCACACGTCACGTCAGACGTCAACCCCGGAGACCGGTTTCCGCTGTACGATACCTTAGTTACCTACACCGCCGTTGATAGAGCTGGTAATATTGAGCTATGTCAGTTTACAATTACTGTTAATGGTAAGTTGCCTTTTGGCTGTTTTATAATAATGTTTACATACTTAAATATTTTTTTGGATTTATAACAGATTTTAAAATTTACTATTTTTTAAATACAAAATTATGTTTATTCTTGTTTTAAATATATATTTAATAATATATACTTATAATTTTTCTGAAATAGACGTAGATGTACCATACTTCACCAATTTTACCAAAGACATACAAGTATTCCTCGATACAGTTCACTCAAACGTAACCGTAGACTGGAATCCACCGTATCCGGATGATAACTCGGGAGTGTTACCCCATGTTGAATCTACTCACAATCCTGGAGATATGTTTCCGATTGGAATCACAGAAGTGACTTACACAGCTACTGATGAAACTGGAAACATGGTGACTTATACGTTTACGGTCAGAATACGGATTGCGTTTACCGACTTACGAGTAATGGTAAGGTTCTGCTAATAAAGGAAATAATACGGAAACTAACTACACTATAACTGACTAATCATCTGCTTGGATCCCTCCATTAACTGACTTTAGGAAAAAAAAACATTATTTGTAGCAATTTAATCAAAACCATATATAAGTGGTGTGCATAAACATTTAATCTAATATTCATTAGTATTATTATTCCAACAGTTATTTAATAAAACGGACGATGTGGACATCTTACAAATATCAGCTATTGCGGCAGAAAGAAAAAAGACCCGGATATTGACTGAAACTGAAATAGATGACTTAGAAATTACTCTACTATCAATGGCAGAGACTACAGAATTGATAGGAAATAGAGAGCCAGACATTATGACAGAGGTAAGAGAAGGGTCAAAACGATTGTTACTTGGGTCAACCGGCTCAGCTACAATGATTAGGTTCACTTAGGTTGACCCTGGTCTCCCAAATTTCATTTTTTTTTGTTGTTATGTATATACTGAAATAGATCGAATAAATAATGAAATGAAATACTATTTCTTACAACATATCAAAAGTAGTAAAATAGTAAAAACTAACCAAACAACTGGTAATAATTTGTACTGGTAAAAACAAGAAATAAACAATATTCTTCCGATAAAACTACATCGTTATTTCAGTCATATTCTATCGAATGAACAGATTATTAGTTTAAGACAGGTTTAATATTATTCGTTAAAAAACATGTTTGTACATCAAACTTATGAACAAACTACAATAAAATATAAGTATAAGTATAATTTTACCTCGATAGAAATGATTACATTTTAATCGTGTTATAATATGACTATTTCATTTCTTTTACTTTTTGTTTGTCTTATTCTAAAGGAAACCGTTAACGTGACAACTACTGTTATAGAACGCAAGAAGGTAACCCATTATTATTATAATTTCTAGATAGTCTTTCACAATTCGGCTCAAGTTCAGGTTCGCGTCAGATTGCGCAAATAGCATTAGTGACTTTTCATTTTCCTGACGAGTCACACATATCAAGTTAAAACAATTGTTTTGTTGAGCGTTGTGAAAACAAAACATTGAGATACAATTTTATTTGCCGGAGCCAGACCGGTGCCGGACCGGAGCAAGTGTGAAAGAAGCTTAAAATACAGCACCTTTAAGCTATTGCCAATGATTAATTGCAATATAGAATGTTTAAACTGTGATGACTTTTTGTATAGACCGAACCCGTCAAACATACTAACATACATTGTGTATTACATACATTAATTTAATTTACAGAACATGGCAAAACAAATTGATATAATTTTAGCGTCCGAAAAGATATTGACAGAAATTGCGACTAAGGACTCATACTTAAACATAACATGGAAACGATCTACAAAAATAGTTGGTAAGTTTGAAAAATTCCATTTAAGAATGACTGCACTCTTTATAATTAATTATTAAGAGTACTACCGGTACTACAATATTGGTCTACAAGCTAAGAAATAAAAGTTTGCATATTAATTTCTGATAATTACAGTACTTGTTTTATATGTTTATTTTGTGTGTTTGTGATATTCAAGGTAGGTACACATCTAAACGTGTATCAGGCTATAGGCGCCTCTAAACGTGTATCAAGCTATAGGCGCCTCTAAACGTGTATCAGGCTATAGGCGCCCCTAAACGTGTATCAGGCTATAGGCACCCCTAAACGTGTATCAGGCTATAGGCGCCTCTAAACGTGTATCAGGCTACAGGCGCCTTGACTTCGACAAGATCTCCTACAAATTAAACTTTCTTGCAATATTGCATTGCAAATTTGTTGCATAGTTTTCCAAATTGACAGACGTATTAAACTAAATGTTCTATCGCTTCGAAATAAAAATAACGTCTGTAAACTAATACAAATATACTTTTGTTTGCTTTTATGTAAATTACCTACCACGAAAAAATGTATACTTTTAACAAATGAATCTTAATTAAATGCTGTCCTTAATTTTTTTTTTTTTACAGCTTCAAACGTCGAATTAGTGAAGCAAAAGGTTTGGTCATTTCATTTTCAACCTAAAGGAGATATCCTAGATTCAGAAAAAGACAATGCCAAAAAGATTGATAATGATGACAAAGGATTTCTGAGAGTTGATCCAAGTTCAGTCAAAAACGTTCCAGGTATTATATATTTCTAAATGTATAGAACGAGAATATTTCATTCATACTTTCATTATTATGATATTTTTGTTACACTGTTTTGTCCCATATACCTCCCAATTAACTGGAAACTGAGGAAATACCCTCTATGGACTCCTGTCAGCCCCCTTTCAGCCAGCAGTACAGCGCCTACCCAGGTAAGCAAAGCAGACGATCCCCAAGTTTGTTTACTATGAGACTGGACCAACGGCTTTACGCTATCCGAAGGACATGCATGAAATTTGCCACAATCATTCATTGCGTATAATTAGAAGGAAATTAATTTGCTCGAATATAAATTTAAACATTACAATGTAAAATAAGGCACATCATTAAAATGGATATACACATGCATTATGCTGGGACTAAATTTATAAAGTGGCCTAATTTGCTATGATACTGATCTTACTGTTAATAATTGTAATTATACTATTTTATATTATACATTTTTTATATAAAAAGGTAAGAAATCAAGATATTGTCACTATCATCAACTTCTATCAGAGAATACAAGTAATAAATATATAGTTTATTTTATTTTTATAGGTACAGCATCTATCATAGTTACCTATTTTGAAAGAGCAACATTTGAAGAGAGTGAAGGGGACGAAAAATCATCCGTGACCTTTGACCAAAACGATGCGTACGTAACTGTACTTAATATAATAAATTAAAAAAACTGGCACCATTTACGTTTATTTTATGTTTCGGGCAATATTTCCAATACAACGAGCATCCCTCATGATGATGTAACGTAAATCCCCTTTTGGGGATTTAGAGTTATTCTTGGTTCCATACAAATTATTGCGTTTGTTGTTTGTTCTTATATATGTGTGTTATTTATGTATGGTATTGGAATAAATTAAATCAAATCAAATGTTGTGGTAGGCCCTGATAAAACCGAATAAAAAGCCATTAGTAGTGAATCAATGAATTTAGAACTGTACTTTAGGATTTAGTCTAAACCATGGAAGAGTGAAATAACTCTTCCCTAAGAGTGAAATAATTCTTCTCTGGTCTAAACAAATTAAGAACTATAAAGTTCCATCATACCTTCCTCATACATATGTTTTCTTTTTCTGAAAAGTGAATACATAGTTCCTGTTCCATACGAACTAGCAAGTGGTCTGATATCGTGCTCGGTCGCTTCAAACACCTCAAAACACTCAGTCGCTATTGACTATTCCATGGAACTATCAATTGTAAGTAAAATGATTTGACTTAACTTGGGTCTCGACCATAAACAATAAATATTTAATTTGGTTTCTACATTTTCCATTTAAATTAAACATGTGACATTAAACCATTACTGATAGTCAATAAACAGCAACTGTCTGTTAATACAAAACCGCCAACTACAATCTGAAAATGAAACTGGAGTTTGATAGTTTGGCATTGTTTACTGAAAGTAAGCCTTCACTGTTTTACTAAGCAGCATGGTAAGCGTCCACTAAATGAACTTCTAGCGTTCTATAGTAAGTTAATCTCATACATTATAAATAATCCATCACTCGTATCAATGCTATCTGATTTAAATAAGCTCTTTTCAAATAATTGTATTTGTTAAATGATTGCAGGAAACACATGAAGACAAATTATACTACAAGGAACATGCTGTATGTAGTTTCTGGGACGAAGGTGACAGGTAAAGTTTTAATAAACACAGATAAAAGTCAGCCAAGTGTCCAAACGGTGGTAAAATATTCGGGAGTGGCAATCGGCAATTGTCACCTACAACATATTTCGCATCCCGTCTAAAGCCAATTTAAAAATTCGAGTATTACACAGGCGAGCGGTAATGGTAGGCGGAATCCCGCGTAGTTTTCTCCACGTAGAATAGTATCTATCCTGAGCGGGTTTCCGCCAAACCGACCGTCCGCTCCACGTTTTGTGTAGATGGTCGTACGAAATAGCAGAGACCAATGTTTCCCGCTTATCCCTTATTGTTACCGCTCGTCTGTGTAAATTTTCCTGAAGGTTTATATTAGTAACGTCCAGTCCGTCATCTTTAGTTCAATGTATGAATATTTCATTTCTTTATTGTATTGCATCTAATACTATGCTGCCTTTTAAATATCTCTACATACGATCGCATATTTTAAGTACAGTATCATGGCAAACACTAAAGTAAAATTAATTTCTTATACATCCGACCTCTCGAAAAAACCCAACTAATCTATTTTTGAAAGAAAGATTTTTATTATTATTATTCAGTCGCATGTTTATTTTTTATTTTATTTTTCAATTTTATATAGGCCTACCGTACTATAAACATTTCTGTAAAGTATTGACGAACTGAAGTGGATATCTCGTAATATATCCCATAACTGAGGAAACAACTGGATTAATAGTCTTTGAGTATATTTTTACATTTTTAGTAAATGGTCTACATCAGGCTGCAGGCGCACTGACGTCATTGAGACCATGTCACGGGTGGAATGTCGTTGTGAACACACAACCACTTTCGGAATTTTTGTGCCAGCGGAAAAATATAGCGTACGTCTTTTTTTTTATCATGTTTTAAAAAATAAAATGTCAATTTACATAAGGTAACCTTTGTCATTCAACTTTTAATTATAATTTAACCTATTACCTAGGGCATAATAGTATCAACCGTATTATTGTTTTGTTTTAATAACACAATATACTCGGAGAATGTCCGTGTCATTTGATTGGATACTTTTGTTTTTGTTGTGTGTTTAATTCTGTACAAGATCTATATAGTTTATTTAATTCAGAATTTTGTAAAAGATGTACGATAGTACAAATGTTTGGCCAAAATCGGAAACTTATTGGGTGTGGGAATATAACATGGGCTAATACGCCTCTTGTGACCAACGATCAGTTAGCCCTCGTAGCTTTATACTGTTATTATACGAACACACAACGCCATCACAGAAGCAGCAGATTTAGTCAAAATATGTTGATACTTTACGACAGCAGATTGTTATAAAACAATTTATATAATATAGATTTGTTTTATAGCAATTATTATTTAAAGATGTATTGTCCCCTTGACTAATTCCAAAAATTAAAAAAAAAAGATTTCGAAAAAAAGTGGGTCATTTTGAAGTATCATAATAGTTATTAACTTTCACCAAAAATTAGTCGGAAAAAAATCATTTAACTGAAATACAGACGTTTTTTTGTTCAAAAAATAACTTTGACTTCCAGTCAAAGTTTTCGATCAAAACGTATCTCATAATGCAACGCGCTTGTTTGGCTACTCTGTATGCATAATCATAAAACTTTCTCGTGATCTGTGTAAAAATACCTTCTCAACCGTGACGAGTTGTAAACAATCATAATTAGCATCATACATACTCGTGGTTTGAAATCTTTGTTTACTTTCGCTCGCGATGATTTTCCAGACGAAATGTAATCAGATTAATTTACCTGATAATAACGTAAACTTGTCGAATTTTCGACTTAAAGTGAAAACTTTAATATTACTTTGATATGGTCAATTTAAATTTAGAATATTTTGACCTTCATTTGTTGTGTTTCAAGGGATAATACATCTTTAATGATACACCTCAAAAGCATTTTCTAAAAATAATGTTAATGTTACATTTCCTCTTGTTTTTGAGTGGGATTTAATAGTGTTATTTTTTTTGTAGGAATTCGACTTTAAAAGTTTAGCAGAACGTATAGGAATTTATATCATATGTCTCATGTCAATCATTGGATGTATATATGTCTTGAAAGTCATACATTTTATTTGGTAAGAATTACTCATTATTAAATTAGGTACAGTAATACCATTAGGACATTGTTCAATTGAATTTAGATTCAAATCCATTCTGGCATGGCAGGGCTGGTGTACTCTGTCGTCAACAGACGATACAAACAAATCTGCATTTTTTTCTTCTGACCATTTATCGGCAAAGTTGTTTTTTAAACAGAATTATGATAATTGTTAGAATGTACGGGAAATAATGACTCCCACACAAATAAAACTCTAATGTTAACCTGATACATTTTATTAAACAAATACATTATTAATATTCTTCATATTTTTTATAGCATTCGTTTTGTCACGAATTGATACTCTTTTCTTTTCTTCAGGGGACTTTTCAAAGGACCTGTGTCAGTATTTATATATTGCAACTTGTTGGTTGGTGCGTTGTTATTGATTGTTGCATTTATCATCAGTTCAGAGACTATGGACTACAGCGTACGTACACGATGATAAGGTTTATCCCAAATAGCGTGCGCAACACCTGAAAGAAATGGGAGCATTGCATATACGTATAGGATATGTTTACTTTTTAGTCGCGTACAAACGTGACTTTATTTTCGTTTTATGTATATTTTCGAAAGCCAGTTCGATGTCAAAATATAGATATGTTGGCATCACGGGATAGATATAAATAGATAGATAACGCCGGCTGATTCTAAAAACCAAACTAGGAGCGGCGGTGCGCACACAGGTAACAACACACAACACATCATAAGACATCATTATTTTTGTTTTATTTGTAGATTCTGTGCACCACGTTTGGAGTTTTGATACATTTCTTCTACATGGCAATCCTGATGTGGTTGATTGTCGAATGCATATATTTCTACATGTTAAAAACCAAAATTCGATTTGAAGGTTCAGGTATATCTAAGAAACCAGGCTACCTAATCTGTGGATGGGGTGGAGCGGCATGTCTATCGGCCATATTCTTTGGTATTCATTATGGTTATAACGAAATAAGTGGGTAAGCAAAAAAAAGTTTTGTAATATAGGCCTATATTATATATGCATATAAAATTGCACTGATGATGGGTCTATTGTTGCCCGTTGTTGTATATTCATTGACATCCAGCCACTGATACCCACAGCATTGTCATTTTTTCAGTAATTTGCCTTTGGATTTATATATGCATATATATATATTTTAAATTGAACATTAAAACAGGTCATTGTTTGTCTTATGGTTTATGAGTTTTGAAAAAGAGAAAAACAACGTACTACATAAGTAGCTCCCGTCGAACGGCCTCTCGTAAAAAGGGTTTAGTTTAAGTTCTATGTATTTGTTGTTAGCCGAACCGTTTAATTCATTTCAATGTAAATGTTTTTTATATCTTTACAAATGACAATAAATTTACTTACTTACTTGTAAACAATACAATGCAGGTATTTATAGCGAGCCGCTTAAATGATTAGAATCGACTTATTTTTCACATTTTCAACCGTTTAAGGACGGTTTGGTCTGTTTTACTTAATTTTCATATAATTTACGTCATTTACATTTTATAGATGCTGGTTGAAGTTTGAAACTGGAAGTTTGGTTGCATTTATCTTCCCAGCAATGACGTTGATTCTTGTAAGCAGTTTTATTTAGTTTTGTATTCATTAATAAATGTTCCCACACTATCAACATTAGAAACACTTATTTCGTATCACAGTGATTTATGTCAAGTTTTCATTGTAAATTTTGTTTTATTCCAGATTCGGATAATATTTATCGGAATAATATTTATGACAAAATTTGATGGGAAGAAGCGAAAAGAATATTTAGTAGCACAAGTACGGTAAGTTTTTAAAATCATGATATACTGTAAAGCAAATTGACTATTACATGCAAAGATCAAGCTTGTGTTTGTGATGATCATTTAATTTTAAAAAGTTTATAGTGTCCTCAGATGTAAAAAGATGTTTTGGACTATTCTTTTCTTAAAATGAATCGACTTCTTGAGCAAAGTGATTAAGTTGAGGGAAAAATATAATGCTAACTAGCTATTATTTGTTTTCTTTTACAGGCGCTGTATAGAATGCAGCTGTTTCTTGTCTCCATTTTTCATATTTACGTGGATGTTTGCGGTAATGGCGGATGATGAATACATATTTTGGTTGATTTTCAGTTTATTATTTGCATCAAATGGTATACTTGTTGCACTATATTGCTACTGTTCGTATGAGGTATGCCTATGGTTTAAGATACTGCTTGCAATTAGTTGTATATGATTCTTTAACATTTGTTTACAGTAGTAAAAACACAAAAATTGTTTTTATACATTTAGTTGGTGCTACCATGGATGACATGAATTTCTGTCAAACAATCTTTTTGAACACAGTGTCTCTTTCCATGGCAATGTATCTTTCCGCCCTCTATAGGAAGTCGTGAATCGACTAAACGTAAACGTTAACTTTACTCTATTTTCCAACATACAACGCGCAATCTCCGCCCACTTTGTAAACAAATATATCTGTGCGTGCTCAAGTATTACAAAAACATTTTAGTTACATGCGTTGAGAAACATTTTGCTCCCGTATTAACTTTATAATAATGTAGTATACCAATAATGAATGTTTATGAATGCAATGGAACAAATCATTTAATGCGGTGAAAGATATGAAATAGCATACATTTTCATATTTCACCAAATGAAATTATCTGTTCATTGCACGAATAAGAATTATAAACTTTCATTAACCTAACCCTACGAAGAGGCAGCGCAATTTTGGACGCGGAATAGAACATCTTAGACGGCGCACACTACATGTTGATCGAACGTGATCATCACTCTGTGTGAAAAAATGAAAACAAAGCAGTACCTACTCACGATACACAATATGATATTGCACTCTCGATGATGTAATTAAGAGTTCAATAGAATATTTAATTCATGATTAATCCTCCAATAAATGGCAATAATCTACTTGGGTGTGTTATAAAATTTAATACAAACTTGCATTGTTTTTTTTTTATTGTAGATGCGTGAGGTTAGACGAATAAACCGACAAATGTTAACTCGGTCTTCAACGATTGACACCAAACTTGTAAGTTATTATTTTATGATGATGAGAAGCAGGGAGATAATAGAAGCAGGGAGGTCAGAGAATCTGGGAGTTGATAGAAGAATGTATATCATACGTACGTAGTATAAATGACAAGACCTGGGGGAGAAAAAGAGGGGAAGAACAAATAACGCTAGACGACGCATACGGCATCATTGTATTGTTACTGCTGAATTATCTCAATCATTATGACGTATTTTAATATATGTTTTGTTTACTTTACAGGGTAGTGAATCATCAATAGGCATAGACATTGGAACAGGTTAGTATTTTGTAATTTGCGTGTTTAAAATATTAAACTTCGTACTTCACCAACCAACCAATTAAGAATAAATGTGACATAAATGATCACAAAGTCCTTTTCCATTTTTCGGAATCGAAATTGTATTGTTCTGAATTCGTATTAGGCCTATTTGTAATTACTTTAACAAAATATTGCAACATTTTTGTTCTGTATGATTGTTGTGTTTAGTTGTTTACTATCTGTGTTTAACCGTTTGTACAAAGGTACGTGTTATGGAAAATGTAATACATTATTATTATATTTTATTCATTTGAACAGATAATGAAAGTTACATTGAGTGTTTTGAAGGACAATCGGCTACTGAGTTAGACAAAGGTAAAATAGCATGAAGTTTGTTTTTTAAAGTGATGACTATTCGTTATGTGAATACTGTAATAAATGAAATGTGTGAATTGCAAATATAATATTAATGAAACATAATTGCCAGAAGTACTGTGATGGCGCTGTTCTAATTTGTTATGCTTTATTAATATTGATGAATGACGTAATGCATAAACGGGTATAAATAGAGAGAAAGATTTATAATGTGGGTTGGTTGTGAATACGTATTAACCCGGTGTACATGCTAAGTAACAAGCCAGAGACATGTAAACATTTTGTACTTGTCCTCACAAGATGACCGATATAACAGTACAAATTGTACCATATCTTGAGCATACCCTGTATCATGTTCCATCATGGAGGTAAAAAATAAATAATATAAATAATTTTTTACCTCCATGGTTCCATTATGTGGATGTAAACACTGTTTTAATTAATTTTGTTCACAGTCATAATAACAAGTAATACATTTTTATGAGTTAGATGGTAACAAATAGGCCTATTTTATGAGTTGAAAGATTGACAGCTCTATTTAATGAGACGGGGAGGAGTATTTTTAATATTTTAATTAATTAATATTTAAAGGAATGAAATATTCTCTCCGTTCGACGAATTAAAATAATGCATTATTTTTGTTATAACACACCTCTGTCCTAAAGTAAACTTTTATTCAAATAATCCGCTGCTTACCTTGAAGCATTGTGTAAGACTAGTCCGGAAGCTAGGCTAATTAGAAAGGAAGCGGTCCAATTTTGGACACGGGGTGTTTTCAAAATGTTCACAGAAAGTTGAACATGCATTATAACCATTAATTATCGTAATTATATATAATTTTTCCGTAAGGTAGAACTAATAACCAAACGGCACGCAAACACAATCAATAATACATTCAGGTGTGTTATGATAATATTATGTTTTAAAACTATTTTGCATTGCAGTCATAGAAGATGAACGTCACGTGGAGTCAGGCAGCATGGAAAACGGTAAGTAATTCATGACATATACAGTATTATATAACACCTAAATAAATTCCTGTCATTTGATTGAACGATTGTGGTTCACATGGCGTGCAATAGTACGCACTATTAAACGATCGTTTAATAGTACTTTTTGAAACATATTTGTGTACGAAAAAAAAAACGTCTCGCGGATGAAAAAAAAATCTAGTACACAAATTATCCTATGATATGGCTCTGTACTGTGAAATAGAACATCGCCACCTGTCGTCTGGCCTCAGTTTCGTTTCTCTTTTAAATATTTGTGTACGAAAAAAAAACGTTTCGCGGATGAAAAAAAATCTAGTACACAAATTATCCTATGATATGGCTCTGTACTGTGAAATACAACAGCGCCACCTGTCGTCTGGTCTCAGTTTCATTTGTAAACGCCACCGCGAGATATGCAACAGCAGCAGATATTTGTGTACGATTTGGACATATATGTACTAATTTCATTCAAAAGGCATTTAAATTAGCTTTAGATCGTTTTTAGGATTTTGATTAATTAATGGGGACATCCCTACAAGACGTGTAATTGTTGGAAAAACCATAATTAGCCTAGATAAGTTCCAATTGTCTGTCGAAGTTTTGCCTTTCAGCCAAGCTAGTACTAGGCTACTAGGTCTAGCCTAGGCCATGCTAGTATTAGGCTAGGCCTAGTCTAGGCGTTTTAGCCTTGCTAGGCCTAAGATTGTTAGGTCGTTTGTTGACATAATTAACACTAAAGTAGGTGTTTTTATAAAATCCATATAAATATAACACCACTTGTTAAGCATTTCCCATCTAAAGGGCAAATCAAATACAAATATATAAACTGAAAGATACACAAATTATGATAAATAAGTTAACAAACGTTTCATAACTAAACAACTTTTTTCATTAAACATGCAATATATTTTGTAATAGATAACATAACAAAAAAATGCAGAAAATAATGTAAATATATATATGAGATTCTGTAATTGTTGTTTCTGTAACAATGAATGAATAAATGTGGTAGTTATCCACAAAAGATAATAAAAAAAATAAATATAACATCTAATATAATATTAAAAACCAAATGTTAGTGTTTTTAATCAATGTGAATGAAATGTAGGCCTTTGGCTAGGGCTACCTTACCTTATTTGATTCAAATGACAGGAATCTATTTAGATGTTATATAAAACAAATAATGAATGTTTTATATTCGTGTAATGGTACAAATAATGGCATTTGGTGAATGATGAAAGGTTATATATCAACGAGGCTACAGCCATTATTTGTACCATTACACTCATAAACATTCATTATTTGTATACTATTGAATATAATCAATATACTATGACAAAGATATGACATAGCAATACACTCTATTTTTAAATATTTGAATAGTCTGTCTTACTATTTATAACATATCCATATGTCTAAATCAACCCAGTGCTGTATCTCCAAATAATACAATATTTGCCCAGTATAATAGGAAAATTTGGTAATAGGTCTACAGCTGCATCTCATTTATATAACGTAGTTATGTTAAAGGTTGGGTTATGTTATATGATAGGCCTACTAGGAAATACACTTGAAATACATGTGATGCTGAATTACATGGTACTGGGCATCGTGTCGATACAGTACCGATAATCGGGTGCCTATACAATCCTCTTCAAATTACATTTTGATATTGATAAATCCTGTTTATATATTTTAAATATAATTTCTTAGAGGAAAGTGAATCAGAAATTGAATCGGAAAAATCAAGTGATGACGAAATCGAATCAGATGACGAATCTACCGATGAAGAAAGTTCAATTCCATCAGAAGAAGAAGAAGATAAGAATGAATCTAATAAAAGTGACGAAGAGAGTGATGATTATGACAGTGATGATGCTTGTTTTGGAAAATAATAATTATAATATAGAGATTTCTCATAACTAGTGCTAAGGATAGCATTGAAAGCAATTCTAAAACACCAGTAGAAGACAAAATATTTTGAATAAATGTTTAGAAGGAATGTTATTTTTTGCACACAATTCAAATAAGTATATTGGTAGTGGTTATTAAGCAGAGAAGAGTGAAATTGAAATTTCATTTTTCCCTGTTATTAAGTAAGTAATCAGTAAAGCCTGTTTTCATTTTGACGAAACGAAAACACTTAAGCGCACTAAAAATAAGTTGCGTTTTGGTGATTGAGTCTAACTGTCGTTGACAACAATCAGTTTTATTCACAAGAGAGGCGTTGTTTTAAATTGTATTTAGGCCTAAATAAAATATTTCTTGTACAATACAGTTTTAACTGATGTTATTGGCTAATATCCGTCATTAAAAGTTATCCTGTTTATATATTTTAAATATAATTTCTTAGAGGAAAGTGAATCAGAAATTGAATCGGAAAAATCAAGTGATGACGAAATCGAATCTGATGACGAATCTACCGATGAAGAAAGTTCAATTCCATCAGAAGAAGAAGAAGATAAGAATGAATCTAATAAAAGTGACGAAGAGAGTGATGATTATGACAGTGATGATGCTTGTTTTGGAAAATAATAATTATAATATAGAGATTTCTCATAACTAGTGCTAATGATAGCATTGAAAGCAATTCTAAAACACCAGTAGAAGACAAAATATTTTGAATAAATGTTTAGAAGGAATGTTATTTTTTGCACACAATTCAAATAAGTATATTGGTAGTGGTTATTAAGCAGAGAAGAGTGAAATTGAAATTTCATTTTTCCCTGTTATTAAGTAAGTAATCAGTAAAGCCTGTTTTCATTTTGACGAAACGAAAACACTTAAGCGCACTAAAAATAAGTTGCGTTTTGCTGATTGAGTCTAACTGTCGTTGCTTTGCGTCCGGTCGATGGGTATGATAAATGTATAAATGTAAATTGACAAATTTGGGAGGAAAATGAATAATCCTTAGAATATTTATTAGAACTATGGGTGACGTATTTGTAAAAAGTAGTAGTAAAGTAGTCGTAAACAACAATGTTTGCGGTAGTTGTAGTGTACTAAACATACTTCAACAAACTCGAGTAAACACTTAAACTGAAAACACAAAAATATAAGAAAAACTATTTAAGCATACATAACGTAGTATGTTGTATATTTCCTCCATTGTTGTACACAGTAATTCTGGGATTATTATTATATCAACGTCTTAGTTTCAAAGAACAAACAACATATATTTTCATCACAAAACGCATATGGAGTAAACCTTCCTTGAACAAACAAATCTATAACTTAGGCGTCACGCTTGCCATATGATTGTTTGTTGCTTACGTTCCTTGTTGTTTTATCATGCTAATTACTTCCTTATTTACTTACAACCTGTCCTATTGGTATATAAGTATAACTCTAGGCATTGTTTTCTGCTCTGATGATGAGAATAATGTCTAGAAACATGTCAAATTTTAAGGCAGTTTGCCTATTCATTAAATGCCTTACTATAGTTATTTTAAAACACATATTATGCTATAACAACCATAGACGTCTATAAACGTTGACAACAATCAGTTTTATTCACAAGAGAGGCGTTGTTTTAAATTGTATTTAGGCCTAAATAAAATATTTCTTGTACAATACAGTTTTAACTGATGTTATTGGCTAATATCCGTCATTAAAAGTTATCCTGTTATCATGTCATGTTATTTATATTTGTGTTATTTCTTGAAAAAATACCAAATATCAAAAGGGAAATATTTATTTATTAGGACTGCAATTAAAAATGTATGCATATTTTCTGCGTAATGAAACACATTTAAGATACTTTTAAACACAGATCTTAAGACAACATAGGATTAGAATAAATGAAAGCATATATTTAAGCTGAAACAGGATTTTTGTTATAATATCAAAATGTAACCAGGCCTACATTGAACGATTTTGTTCCGTGTCTTTAAAATACGATAACCATGTGAAGCACGCACCCTAAACAAGGTGGCACTCTAAAAACATTCATGTGTAAGCGCCCTCTGTCGCATTATACGTATTCCACACACGGGCGCTGCCATTTAAAATATTGCGCAATAATCTATACTGGTCATATTGTGAAGTATCAGGTACACCCACTGGCCATAAAAATGTACGCATACTGGCCAAATATGGCCAAACCTACCCAACCCGTATCTCAAAAACCGTTTTCTTTTTAAAGAGAAACGCGATTTGAATCTTCCCTCGGCTCAGAATATTGAATCAACGGAAAAAAAAAAACGAAACTGACCGCATCTGCACTTCCACCTATAGAATTATGTTGTGTGTAAATAACTAACTGAAAACCATTCACTACCAAATGAGGAAACGGTTTTACTTTTTAGTAAAACTTAATTAATCCAGTTTCTAAAAACATCGTTCTTAAAGGCCAGGTGCGGGAAAAAAAAATTTATTGATCATACATTCCAATAATTATCGATCTATAGTTTCCCCTATGTTTCATAATTTTTGAGATTTTATTTGTGTTACACGAGCTTGTTGAAAATAAGCACTTTCTTATCAGTGGGGGGATAGTTCAAATTACACAGTAAAATCTCTATTCTTTTGTACACAAATTTTGTAAATAGAGAGGCATTTTAAAAAGCTATGAAAAATAAACGGTGTGGTAAAAAATGTTATCAGATGACTAAATATAGGTAATATAACTTGAATATTACATTTCTGATATTTTTATTCAACTTCATATTTTTATTTTCATGCTATAGCAAAAAGTATCAACCGTATATCCACCATCTTTTTTCATCGTCTAGGGAGTCACCAGACATGTTATTACATTAGGTTAACTACCTAACTACTGAAAAAAGTCTTTCTGGTTTTTTGTATTTGACCATATTAAGGGAAATTCATTTTTTTTTCGTCTTGATTTCTGTTACAAATATTTGATTTATGTACAATTAACCAAACATTATATTTAAAAGTCATGCCTGTATCTGAGCTTTAGGAGTTTGTGCACTTATTACTAATATTGTAAAAATAAAGTTACTTACGTTTATTTCACGATCCAATGTAAATAAAAATCCCTGTGTAAATCATAACAACTCACGGTACCATTGTACATTCCTATAAATATCCACAAGCAAATTGATGATATCCTATATCCACTATAATTATCCACAGCCGCTGGTATCGTAAAATTTGTACTTATAAACACTGGTAATGTAAATCCATACTTATCCATAAATATCTTGGTATCTTAATCTAAATATATCCTCAACTCAATTGATAACCTGTTAAACGTGTTCAAACGGCCATTCTTCTTTGACTCATGCTACTGATCTAGGTAGTATATCGCATAGTATGCAAATTACTTAATTCATGGAGAAATAGACGTGTAGGCGCGGGGTTTTCAAAGGACATCGTGAACGGTGGTGACGTTCATAAAAATAGGTAGCACCACCAATGTTTCGCAAGAAACGACATGTTACAGGGATTTTATTTTCCCTTCCCCTAAAAATTTCCGGGATGCGATATTTCTTTTCGGACATAAGATGGGTATACTTCATGAGACGTCACAAATGAACATAAACATGAATATCCATTGTCAATAAGGTGTGACGTAAGAATTGAACTACAATTCGCTAATGCAAGCGTTTTCCGCCGAGCCGCCCGTGCAGTCGGATGGATAAGACTTTGCATGTCGATATATGGGGTTCGAATTCCCATGAGCAACTTTTTTTTTCTTTATAGTGAGACAGAGATTACTTACCGGATACATTTTAGAAGCTCTGGGCAAAAATAGTTACAATTTTTATATTAAATACATAAACGACATAAAAGTATGATATAATCTAAAACATGCAGTCAAATACTGCACAACATTCAAGCTGTGAATTATTACTGTGCAAAATGCCACAACTTACAAAATTATTGGTGTAATTCATATTGTACTCTTAGCATAAATGTAATTAAGGTTTCTGTTTATATATTTTTGTTCTCTAACTTGTTATTTTTAAAATATTTTTTAAATTTGTAATATATTACTGTTGACGATCATGGCCTTTTAGAAGAACACCTTTATGGTGACACAAGCTTTTCCGTGTAAAATAAAGTATTTATTATTATTATTAGGCCTACTGTATATACGATATAAAATTATTTATCTTCACGAACATGACTGTTTACCTTTTTTAATTCAGAATTGTACATGTGTATGGCGTTATGAATAAATTAATATAATAGTCCTATTTGTATTGCTTCCAATTGCCATTATTCGTCCACTTCTATTTACAGTTAATTTAGGATTAAGTTAATAATAATGTCATGATTGTACACAGCTTATTTTTTTAAGGAACTCATCAAGATGACGATATTTCCAGCTATCATAATGATAATAATGATGGATATCTACTTTATACTACTGATATTAAACATAAACGTGCACAAGTAGAAAAAATACATTATCTCAAATACCGCACCGGTATATGGAAATATACATCTAATATTATAAACACTTTTATAAAAACCTGTTTAAAATTTATACCAAGGATCAAAGTTTAATAGCAGACAGTCTATGCTTATAGTGTAGCTATTATAACTACGATTGTATGACGGCCATTGATGTTAAAAATGTATAACGCCGACAGTTTCATTTCATGAACCACGAACTGATTATGAATCAATAACTTTAGCTAGAATTAATGAAAGTTCCCACTTGAACGCAGCACAAGGACGTAATGGCAAGTAATGGGTTGTTCAAACAGTCGCTTGTCAGTGGTAAATTACTCGGACCTAGCTTAAATAAAAATTGATGCTAAAATGCGTGTTAAAGGACAACTTGACCGAGAACCATATTTTAACAACGTATTAAGGATGTACATATTATGATTTCAGAACAATTGCGCGAACATTTTTCAGTAAACACACTTTTTAAATAAATCGTAAAAAATATAAATGTTGAATTCAATCAAATTATCATTTTTAGTGATGCTACCTATCTCTTGTATGTTAACAACAGTGAGGTCGATTTTGCCATGCACTTGTGACGTCGCATTAATTTACGGCGAGCGCGCGCGGCGATATCGTAAACCTCGCGATTGTTCTGAAATCATATGTACATCCCTAAGTTGTATGGTTCTCAGTCAAGTTTAACAAACTGCGCAGAATGTTCAACATTATTAGAACCATTAGAACCAAGGCCATATAGATGGCTGCAGTCGCGTGCTCATTAGTTTTTACCGACCAACCTACCAACTGACCGAAATTACTGAACATGTTTAAAAATGTTGAAATGTTTAAAAACATTTATATTTTTTTAATTTCCACGTGCGTAGCCTGTCACTTTTGACGTGCTCGTATAACGTAATTTCGAGTTGAAAAGTAAGTCAAGAAAACAAAAATCGGGCAAAAAGAGTGCGCAATAACATTTAACGCGCAGTGCGCGCGCAAAATTCTGCGCACTCATGGCAATTTTGTAAACGCTTAAAATTGCCTGAAACGTACTCTTATTTCATCGAAAAAAAATTTTGAAAATTTTAAGCGCGCGTACGCATGCGTTACATGCGCTACGCACGTAATTGTATTGCCATATGATGATTTATGCCCTGAAATTTATGAGTACCAAATTTTATTTAATTGTGATTCATGGTTGTGAAGATATGATTACAAACGTGATTTCGTTACATCGTGCGTACACCGCGTAATTTTTTATTGCGCACCGTGAAAACATAACCACATCGATTCCTGGCCATAAGGAATATACTGTGAAAAATTGACATAGCTAGATTAAACTGATATCAAGATAAGGTCAGAAAGCGATAAAACGCATAGTGATACCGGACCGACAGACAGACCGACAGACCGACCGACCGACCGACATAGTGAACTATAGAGTCGCGTCCACGCGACTAAAAAGTGATAATATCTCGTTTCTGTTTGATAACATTAAAAACGGAATTTACACAAGTAACATAATTAAATCCAATTCAGATTTAGGAAATTCAAGACAGGCACAAACTCTCACATAAAAATACAATGACATACAAAATATATATAAGTAAAAATAAAGATAAACAAGTAAAGAGTTGTAATAAAGATACACTATACAATATAGACAACAAGATGATTCAACAGTTTTTCATTGAAAGCACGAATGGAAAAAGGGATGAATGAATTTAGATATAGTGTGATACGTAGTCGCTTTTCTGACCATGAAGAAAATAATACATGGTATGTAAATATCAATAGATATACTACTTTTTGATGGAATATTTGTTTAAAGCACGAAGACACAAAATAAAGATTTGAGTCTAGAAAAGGGAAATGGGTGAGGTAGAGAATATCTCTATGTTTTCCGGTTGGTGTACGAGTTTTCTATAAGGTAAAGGTCGAGCTAGATAAGCGGGATGTGTTAAGCTAGGGTTCACACAGCGGGATGTGTGAAGCCAGGGTTCACACAGCGGGATGTGTGGAGCCAGGGTTCACGTAGCGGTATGTGTGAAGCCAGGGTTCACACAGCGGACATAATATGTTTGTTCCAATCAAACTGAAAGGTTGCACTGATGTAAACATCAATAATATCGATGTACAGTATTATTTTATAAATTTCTATAGTGCGGTATGTCTAGAATATTATGATGGTAATCATAATAAGATTATTACTACAAACTATAATTCGTAGCGCTATAGATGATTTTTTTCAGGTATCCTGTTCTCTAACCTTCTATCAAGATCCAGTCTTGTTTCTTTTATGGAAACAGTTACCATAACCATAGTTTCTGTATTTTGTGTTAGCGTGGGAATTACTAGGTGAGCACTGGAATTTTAGCCAATCCACACCAGGCTTTTTTTCGATGCGACAGCCTAATAAAACAATCCATAATTGATGGCACATTTGTGAGCTCATCTAAGACACATTTCTAGTGCAATTGCAGCATTCTCAACAGTTGAAAATCGGGAAGTAATTTTTTGTTATCAATGTTTTTGAATTGCAAGAAAACCCATCGTGGTGTTAAGGTGTGTTTATCCAATTGAATTGCTATCGTTGTCTATTGGTTTGTGAATACATCATATAGGTCCACGATTACATTAACTGCCCGTTTGGTCCGCGTGGCACCGCCAGTTACAGAGCCATATAAAGAGTTACGACATTTGGTTAAAGCTTGGATAAAGTCAAGTGATACACAATAGGGCAGTCAAACCTGTCTCCATCAAAGCATCAAAGTATAGGAGCAACATAATACTTTCAACTTTTTCATATATTTTTCAAATCAATTGCATTGAAGGTGAAAAGTACTAAAGTGTCGATTTGCAAAGAAAAATCATCCCATAACTACGTCTTATTATTACCAATTATGTAATATTCTTTAATTCATAATGTATGCTTTGCTGACTAAAAGAAATAAAGTGTTGTGTGGATATTTGTACTGAAAAGGGTATGAATAATATTAAACATATTATCACAAATGATAACACATTACACAATTGATTTGATGGTTTTTGTTCACTAACACAAGCTTTCCCAGACGAGTGCATGTTTACACATATCCCAACTTTTATGTACATTTTCGCTAAATATGCAATGAAGTTCTACAAAATGTATCGTCTTTGAAATCATTATTTTTTTTTATATACCACAAATTGTCTAGTTTAAATGATTGTTTGAAATTACTGAACCAAAAATCTCATTCTAAAATAAGCAAAATTACATGGACATTTTAGTAAGTACAGTATAACCTAATAGGCCATAAGTCTACTATCAATTTTTTAATTTTTTAATTTTTAATGTTTAAAAACATTCATATTATTTTGCCTTTGTTTCAGAACCCCCTTCTGGATTAAACGCTGGACGTAAGTTACAACACTAATAATAATAATAATAATAATTTATAAGCCTAAAATTCGAGAATTGCCATTAAACACTATACTTTGTTGTAGATAAAACCCTAAACATTTCCAACAATCGCACTGTGGTGGAGAAAATAGTAGTCAATATATACTGTAAAACCAATGATAACACTCCAAAGAAGATGAACTAATAAACCTAAATGTGATACTAAAATGAATAATTGTAAAGTGTTCATGCTTTTTGTCTGCTCTTTGTTTCAGCAACTCCTACGGGATTAAATGGTGAAAGTAAGTTACAATGCATACTAACATTCATATTACCAAATGTTCATATATTTTCGAAAACTTTACTTTGAATTCAGATCAATTTAAAAGAAAATCAACATAATAATATGAAAGTTGACCTAAAACATGTATCGCTAAGACCCTATGTCAACTACAGGTATATGCCCTTTTTATTCAACATGAATGTTATTGAACTATAATCCCAAACATAATTTTACCATAGCAACAAATACCTAATCACCTCTCATCCCCAAATAAAACAAAGATCATACATTAATCAAATTATCAAATTGATCATTAATTTTTATTATTTCAATTTGAATTATTATCAAAATCTCTAGTGGGTACAACTGTTAAGCCTAAAGGGAAAAGTAGTATTAAGCATCTTTCAAATGTGCTCCGATTCGGCTCCGGTCTGGCTCCGGCAAATAAAATTGCATCTCAATGTTTCGTTTTCTCGACGCTGAACGCGGCTATGTAATCTTTTTACTTGATAAGCAAGTATTCATCTTCCACCTCATGAAATTATTTTCTCTATTGCACTCATAAACATATGTTTTAGACTATTTCATGCTATGTAAGAATCATGCGCATGCGCTTTAATTATTTGTAACGATTATGAATCGCACAGCTATTGTTGAACTCATAATTTTTGTTCAGATTATTTATTAATTGTCAAAATAAGTAGGTAATATCTGAAATTACAACGTTGCTGTACCGAGAATGTACCAGATGAAGCAAATTTCAGAATTTAAAGTACAGAAAAAGTTGTGAACTAATTTAATAACTAATATATTTTCCCCAATCAAATGTAAGATTGTTTTATTGTATAATCTTATAGCACTTTTTTCTGTAAAACTAATTTCAGAGGGCAGAAGACGAAAACAGGGATAAAGTGAGTACATTGTACTGAAATACGGATAACGATACCGTACCAGAACCCACCAACTTTAATTGTAGTTCACTTTCATCTGACATTTGACCTTACATAGTGCAGGTCACTCACATAGCATTAATTACAATAAAAATGAGTGAAATTATTTCTTTTCTTTTTTTAGTTGGGTTTGAATACGTCATGGAAAATCGAACTTGTGAATACCGTGTTGTACACACGTGACATGTCTAGATCTACTAAATGTGTTAGTCCTATTGTATTCAATTTTTGCTTAATAATTTGCATGCTTAGCCTTTATTGGTACTGTATTAAATAAAATACCTATGGATGATACGTAATTGTAATCGTCTATTGTCTGATTGTAAAAATTGACTTGCGTTGTGATTTGTGTCTTGCATTGCGTTCTCAGTGAGAACCAGGCTTTAGAAGAGAATGAATTAGCTAATTAATCATCATATCTACATGATTTAGAAGAGACGGTTATGACGTCATGTCTACCTTTAGAAGAGAATGATGTTCAGATGACAAGATCTTAGATCTTGTTACAACCACTAATGTAGAAAAAGTTAGCTATGTCGAAACAACCGTTAATGTAGAACAATCCACCGCTAAGTAAAACCTCCAGCTAATGTAGAAACACCAACAGCTTATTTAGTAGGGCCTAAATAAAAATCAACACCAGCTAATGTAGAAACGGTCAACAGCTTATGTAGTAACGAAAATTGCCTCCCACCTTATGTAGTTACTATCGCCAGCTAATGTAGAAAATTTTATATATTTTACAAAAATATCTAAATCATGTGCAAATGCATCGACCTTTACTTAGCTATCAGTTTTTCCACCTCTCGTAAGCAACCAACTTTCTAAAACGACCGCTTCTCATAATCGACCACCTCTCGTAAGGGATCACCTCCTCTTATAAAGGACCGCTTCTCATAATCGACCACCTCTCGTAAGCGACCACCTCTCTTAACGACCACACCTCTTGTAAGTGACCACCTCTTTTTAGGGACCACGACCTCTTCTCTCTATTAAAAGACCGCTTCTCATAATCGACCATTTACCATCACAACGACCTCTCGAAAGTGACCACCTCTATTGAACGACCATGCGCATATTGTATGTTTACAACAGGGCATAACTTGCGCTTTCGGTCCTGTTTCTGTTGCCAAGAAAATACCGTATTTAATACCGTATTTTATGAATACCGTATTTTTTTGGCAGCAGAAACTGCGCTCATAAAAAATACCGTATTTTGAATACCGTATTTGCCCCACAAAATTTGTGGATAAAATACGGTATTTACAAATTTATACCGTATTTTTTGTACCCGTTTCTGCTGCCAATAAAGAATACCGTATTTGTTTTGCCCTGTGACATGAGGTCAACATCGTGTTGTGTTTTTTTTTTGTCGCTGTGACAGCTCAGTTGCGAAAATGTTGAGCGAAGAAGTTACCGTTTTTACTATTAATTTGTGGGGAGAAGCGAAACTTTCAGGAAAACTAAGGGGCAATAAAAGAGACAGCACTATTTATAAAGTAATTTTGAACAAAATAAAACAAGAATACAATGTAGATGTTTTCTCCGAAGCAAGTGAACACGTCAACATTATTACCATTCAGGTAGGTGGCGCTGTACACGACTAGCTTTAACGGAACACTTTCAATTACTTTCGTAGTGAAAAAACAGAAAAGTATAGAAAAGATGATTGTTCGGTTGAAATTTTAGAAATGTTTCCATTAATTAATCATAATCATATAAACGATCTAAATCTAATTTAAATGCTTTTTTGGTCTAAATTAGTACATATATCTCTCAAAAATGGATAGAAATGATCTAGAAAATTCAGATCTCAGATATATCTGATTTTTCTCGATCTAGAAAACTTAGATGGACAGAACAGATATTAAATCGATCGTTCCATTATTAATCAGAGGGTAGGTTATTTGAAATACTACAGTATTAAACGTTTTCTTACTAATATTATTGTAAATTGTATAGTAGTAGCGTCCTCTACGACTTAAATAATAAAGAAAATACAGTACACATTATCCTTAAAATGTAGGCTTAGCCTACATTTTTTACGGTAACGTGTATTGTATTTTTGATACACAGAGACTTAAGAATAAGCATACATCATTTTCTGGCATATACACTTTTTATTGAAAAATGAACATTCTAAACGTGTAACCTGCATGTGATTGTGGATATCTATATATATAAATTAACGTAAGGGCAAATTCGTTAAATCGCGCGTTATTTCTAGAATGTTTACTCGATGGTATATAAAGTTGGTTAGAATCTCGGTACTGATTATAACCACCTGATGTAACCCTGTTTACTAATTGAATTTAGTTAGATCATTAGTTATTGACAATTAAAACAAATTTAGGTTCAACGATTTGCCCCAAATAGGGGTGTTCTCCGATCGTGGTATACACTGTTTAATGGATGTCCTCATGAAAAAAAACCTGCACACAATAATACGAGGATACTTCGCATTTTCCTATCTCCTCCTACGATGATTATTTTTTAATAGCTGAAAACCGGTTAAACAGCTCGAGTACAGTATCATAATGTTGAAGACAGGCCGATTTTCTTTAAAAAATACTATTTTGATAGATTTAATATACGTTTTTACAAATGTATTGATTTGCGATAAATGGAACATTCCAATCTCTCAGACTCCCAGTTTGTAGGTAAATTTATGAGCCTTTTGTTTAACACAAGTAGGTAAATTTATGGGCCCTTGGAGAATAAAACTTATATAAAGTATTGCAATACTTTGACAATATTGTAAATACTGTACGTATTAACAATTTTTGGTCGCCATTTGAATCGAAATTGTCTTACTGTGAATGTGGTTACTGTTAGATATATAAACAAAATATACAAAGAACATTCTGTGACTGTGGGTAGATTACTGACAGTTGCTTCTCAACGTTTGTATTAATTAATAATTATAAAAAATATAAACGTCGTAGTGGTGTATCGTTACATGTACTTCAGTATTTCAATCGACTATAACAGGAACAGTTTTAAAAAAGTATTATAAATCGTAAATGTTTTACTGTGTTTAGTGGTATATTATTGATAGGCCTATAAAACATTTAAAACAATATTTCGTTACTGAGTGGATAGAGAATAATAACTCTAATTTTATATACACAACTTGGGTTTGTTTAAATGAGTTCAAATAAAAAAATTGGACTCATTATTAAGACAAGGCCTAATTCCCAGAGTGCTAATTTTACATAAATCATCGTGTCTATTTATTTGTAAACGACAATGTACTATAGTCCTGCGGTACGTACATTTTTTACGCTGAAATTACTGTGTATTCGAGATGTATAATGTATAATTAAAGTTAGACGCAGATTTTATTTTTCTAATATCACATGGATGCTCAGGAAAAAGCCTGTCTTGTACTTCATGTGATATCACTTGTAGGCGGGCGTGAAAAGGGGAAGATTAGAAAAACATGTATTGTATTTTCTTTATAATTTAAGTCGTAGGCCACTACTACAAGTTACAATATTAGTAAGTAACGTAATAATGTAGTATTTCATATAACCTATACTCTGATTAATAATGGAACGATCCAAATAGCCAACCAATCATTTGATGATCTGAGTTTTCTAGTTCCATTCTGGAACTATAAAAGTCAGATATTGATATCGCACTCGAATCATCGTGGCGTAAGTAAAAAATAGGCGGCGCTGTTGGATTTCTAAAGTAAATATGGTATTAAACAAATGTTTCCCAAACACGAAAAAAGTACTATTGAACGACCGTTCAATAATGCGCACTATTGCAGGTTAGTATATAATTTGACAAAATGTACTTACATTTAAAAGCATACTTCGTTGTTAGTTATTATTATTATTGTTGTTGTTATTTTATGGAACCTTTTCAACTTTAATTAATTTATTGTGATTATTATGAGAGAAAGTATAAAAAAATGAATAAATATTATTATTAAAGGCCATATCAACCCAAATGATGTTTTAATATGAAAATCAGCAATATTCAAAGATAAGTCAATGTGCGTATAATACAAAACTGTAGTGTACCATACTTACGTAACAATACGGTGTGAAAGAACAGGTGCATATCAAATTCAGTTTGCTTATTTTATACAAAATATAACATAAAATGTAATAAGCACAGGCTTATCTAATTTATGTACATTTAAATAAAGTAATTAGTTGATTTCAAGTAATCATAATTAAAATACTAATTCGATTACCATAATATTATGTAAAATGATTTTTGAATTATAATGTTGTTCTTCTATATAAATATAAATTAATATTTTGTTATATATACATTTGACAATAATGATAACAATAGATCATGTATTACCATAATATGAAAATGTTCATTGTAATTAAATGTGTTATAATTCTTTTTATATTTGAAAGTAAATTTTAAATAGCAGCCGTAAATAAATTTGGGAACAATATAACATGTAGGCCTATTACCATAATATAAAAATGTTGATTAAAATGTGTTATTCATTTTAAATGTGAGAGTCAATTTTAAATAACAGCCGTAAATTAATTAATTATTTTTCAACACTATTTATACAAAATTATTAGTGCATTGGATTAGATGATTACAGTTCACCAATACATCAGCATAGATATCGAAGCTTGATATCAGCATGGCAACTAAACTGTAAGTATTGTACAGTAATGTTAATGAACTGGCAATTTTAATCAGTCTAAACTGACAAAGTGTTGGTTTGCTTGCAAACTTGGAGTTTGGCAACAAAAAGCTAGGGTGCCAGTTGATAGGCCTACGCTTCAGTAAACTGTAGAAAGCTAGTTTTGCAGAAATTAGACCATTCATCTGCTTGACAAACTAGCTGTGATCTTAGCAAATCAAATAGTCGTTGGATGCTTTATGGGCATATATGATCCTCTAGTCAGACAACATTTTAGCCTCTAGTCTCGACAGGAATTACAAATTTGCTAGTGTAGAGTAGGCTTAAATGATTTAAGCCTACTTATGGAAAAATTAAAAATTACTCTATGGGCCTATTTACATATACAAATTTAACTGTAGGACTTTCATTACAAAAGTTTACTTGGTTACATATTATAATAATAAGTTTACATAAGCTATATGGGACAAAATGTTAATGCATTTACATACTTTTAGATTACAAATTAGGAAATCAAGAGTAAACAAATTAGGATAGACGTTAAAAGGTAGATGTATAATTACCGTACTATTCTGTACCGATAAGATTAATGCTTCGATATTACAAAGACATTTGTATTCCCTACTGGTGTAATCAATGCAGTCTTCTTTTGCCATAGCACAATATTAAACAATAGACCTGAATACATCTAAACAGATAATAAATGTAATATAAAAGAATTTAGTGATTTATTGATATTGGAATGATAAAAGAATTACTGCTTACACGATTGATTAACATAATATTCATATTTTGTTTAAATAATTTTTAAAAAATAATTACCATATAAATATGATTCTGTATGCTAATTTAGTCTTTTGAAGTGACAGCAGCTGTTTAATTTATTATATTATTTATCGAATTATTATTATTACTGTATAAATTACCATTTGTACCATTGGTTTTAATTTGAACCAATGATAAATTGTAGTATTCGTTCAACAGCATCGTGCACAATAAATTGCAAGTACTTCCAACTCAATTTTGGTCAAAATAGAGGTTTGAAATGGGCCTTTCTTGTCACAGATAACAATATAAACATCATACATAGTAAAGGGATAAAAATAAAAATAGAAAAATATTATTCAACTGCAATTTCTTTTTAAAGTACTTATTACATTTTTAGTAGAATGGATAAAACGTTGTTTTTGTTTTAATCCATTTTACTGATACATTTACCTGACAAATTTCGTTAGTAGACTATTCGCATCGGAGACTTTGATAAACCACAATAGTTGAAGATAGAGTAATGCTGCTTTTCTATACCTACACATTTGAATTTCTATTCTTTTCTTTCATTATTATCCATTTATGGCTGCCCAAATATTTCTTTTTCAACAGTTTTCAAACTTTGATCGTTGTGATTTTGGTCGTTTCTTCATTTAAGTCTGTTTATGGACAATGTCCAAGTAAGTGCCTAGTAATATTTTAATCTTCTTCATCTCAATGCCAACTAGTTGTTTCCCTGATAGTCAGGTTCATCATATTATGAAAATAGGGGTTCCGTAGGATTTTAATGCCCAAAGTGAGATTTCACGTGATTTTAATTATTATGGTGCCAGGATACCAAAAATGCTAGTTAACAAATTTTCACGATCCCGTAACCATGGTAACAGCCCCAAATTCAAAATGGCGACCAAATGGCCATATCTCCATGACCCTTTGGACTATTGACAAGATATTGGTATAAAAATACTGGGAATATATATATTTATATTCGTTGTAATAGACCATTTTGACTAAATATAACCGGAAATGCTATTTTTCTTTACTAGTGACCCTTGACTGTATCTAAAAAATGGCTGGTCATGGAAATTTAAAAATGGTCTCAAATTGCTCAGACTATACATATTTATATTTATTGTAATGCAATATTTTTTAAAGAAAATGACCGGAAGTAAAGTTATTCACCATTGACATAGAGAATAGCTATTTACATTACAAGGATGGATAAATATTGGTCAGATATTTTGGCCCTACTCTGACGTAATTTTCACTTTTACTAAGAATACATCAATACTCCTTAAGTAATGTGGGACTCCAACAACCTCAAGATAACTAGCCTGGCGTTCACTAGGATAATTATGTTATGTATTCAGTTCTTTTCTAAACTCAAATTTTCAAATTGCCATTTTGTATTAATTGAAGATTTCTGATTTAGCTAAAAGTAGTAAATGTCAGAGTGAGATTTGATGGTAATTATAACCTATATTATTAGGAAGGTATCTTGCAGATTTGTTTTGCCCATGACTGGTTTTCATTTATATGCTCGTCTGATAAATCAAGCTTGGCTTGATGTAGATGACCCAATACCAGTGAATAAAAGATTGTGATTAATTTGAATGTAAAGAAAAAAAATCTGTATTTAAATAGTGCTCTTTTCCCGGATCAGGCTCTAGAACAGAAGGAAAACAGTTAAAATGAGCTGATGATCGTTTTGGCATTACTTAAGAGGAGGAAATCGAACTAGATATCCCATTCAACACAAAACACACAAATCCTTCAAGATTTCATCAAAATACATTCATAACAAAATCAACACTTTTTTAACATTGTCTTAGTAATAATTTCAAAAGAAGTAAAGAAATATATCGGAGATAATTAAAAAAAAGGAGTTGAAGCTTTTTGAAGTTTGTGAGCAAAGTCTGGTTGTGGACTCCCTGAAATGAAAATGAAACCAAAAACATTTAGTAGCTTGAAGGAGATAAAATAATAAGATGCTGTAAACATCAAAAACCTTTTGGTCACTTCTAACAATCTCACTCCTTGGCTTGGCGATATGACTCACAAAATGGCAGTCAATGTTAGCATTGAAAGATGCGGCTTCTTATATTTTGAAACATCAAAGAAGAAAAACCAAGGAAAGTCTAACCACGTAATAATGTATGACCGGCAGCAGTTCAATGTATGAAAATGTTTCAAAAACAAGCATTAAATGTACAAAAGTTAAAGAATCAACTACTCTCACTCCTTGACTGTATTAATGGCAACAAGGATGCTGACACAATAAATTCATGGTACTGATGTAATTAAAGATGTTTTAATCCAATTTTGAAGCTCCAGTTTCCTATCAGGAAAAATGTAAAAAGTATTAACATTTCAGGAAAAGTGCAGGAAGAATCAATTTGGCTACGTTATTTTAGTGAAGTGGATGGGAGGAAAATGGATACAGTGCAATGAATTTCTGCTGTAATTTTTACCATTGTCCAAAATTGTTTACATAGATAAATGTGCTTACTTACAATATAAAGTATATACTATTTATAAAATATATAAAAACTAAATATGTGATTAGAAATTAAATATTCAAATGATGTATAAACTCATAATCCCTACCACAAACAATTGACGATACATGCTCAAATAGATAAATGCTTATATCCATTTTCATATTTATTAGTTCAAAGGTCAATAACTTTACTTCCGGTCATTTTATAACAAAATGTTGCATTAAAATAAATATAAATATGTATGGTCTGAGCAATTTGAGACCATTTTTAAATGTATATAATCAGCCGTTTTTTGGATACAGTTCGAGTCAAGGTGAAGGGACAATAGTGCAGAAAAATAGCATTTCCGGTTACATTTAGTAAAAATGTTCTATTACAACGAATATAAGTATATTTATTCCGAGTATTTTGATACCAATATCTTGTTAATAGACCAAAGGGTTATGTAGATATGACCAGAGACTACTGAATACAAATTCTATTCTATTCTCTATGTTAAAGGTCATTAATTGCATTACAGTAATTATAAATATATAAGGTCTGAGCAATTTGAGACCATTTTTAAATTTTCATGACCAGCCGTTTTTAAGATACAGTAGCCTACGACTCAATAGTACAGAAAAAGCTCCAAAATTTGGACCATGTGGATATGTAGGATTTTGCTCTCTCAAAAGCTCCAAAATTATCCGGTGTTTTAATTATTTTATAAGCAGAATTTATGGTTAAGTGTTATTTTTATCTTATTTATGTTGGGATTCTGTCAAATTAGCACCTGTTTGGTTTGAATTTGATGTGTAACACGTTATCCAAAAGCTAGGCCTAGCCTAGCCACAAACCGGAAGTAGTGTTCACTCTAGTGATTAGCTGAGTGAGGTGAGCGAGAATACACGTGGGAATAGGCTATACAACAAACAAGGATGCCTAGACCTAAGACCGTTAACGGAAAAGGGAAAGAGGATGATGTGTTAATAGCTGGAGATGAAGACTCGGCAGATGATGCTCCAACAGAGGCTGTTCTGAAACAACTATCTGATATAAAAGACCAAGTCAAGTTTATACCCAATCTCTTAGAAAATATGCGGGAAATCAAATCGTCCATGGAATTCTTTAACAAAATGATTGAAGAAAATTGTGTTAAGATGAAAAGCATTGAGCAAGAAAATAAACAAAAGAAGATATTGCACTTAAAGTTCTAAAGGAAATCGACAGTAGTATACAAAAATCGGAAATAGAAGCTTCACATAGGATTGGTATCCGAGATAGAACAAACAGACCAATAATTGTCAAATTTTGCAACAGAAAGAAACGTGATCAAATATATAATGACAGAAAAAAGATTAGGAATACAACTACTGATATGCTTGGATACACAGGTAAAAACCACATATATATTAATGAAAACTTAACACAAAAGAAACGTAGTCTTATGGGAAAAACAAATGATATAAGGAAGACAAAGAACTATAAGTATATGTGGACATACAATGGGCGCATCTATGTACGCAAACAATAGGGTTCATTGTTGATTGTTATTAATAGTGAAGATGACATTGGTAAAATTGTATAATATCATTTGAGGCTAATTATTTAGCATTCTTTAATGAACTTTATTACTGATGATGATACATTTGAGGCTCCCATTAATAGCCTTGACAATTATATCACCCCTACTAAGTTCTCTGAAAAATGTACAGGTATTTTGTCACACTCTTTGTCTGTTCTAAATTTTAACATCAGATCACTAAAAAAGAATTTTGAGGAATTTGAACAAGTTCTTAATACTTTGGGAAATTTTAAAATTATAGGTCTTACTGAAGTTTGGAACATTCAAAATCCAGATCTCTTTAATTTGAATTCGTATTCATTTGAATACAAATGCAGAGAACAGGGTAGGAGTGGTGGAGTAGGTATTTGTGTTCACTCTTTATATATTGGACACTCAATTATAACTTGATTATACAATAGCTAACTCAGAATCATTGTGCTTTGAATTGTTTGATGATGCGAACAAATTTATTGTTGGTGTTATATACAGGCAAAATAATACAGACCTAACTGAGTTTTATAACAGTGTTTTAGATATACTAAATAATAATAAAATTGAAAAAAATAATTGTATTATATTGGGCGACTTTAATTTTGATGTTTTAAATTCTTCTGTTAATGTAGACTCCTTTATTGATAAACTTAATTGTTTAAATATACACAACCTAATTGAAACTCCGTCCAGGGTCACTAAAGATACTTGTACTTTAATTGACCATATTTATGCCAATGTTTTTAATACAAATATATATAGTGGTTCAATTGTCTGCGATATTTCTGATCACTTCCCTGTATTTTCAATATTTGAAAATATTGTTTCAAGTGAAAAAATTGATTTTATTTTTGTTCGTGATTTTAGTAACTTTAAAAAAAATGCATTTATTTATGACTTATCTAATATATCATGGGATGAAGTTTCTATGTCTAAAGATGTTGATGATTCTTACAACAAATTTTATACCTCATTTAGTAACCTTTGTAACTTGCATGCCCCTTGTGTCAAACGTTCGGTAAAAAACATTGAAGAAAAAAAGCCATGGATCACTAAATCAATTAAAAAATGTATTAGGAAAAAGCACAAGTTGTTTTCAAAAGTTATTAAGTCAAATTATGATCCAATTTTATTTTCAGAGTATAAAAAATACAGAAATACCTTAACAAAAACAATTAGATTGGCTAAAAGCACTTTTTATCACAATTTATTTTCCGAAAATAGTAATAACTCTTTTAAAACATGGCAAACAATCAATACATTATTAGGACATAAGCGTAACACTAATAACTTACCCATAAATATATCTGTATCGACGCATAATAATAATAACTGGTACTTGATATAGCGCATTATGCTGAAAGCCTCAATGCGCTTTACAAAGACAGAAAATTTAGAAATATTACAAATTAAAAAGGTGGGTTTTGAGGAGAGATTTGAAGACACTGGTGGAAGTAGCCTGACGGATTTCAATAGGCAACACGTTCTGCACTATATAATAAACGTTTAGTAAATTACTTTGAAATATTTAATTTGTTTTACAATCATCAATATGGCTTTAGAGAAAAATATAGCACTAAGTTGTCATTGATTAAATTTAGTTAATAATCTTCAATGTGATATTGATAAGGGAATGTCTTCAATTGGTATATTTATTGATTTTCGTAAAGCCTTTGATACGATTGATCATAACATTTTACGTTCGAAATTATTTCATTATGGTATTAGAGGCAATGCTTTAAATTGGATTTCTGATTATCTCAACAACCGAAAATAATTTGTTTCATCAAATGGCTTTACTTCTGAAAAATTACCTATCACTTGTGGTGTGCCCCAAGGTTCGGTCATTGGCCCTATTCTGTTCTTAATTTATATCAATGATCTTCCAAATTCTTCTAATTTTTTTTATTTTCGTTTGTTTGCAGATGACACTAATTTATTTCATTCATTTGCTCACAATCTTCTTGATCTGACTGTTATTAACACTCAATTCCAGAAATCATAGATTGGTGCAACGCAAACAAATTGACAATTAATCTTGATAAAACTAATTATATGATTTTCCACTCTAAAAATAAACAAATTACACATTGGGGCTCACTGACTGTTAATAACGAAATAATTAAAGAAAGTACTTGTATTAATTTTGTGGGTATTAAATTTGATAAGTTTCTTTCATGGAAGTATCACATTTATGATATTAAAGCAACAATTAAGAAAAAGGCTGGTTTGTTATTTAGGTTGAGACATTTTGTTCCTAGAAAAACTCTAATCATGCTTTATAATTCATTTATTTATCCAATCATAACTTATGGCATTGAAGTTTGGGCTAGTACATTTTAATCTTTCTTAAATCCTGTTTTAATCTTACACAAAATGATAGTTAGATGTATTACGTTTTCAAGTTTTAGGGCACACTCTTCTCCTTTGTTTTATGAACTCAAAATTTTAGATGTTTATAAACTACATAGATTACATGTTCTCAAACTTATTTCAGATATATTTTATAAGCGAACTGATTATTTTTCATCTATTGGACACTCTCTAGTACAAGATTTAATAATGATTATAGTTTAGCGTTACCTCAAGCTCGTATTTCTTTAGGAAAGTTTAGGATTAGTTTGGAAGGAGCAAATTTATGGAATAATATTTCAGTTGAAATTCGTAGTATTATTTATCGGAAATCGTTTATAAATCAAGTTAAAAAATGTTTATTTGATGAATATTTAGAATAATGTACGTTTTATGTTTTTCTTTTCAATTCCACCTATATTTTTTGTAATTTATATTTGTAAAGGGGGTTAAACTCGATTAGAAAAATCTTTTTTTAACCTCCTATTGCCATGCTGTAATTTGTTTCTTTTTTTAAAAATATATATTTATATATATATATATATATTTCTTTTTTTGGCAATAAAAGTTGAAGTTAAAAATAGCATTTCCGGTTGCATTTAGTAAAAATGTTCTATTAAAACGAATACAAATATATATATATATATTACGAGTATTTTGATACCAATATCTTGTCAATAGACTAAAGGGTTATGGAGATATGGCCATTTGGTCGCCATTCTGAACTTGGGGCTGTTACCATGGTTACGTGATCGTGAAAATGTGTTACCTAGCATTTTTGGTATCCTAGCACCATAATAAAGTGAAATCAAGTGAAATCTCACTTTGGGCATTAAAATCCTACGGAAATACACGAGAACCCTGACTATGACCGAGACACAAACATTATTTTATGATAAATCAATCTTGTTGTAAGCTTTAAACTTAAAACTTATTCACAAACAATCTGTAATGCAATTTTATTTTCAGTCGGAGGTTTGGGTTGTCGAGATGATGCAGTAAGTAAATTATAAATTAGTTTTGTAAAATGTACATATGCCTATTATATTTTCCGTAAAGCCGATTTTTCACTAGTGACGAATTTTTCGAATTAAAAGCAGTTGCTTCTACGCATGCGTAATCTCTCGTCTTCCATATCTCATACCAACCCCCCCCCCCCCCCCACGAGTTGTTTGCTTCAGCGAAATTGGTAGTTCGAATTTGTTTTATTTTTGACGCGAAGCAAAACATTGTGCAACCAATCAGAGTTTAGAAAAAAAGCTATGGTGCGTTCATAGGCACTCATGACAATCGACAATCTGCTGAGACACAAGATAAACATCATAATTCACAGCTATTCGCTTTCTTGCGGTGGAAAGAATATAGCGGGGTTTTTTTCTCTGCAAAACGTTTAATTCGTGCGAACAAATTCGCCTAGTTGAAAAGTGGCTATTATACTACACAAATTAATCGCCCACAAACAATGCGTGTACAATGTAGGCCTAACATCACAAAGGTACCAATAAAGTAAACGTCAAAACTGGAAGGTAAACTGATTTACTATTTACTTGTCTCATGTCTTGTTATAATATATTTCCACCTTCTGTTGCTTAGCTCATATTTGTTATATGTTGCATAGGCTTCTTGAGACTAAAGCTGATCCTTGTGTGAAACATTAAATAATTTAAAAAAAAAGCTAATCAAAAAGTTAAAAATATGAATCAATTAATGGTTTTGTAATCAGGCCTACCATCTATTACATTTACTTATTGTCCTCCTACATGATTTGTTTTTGTTTTTATTAATGTTAACAATGTATCTCAGGATGAAGGTAAGTAATTACACGTTAACATTGTGTATTTACAATATAGGCATATATCATTTATATATAAATTTACGTAAGAGCAAAATTCGGTAAATCGCGCTCCACTTTGGAATGTTTACCCTATAGTAAGTTTATACATACTTTCGGTACTGATTTTTAACACCTACTTTAAACATGTTTATTAATTTTTGTTTAGTTAGACTGATACATAGGTATTGACGATTAATGAATTTAGGTTAAATTTTGGCTAGGATTATATTGATGTTTTGGTAGGTGGTGAGTGGATAAGGTTCTGTAATGCAATATGTAAATGTTAATTGTATGTGCCTTTTCCCAATGTGGGTTGTGTTTTTTGGTATTTATCACATTTTGCATTTGTTTCACGTAATCTATCTTAAGCTTATAGACCTGCTAATGATGGGCACAATTATATCCAACTACTTAACATTATATCGCGTTTATGGAGTTCCTTGCTTTAACTTTGAAAATGTTCAGTTCTTTACGTCAAAGCTTTATATCTTCGAGAACCATCCGTGGGCACGTACTAGGGGGTACTCGAGTTAATCTAATGATGATTTAATTTTTACTACTCTAGAGATACAAAGTGTGTGTTTTGTATAAGTATCAGAGATTATAGCATGTTTCCGCTAGAAGAATAAATTTGTGTAAACATTCGATTTTATTTTAATTTATTTAATTCAAAAATAATTTATTAGGGTGGTTCATCCGGCCGAAGCTAATCATTAGGAAAAAGTAGTACAATATAAGTTTACAGGAAAACATCATAAAAATAAAAAAAAGGCAGTTGACATCAACAATTAAAAATTAATTGGTTGGTTGCATTTCTTTCAAAACAAAGTTGATATAATAATATCAATACCCATCATAGTGTTTATTATATTTTTTATCTTTTGTGGGTTCATACCACTTTTATTCATCAATTTAATTATGTTAATTTATGTCTTTAGTTTTGGTTAAAAAATATACCCATGCTATTGTTTCTTTTTCTTATTGTATATTTCGTTTGTCATTATCTAAATAAATATTTGTATGTATTTTGTATTTAAAAGGGTTGCTCTTTTCAGACTCGGATAGAATGAGAGGAGTAGATGCGGAACGTGAGTAAATATCGTAATAGGCCATTAATAGGACGATGAAGATTGACAATAGCATACGCAAACACACACCTACATACATACATACATACATACATTTTGTTTACATAAAACAAACTTAGTAGGCGTAAACTATGTAATATAAACATAAGTTTATGAATGTATTAGTTCTTTAATAAATCATGTGGTAATTTATGTATTTCAGAGCGCATCATATTCCAAACAAAACAGAGTTAAAACCAATATTAGTACGTTAGAGGCCTGATTACATTTTTTAAATTGGAATTAATTTTACTCAAATAATTTGTTTTTTATTTTTAAAGTTGCACTTTGTTTTTCAGGCAGTAAAACTGAACCCGATTCTGGTAAGTTAAACTTATAACTAAAACGTGATATCCTCGGTTGTTAAAGATGCAAACCTAAAGCAAAACTTCACTTTTTTTATTATTTCAGCAATTTTGTATGAGAATTTGCATGATCTTAAGCTCTGTCTACACTATCAAAGTTTATGTTGCAAGATGTTCCCATATATGGACGGGATGATGTCATATCACTACCATATTTGGGTATATCACTACCATTTTGGGTACATCACACTTTTTTGTCAAAATATTTGACAGTGTAGACAGAGATAAGTTAGGAATAAGTGAAGCAAAACAAACATTAGTTAATATTAATAAATGAATTTATTTCTATATCATGTGAAAAGCCACACGGATAAAATATCACATGTGTATACAGTAATGACAGTAACTTTATCTTGTAAGACAGTAGCCCCACTGTAGCTCCACAAATGATGTTAATCATGTCAACTTTATCCTCTATGTAAGTTGCCCCAGACTGTAGCCCAGAAATGCACGTTGGGCCATACAAGACTTGCGAACAGAGCCAAACGACTATTTCACGTTGACTTGCAGCTGTTACACATTGGGATGCACACAAATACCATTGAAGCAACCTTATCTTGCAAGCCCCAGACAGGAGCCCAGGAATTCCCGTTTGGGCCATCAAGGTTTAATCATTCGAAGGGCCATACAGTATATTTTCTGCACTTCTAACCTATTTTAGGCGCTTTAGCCCAGCTATGTGTAGGCCTAGGATTCTTTGGTCGTTGACAAAATTAACAATACAGTAGTATAGGTGTGTTTATAAAATCTAAATAAATATAATATTTTTTATTTATAAAAATGTTTTGTAATGTAAATATGTAACAAATGTGCATTATAATATCCTGTCATTATCAGAACGTTTTCTATCTATTTATAGACCATGAACGCCGAATACCACTAGGTCGTCGTGAGTATCTATATAATACAAATTTAATTATTAACATAACATTTAAAAAAGATACGCAGTGTTTTCATTGTTTCTTACACCATCAATTTATACGAAAAAGATGACAAGGAAGCCTGCTGTAATGTTGTCAAACTAGTTTGATAGTGTAAACAGATCTTAACGCATCTTAGTTTAACCATAGATCAATGGTTTCATATCGTGAACCCCATGAAACGTAACTTATACGAAAAGATCATACATTAATCAAATTATCAAATTGATAATTAATTTTTATTATTTCAATTTGAATTATTATCAAAATCTCTAGTGGGTACAACTGTTAAGCCTAAAGGAAAAATTAGTATTAAGCATCTTTCAAATGTGCTCCGATTCGGCTCCGGTTTGGCTCCGGTAAATAAAATTGCATCTCAATGTTTCGTTTTCTCGACGCTGAACGCGGCTATGTAATCTTTTACTTGATAGGCAACTATTCATCTTCCACCTCATGAAATTATTTTCTCTATTGCACTCATAAACATTAATTATGTTTTAGACTATTTCATGCTATGTGAGAATCATGCGCATTATTTGTAACGATTATGAATCGCACAGCCATTGTTGAACGCATAATTCTTGTTCAGATTATTAAACACGGTTACGAACATCAACTTATCTGTTACATGAATATAAATTTCAAAGTGTTCATGCTTTTTTTCTGATCTGTTTCAGAACCTCATAGTGGGATAAAAGTATTCATAAAGTAAAAAAATACTTTTAGACGAAAGTTAATAATGCCAATGATAGCGGATAATCATTGCTTTGATAATTTATGATTTTCAGCATTGTAATAGCATGTAATATAATTATGTATTATATATTTCTTTTAATGGTCAATGTACAGTAATAGAGAGGTTTCGCAATCTTACGAATACGATAACGAAAACGGATACGTCACGCACACGTATTCGTTTTCGTAAGCCATAAAAAAATCTGTTTCGCATGGCAACGAAATATTGAGGCGCGTCCAAAATAGGACTGCGGTAAATTTGAGCGAAGCGCAGGTACGTGTTGCTTGGTGCTTGGCTGCCTAGGCCTAGAGTAACATCAAAGCGAGTGAGGACTTTAAAAACTGCTATTTATCAAAATTGACCTGGCATTTTAGTAAATTACTTTAGTAAATTACTTTCAATAAATCTATAATTATATTATAATCATGAATCATTCCTAATTCAAATGCAAAATGTGCAAAATAGATCAAAAACTATACTCGTTTTGTAGTTACGAATATGACTGGCGATATTCGTCAACACGAATACGCTTTACGAATATGAAATGGGGATCAGCTCAAAAGTTTCACAAATGTATGACGTATCCGTTTTCGTTATCGTATTCGTAAGGTTGCGAAACCTCCCTAATAACTATATTTATTCGCCAATTTAATACACATTAATATAAACGATACCGGTATGGCATAATATTTCTTTTTTATTTTTAAAGTTGCACTTTGTTTTTCAGACAGTGAAAATGAACCCGATTTTGGAGGTAAATTAAACTTATAACTGAAACGTGATATCCTCGATTGTCAAGGAAGCAAACCTAAAAGCAAAACTTCACTTCACAGCAATTTTGTATGAGAATTTACAAGATCTTAAGCTCTGTCTACACACTATCAAAGTTTATTCTGCAAAAAATAGGATGTTCCCATATATGGACGGGATGATGTCATATCATTACCATATTTGGGTATATCACTACCATTTTGGGTACATCACACATTTTGTCAAAATATTTAACAGTGTAGACAGAGATAAGTTAGGAATAAGTGAAGCAAAACAAACATTAGTTAATATTAATAAATGAATTTATTTCTATATCATGTTGTCATAATATTATGTTTCTACATTCCTATGGTTAGATAAAGGATTTTTTAGACTAGGTCTGCTAAATTTATAAGCCAATCATATCTGTACTAATCATATTCGTACCAAAATTGAACCCCATTTTATTACTATTGGCTCATCACTCATACATCCTTCTCAATTAGTTACTAATCTTGGTATAAAACTTGACGAATCTCTAAACATGCAAGCACACATCAGTTATATTACTAAATCAGTAAACTTTTATCTTCGAAATATTGCACAAATTCGACGTTTTCTTTCGATACGCTCCACATCCTCTATCATTCTTGGTTTTATCTCCTCTCGTCTTGATTATTGCAATTCACTGTTCTATGCCCTTCCGAATTTTCAAATTAATCGTCTTCAACGACTACAGAACTCGGCTGCTCGTATAATTACGTTCACTAACCGTCGCTCTCACATTTCACCTGTTCTTCGAGAACTTCACTGGCTCCCCATTGACAATCGAATCAAACTTAAAATCTTGCTCCTTACTTTTAAAGCACTTCTTTTTAACCAACCTGCTTACATCCGTTAACTAATCACCTTTTATGCTCCTGGACGGACTCTTAGATCATCTGATGATTTCTTACTCTCTGTTCCTCGCATATCTACTAAAACCTCTGGTCATAGATCGTTTTCATTTGCTGCACCCACACTCTGGAATTCACTCCCCCCACAAATTAAACACTGCTCTTCTGTTGCCTTATTTTAAAAATTGCTCAAAACTCATTTTTTTGACCACTAACATGCACATCGCCTTTGATTTTGTACCTCGGTCTTTGAATTGACGCTTTATAAATATTGGAGGGAACATAATATTATCCTCCTCTGAAGCCCCTCATTTGCATGTTGAATATATAAAGGAAATATTATAGATATTAAGAGAGAAGAGATAATAATATCATAGTAGAAAGACGTATAGAGAAGAAAGGTCTAGACTGGTAGAAAGTTGTATTGTATTAATAGTAATTTGGAGTTACAAGAAATAAAAGTTGATATAGTAGAATATACTTTTGTATGTGGAATCACTTTTAGTCTGTGTACGGTCTCGTGGATTAATACGCCAGAGAAAGCATCGCTCGGAACCGACTCTAATAAATTCACTACACATGTGAAAAGCCACACGGATAAAATACCACATGTGTATACAGCAATGACAGTAACTTTATCCTGTAAGACAGTAGCCCCACTGTAGGGTGTGTAGAAAGCGATGACCTCGAATTGGACGACCCCAACGACCCGGGCGACCTCGAATTGGACGACCTAGAATTGGACAACCCATAACACGAAACCGACGACCCCTATAGCCTAGCCTAGGCCTAAGTGTGGTATAACATCCCGAAGCCAAACATAGCCAAAGATCTTTAAACCATACCTTATATAATACTCGCAAGCAAGCAATTGATTGAAAAAATACAGAAATATCGCCATTTGATACTGAATGTGTCGACACGAACAAACGAACAGATATGGAATGCCAAGAGTGCATCATTAAAACTGAATTCGACTCGATTAGCACACGAAATATCATAAACATGGCAAACCAGGTCAACGGCCCCTTTTTCAGCGGCGGGTAAGGTTTGGTCAGTGGATTGGTCATCGTTAACCCAAATAATAAAATCAAATTAAATCAAGGCTATCTGTACGTTTGCCCCAAGATGTTGCCAGATCTATGTAACTAGCTAGAGAGGATTTGTTCAGAATACATCATTTACTCTAATGGATTTTTTCTCGAAAAATGACCGGAAGTATCACTTTTGATCTTTGACCTGATTATAATATAATTACCATATTTAAATTAACATACAACGATCGTTTTTTTCTTTTTCGGGATGTTATACCACACTTAGGCCTAGGCTAGGCTATGGGAGTCGTCGGTTTCGTGTTATGGGTTGTCCAATTCTAGGTCGTCCAATTCGAGGTCGCCCGGGTCGTTGGGGTCTTCCAATTCGAGGTCATCGCTTTCTACCGTCATTGTCAGGACTTTTTCTATCTATTTTCTACCTTATCTTGCAAGCCCCAGACAGGAGCCCAGGAATTCCTGTTTGGGCCATCAAGGTTTAATCATTCGAAGGGCCATACAGTATATTTCCTACATTTCTTACCTATTTTAGGCGCTTTAGCACAGCTATGTCTAGGCCTAGGATTCTTTGGTCGTTGACAAAATTAACAATACAGTAGTATAGGTGTGTTTATAAAATCTAAATAAATATAATATTTTTTATTTATAAAAATGTTTTGTAATGTAAATATGTAACAAATGTGCATTATAATATCCTGTCATTATCATAACTTTTTCTATCTATTTACAGACCATGAACGCCGAATACAACTAGGTCGTCGTAAGTATCTTATAATACAAATTTAATTATTAACATAACATTTTAAAAAGATACGCAGTGTTTTCATTGTTTCTTACACCATCATTTATACGAAAAAGATGACAAGGAAGCCAGTTCTGTAATTTTGTCAAACTAGTCAAACTAGTTTGATAGTGTAAACAGAGCTTAACGGATCTTAGTTTCACCATAGATCAATGGTTTATGAGATGAAAGAAGCAGGGAGATTATAGAGGCAGTGAGATGATAGAAGCAGTGAGATGATAGAAGCAGTGAGATGATAGAAGCAGGTAGATGATGGAAGCAGGGAGATGATAGAAGCAGGGGGGAAGAAAGAGGGGAAAAACAAATCACGCCAGACGACGCATACAGCATCATTGCAGTGTTGCTGCTGAATTATCTTAATCATTATGACGTATTTTAATAAGTTTTGTTTACTTAACAGGGTAGTGAATCATCAATAGGCATAGATATGGCAACAGGTTAGTAGGTTTATTTTGTAATTTGCGTGTTCGTACTTCACCAACCATTAAAGTAAGAAATTCCTTATAATTAATTTGTATTTTTCGGAATCGAAATTTTATTTTTCTGAATTCGTATTATTTGTAATTACATAAACAAAATATTGCAACATTTTTGTTCTGTATGATAGTTGTGTTTAGTACCTGTGTTTAACCGTTTGTACAAAGTTACGTGTTATGGAAAATGTAATACATTAGTAAAATGACCAGTTTTTAATTTTTTTTGTTTATTCATTTGAACAGATAATGAAAGTTACATTGAGTTTTTGAAGAACAGGGACAATCGGCTACTGAGTTAGACAAAGGTAAAATAGCATGGCGTTTGTTTTTTAAAGTGATGACTATTCGTTGTGTGAATAGGCCTACTGTAATAAATGTGAAGAAATGTGTGAATTGCCGATATTAATGAAACATAATTGCCAGAAGTACTGTGATAGCGCTGTTCTATTTTGTTATGCTTGATCAATATTGATGAATGACGTAATGTATAAACTGGTATAAATTGAGAGAAAGATTTATAATGTGGGTTGGTTATGAATACGGATTAACCATGGAGGTATAAAAATAGATTTATATACCTCCATGGATTAACCCGGTGTACATGCTGAGTAACAAGCCATAGATGTGTAAACATGTTGTACTTGTCATCACAAGATGACCGATATAACAGTACAAATTGTACCATCATTTATCTTCAGCATACTCTGTATTGTGTTCCATTATGTGGATGTAAACACTGTAATTGTGTTCACAGTCATAATAACAAATAATACATTTTTATCAGTTGGATGGTAACAAATATGTCATGAGTTGAAAGATTGACAGCTCTATTTAACGAGACGGGGAGGAGTTACATCTTTGAACGAATGAAATATTCTCTCCATTCAACGAATTCAAATAATGCATTATTTGTGCTCTTACGTCCTAAAGTAAACTTTATTCAAATAATCCGCTGCTTACTTTGAAGCATTGTGTAAGGCTAGGCCGGAAGCTAGGCTAATTAGAAAGGTCCAATTTCAGAAACGGGTTAGTAGTACAGGTACAATGTTTTCAAAATGTTCACAGAAAGTTGAACATGTATTATAACCATTAATTATCGTAATTATATATAATTTTTCCGTAAGGTAGAACTAATAACCAAACGGCACGCAAAGACAATCAATAATACATTCAGGTGTGTTATAATAATATTATGTTTTAAAACTATTTTGCATTGCAGTGATAGAAGATGAACGTCACGTGGAGTCAGGCAGCATGGGAAACGGTAAGTAATTCATGACATATACAGTACTATTGAATATAATAAATATAATATGACAAAGCGGTTTTAAACATTAGTATTTACTTCAATAAAAACAATTAACTACTGTATGATATAGCAATACACTCTATTTTTAAATATTTGAATAGTCTGTCTTACTATTTATAACATACCCATATGTCTAAATCAACCCAGTGCTGTATCTCCTAATAATACAATATTTGCCCAGTATAATAGGAAAATTTGGTAATAGGTCTACAGCTGCATCTCATTTATATAACGTAGTTATGTTAAAGGTTAGGTTATGTTATATGATAGGCCTACTAGGAAATACACGTGAAATACATGGTACTGGGCATCGTGTCGATACAGTACCGATAATCGGGTGCCTATACAATCCTCTTCGAATTACATTTTGATAAATCCTATTTATATATTTTAAATATAATTTCTTAGAGGAAAGTGAATCAGAAATTGAATCAGAAATTGAATCGGAAAAATCAAGTGATGACGAAATCGAATCTGATGACGAATCTACCGATGAAGAAAGTTCAAATCCATCAGAAGAAGAACAAGATAAGAATGAATCTAATAAAAGTGACGAAGAGAGTGATGATTATGACAGTGATGATGCTTGTTTTGGAAAATAATATAATATAGAGATTTCTCATAACTAGTGCTAAGGATAGCATTGAAAGCAATTCTAAAACACCAGTAGGAGACAAAATATTTTGAATGAATGCATAGAAGGAATGTTATTTTTTGCACACAATTCAAATAAGTATATTGGTAGTGGTTATTAAGCAGAGAAGAGTGAAATTGAAATTTCATTTTTCCCTGTTATTAAGTAAGTAATCAGTAAAGCCTGTTTTCTTTTCATTTGGACGAAACGAAAACACTTAAGCGCACTAAAAGTAAGTTGCGTTTTGATTGGTGATTGAGTCTAACTGTTGTTGTTTTGCGTCCGGTCGATGGGTATGATAAATGTATAAATGTAAATTGACAAATTTGGGAGGAAAATGAATAATCCTCCAAATATTTATTAGAACTATGGGTGACGTATTTGTAAAAAGTAGATATGGATTTTTTTTATGGAGTAAAAATCAAAGGTTGTGTACAGTTAACAACAATGTTTGCTGTAGTTGTAGTGTACTAAACATACTTCAAACTCGAGTAAACACTTAAACTGAATACAAAAAAATATAAGAAAAAATATTTAAGCATGCATAACTTAGTATGTTGTATATTTCCTCCATGGTTGTACACAGTAATTCTGTGATTATTATTATATCAACGTCTTAGTTTCAAAGAACAAACAACATATATTTTCATCACAAAACACATATGGAGTAAACCTTCCTTGAACAAACAAATCTATAACTTAGGCGTCACGCTTGCCATATGATTGTTTGTTGCCTACATTCCTTGTTGTTTTATCATGCTAATTACTTCCTTATTTACATACAACCTGTCCTATTGGTGTATAAGTACTCTAGGCGTTGTTTTCTGTTCTGATGATGAGAATAGTGTCTGGAAACATGTCAAATTTAAGGCAGTTTGCCTATTCATTAAATGCCTCACTATAGTTATTTTAAAACACATATTATGCTATAACAACCATAGACGTCTATCAACGTTGACAACAATCAGTTTTATTCACATAAGAGAAACATTGTTTTAAATTGTATTTAAATAACATATTTCTTGTACAATAGGCCTACATATCAATTTTACCTGATGTTATTGGCTAATATCCGTCATTAAAAGTTATCATGTTATCATGTCATGTTATTTATATTTGTGTTATTTCTTGAAAAAATACCAAATATCAAAAGGGAAATATTTATTTATTAGGACTGCAATTAAAAATATATGCATATTTTCTGCATAATGAAACACATTTAAGATACTTTTAAACACAGATCTTAAGACAACATAGGATTAGAATAAATGAAAGCATATATTTAAGCAGAAACATGATTTTTGTTATAATATCAAAATGTAACTACATTGAACGATTTTGTTCCGTGTCTTTAAAATACGATAACCATGTGAAGCACGCACCCTAAAAAAGGTGGCACTCTAAAAACATTCATGTGTAAGCGCCCTCTGTCGCATTATACGTATTCCACGCACGGGCGCTGCCATTTAAAATATTGCTCAATAATCTATACTGGTCATATTGTGAAGTAGTATCAGGTACACCCACTGGCCATAAAAATGTACGCATAATGGCCAAATCTGGCCATACCTACCCAACCCGTATCTCAAAAACTGTTTTCTTTTTAAAGAGAAACGCGATCTTTGAATTTTCCCTCAGATCAGAATATTGAATCAACGGAAAAAAAAAACCGAAACTGACCGCATCTGCACTTCCACCTATAGAATTATGTTATGTGTAAATAACTAACTGAAAACCATTCACTACCAAATGAGGAAACGGTTTTACTTTTTAGTAAAACTTAATTAATCCAGTTTGTAAAAACATCGTTCGTAAGAGTTTGTGCACTTATTACTAATATTGTAAAAATAAAGTTACTTACGTTTATTTCACGATCCAATGTAAATAAAAATCCCTGTGTAAATCATAACAACTCACGGTACCATTGTACATTCCTATAAATATCCACAAGCAAATTGATGATATCCTATATCCACTATAATTATCCACAGCCGCTGGTATCGTAAAATGTGTACTTATAAACACTGGTAATGTAAATCCATACTTATCCATAAATATCTTGGTATCTTAATCTAAATATATCCTCAACTCAATTGATAACCTGTTAAACGTGTTCAAACGGCCATTCTTCTTTGACTCATGCTACTGATCAAGGTAGTATGTCGCATAGTATGCAAATTACTTCATTCATGGAGAAATAGACGTGTAGGCGCGGGGTTTTCAAAGGACATCGTGAACGGTGGTGACGTTCATAAAAATAGGTAGCGCCACCAATGTTTCGCAAGAAACGACATGTTACAGGGATTTTAATTTCCCTTTCCCTATACATCTAATATTATAAACACTTTTATAAAAACTTGTTTAAAATTTATACCAAGGATCAAAGTTTAATAGCAGACAGTCTATATATATGCGTATAGTGTAGCTATTATAACTACGATTGTATGACGGCCATTGATGTTAAAAATGTATAACGCCGACAGTTTCATTTCATGAACCACGAACTGGTTATAAATCAATAACTTTAGCTATAATTAATGAAAGTTCCCACTTGAACGCAGCACAGGGACATAATGGCAAGTAATGGGTTGTTCAAACAGTCGAATGTCAGTGGTAAATTACTCGGACCTAGCTAAAATAAAAATTGATGCTAAAATGCGTGTTAAAGGACAACTTGACCGAGAACCATATTTTAACAACGTATTAAGGATGTACATATCATGATTTCAGAACAATTGCGCGAACATTTTTCAGTAAACACACTTTTTAAATAAATCGTAAAAAATATAAATGTTGAATTCAATCAAATTATCATTTTTAGTGATGCTACCTATCTTTTGTATGTTAACAACAGTGAGGTCGATTTTGCCATGCACTTGTGACGTCGCATTAATTTACGGCGAGCGCGCGCGGCGATATCGTAAACCTCGCGATTGTTCTGAAATCATATGTACATCCCTAAGTTGTATGGTTCTCAGTCAAGTTTAACAAACTGCGCAGAATGTTCAACATTATTAGAACCATTAGAACCAAGGCCATATAGATGGCTGCAGTCGCGTGCTCATTAGTTTTTACCGACCAACCTACCAACTGACCGAAATTACTGAACATGTTTAAAAATGTTGAAATGTTTAAAAACATTTATATTTTTTTAATTTCCACTTTTGACGTGCTCGTATAACGTAATTTCGAGTTGAAAAGTAAGTCAAGAAAACAAAAATCGGGCAAAAAGAGTGCGCAATAACATTTAACGCGCAGTGCGCGCGCAAAAATCTGCGCACTCATGGCAATTTTGTAAACGCTTAAAATTGCCTGAAACGTACACTTATTTCATCGAAAAAAAATTTTGAAAATTTTAGGCGCGCGTACGCATGCGTTACATGCGCTACGCACGTAATTGTATTGCCATATGATGATTTATGCCCTGAAATTTATGAGTACCAAATTTTATTTAATTGTGATTCATGGTTGTGAAGATATGATTACAAACGTGATTTCGTTACATCGTGCGCACACCGCGTAATTTTTTATTGCGCACCGTGAAAACATAACCACATCGATTCCTGGCCATAAGAAATATACTGTGAAAAATTGACATAGCTAGATTAAACTGATATCAAGATAAGGTCAGAAAGCGATAAAACGCATAGTGATACCGGACCGACAGACAGACCGACAGACCGACCGACCGACCGACATAGTGAACTATAGAGTCGCGTCCACGCGACTAAAAAGTGATAATATCTCGTTTCTGTTTGATAACATTAAAAACGGAATTTACACAAGTAACATAATTAAATTCAATTCTGATTTAGGAAATTCCAGACAGGCACAAACTCTCACATAAAAATACAATGACATACAAAATATATATAAGTAAAAATAAAGATAAACAAGTAAAGAGTTGTAATAAAGATACACTATACAATATAGACAACAAGATGATTCAACAGTTTTTCATTGAAAGCACGAATGGAAAAAGGGATGAATGAATTTAGATATCTGTTAGTTCTACATATAGTGTGATACGTAGTCGCTTTTCTGACCATGAAGAAAATAATACATGGTATGTAAATATCAATAGATATACTACTTTTTGATGGAATATTTGTTTAAAGCACGAAGACACAAAATAAAGATTTGTTTCTAGAAAAGGGAAATGGGTGAGGTAGAGAATATCTCTATGTTCCGGTTGGTGTACGAGTTTTCTATAAGGTAAAGGTCGAGCTAGATAAGCGGGATGTGTTAAGCTAGGGTTCACACAGCGGGATGTGTGAAGCCAGGGTTCACACAGCGGGATGTGTGGAGCCAGGGTTCACGTAGCGGTATGTGTGAAGCCAGGGTTCACACAGCGGACATAATATGTTTGTTCCAATCAAACTGAAAGGTTGCACTGATGTAAACATCAATAATATCGATGTACAGTATTATTTTATAAATTTATATAGTGCGGTATGTCTAGAATATCATGATGGTAATCATAATAAGATTATTCCTACAAACTATAGTTCGTAGAGTTATAGATGATTTTTTCAGGTATCCTGTTCTCTAACCTTCTATCAAGGTCCAGTCTTGTTTCTTTTATGGAAACAGTTACCATAACCATAGTTTCTGTATTTTGTGTTAGCGTGGGAATTACTAGGTGAGCACTGGAATTTTAGCCAATCCACACCTAAACTGGAAGGGCAGTGTCAACATTGACACCTAAAGTGACCCATCTTATTGTTTGGCTCTAACTCGCGTCCCTTCCAATCTAGTGTAAAGTAATTGACCAATCATATACATTCAAACTGTCCTAATATAATAATCTGCTTCATCCTTCCTCTCATTTAGCATTTAGTATTTGATGCTTTAGTTCATTTGATATAAATCATTCTTACTCTTCGAGTTGGCGTTATTGTATCACCATGTCAAGTAAAATGTAAGTGTTAAGCTTATGATCACAGATTCGGTAAAGGGGTCTAACTGATTTTAAGGTTGAAAATATTAAATTTTTCCAAAAAGTAATATAATTTTAATTTCTTTCTTTCAAATCAAGTTGTATACATTTACGTATTGTATTAAATTTTGTGTACTAATCTATGCAGATTTTCCAAAAGTTTTTAATTTCTTGTTTTTAGTATAAGACTTTCACATTATTTAAACGCTTTTTAAATTTAAAGCGGGAGCTTTTTATTACTCAACGAGACTACAGTACAATTAGGCCTACCCTGACAGCTTAGCCTCCCAGTAGAAAATCCCTTTTCGCAACATGGAAATCTAAATTTGATTTTGCAATGTATTATTATTTATTTTCTTTGTATATTCAATTCATTCCATAGCTTATTTTTTGTGACAATGTTTAACACTACACATGTTATTTTACAGCATGCAATCGTTGGTAGTTGTATTTGTTATAGTGTTTTTGTTTCACGCTGACTCGGCAATGGGAAGTAAGTCATTGTTTTATCATGTAGGCCTATTATATCTGACATATATGCTTTAATGTATATTATTTAACGATAGAAAGTTGTTAAGGACAAAATTTGCTGAACATAAATTAATAATGACAAAAGAGAAAATAAAAAGAAACTACTATATTGACATGTAGTACAATTGAGCTTACAGTACTGCTACCAAGTTTATAACGCGTATATCCTTTTAATCGTTGGTTTTCGTATTACGTAACGTTTCTTACGGGTACCAAGTCAATGGTTCTATTACACCATTGGTTTTTTCCCGTAAAATATCCAGTCTTTTTTTCGCTGCGACAGCCTATTAAATAAATCCATAATTGATGGCACATTTGTGAGCTCATTAAGACACATTTCTAGTGCAAATTGTAGCATTCTAAACAGTTTTATTATCAATGTTTTTGAGATGGCAAGAAAACCATCGTGGTGTTACGGTTTGTTTATACAATTGAATTGCTATCGTTTTCTATTGTTTTGTGAATACATCATATGTATATAGATATAGGTCCACGATTAAAATAACTGCCCGTTTGGTCCGCGAGGCACCGCTAGTTACAGAGCCATATAAAGAGTTACGACATTTGGTTAACGCTTGTTTAAAGTCACGTGATACACAATGGGGCAGTCAAACCTGTATAGGAGCAGCATAATACCTTCAACTTTTTCATATATTTTTCAAATTAATTGCATAAATAAACAAATGACGAGTGCATGTTTACACATAATCCAACTAATTTTCGCTAAATATGCAATAAAGTTCTACAAAATGTGTCGTCTTTTAAATCATTATTTTTTTTATATAAGCCTACCTTAAATTGACAAATGTCTAGTTTATATGATTGTTTGAAATTACTGATACAAATCGTCGTCCGTCCAAAATTGCTATCTCTTTCTAAAATAAGCAAAATTACACAGACGTATAGTATAACCTAATAGGCCTTAATTCTACCATCATATTATTTTGCCTTTGTTTCAGAACCGCTGACTGGATTAAACGCTGGAGGTAAGTTACACCACATGTATACAATCTTTAATAATGTATACTAATAATGTAAAATTCGAGAACGACCAGCAAACACTATACTTTGTTGTAAGTAAAACTCTAAACATTTCAAACAATCGCACTGTGATGGAGAAAATAGTAGCCAATAGGCCTGTAAAACAAAACATACCACTCCAAAGATGATGAACTAATAAACCTAAACGTGATACTAAAATGAATAATTGTAAAGTGTTCATGCTTTTTGTCTCCTCTTTGTTTCAGCACCTCCTATGAGATTAAACGGTGAAAGTAAGTTACAATGCATACATTCATATTACTAAATGTTCATGTATTTTCGATAATTCCACGTTGAATTCAATTTATAAGATAATAGGCCTAAATACAAAAATATGTAACATCGTAATACCATGAACATGATATTTGTGACCTACGGTACTCTAATGATCAAACATTAGCATTAAAAGCGTATTTTTAATTGCCTACATTTCCGTTGAAGCTGATGTCAGAAATGTAAATACTATGCAAATCATGTGATATCTAATTCTTTTATTTTCAAAGTAAAGTAGTCATCAATGTAATACAAAAAAACCACCAAAGAATAGGACGGATTAAATATTAGAGTCTCAACTACCAGTTGGTCTAAAACATGTATCGCTAAGACCCTATGTCAACTACAATATACCATTCTTATTCAACATAAATTATATAGAACTAATCTCCAAACATAATTTACCGTAGCAACAAATAACCTACCTTATCACCGCCATCCATCCCCAAACAATCACAATAGCTTCGATTTGTAAGTAACTTGTTTCCATTAATCCTGCTACAACCAGTTATTATTATTTTTAAATAATGTGTTTCAGATCATAAACGAGTACGTCGAGAAGAAAGTGAGTACTTGATATAGATAATTCGAACTTACATGTGTTGAAATAAATATAAAGTTACAATTTATTCTTGTTTTCTTCTGCTTTAAATACAGATGATATAAAATTGAAAAAATAATGTTGTTCCACAGAACAAAATAATATTTGTTTTTTTGTTGTTGAATACACTATTTTAATGTAAGTGGGTTTCTGGTTGAATTTAACCTATATTTTGTCTTTTTACAATTAAATTTTCCCGTTGTTTTTCTATGGATATGATTAACTTAACTACACAATGGCCTATTTAAAGTCTGATTTTTATAATTTTCATTTTATATGTTTTAGGGAAAAAAAGTTTAAATCAAAATTTAAGCATACTTAACAGCAGCAACATATTTTTATTTGTCAAAACATTGTATGTGATTATTGATACACTGATTTAAATCATTTCAGGTCAGGATAGAATCCGTCGAGTAGAACGTGAGTAACTAAATAATACATCAATCCGACAAACGAGATTTTAAACATCAGCTAACTTTTGCTAATATAACAACTATATCACTAATTGTTTCTTCTGTTTTTTCAGTACCTCCTTCTGGATTAAACGCTGCTCAAAGTAAGTCACACGGATACAGTAATAATACATACATGCATATAGGCCTACTATTATAATTATTTTATAAAACAATTATTTATGATTACATTTGAAGAAATATGATTCATCCAACCGAATAACTTATACACAACATCGTTCAAAAAATCAATATTTTGAAACAAATGGTATCAAAATTAGGAATCATAAGGATAAATAATGAGAAATTGTTCATTTGTTTTAATTTTCTGTTACTATCTATGATATGTTCACATGCACGAGAAGAATGCATCAATCCGACAAACGAGATTTCATATAATAGTGCTTTGCACTCATGGCAATCCTCAGGGTGCTGCACCGCTGTCTTGTTGTCGTGTATTTTTGTGCCTGAAAATTGAATAAAATAAAATAAATAAATAAAATAATGTATGCCTACTATTATAATTATTTTATAAAACAATTAGGCCTATTTATGATTATATTGATATTTGTGATTTTTAATCTTTCACGTTGTTTTTAATGTTGTAATTTTGTATTTTTTGTTGGATGATGATGTTTTGCTTTGGAGACCCTCTTGATAGTTTGATTTAGTTCGCTTTTGGGAATCCTGTCTCTCTCTCTTTCTATTGTTTGTTTTTTTATATCTAAGAGAAATTAAATGAAATGAAAAAAAAAACAAATAATTGAAGAAAATATGATTCATTCAACCAAAGAGCTTATACATCATTGTTAAAAAAATGAATATTTTGAAACTGATATCAAAATTAGGAATCATAATGATAAAGAATGAGAAATTGTCCATTTGCTTTAATTTTCTGTTATTATCTATGATATGTTAACATACACAGAACGGAGTTATTGATCTGAATCATACCGAGCTACCGATTTACCTTCGATATTTTTCAAAATTAGACAATACCTTCCCACCACCAGAACAAGCTAAACCACAATATAGGGTATGTTAACGTACGGCATGGTATGGCGAAAGCCTTGCGGAACTAATTATGTTGCTTGTGAACTAAGTAAAGGCTCACTATAAGGCCTACGCCAATGCCTCGGTGTTATTTACGATACCTACATACGTCCCACCCCCTCCCATCCTAAATCCAGCAATGAATGCATATTTTAAGATATTTACCAATTACTTCATGTTTTCCATCATGTCTGTGTAAAAAAGTAAAATAGTAAGCCCGGCGTACGTTTAACACGTAAAAGATAAATTTGGACTTCTGTGTTTAACACCACCATAAGAAACATCGTACCTGCAATTTGCCTTTACGGCTTAAGCCAAACCAGTCTTAAACGTACCATTCGATATAGGCCTACTGCGTTTTAACTTGATGAAGAGAAAAGATCGTGTAAAGACCTGTAATTTTTGTTATGTTGCATGTCTAATCGCAGACCTACAGTAAAGTATAATTCTATTAGCTATTTAACTGTTATACCGTCATCGAACATGTGAGATTTTAAATGTTTAAACATACACCAGTTCATAATTTTTCTTTCCCATTTTGTTTCAGGACCTCCTATGGGAAGATAAACTAAAGTAAGTCACGAGAATAATTCTACAACTATATGTTAATTTCTATACAAACTTCTACACATTCATTAAGGGAAGATATCGACATGGTTTGGTATCAAATGAAGTCCTGCACTGTATACATTTGCTCTACCTAAAGAGAAATTTGTAACAAGCCAGTTGATCCTATGTCTATGTAGATAAATATAATTAAACCATAACCAGAAGCATACGGAAAATAGGTGATCAATACAAATAAGCAGAGCAATATACATACATAAATAACTCAGTTAAATTATTTTGCCATTTTTACCTGATTCATTTTTTATTGTACGTATCTGGTCTGCATATGAATCGAATCGAAAAAAACCCTCAGTAAAATTTATGAATTGTACGGTATTAAACTTAGTATTCAATTGTATTTTTAGGTGATTTCGGAGAGTAGGCTTTCATTTAATCATAAGGAGATAAGTCATCGACTCAGAAGTCACATTTCTATTCTCATCGTAGCAACATCTCCTCCAGCCTCTCTCTGCAACTATTACATTTACTACCATGATTTGGTTACATATTTCTTTAAATAATAATAAATTTCATTCTTTTAAATTTTGGTATTGTGGACTGTAGAAAACTCCGTTTACATTTTAGTATATTTAGTTTAATGTCACTAACAGTACACCCTTATATTATGTGAATTATAGAAGCAGGGATTTCTAATTTAAAATGAATAACCACTCTGTAAAGAACAAGGCCAACAGCCATAAGTCGCGTGCTAAAACGCATAGTGATACCGGACCGACAGACAGACCGACAGACCCACAGACCGACCGACATAGTGAACTATAGAGTCGCGTCCACGCGACTAAAAACAACTACATTTTCCATCGATCAATCAACTTATGCATATTTTTTCCGTAAGAATAGTAAAAATATCGCTGCTGAAGGTTGATAATAGGGTATCAATTTAACAAATAATGTATACAAGCAGTTCTTAACAGACTGTTGTTAACATAACACATAACCTGTTATTATTTAATTAATTTGAATGTATAACAGTCAATTATTAATATCTAGTACATATCACTTATGTAAATTCAACAATGCTTACCTTGTTGTAATAAAGAATTTGAATTTAAATTTCTGTAGAGTTTTTCTATGCCTGTGAATTAATACGCAAAACAATACTGATTCAAATTACAAAATAGATAAACATAAATAAAGCTGGAAAGGTTATTTCGTTGTCTTTTACAATACCAGAGCAAGTTGACAAGACAATGCCAGTTGTGAAAATAACTATATATAAAATGTAAATAAAATGTGCAGTACTGACACATTATGATAATACAATAATTAAAGATAGGACTTTAGTAAAGATTTTGAAACGGAAATATTTAAAAATGATTAGGCCTAAAACAAACTCACCATCAGAGAGAGAATAGACTGAGAGCAGCCATAATTTCAACAAGTGAGAGATGGTTTTGGAGATTATATCTGAATGAATGTCGGAATAAATAATGAAGAATGACAGAAAGATGGTACATTGAAGTTTAAAACAACTTGTGAACAGTTAGTGTTTTGCGATAAGGACACCTGAAGATAAGAAAATAAAGAAAATTAGTGGAGGAAGTGGATTGACTGAATAAAGTCTGTGTTTATCTAGGGACGTGACAAAACCAATTGTCACCCATGTAATGAGTTTGAATTTGACCCGAAAAGCCATATCAGTGATCAATTCAATTCAATAACCAATATTGATGTTTCCTTTTTATTTTATATATATTTATAAAAATAGTTTTTTTTTCTGGTACCACACGTTGTGTAAAACTGGTAAGTTGATTTTCACACAAACAGAACTGACAATAATAATATTTGATTGCGTTAATTGTATACAAAATATTTTATATAATAGATTAATTCTAGTGTATTGTAAAAAAAAATAATGAAATACGTTATAAATTAATCTTGTTGTTATGCCTACTATAAAAATGAAAGTGTTATCCCTTCTGTGTTTTATTAAAAATATATATGAATTAATGAAGTGAATATATCCACATGTTTAACCTTTTAAAATGGTATTGTCTTTGGAAGAAGTATCTGTTAATGATTATAAGAGAAAACAATAAGTTTACGGCGTTGTTTTTGTGACATTTTTAATATTGTTATATCGTATAAATAAAAAACGAATTAATACTTAATACTACTGATTAATTAATATATTGATAGGAATAGTAATGTTAATTTGTTTTTAATTAACTTGTTGTTAAAAATAAATAAATTAATAAAGTGAATATCTCCAGATGTTTAACCTTTTGGTATGGTCTAGTTACTGTTAATATAAAAACTTTGGTTTTATCTGCAAGAGAGAACACAATTGCCTGATAATGATTTATGGTAATGGTTTAAGAGTAATAGCTTTAAATATACTAAATGAGTTTGAATTTGACCCGAAAAGCCATATCAGTGATCAATTCAATTCAAATTCAATAACCAATATTAATGTTTTTATTTTTTTATTTTATATATATTTATAAAAATAGTTTTTTTTTCTGGTACCACACGTTGTGTAAAACTGGTAAGTCGATTTTCACACAAGTAGAATTGACAATAATAATATTTGATTGCGTGAATTGTATACAAAATATTTTATAAAAGATTAATTCTAGTGTATTGTAAACTTGCACAGCATCTCGATATCAGCTATTTAAAAAAAATAATGAATTACGTTATAAATTAATCTTGTTGTTATGCCTACTATAAAATGAATATTTATTTAAAAAGAACAAATACAACTACATATTTAATTGTTTACACATCAGATTAGTAGGAATATTAATGTTAATGCAAGTGTTATCCCTTCTGTGTTTTATTAAAAATATATATGAATTAATGAAGTGAATACATCCACATGTTTAACCTTTTAAAATGGTATTGTCTTTGGAAGAAGTATCTGTTAATGATTATAAGAGGAAACAATAAGTTTACGGTGTTGTTTTTGTGACATTTTTAATATTGTTATATCGTATAAATAAAAAACAAATTAACAATACTACTGATTAAGTAATATATTGATAGGAATAGTAATGTTAATTTTTTTGTAATTAACTTGTTGTTAAAAATAAATTAATTAATAAAGTGAATATCTCCAGATGTTTAACCTTTTGGTATGGTCTAGTTACTGTTAATATAAAAACTTTGGTAGAATCGTCTGCAAGAGAGAACACAATTGCCTGATAATGATTTATGGTAATGTTTTGGTTAACAAGAGTAATAGCTTTATATGAACTATAAAACGATATAGACATTTTATGGATTCTTAGACATTTTATGGATTCGGGTACAAAAAAGAACGTTTATTGAGCCAATCATGTGTGTACAAGATTTTGGTGGAAGCTTTGTACAAAACAGAGCCTCAAATGCAGCCGAAAAAATCATTTTGTTTTGTATTGTTTATTATTAATAGGCCCATATTATAAAGGCAAAATAATATGATCACTGATGCTGGATCCTTTTAAAAAACCAAGTTGATTTTCGATGAAAGATTAATTATTATTACTATTATAGTTAAATTACTCATTACTCAGCGATTACTCTAAAACTATTATCAACATCATTAATATCATAATTGTCAAATTCACAATCCCTACAGTGAATAATCCCAATTTTCTCTAGGTACTTGAGTACCTTTCAATCTAATATAAAGTAATTGAACAATCACAGTTAGTATTCAAACGAGTGGATGCTTTAGTTTCTTTGATATAGATCAATCGTTCTCTTCGACTGTAGTATTGGCGTATTGTTATTGGTTATTATATCACCATGTCAAGTAAAATGTAAGTAAAGTATTGCTGCATTAAGCTTATGATTTCGCATTCGGTAAAAGAATATTACATCGTCCCACCAAGAAATCATTTTTAATGTATTTCTTTCAAATCACGGTGTACATTTATATATTATTGTATCACATTTTGTTTACAAATCTAGAGAGATTTTCAAACGTGTTTAATTTTTAATTTTTTTAAAAACTAGGCCTAATGATATTCATTAGTTTTTCAGAAGAAATTAAAATGTGATCATTCAATTTAATATTGTTTTGCATATTCTATTCATTCTAATTTGTTGTTACAAATTAACACTACACATGTACTTTTACAGCATGCACTCGTTGGTAGTTGCATTTGTTATATTGTCTTTATTTCATGCTGTTTCGGCAATGGATGAACGAAGTAAGTATATTGTGTTATTATGTACTATAATCAGACATATATATATTTTTTTTTAAACCATATTTAATGAGGGTGATCCATCCAGCTATTGCTGATCATTAGGGACCCTCAGAGGTTCACAAGACAAACATATACACAAGATGCTCTACATAAACAAAGTCTTATTACAAGTCTTTGGGGTGGAGTAATTTGGTCCTTAGAAAAAATCCTGACATGTGACAGGACTTGAACCCAGGACCCTTGGAGTGGTAGCCAAGCATCATAATCACCAAGCCACAACTCCACTCCACGATATAAATGTAATTGTATTTTCAGCAATAAAACTTCAATTAAACGCAGAATGTTAACATTACGGTTATGTTGTTGGTTAAAATGGTATAAAATGTGCATGATTTTCATAAACCTATCATACATGTTTTATGCTTAAATTGAAAGTGTTCAAATTGGCTGTTTTTAATTTTAAACAAGGCCGGGGCATTCCACAGTATTTTTTTGTTACGGACGGGACATTTTTGAGAATATAACTAGACATATCTTAGAAATAAAAAAGAATACAAGATTCAAAGTAGAATAAATGTATACATATATGGCCAATGTTTATTGTGAAAGTCAAAAAAAGAAAAAAGACTGTACAAAAAAAATTTTATTATGAAAATTGTATGCGTCGCGGATGGGACGGCAAATGGACATGACTTTTGAGAAGGTTTACGTATTGTAATATTTCTCCTCATTTAAAAGAGATTTTAAAATTTGTTTTGTATTATTATGTTGCCAGATAGTTGTTTTAGATAACTGAATGTTTATTATAAAAATTGAACTGCAAATTTATTAATAAATATGATTTATATGTCGTTACGGACGGGACATTTCTAACGTCGCGGACAGGACAACTTTGTCCACGTTTAAAAATTGTATAATTTTGCTATTAAAAAAATTTAAAAATAAGTTTTTTACATCAATGTAATCTTTTATTTACAAATCAAAATATAATTCAACCTTTGAAACACTGTTTAAAAGTTTGTGTCAAGTGAAAATATTAAAATTCATAAATATGAAATATTATTTATAAAATTAATTATTCGAAGAGTTATAACGAGAAAAAATATTATAAAATGTTATCAAAATATTTATTTACACTAATATAAAAGTTATGCTTGGCATATTAAATAAGACTTCAAGATATTAACACATTTAAGGCGAATCTTTAAAAATTGGCGTTGGTGCTTGACGTCTGAATTTGTTAGTGGATCCAAGTTGCATCTGAAATTTTCTTCTATCCTTGCTTGGATTTAATAACTGTAGGCCTACTTCTATTAAAATTCAATCTTAATTATTTAGTATCTGATTTATAAAAGGTTCTTGGTTGCAAATTCACCAAACAATGAAATCGACAAAGCGATGACCGCACCCAATACTCCCATTCATACTGGTCATGTTTTTTTGGATTTCGGTATTGTTCTTTTGTGGATTGTTATTTTAAATACAGACCACAATGTTTTGTGATTAATAAACAGTTAACACCTTTGTACAGTACTTCTCAGCCTACAGTACAAAAACACTTTTTAATTCTTACAATATTGTCATCACATTCATAAAAAAAATGTCCCATCCGTAACATTCAATACATTTTGATAGTAATGTTTTTTTAATAAAAAAAATACCAAGTTTTAAAAAACTTGTTTAAATCTATTGCAATTTAATATCCTTAAGAGTTGAAAATTAAGATTTAAAATTAGGAATTAAATAACAATTTTAAAGCCAATTACTTCAATAAACACAAGTGAGGAAAAAACCCCAATCGAAATGTCTCAGAAGTAAACAAAATGAATTTTGAAATGCAAGTATGAAATTAATAAACAATTTTAATAAAATAATTTGAGCTTACTTTGAAAAAAAAGTAACTGCAGTATATTTATGGGCAAAAATATTAACAAGATGCATGGTTTTATTATGAAATAAAAAGGATTTAAATGATATGTCCCGTCCTTAACAAAAATGTCTGTCCCGTGCCTACGAAAAATATCATCAATATATTTTTGAATATGATATTTTCACCAAAAGTTTCAAAATATTTGTTTATAATGTATTGCATATAGTTTTAAAAGGAGAAAACAAAATATTAAATTGTGGTATAAATACTTTTAACTGAAATGTAAAAAACACCATAAAACTACTATTAAAATGTCGCGGATGGGACAATTATGAATTTTGAAATGTATATATGAAATTTAATAAACAAAATATGTGTTATAAAATGCTTGAATATGTACAATAGGGACATAGAGTAACTATATCTGGCAAAAAAATGTTCAAAATATGCATGGTTTGTGAAATAATTAAGATTTAAATGATACGTCCCGTCCGTAACAAAAATGTCCCGTCCGTAACAATATATTTTTGAAATATGATATTTTCATCAAAATCTAAAATTTTCCAAAAATTTGTTCATAATATAATGAGATATAGTCCTCAGGAGGAGAAAATGAAATATCAAGATTTTTGCATCATTACTTTTAAAATAAATGTAAAAAAAACGCCTAAAACGTCGCGGACGGGACATTTATGAATTTGAAATGGATGTATGAAATTAATAAACAACAAAATTTTAATTAAATACTTATTATGTATTATTGAGACATAAAGTAACTATATCTGTTGAAAAAACAGTAATAAGATGCATAGTTTATGAAATAAATAGGATTAAAAATGTCCCGTCCGTAACGCCAAATATGACTTTTTCATATTTAATATTCAATAACTTAAAAAATCAATATCAGAAAAATAAAAAAAATGTTATTTAATAAACTTCAACATGTCTACTTTGAGAAATGGCCAAGAGTTACATCAAAATCAGTAAATGAAATTTTTAAACCCACGGACCAAATACTGTGGAATGCCCCGGCCATATACATGGCTGAAGTCGCGTGCTCAAATTTGAGTTAGTGTTTACCGACCTACTAACCGACCAACATAGTGAGCTGTAGACTAAAAATAGTGCATAATAATAGAACATAGATAATGAACGAAGATGTGAAGTTTCATTGAAAAACAACAATTAGAATACTGTACCCATTGTTATTGTGTAAATTGTTTATGTGTTTCCTGTTTCTTAACTTGACCAGCCTTTTTCTCTTCAAAACAATGATTGTAACAATCAAAACTATAGACTGTGATATCATTATTTGCAGTGCTGGTAAAAATCTCAATTTTGAAACTAAATTAATAAAATAGCTGCCCCTTTGGATCGCGCAGCAACTGCCAGTGCATACGACTTCCCGTCGACAGATATAAGAACTTTTTATATCAAGTGAACATTTAGGTTGACGTGCCAGTGAACATGACGTAATGACCTTTGGATTGTAATATCTATAGTAGCGTTCATCCGTGGTGCTATTTCACCGCGCTTGTACACGGGCTTAGGCCAGGCTAAGTGTGTAGCTTAGGCCTAGCCTAGTAGATCCTTAATTTTCTGTACGAAAGCTGGAGTCCTAGTGATGACCCAGGTCATAACATGTAATATTAAAAGCTCTATTTAAACTAATAGAAATCAATAATTAACAGTTTTCCAATATATTTGACTGAAATCCAAATACATTCTTTTCTGTGTTATGTCGTCATACATCCATTGGTACTTATGTCACAGAGAAAACGTCAGAAAGCCACTGAACAAGCGCTCAAATTTGCCAGTCGCCTAGCGCATGTGCATATCACAAATATGACGTAATAGGGTACCGTAGCAGTCGTGAAAATCTAACAATTTCACTCTTATAGAAAAGTTAGTAGTATAAATTCCTGTACCAACCAATAATATGATGAACTAGCAAAATAAATAATTATAAACCGTTCATGCTCTTCTCATCTTTGTTGCAGGACCTCCTAAGCAGGGTGTAAACGCTGAAAGTAAATTACAGAAATCATACACACTATCAAAGTATCTATATATAAATTATGGTTAATTCTGACATAGGCGAGCACAATGGAAAAACTTCTGTACTAATCTCCGCCATGGGTACCTACCTTATCTATCTCAGATGTACGCGAAACGTAGATTTGATAACATTAGTTTCCACTATTACGATATTGTTTCATATTTCTGTCTTAAGAAGATATTATAAAGGGTTTTATAAGAAATTTTCTGATTTCAATCGGTAAATTTTAACTCTACGCGCGTTAGAAGTAATTTCCGGGTTCACGGTAAGGTGTGTCAATCACCTTGCAAGTTCCCTGCATGGTTAGTTTCAACCAGGGAGTTGTAATATGTATAGTAGTACATAAAGATCAAATTAAATATATTCATAAAACAAAGGAGTAAATTGTGGGAAATAATTATATAAAATTACATCGTGATAATTGATGATAAGAGCTTTTGTTTGAAATCGAATGAAACCCCGATAGCCGAGTTGTTGAGTAAGCTGCCAGGACTTTATGTATACTGTGTGCGCTATCTGTGTCCCGTCAGGAGCCTGGGATACTTCTGCCCATGTTGCAAGCCGAAACGGCTCACTGTGTCGCGGAATAATGTATTAATTATACCAATTAGGATAAACGCCCGGAACACCTCCCCTTTTTTACCACTTTTCATATCTACAATAAACACTATACGTAAAACGCTATTAATCATCTAAGACACTGTGAAACAGATTATTGAGTAGGTTTAGTTTTACGAATATCAAAAGCATTAAATAATGGTAACCGACCGAAATCGTCCAGGCCAGAATGCCCTTCTAAAACATTTTTACCCGAGTCATTATCATTCCGAGAACCATCGTCTACACTTCCTAGAGTTATTATAATTAAATAGAAACCCAAACCTGCTTGGTTCCAATAGACAAATATACTGTCAGATTAGCGGGTCTTGTTATTTTTAACAAATCATCACCGTGGACAGATGTGCTTTGGGGAGAGGTTAAACCTACTCTCCTTCGTATCTTTGTCTATTAAAATGAATACATTTCTTATTGTGTTTTTTTGTTCAGGTGGGGTATCTGAACTGTAGCAAAGTTAATGATGGTATTTTAATAAATACCCGAAATATTTTTAAATGGTGTATATATATTATATATATTATATATATATATATATATACATACAAGCCCCAGTGGTCTAATGGTTAGAACATCTGCATATCAAGCAGGCGGTCCGAGTTCGAGTTTCATCTTTATCGGTTCAAATTAATTAATTAAATTTCAGTATATCACCGGGCGGTTTAGAATAATGTTCTTTGCCTGATTTGTTTATATACATATACATATAATACCTTAAATATATACATTAACCTTAAATATACATTTCAAATTACACTTAAATAACAAACTCTAAATAATATTTGAACTTTTAATTTAATTGTTTAAGGAAATAACATTTTTATTGGGTTAAAATGGCTGTGTTAAAAGAAATACATTTTGGGCGGTGTTTGAATGCGAGGCCTCTAGCTTGGAAGCCTAGGCCTATGCTGTATCACCAAAGCCAAGCGATTCAGAAGGGTCCCGCGCCGCAAGACAGGGAAAGGAGAGAGATACTGTCGGTCGTCATCGTCTTTGCGCAAGGGAGCGTAACATATACCCCGGAGTTTATGACCATTCAAAACGTCGAGAAACTCCGGAGATACCCTTTCACACCAACCTAGCAGCACCAGGGTTTATAAAATAAAATTGTCAATGTCGCCCTCTATTTTGTTTGTTTACATATCGACGATCATTAGAATCATTTTAATTAATAATATTTTTAATTTAATAATTACTTTCAAAAGTCTCAGAAGTAATATAATGTTTAATTGATACTACTAATTATTCTTTAAACCCGCTATATATTTTGTACAAATATTTAAAGTATTTTGAAATAAAACTAAAGCAATGAGTGATCGTGTGAGGATGACCTTTGACCTTAAACGGAGTTTTGATGTTTGTACCTTTCACACCAAAACACCGGGGTGTCCCCGCAGTTCGCTCTCCGGAGAATGTTCAGCTGTTCAACCCCGCAGTTTTAAACTCCGGAGTTGCTTGATTTGGAGTATGGTCGAAGCGGCCGCCAACCAAAGCGGCCGCCAGTTTAATATCGTCATTTGTATGGAACGCCATGTGCGCTTTAATCTTTGATTGTCGTTGTCAACACCATGGCCTATGGCGAGTTGAGTTACAGCTGTATGTATGGTCAAACCAATAAATATAAGCCAAATCATGTACTATCGAATCTTTATATTTCTATAATAATTAAGTTTGCCTGCCGAAAAATTAATGTATATTTTATTTGTATTTTAATATTAACTAACTAAATATATTTACATATACTATCGAATCATTAATAATTTACGTTTGCATCATAATCTACGTACTATTGAACCTTTATATCTCATTTACGTACTATTTATTTATTTATATCTCTTTTTTTTTAAATACATGTGAAGGAAAAAAATACCGTTGAACTAACCCGACGTTTCTCGAGCACTCTCCTATCGAATCTTTATACAGTATTGCAATAATAATTTACGTACGGTATTGCCGAATCTTTATATCTCATTTACATACTATCGAATCTTTTTACAGTATTGCAATAATAATTTACGTACGGTGTTGCCGAATCTTTATATCTCATCTACTTTACTATCGAATCTTTTTACAGTATTGCAATAATAATTTACGTACGGTATTGCCGAATCTTTATATCTCATTTACATACTATCGAATCTTTATACAGTATTGCAATAATTTACGTACGGTATTGCCGAATCTTTATATCTCATTTACATACTATCGAATCTTTTTACAGTATTGCAATAATAATTTACGTACGGTGTTGCCGAATCTTTATATCTCGTTTACTTTACTATCGAATCTTCATACAGTATTGCAATAATAATTTACGTACGGTATTGCCGAATCTTTATATCTCATTTACTTTACTATCGAATCTTCATACAGTATTGCAATAATAATTTACGTACGGTATTGCCGAATCTTTATATCTCATTTACACTGTACTATCGAATCTTGTTTTTTTATTGACTAGTAATAGGGTGTGTTAAACATGAAGTGTTATTCCATTGTAATACATTGTTTGTGTTTTCAATAAAGCAACATGGGGACGAAAACGCGACCTTCAACAGCACTATTCCTGGCCGGCCGTGTAGTTATTAGCAGAAATTCGCGTAATTAATTACCGTACCGTACAGACACTTGCATCTTATTTTAGTATTTAAAACTCATTTTAAATTGATCAATATTTATATATCTGAAGGTATAAAATAATTTAGGATATTAAATAAATAAATTGATGTCATCATGTTATTGTAATTATTATTGCGAACACTACTACAGTAGTTACTTTACTAATTAATTAATATACAATAACAAATATATATATTTTGATATACTTTATTGAAAATATATATATATTATTCTTAATAATTGGCTTATTATATATTATATTAATATACAATACAAACACCACAATGTATTTTATTGACTTTATTAAACATATATATCAGGTTAGAACAGTTAAAGTAAGTAATCATCGATTCGCCATTTCGTTTAAAAGAACGTATCACATTCAATCTGTAAAAAAAGAGAATAAATTACATAATAATTTAGATTGTTATTTACGTCCGAGGTAAAGAAAACATGTCGAAACAATGACAATCAAAGATTACAAAACAACGACAATCAAAGCGCACACGGCGTTCCATACAAATTACCGTTATTGAACTAGCGGCCGCTTTGGTTGGCGGCCGCTTCGACCGTAACCAAAACAGCGGGGCGTCAACTCCGGAGTTTTGCTTTTGGTGTGAAAGGGGTATAATAAAAGGGCTATGCCGACTGTATAATTATGATTTTACGCTCTAGCGAATGGCTGTGTTAAAAGAAATACATTTTGGGCGGTGTTTGAATGCGAGGCCCCTAACTTGGAAGCCTAGGCCTATGCTGTATTACCAAAGCCAAGCGATTCAGAAGGGTCCCGCGCCGCAAGACAGGGAAAGGAGAGAGATACTGTCGGTCGTCGTCGTCTTTACGCAAGGGAGCGTAACATATACCCCTTTCACACCAAAACTCCGGAGTGATCTCCGGAGACACTCCGGGGTTTATGACCATTCAAAACGTCGAGAAACTCCGGAGATACCCCTTTTAAACCTAGCAGCACCAGAGTTTATAAAATAAAATTGTAAATGTCGCCCTCTATTTTACAGGATGTCCGTCGCCTCCCCTAACCGTCCTGTTTCGTAAAGTCCTTAGTGTTGATCCTGTGGACGCGTACGGTGATGTGGAACATGTTTTTAAACTTTGATCGAAAAATATAGGTCTTGTCGAATACGACAACAAAAACGGATACGTTACATTATTAATAATACATTCAGTTCATTCAGTCGTTTTCAGGAACGAATAAATAGACACGGTGAATCCAAATTTTTTAGTCAAATTTAAACAAACCCAATTTGTGTTTTGTATGTAACATGAAGGTCGAGGAATGGGGTGAAGGATGGGTGCAAAGAGGAACAATTTTGAATATTATTTTATCCACTCAGTAACGAAATATTGGTTTTCATGTTTTATAATAATAAAACTAAACACAGTAAAACATTTGCGATTTAAAAACTTTGTTGAAACTGTCACTGTCATAGTCGATTGAAATAGTACATATGTAACGATACATTCATTTGTAAAGTGTTATTATGTTGCATGTAGGCCAAATAGTATAAACAGGACCATTTTATTAACTACTTTATTACGCCCTTATCGAACATATTATATTGATCGACGAATATATCGCATATTAAAATTGATTGTATGTGTTAAAATCTAGCAGTTAACATGTTTCTTTCTCTTTTATTTCAGAACCTTCTACGGGAAAATAAAATAGAGTAAAGCATGAAATAATATTTGAGTTTATTAATTGTATACATAATACAAAATGTTGTTTAATATTTAATTATAGTGTACTGTAAACTTGCACAGCATCTCGATATCTGATTCTAGTTTTAAACAGAATGAAATTTGTTGTATATTAATCTTTGTTGTTACTATAATAATGAATATTTATAAACCAATACAACTACATATTTAATTGTTTACACATTAGCTTAGTAGGAATATTAATGTTAATGCAAATGTTATCCTTTCTGTGTTTTATTAAAAATATATATGAATTAATGAAGTGAATATATCCACATGTTTAACCTTTTAAAATGGTATTGTCTTTGGAAGAAGTATCTGTTAATGATTATAAGAGGAAACAATAAGTTTACGGTGTTGTTTTTGTGACATTTTTAATATTGTAATATTGTATGAATAAAAACCAATAATACTACTGGTTTAATTATATTCGTATTAATTTTATTCTTTCTCTCTTGTTGGTAAAAATAGATGAATTAATGAACTGAATATAACTACATGTTTAACCTTTTAAAGTGATAATTATAGTTATTTTTTTTTTTTATCTTTTGTGGTTAACTACCACCTTTATTCATTAAATGTTACATAAACAACAATTACAGAATCTCATATATATATTTACATTATTTTCTGCATATTTTTGTTATGTTATCTATTACAAAATATATTGCATGAAAAAAGTTGTTTAGTTATGAAACTTTTGTTAACTTATTTATCATAAATTGTGTATCTTTCAGTTTATATATTTGTATTTGATTTGCCCTTTAGATGGGAAATGCTTAACAAGTGGTGTAGTATACCAGGCCACTGTCACAAGAAATGACACTATCAAAGTTGAAACATATGTTGGACTGACAGATACTTTTAAGTGTAGATACAATGGGCATACAAGCTCATTCCGTAATGAAAAGTATAAAAATAGTACAGCGCTTAGCCAACATGTTTGGAAACTTAAAGATGACAACATTAAATATAATATTAAATGGCGAGTATTAGCCAAATGTAAGCCTTATTCCAATATAAGTAAACACTTGAAGATTGAGGAGGTATTTTATCTCTCTCATGAAACAGTCTGTAGTGTTAATAAATATGTTGAATTATTAAGTCTTGATTTTTTCATTCATATTTGTATATATATATAATATCAATACATTTTACATACTATTATAGTTATCTTATTTTCTGTTGATATAAAGTTTGCGGTACACCACGTGTATTAGTTCTGAAAAGAACTGTTGAGTTTCTCGACATTTCGATCAATATACTTTGATCGTCCTCAGGAGTGAGAATGCAGAAAGTCCAGGAAACTTGGAATATAGGTGGGAAGGGGTGGGACCGGTGTGAAAGCCAGAAACAATGGCAAGTTCACACAGTGTGAGGGATTGAAACTAGCTATAGCAGAGCATTGTTTCTCAAGAACAATAGTAAATGGAAACATGCTATAGAAAAGCATTGTTTCTGATAGGTGTGAAAAGCAGGGTGAGACAAGCTAAAAACAATAGCATTGTCTCAAAGTTGGGTGTGGACTGGCCAAACAAGACCATGTGTCCAGACTGGGTTGTGAAATGTAAACTATTAATACTTAATTTAATACACATTACTATAATATATACGATACCGGCATGGGACCACATATTACGTTTACAAAGTGAATAATTAATTCAAATACACAATAGAATCAATCTTAAGCATAAACACCTACAGTTAACACAAAATACTAACATATTCAATGTTTCAATGCAATATCCTTGGTATTAATCACTCGTAATTAATATGTTATTTCAGTTCATGACAGAGGTTCATTCGTCGAGGTGAAGAAGGTGAGAGTATACTATATTATTATATTTTATTATTTTGATAATCATAATATTTTATAATTATAGGCCTAATCAATATTACAACTTCACTTACATTTGGGGAAATGAGTATGCACATTTTATAGTTTTCCTTTGCAGGTTAAGCATTCTGAAATTGCATAGCATCTTAATGCATGCTAATCTCTTTGATGTATAGAGCCTTTAATGTCGTGAAACATCTAAGCGCTCGACAAACTTGTGAGAAAAAACCTAAACCGCAACGAAGTATGGATACGCTCTCAGCGCTAACCAGCCTTTTGTCTTATTGAACTCTGGTCAGCACCAATTGTGTATTTCGGACCTTCCGTATTCGGAAAACGTTGACAACTTCTTTTTGAATCAAACATATCCTTCTAGATGTTGAACTAACTAAAAGGAGAACACATTTTATAATTAAGGTTGAAAATGACAATGTATTATTTATGTTTCCTTCTAATCTTTGTTACAGAGTCTTCTATTATGGAAATAAACGCTGGAAGTAAGTTACACAAATACGCATATAGTATAATCTAAGTAATAAAAACCAAACCGAAGTATGTCCACAAGAAAGAAGAAACTCTTGAAAGGATATGTCACATAAATCACAATATCTTAATTCAAACCAAAAAAAAAGCCAAAACACAATTGAACCATAATAATGAAAATCATATATGCACCATGTTCAACTACAACCAATACTCCTGTAAAATACTTAATTAGACTGCTTTTCAGATTATAACACAGACCGTTCGGGATAATGAACTAGCTAAAAAGTAGATAACATTGATAATCAAACCAGCAAACCTAATAACTTATAACTGATCCTGATGTTAACATGAATATCAATTTCAAAATGTTCCTATGTTTTTGTTTAATTGTTTCAGGACCTCCTAAGAAAATAAACTAAATAATTTGACTTGAGTGCCTTCTCCCCTTATAACAATGAAATATCATTTCACATTATGTCAATGTCTTTTAACAAGAAGCAAAATGTATCTGTTTCTGATGGAATGCTGATAATATTCATATCATTTGAAAACAGGAAACATAATTAAAGAAGTGCATTTTAACAATATCTTAATATACAATATTGTGTAAAGAGTTTTAATCAGTAATAACCCTGTTAATGGTGTTGTTTATATGACAATCAGGCCTATCATGTAAAAGGCATAACAGTGCAAACAGCATAATATCACATGGAAATAAGATTTCGCATAACGTAGTTATTATAGTTAGTGTTGTATACGCGTGTTAAAATGATATTAAAGATGTATTGTCCCCCAAAAATATGAAAAATGAAGATTAATTAAATCAGACTTTGAATATGTTATTTTGTAGTTTTAATAAAGTTAATCGCTTCCATAGGAAAAAATGAAAAAAAATGTTTTCACTTATAAAATGACAAAATAAATGGTTAAATTTCACAAAAAAACCATTGGCTGGCAGCCAATTTGACCATTTTTTTGCTTTAAATTACAGTTTTTTTCAGGTAAATACATTTTTTCGATCCAATTTTTAGTCAAAGTGGATAATTATTATGTGACATTAAAATGGCATATTCAACAAAAAAAATTAAAAAAAAAAAAATTTTCAGGGGGACAAGACATCTTTAACTTTTAGAATAATTTTCATTTTCTTTCAGTACCTCATAAGGAGTAAACTAAACCAGACTACGCTCTTCGTGGAAACAGGTCCTGTAACCTCTCGCATTTATAATCGTGTTGGTCACTTAGATAATTTATTAATTCGGTATTTGGGACTTTTATTATTTATTCACCTGTTTGAACGGTTTTAAAACTTACTGTTTCTATTAATTTGAATGTTAATTATTGTCCTGTAGCCTATAAACACTGTAGAGTTACTTTATGCATGGGAATTAAGCAAATACTGATTTAAACCAAATGGATTGTTAAAAATAAATATAAACATGTTATGTTGTTGTCCTTTTGCCTATTATTTAAATATTAAACAATGAAATGAATAATAACTCCATGTTAAACCTTTTTGAAGGGAAAATTGACTGTTTTTATAATGTTAAAAGTTGTATTGTATTGTTTAATGGTTTGCACAGCGAAGAAACACAAATAGTTTAAAGTACAAAATAATTGTCGTAAAAAAAGAAGTGACGATGACAATATCAACGCCTGTTTTACAACAACGGGAACGTCGATATAGAATATATATCCCATTGTTGTAAAACAAGCGTGTTTTTCCAGAAATACTGAACCACTGTAAGGACGAGTCCAATGATAAGCAAGTATAGTCTACTCAGGGAAGAGTGAATACTACAAGAGTAGTAGAGTACAGTAGACTAAAACAAACAAATACAGTGGAGGGTGTAGATTGGCTGACAAAGTTGTCTAGGGACGTGACAAAAACAGTTGGATTGCCATTGTTGAATCACAAGGGTTCTGGAAGCATTATTTTTTTCCTATCCAATTAAGCTAGAAATCATGAATAATTCATTAGAATAATTATGACATAATATGGAGCATTATAGGGGCGCTATATTATAAGCAAGCAGAGAGATTAAATAGTTTGTGTAAACAGCGTTTGCCAACCGAAATATTTGGTCTATTAGTAAAGGCTTTAACCTATTACACTGGAGCCCTCGGTTCGAGGTCTTTTCAGTTGTTTTTTTTAAATAGTTAATAGATTATTTTGAGGGTTAGGTTCAGTATATTTAGGAAGTAGATTAGCTATCTTGCAATTATTTATAATAGAAAATAATTAAGGTAATGAATTATTCATGATTTCTGTCTTAATTGGATAGAAACAAATATAATACTTCCTGGAAAGAAAACGTCCGTCTAATTAATGATAATCTGCATTACGTTTAAAATAACGTAGGCCTATATTATTATTTGTACTGCTGCTTTTGTCATCGTAATCCATACATCTCTACATAAGACAGCTCAGTATCACCTCCATCACGATCATCAAGAGGAATAAACTAGACCTAAAGAACCAATTACCGAAAATACCCATCCTCGAATAAGCAACCCCTTTTATTTACGGTATGGCTGTGTAACGTATTAGCCTGAATACTTAGGTTCATTTGGAATTCTGTTTTAATCTGTCTTATACAGTACATTTTTTTCTATACCGACATTCTTCTTTTTTATTAGAATACTTATGTCCTTTATTTGCAAGATATAACTATTGATATGACTTGTTTCAACACCAACAACAAATAAAAAACAACTGTGGTATGATAAATTCAGTAACAGAAACATTTAATTGGTTGTCAAATATTAGAATATTACACCAAATTGACAGAACTGAAATAAGAAACAATCTTAGAATTTGCATCTTTATATATAATAACAACCGTTACATTTGTTTACGAACTGTTTTCCCCAAAAGGATAATTTAAGGCTTTTCTCCGATACCACCTAAAATAGAAAAAGCATGAAAAATAAAATTTTAATTGACTAGATGGATATGGATATTTTCATTAATCAAGGTAGTATTACGTTTTAAAAAGATATCTAATCCACATGACTTCCTTGTTTAGTTAACAGCGACTTGGACAGGTCCTGAAACTCCGTTGTTTACTAAACAAGTAAGTCCAGTGGATTATATTGTATTATATTATATCTTTCTATCAATAGTTTTAAAAAAGTATTTCACTTCCACAGAAAAAAAAACAGAACAAAAATTACAATAAAAAAATATTTTATAGAATTTTAAGGGTTTGGATATTTATACTGTATATTGATTATGAATTGTTATTGACTTTTAGTGTAACTTACTTGCCTCCCGAACAAATCTGTCGTCATCATCTAAAAGAGAGTTAATGTTAAAATCTGTTGATATTTGGTGCTCTTATGACTATTCTGGTCGGACATAATAATGTCAAAATTGCTTTAGTATTATTTCTAACCGTTTTACTTACGTACTTTTCAGTTATTGTTTATTGATAATATTGTAAATTTATAAATGAATTATTTTGGTGACTTACTTCATTGTCTATTTTTCTTTAAAAGGAGGAGGAGTAATTTCTGATTAAAAGAGCATAATAAAATATTTTTCAAACTAGGTCCATGGCTTCTTTTCGAGTTTTACGAGTTTATTTTTAAAAACATAAAAAGTTGATAACTCACTTGAATTCCGACGGATTCTGTCTGAAAAGAGATGTATTTCAAAATATCATAATTGGTACATGTATTAGTATAAGTTATTTTCTTTCTTAAATAGAGTGTAACTAAAATTGAGTTATTTTTATTTAAATAACAAACACGGTATAATATAGTGAATATATTTTGTACGTTTTATTTACCCATTTTAAATTATGGTAAACATTATGCATATTAGGCCATTTTGAAGTTCCAGAAATACATGGGCTTCTTCATTTGTTAAGACTCTTGGGTGGATTTCTTTTAGAAGTGGGCTTATTTTAGAGATGGGCTTTAGTTTTTTGAGATTACTTTTGAAAACCGAAGAGAAGGATTCTTTTCAAAATGGTGTAAATTTGGTGAATTGCTATTATACAATAATATGATTTCCCTTTCCAATTTTACATAGGCCTATTTAGCAGACAAGAAAAAGACACAGGATGCAATCAAAGTACCATTTTTGAAAAAGAAATCGATTGTAGCATATTAATGTATAAGGCTTGAGGTTGTAAAATCATCGATACATTGATTCAACACGATCATACATTTCGATTCGTTTGGATTTAAAATAAAGTCTATCTCGAAAAGAAGCTTTTCTTGATAGTGATGGGCTTCTTTTCGGAATACATTTTGCAAACCACGGATGGATGGGAGCTTGTTGAGCCGTGAAATGTGCAAAAAGTCACATTTGTGCAAACAATCACAATTGTGCAAACATGTTGCCTTCAAATGCGGAAACAACCACTTTGTGCAAACATGGCACCCGCAAATGTGCAAATCTGTAACAAATTATAATCCCCTAATGTGCAAACATCACGCCGTTAAATGTAAAATCGATTAGTTTTGACGTTAAATGTGCAAATAAAATTCTGCAAATGTGCAAATAATTTTTTTCAACCTAAATCGTTTTTTAAAAGCGATAACCTAATTATATAAGATATAGCCACTGTAAAATAGTTAATTGTAGGCCTAGTACAGGCTGAAATAATCTGTTTTTGAAAACCCAAAATCATGTCCGAGGATGCAGGACTGACACGTGGTCGCTGCTTGCTGGAAATGGAGACTTTTTGGAGGCAATTTGAATATTGATTCAATTTGCGCAACAAGAAAATCGTCAATGAATTTCAAATTGCATAAATTGTTCAAATCGCGCATAACAGATATACATTGATAGAATAACATGAAATCTAATTAACTCAGTTCATTATGTTTTTGTAAATTCCGTTTAAATTAAGAGGGACTTCAATTTCAACGGTATTGATTAACCATCTCAAACAAGCAATACCCGGACACTCGGATTGTGTTTTTTTTTTAAACAGATTTATTTCAGGCTGTACTACAAATGTATGTAATGCTATATCTTGAAAACATTGTTAGAAAACCCCGTGACTAATTAGAATGTTTAATAAACTATTTTGGTTGAACAAAAATGATTTGCACATTTGTTGAATTTCATTTGCACATTTAACGTCAAAACTTTTTTCGTTTTTACATTTTTTTAAAACATTTGAGTGTGCCATGTTTGCTCAAATGTGGTTGTTTGCACATTTGAAGGCATCATGTTTGCACAATTGTGGTTGTTTGAACAAATGTGACTTTTTGCACATTTCACGGCTCAACAGAGCTTCTCTTCGGAATGGGCTTCTTTTCGAATAGACGCAATGGGTATATTTAGGTTATTGATGTGTTAATAAAGAATTAAACAAGTTTGACATTATGCATTCATCTTTGTAACTTACTGTTATCATTGATATCACTTGACATTGATATCTAATGACTGATCATGCGCATTTTAGTTTAGTTATCTGATTATTATTTTTTTTATGAAATGAGCAAACACGGCCATTGGCATATCAAGCTTGGTTTCTATCAGACTCAGAGACGTAAATGAAAATGCAAGCGAGTTAACCAATGACAAGCGACAGTTCGAATAATTTCATCGCCTGTATTGGTCAAATCAATTGAGTCGAACCAAGTCTTAATAACTATTGTTTATTCTTGTTTGTGTATTTTATTGTAAAGGTAGGGGGATGCTTTATGTCGATTTATTGCTGATTGTAATTGTTTAAGGAATAAAATATCACCCTAATACCCAGATCATCATGATGGTGACATTAACATTCTATATGAACCATGTCACACTTAATGTTTATAGATGATTGTTTGACATCAATCTTTGTTCACTTACTATCAGTTACCATTTCATCCCAAGAGGGAGTTCCTGAAATAAAGAGCAAAACAACATAAATAAAAAAAATATGAACACGAATTTATATTTAAGCCGTTTTATCACAGTTTAATCAACGTTTAGTTTAGCTTACTTACGTGCTTGTCGACGAATTATGTCATAATCTGAAAGAGATAGGTTTTAATATAGGATTAACTGTTATATCTTATGTGGTGTAAGAATTAATTTTAGTTCGTATGTTTAAGTGTATATATAACGACTTTATACAATCATGCTAATTATTACTACCATCTGACTTACTCTCATCATAATTAAGTGCAGGATGTGGAGGAGGAGTTTCTGAGGAAAAAAAAACACCACAGCAAAATATGAATACTTTGAAAATAACTATTTGTATTTTCTGAAATGGAGTAAATTAAAATATTAGGTATGGATCATTTAGAATAGACTTTTTGTGAAGGAAATTTGCTTTTGCTTGAAACTATTATAATATTCTCATTTTATGAGCTTTGCTCGTGTACCATAACCATGAGGAATTTTTTTCTTGGTCAATTTATCCGCCGGCGCGGTTAATTTGACCAAATTAAATCTAGTGCGATCGAGGCTTTAGACATCATCTTATCTAACTGGCGCATCATACACTGTTCATGATTTCATTACACGTTATAAAAATATAATGCATTGCACCACCCACACCTCTCTCTCCTCCCCTCACGGCGACAATTTTTTTCAATTACGGTACCGCATGTACAAATTAGCATTTAGCATAGGCATATTCAAAATGTCTATATGTTATGTAACCTTCTTACACTGTACAAAACTAAACACATTATTTTGATTTCCTAAATTGCAGTTACTCACGTTGCTCCTGATGGATTTGGTCTATAGAATATCAGACTAGATATTAATTAATTTAAAACAATAAAGATGACGAAATCTGTGAGAATGATAAATAGCTTTTCTAATCAAGAATCGGACCTGGAACATTTTGCTTTATATCTGTAATATGTATCTGACAGAAAGTGTAACATATGCCTGAATCTGACTTAGCTTTATATGTATACAGAAAGAAAACATTGTCCCTAACGACAGAAAAACATGTGTGAAAATAAGTAAATTGAAAAACATTAGGGAACAGTAATCTGCAGAGATTATTTAACAATTTGTAAACGTCTTTATTCTTTATTTCCATTCTAAAATTCTTCTTATAGAAGGAAACAAAAACTGTATTATCTTTACAAACGATACTCACTTATATTTATTATGATTCTGTTATAAGTTGACATGCATCCTGCATTGAAATAGAAATATGTAATTATATGTTTTTAATAACCAATTCATTATTTAATATTATGACTTGATAACAATAGCAGTATCCAATAAAACTGGAAATGTAATAATAATAATTATAGGTCATCAATAATCACGCTGAGTTGAAAATAAATATAATATGATATCGATGATCGAGCCGGACCGCTAATATGTTCACATATTTACGCGATCGTTGATCGTTCATGGTTTCTTGGTTTTCGAGTGTTGCTGGGACAGGGCTGCAAAAAGTGTTGAACAACCAAGGGCGGTAACGCGCCGCAGAGCCCGCGCAGCCTACTGTAGGACATGTTTTTCGCTGATATCTTATTCTATGCTTAGGCCTACACTAAGGAAACATTAAATAAAATTGTTTTGAAATAGATAAAGTACACCACCACGATACTACAACCACTACGACGTTTATATTTTTTTGTAAATATTATTATTAATACAAACTTTGAGAAGCAACTGTTAGTAATAAGTATATTTGTATATTATGTGTTTATATATCTAACAGTAGGGCCTACCCACACGCACAGTAATAAAGTTTATTTGTATACGTGTTTATATTATATCTAACAGTACCCACACACAGTAAGAAATTTGCGATTCAAATGGCGACCAAAAATGGTTAATACGTATTTACAGTATTGTTAAAGTATTGCAATACTATAGGCTATCTAAATGTTTAGAGTTTATCCCCAAGGACCCATAAATTTACATACTTTTTATGAACCAAATAATTATACTGAGACTGAGAGATTGGAATGTTCCATTCATCACAAATCAATACATTTGTATAAACGTGTATTAAATCTATCAAAATAGTATTTTTTAAAGAAAATCGGCCTGTCTTTAACATTGTTTTTTTAGCGATGAAGTACATTTCTGGAGGGATATATTATGTACTAATTTAGATCAAAAAGGCATTTAAATTAGCTTTAGATCGTGTGTAAGATTTTGATTAATTAATGGGAGCATATACAATATATATAAAAGACGTGGAATCGTTGGAAAAACCATAATTAGCCTAGATGAGTTCCAATTGTCGTTGCCTTTCAGCAAAGCTAGTACTAGGTCTAGCCTAGGCCTGTTAGTAGTAGGCTAAGTCTAGCCTAGGCGTTTTAGCCTTGCTAGGCCTAGGATTGTTTGGTCATTTGTTGACATAATTAACACCAAAGTAGGTGTGTTCATAAAATTCGTATAAATATAACATTTAATATTATTAAAAGCCAAATTATATTGTTTTAATCAATGTGAATCAAATCTAGGTCTCTCTTTTATTTGATTTAAATGACAGGAATCTATTTAGATGTTATATAAAACAAATAATGGATGTTTGATATCCGTGTAATTGTACAAATATGGTATTTGTTGAATGATGAAAGGTTAAATATAAACTCGGCTTTGCCTCCTTGATATATAACCTTTCATCATTCACCTCATGCCATTATTTGTACCATTACACTCATAAACATTCATTATTTGTATATTAATAAATCTAGTTTTATTAAAAGATACAGTTATAGCAGTTTATAGTTATACCTTCATATATTATGGGTTTTGTGAAGTTAAATAAAATACTTGAATTTTAAGAAATATTTTGATTACTCTAATACAGAAACAAGGTAAAATAAAACGACTTTTTTAAAATGATTTACTTACTTGCACTTTGCACAAACACTACTAAAAATAACAAAAACAACAAGCCTCTGTAACAAAAATAAAATATTTTGTAGATCACTATTTGAAGATTTCTACAGTATAAAAGCCTGTTTTCCCACTAGAAGAATTTGTGCGAAAGTCAAAAGCGTCGGGATAGGCCTACGCATTTCCATCTTGCAAATCCCTTTTTGCTATGGAAAAACAGCTCAGTTGCAGGCAGCAGGGGTAGTAGCTATTCGCTCTTGTAAAGCCATATTTCCTATAGCATTAATTTCTTTCGCACGAATCGAAAGTGTTGTGTGTAGTTAAGGATTTTTTACGCAAGCGTAAAAGCTGATGCTTTCGATTCGCCTAGTGAACAATTTCGAAATGTTATATATATATATATTACATAGCCTATTGGTTGAAACTGCATCACATGACTACCGCTGCGATAGTAAATCGTATATATCGTAAATCATATATATCCTCGAGAACGATGATATTGACTGAGTAATTTTCGCGTAATTATCGTGTCCCCTGTCATTAAACATATAAAATCCAGCAAATTCTCGAGTACGATGATATTGACTGTGTAATTTTCGTGTGGCAACACTTGCGTTTGCCGATAAATAAACAAAAGTCATCTAGTGTTTCTTGAACTTGCGATGAAATTGTCACTCCATCACAAGACAACGCTTCAACCGCTGCGCCACGGAACTTGCTTGAAGCAATTAATCAACTAAACTATTTAAACTATGCATACATAGCGCCCTCATTTGTTATTAGTCCTCCCTAGATGTGATGAAAGACCGTTTGTGATTGGTTAATACTCACAGTAGTAACCAGTACGCGCGCGACGCACTGAACATCCGGTGATTCGGCTCGGAGAAGACGAATTATTATTTATTCGGCCTACCTGATAATAATATTATTATTATTAATGTAGGCTTATTGATGGAAATTCTTCTATTATTATTTAAACGACCTAGGCTAGTGAATATTTTATTGCCAAGGAATCATGAATTAGTAATTATCTGTATATTTTTCTTCGCAAGGTAAGGTGTCTGGGCAGCTTGTTTACATACAATACAAAAAGGAGGCCTAGCCTAGCTACCCGACCCAGCAGATACTCTACTTGTTGTTGGCTATGTAATATAACAGATATCGCCTTTTTTATCGGTAAAATATAAGATTTGACAACCCCTTGGGAATGATAATTTGCGCGCTTCGGGAAATATATTCCATCGAACAAAATATCATTCCCTCGGGGATGTCAAATCTTATATTTAACCTCTAAACAGGCAATATCTGTATATATATATATATATATATTATAGATATTAAAAGGTTATATATCAACTCGGCTTCGCCTCGTTGAAAAATAACCTTTCATCATTTACCTCATGCCATAATTTGTACCATTACACTCATAAACATTTTTATGCCACAAATCTCACAGGAATCAATATGGAAAGTATAATATCATTATAGAAAAATAACGCTTTAAAAAGAACGACGTTCTCCATCATGGGGTCATTATCAAGTCCGATGAATGAAATTTAAAAAAAAAAGTTCATTGGACTTGATAATGACCCCATGATGGAGTCGAAACGTCGTTCTTTTTTAAGCGTTATTTTTCTATTATGTATTGACAATAAACGTACCCTCATTTATAATATCATTGTACTAATAATAGTTATATTGGGTGTTATGTTACTAGGAGGTAACAAAACAGAATATGGTATATACTTACAGTTTAGTTGACATGATAATAGGAACGCTGCAGTACGACGTGTTTATCATCAACGTTTAATAAACTAAATTATTGATTTAGTTTTATTTAAACAATAATTAAATCGACGCAATTAAAATGAAGATTACCATTTTTAAAGGTTAAACACATGCGTGCAGCTGTAAGTAGATAGAGTGTAAATGACTATCGCAAGTCAACTAGCTACGAGTCAGACAGACAGACAGACTGACAGATTCAGAATTGTGTTTTTAAACCATGTTAAACTAAAGGAAGAAATCGATAACCAGCATTTGCTGATTTGTATTACCTCATTATATTTCTGGGTGAATTGGAAATGATTGATTGAATCTAAAGTTTAGAAATGTTTTTGAATGATTGGTGGTTAGGCGGATTGGACGACCGAGATCTGCTCTTTGTAAATGTCACACATTACTGTATACATTATTGATACACTAATTGGTTTTTTTTCAGATCATGACAGAATCCGTAGGGAAGAAGGTGATTAGAACCAACAGTTATGTTGATAGTAGTTATTACACATAAGTATAAACTTAACCTAACCAATCATTTTTGTGCTGGTATAAATGTTTTTAACTGTTCTCTTTACTACTCTTTGTGTCAAGCCGTCCTGGTCCTCCAAAGAAGACAAACTTTGAAAGCGATAAATCTTTGAATAATAAAAAAAAACAGACTATATTAATATTAATATATACTAAACTAAATACCATTGATATACAAATTACATTTAAAACAAATTAAAAGTTAGCATCGAAGTAAATATTTTGGTGTTAAATATAAAAGAAAATATAATTAATATCGAATACTTTAACATACACAATCATTTATCACTCAATCATTAAATTACTAAGGCTTCGTTCCCACAACGCTAGGTCACCACGAGTAAATTATTGACCAATCACGGCGCTGTGTATCAACTTAATTATCTGTGTCGAAGTGAGAAGCGAGGAAACACGTCCCAATTATCACAATAAATAAACATGACGTAGGTTGGTCGTCACTCATAGCAAATCGAAAGAGGTTATATCTGTATTTTGTGTCTACTATATCGTAACATGATAAAGAATGGATACAAATTGTCAACAATAATACTCAAAATAAATTTTCACAATTTCCATAAACTGTACAGTGGGAATAGTTTTAATATAATTATTGTCACTTGTATTTTAGATGGTTACTAAGGCGTTGACTTACACTGAATCATCCGCAGATCTGTTTTAACCAAATCTCTATTACTAATTGTATCTCTCTGTATTGGTTCTGTGTAGTTATGCACACCTCTGGCTGAACCCCATTAATGTTGGTCTCCTCTGGTTGTAGCAGAGTACAATAGTTCTTTTAAATTTCAATTCAACTTTGGTCATTTAAAATTCTAAATAAAACAATGGTTAAGGTTTCGGTATATAGCGGTTTTACAGTAGTGTTCAGATCATTTCAAAGGCCAGTCAAGTAATAGCACGTTGCGACTCCGAACATCAATCTCTGGTAGAGAACGTTGTCCATAATACAAATTGAATTTGATTACTGTGTAACATGATTTGCATTTACAATGATGCATTCATAATGTGACACTAAAAATAAGAAAATAACTTAACTTAAGAAATAAATGAGAATTTTATCTTTCATTAGCAATGAAAGAGCGACGCCGATTAGCTGGGCCTAGCATAGCCTACCCGATCAACGTGTCTGCTGACAAAACTCGCCATATACTCAATAACTTGAAAATATGTTCACTATGCGGTACATAATATTATACTGTAGCTATTTTCTTTAAATAAATGAAGAAAATAACGATTACATTATCAAATATTCACAAAATCTTGAGAAGTTCAAACTACAGTGGGAGCCTTTCTGTTTCTAATCAAGGAGCGTATTTTATCTTTATAGCCAATCACAGTCAAAGATTCACAAACTCTTGGTAGAAATGTTAGCAACTTAACACCAAACCAATTTCCACTGGCTACTTTATTTAAAAAAGATAAAGAGGTTGTTCACAATTATTGTAGCTGACATATTATTTTTGAACAGATACAGGTACCAAACATGACGTGATTTGGGTTAGCGGTTTGTTTACAAAAGCGCCTTAACGAATGTCTCTTTTTAGTGAACAAAAATACAATTTTCTAATAGATTTTCAATGGAAACGACTTAATTAATTGCAAAATACATACTTTGATATTTTTTCATGAACAAGAGTTTGATATTTTAAAGAGCGTTGTGGTCATTTCACTTTGCACAAGAAAGTACTTTGGCTCAAATTGATAAAAGATTATATAAGATGACAGGTATAAAGGTAGGTGATTTTTAAAGTGATAAAACAGAGAAGAAATCTCGGGTAAATGGCCGAATATCGTCATGCGTCATGTGTTCTGGTGGTGGAACAAGTCTTCTCGGATAAGGAATATAATGTAGGTCCAGAGTACACAATTTCCCCACCGAACGCAGTTTATCATTCGATATTAGTGGGGTATTACCCAGCTGGACTGATTCACAAAATAGCAGTGTCAGGAGATTGCCATCTATCTGATAGACAGTGATTAATTTACTATTGGTAATCCTAATGCATAAAAACGTGAAATAAAATAAAACAGAAAATATATCGACGAGAAAAAAGTATAGTTACACAGTACATTCAGTTAATTATCCGTATAAATATTTACATAATCGAATATAATCCACACATGGAAAAACTTCGAGAGATAACCACAGTATACATTTTAGTAAGTATATTATCCTCATTTTATACACAATATAAACATAATTAAACACTTAAACTATACATTTAAAAGTATAATTGCTGATATTCGAATACAAATAATACTGACAATTACAAAAAAAATAAAGCGTGTAACTGTTTTTAGTACAACATTGTTAGTTATTTTGCATAATGCTTGGTTCTAACTAGAGACGCAACACAACGACGTAACACAACTTAAGAGATTTGACGAATCACAACCGATGGACTGTCGCATGTCATTTGTCAACTCGCTCTAAATAAACAAGAAACAAAGTTACGGTAACTGTGTTTCAACGGAAAATGTGCAATTATAAAAAGTTAGTTTTAAAACAGAAAATAAACGTTGTGTAAGTGAAAGCCTCCATCTAAAAAATGAATGAATGAAACGTTTCCATACGGGAATTACGTTTCCTCACAAACCACAAATATTCTTCAAAGATTATCTCTATGGAAACACAATGGAGTATTTCACATCTGGTAATGAGTTTTTAAGATAATGTGTCATGGGTTATCACTATGTAATCCAGTCTAGTTCAAGATAAATACAAGACAGGCAGACAGACGAAAACGTAGGTACATATATATGATGGCAACACAGAAATACAAACAGTTAGTTGTTTCTGTTTCAATGTTTTAATGCAATATCCTTGCTATTAATCACTCGTTATTAATATTTTATGTTATTTCAGTTCATGACAGAATTCGTCGAGGTGAATGTATTACTTTGATAATCATAATATTTTATAATTATAGGCCTAGTCAATATTACAACTTGTTGGGAAATGAGTATGCACATGTTATAGCTCTCCTCTGCAGGTTTAGCATTCGGAAATTATGCCACATTTTAAGCATGGCATCTTAAATGCATGCTAATCTTTTTGATGTATAGAGCCTTTAATGTCGTGAAACATCTAAGCGCTCGAAACAAAGAAAAAAACCAAACCGCAACGAAGTATGGATACGCCTTCATTGGTAACCAGCCTTTTGTCTAATTGAACTCTGATCAGCACCAATTGTATATCGATCATCCCGTATTCGGACCTCACATATTCGGAAAACGTTGATAACTTCTTTTTTAATCCAACATATCCTTCTAGATGTTGAATTAACTAAAAGGAAAACAAATTTGATAATTAAGGTTGAAAATGACAATGTATTCTTTATGTTTCCATCTAATCTTTGTTACAGAGTCAGAGTGGAAATAAACACTTGAAGTAAGTTACACAAATACGCATATAATATAATCTAAGTAATAAAAACCAAACCGAAGTATGTCCACAAGAAAAGAAGAAACTCTTGAAAGGATGTGTCACATAAATCACAATATCTTAATTCAAACAAAAATAAGTCAAAACACAATTGAACCATAATAATGAAAGTCGTATGCACCATGTTCAACTACAACCAATACTCCTGTAAACTACTTAATTACTGACTACTTTTCAGATTATAACAGATCGTTCGGGATAATGAACTTGCTAAAAAGTATATAACATTTGATAATCAAACCTAATAACTTATAACTGATCCTGATGTTAACATGAATATCAATTTCAAAATGTTCCTATGTTTTTGTTTAATTGTTTCAGGACCTCCTAAGAAAATAAACGGTGAAGGTAAGTTACAACTGTACATAAAGTCAAATTATAATCCCAACTAGAATTTAATTCGTCACTTTGACGAATTATAGGTGATCATTTTTATCATTTTAATGAAATTAACATTTTTTAAACATGCACGTACGTTAACATACGATCGTAAAAAGCTGATGTACGCCATCCTATGACATGATGCATATACACTTATAGTGCTGAGTTGTACCTATTATGTGTCATATACAATATATACAGTATATACTGTATATCTATATACAGTGTAGCATAGGTGAAATTACGGGACCCACATCATGTTCTAATTTGTTGGTATGATGGAATTATCATAATAAACTCGAAGATGACAATTTCGAAAGATAATGAATTGAGCAAATAAATATACGGATTGGAAGAGAATTTGACACGTAGAAGCGCAATGCGCGCTCTTTGAAATTTGTATACATTTGACGAAAGAGAGAAAAAAACTACTTTTTAACTTCAACTGACCATTTCATAATGTCACAACATCCGATAGGCCTAATTTTTATATGAATTCATATCTACATTTCATCAGCTTTTATAATAAATTATAATCTTCAAGGTCACCTTTAATTCTGAAGAGCTGTAAGATATTCAAATGTATGGTGTAGCTGAAAATACACGACCTTGGTTTTTTAAGTTTTTACGCATGATGACGTCATCAAAATAAAAATGTTGACAACTCATGAGAAAGATAATTAATTGAGCAAGCACATACTAAAATTTGTGCAAAAATTTGGTTCAAATAACGGAGATGCGCTCTATTGAATGTGATAACCCACACAAAAAGATAAAAATTACTAATTTTTAAATTCAAGTGGCCTTTTGATGACGTCATATCATTTTGTACGTCTAATGTGTATATACATTTATATCTACAACTCATTTGCTTCCATATTAAGTTAAAAAAATTGGGGGTCATCTTCCATTCTGAAGAGTTATATTCATTTTAAAAAGGCCCTACTTTTTACCATTTTTAGCACTTTTGTACAATTAATGTGCGCATTTTGTCATTTTTAACGTGCTCGTATAGCGTTATTTTAAGTCTGAATGGACTCAAAGTCGGAGAATGTACTAAGGATTATGAGTAGAATGTGATGTGTACATCAAATTTTATTTTTTACGCTTTTTAAAAATCCCGTGCGCAAAAACATGTTTTTGCGCAGTAATTTTTTAAAACACGCAAATGGCCTATTTCATGCTCTAAATTGATCAAAACTTAATTTTGAGCTTTTTAAAATTTTAACGCGCGATTCCACGCGCATGACCTTGAAACGCGCGAGTTTTTATTTGCTAATATTTTTACCCTTGACCTGAAGTTAACGTGTAGTGAATTTCATTAATATGTGATAATGAATTATGGAGATATGATTGATAATGTGATTTCACAAAATCGCGTATTAATGACGTCACGGTTGAGTGATCACACTGAAAAGCTTATTATGGTTAAGTTAAAGTATTTAAAAGACATTGTGAAAAATTTGTGATCATTGACATTTAACTTTTTGAGATAATTGTTACACAAATTTGTACAGAGAGAAATAAATAATAAGAATAAGAAGAAGAATAAAGATTTGATACAATAACAATAGGTGATCATTTTATTCTAAATGATCACCTAATAATAAACCAACCCGAGGTACCGTATGGGAGGGAGTACGCCTTCGTCGCAAACCAGCGTTTGGTATAATTGAACCCTGCTCCACTTTTTTTCTCGGTAATCCCTAACATGACTCGAGTGCCTTCTCCCCTTATAACAATAAAAAATATCATTCCACATTATATCAATGCCTTTTAACAAGAAGCCAAATTTATCTGTTTCTGATGGAATGCTGATAATATTCATATCATTTGAAAACAGGAAACATAATTAAAGAAGTGCATCCTAACAATATCTTAATATACAATATTGTGTAAAGAGTTTTAATCAGTAATAATCCTAGGCCTATTAATGATGTTCTTTATATGACAATCAGGCCTATAATGTAATTTGTGAAAGGCATAGCAGTCAAACAGCATAATATCACATGGGAATAAGATTTCGCATAATGTAGTTATTATAGTTGGTATTGTATACGCGTGTTAAAATGATATTAACTTTTAAAACAATTTATATATCTTGCAAAAAAAGAGACATAAGAATTCTAATAATAAAGAAGGATATCGGTATATAAAAAAATGTACTGTATAAGACAGATTAAAATAGAATTCCAAATGAACCTAAGTATTTAGGTGGCACTTTTGGTGAGAAATTCCTAATAATAAAAATGTCTTTAAAAACCAGACCAACACCATCGTGATGCTTTAACAATACAAAATTAGGCATCTCCTGAGACTAAACAATATGTTGGCTAACATAACGCTATTACGTTATACAGCCATACCGTAAATAAAAGCGGTTGCTTATTCGGTAATTTTCTTATTATTCCTCTTGAAGATCGTGATGGAGGTGATACTGAGCTGTCTAGTGTAGATATGGATGGATTACGATGACAAAAGCAGCAGTACAAATAATAATATAGGCCTACGTTAATAGAACATTTTTATTTCAAAGGTAATGCAGAATATCATTAATTAGACGGACGTTTTCTTTCCAGGACCCTTTATTTTTTTCCTATCCAATTAAGACAAAAATCATGAATAATTCATTACCTTAATTATTTTCTATTATAAATAATTGCAAGATAGCTGATCTACTTCCTAAATATACTGAACCTAACCCTCTAAATAATCTCTCTCAACTATTAAAAAAAACATGTTCTTGAAAGACCTCGAACCGAGGGCTCCAGTGTAATAGGTTAAAGCCTTTACAACTAGACCAAACATTTCGGTTGGCAAACGCTGATTACACAAATTAATCTCTCTGCATGCTTATATAGCGCCCTCTATACTTTTTCATATTATGTCATAATTATTCTAATGAATTATTCATGATTTCTGGCTTAATTGGATAGGAAAACAAATAATGTTCCAGGACCCTTGTGGTACAACAATGATAATCCAACTGTTTTTGTCACGTTCCTAGACAACTTTGTCAGCCAATCTACACCCTCCACTGCATTTGTTTGTTTCTGTTTTAGTCTAATTTCTTGTAGTATTCACTCTTCCCTGAGTAGACATACTTGCTTATCATCGGACTCGTCCTTACAGTGGTTCAGTATTTCTGGACAAACACGCTTGTTTTACAACAACGGGATATATATACTATATCAACGTTCCCGTTGTTGTAAAACAAGCATTGATATTGTCATCGTCACTTCTTTTTTAATGACAATTATTTTGTACCGTAAACTATTTGTGTTTCTTCTACGTGCAAACCATTAAACATTACAATACAAGTTTTAACATTATATAAAAACAGTCAATTTTCCTTTCAAAAGGTTTAACATGGAGTTATTATTCATTTAATTGTTTAATATTTAAATAATAGACAAAGGGACAACAAAATAACATGTTCATATTTATTTTTAACAATCCATTTTGTTTAAATCAGTATTTGCTCCCATGCATACAGTAACTCTACAGTGTTTATAGGCTAGAAGAAATGAATTAATTAACATTCAAATTAATAGAAACAGTAAGTTGTATACCTTTCAAACAGGTGAATAATTAATAAAAGTCCCAAATACCGAATTAATAAATTATCTAAGTGACCAAAACGGTTATAAATGCGAGAGGTTACAGGACCTGTTTCCACGAAGAGCGTAATCTGGTTTAGTTTACTCCTGTAGGAGGTTCAAAGAAAATAAAATTGATATGACTTGTTTCAACACCAACAACAAATAAAATACATTCAGTAACAGAAACATTTAATTGGTTGTCAAATATTAGAATATTACACCAAATTGACAGAACTGAAATAAGAAACAATCTTAGAATGTGCATCTTTATATATAATAACAACCGTTACATTCGTTTACGAACTGTTTTTCCCATAAAGCCAATTTAAGGCTCTTCTCCGATACCACCTAAAATAGAGAAAGCATGACAAATAACATTTTAATTGACCCGATGGATATGGAAATTGTCATTCATCAAGGTAGTATTAAGTTTTAAAAAGATATCTAATCCACATGACTTCCTTGTTTAGTAAACAGCGACTTGGACAGGTCGTGAAAACAGGCCGTTGTTTACTAAACAAGTAAGTCCAGTGGATTATATTGGTATCTTTTTATTAATAGTTTTATAAAAGTATTTCACTTCGACAGAACAATAATTACAATAACAAAATATTTTATAGAATTTTAGGGGTTTGGATATTTATACTGTATATTGATTATGAATTGTTATTGACTTTTAGTGTAACTTACTTGCCTCCCGAACAACTCTGTCGTCATCATCTAAAAGAGAGTTGATGTTAAAATCTGTTAATATTTTTTTTTTATTCAATTTTCTGCCATATACAATACAAAGAAGACAAAACATTATACAACCAAAGCACCATTTGGAAAAATAATCGATTGTAGCATATTAATTTATAAGGCTTGGGGTTGTAAGGTCATCGATGCATTGATTCAACACGATCATACATTTCGATTATTTTGACTTTAAAATACAGTCTATCTCGAAAAGAAGCCCATCAGTGATGGGCTTCTTTTCGGAATACATTTTGCAAACCACGGATGGGTGGGAGCTTCTCTTCGGGATCGGCTTCTTTTCGAATAGAAGCTCAGTGGGTATTTGGAGGTTATTGGTGTGTTAATAAATAAATAAACAAGTTTGACATTATGCATTCATCTTTGTAACTTACTGTCATTCCAGATATAATGAGTTCCTGAAACAAAGAGCAAAACAAAATATGAACAGTTTCAAATAGTTTAATTAATTACATGCTTACGAATTAAAAGACGTTTACTATATAATTTCAATATAAAATTTAATGACAAAAAGAGAGATCGACGTTTCGGTACCATCATAGAACCATTTTCAAGATCAAGTGAATACAAAACAATAATAATTATGTGCACTAAGCACCAAAGTTGGTGACAGGAAATGCTAATTGAGGGCTAATTAAGTAATTAGCTCCTCCTACTGAGTTAGATAAACAATTTAGCTTTGATGGAATCCGATTGTTTATTGAGTGTAGGTTTTATCTCTTTGATCCACAACATCTCCTTAATTAGGCAATCAAACTTATTGTTTACATTTAAGCTTAATTTCCTCCTCAATGATATTCTGTTCAAACTTCTTAGAAGATGTTCTCCAACGTTCACGTTTAGTATGATCAGCTCTCGCAAATACCGGGGTTACCCCAACATTAGCATTTCCTGTCACCAACTTTGGTGCTTAGTGCACATAATTATTATTGTTTTGTATTCACTTGATCTTGAAAATGGTTCTATGATGGTACCGAAACGTCGATCTCTCTTTTTGTCATTAAATTTTATATTGAAATTATATAGTAAACGTCTTTTAATTCGTAATTTGAAACATGACAACCAACTTCATCTGTTCAGAAGTCTTGAGCGATGCAGTCAAAAGCTTGTTAGTTGTGAGTCATCTCTTGACTTTCTACAACTATGTCAAAATACCGGGGTTACCCCAACATTTGCGAGAGCTGATCATACTAAACGTGAACGTTGGAGAACATCTTCTAAGAAGTTTGAACAGAATATCATTGAGGAGGAAATTAAGCTTAAATGTAAACAATAAGTTTGATTGCCTAATTAAGGAGATGTTGTGGATCAAAGAGATAAAACCTACACTCAATAAACAATCGGATTCCATCAAAGCTAAATTGTTTATCTAACTCAGTAGGAGGAGCTAATTACTTAATTAGCCCTCAATTAGCATTTCCTGTCACCAACTTTGGTGCTTAGTGCACATAATTATTATTGTTTTGTATTCACTTGATCTTGAAAATGGTTCTATGATGGTACCGAAACGTCGATCTCTCTTTTTGTCATTAAATTTTATATTGAAATTATATAGTAAACGTCTTTTAATTCGTAATTTGAAACATGACAACCAACTTCATCTGTTCAGAAGTCTTGAGCGATGCAGTCAAAAGCTTGTTAGTTGTGAGTCATCTCTTGACTTTCTACAACTATGTCAAAATACCGGGGTTACCCCAACATTTGCGAGAGCTGATCATACTAAACGTGAACGTTGGAGAACATCTTCTAAGAAGTTTGAACAGAATATCATTGAGGAGGAAATTAAGCTTAAATGTAAACAATAAGTTTGATTGCCTAATTAAGGAGATGTTGTGGATCAAAGAGATAAAACCTACACTCAATAAACAATCGGATTCCATCAAAGCTAAATTGTTTATCTAACTCAGTAGGAGGAGCTAATTACTTAATTAGCCCTCAATTAGCATTTTCTGTCACCAACTTTGGTGCTTAGTGCACATAATTATTATTGTTTTGTATTCACTTGATCTTGAAAATGGTTCTATGATGGTACCGAAACGTCGATCTCTCTTTTTGTCATTAAATTTTATATTGAAATTATATAGTAAACGTCTTTTAATTCGTAATTTGAAACATGACAACCAACTTCATCTGTTCAGAAGTCTTGAGCGATGCAGTCAAAAGCTTGTTAGTTGTGAGTCATCTCTTGACTTTCTACAACTATGTCAAAATACCGGGGTTACCCCAACATTTGCGAGAGCTGATCATACTAAACGTGAACGTTGGAGAACATCTTCTAAGAAGTTTGAACAGAATATCATTGAGGAGGAAATTAAGCTTAAATGTAAACAATAAGTTTGATTGCCTAATTAAGGAGATGTTGTGGATCAAAGAGATAAAACCTACACTCAATAAACAATCGGATTCCATCAAAGCTAAATTGTTTATCTAACTCAGTAGGAGGAGCTAATTACTTAATTAGCCCTCAATTAGCATTTCCTGACACCAACTTTGGTGCTTAGTGCACATAATTATTATTGTTTTGTATTCACTTGATCTTGAAAATGGTTCTATGATGGTACCGAAACGTCGATCTCTCTTTTTGTCATTAAATTTTATATTGAAATTATATAGTAAACGTCTTTTAATTCGTAATTTGAAACATGACAACCAACTTCATCTGTTCAGAAGTCTTGAGCGATGCAGTCAAAAGCTTGTTAGTTGTGAGTCATCTCTTGACTTTCTACAACTATGTCAAAATACCGGGGTTACCCCAACATTTGCGAGAGCTGATCATACTAAACGTGAACGTTGGAGAACATCTTCTAAGAAGTTTGAACAGAATATCATTGAGGAGGAAATTAAGCTTAAATGTAAACAATAAGTTTGATTGCCTAATTAAGGAGATGTTGTGGATCAAAGAGATAAAACCTACACTCAATAAACAATCGGATTCCATCAAAGCTAAATTGTTTATCTAACTCAGTAGGAGGAGCTAATTACTTAATTAGCCCTCAATTAGCATTTCCTGTCACCAACTTTGGTGCTTAGTGCACATAATTATTATTGTTTTGTATTCACTTGATCTTGAAAATGGTTCTATGATGGTACCGAAACGTCGATCTCTCTTTTTGTCATTAAATTTTATATTGAAATTACATGCTTGTTTATCAAAATAATGCTCTTAACTTTTATTTACTCACGTGCATATCGACGAGCTCTGTCATAATCTGAAAGAGAGTTGTTTTAAAATATGAATCACGGTAGGCCTACATTTAATCATGTGCATTGTATATTATTTACTGTACGTTCCATTAATACACCTGCTTATTTTCTTGTTATTTACACCATAGACCGTGTTTCCACAGCCAATAATAATATTAACCGATAATTACCCGATACATATTAACCGACAATCAAATCGTGGCGTTTTGATTGGGAACTTGTTGTTTGGTAATGACTGATCATGCGCATTTTAGTTTTCTGAGTTATCTGATTAATTTTGTTATATGTCACACTTAATTTTCAATTTTTATAGATAATCCATCGTTTTTACTTACTATTAGTTATCATTTCATCCCAAGAGGGAGTTCCTGCAACAAAGAGCAAAATAAATAAATACATAAACAAAAACGAACACGAATTTATATTTAAGCCGTTTTATCACAGTTGAATCAACGTTTAGTTTATTTACGTGCTTGTCTACGAATTCTGTCATAATCTGAAAGAGATTTGTTTTAAAATATGATTAACTGTTATTTTATTTTATGTGGTGTAAGAATATTATTTCGTATGTTTAAGTGTGTATATATGTAAGGATAGTTTGACTATATACAATCATGCTAATTATTACTATCATCTGACTTACTTTCAGTCGTTCCATAATTCCATACAGCAGGTGGAGGAGGTGGAGGAAGAGCTTCTGAAAAAAAAAACAGCACAGCAAAATATAAATACTTTGAAAATGATTATTTGTATTTTCAGAAATGGAGTAAATTAAAATATAATGTATGGATCATTTAGAATAGACCTTTTGTGAAGGAAATTGACCTTTGCTTGAAACTATTATAATATTCTCATTTTATACTGTCATACTTTAAGTTAACTAGATGGTACGCTCGCTTTGGTCGTGCCCACAGATGGTTCTCGAATACACAGTAATTCCAGCGTAAAAAATGTTTTTTTTAAATGTACGTACCGCAGGACTATTAAAGAAACGAATAAATAGACATGATGATTTATGTAGTCAACTAAAATTAGCACCCTGGGAATTAGTTCTGAAAGAGAAACTTGTCACAAAATGGGTCACATTTGGACTCATTTAAACAACCGAATTTGTGTTTTATATATAACATTACGGTTGAGGGATGGGGAAGAGGTACAAAGAGGAACATTTTTTAAATATATTCTGTATCCACTTAGTAACGAAATATGTTTTCATGTTTTATAGGCCTATAAATAATATACCACTAAATATTGTAAAACATTTGCGATTTAATACTTTGTTAAATAGTCGATTGAAATTACATGTAACAATACACCACTACGACGTTTACATTTTTTACTTGTTTACTTGTTTACTTGTTTCCCGTACACTTTCGTCTACGGGATCGAGGCGAAGCACTCAGTGCTTAAAAGCCCCTCTTAGCAATAAAATCATATTCAATATAGGGTGAAAACTTCAGCGGGTGGTTAGACCATGCGACGTTAAGTTTTGCTTTGAACGAGTTCACCGTAGCACATGAAACTACATCCGTAGGCAGAGCATTCCATAAGAGAATAACTCTCCTGGAGAAGGTGTCCCTCCTAATATTAAGACGAGAGCTTTTAAACTTGAGTTTATATGTGTGTCCACGGGTCCGAGATTCTAGATCAAATTCAAAAAATGTGTTGATCGAGATACGATCGAAACCCTTAACAATCCTAAAAACTTGGATAATGTCCGCTCTCTGCCTTCGATATCTCATAGTAGGAAGACCAAGAATTCTCAAACGTTGTTCATAAGGGATATTTCGGTACCTAGGAATCAATCTTGTTGCTCTTTGCTGGACCTTCTCTATTTCATCCTGATCTCGTTTTCTAATAGGATTATAAACAGTGTTACAATATTCAAGCGTTGGCCTGACAATAGACTTATACAGCTTCAAAAATCCATCTTTATTCAAGAATTTAAAAGATCTATAAATCATTCCTAGTTTCTTATTAGCCCTTTTACAGATATCCGCTACATGCAAATTAACGTTAAACTCGGACATTTTTTCTACGTTAAACTCCAGCATATATGATAGCTGGGCAATTCAACCGAAGATACATACGGATAACCTGAATATAATGTCTCCCTTATGGACATTGTACGGATCTTCTAAACCGTATCCAGTTTGCCGCTTAAACTTAAAAAACCCAAGTTTCCTGATGGTACTTATTATTATCGCTGGAGACGTTTCTCCGAACCCAGGACCAATCAGAAACCCATGTTCAATTTGTAAAAAACCGATTGCGAAAACGCACAGGGCAATGAAATGCACTGAATGTAAATGTAACTACCATATCAAGTGCGGAAGAATAAATAAAATTGTATATGATAAGCAACGGAACTCGAAAGATAATTGGTTATGTCAAGAATGCCTCTTCAATCAGCTTCCGAATGATGAATGCATCAGTGACATTAATATTCATGACGAATTTATTGCCGACACAAATAATGTGAATGAAACCCAACAAGATGGACATACATGTACAGAAGACATTTACGAGCATTTAAGCGAGGAATTCAACGTGTTTAACAAAGGCCTACATTTTATTCACCTTAATGCGCGGTCATTAGTTAATAAAATGTCTGAACTAAGGCACATCGCATCGAAGACCAAAGCTACTGTTATATCCATCAGCGAGTCGTGGCTGGACGAATCCATCACCGATAACGAGATCAAAATTGATGGATATACAGCGCTCAGGAAGGACAGAAACCGGTCTGGTGGTGGAGTTTGTATCTACGTAAAAAATGAACGCGCCTTCACACGTAGAAATGATCTGGATATCGACGATTTTGAAGCAATTTGGATAAATATATATCTGCCTCGTTCAAAGGAAATTGTGATTGGTACATGCTACCGCCCACCAAAACAGAATGTAACTTTATTTCAGAACAACTTTGAAGAAACTGTATCAAAAATCAAAGAGAGTAGTGAAATTTATATTCTTGGTGACTTTAACATATGTACTTTAAATATTAATCCAGTATCGCAAAGATATAATGATTGCCTTATAAGAAATGGTTTTAGTAATGTTATTAAGGATATAACTAGAATAGGAAAAGAAAAAAGCTCATGTTTGGACCACATTGTTACTAATGTACAAAATAATGTGAAGCAATCTGGAGTAATTAACATTGGCCTTAGTGACCATTTTCTTATTTATTGCACTAGAAAAATACCTAAGTCTCATGTTCATAAAAATGAACACAACTCCGCAAAATTACGATCTTTAAAAAACTATAATGTAAATAACTATCTTGAAACACTTAACGATATCGATTGGTCTGTTGTCACTAATAATGTCGATGTAAATATCGCGTGGTTAACTCTTAAAGATATCATCATTAAGGTGATCGACTCAATAGCGCCAATAAAAAAAGTTAGACTTAAACAAAACATAGCACCCTGGTTTACCTCCGAAATTGCCGATGAAATCAAAGTAAGAGACACACTTTTAAAACAATTCAAGAAAGATAAATCTAATCTAGATATATACAAATATTATTGTGCCTCTAGGAACAAAGCTCAGCGGCTGATCAAAAAAGCTAAATCTAATTATTTTCTCAATAAGATTGATGAAAATAAAGACAACCCTAAAAAATTATGGAAAACCCTCAAACAGCTCGGATACGAGAAGAAATGTAAAACAAACACTAAAATCGTTCTCGATGACAATGGTAAACAAACTTTCTGTCCAAAAGGCGTTGCCTCTCGTTTTAATGAGTTTTTCACGAATGTTGCGTCAACACTCGTCAAAAAACTCCCAAAATGCATAGGTTTTTTCACCATGTCCACTAACGATCTTCTTAAATACTACGTGAAATTAAAAGGAAAAATGTTTAAGCTAGAGCCTGTTACCATAGAATTTGTTAAAACTCAACTCGAAAGCCTAAATGTAAACAAAAGCGTCGGTCTAGATAATATTCCCTCAAGATTCTTACGTGACGGTGCGATAATCTTGGCTGAACCGATAGCTCATATCATTAACCTTTCGTTTAAAACTAATTGTTTTCCTCATGATCTTAAAACTGCTAAAGTTACCCCTCTATTTAAGAAAAATACTAGAACAAATGTTGAGAATTATCGGCCGATTAGTATTCTGCCTACGGTATCTAAGATTCTTGAAAAATCTGTAGCTATACAAGTTGAAAGGTATCTTTCCAAAAATAATATACTTTATGCCTATCAATCCGGTTTTCGGCAGGCCCATTCAACTGAAAGCAACCTCATAAATCTCATCGACGGTTTAAAAAACAATAAGTCCAAAGGCCTTCTTACTGGAATGGTTCTAATTGACTTACAAAAAGCTTTCGATACCGTCGATCATGTGATTTTAATTAACAAGCTAAAATGCATGGGTTTTAAGTGTACTGACTGGTTTCAATCTTATCTCGCTAACCGCACACAAGTTGTCAGTGTGAATGGTACCTGCTCTGAACCTCTTATAGTTACTCATGGTGTACCGCAAGGTAGCATCTTGGGCCCTATTCTTTTTCTATGTTATTTAAATGATATTGCTTCTTGTATTGATTCTGATGTTCAATTATTGCTTTATGCTGATGATTCTACGATTCTGTATTCTCATCACGATGCCACCAAAATCGCTCATAAATTAAGTACTGTCCTAGCTAAGTGCCAGGACTGGTTAACTGAAAACAAATTATCTTTACATGTTGGCAAAACCGAAAGTATTATCTTTGGTAGCAGAGCGAAGCTTAACAAAGTAAAAGAGTTTTCTGTAGAATTAATGGGCCGTAGAATCAAAAGTACTAAGCAAGTTAAATATTTGGGTATTGATTTAGACCAATATGTATCATGTGATATCATTGCAACTAGTGTTATCAGTAAAGTTAAGTCAAGGTTGAAGTTTTTACATAGGCAAAGTTCGTGCTTGAATAAAAAATGTCGTAAACTATTAAGCACTGCTTTAATACAATGTACATTTGACTATTCTGCCTCGGCATGGTACGGCGGTGTCAATAAGAATCTTAAACATAAATTACAAACTGCCCAAAACAAGATGGCACGTTTCATTTTAAATGTTGGTCCGAGGTCTCACATAGGTGCCAAAGAGCTTTCCGATCTTGGGTTTCTTAATGTCAGCCTCAGAAATAAGTTTTTAAGATTAAATTATGTTCACAAAATTCGTTATAACTTTAATACGCCTTCTTTCCTTAAGGATAACTTTTTGTTAATTTCTGATCATCACAACCATTTCACCAGGGGTACAACATTTAATTTTGTCACTCCTAAGGCTACTGGCGTTAATGATACGACTTTTTATTTCTTAGGTATCCGTGACTGGAACAGGCTCCCCAATTCACTCAAATCAATACAAAATAATGCAACCTTCAAAATAAAACTTAAAGAATTTTTTAATAATGAACAGCTTGGTATTTCAGTTTAATTAAGCTATTTTTAATATTGTTTTTTTGATGTTTTCTTGTCTTGTATGTATTTTCTTGTTTTTTCATTTTTACTGAGTCATACTTAACGATAATTGTACTAGGCCCAACCACTCACTTTTCAGTCATTACGGATTGGACCCCATTGGAAATAAGTTTACTTTTTTGTCGACTTAATGGGTTATCCAGGTATTCTTTTTATACATTGTATATTTTAACTTTTATGTATGAATATCAAATAAAATCAATCAATCAATCAAAGATTAAACTAGGATCAAAGGTAACACCCAGATCTTTCTCCTGCTTTACCTCATGTAGTAAATTACCAGCCATTGAATACAAGAACTTAAGATTATCACGACCATAATGAAATACCTTACACTTAGTGTCATTAAATGGCAATTGCCAAACATTAGACCAATGGGAAGCACTGTCAATGTCTCTCTGAAATAAATTAGCATCATCAATGTTATTGACCACTCTATACAACTTAGTGTCGTCTGCAAATAAATGTATACTAGATTCGACAACATCAGGTAAATCGTTAATGAAGATTGAAAATAAGATTGGGCCCACAACGCTACCCTGTGGAATTCCACTTAATACTGGAGCCTGTGATGATAATTGACCATTGACACTAACTCGTTGCGTTCTATTTGACAAATAATTAGAGAACCAACCTAGTAGATTTCCCGTAATACCAAAACCTTTCAATTTGACTAGAAGCCTTTGGTGTGGCACACTATCAAAAGCCTTTTTATAGTCTAAATAGACACAATCAAAGCTATCATGGTTATCCAGGTTAGTAGTCCAACTCTCCAGGACATCAAGTAGTTGTAATGCACATGATCTACCCTGTCTGAATCCAAATTGTTCGTTGCACAAAAGACCATTACTCTCAAGATACATTACAAGTTTATCCCTAATAATCCTTTCCATCATTTTCCCTATGACCGACGTTAAACTAACCGGTCTATAGTTAGCCGGGTCCTCCTTTTTGCCTTTTTTGAATATAGGTATTACAATTGCCTCCTTCCACGATAGAGGGACCTTCTGATCATTGAATAATCTAGTGAATATTAGACTGAGAGGGTAAGCAATTTGATCCTTTAATTCAATCAAAACCCGTGGGTGAAAGCCATCAGGGCCAGCTGACTTATCTATAACTAAGTTAGACAACAGCTTGTGAATATCTTCTACACTAAACTCAATATCTGACAAAGAAGCCTCAATCTTTTTATCCAGATTTGGAACATTCGATAAGTTCTCCTTACAAAAGACACTGCTAAAAAAAGAATTAAAAGACTCGGCTTTCTCTTGGTCATCTACAACAAGTTTACCCTCAAAATTTCTAAGAGTTGGAATACCAGATAATCAAGTTGACAGTATCATTCCTTACTCTAATAAACGTGTTCCATTTGACACTAGCACTTTCATGCCCTTTACGCTTTGCTTTGATATACTGTTTCCAGCATTTATTCTTCTGTTTAATAGACTTATCAACCTCCTTAGTAAACCACAAAGGTCTCTTAAAATTTCCAGACAAGTGTTTCTTACACTTTGGAACAAACTGTTCCATACCTCTAGATAAAATCTCATCAAAAGAACCGTGCGAGTGTAACCCGTCCTTATCCAATAACTCAGTGTCCCAATCGACACTATCAAGAAAACCACGAAACTTATCATAATCAGCATGGAAATAATTTCTGACCTCTACCACCTCATCTTTGATTAAGTTAACAGGAATTTTAAATCGAAGTACCATATGATCACTCTTACCTAAGGGTGGAGCTTGAAGGACCTCACTAATAGAATCCTCATTTGATGTAAATACCAGGTCCAGAACATTGGGCTGTTCTCCTATTCTATAACGGGTTGGGTCTCGTACATGCTGAGCTAAAAATAAGTCATTAATGGTGTCGAAAAAATTATGACTATTTTTACCATCTTCACCAGTCACATATCCTAGCTCCCAATTATTACTCCTATAATTAAAATCTCCAACTATAATAAAATCGGAACAAGAAAAGGATGCCACTTTTCTAAACAGAGAACACAAGGCAGAATTATTGACATTAGATCCGGAGTCACTTCTATACACACATCCAATTAAAAAGGTGCGATCTTTGACTCTAATCTCAACAAACATGGATTCCTCAAACAAAATATCTTTAAACAAAACAGGAGTGGCAGACATCCCATTTCGAACATAAATAACAACTCCTCTACCAGATGAAAGCTTTTCATTTGGCAAAAACATCTGATATCCAGGGATATGAAACTCTTCTATAGACAATTCAAAAAAGTACTTCTTTGGTAGAATCTCAGTCAAAGCAATGATATCAGCTTTCTCTGAAGATAAACGCAACAAAAGCTCATTCTTCTTATTTAGAAGGGAATCACAATTTGTATAAAACACATTAAAAAAATCATTAACATCTTCTGACTGCGTGGAACTTACATTGTTAGGCAGTGTTCTCTTCCGATTGGGTAGTGCTTTGGGAGCAAAACCGAGTTATTTTCCCCCTTCTAATTACCAAGTCTTTTTCCCCTTTGCTTTGCCTATCCCTCAATATGTCCCTAAGTTTATTATACTCATCCCGTTCCTTTATTGTTCTATCATTACTTACTGCGCACTTTTTTTGTATCGCAATTTCAAAGGCATCAATTTTGTAATTATTAGTACTAGAAGGTTCGCTCGCTTCGCTCGCGCACCCTCTAGTGGGTGTACACGAATGGTCCTCGAAAACATGACCAACGCCTCTGGAAATTAAAGTCCGGGTGACACCTATGCATATGACTGAGTAATGTATGTTTATTTTGTGATGTTTCATGGTGGTCCATAAATTAGTTACGCCAAAAATATCGCTTCCAGGGTAATATAGCAAATTAGAGTTTAAAAAATGTACGAATAGAGAACAATATAGGCTAATTATTATATTCGGTCTTCCGTCGAATGTGTGTGTGAGATTTGAACCTGTACCGGAAATAAGTTTGGTAAGATGCGAAATGTATGAGGAAATCTGTGAGAATGAGCCAACCGAGATTCGAACTCGGGCCGTCTGCTTGATATGCAGTTGTCCTAACCATTAGACCACTCCAGGGGCTTTCATGGTATTGTTCAAACTCGATTGGATAGCGACTCTTTAACATTCTCGGCGTGGTACGGCGGAACAGCACTAGTCCTCAATTGTATGTACGCACGCGCACCAGAGATCAAATTGATATGCCCTCATCTAGCCTATTCAGTATTTTTATTCACGAAGCGGGATCTCCGAAGAGATACTTATATATATAAACACATCAGGCAAAGAACATATATATATATATATATATATATATATATCTAACAGCAGTAGGGCCTACCCACACGCACAGTATTTTTTTAGTTTATTTGTATATGTGTTTATATATCTAACAGTACCCACACTCACAGTAAGAAATTTGCGATTCAAATGGCGACCAAAATGGTTAATACGTATTGTCAAAGAATTGCAATACTATATCTAAAGGTTTCAAATTTATACATAAATGTACCTAATAACCAAATAATTATACTGAGACTGAGAGATTGGAATGTTCCATTCATCGCGAATCAATACATTTGTATAAACGTATTTTTTAAAGAAAAAATGTAACATTATGATGCTGTACTCGAGCTGTTCAACCGGTTTTCAGTTAAAAACAATTATCGTAGAAGAATATAGTTAAATACAAAGCACTCTCGTATTATTGTGTGAGGGTATTTTTGAAGATGGACATACATTAGACAGTGTGTACCACGATCGGAAAACACCCCTATTTGGGGCAAATCGTTGAACCTAAATTCGTTTTAATTGTCAATAACTAAGTATCTAACTAAATTTAATTAGCAAACAGGGTTACATCAGGTGGTTAAAATCAGTACTGAAAGCAAACCAACTTTATATACCATCGAGTAAACATTCTAGAAGTAACGCGCGATTTACCGAATGTTGCCCTTACGTAAATTTATATACTACTATAGATGATGTTGTAAATCCTGGCATAATGTGTATTCATTTATTTATTTTCACGCTGCTGCTCTAGCCCGCTACGTCACAAGAGATGACTCATTTTTTAGATGAAATCAAGCAGCAGTTATAGTACTAGACATTGACGTTTTTGCTAAAATGTATACTCGACTATAATTTATAGGTCCCAACTGCTGGAACCAAAAAACGTCTGGGAAAGAGTCTATTAGGACATGTCATGCTAAAATTACAAATCCCAAAGCATTTCTGGTATTTGACTATAATACTGTAATTCGCTGTCAGATAATCATTGAATTATTATCAAAACAGTCCAGTTTTTGTTTGCAATAGGATACTTCACACTTGAAGTATCTAGGCGTGATGAAGTGACCCCCAGACTTGACCTTTATAATAAAATAAACTAAAGTGACAGAAATTGAGTCTGTGTTTCATATCAAAGTTATTCACTTCTGTAACAAAAAAATAATACTTATTCACGTATAAAAAGAGAAAAGAAACGTTTAATTATAACCCAAAAACCATTGTCTGACAGACAATTTAAGTATTTTTTGCTTTAACTTAAATTTTTTCAGGTAAAATAACTATTATGTGACAATAAAATGACACATTCAAAAACAGATTGGAAATAAAAAATATTTTCCAGAGGGACAATATATCTTTAAAACTGTTACGTCAATAAGCGAGCAGCGTTTTTTGTAAGAAATATTTCTTGTTTATATTATAATTACGTATAATTGTATATTAATAAATCTATTCTTAATAAAAAAAACACAGTCATAGCAGTTTATGGTTATACCTTCAGATATTATGGGTATTTAGAATTAAAATTAGAAGTTTAATAAAATACTTGAATTTAAGAAATATTTTGATTTCTCTAATACACAAACAAGGAAAAATAAAACGATTTTGTAAAAAATTATTTACTTACTTGTACATTGCACAAACACTACTAAACATACCAAAACCAACAAGCCTCTGTAACAAAAATAAAATATTTTGTAGATCACTATTTGACGATTTCGATAAAAGCCTGTTTTCCCGCTAGAAAAATATGTGCGAAAGTCAAAAGCGTCGGGATAGGCCTACGCATTTCCATCTTGCAAATCCCTTTTTGCGATGGAAAACGGCTCAGTTGCAGACAGCAGGTGGAAGTAGCCATTCGCTCTTATAACGCCATATTTTCTATAGCATTAATTTTTCTATAGCATTTGTTTGTTGTGTGTAGATAAGGATTTTTGACGCAAGCGTAAAAGCTGATGCTTTCGCTTCGCGCGAAAATTGGCTCTACTTAAGTGTAAATTAATCTAGTCAACTTAGCATGATTTTGTTTCGTATTTGGTATTGTTACCTTTCATCCTAGTTAGTATTAGGCTATGCCTATGCGTTTTAGCCTTGCTAGGCCTCTAGGATTGTTTGGTCGTTTGTTAATACGATACATAATTAACAATACAGTAGGTGTGTTTATAAAATCCATATAATTATAATATGACCAAACCAAATGTCACTGCTTTAATCAATGTGAATCAAATGTAGGCCTTGGATAGGCCTACCTTTTATTTGATTCAAACGACAGGAATCTATTTCGATGTTATATAAAACAAAAATAATGAATGTTTATATTCGTTTAATGGTACAAATAATGGCATTTGTAGAATTATGAAAGGTTATATATCAACTCGGCTTCGCCTCGTTGAAATATAACCTTTCATCATTCACCTCATGCCATAATTTGTACTGTACCATTACTCTCATAAACATTTATTATTTGTATACTATGCCACCGAAATATGGCGCAATAACAATATCAGTAAATCTCACAGAAATCAATATGGAAAGTATATGGTATTGTACTAATAATAGTTGTATTGGATGTTATGTTACTAGGAGGTAACACAACAGAATATGGTATATACTTACAGTTTAGTTGACATGATAATAGGAACGCTGCAGTACGAAGTGTTTAACTTTTAATAAACTAATTTGATGATTTAGTTTTATTTAAACTTCTACTATTTTAATCCATTTGTTATCTACCCTTAAACAATCATTAAATCGACGCAATAAAACTGTTAAATTAAATGATGATTACCATTTTTAAAGGTTAAACACATGGCGTTTTCTCTTTTTTATTATACCAATGATGACATGATTTTATTGTCATTAATTAATCTAGTCTACTTTTGTAGAAAGTGAAACAAAGAGCCGAACAGAATACATGAATATTTTGAAACGTTATATTTCATCTAGTTTTATCTAAATAAAACGTTTAGTTAAATTACTCATATGTTTGCCGACGGATTCTCTCACGGTCTGAAACGCAGTAGGCCTAAATCAAACAATACGAATAGTTCAATATTATGCCTATTATATTTGTTTTTCACAGTTTTAATAGTAATGATTTTATTTTATGTTACTTAACATCTTTAAAATCAACTGGGATATCAATCATGAATTGTCACACATACCCATTCACATGAAACATACATGGAAATCTATACCAACCTAAGGCAAATACTACATCTGTTCAATCTTCCATTTCCGAAAGTTCAATGCATGCTCGATAAATTAAATAGGCCTATAGGAAACTAATATGTGTTTATATCTTTATCTTTATATAGTATTATGGTACAGTGTTTTTTCTTACTTATTTGAAAGAATAAACGAAGATAGTGATAATATTGTATTACAACACCTGCAACATGCTGAATATTAGTTCACGGTACAATAGAAGTATCCAAAAGAAACATACTTCCTAAAATTTTGACCAAAAACCGAGTCAGAATAACATAAAATTACAACCACGAACAACGAAAATCTTCTGTAAAAGAAGTATGAAAGACCTAGAATTTACCAAAATTATAAGGATTAAAACATGGAGAAAATAACGACCAAAATAAAATGACCAAAAGCAACGTAAGAGAGTTGACACAATCACAAACAATGAATTATTGGTGAACTCGCTTGCGTTAAGTGTACGTCATTGTGTTGCGTGGGTATCAGATTTTATCAACAATGTGTAAGCCTACTTACATTTTAATCAGCATTATGATATAAGAAAAACACTGTCGTAAATTATTAACTTACAAATTACACGTTGCTATTTCAACATGTGGATATATTCACCTAATTTAAATTACAGATAGAAAAGTATTAATTAACATTATCAATTTGTTTTTGTAATTGGAATCAGTTGCGCTGTTATTTAAACGATAATCTATTAATGGAAATTTTACCGAACACATTTTATTTCACATAGTGAAAATAGTGTTTTATTTATATGAATAGCTTAACAATAAGAATTAAAAATCACAAAGTCGATTTATGGAAATAAATGGTAATATGTCCACAGACGTAATTTATTTTTAAAAAAAGATGGGCCGAAATTTCAAGCGTATCAATTAATGTGATTATTATGAGAGAAAGTATGGACAAAATGAATAAAGTATTATAATTAAAGGCCATAATGTTTTTAATAAGAAAATCAGAAATATGTTTTACTTTGAAAAATGCAAAGATAAGTCAAAGTGCGTATAATACAAAAACTGTAGTGTACCATACTTACGTAACAATACGGTGTGAAAGAACAGGTGCATATCAAATTTAGTTTGCTTATTTTATACAAAATATAACATAATAAGCATAGGCTTAGCTAATTCATGTACATTTAAATAAAGTAATTAGTTCATTGATTTTCAATTTTCATTTTTTCAATTAAAATACTAATTTGATTACCATTGTTTAACATGATTTCAAAACTTTACATAAATATAATAATAAATTTCTTGAATGATATATAGAAATTATTATATATATATATAAATTTGACAATAATGATAACAATAGATCATGTATAATTACCATAATATGAAAATGTTCATTGAAATTAAAAACATTTGTTTATAATTCTTTTTATAAGTGAAAGTAAATTTTAAATATCAGCCGTAAATAAATTTGGCAACAATAGAACATGTATTACCATAATATAATATGAAAATATTAAAAAATATTTGTTATTCGTTTCAATTGAAGTCAATTTTAAGTAACAGCCGTAAATTAATTAATTACCTTTCAACACTATTTATACAACGTCATCAGTGTATCGGATTAGATGATTACAGTTCATCAATACACCAACATAGATATTGAAGCTTGATATCAGCATGGCAACAAAACAGTAAGTACTGTACAGTAATGTTAATGAACTGGCAATTTTAATCAGTCTACACTGGCAAACATTAGTTTGTAAACTCAGAGTTTGGCAACAAAAAGCTAGTGTACCAGTTGATAAACTTCAGTAAACTGTAGAAAGCTAGTTTTCATAAATTAGGCCAGATCTCAGCAAATCAATATTCGTTGGGTGCTTTATGGTCCTCTAGTCAGACAAAATTATAGCGATCCAGTCTCGACAGGAATTACTAACTTCTCTAAACAGTTCCAAACAAATATTTGCTAGTGTAGATTAGGCTTAAATTTCAGTAAAATGATCTACAATATCTAACTTGGAAAACTTCTGTTACAAAACTCATAGTTTGCTTAGGTTAACAAACTATAACAATGTCCTCATCGAAAGACACGTTACGAGAAAATTGCCATACATTGTTGCCGATTTGTTTTACTCATTTTGACAATGGAGGTATAACATTTACCTCCATGTTTTGACAATAAACAGTTCTGTTGAGCAACATTTTAAACAAACGAATATTTATTTTACAGGAGTTTGCAAGCATTGGTCTTCGTGGTTTTGGCTGTATCCTTATTGCAACCTGCTTACGGACAATGCGGCGAACGGTGTAGGTGTACCCTTTTGCTCTGCTTGTGTTTATGCCTTAAATTTATTCTTATGATTAGTTTTTTTATTGTAATAAATGTTTCTTTTTGCAATTCGCTTCTTTAATTACTAGATTGAAACATAATGGAGATAAAGTTTATGTAAAAAATTTTAAACTATTGTGGAAAATTTGCAAATAAATGATTTTACAGCTACTGTCTTCAATAATGTTAGTAAGCTGGCAATGGACATAGTAAATATTGCATACGAATACCATCAGCAAAAACATTTTAAATATATTAACAAGTTGCTGTGTAAAACTCTGTACACTATCAATAGTGGTAGTGACATGTCCAAATATGGTATTGTTAAACAGCAAATTTAATGTATGAAAGACTTGACAAAATACAATTTATTCTTTTTCATTAGATATCTTGTAGGCCTACTAAAAATGTATCAAATGTTTCTTGTTTAAGTTAAGTTATTTAATGTAAAGTCGGTAGATTCTTCTGACCTTTCCAACTGTATGACAAACTTTAGTAGAAAGAAACTTATTTATTCGTGTACTGTATAATTTGTTTTCCGAACATTTCAACACTTCACCTACTTTTTTTTTAGCTGCAGATATAGAAGGGTGCCTGGAAGATGAAAGTAAGCAGAATGTATATTTAACTTTACTATTAAATTACACGATTGTTCAGCCAATTCATTGACCATGTAGGACTCTTTCATGGTCGGGTCAGCGACGCATGTTATCAATTATATTTACTTTATTAAATATTTTCTTACGGGACTAATATTAATCCATATTATTTTAGAGTATATTACTTCTTATGGTAATCGCATACACTTTTTATGATACAGGAAACTGCATGTTCAGTTTATTGTCTCTGACGTAATACCGCCCGTAAATCAGGTTTTATTTACAGTATCAACAGAGTTATGGTAGAACATTTTTCAAAACTGTTTTGGTATGATTTGCACCATCCTCATGCCACGCACATACACACGCGCGCACGTATAAACAATAGTCACAATCAACATAACTATATACATACAATTGTTGTTTAAAATTATTATCTGGTGTTGATCATTCATCTTTGAATCAGTGGTTCTCAAAACGTGGTGTTTCCCAGTAAAACAAAGTTCAGTGCAATAATACTTTAAAAAAATAGGAACATAGTATAATTATTTATCTTCCAATGTTGTCAAATGTTATGTATTTCAGATCTAGGCAGAATCCGTCGAGGTCTATCACGTGAGTAACTGTAGCTCGTGAATATCAAAGAAAATTAGGAAATCAAAACACAGACGCACTAAATTATTTCAAATGTATAATTCTTTATTGTAACTAGTGTTGTGAGTCCATTTCAGGTTTTATGTTATCCGATTATGAAAAACAAACACATATATATACAGATAAACTGTAAGCAAACTAATTTTGATTTACATAAAGCTCTGTCTACACTATCAAATTAGTTATTATCAAAAAGTGTGATGTGCACAAATATGGTAGTAATGTGCCCCAATATGGTAGTAGTATGACATCATTGTGTTGATATGGTCACATAAAGTTTATAGTGTAGACAGAGCTACATATATTTACTGTATCTGGTGAAGCATGTTATAAAAAATACCAACACTCAAACATTATAAGAAGAGACATAACGTGTTTGTGCTGAATTAAAAATTAATATATTAATTGGTTTTCGTTTATTCTTTTGTTTCAGCGGGAATAAACGCTGGAAGTAAGTATCATAATTGATATAGTCATAGTTTTAAAAATTCTACCCGACAATTACTAGTTGAATGTTTAAGATTGAAAATTTAAGAAGTAGCAGTTAGTGTCTCTCATTGTGAAAACATAGAGAAATGGGATTATTTAGTTTTTAGAGTATATAAAAAGTGCCATTTAATATATTGAAACAGTGATTTCAGTACAGTATATACAAACTTTGGTATCATAGATAAAGTGTTCCTTCTTGATAACCTCTTATAAATTTAAATAAATCAATTAAATATAATACTATTTCATATAGGCCTATATTATTTAAATATAAAACTGTTTAAGTAATGCAACCATGGAGTAAATTCTTTACTCCATGATGCAACTAAGATAAAACTATTATACAGTAGGACATACTCCATGTGCACCATGTGTAACTTTAATGTGGTATTTAATACCATACACACTAGTTATAATGTGTTTATTACAAGGTTTTAAGAAAGAGAATGTCCGAGGAGACCCTGAAAAGAAACCTTGTAGCGCCTATTTTGCTCTGCTAACTTTCCGTATAGATAATCTGGCAATGATGTTGCTGATTTGATTATCAGATGTATTTTAAATCGGTCGTGTTTTGTAGACACGTCACGCATGCGCACAAATTAGTATAGGTCATCTTATTTGCACTGGCTGATTTATATTTGCACCAACCTCATGCCACGCACATACACACGCGCGCACGTATAAACAATAGTCACAATCAACATAACTATATACATACAATTGTTGTTTATAATTATTATCTGGTGTTGATCATTCATCTTTGAATCAGTGGTTCTCAAAACGTGGTGTTTCCCAGTAAAACAAAATTCAGTGCAATAATACTTTTAAAAAAATAGGAACATAGTATATTTATTTTCCAATGTTGTCAAATCTTATGTATTTCAGATCTAGGCAGAATCCGTCCACGACGTGAGTAACTGTAGCTCGTGAATATTAAAGAAAATTAGAAAATCAAAACACAGACGCACTAAATTATTTCAAATGTATAATTCTTTATTGTAACTAGTGTTGTGAGTCCATTTAAGGTTTTATGTTATCCGATTATGAAAAACAAACAGATATATACAGATACACTGTAAGCAAACTCATTTTGATTTACATAAAGCTCTGTCTACACTATCAAATTAGTTATTATCAAAAAGTGTAATAGTTGTAGTAGTTGATATATAGATTGGTTGCATGTGATGCCGGTGAAGCATGTGATTAATCATCATCAACACTCAGCGACCTAAGTAAAACATTTTGTAGACATGATTGCAAAAAAAGTGTTTGTGCTGAAATAAAACAAAACTAAATTGGTTTTCTTTTTCTTCTTTTGTTTCAGCGCCTCACGGCATAAACGCTGAAGTAAGTCCATAATTAATATTGTATGCATAGTCATATTTATCAAATCTATCTGCCTAATCGGCCTACCTGATGATAAACCAAATTTACGAAACTAAACTACGGAAAAAGTCGTGGTGTAAACTACACATTTTAACTAATAATTTGCATAAAATAATTTAGATGATAATTACTTACATCAATTTCATTCTGGTGTATAATCATCTTGTCTTTTTTTTTCAAGACGGTGGAGGAACCTAAGAAGTAATTAGGAATGTGAGTAACTGACAATATATATGGTCTGTATTTTAAAATTATGTATAGGCACGTACTATACTGCTTCTCCATCATCAGGAGTAGTAGGTTTTAAAAAAACGCACCGTACCAATTCCGCCTCCCTGATTCTCAGTTGTGTATCTCCAATTCTACAATACTTGCCCAGTATCACTTAATATTTGGTAATATGGCATTTTATTTGTATCATATGTTTCGTCTGTATCATGGGTTAGGTTATAGAATATGGTGTGAAAGGGGCTTAAGAAATACAGGTGATACACATGGGATGTTGTATTACCAAACATTCATTATACTGGGAAATCCAGATGGCAGTACTGAGCCGGATGGCCGACAAAACATAGTGTTATGTTTGATCGGTCGTGGTGATTTGCTTTCTTATAAAGCCTTCAATATAAAATTATATTATAGGCCTAAAGGTTTGTCAGTCTGATCTCGAGGATCGGGTCTATAGTCTCCAGACCCCCATGAAAACCTCCCGAAAAATGGTTAATTCCACCTCATCTCACCCATTGACCAACATTTTACAACAACAAAAAACAAACTGACAAAATATCAGGTCGGATAGGTCAGACCCCTTAAAATGACCCTAATTTTAACCGACGGTTATCCATATCAAAATCGGTAAAAACATATTGTACGTCATCACATAACAAGTCTAAAACTTCCCTTCTACCTCGGCACACCTCCCCCACCTCACGTGCCTTATTCAATTGCATTACGGTTTTACACAATATAGGCCTATGTTTCTGTTTAACATCATACAATCTACCCTTTTCAACCTTTCTATACGGAATTTCTTAATAATTATCTTTCTATACCGTAATTGTTTACATTTCAATTAATTATTTGTAGTTTCAATACATAACAAACAAACAAAAATGTCACCTCTTCCCAAGCATGTTAATTTCACCCCTTATCCTTGAACCAAAATTAATTTTAAAAAAAACATAGTGTGTAATCGATGTATAGCAAAAAAATAAAAATTGACATATAAAAATATCCCATCAGAAAGGTCTTGTCAGACTACTTTAAAGTTATCTTATGCCTAACACGTTGATTTTGCCCAATCTTACCCATAGACCAAAGTTTGTACTTAGTGCACATAGTGTCGCCTACGTGTCAATGCATAACAAAACAAAAACTGACAAAATATCCGGGCGGAAAGGTTATGTCAGACCACCTCAAAGATATCCCCTTCCTAAAACATAAAAACATAGTTCGTTACTGAGTGGATACAGAATATATTTATGTGCTCCTTCTTTTTTTAGTTTTTTTTTTGGATGGGCTTCTTTTCGAGATTACTTTTGCAAACTAAAAGCGGGAAGCTGCTAGGTTCCCGTCCGGAAAATTGTTGACCGAGAATGACTAACAATACCATCTTCACTACACCTGCACAAACTCATTTGCAAAGAATCTTTCTATAAACAAATTATAGAAAGACAATTATTAAGAAAATTCCGTATAGACATTCTAGGGGTTGAAAAGGGTAAATTGTATGTTATTAAACACGAACAAATATTGTGTAAAGCCGTAATGAAATTGAAGGCACGTGGGGTGGTGGAGGAGGTGTGCCGGGGTAGAAAGGAATGGAACTGTGAGAGGTTCTGACAGGAACTTTATAACCTGGTATTTTGTCAGTGTCTGACTTTTTGGTATGTGATAAGTACTACTATGTTTTTACCGATTTTGGAATGTTGTTTGATAGTATTAACAACTTTAAAGGGTCAAACCTCCTGGGTGATATGAGGTGAAATCATATATTACGGGCTCTTGGCCTATTTGGCCTACTAAGAGTAAAAAATCAATGATTCCAAGCGTCGTGATGATGATGAATGATTAATATTAACTTTTTTTTTAGGTGGTTTTGGATACATGACCGTGGAGAATCGACCATTTGAATTAGACTTTCTACTGCATGCCTAAACTATTAAAGAAGCTTAAAGTGTCTAAATAAACAAGAAAATCTTTATTGTTTATTTTCTCAATAAATGTATGTTTTTATTCTTGTTAAATTGTTAGCGTATGGCTAGGTCTGTTACGTTATTATACCTACTTTAGTTGCTTTATTATAAATAAAGTACCATTGAGTTGTAAATTGTCATTTTCTTTTGTTGTAATTTAAAACTCGAAATGGACACAATTACGAGAAGATTCAGTAAATTACATAAATAAACATCTAGGACCATTGTCAGCGAGAAAATGGAGAATTGACGGACTAACAAAATACTAAAGACTGAAGTCCAACAATCTAAATGATTTCCATCTTTAATTTTTTTTTTTACGTTAATGGTAATTAGTTGTTTTGTGTGTAGACGTGCCGCAAAAATCGTACAAGGGCGCAACGATACGGCGATGTACAGTAGTGTAATGTACATACATGCGCACATTTAAAAGAATAATGTAAACATTAAATTAATTGAATTGTATAATACAACACAAAGGAGAAGGGCATAGCTAGTATCACCATTTGTGTCAACAGAGTCCAGAACAAAGAAAACAACCACCAAACTGGATGGAAAATGTATTTATTATTAAATGACGAAAGAACTAAAGTAATATATAATGTAAAACCAGAGAAGAGTTAAATTTAACTCTTCCCTGGTAAAGCTTAAATGTAATGATTATAAAGGGGGAAGCCACCTTATATAAGTAGGTTTCAGTATAGATTTAAGTTACGTTAAGGAAGTTAAAAATGTGATAATTTTTCCAATATTAATAATATTTATCTGTTTTTTAAAGATTGTTGGAACATGGAGAATTTAACTAATGAAGCAGTTCACAAGTCACTTGTTGTTTGACTGACTTTAAATTTCTATAATAGCCTATAGTAATAGGCCTATATACAGTAGTACTCATGTTTTTGCTTAATGTTAGAGTAGGCCTATTTAGCCTAGGCCTATCTTTTATTGCTTTGGTAGGCAACTATAATACCGTTGTGGACTGGTGAATAATAAAGCTTGGTTCCCACGAGGACGCAACGCAAGGACGTAGAAGATTACACAGCCGAATGAGGGCCAGCATACATGATTTCACATGGTATGACGTACTTCCGTGACAGTGCTCGCAATGTAAAAATGACGGAGAGTTCTCGGCGGTATCTCCTCGACACACTCGGCAGCACACAATTATTATTAACAGATAGTCATCGGCGGCCCTGCCCTGGATACTGTAGTTTTCTCTCTAGTCTAGCCTAGGCCTATTCACAGTATTACAGTGCTGGTAATTATTATGGGATTAATTGATCAGACTAAATAATATATTATGTAAGAAAGGCCTGCTCAGGTGTTTCAGACTGAGACTCATAGGGATAGGGCCCAGCTACGAATTACCCTAGCTAGGGGGCTAGACGTATTGTTATAGGCCTAGCCTAGGCCTAGGCCTAGCCTAGCCCTATCTAGTATAGTCCAAGAGCATTAGTTCATAAGTATAGGCAGACCCGGAAATTTCTGGTAACAAGCTAATTTTTTCGGGAAAGGTCGAGAACTATGATTGGAACATCATACTAAAAGTCCTGAAAAATCCTCCTTGTGCTCTCCGAGAAATCCAAGATGGCGTCCAAAACGGCTGCCATTTTAAATTGGTCTATAACTTTGTAACCGCTTATCGTAGAGTATCGATTTTGGTGTCAAATAGTTCACAATATATACATTCCTATTTGCTCTAACAGAAAATTTTGTCAAAAAATGGCCACTACTACAGTTTCTGGCAGTTTGACCTTTGACCTGGTCTTATCATATCTCGGTAATGGCTTGTCATAGAGAATTAAGATTAGGCCCAAATTGTTCAGAACATGCATATTTTTATTTGGTGTAATAAAATATTTTATCCGAAAATGACCGGAAGTGAGGTTATTGACCTCTTATTGACCTATTCATATCTCTTTACCGTATCTCAAGAAATATTTGTCGTAGAGCATACTTTTGGTGTCATATTGTTTGGAACATATACATTTCTATTTAGTCTAATACAACAGTTTGCCCTCAAATGCTCGGAAGTAAGTTAATTTATTGAAAACTTTAAAAAACAAAGAGCTACATAGGCAGAGGATATGAATACTGTAGAAAAAATCTAAATCAAAGTTTTAACTCTGCCTTAAAACATGTTTTGGGCATTGCACATCATCAGGTAAAGTGAATTGTTACAAAAAGAAAATATAAAGTCAATAAATTACAAATTGGTTAAGTAAACAAAAGACAATTGGCAAATACCTATGTACACAGCACATATCCGACCATTTATATGCAATTTTGAGTTGCGTGCAAACGCGACTCTATTGCTCACTATGTCGGTCGGTAAACACTAACTCACATTCATATTTTTTCGTTATTTTGACACTGGATATTAATACTTGGAGGCAAATATAAATGTTTTTACAAATTTTTTTACATTTTCAGCAATTTCGGTTAGTCGGTCAGTTGGTAAACACTAACTCATATTCATATTTTTTCGTTATTTTGACACTGGATATTATTTAATACTTGAAGGAAATGTTTTTAAAAATGTAAACATTTTTAAACATTTTCAGCAATTTCGGTCAGTTGGTCGGTCGGTCGGTCAGTAAACAATAACTCAAATTTACGCACGCGACTGCAGCCATGTATATGGCCTTGTTGACTTTGTAAAAATAATGCATTTTGAAACATTCCTTGCTTTAAATGTTCGTTGTATGGCTTATTTATGATAAAAAGAGAATATACCCTAGGTATTTCACGTCATACGCTCTTTACTCGGCATGCATAGACTTTCTTTTCCAGATTCAGATTTTATTTGGTCTTTGCTGAAATCTATGAAAAATAGATTGGAATACCCGGGCAATGATCCCGGTACCTCTCACATGCTAAGTGAGAGCTCTACCATTTGAGCTAGTCCCCCAGTTACATATTTAACTGTTTAAAGATGAAAAAAGTATCGCCATATGCCCTATATATGATTTATTAAATATTGAAAATATGCAAAATAAGGGTCTTTAAATCACTTCAACATTGATCAGCAGCATTCTGTTACAGTCATTCATCCTCTGATGTTGCATCTTCAACATCTTGGTGTTTGTTGCTTCTTTCACATCATTATCATCATGTTTATCTGTATGGGTGTTGTTGCATGTTTGCCCAAAAGTTATGACGTTATGACGTTAGAGAACATTCAATAGTGCATTCTCTTTTAAAACAAGGAATGACCTGGTTTCATGTTTCAAAATGCATTATTTTTACAAATAAAATGGTCTTTAACATTAAGTTTTTGACAATCCGGAGTATAATATATGCCATGTACATAGTGTTCCCTGCCAATTGAGCATTTCCATGCGAAATGTATATGACCTGAACATTTCATTCTCACACTCACAGTATCATAAAGTCTATACATTTCCTAAATTACATAAAATTTCTACTTTTCTGAACAAAAATAATTATCATAATTTCTATAATAAATAATAAAAATAACAACGTGATTTCAACAAAAGCACTAATTCGCGTATGTACTGTAATGCGAGTTACAGACGAATAACGCATTTAAAATGTATTCATGACATCTACATATAGGTGACATTTTGTAGCAATAACTTTTCACCCATAACTAGTATGAGAATTTCAATTAACGTGTCCCATGATATTCTTTGTTCTATCGAAGTTAAATAAATGATTATTTTGGTTTTTTCTTGTATAGTTCATACCTTTACAGTAAAATTTAGCCTCAAGGTTACTGTTGAAAATAACAAAACACTCTTCAACCATGGAGGTATAAAATAATTATACCTCCATGCTTCAACTACCCAATAAAATGAATAACCCATTTTTTTGTTTACTTAACCAACTTTGATTAGCCAATGACAGTTATTCTTTGTAAGTTATTGACTTGATATTTTCTTTTTGTAACTTTACCTGATGATGTGCTATGCCCAAAACATGTTTTAAGGCAGAGTCAAAACTTTGATTTAGATTTTTTCTACAGTATTCATATCGTCTGCCTATGTAGCTCTTTGATTTTTTAAGTTTTCAATAAATTAATTTACTTCCGAGCATTTGAGGGCAAACTGTTGTATTAGACTAAATAGAAATGTATATGTTCCAAACAATATGACACCAAAAGTAATGCTCTACGACAAATATTTCTTGAGATACGGTAAAGAGATATGAATAGGTCAATAAGAGGTCAATAACCTTACTTCCGGTCATTTTGGGATAAAATATTTCATTACACCAAATAAAAATATGCATGTTCTGAACAATTTGGGCCTAATCTTAATTCTCTATGACAAGCCATTACCGAGATATGATAAGACCAGGTCAAAGGTCAAACTGCCAGAAACTGTAGTATCGGCCATTTTTTGACAAAATTTTCTGTTAGAGCAAATAGGAATGTATATATTGTGAACTATTTGACACCAAAATCAATACTCTACGACAAGCGGTTACAAAGTTATAGACCAATTTAAAATGGCAGCCATTTTGGACGCCATCTTGGATTTCTCGGAGAGCACAAGGAGGATTTTTCAGGACTTTTAGTATGATGTTCCAATCATAGTTCTCGACCTTTCCTGAAAAAATTAGCTTGTTACCAGAAATTTCCCGGTCAAACCCTAATGCTCTTGGACTAGTAGTACTGTAGGTCTAGCCTATCTAGAGTACTAGGAAGGGTAGGCCTACCATACTATAGGGGAGATCTCTACCCTACCTAGGCCTATTAGGCTAGGCCTAGGTGACGCACTGTCAAAGTATATACTTTTAACTTTTATTTTAATAGGCCTATATCATGATATATGATAATCAATATGAACATTTTGAAATTAGCTAAGGTAATATTAATAATAATAGGCCTAGCCTATGCCTATATTAAGTTGGTTATTTTCGTCCAATGTTTAATTAATGCCTAGCTATAGGAGGCCTACTGTATAGGCTAGAACTCCTTCCTAGTCTAGTTTGATTGTCGAAATTAAAAAAAAAAAAATTATTTATTATGCAAATTAATGAAGAATAATTTCATTGTCTTATGATGAAGTATGACTTGAAAGTTTAATAGCTGGTTGTGAGAAGATATGATAAACGTGATTTCTTTAAATAGTGCACCATGAACAGCTTTATTACATCGATTCCTGGCCATAATAAATACACTCTGAAAAATTGATAGCTAGATGAAATTGATCAAGATAATTGACAGAAAAAATAATGCTATGGAAAGAATAAATAAAGATTGTGACAAAATGAAGAAGGTTATATTGCATGATAATAAATTAACTAAAACTTTATTTTAACTCACATACCTGCTAGGCCTACACCTTTTGTATCAAGATGGAAAATTCATATCAAATCAAAGCTGATTGTTGATTTAATAAATAAAAATTGTTTTCCATAGTAAAGAATGGCATACCGGAATATAAAACGCCTTGCCGTTGGTGGTCTACTCGTAGGTGGTGGAGCAGCAACAGCAACTTATGTTCTTCTGCGAAGTTCAAAGCAAGAATTGAATCGAGTAAGAAACATCTTCAACAGGCCTGATGGTGTAACACTTAACTAATATTCTCCCCATTCAACTTTTTATAACAATTACAAGAATATGAATGCATAAAGCAAATTTAAAAAAAATTAAATTAAGCCAGCCTTGGTTTTTAGGCTACACCTTTGGGAACCAACAATGTATCCTCTAAGTAAAGGTGTCTCTTAAATAAGTGTTGGCCGTAGTATTAATACATATATTACCCCTTGTTAAGTTCCCTGAATTGGAGGGGCTCTATTGTATACAGTAATTTAAAAATAAACAAAATAATTTTTAAAAACCTATCTGCACAGTACACCTCTATCAGTGGTGTAATGGCTATGAGCGCTTACTGGCTAAACCCATTAGCCCAGAGCCTTAAGAGGCCCAGAACACGAGCAGCCCCACTACCAAGCGTTGGAAGGTTCTTTGGAGTGCTAAAACCAGGGGAATTTTTTTCTGCATTATGCCGCTGACCTTGAGAGCAATTTTACTTTTCTATTTAGGTTTTTCCACTAAATACACATTATTATTTTTAATTCAGCAACGATTAACGCACGTTATAGCAGCTGAGCTACGTGATGCTAACAATCAGAACCAACTGCCGACACGTGAACAACAAGTACAGGCACTTCAACAAACCCACGAGTACGATGTCTTAGTGATTGGTGGGGGCGCCACTGGATCTGGAGTTGCCTTGGATTCCGCAACCAGAGGTGAGTCATTTTTATGGAGATATAAAGGTTTGATAGGTCAATTCAGGAAGATGTTGGGAAACAGTTTTTTTGCAAATCGTGTTGTGGATGAATGGAATTCACTACTAGATGAGATCTCTGTACCTAATGTAAAGTTATTCAAAGAAAAGATGAGTACCCTACCCTAAGGAATGAATGGTCAGTTATCAAGTATGTAGATATTCAGGCACCGATCCAGGCTGGGAAAGGTGGCTGGACTTTTGTGTCGCCACTAGATTTAATAATAATCTCAAAATTCAGACTCAGGTATCTTTTCAACCCATCAAAAGGTTTCAAAACCTTTTGGCCACACACGGTCCATTAGATATTTAAATATATTTTCGTTGATTTAAATTTTGTCCACACCTGTGCGCAATTCAGCCCGTGCGCAATTCAGCCCAGTGGGCTGCAAGTTGCAGGTTATTCCCCCATTATACATTTACAAATGTTGATTTTAACATTTTTGATAGGTTTAAAGACAGCTCTTGTGGAAAAGTATGATTTTTCATCAGGAACTAGTAGCAGAAGCACCAAGCTAATACATGGTGGTGTACGATACTTACAAAAGGCTATTATGGGTTTAGATTATGAACAGGTACAGTATAATTGAACCCCTCCTTTGAGACACCCTATTCAGTGGACACCCTGATGTAGGGGACACTTTCCATGAAACAAACAATGGCCAATATATGTTTTAACACGAGTGAGTGGCCGAGCGGTTAAGACAATGGAACCATAATTATGTAGACATAACATCGGCAAGGATTCGAGGCTCACTCGCGCCATGGCTCTGGTGGTAGAATGAGTCTTCTCGGATAAGGACTATAAACCGTAGGTCCAGTGTACACAACTAGCTCATGTGCACTTTAAAGAACCTAGTACATCTTTTGAGATGAGTAGGGTGTTGCCCAGTGTACTAGTACTGTACATCACAGCCACTGATCATAACTGGGGCCCTCTGGGAGACCAGTCTTTGACTGAAGAGGTTACCCAGTACAAATAAAATATTTCAATTCAACAATACAGACAATCTCAATTGTAACAATTTTCTGTGTCTCAAATGTGTCCTCTTTATAGGGGTTTTAATGTATGTATATTTAAGTATTTATTAGGTAAGTTTTTGCGTGTCAAGTGGCTGAGTATTTAAGGCATCACTATAATTATGTTTAATGCGCTCTAGTTTCATAAAAATTTATTTATATTGCTTTTTTTATTTATTCTTATTTTAATTATTCTTATTTGGCTATAAAATCTTTACAAACACATTCATATAGCTTTTTTACTTTATGTCAATTATAATTCTTTTATTTCTGAATTATTTCATCCATATCAAAACTCTAATAACTGTAGCTAGAAAAAGAAAAATTGCATCACTATTGAAAAACTCCCAAGAAACTCCTTCATCTATAATACATTAGGAGTCAATGTGTAAGTTTTCACAAATACAAGAAACTATTAAACAAAACTATAAATCTGAGCATGTTTTTGTCTTTCAGTATCGTTTGGTGAAAGAGGCCCTTCATGAAAGAGCAAATCTTTTGGACATAGCTCCACACCTGTCTTATCAACTGCCCATTATGCTTCCAGTTTATAGGTAATTATATTGTATTACATAGCCTATAATGTACAAGAACATGATTGGTTGAAATGGCTACTAGACAATCACATGACTACCGTTCTGAGTACCAAATGGATTACACACAAAAAGTATCCTACAATAGAGTTCATTTTAGTGTTAATGTGTGGTAAATTGACAGGCCTCTAAATGGCTTCAGGCCTCTAAAGCTTGGTTCCCACTAGCGATGCAACGTAACGCAATATACGCAACGTAAGCAAATGGCCTTCCAATAATTGTGAAATCAATTCTGCAATGCATCATCTGTTCCCACTTTTGATTATGCAATACATCACTTTGCGTCGCTAGTGGGAACCACACTTACATGTGGAAAAGAAAAAAAAAGGCCTAATTTAATTGACCTATTTTTAACCCCCAGATGGTGGCAGGTGCCCTACTTTTGGGCAGGTATCAAGATGTATGACTTTGTTGCTGGAAGGCAAAATTTGCAGTCTAGTTACTACCTGTCAAAAACAAGAGCTCTTGAATTATTCCCTATGCTTAAAAAGGAAAAACTTGTTGGCGCTATTGTCTACTATGATGGTAATTTTTGTTTTCTCTTTTTGTGAAATTCACCTTCTTCTTTTTTTATTATATAATAAAAATAATGATTGTTTTATTAAAAGCCCTAAAAAATACATATACATAAATTTCTTGCTTAGATTCAATCTTATGATCTTTTAGTTCTAAGCTATAACTTACCTAAGAAAGCATGCATTACTGTTCAAGTTTTATTTCTTTAGGAGCTCATAATGATGCTCGTATGAACTTGGCTATTGCCATGACAGCGGCTAGGATGGGTGCCACAATTACTAACCATACAGAAGTGAAAGAACTGATTAAGAAGAAGGATGAGAATGGCAAGCTGGTGGTTCGTGGCGCTTTGGTCAAGGATCGATACACAGGTTAGCATAATGATATTATTTATTGATGATGTAAAACAACTTACATAGCTCATACATTCATTGTTGGTTTGCAGGTGATATTGTAGTAAATGTGGAATAAGGTCTAACAAAAATATATTTATTTTGGCTTGGGGGTGAGTGACCACAAGACAGTGGAACCGTAACCATAACATCGGCAAGGTTTTGAGGCTCACTAGCTCCATGGTCCTGTTGGTAGAACGAGTCTTTTCGGATAAGAACTATAAACCGTATTTCCAGTGTACACATCTAGCTCATGTGCACTTTGAAGAACCTTGTCTTTCGAAACAAGTAGGGGGTTACCCCGGTGTATACACAGACACTGTCGCACACAGTCACTTATCATAACTAGGCCCACTGGGTAAACAGTCTTTGACTAAAGAGACTACCCAGTATAAAGAAATAATAAAATTGTTAAATAAAAATACCATGTTAATTAAACGGCAATCCTTTTGCTATCAAAAATAATAATATTTATTTACCTTGGCCTGCCTATTTGCGTGAAGGTCTTGTTTAAATGAAATTGTATGCATGAATGATTTTTACTTTATATTTTGACCCAGTAGTAGTTTTTGGTAGCAAGATTTCATATTGTTGCACAAAATCAACAAAACTGATCAATTGATTCTGTTTTAAATTGATACATTTTCTTAATAGCCAATTTGAACATAGTTTTTCCTGTATTACGATTATTCCTTTTTATTTGAGAAATGTGTAACTGACAACATATTCTACCCTCTTTACACCTCTAATATTTTTTATTGACAAAGGTAAGGAGTTTACAGTGCTGGCTAAGTGTGTCATCAATGCCACAGGTCCTTGCACAGATAATATCCGTCTGATGGATGATCCTCAGAAGACCAAGATCTGCCAGCCTAGTGCAGGAATACACATTGTTTTACCAGATTACTACAGGTAGGTAATTGTCAGTTTAAAAAAAACCCTATAATTATAAGTAAATGTGTGACTTGCAGCCTAACTGGGCTAAATTGCGCACATGTGTGGACGGCATATGCAATAACTTCTCCCATAAGGGTCCCTTCGTGTGCTGCCACCTAATGGCACCTATTCTTCTGTCCACAACAGGGCTGGATGGAATGGAATGGAAATTGTTTTTTTTTTTAGAGTGCACACCAGCCAGTTGTGTACACTGGACCACCAGTTTTAAGTCCTTATCCAAGAAGACTTTAGGTAGTAACATAATAAATAACCAACAAAAATTATTTAAACATTGTTTTAATAGATCCTTGACGACGTCACAAGGCATAAAAATCTTAACCATACACCTTTCTCTTTGTAGTCCTGCTGCCATGGGTCTTCTTGATCCATCAACCAGCGATGGCAGAGTGATCTTCTTCCTTCCGTGGCAGAAATCCACAATTGCTGGCACAACAGACAGCGCTTGTGAAGTAACAGAGCATCCAGCTCCAACTGAAGACGATATTCAATTCATTTTGAAAGAGATTAAGAATTATCTAAGTCCAGATATTGCAGGTTAGATCGTGCTTTCAGGATATACAAGAGAGGATGTGGATTAATTTACTGCATATAAGACTCACTAGGCTTTTATTTGACCCATCCAAGTGCTCTATCAGTTTTTGCAGTTTTAATCCTGTTTTCCACTAGGTGAATTTATTCATGTGAAAAAAATGTTATCTTTTCCACAACCAAGACTGAATAGTTGCGATTTTCATTTTTGCTGAGCTATTTGATTTGCATGAGTGATCAACAACTAATTTCCTGACCTTTGATTGGTTGTTCAATTTTCACTTGTCAAAAAGTAGAAACTACTAAATTCACTGAAGTGAAATACTCAAGATTAAAATTTGTTGCAGAAGGGGATTTGAAAGATGGTTGCTTTTGATTTGTGCGAATAAATGTTCCTAGTCGAAAACAGGCTTAAGGTGTTGGGTTGGTTAGTTTTAGGATGAAAATGTGACAGGCAGTTTCTTAGTATACTTCTCCATCCCATACTCCCAGCCCTATAAATGGTGCATGGTTTTGTGTGAACAGCACTTTTGATCAACTTTGTACCATATTTTTGCAGTCCTACTATTTTAATACCATTATAAATGTATTTTTGTGATTTTAATTTTTAGTTCGACGAGGAGATGTGTTGGCAGCCTGGTCTGGTATTAGACCTCTTGTTAAGAATCCTAACTCAAAGAACACAGAGTCTTTAGCACGAAACCATGTGATAGAGGTCAGCGACACTAATCTTGTTACAATTGCAGGTAGGTAGTACAGTTTCGATACCTAAATTATTAATCAATGAGTTGATAATAAAATTCATATCAAACCATTTCTACCAAAAAATATACAATAACAATAAAGGGCATAAAATACGCCTGTGAGAAAAGAGCTCTAGTGTTATTGTTGCAAAACCAAAACTCCATCCTATTGAGTAAAACCTATATTGAAGATACTTAGCAGTAACTTCTTTGTAATATTGAGATCAATAATGTTACATATTTAGGTGGAAAATGGACAACTTATAGAGCAATGGCTAAAGATGCTGTGGATGCAGCGGTCAAGTCATGCCAACTTCAACCTAAAAATGATAGCTTGACCGATGGATTGCTTCTAGAAGGTGCTGCAGGATGGACACCTAACATGTTTATAAGACTGGTTCAAGATTTTGGTTTGGACAGTGAGGCAAGTGAATACTTTAATTTATAATAAATCAATGCATTAAAATAAATATATTTATTATAAATATTTATTATTTATCGTTATAAAATATGATATTTTTATTACTGACAATCTGTGATTAATGTTTCGACAAACACAGGATGCGATACAGAAAATGATTACCCATACATTTTGGTGAGAACTGGTACACACTAGCAGCCTGTGTGAGAATTCCGATCCGATAGCTCGATTTGTCTTCTTGGCCAATCAAGATAGGCTATCCAGATCGCAAATGCTACCTAACAGAGTGGCCTTTGGCATAGTTAATCTCTTCCATTGTTTTGTAACAAAGTGATTGCACTGTTAGCCACACATCACAGTGATAAAAGACGGAAACTAAAATAGACCATAACACCAAGTAGCATCTTCTCTTTTCTTGTTTTCTTTTTAACTTCATATAAGCCATATAATTATGTACACTAGTCCTAAGCCTAGATCCAAGAATACTTGTTTAGCTCCAGAACTATGGCTAGCTGTGTTAATATTGTGGCTATCTTTACGGTAACCTTTATCTTGCCTCTCGGCCACTCTACTTAATACAGTATATAATAAAAATAACAATACAGTAAGCTTTAATTTTGGATGAAAAAACCTGTAACCATCTTTTAATATCACATGCTTTGAACAGGTGGCCCAAAATCTTGCCAATACCTATGGTGATAAAGCTGTGGAAGTAGCTCGCATCGCCAACCTGACTGGGCGCCGATGGCCAGTGGTTGGTGTCAGGATCATGGAGGAGTTTCCTTATATTGAAGCTGAGGTAAGATTTGGTTTATTGGTGTTTATTGTAGCTTTTAAAGATACACTGTATATTGTCCACCTAAAAAAAATAATTTTGAAAAATAATTTTTTTTCTGAAAAACTAATTTCAAGCAAAAAATAATCAAATTGGTTGTCAGCCAATGGGTCTTTGGTTACATTTTTACTCTCTTGTCTTTTTGTCTTTTTTTAATAATTAATTTATTACTGACTGAGTGATTAACTTTATTGAAACTGCAAAATAGCCTATAAAAAATCTGATTTTATTAATCTTCAATTTGTTATGTTTTTGGAGAACAATACTGTACATCTATTTAAAGAAATACTGATCGTTTTTTTTTGTCTACAAAAAGTAAAAACATAATATAATAATAGTGATAGTTACATAACATGTATTAATAGCCTTTATTGGAGCAGGACATTGAGAGATTGATCATTTAATTTAAGATTCAAAATGGATTTGCCATTCCAACTGACATCCTGGGTTAAATCATCTTTTTGCCATAAAAATATTTACTAAAATCTGTAATTGCGACATTTTTATGTTTGTTAAGTTTATAGTCTTAGCGTTTTAGTTGGTATGCTACAACCATTGCATTATGTCACAACCATCAACATTATTATATTACTACCTAATATAGAAGGTGATCATGTTTTAATTAATTCCTTATGATGAAGGATAGGCGAGTGTGAAATTTAATTTTTAATACATTTTTTTTCTTCATATTATTCTGTACTAAAATGAAGGATTTTTAATAATTAGGTAACATACGCTTGTAGAGAGTACGCTAGGAGTGCGGTAGATGTTATTGGACGCAGATTGAGACTAGGATTTCTGAATGTACAAGCAGCTGAAGAAGCCTTGCCAAGGATAGTTGACATCATGGCCGAGGAACTCAAATGGAACAAAGCAAAAAAAGAGGTATGTGGTGTTTTTTTTAAAAGATTTTATAAAAACCAAAGTTTTACATGGGAAGCTCGTATAGCTATAGAATAAAATCTCAAAATGTGATCATTTGAAATATGGCTATTATGGTTATAAGGGGAACAAGATCTTTTTTTATATATATTTTACATTATGAACTAATAGCAATAGGACCAAAAAATAACACTTATAATAATATTAGGCTATTACAAATCTGTTTTTTATTCTATATTTTCTCTGATATTATAGTGAAATAAAGAATAGAAGAATACAAAATATTTTGGTCAAGAATGTAATTTGATAATTTTGTTTTTTATGTTTTTGCAGGAAGAACTAAAGAAAACTAAAACATTTTTGTGCAATGAAATGGGACTATCCTGTCATGTGTCCCTATTGAAAGTTCCGTTAAACTTCAGCAAACCAGAAATTGAAAAGTATAGGAAACGATTTCAGTTGCTCGACCAATCTAAGAAGGGCTTCATCACTGCAATTGATGTTAGGAATTATTTAGAGGTACGCTTACTCTTTTCCTTATCGGAGGTCAATAGGGGTCAACTCCGGGACCATGTAGCACCTAACATTAAAGTATTTCTCCACATCTATAAATTTCTTCCATACAAAAACATTTACAATCTCACTGATAAAATATATGATACGATACTGATATTTGAGGCTGTTTTTGTCATTTTTTTTATTCCTTCTTTATACTGGGGACCTCTTCAGTCAAAGACTGTTCCACCAAGAGCCCAGTAATAATAACTATTATTTGGAATTATGTCTCTTTGATAATTGCCAGCTATGAAGTATATGACGTATTTGTATTAAACTATTATGATTCAATAGTATAGTACTAAGAGTTAAATCTCAACATTTTCCGTGTACATTTTGGTTCTGTTTAGAGCATTGGAGAAACCGTTCAAGAGGACCAGCTCAGGGAAATGCTTCAGGAGGTAGATTGTAACAAGAATGGCAAGATTGAACTGGATGAATTTCTACAGGTAACATTACTACAGAATTTTATATACTTCTTTTTTTCTTTCTTTTTTTTATTCAATTTTTCACACTTCAAAAATAATACAAGTTATGTGAAACAATGATAACAGGTATCATAGTAATAAACAATAGGGTAATCAAACTAATTTAAAAAAAATATATAGAGATACTTGTACTTTTAAAAAAAACAAAGAAGTGTGAAAGGAGGTCAAATAAGTATGATAGTGATACTATTTTTATAGATTATTGTTCTTCCTCCCAAGGTGAACTAGATCTCTTTCAGTTTAGTTTAGTGTACCAAGTTCTTTAACATGTACTGTATGTAAAACAAGATGCATTTACATCTCATCTGAAGGACGAGGCAATAAGAGTAAAGAATCTTACCCTATGGATACAATCTATATAGCTTGAACCCATGCTTCTCAGATGATAGTCAATACACCATATCACTCTGAATAGTCTATAAAGCATGTGACATTCCAGACGGCATCCCATCCAAGTTCTCTATCTGATCCAATGTTGCTTATCTTTGATGTTAGTCATTACGCAGTATTGTAGGTATTTCTTTTCGTTTTATTGAACATTTTTCAACTGATTCTTACAGCTTATGTGTGCAGTAAAGACAGGTGCAATGGCTAATGTTCGACTTGAGACAGCTCTCAGGATGGGAGAGAGAAAAGCAACAAAGTCATTACCATTTAATGGCGGTTTATAAAATAATACTGTGTATTATAATTAGCATAAAGGTGTGTGGGTACAGTTGATTGTATGATTTGTAATGTTTAACTAATTTATGATGGTTTAAGGGCAGGAATTTAAATTTGTCACAAGAAGTTTTGTTTGCTAAGGTCAGTACACACTGAGCGAACCGAAGTGTGTCGCATGAAGCTTGAAAAAGTGACCATGGAGCCACTCTAGCTCATTCTTCACACATGACGCCTTTGTGAGTTCAGAATTCATCACATTGAAGTTTAAGAATCGCTTACATATTTATTCAATTTAAAGTTCACAGTGAAATTGTTCGTCGGGTCAAACCTGTCTTGCTTGACATGTATAACAGTGTTCAGTGTGAAATAGCCTTTAGCGAGTGGAAAAATCGATATAAGAGCCTTCTCAACAGACTCAAACAGATTTTTACATAGGTTGACAAATTTATGACCATTTTTCAGTGGTTTCATTCATGAAAGTTGCAGCTGAAATTTGGACAAAAAATATATATAATATTTTATAAAGAAAATGAAATAAATTATTTTAGTATGCAATACAGAGACTGCTACCAAACAAACTAGGAGCCCCTGACTGGATTTTGAAGCATGATTTAAAAATAATTACTTAACTCTGCACAATCACCCACCTATAACCCATCGTTGAAGAGACACAACTTTTTAAATAGTTATGCACTTTGCTGTGAATAGTATTATTACTATCTAGGTCACATGTTTTTATAATATATACAGTAGTACAGACTTATTGCAATCAATTGACAACAGCTGTTTTTCTTTTCTTTTTTAACTTTAGTCTTTCCCTAATTAATATGTATTTATATTATACTGGTAAGAATGTCATCTAGTTTATTAAACATTCTTGTATTAAGGCACAATCACTATTTTTATATTGTAAGGTGTAATTCTAAAAATATTGTAACCAGGCTCATGCTCCCATTTGGCAATCTACAGTAGCAACATAGATAGAATAATCCACTGTCTTTCCTACTCCCAACTACAGTAATAAATTTGGATGAAAATGTTTGTATGGAATAAATAATTGACCAATTGTCAAAATGGGTGTCAAATTGTATAACTAGCTAGAGCATTGTAAACCTTAATAGGACCACATTAAATTAAGAAAATGAAAAACCAATTATACCAATGCACAAGATAAGTACATGCACTAAGTTTAATAAGAAAAAAAGTTTCCTTAATTTAAATTACCTTAAAACATTTGAAATGTGAATTAATAAGGTCCAGAACCATTATGTTTTTAAGCTAATTTTTAAAATATCTTTTACAAACATTGATTAAATAAATCTATTACCTATGGCATTATACATATATTAAATGTACTTGACTTTCTATTATATAATACCTCAGTGGTTTATTCGAAATTCTGCTGGATTGTTTATAATTCAAATAATAGTTTGTTTTTATATTAATGTATTCATTTATTAATTATTTCAACCACATTTTATAAATGTAATTATAAAAAGTAATATATTTGAATTCGTACCTTACACTTTGTCTACATCAAACGTCGCGAGTTTGACAACAAAACTGTGGTGTGCCCAAATAATGGTAGTGATATTCCTAAATATGGTAGTGATATGACATCATGATGTTCATTATTATGGGCACATCATATTTTGTTGTCACATAAAGTTTGATAGGGTAGACAGTTTTACACTTGAGCCTGTTTTCCACTAAACAAATTTATTGGGCCGAATCTAATGTTCACAGAGAGAAAGTTTGCGTCGCCCTTTATTAACTTATAATTTCCATGGTTGCTCCGAAGTTTGCAGCAGCTCATTTCCTAGTGAGCTCTGGTTGGTTGTGTAATGTTCTACTTCCAAGAAAAAGTAAAAGATATATCTATTAATTTTCGCATGAGGACGCTTTTAATTCTGGTGAACTTTGCCTAGTGGAAAACAGACAGAATCTTTCACTTTTATTAGATTTTGAGTGGTTTTTTTATATTTCAAATATTTTTAATATAGTCTACCATTCCATTATCAGAATTCTTACAAGGAAACCTTTTCCCATTCCCAACATTTAAAATTTCGTCAACTTGATTTTTTGTGTTGTTTTTATATTTAGGATGATTAATTCATTATTTACAATTACAAAATACTTGTTTTGTGTGTGTTACTGATAATTTAAGTTCACAAGTTTTTCTATAATATATGTATATCCATGTATTGTTTTATATAGACAGAATTAACAAATATAACATTTAAATTAATATTCTGTAAACTTTGTATGTACTACATTTAGTGTTTAATCCAGGATTGTTTTTTATATTGTAAATCCATAATTTGGTGTTTGATAGAATTAATTTTTATAATACCGATATATATAATAGCCATTAGGTTTAATACGGACCTCAAAGTCTATAATACTGTATTTGAATGCACAATTATAATTTATTAGATGTTTGCACAGGGGAAAACAACAAAATGACTGGGTAAATGGCAATTTCAACATTGATTTTTATCGTATAATCATATATAGAATGAAATTACAGTGTATTTTTGCTCATTTATGAGTTTGAATAAAATAATATGCATATCATTTTGCAGTAAACATTCATTTGATTTTAAGCTTTATGCAGTGAAGTTGGCCAATGACAAGCGACAGTTTGAATAATCCATCACTTCCGATTGGTCAAATTACTTGTGTTGAGCTTACATCCTAGTGTGAGCCAAGCTTTAGAGATGCTCAGCTACTATTTTTCTTGTCTGAAATAACATTTATACAAATCTATATGCTACCAAGAGTACTGTAGGCTATGGTGTATGATTTATTTAGTCTATGACACACTACTACAAAGTAAATAACATCAATGAATTTCATATTAATTAAAGTTTCATTTATTAACATCACATACACAGTAATAATTATTCTTATATTATTTTTAGTTGTCTAACGGTATGTATTTTACAAAGAAATTCATTTTCATGGGTAAACCATTTAAGGTTTACATTACATAATTGATAATTTGGCCCTTCGAACATTCCAAAGACACAAATTTATTTTTAATTAAAGCAATTTAAAATCATAGACCGAGTTCATACGTTTCTTCCTCTACCCCCTCCCTCCCCAAACTTGGACTTATAGTATTTGCTATACAAAAGCTAGATTTTTAATTCTGAAATGTTTATAAACAAAGATGTTATAGTTAAAAGGCAATAAAGTTTGTCAACTGTTACATTAAAGTTCATCTAGGCTTTTCCTTCACAGCTACTTAAATGAAAATGTTCAGAAAAATATCTTTGTTGTGCATATTTCAAGCAGTCACAAACATTATTGCCTCCATTTTGTCGTTCCTATCATCCACTTTTAATTTATTAGTCATGTTTTCGGGCAGTTTATGCGCGTGTGTATTTGCCCCAGATGTGAAGCATGAAAACGGAAGCGATGAAGATCAAGCTCATAACAAGAACAGGTACTGGACCACTAAAAAGAAAGACAAATAATATGAGGGTAATGTATCTGTTTAAAAATCAATAGATGCTCTGATTATGCTTAAAACCCAAGTCCAAATAATTGGAATTTGACGTTTCAATCTTATTAGATTATTAGTAGATAACATAAGCATGTCTAAACTCTTATGGCTAATATTCAAAGTCTTTTTTCCTTAATCTTCATTTTTTTTGTGGGACAATACATCTTATTAAGAAATGTTATTTTAAGTTTTCTTTTCATGATTTCATGTAAAATTGTATTTCTTACACTTTCAGTCCTGGTGAATCTTCATTGTAGAACCTCCACATTCCTGAACTTCCACCACCTGCTCCTGTGTTCCGTGCTCTTGTGGTTCCAGAACTTTTGCCTCTGAAATATTAAATTCATACTAGTGTTAGAAACTACTGTATGTGATTTTTTTTGTTTATGTCATTGGAAATGAGCCTATTGGTTTAGTCTTGTTGCCTACATTTTGGTCAACTAGAGGTCTCTTAAATCACATTCAAAAGTGTCTTTACAGTCAATTTATATAGCTTGATCATAACAAAATATCATGTATTATTTTTTGTAAACATCTTTATTTTTATAATGTTTGTCAGTCTCATAATTAATGATATACTGTTCTGTAATTGTTATTTACAGTACAGTGTAGCATCTACTCTCAGAGATTCATTTCAATTAATGCTCTATCATACTCATACTGTTAATTACAGTACTTTCTGTATGTTATAATGGGATAACATCTCAGAAAGCTTAAAGACACTAGACCTACATTTTGTAGACCTAATTTAAGGTCACACACTACATTTTATGTAAAAATAAATATTATATGAACCTATTGCGATAATTTTTTTTCATCTTTAAACGGTTAAAAACAAGTTGATTCTAATAATTTAAGCGCTATAAATACCAGAATGCATCGCGCATTGTTTTTAAAGTTATATATATATGCACTATTTTTACAAAAGGTTAAACATTGCAAGTCTAGTGATTACACTCCAAAATCATAGAATAATAAATTATGATGATACAGTACTGTATATTGTCAGAAACTGTTCATATTTTTCTAAATTCAATATTGGCCTATGCCAAAACAATTCAATCGTATGCACCCTCTATTTCTAACTTGTGATCCGCCGCTTTTTGGTGATACTGCTCTGGATGGTGAGCGACTTCCAACAGAGGTTGATGATGCTGAAGGTAAAGCCTGTAAAAGCAAAGATAAATTGCTTTTTAACATTAAATACTGAGTGCTTGACGAAATAAAACAATTGATTGAATTTAATGTCCTTACTGTTACCTGTAGCATATGGTATAAATTAATGAAAATTGATTGAAACACAAATTCTTATTTAAATTTAAAATTTATACACTAAAATCATAAATGTAAATTTAGCATCAAAATACTGTCCCAAAATAAGAGCAGATTCAGACAGTGAGGTGAACTGAAACCTAAATCTTTGTTAGGCCCTGCATGGGTAATTGGAATCGTAGTGGTGGGGCTTGTTTGTTGGCATCGTTCAACGCCATGTTGATACGAAAATCCTATAAACTCGGGCCTAGATTTAGGGTACTTTTTAAATACGATTTACACTCTAAATGTATGTAATTCAACATTAACAAAGTAACACCAGTATTCTAAAATTCTAATTAACATCAAAATGCGTGTAAATAATATATAATACTTTACCATTGTGAATATTATGAAAGAATTAGACTTGTGTTTTTCCACGTATGTTTGTACGAACGTTGACGTGTCAGAAAGAATGAAAGAATCGGCGTTTTGCAGTATGGAATATATCAAACAAACGCCACGAGAAAATCGAGCTGGGCCGCCATAACTGGTCAGTTTAGGAACAACTGTTTAAGTGGTCAAAAGTACATGATTGGTAAAAAGTACACAAGAAAGAAAGAGCATTAAATGTAATGCGAAAATATCGGCCTAAATCATGATTGAACAGATAAGGTAAATTGTCATGATTTTTAGATTATATTGAAATAATAATCTGTATTTTTTAAAACTATGTTTGATACACTGTACTATTTTAATAATCGTTTTTATTCTAGGCCATGAGATGTCTGAACATTCTCAGGGAGCTAGAGAGATTCCGACGCGCAGTGGTGGTGATGAACAAACTGCCTGGACAGGCCTAGAGGGAGAAGACTGCAATAGTAACAGTAGTTCAAGTACAAGCAATATAGAAAACCTTGATGAAGAATGTGCCTTAGAAAAACACAGTGCTAAATTTGAAACAGAAAATTCATCTGAAGAAATTAACGACACCAACTTGGACCTGGTAGTAGAACAAATGGATAGGTGCATTACCCTGGAAAACGAAACTGAACAGGACTCTGAATCTGATGAAATAATTGAAGTTGTGACCGCTTTAACAGATTTCAAAACCAATTCTGAACATCAGGTACCTGCAGATTTGTATACACAGAATAGTAACAAGAAACAAATACTTAATAAGAACAAAATGTTAATAATTTAAATAGCTTTATTTACAAAGAAGGAAGAGTTGAATCTACCAAAATTCATGACACCGTCCTATTTTCACAATGAATTTTGATCAAAATGAATCCCTAAATAAAAACCGAAAGAAAATATATTCTTGCCGATATGGCTATGTATTACGATTCCACTGTCTTAACCAATCGGCCACTCACTCAAGGACTCACTTGTACTTTTAAACTAAACTTTTGTTTTATTTTGTATTTAACCTTACACATTTGAATTCATACTAATAATATACACAATATCTACATTATATAGATTTACTTGATATAATAATATTATCTTTTAGCTACAACTTGCTAAAGGTGACAAAATAAAGGTGCTAAATAAAACAAACCCTGATTGGTGGTGGGCTGAGTTGAAAGGTCAAGTTGGTTATGTACCCGTCAGCTACATCAACTGTTCCGAGTCGTCTGTTGGCATTGAACGGCTAAGGTGGCAGGATGATGAGTATTTTGATAGTTATGCAAATTTAGTGAGTTTTCCAAAACATATTTTCTTTTTTTATTTATTCACTGATGTACATGCAAAGAAATAGACATATAACACATTCAGTGAAGGATGGGACCAACTAAAACGGTCCCAATATTTCCAGACAGCTTACCATCTAGGTCATACTGGCCCAGCATTGCTTAACTTTATTTGGAATTGTGCTGGACCAGTCCGAATGGCACAATGTGACATTTATCGTCATTATACCATGTTGGAACACTGGTTCTTGTTGAGATCACTAAAGTTAAGAAATGCTGGACCAGTATGACCTGGATGATAAGCTGTCTGGGAATATTGTGTGCTCTCCCTACTGTATATATTTAGAGAGCGATATGACATAATGGTGAGGATATCGGACTTTCATTTAGAGGCATTGGTTTGAGCCTGTCTATGCCACTACACCAAAATAATGATCTCCATATGTGCTGGTCATGGTCTTATAAGCGGTGCCCTCTGGGAGAACATCTTGATCTGAAGAAATGAATAAATATGATGTCGTTTTCATGGCTGTTGTACTTTTAAATGCTTTTTAAAACTGTCTACTATTTATCAATTTCTAATAGTATATATTTCCATTTTTCATAGAAATTGCATCATGAAATGCTTCAGGATTCTGTTCGAACAAAAGCGTACCAAACCGTTATTGAGAACAATGCTAACTGGATAAAAGGAAAAGTATGTTTTTATTACAAAACACATTGCGAGCTAATGATTCAGTAGTCGTATTCACCATTCCCACTTGGGCTAAAGGAAACATCTTCTATCTAAGTGAATACAATTGAAGGGAAATACTGAAATATTGATTGAGTGAAATACTTGATATTTAAGGGAAATACTGTACCTCACTTGAGTGTGATAAGCGATTGGTGAATACGGCCACTGAATTTTAAGAAAGTTTATAAGAAAAGAAAATTTCTAAATACCTGTACGATATCATTGTCAAGTTTGGCACTGAATTGTTTAAGTAACTGTAACCATAGAACAAGTTTGATTTAGTAAATTTACTGACAAAAATAAGTATTGACTCTAATCATTGTTTTGAGTGCACAAATGTTAATCTGTCATTAGATTTTATCTTGAAATTGTAATTCTATATTAGGTTGTGTTAGATATTGGATGTGGTACTGGTATATTAAGTATGTTTTGTGCTAAACAAGGAGGTGCTTCTAAGGTACAGTATATCTGGTTAATGGTTTTAAATTTGTATAGTGCATAATACAAATAGTCTCTATGCGCTGTGGACTATATTTACACTTTTCAACTACATGCTTCTCCCCTATGGGTCATGTCAGTGCAGCCACTATAAGGCGCTCTCTCACCTGTCTACAACACAGTGGCTGAGCTAGTACACCAGGATAACCCCCTACTCGTCTCGATAGATGTACTAGGTTCTTTAAAGTGCACATGAGCTAGATGTGTACACTGAACCTACGGTTTATAGTCCTTATCCGAGAAGACTTGTTCTACTACCAGAACCATGGAGTGAGTGAGCCTCGAACCCTTGCCGATATTATGGCTGGATTACGGTTCCACTTTCTTAACCGCTCGGCCACTCACTACTACTGATTTTTTATTCTGTTTTCTATAATATACCCTAATCAGAGCCAATTATATACTGTACATTACATGAAAAGTTGTTTATTATTGTTTTATGTATTGAATCATTCTGTACAATTTTTTTTAATGCGATACTTTTAAATATAAATATTGATATACAATTTTTAGAATGTATGTTCTGTCCAAGGAAGGAGATTTGTTCATGTATAATTTGTCTTTTGGAACCAAAAAAAGGCAAATGGTGAAATGTGAAAAGTGTAATACATTTTTTTTTTTTCAGGTTTACGGTGTAGAGGCAAGCGGTATAGCCTCCTATGCTAATGACCTTGTACAACGAAATAGCCTTGAGGACCGCATTACCATCATTCAGGGAAAAGCGGAAGAAATTGAACTGCCCGAACAAGTAGACATCATCGTATCAGAGTGGATGGGTACGTTGTTGATTGTGAGTATGATTCCACTAATGCAATCTATTTAATTGCACTCCAGTGTTAAAACATTAGCAAACTTTCTTTTTCACATGGCTCCACTGTCAATTCAAAAACTTTTGGACTCAATAGTCACATACTTAATACTATCTTTTATTAAAACATTGCAACCTTTTGTTTTCATGATGCTCCACTCAACACTGTGACTATCAAGTCAAAAAGTCATTCTAGTGCAGAATGACTGTTGGACTCAATAGCTGTGTAGATGCTTGCCACGTCATGAAAATAAAAGGCCACTTTTATCCCAAATAAAAAATCTAAATAGCACTGAAGTTAGTACAATATACTGGTAGAGAGCTTGGTACACTAATAAAGACTGGTGGAAGTCGTTGCGCTACCTGTCCATTTAAGCACCATCTTATATTAATTGACATAGTTAATAAAATGAGGACAATGACATTAATGTTGGTTTCTTTCTGTTTGTATACCTGGAAATTGAATAAATAAATAAAAAAAAAATTCAGCTTGTAGTATTGAGAATCTTATGAATATAAATGGTGTAAATCTAAAACCCTTTTTCTAAAAATTGTTTTTTGTTTGCAGTTCGAGTTGATGATTGAATCAGTTATAGTAGCACGAAATAGGTGGCTTGCTTCACATGGGGTTATGTGGCCATCAATTGCTAAGCTATTCCTTGTTCCATGCAAAGCAAATACAGAATATAGTAGCAAAATAGACTTCTGGCGCACGGTTTATGGCTTTGACTTCACGCCATTAATGTAAGTAATAGTGTGGGGAACTAAACAGCAATGCATGCTAGACTACAAACCACTTTTTCTGGCCTAATGTATGTTTTTTTTTTACATAGAGGGCGCTGTTCACAACCTGATATTTCTACAATCTATATTATAATAGGGACTTAGATTGAGTGAACATGCACACAACGGTCACATTCACATGGGTCGTAGTTGACTGTTCTCGTTGACAGATATATGGACATTTACATTGACGTGCCAGTGAATGTATGACGTAATGACCTTGGGATCTGACCTTGTAATCTCTATAGTAGCACTTGTCCCTGGTGCTATTCCGCAGGGCCGGTAGAATAGCTTAGGGCAGGCTAAGTGTGTAGTGTAGGCCTGGGTTAATTTTATTTAAAATACAAATCAATAATTTACAGTTTGCAAATATAAATTGACTGAAATTCACTTTACTATATTCTCAGAAAATCATCGCGATGATTTTGGGTAAACTTTTGCAGTTTTATGACGTCATATCTCCACTGGTACTCATGTCAGAGAGCGAACAGTAAAAAAGCCACTGAAAAAAACTCAAATTTGCCAGTCAACGTACCAAAGCGCCTAGCACGTGCGCATATGAAAATAACGTAATAGGGTAGCAGTCGACATATTCAATCTAAATGTCCCTAATAGGTTCCAATATGTTACTCAATCTTCTTCTAGCCCGACCGATGTAGTACATTCTAACTCCTCTTTATCTTTAAAGCTATATTATATCTGTAAATTGATGCGTTTATTAGGACAATTTCTTTGGAATTACCAAAAATTGCTGGCTGATATTAATCCAATGAACGGGCACCATCAAGTTAATTTTTGGTCAATTTTTTTAAATAGTTTTTTCACCCATTTTTGCAAATGATTTGCCCTTCAACTTCATTTTCCTTATTTATAACGTTTGATTAGATTATGTAAACAGCTGTTTGGTAAACTAGTATTGTTGTCAAAAGACAGACTTTTGACTAGACAGTTTTGAGATCAATGCCACACAGCTGGCCGGAACACATTCAAGAATAATGATGAGTAAACTCATTAAATGACCAGACATGTTGTAATATCGCAGGTGGTCAGGTCGTATCGCAGGTGGTCGTGTCATATCTGTCATTTATCCCATAATTTATTGACCTTTAGCCACTGGGTTTATCAAAGATATATAATACTCTCCATAGCCGACTAAATAGAATGACTGATTTTGCGTTATTTCGAAAAATCATTTTTGGTATAAAAATCAGTAAATTCCTCTCTGGTTTTGTTATTTGTTTGTTTTGTATAAAAAGTTATAGGTTCAATATATATAACTTTATGTCAAACAATCATAACACCATACCATACCATATATAATATTCGTAGCCAAGAGGCTAAAATGCAGTTACAAAAGTATAAAAACATATAAAAAAAGAGCTATACATTAAAAATACATTAACAAATTATCAAATATTCTCATTAGAATCAATAGAACTTGTTTTAATATACATATAGTAGAAATAAGTAGTTTATTATCAGCAAGCTGTACATCTGCAGCCGTATTAACATTATTAAACTTTGTAATTTTTATTTCAGAAAAACAAAATTAGATTTTATATATTGATTTACTAACGTTGTCTTGCATACCTTATTTTAATTGCAGACCGGTGGCAAAGAATCGATTTTTTGGCAGGCCGATATTTAATCATTTAATTGATGCAGATGATATGTTGTCCAACATGGCAGTTATACTTGAATTTGACATGAAAGAGGTCAAAGTTAGTGAACTTGAGGTATTTGGAAAATATTTGTTTAATTCTTTGCTTGAAGACTTTACTGGTATTGGTGACAGAGATTGCTAACATTACCACATGAACTGTGTGTTGTAGTGTAAACGCAAACACAGTATAATAGCGCAAATATAGTGTTATATTGTTGTCAGCAAGGCACTTAAAGAACCAATTAGATTTTACATTGACGTAACACAAAACTGCTTTCAGACATTTTAATTAAATAAAAAATAAGATAATATATTATTGGTCAACCATGGAAATTCATTTTCTAAAAGGTATACATACAAAAATACATATAAAAAGTTATAAATATATAAAAACATATACAGACAATAAATGAAAAAAACATACATACGAAGCACATGAATTTCTAGTCTCTCTAACACAAAGACAATGCAGATTTCAACTGAAATCAATGTCAATGGCAGCCTGATGTACTCATAATTAGGATGGTTTGATAGTGTAGACAGAGCTTTAAAGATGTAAAATAAATCATTGATGAAGGTATTCATTTTAATTTTTTTCAGGAGAATAAATGTGAATTCAGATTTGTTGTTAAAAAGTCTGGGACATTTCATGGATTTGGATCATGGTTTGCAGTTGATTTCTGCTCAAAAGATGACGACGATGCTGAAGATGTTGTACTAGACACAGGACCAGACAAGCCGTAAGACTCATCTTGGACATTGTTACGTCCCAAGTCACCCGATAATCGCTAGAGCTTCCACACATTTTGAGTGATCTCCTGTCTCTCTCTCTAAAGTGTATAAATTGTGGCACACTCAAGCGAATTCAGACTTAAGTCACATAGATAGTTTTGTATACACAGCCACAAACAATTAAATGCTGAAAATGATACCTGAAACAGTATTTAATTACAATACTTTGGTGTTTTTCTATTTTTAGACAAACAAATTTTTTAATGCACTCCAAATTCTCTGACACAACCAAAATTGTCCAGATTTATCTATTAAATTCTGTGATACAAATTTGCATGTGAGTTCTGTACCTTCACAAAATTATTTTTAATGGTTATATCACATGTGACATTGTTCTTATGATACAGCCATAATACACAGCTATATATCATTGAGTTTATCCATGAGAACTGGAAAAATAGTAGAATTGACTATTTAAACACTACTGTACTGTGCCTCTGAAAGTAATACATTTTCTATTTTATTTTTTCTTTTAGAACTACCCATTGGAAACAAGACATGTTCGTAATGGATGACCCTTGTAAAGTTCAAGAAGGTGATATAATAGAGGGCGCAGTAACTATTACTAGGAATCCTGATTGGAGACGTCATCTTAGGGTTACGTTCTCGTTTACAATTCAGTATAAGATTTCCGGTTTCCAACAGGTAAGAGTGGCCATTTTTAGTTTATAATGTTACAACAAAACATCAAACATTCTATTTAAAAATGTATTGTCCCCCAAAACATAAATAATATGAATAAAGTAATTTAATATAGTAGTTTTAATTTTTTTTAATTTAACTTGAAACCCATTTAATTCCAGACAGTATTGACAACTAATACCCTTTTCACATCTGCAAAATTTAACAAGTTGTAACCAAGTTTGCATCATGTGAATACAATAATTTTGTGGAAAATCTCCTGAGATTTCACAGGGGTCCTGTGTTGCCCTGGTATTTAACTGACCAATCGCAGTAATCAAAAGCGCGCAACTATGCTTTCCTCCCAAGATTTCACAAGGTTCGCGTATGCATATATGAAAACGTGTATAATTCTGGAGATCAAATAATTTATGCAGATGTGAATAGGGTAGAAGTGTGTTTACACCATTTTTAATTGAGTGTCAAATTTTCTTTGCAAAAGCCCAGATTTAACTGCAATTTAAATCCACATCCACCAGTATATTGTATTTTTTATTCTGCATCTGAACTTCATTTATCAATATTACTTGTATTACTTTTTTTAAGGCATTTGAAAAACTATTTTTACTATGGCGTTGACGATCATTTGTGAATGCTGGAAAGCAGTTCTTCCGTGGCACATTAAGTTTTACATAGAATGTAAATGTGGCGGAATAACCTGTGACTGCAGCCTAACTGGGCTGAATTGTGGACGGCACATACTATAATTTTCCTCTCCCCTAAGGGGTCCCTTGTGTGCCACCAAACGGGCTGAATGGACCAGTACACCGGAGTAACCCCCTACTGAACTAAAAGATGAACTTGGTTTTTTAGAGTGCACACGATCCAGATGTGTACACTGGACCTCCAGTTTTATAAAGAGTATTGTTGCATAGCAATTTATTTTTTAATTTGTAACATATTAGCATGTAGATATATTTAGCAAGAGACAGTATAGAGACATTTTTTAAGATGGTCAGTCAGTAAGTGATCGATTAATTTATCAATCTAATTTGCAATCTATTGAAATATTTATTAATAGGTGAATATTAATATAATTATTAGAGTGTTATTGAGTGATTGATTGGTTGAGTGATTGAGTGATTGATTGAATGATTGGTTGAGTGATTGATTGAGTGATTGATTGAGTGATTGAATGATTGATTGGATGATTGGTTGAGGGATTGAATGATTGATTGATTGATTGAGTGATAGATTGGTTGAGTGATTGATTTAATGATTGGTTGAGTGATTGATTGATTGATTGAGTGAGTGATTGATTGAATGATTGGTTGATTGATTGATTGAGTGATTGATTGGATGATTGGTTGAGTGATTGAATGATTGATTGAATGAGTGATTGAATGAGTGATTGATTGATGGAATGAGTTATTGATTGAGTGATTGAATGATTGGTTGAGTGATTGATTGAGTGATTGAATGATTGGTTGAATGATTGATTGAATGATTTATTGAATGATTGATTGAATGAGTGATTGAATGAGTGATTGATTGAATGATTGATTGAATGAATGAATGAATGAATGATTGATTGATTGATTGATTGATTGATTGATTGATTGAATAATTGATTGAATGATTGGTTGAGTGATTGATTGAGTGATTGAATGATTGGTTGAGTGATTGGTTGAGTGATTGATTGAATGATTGATTGAATGATTGGTTGAATGATTGGTTGAGTGATTAATTGATTGAGTGATGGATTGATTGAGTGATGGAATGATTGGTTGATTGAATGATTGATTGAGTGACAGTGGTATTATATGAATCTGTCTTTGTATTTATAGCATAACAAATAGAGAGATTGCAACCTTACGAATACAAAAACGAAAATGATGTTTTGCATGGCAACAAAAACGAAAAGAGTTGCAAAACCTCCCTAATATATTTAATAATAGAAGTGAATATATTTTATTAGAATGTTGAATAATCTGCATGTTAGTAAAATGGGTTTAAGTGATTGATTATTGATTACTTGATTAATTTGATGACTGATAGCAGATCAATAATTCAATGGATGTAGGAATAATTTTAACAGTATTAGTAGCCATTTACATGTACAGATTATTACAATTATTTAAATCAAACTACTGTATGGTGTTGCATAAATTATATATTCATATAAAAACCTTTATTCATGTTGTAAAAATTAAAACTATTCTATTTTAATAAGTACCATTAAAATATTTTCGTAATGAAAGGGGAAGATTCAAACTTGCACTCTCCTACGTTTGTGACTAGATGTCTTGGTGGTTAATTGCAGGCCTTGCTGCTTGCACTCACTTTATCATGCAGTTAAATGTCACCATCCAAAAATTATCCCATCCCATAATAACAATCACAGGGTGGGTCAGGATGAAAGTGGTGAATATGGCATTATGTGAGCCCTCGCCTCTGAATTCACCTCTGATATGATTTGTATATTTTTAATATCATGTACACTATTAATAGTATTTTAACTTTATTGAAGAAATCATTTTAATGCTAGTTTACAGTCTAATGTCTAATTTAATATCTATTATTTTTACATATCATAATATCTAATATTTGTACATATCTTTTTTGTAGTATGTATGTATTAGGTTTTTATTATATTTTTTATTTGACTGCTATAGAAATATTCTGTCTATCATAAGTTTTTATCCTAATTTGTTTGGGTATCTCCAAGTTAACATTTCAGAAGATACAGAAAACTTTCCTAGTTTAAAACTATAATGGCCAACCCTCATTTAGAGGACACCTTTGAGCAACATTTTTTTGGGTCCTGAATGTGTACCTTTAATGAAGGTTCAAAAGTTCTACTGTATAATCAATTGCTGTGGAGATCCAGAACAATTTTCATTTACAAACCCCTGCTGTTTTTTAATGGTGCTATAAAAACAATAATTATTGTGGTAATTATTTAAATTAATTTATTTAAATTAATTAACACTAATGAAAGAAAATGTAAAGGCAATCAGTATTAATACAATTAACATGATGTGCAAAAATAAGTTTAAAAAAAAAGTATTACCTAAAATTTAGTCAATGACGGGGTGCATTGGCCAAATGCATCACATGGGAAAAATAGTAATTTTAATTATAGATTTTATTTTATTTGTATGCAAAGCATTGATTATTCATTCTTTCAATGTTTTAAAATATAAATGTAAATTTAGGTTCAAAAGAAATAGTGTCAGATAGCATACTAACCTAAGAGAAGAAGGTCGTTTGGACCTTAGGGTAGCGAGGGATATTAGTTAACACAATGTGTAATTAGTATCGATGTAATGAGTATTAGTTGTTAGGATATGGATAGGAAATTAAAATATATAAAGTAAACTATATACCTGTTTTTTGTTTTGTATCTTACTAAAGCTTGGTTCCCACTAGGATGTAATGCAACACAAGCAAGTTGACCAATGACAACCGACATTTTGAATAATCCATCGCTTGTGATTAGTCAAATCACTTATATTGCGTTACGTCCTTTCGTTGCATCTCTAGTGGAAACCAAGCATTAGGTGGATAATATGATGGAGCTTTGAATTTGCAATGACCTAGTATTTACACATACTGTGGGGAGGATTCAAGCCCTCCCCCTACCCCCACCCTAAATTTTGGAAATGAATGAAGTGGCTAATACTCAGTGTCATTTTTATGCCCTGGACCCCCTCTATTTAAAAATCCTGGATCTGTCCCTAACTGTGTAAAATTGTTTCAAGAAAAAGAAAACAAGTAAAGAAAACATTCCCAATTAATGTACAGGTAACGACCAAAAAATACTGTATGTACGTCCTTCAAGGTCTTCCCAAACATAGAGCTCCTTATCATTGACTGACAGCAATGAGTAGGGTTTTGAGAATGAAAGAAAACAAATTGTTAAACATTTATTAAACACATATGTATGCCATAAAAAAACACATTATTTTGTAATTATTAATGTGAAAAGTATCTTCTGTGTGTTTGATGTGTTATAATATAATTAAATTGTTGAATAATTTACAGTACACATTTTAAATGGGGGAACCCAAATATGGTAAAAGAGTATGGCAAAGAATGTGAAACTAAACCCACTAAATAGCACACATCCCTAGAAATTCACCTTCTGGATCCACCCCTGAAATGTTGACACAAATGATTTGTGATCAAACAACAAAAACGATTTTCTAAATACTGTATACAGTATTATGTACAGTGCTTGTAAGCCAGCTTCAATTTAAAAACTCCAACATTTCAAGAAATATTGTCCTCACTTTCGCAACATGGTACACAGTTTATTTCTGCAAACTTGCAACGCGATAATTTCACATTGTATGATCACTTTCAAAATACCCGAATATCTTTAGCAATCCCCTTTGGAAGGTCGCAGAAAGCTGCCAACTGTTTAACAACCCCCTGCACGACTATTTACGCACACTTACCTATCGGCACCAATATACTTAAGAAAGCACTCACTAGTAAACCTACTTACATCACCATAAAAATGTAATCATTGCTTACTAAGAAATTTTCAACATTCAATGTGTGTAATACTCTTGGGTATAAAATCATATTTTAATATAGAATTAAACAAATTCAACATTAGAAACTTGCTCTTACTTTAATTGCTTGCTTCTTTGGTAGGCCACAGTTTGCAATGTTTGCTACCAAATAAGGCTCATCATTCTTGGTATATTATTATTCATATTTGTTTATCTTTACTTTACCATTTCATTGTACATTTGATGCAGGCACTCATAACAAGGTACCATAAAACCTCGAAAATAAGCCCATTATCTCAAAAAGAAGCCCATGTGGTTTGCAAAAATAAAAAGCCCATCTCAAAGCTTCTTTTCAAGATAGTATGGGCTTCTTTTCAATAAATGTATGATTGTGTTATCATACAGTATCAATATATTAATGACCTTACAACCCTTCTCAACGGTCAATATATTTATACCAAATGGTACTTTGATTGCATCTTGAATCTTCTTCTTGTCTGCTTCATTGCCAAATTTGTAAAATTGGCAGAGAAAATCATAATAAACATCCTATTATAGTAGCAATTCACAACATTTACAGCATTCATTTTAAAAAGAAGCCCCATCTTCAGTATGCAAAAGTAATTCAAAAAGAGGGTCATCTCGAGCCATCCCAGAATCCTAAAAAAGGAAGAAACCCCTGGTCTGCTTCTGTTTTTTAGTACACTTGGATGAAGTCCATCTCGAAAAGCACACCTCGAAAAGAAGCCCATCTTGAAAAGAAGCCATCCAAGAGCCCTAAAATAAGAAACCCATGGGTGGCTCCTTTTTTAGTACTCTTGGATGACGGCCATCTCGAAAAGCACACCTCGAAAAGAAGCTCATCTTGAAGAGAAGCCATCCAAGAGCCCTAAAATAAGAAAAAACTCATGGGCTTCTTTTCAAAGTTTTACAAAAAAGCACTGCCAGCAGGTCTTGCCTACAGTACCTTGGCACTGGTGTACTGAAGTAGTGTTTAGAATTTTAAAATAAAATAACAAGCTTATGGAAAGAAGCAATTAAACCGAAAATTCAATTTAAAATAAAATTTTATTTAAATTAGAAGTTACTCCATTTTAGTTACTTTTCCCAGGGTATATAGAATCGACCTTGACATTAATGTTTTAATACAGAGATAGGTAATCACAGACCCCAATGGAAATTATATATACATATTTCTTTTATCTAGGGTTACATAAATCCTATCATATTATTCATTGAAAATAACATGTTTGTGGGTAAAATTAAAATTGGAATTTAACAATACATATTTTTAAAGAAAAACAGAATACAAAAATACAGAGTAAAATGATTACTTCAATCTGGATTATTAAAAATAACAGGAAGACACAATATTGAAATTTAAGCAGTGATAGTTTATTTCATATTTTCTCATTTTACAATAGATTAAAATATAGTATTAAAATGAGATGACAATCAAGGTGTTTTAATACATGAATCAAAGTGACACATGACAGTATCTGATGGACTTTATTACCAGAAATCTATTTACATCTTAAATACTTATATAATATTATGTTTCGTCTACATCTTTTTTGCCCTCCGAGTGTTTTGACTTATCTGATTTGTCAGATTTGCTAGATTTGTGCGAGTTATGGGACTTGTCTGACTTGACACTCTCATCTGAAAAAAAAAATTTAATGTTTATAATATGAACAATTTAAATTTTAAAATAATTCATAGTGTCATGGTAACAATGCTTTAATTGTAAGATTTTTAACACACTGTTTTATAAAAGACTTTGTGTTACACCTGCGCTCATTCAATCGGCAGTGCTCAAAAACAAAACCCAATGCTTTTCCCTACAAAACTAACTGTATAATGATACCATATGTTATCATTATACAGCTAGTTTTGTAGGGGTATGCTGATATCAGCATGGTCAACTGTACACATAATTTAAAGTTTTCTATTCTCTATTCTGTAAATTAGTATTTTCTATCGGAATGGTCAACCAAATATTTTATACTTTCTTTCTTTCATTAATACCCAAAAATAAGTTATAAACATTTTAAACATAAATAAAACATGATATATCATGGTAAGGGCTAGTTTACATGCAAAAAACATTCAAAAACAACTATACCTGATGACGAATCATGATGTTCCTCCTTTTCTTTATCTTTGTCCTTTTTGTTGTCTTCATCTTCACTTTTATAATCCTTCATTGCATCTTCCTTCTCTTCTATATTATCTTTTTCATCATCACTCTTTTTATCATTTTTGTTTTCATTTTGTTCTTCCTCGTCCTCATCCTCTCCCTTCAGTCCTTTAACTATCTTTTCATTAAGATCTTCTAAAGCTTTTGAAATTGCTTTTTGAGCTGGGAAATCCCCTTGGATCTTTGCCATTTCGAGTGACCGCTCAAATGACTCAATAGCTTCATGTAAATCTCCAAGTTTTACTGTAGAGTAAAAGAAAATCTAAAAATAATCACCAACAAAAAAATAAAAGCAGACTAGGATTGATAAAGGAAGCCATATAGTGTCCCTTGTTTTTTAGTCGCAAAGTCCCAGCAGTTTGTTATAATGTACAGGAAGGACAGGGCCTGTGGCGCAGTGTGTGTGTGTGATCGTGGGATCAGAGATTCAAGACCAACGCTTATAGGAAGACACTCTACACTGTTCCAATAAAGACACTTAACTTATGTTTGCATTTCAACCCAGGTGTATAAATGGGTACCTGGTACAGTTAAACACAACTGGGTAAAATAAGAAAAACTCATGAGACTTGAAAAAACTAAAATGTACGCACCTTCTGATTGGGCAATAAGAACACTGGCATTTAACTGCCAGACATCATCTCCAGCTTCTTGTGCTGCCTTCAAACTCTTCTCACCAAAATCATGAGCCTCTTGATATTCCCCAAGCTCCAAGTGGCAGCGGCCAATCTCGTGGTACAACCAGGTTGCCTCTAACGCCGACTTGACCATTGGTAACTTCTCTTTCCAATACTTGACTGCTTCTGTGAACTGACCGATACGGGCATGGACTCTGCCGAGATTGTCCAATGCTCTCGATCGTCCATCCTCACTTTCCCTGTTAAAGAAATGTAAATTCATCAGTTTCAATCGGCACTGTCAACTGTTTATCTACTGTATAGGCACACAGTCAAACATGATGACAGAAAACAGAGCCAACTGTGCCAATAGAAAATAATAAATTACATTGAAAGAGTCGATAGTCACCTCTTTCTCCTAACATCTTTCAATTTCAAGAACAAACTTTTACATTCTTGAAACCTGATATTCCTAGTGAATCGTAATATACAAGTTCTTTTATAGCGCAATTACAATAAATGGATCATTGCCTCGTGTGAAACGTGTGTGCAATAAAAAAAATGTCAACCATACATGCAAATATTTATTTACTCTCGGCACTGTGACTGTATACCAATATCTGGGATGATATTTTGATTTACCTTGACTGGCACAAATCATAATCAATATTATGATGCTTCAATGCAAACTCCATGTTTCCTAGGTCCAAGTGTGCATTACCAATACAACTATGTAAATTGGCAAGATAGTCATCTTTATCAGGTACGTCACTTTCTTTCCATCCTTCCACCGTCTTCAGGACACGTTTAGACTGGCTAAGAGCATCTTTTGGTTTGTTCTTGGCCAAGGCTAGAAAAAAAAACAGAAATAGAAGACTTGCAGTAAGTGCAAATTATGTAAATAAAATGTATAGTGAACATAATGTAGTATAACTAGTATTAATAACTATTTTGAAGTAGCTTTGTGTTAGCGAGCAACATCCTGTGCAGTGTGCAGTGCAGTACCCACTGCTTTTGTAAGCTTGAATCTAACCCCTAGCCACCAATACAAGCTTGGTGGTCTGAATGCCAGGCTAGTGGCCTGGAGGCTGTGTGTCCACTAAGAAGTACAGTATTCTCAAATGTAGCATAAATTCCTATTACGTCGTAGGACAAACATACAGTATAGTAGACATGTATAATTATATGCTTATATATACATTTTTCTTTCCATTTATTAAGACTTCTAATATTTGATTTGATTGAATCAGAACTACTGAGGTTTGCATTTGCTTACTTACAATTATCAATCTCTTCCAGATTTTTAAGGATGTACTTTGCAGGATCCATTGGCACTTTACTCTTGTCCCGTCTTCCCTTGCTGGCCTCGGCTTTGTCTCGATTGCGTGCATACATTGGCTTTTGTTGACGCCAGAACTCTGTTCGTGTATCTAAATATCGTAATCCCTGCATCACCAAATCATATATCTGGTTACCGCTCTCTGTGGTTGGTCTTGTTAAGTCTAAATTTGCGAAATCAGAAGAACTGTTAAAAGCAACTTAGATGACAGAGATTAACAAGAAAATGGCATACAGTCAATGAAACATCAATTGGATTCATATTTCCTAGATTTGGTTCAGTCTCTTTTACCTCTTCTCAGTAAATAAATGTTTTCAAATTGAGAGTTTACTATGGAAATAATAAATATTATTGTACCTTTATCTATGGTTAGTACAGTAGAAACAATGGTCACCAGAAACACTGGTTGTGTTTTTCTAGGTTCATTTTTGTTTCCTTTTCTTTTAAACATGGCAGCATAAATGCTGAAATGCATTTCAATTTACAAAATATGTATAAAATTGATTTTACTTTAAAATGCTGACATTAGTATTCTAAAACTTTTGGCTGGGCAACAAATCTATTTTAAATATCAACTCACCGCCGTCCTTCAGCAACTTATCCAGATAAAGTCGATCCTTGTACAGATCTCCTAACAGTTGTTTTGTGATCTCTTTCTCCTTGTCAGATTGCTCTGCTCTAACTGGACGTTTATTCTGTTTGTTGTCAACATGTTTGGTTCCTGGTTTGGTGTACCCCATTCGAGGCTGTTTCTTTGTCGTCTTCATCTACAATAATAGGAATGAGTTATTATATTATCATAATCAAATTGATTCATTTTAAGACCTGAGTAAAATATAAAAAGACTCTGTCTACACCATCACACTTTTGTGTGACAAAAAAATGTGATGTGCCCATATACTCTATGGACATGATGATGTCATACCACTACCATATTTGGGAATATCACTACCATATTTGGGAACATCACACTTTTTTTGTCAAACTAGTTTGATAGTGCAGACAGAACTTTAGGCAGTAATTTTGTTTGTCTTTTGTAGGCATTGATCACCTACTATTATTGTCTTATTTGGTTTATGTTCATGCCTTCTGAGAACACCCCCAGAGGACAGACCCCTTTCCTTGAGACAAACAAGGGGAATATAGGTTTTAAAACTACAGCCAATCCTTATTCAGGGGACACAACTATTAAGGAAACCTTTTGTGAAACAATTGTAAACAATTTAACACTATGGCCAACCCCTATTCAGGGGACAATAAACCCCTATTAAAAGATGGTATCTCCTTTATATTGTGTTTCTACTGTATTACTAATTAAAAATGTTAATATATTTTGTTAATTATAGAGTACAGTCATTGTAAGATTCATGATATTGATTTAGTCTGTATTTGCACTGAGAAATACACTTTCAGTGCAAAGAGACTGATTTCTAGTGTTTTAGTTTTAACACAATACAATATATCCCATAACAAAACTTTCAAAGTTCAAAAGCATCTTGGTAAAAAATTCTCATCACATATTACAATTCTGATTGCCATCCTCATGGGATGAACAATTTTATTGTGGGTAAAATTACTAATTTATTTCTAGAATTAATGTTATATTTACAAATATTTTTAAATTAGTAAGTCTGTAACTATCATCTACAGTAATTTTACAAATAATTTTATTCACTACTAAATCAATAGGGTAAAATTACTTATTATGGCAGACTTTATCAAAACATAATAGGATTAAAAGAATCTGGTTGGAATTCATGAAGCAAAAAAGGGGCATACCGGTTATGAGCACTCACTGGCTAAACCCAGGGGTCCGGAGCTTACAGGGGCCTCTAAGCAGGGCCCAGAGAAAAAAAACATGCATTCAAATATGTCGAAAAAGGCTAAAAACATTGGGGCCACTATGGATCCTTAAAACCAGTGTCTCAGGCTTCGGCATTATGCTGCCATCACATCCACCAGATGTGTAGAGGGCTATATGCAGCAAGGACGGTGTACTTCTCTGTGGCTGTTTTATTTTCAGATCGTGAAATAACTAAATAATCAAAGATATTCAACACTTGTGCACAAACAAGTATGTTTTCATTCATTCACCCTGGCCAAAATAAAATATGTTAGAAAACCACTATGTTCTGATTTTGGTGATACCGAGATTTGACATTAAATGCTTGCTGGTTTAAAGTTCATTTTAAATGAGAAGTAATAATCTTCAGTACAAAAGCTAATTATTTGCTAGTTCTTATTACCTCATCTTGTTTGCTGAAGAATGATAGATCACCCTTGTTTTCAAGTTTCACTTTTGATGGGCCTGTTGATAAAGAAGATAACACAACAACTTATATTAATAGATACTGTATGCAGATAAATACGTAAAGAATACAAAAATTGTTATTGTATAAATCAAGAAATTAGTTGTTCAAGAAGACAAGACTGTACAGGTGAAATTAAATATCATTATATTTTCAAATAATCTGTTTAGAAATATTTGGTTAATCCAGGCAAGTTAGAGAAATTGAATTCAAAGAAAATTAGTGAAACATTTTTACTCCCCATCTTTTGAACACAATTAAAGCAATCACTGGCCAAAATGAAATATGTTTAGATTCACCATGCTCTGATTTTGGTGATAGCATGATTTTATTTGTTGAGGTTACATCAAATTCTTGATGACCCTTGAGTGGAGTCGGAGTAATATGAAGAGACACGTCTATGTGTGAAAATACAATCTTTGTCAAAATCTAATTTAATTCTTTGCTTTTTTGTTCAAAATATTCCCAATAGCATGGTCACCATCAAGTTTGGGATCTACTTCTCTAAATCCACCACTAGTATTGCCAATGATATGATAGCCTATCATAGTCACCACTAGGCTCTGGTGGTGGATGTATTTCTCTAGATCAACCACTAGCATTGCCACTGATATGATAGCCTATCATAGTCACCACTAGGCTCTGGTGCTGGAATTATTTCTCTAGATCCACCACTAGCATTGCCACTGATGTTAATAATTATCACATGACTTACTGCCAACTGAGTTATCTATGGCTTCCTGTGCTTTTTGAATCCCTAGTCGAAATTCTTGTAGCTCAGGACGGAGTTTGTTGCCACGGTGATAGAAAACAAGGGCCATTTCAAAATCACCGGTCTGGTAAAGAGCCTCGGCTTTCTGATATAGTCCCTGTGAATGATAAATGATAAGTAATATTGTTTTAATACATAATTCAGAAGAAGTCAGGAAGAAAACTACTTTATTTCTTAGTGCTAAGGTGTTTAATAATTAGAATTGAATCAGTAATAAATACTCACTTCAGATGATGTGAAAAAATGGCCACACCCTTTCAAAAGGGTGGATACAAAAAACCAATACATTCATGGACACATCGGTACTAGTACTATGGGGTAGGACATGCACAACCTAAATAATCAGGATCAGGGTCGAATCCCAGGAGGGTTCTTTTGACAGGCCAAAAACACTTTATTAGAATACTAACCAATAAATGACGGGATTCTTGCTTGTCTCCAAAACATTGCATGTGTGTTATTTTAACCCTTTGCAGTTTTAAAAACAATGCATTTTATTTCTATATACCTTATCTTTTATGAATCAGTAAATGTTCATGGTATAAATAAATAATAAATGTAAACTTACCTTGTGATAATCTTTATCCTCAGTAAGCGAGGCCTCTGCATCTTTGAGAGCTGATGCTGCATCTCCCAGTTGTAGGTGACATTTGGACCGGGCCACCAGACAGTTTTTATCAGAAGGTTCAATTTCTAGAGCCTAAGAAAAACGAAACAAATTTCAAAGTTATATAAACTTGTTTACCCCATTTTTTTAATGAAAGAATATTGATTAATGAAGCCTGTTAACTTTTTTTTGCATAGAATTACTCAAGAAGTTTAAAAACTAAATAGTAAGGCATTCTCAACTCTTGAAAAATCGCACAGTGTACTCCAAACATTACTTTATAGGCTATAATAGAAATGTCTACTTGCAACTAGAACATCATGAAACCAAAAACAACAATCTAAACAAAAATGATCCAACCATCTTTACCAAATCATAACCCTCTTTTGCTCTTCTAAACTCTTTCTTCCGCATATGATCCTCAGCTTCACCAATGTACGACTGCAAGAGCTTTAAGAGCTCTGCTCTTTCCACTGCTGGATCAATGTAATCGTCCATGGTTTATATACACAGTACAGACTATCAATATACAGTAACCTATCAATACAGTAACCAATCAATCAATATAGAGTGGAGTCCTACACAGTAACCAACTATCAAAATACAGTGATCATCAAAAGTAAATGAACTTGGCTAAGTTTTCACTGTTTCTACTTTAGATCATCTCAGGTTTAATACTGGTTCTTGCAGACAATTAACAATCTATGTCCACTATGCACTAGGTGTAGCTTGATATCTCCATAGAAACTACTTTAGAGGGACATGACCTTTGTAAAAGACCTTTACAATTGTGTTAATCCAGAAATCAATTGTTCTTTTAACAAAGGTATTAGCAGTTTGTAAGTAGACCCATTGATTGTTCTCCATTATTACAGGTACCTCATTGCAAATACAGAATGTCTTTAATAATAATATTTATTACATATAATTTCACATTTTACAGGAATAAGTTTTGTGCATTCACATTTGTATGCATAAAGTAAACAAAGAGTAAAAATGTTTTAATTATTTTAGTTTGGCATTTATTTATAAAACAACTACATAGTCCCAAAAGGCAATGATGGGATAATGACAATGGATTATTCCAAATAGTATTATAGGGTTATTCATTTTAAAGAATAGTTTATCTTGCTAGGTATTAAAATATCAATCAATGTAATAATTTATATTTTATTATAAGCCTACAAAACTAAATTATTAAAAATCATATCAATACTATGTTTAATAAAAATGTTTCTATTATACAGTTTTAATCATGAATAGACTGGCCCAGCAGAAGTTGTGTTAATTGTTACATAATAATCAATGACAAGTTACTACTTTTGGCCAATCAAATGGAGAGCTTTCATAGTAGATAGGCATGCCTATTTTAAGACTGAGCTGAGTGAAAATCACAGATGAAAGTCAATAATGCTGAAGCCTAGCTGGCTAGCCTCCTATAGGCCTAGCTAGGCCTAGAGTGATAGTAGGCCTATACCTACCTGGTCCTAGTAGGCCTACGCTCTTAATAAAAACTGGGCCTAGGCATTTACTGTATGTAGGCCTAGGCCTAGCTAGCTAGGCATTGGAACTGTATGTGGTAGATGCAGACCACCAACACGCTTTTTATACCAGGGCCTGGCCTAGAGAGGCTACTAGATAGTAGGCCTAGGCCTACTAGGCCTACTAGCCTAGGGCCAGGCCTATATCTTTTTATTTATTTATATAAAGGCCTAGGCCTAGATCTAGGCTAGCTACTAGGCTAGGTCCATGTCTGTTTCCTCAATTATTTCGCTATCAACCACGTCCATTAATAGTCCTTCCTAGACTAGGCCTAACCTAGCCTTACGACCAACAACAAGCCTTATCGACAGATACTCAACGCCAGCCGCGCATGTGCTCCCCCGTAAAAAAATCGTCGCTTTGTTGTTTTTGTGTTGAGCTAGCTCACCTCACTGTAACTTTCTAAAGCCTTCTTGTACTCTCCTTGCTTGAAAAGTACATCACCTTCGGCTACAAATATGGCAAAAGATCCTTTCTGAATGCTGTCGGAGCCTTCTTCTCCTTCGTAAGGCATTTTATGAATCAAATTTAATAAAAAGGTTTATGATCGATTTAGTTTTTGGTCGTAGCCAGCCTGTTGATGATGAGAGAGCGTCGTTTATTATTGTCCTCATTTGACCTCTTTACCATAGCAACCATTGCTAAGCGTAAATGTCACATACACTAAGCATGTTCTTAAGTCCAATTTCTAGTTATTAATAATGTTAGTTTTAATTAGATGTTAGTATGCAATTAAGTGTTTTACTCTGAGTGTACCGAAATAAATTAATGTAAAAAAATGTGTTTCCTTTACAAGTTAAACATATAGCAATATTCAAACGGCTGGAGTTGGAGGTAAACGATATTAAAAAAGAGAACCACATGAAAGATGGCGCACTGTAACTTTTCTGTCAACAATTATGAACTGGTCTCGTAGAACCATAGCCCAATGTGTTTAAAAATCGCTTTATGTAACAACTGATTTAAATATAATACATTTTGCTACATAATTTTACTTCTCGATAAAGTTATATATGTTTATTTATTAATTTGAAATATGAATATTAAATAGTATGCACAAAAAAAAAACCATTAACGCGCACCTCTACAAGAGTCCATCATAGAACAGTGTTATAAGTTAAAGCACCGACATAATTATATAATATTGGTTGAGCGAAAGTTTTGTAAAAGTCACATCTTAAAGATGAATGATGTTAAGCAATGATAATATAAAGAAAGAAAATTAGGAACAAGAGTCCGTTCATTTAATGGATACTACAGTACGTGTTTTACTAAGTTTATTATTGTTTTTACTGTAGTAAGAATAAGAATTTAATTAATAGACAATATGTATAAACAGATACACTTAATGATTCCAGTAAATTTTAATAAATAAATAAAGTATAGTTTGATCAGTAGATTAATATAACTTTCCGAAACGCATTATTAAACACATACATTACTAATACTTTTATATATAAACATTTCCAAAAAAGGCGTTACTTTTTATATTGATTATAGAAATTAATGATATAAATAATAATTACAGTAGGCCTAATTCCTTATGAATGAATCGAAACCATCCGCTCCTAATCAATGGTGCAAGTTTGATCAACAGATTAATATTTAGAGACTTTCAATTTTTACTAGCGGCTAAACTCAATTTTATTGGCTAAATAAAAAACATTCTAATTACCCATTGTTATGTTACTGTAATGTTTTGTTTATAGAATATTGATGAAGATGAAATAAAAACCGACATATTTAATCATTAATTCAACACTCATTTTTAGGCCTATCATAGGCTTATATCCCGAAAATATCCAATGAAAAATACAGTAGTTTTTATTTGTCTGGTAGGCGTTTTTGTTTTTGTTTGTTTTTTTTTTGGCAAGCTCATATCATTTTTATGCTATTTACCCATACGAAAAATAAAATGGCCTTTTAAAAAAAATAATATATTGACGACGCGATTGATTGTATTATAATGTTGGGTGATATAACAAATAGCCGATGCCATCTAATCGGAGTGTCAGAGTTTAGTTCCATCCACCAGTTTTATGACCTTGACCATAAAGTCGAGATAGGTCAGACAGTGATCGCTAAACTTGGTCGGTAGTAGTCGGCAGCGCTAGCGCTGCACACAACAGTATGACATTATAATGCGGACGATAAGGTGGACAGAATAAACGGATTATAGATTGTGATGGAGGTTTCATAAATCTTGTCGATATATGTGGAGTGTTTAGAGACCAGTTTGCCAAATCCGCACCATTGTAGGTGTGTAATAAAGTAAGCTAAGTTTTGTTTTTAAGTTCATGCTTAAAATCTGTAGGTTTGCCGTTTGCTGTTGTCTGTCTTCCGCATGATACATCGGCTGAGCGCATCGCATTCATTTGCCAGACATGGCCTGCTTGGCTCAGCACATAAACAGCATGTCGGGTTAACGTAGGTTAAATAGAACTGATATTTCTTATAATGGTCTGTTTTTATTCACCTGCTTTACTTATAGTTAAGTATGACTACGCAAAATTTGCATATTCTCTCATTATTTCAAGTTTAATATGTTATTTTTGGCCTTGCATTAATGTAACATACAATAATGGCATGGTGGTAGGTCATCATCATGTCTGGTAGAAATTTAAAAAAAATCTATGATAATTTTTATTATCATTACAAGATTGACATGAATAATGCCTGTAATTAATTTAAGTAAAACCTTATGCACCTTAGTCAAAGAACTGATGTTATACTTATAACTTGGTGCAGTAAATGGTCCGCTAAAATGCAGGCGTCTGACATCCTCCCTTTGAAAAAAAAAGCAAATTCCAAAATGACTTGTGGCCCATGTTCTGAGTGAACCATCTTCCCATATTAAAACTTGCCCTGATAGTAGTGTAAGCAATACCTGTCTGTATCTACAGTAGGTTAAACTGTATTTATCTTTTTCATCTATAATCGTTTTAACAGGAACTTTTATTGTGGAAGGAAGAACAATACTATGGCATGCACGTTTCACACTCCAAGGACACCCACATCTCTGATCTCTATATCATTGAAATGTTTTTGGAATCTTTATTATATAGAACATTTCCATGAGTACCACCATATGCAGATACAGAGGGGGTGGGGGTAGTCCATGGGGTCCAAACCTCCAACCTCTGAATTATACAGTGTGTGCATCTATTAATAGTAATTATGTGTATTGCTACTGCTCCATCTGGTTTATAAGATGTTTTTTCCCCACTTTATATTGTTATGTAGTGGAAACCAAATCTCCATTTTCTACAGCCTTCATCTCCTTCTTCCTATTCTACGACAAAACGCTAGATTTCCTGTCCCCCTCCTCCTATTCTACCACAAAACTCTAGATTTCCTGTCCCTTCCTATTATTCTACCACAAAACTCTAGATTTCCTTTCCCCCTCCTCTTTTTCTACAACAAAACTCTGCATTTCCTTTCTTTCTCCTCCTATTCTACAACAAAGCTCTGGATTTACTTTCCCCCTCCTCCTTTTCTACAACAAAACTCTGCATTTCCTTTCTTTCTCCTCCTTTTCTACAATAAAACTTAGGATTTCCTTTCCCCACCTACTTTTCTATAACAAAACTCTGGATTTACTTTCTCCCTCCTCCTATTCTACAACAAAACTTTGGATTTACTTTCCCCCTCCTCCTATTCTACAACAAAACTTTGCATTTCCTTTCTTTCTCCTCCTATTCTACAACAAAACTCAGGATTTCCTTTCTCCCTCCTCCTTTTCTATAACAAAACTCTGGATTTACTTTCTCCCTCCTCTTATTCTACAACAAAACTCAGGATTTACTTTTCCCCTGCTCCTATTCTACAACAAAACTCAGGATTTACTTTCTCCTTTTTCCTATTCTACAAAAATACTCAGGATTTACTTTCTCCCTCCTACTATTCTCTACAACAAAACTCTGGATTTCCTTTCCTCCTTCCTCCTATTCTTCCTTTTCCCATACTCCTATTTTAACAAAACTCTGAATCCACATAAGACCACACAGGCATTTTCAGAGCAAGCAGTCTGTACATTATTATGATCCTCTTAAAACATGTGGTATCATAGGATGAGATGTCCCCTTTGCTATGGAAATGTTGAAAATTGACAAAAAGATAATACAGTGTATTTTAGACCCTCTTCAAAGGAATTAAAAATGTGTTACATGATAATTGTCACTTTAGATATGTGACAAACATGCCTAGTCTATTATTTTTACCACATTTTTAAGATATATATGACCCATCCAATGACCGACCCATCCAATGACCCATCCAACCTGATCATGTTTATCAAATTTACTTTGGTGGCTATTAAGCTTTGTCTACACTATCAAACTAGTTTGACAAAAAAATTGTGATGTGCCCATATATGGTAGCGATATGACCAAATATGGTAGTGATATGACCAATTATGGTAGTGATATCACATCATCATGTCCATATATGGGTACATCACATTTTTTTGTCAGATAAAGTTTGATAAAGTAGTGTATTCAGAGCTTTAATTTTTGTTAACAACTTTAAAAAATTAGCATGCAAACAAAGTTAATCCAGTATACCTTTTAACAATATACTGGAAATTAAGACCAAACAAAATATTTTTTTTTTACAAAAAAAACTGTTTTTACATTACATTAATTACTGTGCATTGTTGAATTACGTTGAAAGATTATTATTTTTTATTTAAATTAATGCAGGATATAGGACAGTGTTTAGCTAATTGACAAGCTCTTGTCAAGGATTTACCAAGATGACATCTTACTACTCATGTGTTTTCAATAATATTTTTGATTTGCACTTTTATATATCTCAGAATACACTGAACATTTATGCTAAACAGTACACTTTTTTTTAGCTACTTTATTTGAAATATGATCTTTATCTAACATGTTCCAGACTCTTGAATTTTTTTAGGCTTATAACAAAAGTTATCATTGTTAGTATTGTTTATCAGCTAGTTGTTCAGTTTACATTGTCTGTGTTTGGTCAGTAATATGAAGGTATAGGATTTCAGGTCAAAGTTCAGGAATTTTTCTTTTTCGGTTATCAACCGAATCTAGCGTTTGGATTACCAAAGTCTGCTGATAGGGGGTGAAGATAACATCAGTTTCGGCCATTGGCATTTTGAAGAACTGTTGCATAATATAACATGGATCATGTCAATAATATACAGTACTTTGAATGCAGTATCTGTATTTTTTACTTTAAGAACGTATGCTATTTGTTTAAATTTTAAAACACACAACATTACGAAAAGAAATGATGACGATGCTAGGTGGGTGCATCTCTTGAGGGCGCTGTTGAATTGATTATTCCATTATCCGGCAGGGGTGTGATATTTATGTATATGTTAATCTTCTTTTCGTAATGTATTTTTCTCTTCAGTTTAGCTATATTTTCATCCATGTTTTCAATCATGCAATTAGTTATGTTGCTATACAAGCCCGCAACCAGGAGGGATTGAACAAACCCCTTCTTCTCCAGCAGCTGAAGTGTGGTTATAGGTCTTTCAGAACCTAGCTGATAATAATTTTCTCCCCTTTTGTGAAAAAATACCCTTGAAAATTCCTGGCTTTTGATCATTCAAAATCATGCCACATACTATTAAATAAAGAAAATTTTTAAGAATATGTGCACTGCTTTGTTTTTTTCTATAGGTTTCCTGTACGTTGACAATTGTTAATGCATTTATTAGTTGCATAACTTCAAGCTATAAATAGCACCCTCTATAAATATGTTATGTAAATGATAGCCTAGAATACCCAGCAGCTTATGTTCTTTAAAATGGCATCCTGTCAATCAGATAGGGATTTCATTTAAGTATGTTTACACGCTCTTTTGTATTGGAAAATCGTTTTTTCCTACAATTGAGTAATTACTCTATAGTCCTACGTTCGCATAATGGTTTAACGTTAATTATCGGATATACCTATTAGATTTCTATCGGAGGTACAAGAGTTAACAAGTTAACTGACATAGCACTTTTGCTGGTTATAACTCCGATATGTTTTGGAGCTATCTTTACTATGCAGTCATAATCTAGTGTGTGTGTGAACACCAACTAAATGGAGCTCATTTAAAATGGATTGTTTAATATTGAATTTGACTTGTTCAAGAATACTAAATCTATTTATAATTAGTAAGTTGTGATTGTAGAATGTAGGCCAAGGTCTTGGCTTAGTTATTTACAATTAAATTTACATATTAATGAATCAAACTAGATGTATTACAGCATATAACAAATATATTTATCAGGTCAATTAATTAAGGATCCTTTTGTTGTGAAAACAGTATATGCTGCCAGATAATATATTAAAAGTTAAGCATTAATACTATTATATTAATTTAACTTTAAATTTAATATGGAATACTCAATATATTTTTATGGGTCATGTCTACATTAACTGTTACTCACTGCATACTATTTTAAGTTGTACCTACCAATGTGGATGTTTTGAGTCAGTCACTGCAGTTAAACAGTATGTATGGTTACCCAAATGGATTGCTATTATCAAACATAATAAAATGTTACTGCAACAACTGCAGTAACTGCAGTAAAATAATGTTGACATGATCCTTAAGTTCAAGCTTATCTATAATACCTATTTTAATTATCAAAATGTAACACTTTTACCAAATTACTCTATTCACTAATTTCTCCATCATCCGGTTTCAGTAAATTAGATTATAAGCATATTTTTAACAGTTGATTTCATTGGTAATTATTCATGTCATTGTGAATTATACCCTAATGCAGTTTTATTACATGCCATAAAAATGTACAACATTTTTGATATTACATTTTTAATCCATTGGCTGCTCCATTACCTTATTTAATCAGTACACAAGGCAATTTAAAAATTGGCTGTAATTTGAACAGGTAGTTTTGCAATACTAATTTTTTTATAATTATTACGTACCTTATTTAATTTTTTTTATATACGGCCTTTCCACGTTAAAACAACCGAAATTAATTAATGATGGGTCGGGTTAGAGCTTGGATAGGAGACCGTCTCGGATCATCTGGTACTGTATATGGAGCTAGGGTCCCATTAGGCATTTGAAATCAGCACTACTGACTCTTATGGCAGCCCGTGCATCTAGTATCTGCCTCAAACATATTGGCTTATGCCTCTCCTTTGTTTAAGGTGTCCACTGGACGAGAGAAGCCATTGGTCAATGTTGGGACCAGCCAAAGGTGCTTTAAAATAGTCCCGGCTTAGTTTCATCATTTTTTTCCCATCCAGATAAATTAATCGACATGAGTCGGCCATATCAATGAAATATTTAGCATGATGATTCGCACATTCAATGGTAGATCCAAGTTTTTAAATTTGTGGCATCACCTGCATTCCCTCCTTGGTACTGGTACATTTTGTGGAAAACCCAGGCTTTTCCAATTAAGGCCAGTTTACACAGACGAGCGGTAACGGTAATAACAATATAGAATCTATATTATTCCTTATTACCATTTACACACAATGTGGAGCGGATAGGTGGTTTCCGCTCAGGGTAAGATACAGATTCTATGTGGGACAAACTATATGATTTTCTGCTTACCGCTCATCTGTATTTAATTTGGCCTTTATGTGGATTGTTGATTTGTCTATAAATTGTGTTTCACCATTCATAATTTTGCATAGTTTGTATATATTTTGTAGTATTTATCTCCATTTCCATACATCCTTAGTTGGACCAAATTTTCGCAGAAATTATGGACGTTCTGCAGAAATTCATCTATTTATTATAATTTATAATTCAATATAATCTAGTTATTTGGAGTTTCAGCAGACAACTGAATGAAAATATAAGCCAATGACTGATAGGCTAGAGACTGTTAATATATTTGCATAAGTTGTGTGCATTGGGTCTGCAACAGATAGGTAATCAAACAATATACTGACTATAGAAACACTGAACAAAGTTGATGAAATTAATTAAATAAAGTCTTTGTTTATATAGGCCATTGTTTATTAAACAGTGTATACATAATTTGCTGTCAATCTGGTTTTTAATTTGAAGGGTTAATGACCAGCAGCAGGTTTTATTTAAATTTCTACGCTGGTTTATTTAATAATAGAATGAGCTATTGTCATTATAGCTACTGTATTTTTCTCTGGTCTTGAGGTCTTAATTTTCTATGGACTGTCTTTTTTCTAACATAAGTATTACAGTTGAAATAGAGCAAAGTGATTGTAGAATCATTGTAATTACTGGTGGTAGACTAGTTAATTTATCTCAAGCCTATAGTATAACTTCATTTTAGTGAGAACTGAACATCTTTGGTCCTGTTACTGTAGACTTGCCTAAAGTCTGTATTTAATGTTAATATTGTTATCAATTTTAATATAAGTTATGCTTTCTCGAGCGTCGTAACTAAAATTATTAACTAACACTTTCGTTTCAAACTGAAGTGTCACCGATTTGGGCGAACATCTGGTAGGCAGGAGTAAATTTGATTGGTTAGTGGTCAAAATCGTTGATGCATGACTTTTCGTTCACTAATCTTGTATCTTAATCTGTCGTAACGAATGAAAGATCAGTGTCGTACAAGGTGGCTTCCACTAATCTTTTTCCTGGTTCAGACCTATTATGGAGTTGTACACCATGTACAAAACCAAAACTCTGTAGGTCTGTAAGTTAGTTACAAAGTCGGCGTCAATTTTTGTCTGGAAAATATAGACTTGTAAAACGCGTACAGAAATCAATTTACAGACATCAGATAAGAATTATTACTATTATATCGAATTTGACTAAATGGGATGGGTCGGTATATAACATTTCAAATTCATTTTCGTTTTTGATCATTCTGCCCGTGTATTAAAGAATGTTAGGCTGCCCTATATCATGTAACAAAATTGAAAAACAGGGTTGGTATTGGAAAAAAAAAAGTAATGTACTCTTTTTAAAAAAAATATCTTAAGCCAAAATATACTGTAAAGTAAAACTAGTTAAGGGCAATAGAAAAATTACTCATGCATGCAATTTAAACTATTTGCAAGGAGTCCTTCATTCCAGAGGTCTGGCATCATAATTATTTTTAGCTAAATAAAAGAAGTTTTTTTAATCTACACATTAAAAAAATATTCACACTTACAGGTATTTTTTTTTCAAAATTAATCGTGGTTTTGTAATAAAAAAAAACCACTTTTTTTTCTTAAAACTAATATACAGTAGTAGATCATATTTTGTGTTGAATCATTTTTCAGAGATTTAGTTGAATTAATTCTTCTAAAATCTAAGATTATGTTAAATCCAGTTTATCATAACAATGACCGCAAACAAGGGATCACCTGGAAATTTTGTTTACCTTTTATTAATTGTATTGCTTATTTTTCCATATCCTTGTTAAAAAATGACTATAAGAAATTGTTGCTTTATTTTATTAACTCATTAGTCATTGTGGTATTTTTCAATTGCAAGTCTTGTTAGGTTATGTGGAATTGATTATTGTTATTGGGAATGGGCTTTGTTACAACTGCTAATGTAGAAAACGCCAGCTAATGTCGAAACAATCGTTAATGTAGAACAATCCACCGCTAATGTAGTATAACCTACAGCTAATGTAGAAACACCAACCAATTTCGTTAGCAAATTTTAAAAACCATGAAAATGGCTAAATTTTTTGGTAGTTACATCAAATAAATATATAGGTTGTTGTCTTGTATTGTTTTTATCTTTATTCATTCACAATTTGTGATTAAAATACAAATAAAAAATGACCGCATTAAAATTTGTTAGGCCTATCTACTGCAGCCTCACAGGCCTGACGCGATACCAGTCGTCACGGCCATAGCCCATAATTGACCACCTCTCGTTAAGCGACCTTCTCTCTTAACGACCACACCTCTTGTCAGTGATGACTCTATTAAAGTACACCTCTCTTAACGACCACACCTCTCGTAAGTGACGACCTCTTTTAAAGGACCACCACCTCTATTAAGGGACTGCTTCTTATAATCGACCATCTCCCATCGACTTCTCGAAACGACCACCGTCTGTGTTAATGGACCGCTTCTCATCATTGACCACATCTCATAAGCGACCACCTCTCTTAACGACCACACCTCTCGTCAGTGACGACCTCTTTTAAAGGTCCACTACCTCTATTATAGGACCACTTATAATCGACCATCTTCCGACACAACGACCTCTCGAAAACAAACACTGTCTCTGTTAAGGGACCACTTCTCATAATCGACCATGGTCGTTCAATAGAGACGGTCACTTTCGAGAGGTCGTTGTAATGGAGGAGATGGTTGATTATGAGAAGCGGTCGTTTAATAGAGAGAAAGAGGTCATAGTCCCTTATAAGAGGTGGTCATTTACAAGATGTGTGGTCGTTAATAGAGGTGGTCGCTTACGAGAGGTGGTCGATTATGACAATCGGTCCCTTAAACAGAGATAGTTGCTTACGATGTGTGGTCGTTTTAGAAAGTTTGTTGCTTACGCGAGGTGGACTGATAGTTAGGTAAAGATCGATGCATTTACACATGATTTAGACATTTTTGAAAAATATATAACATTTTCTACATTTGCTGGCGATAGTAACTACATAAGCTGGGAGGCAATTTTTGTTACTACATAAGCTGTTGACCGTTTCTACATTAGCTGGTGTTGAAATTTTATTTACTACATAAGCGGTGGATTGTTCTACATTAACGGTTGTTTCGACATTAGCTGGCTGTATTATTATCGGTTGTAACATATAACAAGTTTATCTTTCTTTTTTTTAAAATTAATACAGCGAACCAAATATGTATTTGCCATGGCCATACTCTGCAAACTCTGAAATTGGGAATTATGAATTTATTAAAAAGCAAAACCCACTACAGTAATTAAATCTTTTTTTTAATAAGCGGAAATAACAGAAAGATATCAATAATACCTGTAAATATAAAATGGATAATAATAAAACAAATCTAACTTTCAGATGGGAGCCTGTGATGTATTAAATTTGTAAAAGAAATTAGATCTATTAAAAAAATGATAATTATTAGTAGTCAGTCAATCAATCAGTAGAATCCATATTTTGTGACACCCTTATTCATGAGACATCCCTGTTAAATGGATGCTTTCCTTTGAAATGAACGAGGGGAAATTATATGTGTTATGTAGTACAGCTAACTTCTATTCAGAAGACATCATTAAAGACGTATTGTCCCCCTGAAAATAATTCATATGCATCACAAGGAGAGATACAAAATGTTGAAATAGTCTGGAATAGGAGGAAGAGGATCTTCAGGAATTTGGTACAGTATCTTTAAAACTGAGAGCTGAAATCTTTGGTCTATAAAAAGATGTTTGGTTTAAAAGATCACTGCACCCAAGAATTTGACTTGCATATGGTGTATATTAGAAGGAAATGTGTAGTTGGGTGTGCTATACTTATTAAATATACATCTATCTACTGTAAAAAGCTAGTTCGCTGGAAATTTTGGAGAGTCGGATTAATTGTAAAACAATAAGAGTAATTTCATAACTAAATATATTTATTTTTAACAATTTTTTTACATTCTTGAGCTAGACCAACCGTAGTTTGTAGATTTTCCATTTGTTTTAGAGCCTGTTCAGACCTACAGAGTTACTGTATGCTTTCGTATCATACGCGGCGAACAACTCCATAGGTCTGAACCAGGAAAAGATTAGTGGAAGCCACCTCTTACGACACTGATCTTTCGTTTATTACGACAACTCAAGGTACAAGATTAGTGAATGACTTTTACGATACGAAAGTGATGCATCAATGATTTTGACCTACAACCAATCAAATGTACTCCTGCATACCAAATGTTCGGCAACATTTCAGTTTCTAAAAAAAGCATTGGTTCAGTGAGTCTGAACACTTTTCTGTTACGACGCTAATTATAATATGACATTGCTTGCGATATGAAAGCATAACTCCATGGATTTAAACATACCCCCTTACACTTTTTTTTGGGATGATCTGTTTTTAAGAGTATAGTCAGATTGTTTAATATATAAAACAGTAATACCAATTATATTATTTTTTGAATGATTTAATCATTATTAAAATAATATTGTACTAAATTGTGTGCTTGTTTAAAATGAACCTTTGCCTTTCTGCTGAAATTAAAAATAGAGCAACCAGAAATAATGAGGGAATTTGTTAACATTATATATTTCTATTAATGGTTTAATTTTCTTACAGACATTCACCTAGCTAATATTTTCTCACTTAGTCTAGACACATCATCTGCAATACACAAATGATTCAATCACTACCTGTCACCTTGTAGTAGTGACAACTGACCAGAATAAATGGATAGGTTTTTTCTAGGATTTAGAGCCATTCATCTGTAATCTGTAATTTTTATGACAACTTTACCTCATAAAGTTTACCTGAGTATTCAATTATGAAACCTTTTTATTCATTACAATCGAACCCCTATTAAAGGTACACCATTGTGGACCAAAAGAGTGTCCTTTAAGGGGTGTCCACTAAATAGGGGTTGGCTGATTTGTTTTTCGCAAACTCTTAGAAGAATAGGTAGAAATGTTAATAAAACCAATTTCCATTGGCTATGTTTAGAAAAAACCCTTAGGTTGTTAACAATTATGGTTTCTGATTTTTGAGCAGATAGGTACCAAACATGATGTGATTCAGGTTAGCAGTTTGTTATCAATATCATTATAAAATATTGTAAATTTTTGAGCGAACAACTGTATAATTTTTCAATAGAATTGACTTTAAAAATTGCAAAATACACAGACTTATGATATTTTTTCATAAACAGGAGTTTAATACAGTATTTTAAAGATAAGTGTTTCTAGCATAGTTATTTGTTATCTAAAAATGGATATGTTATGTTAGGCCATTTTGTTCACATTGCAAACTTCAACGTACTATCTCAAAAGTCGGGGTTGCGACTGCTATTGTGATGCAATGCCTCATTTAAATGTGTAAAGTAATTGCAGATTAGATTTCAGTGATCGAAACATCTTTACTTCCTTGCTCCCCCATCTTATACCATATTGCATTCTTTAGCTTTTGAATTCAGATCCTCTGCCAAATTCATGTAATTTTAAAGATAACCTCTCTCCTATGTCATCAGTTATTTGGCCTGCTTCCGCATTCAACAAACTCTATGAAAACCTACACAAAGCAGACATTTGTAGTTGGAATGTAGGTAAATATAAGGTGGGTAGAGGAAAAAGGCTATTGGTATCTTCATTTTGTTAAATGGTGGCCCGGTCTTTAAATTTATAAACATACAACAACAAGAGACATGAACAATTTCCTTTTTAAAAAGTGATGGTTCAGAACATTTTTGTTGTTTTAAAAAAAGGAAATTATTGTAAAAAAATGTAAATTTCAGACCTTTTTCGCAAGTAAAAAATAAGTATTTATTATAATACATATTCCGAAAATGTCAGGTAGGACCAGTCGTTACAAAAAAATGGAACTTATTTCAGCTTCACCAACTGTAGAAGTGTGGTTTTTATTAATGTTATTATTGCAATAGAATATATTTTAATAATAATTTATAATAACAATAAAAGTTAAACATGGAGTTACCCATTCATTGTACAACATCGCTGCAAACACTCTTTTTAAATCCCTAAAATTCTAAAAGTAGCCGTTGTACTGCAAACTAGAAAAAAAATTTCATTTACAACATTCTTAAATGTATTACCGACTATACGTGACAATATAACATTAATGAATATACTGGAAATAAGCTATGCCATTACTAGTGGTTTTTGTACAATCACTATAGTATTGTTTTTTATGGCCATTCGAAATCTGTAATGATAATTGGATTTTTAAAGTAGGCCTTTGTATCCGATGCATAGAATGAGTTATAGGTCATACTTGTAAGATGTATTGAATAATGTAATGTATCTTTCGGTGTAGAAATATTTTACTGTATTATTTCGAGAACAATGTATTAACCTTGTCTTCTGTATATTACTTATCATTGTAAAAGGGGAAAACCAATGATTAATGATTTCTGTGTCATCATTCACCAACAAAAACATGACCCTGCCCCAATTGAACAGCTAACATTAATTGAAGACTTTGGTAATTATTTCAGAATAAAATGATGAAGTGATCATAAAGATTCACAATGCTTGGCTATTAGAAATGCCTGCATGTGTTTGCTACATCTGCCTTCTTTCTAGGCCTCGTAGTTTCCTTTATTTAGCTTTGTTGAACTGGTTTTTATGCCTTTGTCATCTCTCTACTGCGTTTCCTGTAACCTTGAATCTATATCTTTACATTTTCTTTTTTGGACATCGTATGTACAGTATCATTAGAACTAAACATGAAATTACATTTTGGCTAAGTTTTTAAGTCATCAATCATATTCTATGTTACATTATTTCCTGCATAATACTCTACCCTGTATAATGGCTATTATATTGAAGACATGTAACAGTCAAATCTCAATTTGTAAAAGGTATTTAAGTCAATATATGTTTTAAAGATAGAGTTTTTACATTTGTTTGATACAGTTTCCTACATCGCGCATTTACACACATATCAAAGTGACCAGAAGGTATGGGAACATTTTTAAATTATTAAAAATTTATCTACCATATTAGATCAATCATTAATATGACGGCCAAAGTCCAAAATGGTGTCTAAACTCCCAGATTTTATACATCTTAGGCTGTGTTTTTATGTTTGTACATGTTTCTTATGTATCTATTCATGTAAATCTACATATACAAATTGACTGGTTTGTACTAGAAAGGTTTCAAACTACATTCAGAAGTGGAGGTTGAGGAAATAGTACCTGATCTGGAGTGGCAACATATATTTTTCTTAAACAGTTCTTAGAAGAAAATGACCAGCCTGGTCCAAACCAAGAGTTCAAACTGTAAATTTACAGCACAGTAAATCACATACTAGAAAGACTCCCAATACCTATTTCACATTAAACATTGTGAATAAACTCACAGAAACAAAACTATGAGTAAACTCTGGTGTTTTGCTGGTGTTATAAAGATACATTGATTTTTAGCATCAATGGGACAGCAACAGAAATTGACTCTATTTATCATTTTGTAACATACAATTTGTTCTCTCTCTCTCTACAGGACGGTATAATTGCAGGAGTTTTCTATTAAGCAGCTGATAAAAAAAATTTACAATAATGATTCATAGAACAATGGCCGACTGTTGCGATCAAAGCTACGATTCTGATCCAATTCACCGCGCAACTTCTCCGAATGCGCACTACGCTATCAACAGTACGACGCGCAGTCCAACAGACTGTAAGAACAGCGGGTTATCTGCCAATAAAAATGCAAAGCCAAGATATAAAGGTAAGATTCTTTTTTTCTGTACACATCTGTTGAATTTTGAAAAATTTGTGGAGCCTTTCTTGGTTTAAAATTATTTTGGTGAAGACATGACACAGTTTAATAGTGTCAGCCAAATAGTATCAATATTCTTTTATTCTCACATTTTAGTAGATGAGCAACATTCAGTATGTCTGTTAATCCAATCATTGTACATGTAGATAAAACCTCAAATGCAAGGCTCAAAGCCACCAGTACAGTTGGTAAGGTTTCAATCTGACCACTTTTTGGCAGAGGCCTTTGACAACCCCATGGCCCACACAGGAGATTGTTCCCTCTTGTGAAAACCGAACCACTACCTTAATTCTTGTTGCTTCAGCACAGTGAAATGTGTAACCATTATGAGTTTATCCACTAAATTCTTAACAGATAAGCTTTACTTGGTCAGCTTTAGATCCCATGCACTCTACAAGATATTTGGCCTTTGATTACAATAATCATTTAATAACCATCATGGTTATCAACCATGTTAATTCTCCTTATTCTCTGTCCTTTATTTCACCTTTCCAAGAAATTATTATATCAAATTAATATTTAACCACTCGACATTTCTTCAATTAGTTCACCTTTAATGATTGGAGCAGTTCTTTGTAGGTCTTCTTGTGTGATATTGTAATATAGTTTAATAGAACTTCATTAAAAAGGTCAGACGGATACAATATATATATCTGAGGAATAAAAAAAGTAAAGGGTATCCCACGTTTTCGTGGGTTGGTGCTGTGTTTGAGTTAGGCTGGGTTGAAGGTCTGTTTGATCATCTAAGACTATCTGGAATATAGGCTTTAAAGTTTGATGTGTCTACCCACTTCTGCCATATTCTTGATATTTAGGCTTTTAGAAGAAAGGTAGTTTAAAAGAAGAAAAAAAGAAAAGAAAAAATAAAAATAGCAAAATAATGCTTCAAAATTTGAAGAGGGAGACATGAGTTTTGGTAATTTTCCTTTACATTTTCTGGCAGCAGATTAAAAATGTTGGATCCTTGAAAACATGTAATATTATAAATATTATTTGTCTATCCAGTTATGACATTTCTATTTGTATCCCAGCATGCCTAGTCTCATCTGTCATCCTCTGGCGTTGTTTTCCTTTATGCGTAACGTATGGACTGTTTCCTGGCTGGGAACTCCGTCAATGCCTATTTTTGTTGTGCATGGTTTGAAACAAAAGACAAGCCTACAAGCAAAAACTATGTATAATGCTTTTGTAAAAGATGTTTTCCAATTCAGGTGTCTTGGGCAATCTATTACGCACCTACTGTAAATGTACAGTAATAGATTCATGATATATGTAAGGGCGTGTGGCGCAATGTGTTGGACGTTCGAATCTTGATCGTGAGATCGAGGTTCGAACCCAACTATTGCCGCATTGCTTGTATCCTTAGGCAAGATACTTTACTTATGTTTGCCTCTCTCCACCCAGGTGTATAAATGGGAACCCGGATAGATAAAGACACAACTTCGCGCTAATTACTAGCTGCATTATTATGGGAGTATGTTTCCATACGTGTTTGATCCAAAAAATGACTGGGGTAATAATGTTCAGCGCATTGAGATCTTATATGCGCTATATAAGAATGAACTATTATTATTATTATTATTATAATAAATTCATTTTGTATAATAAATTTCATTGTTAATCTCTTTATATCTCATTAAAATGATAGTGTAAAATGTCTACCAGTCAAAACAGTTTTCAACCTGACCACTTTTTCAGAGGCCTTTGACAACCATGTAGCCAGGTACAAAAACGTTTCACAAAGATATCATCAGATCACCAGAAAAATAATTTAAAAGTCCAGTTGCCGTACACAGAACGTTTCAATTTTGACCAGTTTCTTGCCATCACCGCACCACTGTCTCTCATGGTTAAGGCAACTGCATTTATTTTATATTCATTTTGCTTAAAGCATTTTGAGATCACTCAATCAATTAATTAACTAGTCAATCATTATAATACAATAGTTCCAAAAAGCCTATATCATGCTTCTTAAAGAAACATTAAACTTTCACCCATTTTAACCAGACAAAAATCACACCCTTTCAATTTATTAGACGCCAGTGCAGAGCTTCATAAGAGAATGATAATTTACATCCAGGGTAATTGTAAATGTAAAATTTCATCTCATTCTATTTATAAACTGTAATTGTCTAGAAGTTCCTTTTCATTTTACAATTTGTAACATTATTCACATTTTGAAAGTTTATGATAGTGGTTATTACCCCTACGATACACTCTGTCATCACACAGAATCAACAATGTAGGCTGCGTTTGAGGTTTCCCAAACCTACATGTAAGGCATTCAGCTTACCCGAATCTAAGGCATTAATTCAGCTTGCCCAAACCTAAGGCATTCAGCTGGCCCAAACCTAAGGCATTGAGCTTGTTCAAACCTAAGGCATTGAGCTTGTCCAAACCTAAGGCATTCAGCTTGTCCAAACCTAAGGCATTCAGCTTTTCCAAACCTAAGGCATTGAGCTTGCCCAAACCTAAGACATTGAGCTTGCCCAAACCTAAGGCATTCAGCTTTCCCAGCCCAAACCTAAGACATTTAATTTGCCCAAACGTAAGGCATCCAGCTTGCTCAAACCGGCGCACACTGTAGCACGAATAACACTAAAAAATTTGCCGCAAACTGTGATCGTGTTATATCGGACAAGGCATTCAGCTATTCAGCTTGCCCAAACCTAAGGCATTTAACTTGCCCAAACTTAAGGCATTCAGACTGTAAATGTAGATCAAACGTGTTCAAATGTTGTTCTCCAATTTGATTTTATTCACTAAATTCTTAACATAAACAAAATGGTTAAAGTGTATTGCACTTCTCTCTGATATTTCTTGTAATACAGAACTTTGTAAATTATAAAACTTGTATAATTTTAAAAGTTTTGGACAACAGCTTGTTGCATATTATTTACTAAGCACCACTATTCAGTCTGGAAAAACATTCATTCATTCTGAAGTCTAATGGATTTTATTGTTTGTTGTGGTTTATACTATCATTGTGGTATTTCTATTCTGACCAAAAGATATGCAATATTCTGATTTTGGTAGGCCCTTTGTCTAATATTTCTATACTATATGGTTGTTATTTTCCTGAGGTCAGATTGCTATTGTCCATTTTAAAAAAGCCAGCTGTCCCTCAGTATAATATCATGATCACTTTTACTAGCCAATTTCCCCCTATTCTAGCAAACTAATATATTTTAAGTATTTATTCCCTTGAGGTTATATGATCTGTTTGGAAACACCAATGTCCACTCACTGTCCATTTTACTTATGTCCAGATATATTCTACTGCCCTCTATGAAAGTGCCCTAAAGGTCACTCTTTCAAGTACTACAGTATCCCCTCTACTGTTTTAAATTCATGATGAGTACAAATTATAATCTACTATTGGATTACTATATTTAAATACTGTACTTGTTATTTTCAGTTAAAAAAAGAATAAATTTTACATAATTCCTAGTTTGATCTTTTCTTGCAAATTTATTTAAATTTATATTTTTGTGTTTTTAAATCAGTAATAATACAAAACAATAATCTCTTTGCAGAAAATGAATTTAGAATTTATATTTTTTTGGTGAAAATTTCAATTGAATATACACAGCAAATAAAGCCTTAACATGAGTATCTGCTGTTCTAATGATGATAGAGAATTCAAAATTATTTTGAATTGAATTGTATGTATGTTTGAATTGAATTGTATGTATGTTTGAATTGAATTGTATGTATGTTTGAATTGTAAGGAATATCGTAATATTTATTTGTCTTTTCTTGTCAAGATTATCTGAAAAAAAAACATAGTGGAGCTGTAGCTTGGTGGTTAACATGCTTGCCTTTCAATCCCAAGGTCTCAATCCTGACCAAGTGCTCACTCACAACTCACCTAGTGCCGGCCAGGGTTGTAACTCGCAACTCTTTCAACTCCACTCTCTAAGCCTTAAATAAGACTTACTTTATAAGCATGATAAATTATAAAATAGTTTATCCATCCTGTAATTGGCAAGTTACTTGCTGTTGGATGGTTATGAAATTTAAAAAAAACAAAAAAACTTTCATGCCCCTCCAAGTGAAATCATTCGTTAACCATGTGAATGGAAATGTTGACGAAAAATTCTTTTTTTAATTTTTTTAAAAAATCATTTTAAAATGGTATTTAATAGTATCATGTACATTCAAAATTATGAACCTTTGTTTCTCTTTATGCTGGCAGCAATTGTACAACATTATATTAATAGATTTCTTATAAAACAAAAATTTATCGTTTTCTGTGAACTACCGTATAATAAAATATAAGTATGTGAATAATACCAGCATTTCTTTCAGTGCCCTTAAAGTTTTAAGCATAGTTTTAACATTGTTTTTTATATTTTAAAAGTTAGAAATAAAATGTTCCGACATATATGTCACAATTTTAAACAAAGACAAAGAAACCCAATTACAATTCATTTTTTTAAAATTTAAAATACAGTTTAAAGGCCAAATAGACATATTATATAAAGTTTTGTTATTTATATTATTAAAATTGGGAACCCAAGTCCCCGCAGTTGTCTGGTTTTTTCTTAATTATGAAGTGGAATTATGTTTTAATGATTGCCAGTCATTGTAGGTCGTAAGCATTAAAAAACCCTGTTCTAACATAACCACACTTTCCTGTTACATGCTTGGCAAGTGTCTGCTTTGTCAAACCTTTATTAATTTCCTAATCTGATTTGTCAACCTTCTACCCTTAAATTGTTCAGGCGGAGATGACATACGCTAGGTATGTTCATTTGTCATGCACAATGAGACAAGCATATATTTTAAACATTCCCCCTGACAAATATCTAGAAAAGATTAAATTGCTAGTTTTAGTGAATGACTTAATCATTTTCTCTGGCAGAAATCTGACTTTATTTGGCACGCTATACAAACTAATTAATTAACAAATCATACATATGAGCAAGTGCTGATCCATCTTCAGATCAACAACGCTGACACTCCCCCCAACTCCACCAATCAAAATTTATGTAATTCTGAATATTAAATGTCTATTATTCTATACATATTTGTTATATTTTATATATATATCTCAAACCCAAGAAATATTATCCCTACATATTAAAAACTATTACTTTTTGCCTAGCTAATAACAATTCTGGGCCAGTTAGTAAAAAATACACCTATCTATTTAGGCCTAGTAGAAACCACTCCTTCTTTGGCTAGCAATAACCATTCCTGGCTAGTAAAAGTCATGGCTTTTATAGTAAAAACTACTTCTGGCTAGTAGAATACAAATCACTCATTTTTATTACTAGCCATACTAGATCTGTGGCCAGTAAAAACTATGTTGGCCAGTAAAAACGACTAGTTGTCTGGTAAACCCACCATATCGGGCTAGTAAAAGCCATACCCTGCTAACCAACCAAGGCTAGTAAAAAACGAGTACCAATTCCTGATTTCACATGACATTTAATATATAAAGAATGATTACTGAATGTAATATTTAAAATTATTAAAATAATAATTTAATATCCTTCATTATTTATGCCCTTAAAAATTCATGTACGTCATGTGGTTCAAGCAGAATTAGTGATTGCTATATTGTACAAATTCACGGCAGGTGGATTTTGTGAATTTCACTGTAATTAATGCTGCTGATTAATTAGTTTGTACCTTTTTATCTAATTACTATTAAAAATCCTCCAACATATACATTATTAGTCATAAGAAGTAACCTTTATACTAATAAATGAAATCATTGGGCTTTATATTGTGTTAGTAGTAATCTCACCTTCTAGCCACTAATCTGAGCCATATTTTATCATAGGTCACTATAAGAGAAGATTAAAACATATTAAAATCATATATGTTTTATAATTAATAGTTATTAAAAATTTGAAAGAATATAATATAATAATAATAATAATAATAATATAATAATATAATAGAATATTTGGTTCTTAATAAAAATTTGTAAGTTGGTAAAAGTATTATAAATTATGAAATAAATAAAAATATAATTAAGAAATGTTGATCCTCTTTTTGTTAATCATTTTTAAAGTAAAAATGATTATAAACATGTATACATATTTTATTGCTAAACTTTTACTCGGATAAACATATATGTGTATAAAATAACTCTAAAAGTAAAAATAATTGTAATGTATTTCAAGGTATGAATATATTAGTTGAGTACTGTAATTAAAATTATTTAGTTGGTCATTTCAGTTCTTATACACAATCCTAGCTACAGCTTAGTTGCCATGGCGATGATATCCCATACATCATGCGCATCAGTTTGATTAGCTTTGTTATGTGTTTGATTAGAGACATTATCAGATTCAATTTGCCCTCCTCATTATCATCAGCTATGTCATCACTATGTCATCAAAATGATCATGAAATATACATTGTATTTACCGTTGATGTTGTCATAAGATATCAATGGAGTCTTTTCTTATGATCACCTTGGTAATCATCATCATCATCATTCCACTAATATTTGTTATCATTATCACCTTTTAATGATGGTGTTTGAAAAGAGTAACAAATCATATTCAATTAACCCTATCTGACAAAGTATTAATCTATCATCTAAACTATGGTCTTTCTATCATAACATCTGTTATACTCCTATTAGCATTGTACACCTTATCTATTACTTTAATTATTATTTTTTGTCAACTTTTGAGAGGATTATTTTGACTAGTTCTAGATTTTTAAATGTTATGTAAGAGACTTATTTCCAATGTTGTCTAAAAGTTTTGTCAGAGAAAACATTTAGATGAGATTTTATCAATTGAGCAAATTGTTCTATGAACTTATAAAATTTGAATTTTAAAACATCTTATTTTTTCCTCTTTTATAAATAGTTTCCATATAAAGTAAAAGTAATAATGTAATTTTTTTTTATATAAAATATATATTTGTAAAATTCTGTAAAGTCATTGTTTTTTTCTATTTTTGATATTGACATAGAGTAAATATCTATTCTATCTAGATAACTTCTAGTTTAAAAATAATGGATAAATATGAACAAAAAAATCTGATTTGGCATATTTTATCCCACAGTAATATGTGGGGATGTTGCAGATAAAGGTGACCTGTTGTTTAATGGGTAACAGTTGGCCCTGGTATATTTTTGGGGCCTGTTCTAGGATATTAATTGTGTCAGGTTTGGTCAATCATAGCATTATATTCTTATTAAGTTTCCGATTGACTGTGGTCTGGACAGGTTACCACATGCTCTGGGTTGTCTCATAACCAGAATTTACTGGCAACAGTTGCTATCGAATTAGCATAGTGGAAGGGTCAAGTCCACACCACAGTGCTTAGTCATGTAAAAAGTGCACCCATTGCCTTCATAGATAACAGTCAGTAATGGGTTACAAACTTCGTTAAATATTCACAGGAAGAGTTGCATGTTCTGCCTCTTAATTGTTATGTTTTTGGGTGTAAAGAAAATTGTAGGCCTTCCCTTTGTGATGTCAGATAATTTAAGGCCAACTTTCACTCTTGTATTTACAGCTAATTGAAATTGGCATGCCTACAAGATTACTTGAAAGTACATAAGGACTCAATTCTCATGAGTGGTTAAAATACAACAAAGTCTTCTTTTTTTATATCTTGTTCAGAGATCTTTAGTCCATGTGTGATATAAATAACCTTTACAAGTAAACTTTGAACAATAACTTTACAAATGTGTAGCATGTGTTTACCTTAGCCAGTGCTTAAACTCTTGAAATTGAGTCACTTTCATAAAAAAGACCAAAAAAAATATAAGGAAAAAATACATACATGAATTTGCACTTTTTTTGTACAAATGAAAAAATAAAGTAAGACAGAACCCAAGGTTCAGGCTTCAATCCTGACCCTAGTGGTGTGTTGTACCTCAGAACTCTTTCTACCCTCTTAGCCTCAAATGAGAGCCCCACTTTAGTTTCCATCCTGTCATTGGTGAGTTACTTAAATGTGTACACATTTTTTAAAACAATAAAATAAATTTAAAATAAATAAATTAAGCCAGTATCTTCAACTTGTAGAAACAGTAGAACTCGGCCATCTTTTAGGACACCTCTCTCTATAAGTGGACACTTTCTCATGAAACAAACCATGGGCAATATATATTATAACTATGACCAACTCCTATTCAAGGACAGTGGCGTAACAGCTATGAGCGCTCACTGGCTAAACCCAGGGGCCCCTGAGCTTATGGGGACCATGAACAGTGTCCAGAGGAAAAAACAGGCATTAAAATATGGAAAAGGCTAAAAATGCCTAAGGCCTCAATGTTGGAGGGCCATTTAATAAGGTTCCTAAACCAGGGATCTCATGTCTCTACGTTATGCCACTGTTGAAGGACCACCTATAAAAGAAGGGGACACTTTGTTTGTTCACAACATTGTGTGTTAGTATTCTGTATTTGAAAGAACATGAATGGAAAAGTGCAACCCTGAATGTGTTAACATTCATAATGAAGGAAGGCTGATGATATTGCTAGCATTCCTAACAAAATGAGGGAAGGCTGTTCTGTGGTATGACTTTTACATTTGTTTTATTATAACTCTTTCTATATATATATAATGATAACAAGTATTGTTTAACACCTATGGCATTCTTCTCAAGGTTATCCTTTTGTCAACTATGTGAATAGATGGTTCAAACTGATGATTAGAAGAATGTTATCATATTGCCTCACAACATTTTAACAGGAATGTTCTTGTTTATAATGATATTGGATAGATAGCATATTATGCAGCAGTGTGTTTTTTTTTTATGATGGCCTTGAACTACACGATTACCTTGAACTCTGTGTAAAATGTGACTTTGATAGCTGGGGATATGAAAAGATGTGAAGCGCGTTACCCAACGAACAGCATTGCAATTTGCATATTATAACAATATCGCAACATTGACGACACATTTACAAAATGTCTTGCGAACTAATAAAGATTACTAATGGCATTTTTAGAGGTGTCTTTTTACTCTTTTTTTATGTTTTTTTTTTGTGTAAATTTATTTTCTGCAAGATTATCAATTGTATAAACACAAGGTCTGTGATTAAATACTCATTGAGTTTTTTTAAATAATATATTAACTTCAAGATCATTTATATGTTGAGCTAACGATGGGTGATCTTTGCATCATTGATGTCTCGTTCTTATAATGATAATTTAATTTTTTTTTATAAAACAAATTTGAATTTTTTTCTCTGGTTAGGTCTTATATAGTCAAGAAAGTTATAAAAAAAATCGATAACTAAGACCAAACAAAGTTTTCCCTAATTGGGGTTTCCTCTGCCAAATTGGTCACAGGACTAAAAACATATTGTCCCTCATTTGTTTCAATGTTAGTGTCCCTTGAATAGGAGTGTCTCAAATGAGTGAGGGGTTCTACTGTATCTCGGTTATAGCATTAGGTAGATGGATTTTTGGGTATTGATGACATTTGTGTATTACTTTTTAATTGGAGAGCTTATCAATAATTAGTAGGAATCAAGATAGTCAATCTAATTACGTGTCAAATTACCAATTTTAGTGCATCGTAAAAGCTATATAAAGCTGTTATATTAAAATTTGTTCATTATTATCAGTTTTATTCGTTAATAAAATAATGAAATCTGTATTTGAAAATATTACTAATTATAAACATCATCACTGAATTTGTGTGCCTTTAAATGTATAGTATCTGTTGTCGTCATCACGAATGTTGATCTCTTCTATTTCTCTCTAGGCGAAATTTACCTGTTTAAATACTCTTCAAAACTTTACCCCTATCTACATTGACTTTTTAGACATGAAGAAAAAGATATCTATAATTATACGTTCTAAGAACAAAAATATGCATCGTTGACCTTCTTTGCCGGGCCATTGACATTTCAAAACCAGTTTAACCGTCTTCCTCGACGCTCAGTACAGTGACATTCTGCGGGATTTACGTAATTTACAAGCAGGTGGTTCTATGTCAAATAATTACAGCTAATTATGGCAAAGGGCCAGTCAATGAATGCTAATCAATATATAATGTTATCATTTTTGATTTATAATATTGCCACCTTTGTGTACATACAAGATGTTTGAGAAGCTGGTTGAATTATTATTAAGGTGTTAAGCTAATGTTCTTCCATGCCTTCTACATCACCAGTCAAGCTTTGTTCATACTTCATCCATTTACTTACACTCCTGTCAAATTACTATAGTATTTATTCATATTCAATTCCTCTGTTGAGATCATGCACATGGAGAAAGCATTTAAATAATACGGATGAATATTAATTGAATTATTTAATGTTGTGATTTTTAACCTGAGAGGTGGATTTGGTGACTGTTACAAAGGGCAGTGATTTGTGAGAGAATTATACAATTTGATGATGAAAATGGAATTATTTAATGTCGCAAATTTACAAGATTTAATGATCATCTTATAGAGTAAGGTATTAAAGAATGCATTTATGAATACTAAATAAAAGAAATGAATAACGCAATTATGTAAATATTTTGTACTAACAGAATAAATTACAAAAGATAATAGAACTTATAAACAT